>NC_045607.1:69366802-70575552 GCF_009762305.2 Zalophus californianus
AGATCGGGACCAGCTGATGTAAGTGTTTATGCTCTTTACCATGCAGAGTTCGGTTATGTCACCTCCTTTAATTTAAAAACTACATAAGAGAGGTATAAGCATGTGGCAATAGAGATTTAAAAGATGGAGCAGTCGACTCTCTGATGGTTGGAAAAAATGGCTCCTATATAAAAAGGTAGTTGAGACGGTCCTTGAAGGTAGGAAGGATCTGGACAAATTCTGACAGTGGGGGAGAAAGCATTTCAAGTGGAACAAACAGATGGAACAAGAGTGCTGTAGTCAGAAAGCGTGGGGTAAATTTGTCAAACCAGGAGCTGTCCTGGCCTAGACGGAGTGCTGGGTATGATAAGTTAACATGGGGGGCAGGGGACTCTTAACCCTTTATTATTATTTTTTTTGGTACCATCTACTTCTTTGATAACATGGCCAAATCTGGGTGTCTTTGCAGATTAATGTTTTAATTGCCTTAAAAATACAAAAATATATGTTTAAAAACAGTCATCAAAATAAATATTAAAAAGTCAGTAATTAAAAAGCACATGTGCTTCTTTAATGAATGCATTTGATGAGTTGATCCAGTGGTAGGTCTAAGAACCACCATAATTTTGAAGTAAGGATGCCCATGTGTGGCATTTTGAGATATCTGCTATATATGCAGCATGATAGGAAAGGGTTTGGAATGTCTGCTGAGAAAAGCATAGAGGCTGTCATTACTGACATGCTTTGTGGTCTTGTTCACAATCAAAAGAAATGCTAGATTTCAGTTAGAGATTAGTAAAAAAAAAGATCTACTTTTTTTTCCCATCCAAATTCATAGACCCCTGGCCTTGAGCAATGGTTTTTAATCTCTCTGGGTTTCTTCACTCCTTCTAGAATCTGATGCAAGTTGTAGATCTTCCTGCCTCCCACTTTTGAAAAATAATAATAATAAAAAAAGCACATATACATGCAACCCAATTCTGCAGGCAATTTGAGAAGATAAGTGGACTGCTAGCCTAGAAGTTTACCAGACTGGAAAGATAAGCTCAGACTGTATTATAGAGGATCACGAATAATAAGAATAATAAGAAGACTTTCTACTGAAATTGATAGCTAATGATAGATAATTGGAAGGTTTTCAGTAGCAAAATCATGCAATTGGAGATGTGCTCCCAGAAGACTTAACCTTATCATAAACTATTTCTTGAAAAGTCAAATAATCTCATCTTAATTGTCCCTTAATTTAGTTTTTACGAATGTATGCATCATTTACTTTTAAAGACCTGCATGATCCTAATAATGCACTGTTCATGGAATTTCTTAGTAATGCAGTTTTCTTGCTTACTAACTTGTGGGAAATCGATAGTATAAGAAGCTCCAGCAGAGCCTGCATCAAAAGCATTGGTGACCATATCTCAGATGCTATGTTTATGGTCATGGCTGAGTACAGAACCATTGATCACCTGCCAAATATTCCATCCAATTCATTTGTTAAAATGGCTGGAACAACTAGACAAGTACCACTACAAATGTTTAACCACAGAGCTGCCTTAACCACTCATCCATCAATTGATTTTTTTTTAGCCTGTATGACAGCCGAGAAACCTAAGACTAATCTCCCAACAGTTCATTCATTGGCATTCCACAGATTCAGCTGTTCAGGTGAGACAGCACCCTTCCTTTTCTCCCTGGTGCCGTCTGCAGCAGGATCTATCACAACACTCCCGGAGGAGGGAGTGGGTCACAGTCTCTGAGGCAGAGTGAGGGTCTGCAAGAACCTTTCCAAAACTCAGTGCCCTGGGGCTCAGCCTTAGAGAGAACTCATGGTCAAAGAATACAGTCCTGGGGAAGTCAGCCAAATGCTTGACTCCACTTTGCAAAAGCCACTTGGGGATCCATAGCAACAACCATAGGAAGCCTCTGATTTCTGTTTACTTCCATCACACCCTGTAGGGATTCCTGAGGAGTAGTGTCCCCACCATCCTTTGCCGCTGGCCCTGCTTTCAACTCTAGCTTCCCCTTTTAGTTCCTTCACTTCTTTAATATGTTGATGGACCAAGCCTTTCTCTAGCTGGGAGGAGTCCTTCCTCTTTTTTTTTTTTTAAAGATTTTATTTATTTATTTGAGAGAGAGAATGAGATAGAGAACGAGAGAAGGGAGGGTCAGAGGGAGAAGCAGACTCCCCGCTGAGCAGGGAGGCAGATGCGGGACTCAATCCCGGGACTCCAGGATCATGACTTGAGCCGAAGGCAGTTGCTTAACCAACTGAGCCACCCAGGCGTCCAGAGTCCTTCCTCTTTTAAAGGAGGATAGAAGGAGGGGAAACAGAATTTGTGCTGGCAATTGCAGGACTGTCTTTGAAGGGATGGATGGTGAGAGGGCTGTGAACAATCCACATTAATCATTTTTGTCTTTGCATTGCAAAGTCTGAAGTCTGCTCAAAGTGAAGGCAGCCTTGGAAGCTATGAATTTATGGATGAAGAGAGAGATGGTTTCAGAGAGGTGAAGTCACTTCCCTCCCTCTTTTGGCTACACATGACAGAAAAACTTAAATCGGCTTGAGTCAGAAAAGGGAATACTTTGGCCTCTGTACCTGAAAAGCAATAGTAGACATAGTAGAATCTTCAGGAGTAGCTGGATCCAGGTGTTAACCTGAATTTACCAAAATATCTTGTTTCATCTTTCTGTTCTCTGTTGAACTTATTCCTGGGTAGCTACTTCCAAAGTGGTAGCAAAGTTGGTCTGCAACAGTTCCATGTTACAATCTCAGCAGAAAGAATGAGCTTCCAGGAAAATTTCCAGGGTAGAAACTTGGTCCAGAGGAGACCATGTGCCCAACCCTGAAGCAACCTCTCTGATTGTGATTAGCTGTGCCTAATTCCTGTTCTTGTTGCTGGAACTAGGATCCACTGAACATGTGTGCATTAGGGAGAGAGAGATGTTTGACCGAAGAAAATAAAATGCTATTAGTAGACAAAGGTTTGAAAGGATATTTGGCAGTAAGCAAAAGAAAAAAAATGCCCAAAGCCCTGCAGCCTAGTTGCTGGCAGAGGGTTGCTGCCCAAACAAGATGCTGCAGGTACCCTGTGGTACAGTTAATTACTGTTCTCCTGTGAGGGCTCCTAGCCACATGGCTGAAGTACTGAGGATTTCAGTAGAACTCCTAGGACTGATGCTTCCAAATGCTGAACCTCTGCATGGTTCAGCTTGCCAACCTGGCCTCTTCACTCTGGGTTAGTTGGGAACCTGGGTTCCTCTAACCCCACCTGCTAGACATAGCTAGATCATCTATCTGGGACCTATTTTCTGTCTTATTCTTTCCAGACTAGTCTCCCAGGTATTGGGTTTCACTTTGCTGTTTTCTTGGATATGATGCTCACTCTGTTTGGCACTCTACCTCTTCCATGCTGTGCTTCCAAAAACAATGTCACCAGTCCTGCTTAATTGGTTTGGTTCTCCTTGTATTTCAATATCTGCTTGGAATTGGGCTAGTTTTGTTGCACCTTTGTTTGGATTTAGGTGTAATTTGTCAAGATCTCATTGTGGTTGCCATTTCTGCACCCATATTTGCCTGCGTACAACTCTGTATCCCTAGACTTTGAATCCCTATGCACCTTACATGTTTGGTAGAATTCATCAGTGAACCCATCTGGGCCTACTCCTTTCTGTTTTGAAAGGTTATTAATTATTGATTCAATTTCTTTAATGGATATCTGCCTATTTAGATTGTCTATTCAAATCACATTTCTTTTTTTTAAGATTTTATTTATTTATTCATGAGAGACAAAGAGAGAGAGAGAGAGGCAGAGGGAGAAGCAGGCTCCCCGCGGGGCAGGGAGCCCAATGTGGGACTTGATCTGAGGATGCCAGGATCATGATCTGAGCTGACGGCAGATGCTTAACTGACTGAGCCACCAAGGCACCCTCAAATCATATTTCTTAATTAAAGAATTCCATACAATCCAAATCAGGTTAGGGAATCTCATGCTGTAAGACAATTGTCTGCAACTGTTGAGTTCCCACTTTGTGCCAGACACCATGGATACAGCAATAAACTAGAAAGATCACAGTACCTGACCCAGGAGTTTTAAAGTATATTGAAAAAAAATGTGTAAGAAAATACTTATAATTAACTAATTATAGGTCTGACAGTATAATAACACAACAGAAGAGCACAGAGTGTCACAAGAAGAGGATTTAAATTAGACCAAATTAAAGAAGGGCTTTCAGAAAAATTTCCCACCTGCTTGATGGGCCCTGTTCACTGAGCCAGGCTTATGGCAGAAGTCCTGAGCACCTAGCACCATGGGTTCCCAAAGTACCCCTGAAATCTTCCCTGCTAGCACTTCTTCTCTCTTATTCATTTTTGCATTTCCAGAATAAAGTACTTGTAGATTGACATATGCCCAGACTTCTCTGCTTTGCTCTGTAAACTTGAGTTGGGGAGAAAGAATGGCCCTTCTTCTAAGCTTCTTAGTTTTGAACATCCCATCGCTTATCTTTTGTCCCCCCAATTCTAGGGGTGATAACTGTTTCCTGATGTTTCTAATATCTGGCTAGCCCACCAACATCTTTTTGTCTTTTGTTCTTTTAACAATTGTGCAACCTATTCTTTGTATTAAATCCGCTCTCTTTGAAATACCCAACATGGTTTCTGCTTTTCTAATTTGATCCTGACTGATACAAAAGTCAAAATATATGTGTTTCAATCTCAACTGAATTTGATCTCTCTATGTGAAGCAGCTTTGCAAAGATGTTGCTTTTTGGGGTAGAAATGGGTTCTGGTTATAGCTCAGCCAATATTTCATAGTTTGACCTTAAGCCAACCACTTTGCCTCTGTGGGTCTCCATTTATTCATCTACAAAATGAGGGATTGAACTTCATCACCTGTAGGGTTTCTTCCACCTAAACATTCTATGATTCTGTGGTTTAATCATTTTACCTTCATCTCAGATTTCTTGTGAGTGGTTGGCTAGACATTCCAATTCTCTTTTTAGTGGATCTCTTGATACGTCCTCTTCATTTTAGAAAATTCTTCATTTTTACAGGTGTTGTTTTCCTACCAAGAGTAACCTCCCTAGCCTAATTTCAGTTAAGTCATCTTTTGGCTAGACTAGTTTTCTTGAGGAGAATTTAGTCATTCTAGATAAAATTACTCCTTTCTCTCTAAGACAGCTTAAGGATGGCTTTGCTTCACATCTTTGTTCAATGAACTCCTAAACTCTTCTCCACCCCTCTGAGTTTTGTGCTAAATCATTTTCTCTCTTAGTATGAAGCTATACGTCTCAGCAATTATTGCAGGCAAGTCAGTATTCTGTCTATGCACTCTTCTCAACATGGAGCAATAATAGCAATCATAAAAAGAGTAGACCAAATGTGTAACAGATGCTAAGTGCAAATTGAGGTGAATGATTGTGGATGAAGAACTGTCATCACCTACATCACAAACATATCCAGCTGGTATCTGAGACATAATTTATATGGAAATGTGGGATACACCCTCAACCTCGAGCACGAAAATAAAATAAATATTGTGTTATAACGTTAATGAAACCAATAATACACTCAGGATATCCCCCACCAGTTTCAAATATGTATGCCTTTTAGAACTTGGTTCATCTCTATGCCAAATTGGCCCAGTTCTTATGCTTGGGGAGCAATACCAGAATCTTGGGCCAAAACAGCTGAAACGGTTCTGGGGTCCTCATCAATGGACAACATCCTTCAGTGAGACAACATGTGCCTTTCACTGTTGCCATAGCAACTGCTAAGTTAGAGATTGAAGTTATTGCCAAAGGGATGGCAAAGAAAAGAAAGAACACAACTGTAGACAACATGGGTGATTTTTTCTACTTCCAGGCATTCTGTATTCATTCATTTTCATTGACTAATAACTCTGATTTCCAGGAAATAACAATGGAAGAATGTTAATTTTTCAGTGTCCAATATAGGCATCTCAAACTATGTTTTGGATGGACTTTATTGTCCTGAGAGGTAGTAGATAAGGAAATGCACTTACCCAATGAGAAGGTGAATCTTTCTCATCTCTGGCTTGAGTACCAACATCACCACTTGTCTCTTAGGGGATTCTTCTAGGGCCACTTAGCCACTTTGATAGCTTACCATAGATTGGGGAAAGTGTCAAAAGGAAGAGGGACTTGGGTTTGGTGGCCAAATACTGGGAGATCTTTGCCAGCTTTAGACCCATGAAGGGAGACAATACCTCGTGTTATAATGTTTACTATCATTTTGGAGCTGGAGATCTTGATCCTTCAATTTACATTGTCATCTTTCAATTATTTTCCTTTCAAACCTCTCAGAGACTCTTCTATCTACCCAACAAGTCCTTCCACAAAATACTCTATTGGGAAAGAGTTTAGAGTTTATTGACATCAGATATTGTGAATGGCATTAATGGTATCAGTGTCCTTGGTCTTATTAAATGGTGCTCATTTGAGTGATTGTCTGGTGATCCATAGAGGTCATAGTACTCCTCAGGAAGAAAGAGACACAGTGGTATTAAGTACTGGATCCCATTCTTAGGTCCAGACAATATTGTTCAGCAAATAAAGTTTATTTAAGTCTATTGGTCTTCTTTTTTTTCTTTTCCCTTAAGGGATCTCTTATCTCCTTTCCTTTTTTTCTCAGCCTGGTATCCTCATTTTCATTCTCCCTTCAAAAATCTTTCAATAATGGATCTCATAAACTCATTTACATTGAGTTATGTAGGGCAGATGGGACTTAAATGTGTCCATTATCATAATCAGCTGAGATAAAAGATAAGAAAGCATGATGGGGGAAGTACCCAGAGTAGTAGTTCACATTTAAAAGGAAATAAACGCATAAATGGAAGAAGTAAGTGTCTAATTACAAAATGGAAGACATCAGTGAGTTGGTAGAAATGTTTTAAACCCCAGAATCATTCTACTTCCATGACCATCTATTCATGGGTTATTTTGCCCAACTCAAGTAGCCTCAACTACAGACATCAAAACTGACATATCCAGTTCTAGGAGTTTGGTCTTTTGGTGTTCTTCACTCCGAATTGACATTGTGAGAATTTGCATTTCTTGTGGGGTGGAGATGGTCCACTTTTACATGGGAAAGTCACTGGTCTCATTGTATATATAACTGACATGCTAAAAAAGCATGTAATCAAACACATTTGACTCTTTTTCTTCTGCCTCACCTTTATTTTACTTATTTTATTTTTAAAGATTTTATTTATTTCAGCAAGAGAGGGAGAGACAGAGAGAGATTGAGAGAGAGAGAGAGAGATCACAAGCAGAGGGAGGGGGAGAGAGAAGCAGACTCCCCACCAAGCATGGAGCCTGATGCCAGGACGCTGAGATCATAACCCAAGCTGAAGTCAAAAGCTTAAGCCACCCAGGTGCCCCTCCACCTCACCTTTAAAGTATATTGTGTGAGGAATCTTTTATAAGGCCTCTGGATGAAAACATTTCAGGTCCCTGGATTTTTCTAGTCATTCTTACGTAATAGACATCCTTACTATAACTTTACAGCATGGAGATGATCTCTTTGAATAATCAGAATGTCTAGAAGACATCAATCAAAATTATGGAGCTCATTTAAAGTGAAATTACCTCTGTATTTGCAACTCTTGAGAAAAGGTAGTTTTCTGAAGCTCTCAAAGTGGCCCCGTGAAAAGTTTTAGGTAAAAGTAATACACTTCCCTCACTCCATTGGAGAATTAGAGACTCAGAATACCAACAGCTCTTTTTAAGGAAACATCTCCGTTCTTTTCACATTATGTCCAACTTTTCTGGCCTTGGCATTGCTGAAGGGTCAAGAGTATGGAACTAGTTCTCCATCATTTCTTTGAAAATTATGTATTTGAGTATTTGTCTCACACTTATTTTGATTAACTGATTTTATCTTAGAGACATTTTAGTTGAAGTTAATGCAGGAATAGTCCCATTCTAATATCCTCTTTTATCAGTTACCTGCTCTTTCCCTTAGTGGTTTCAGTTTGTAAGTTGGAGTTGGGTAGGGTCCCACTGATCAGCAATGTTAGGTACTCTCTATTCTGTGACTGCAAGCACAGAATTGGTATTTTATGTCTAAACAATGGCTACATGGATTAAGAAAGGCAGTCATTGATTAGAGACATCTGTTAGATATCATAGAGACTTACATTTTTAAATTTTCCTTTCTGCATTTAAGTTCCATGGGACAGTCTGTAAAATCTTTATAATCATGGATCATGTTTCTATAAGTGTTGTCCTTACTCCCTGGAAAACCAAATATAAGAACTATTTTAGTTATGATTTTACAGATGGAAGGGTGAATCAGAGATATTCTTTCCACTGTGCCAATGAAAAACATACTAAAATCAGCCCTTGGTCTCATTTCACCAGTGCATTGTTTCCCTAGCTACACCTCATTACATTCTATGCCAACATAGGCACATCACTGTTCTACTTAACTGCTACAATGCTAGGGGTGGTAGTGTTGGTTGAAGGTGAGACAATCATCACAGCTTATGGTAAATGCAAAATGGAACATAGGAGCATAACTGTCACACTCCATCCTAGCCGGTCATTGGTCAACATGAGTCAACATGAGTCAACAAAACATGAGTGTTTCTCTTTCATTCCCATCTTATCTTTTATTTTTGCAAAGGGCCATTTTCTAAAATTCTGCAAATATGTGGCATGACTTTCTGGATATCCTAAAGTTTATTGCAACTTTTTTGTGTTATTTCACACATTTGCTGATAAATCTTTTATTAAACTTAGCTTAGAGAGAATGACAAATTCAGTCAACTGTCCAAAAGGCTAGGCTTGATTGTAAAGAAACCAGCATTTATACTCTTTTTTTTTTTAAGATTTTATTTATTTATTTGAGAGAGAGAGAATGAGAGATAGAGAGCACGAGAGGGAAGAGGGTCAGAGGGAGAAGCAGACTCCCTGCTGAGCAGGGAGCCCAATGTGGGACTTGATCCCAGGACTCCAGGACCATGACCTGAGCCGAAGGCAGTCGCTTAACCAACTGAGCCACCCAGGCGCCCCCAGCATTTATACTCTTATTTGGCAGAGCACTTGGTAAAATCCTTTGTTGATAATAATATTCAACTTTATCATTGATAAATATAGCCCCCCCTTAATATGGTTCTATTTTTATACTTTACTTTTATGGGCCTTCTCATTATGAATGATATTCCTCGAATAATGACCAAAGATCACCATGGGCGGTGGTGAGGTGATTAGCATGAGGCCAATACAATTAATTAGAATTCAGAGATAAAAAAAATATAATGAACTTACTTATGAGACAGTAAATCTTTTGATTTAATGAATGTGTGAATAGTGAATCCATATACTGCTGGTGATGGCTTTAAACTATGTCCACAAATTCTATGATACTCCTTCCTGCAAGAAGTGGAATTTAATTCTCCTGCCCTTGAGAGTGGGGACATAGTGACTCACTTCCAGTGAATAGCATATATTGGACATAATGGTATATTAACTTTGTAAAAGGCAAGGCAACCTCGGCCTGGGTCTCTTGAGTCTCTCACCCTGGAGGAAGAAAGCATGATGGCATAAGAATGCATCAGCAGTCCATGGAGAGGCCACATGGCAGAGAACTGAACCTTCCTGTCAACAGCCATGTGAGTGAGTCATCTTGGATACAGATCCCCCAGCTCCAGTCAAGCCTTCAGATTATTGCAGCCCCAGCTGATATGGTATCTTGACTGTAAAGTCATGAGAGACTCAGAGCCAGAACAACTTAACTAAACCTTTTTTTTGAATTTCCTGACACATAGAATCTCTGAGGGGATAATTGTTAAAAGCCTCTAAGTTTTGAGGGTAATTTGTTATGCAGCAATAGATAACAAATACACCTCTGAGCCAAGCAATACTTTTCCTATGTCTCTGAAATAAAGATTCACTGAAGTCGAATTGAGTTGAAGATTCACACAGGTCCTAGTGATAAAATGGAGGAAAAGATGTTCATTAAGCATTAGATGGTTTAATTGCATTAGGAAGAGAATCGGTTGGCCTAAAGGTAGTCTTTGGGAAAGTTGCAAACAGCAGTAAAAGTTATTGGAGGATTTTCCAGTAAAGGTCACTGAAATTATTGAAGAAGGTTAACTGGTAACAAGAGGTTTTTTGATATTGATAGAAAAGGAGAAAATAGAACACATATCCAAGGGCATTTTCATTTACCAAAAATAGAATCTTAGGGATATTCACACACTAGCTTTGGCAGTGGACATACTCAAAATAGAAAAGCTTAATTCAAACCCAATTTGAATATCCCAGAAGAATTGAGGAATGCTTAACTTGCTGTAAGAAGATTATTCTTCCTTAGTGCCCCAGGGCCCCACACTATCCCTTGCCGTTTCCTTACACCCTGCCTACACCTAAATGATAGAGAAGGCCGTAACTAGGGCCTTTATCTCTCCTTGAACTTCTTTTAGAGTATCATCTTTTTCTTGCTGGTAGAGTCCTTGGAGATGTTCCCAAAACCCACAATATTGCCCCTGTGTCTGTAGGCAGGGATTGAGTTTTATCAAAGGTAGGGCCACATCATTTTTATTTGTGGCCCAGCAGCATGTCTAGCCCACAATAACTAGTTAATACAAGCTTGATAAATATGTAAATAAAAAACTCGGAGGATGTAGAATCAAAACATAAGAAGCAGGGGGAGTGAGAGAAAACATATTCATCAAAGGAGTATATTCTGTATGAATCTAAGAAGTAATACACTCCATCTCCCATATTATGGAACTTGGGAATAATATAAAAAGCTGTATATCTTTCAATTCTTTTTGGATAAAACTTGACCTATAAGGGTAAGTTTTGGGTTTAAGAGCCTTCTTTTCTCGTTACAGTTTTCCCTTTCCAGTTTTCTAAACTTTTGTACCCTCAGTTCCTTCACCTACAAAACGGGGATAACAAAACCTATATCTAAGTGTTGTTATAAGGGTTTAATGAGGTTATGTTTCTAAAGCATTTAGTGTAGGGTCAGACACCGGGATGGAGCTCAGTAAATAAATGCTTTTGTGTTTTGGGGTTTTTTCCAAGGCATGATGATTTCCCAAAAGACATACTAAGTTGAAAATTAGGTCAATATAAAAGCTTAAAGCCAATGTATGCTATGGATAATCTTTCCTCCTTTATTCCACATTATAAATCTTGTACTCAAAACACGTTAGTCCTGTCTGAGTCCCATACACTTGGATGATTATTCAATCAAGAATTATGTGTTGGGCATTTCCATCCTGGCCTCCTTCCTGTGTCAGCTAGGCTTCTACCTTAGGGCCTTTGCACTTCCTGTTTTCTCTGTCTCAAAAGATCTTCTCTCAGATATTAACATGTCTCCATGATTCACTTTGCTCAGATTACTATGCAAATGTAACTTGTTCACAGAGGTCTTCCCCTTACCCAGCTTTATTTTCCTTCATAACCCTTCTTACTATCTGCTATGTAGGCATACTTACTTCTTGATGTATTATCTATCTGTCTTCCTAATCCCAATGTAAGACCCAGGAGTGCAGAGATTTTGCTGTGTTCACTGCTGAGGCCTCAAATATAGGACAGTGTCTAGCACCTGAAGGGTACACAACAAACACTTGAAGGATAAATGATCAAATAAAATTCTGTGAGTTATGAGGATAGCAGTGTATGATGTTACACCCTAATGACAGCTTGCAGACTATCTACCTGCCTTTGTCCATTTGTTTCTTCCCACCCAAATTACCCTAACTCTAAATTATTAAATCCATGTTTTAAACTCCATTTTTTAAAGATTTTATTTATTTGAGAGAGAGGGAGAGTGCAGGAGCAGGGGGGAGGGGCAAAGGGAGAGGGAGAAGCAGACTCCCCACTGAAGAGGGAGCCCGATGCAAGACTCGATCCCAGGACCCTGAGATCATGACCTGAGCCAAAGGCAGATGCTTAACTGACAGAGCCACCCAGGTGCCCATAAACTCCATGTTTAAAGTTAATCTTCAACTCCCAGCCCAAACTCTCAACTTTCCCCAGAAAGATTTCTTCATTTAGTACAATTTACATCAATATATCCCTTCTTTGACATCCCTTGGGATAGATCCTGATCAATGAGAAATAATTGAACAGGAGGAGCTATGTGATGGATGCCTATGTTTAGGAAGGCTAGTCTATGCTTCGGTGGAGGCAATCTCTATTAAATTGCTTTAGCCCAATAGTTTTGTGAGTAAGCACAAGTACCGATATACTCACCTGGTGTTTGCAACTGTGTCTTCCTCTTAGAGCTTCCTACGCTGGCCCCGTAGGTGAGGGGGGGCATGTATACTGCATGACTCAATTTCAAATACATTCACTTTCTGATTAGATAAGGGAAAGAATATATACGATCTTATAATTCTATTCCAGACCCAGGAGACCCAGAAGATGACTCAGTCATCATGCAGAGAGGTGACGGGAACGTGAGGCATTTCCCAAGAGCCAAGGAGTGAACGGAAATTTGGCTCTAGGATCAGATGGTCTGGGTTCAAATTCTGCTTCTCCTTCTCAATGAGCTCTGTGTTCTTGAGCAATTTGCTTAATTTTTTCAAAATTCAGTTTTCTCCTCTAAAAAACAGGAATAGTATTTGGCCAACTTACCACATAAGGATGATCTAAGGATCCAATGACTTGCTGTCTGAAATGGCTTCATGAGATATTAAGGGTTTTATATTAAGTGAAATTTACCTTGGTTTTTGTGCCTAGATGCTGTGATTTTAGCAGATATCTCCTGCATACTGTAACCAGGCAAACATGATGGATGTGGGAAGGGCTTCGCTAGAACTAGAAGCTGCTGAGCTTGTTTGCCAGGGCTGCCATGACAAGGTACCACAGACTGGGTGGCTTAAATGACAGAAATTTATTGTCTCACAGGCCTAGAGGCCAGAAGTTCTAGGTCAAGCTCCTGCAGGGTTTGTTTCTGCTGGGGGCTGTCAGGGAAAATCTGTTCCATGCCTCTCTCCGAGGTTCTGGTGTTTTCCCAGAAAACATCTTTGGCATTTCTTGGCTTCAGAAGCATCATCCCCAATTTCTGCCTTCTTCTTCATGGGGCATTTTTCCTATGCGCATGTGACTCCGTTCACAAATTTCCCCTTTAAAATGGATTAGGTCTACCCTAATAACCTCATCTGAACTTAACTAATTGTATCTGTAACAACCCTGTTTCCAAAGATCACACTCTGAGGTGCTGAGGGTTAGGACTTCAACATATGAATTTTGGGGAGACACAATTCAACCGATAACCATTGTGTACCCAGAATCCCTTGCCTGATCAGGTTATTATGAGGTAAAAGCTTTGTTTCTAAGTTAATCTAACATATCTTCTCTTAAGATATATCCTTTTTCCTCTAGCCAATATACTTCTGTGATAGCTTTCCGTGGGATTCCTGGACAGCAGGGGCGCACCAAGGAAGAAAGAAGAGCTGTGGGCAGGCTGCTCTTTCTTCCTTGGTGCGCCCCTGCCTCCGTGGGAATGAATGCTCTATCGCTCCCATTGTTTAGAATTGCTGGCATAATGTGATTAGGCAGAGTAACTTTTAGTTGGTTTTACTGTTGTTGTTAAACCCTCTACAGAGAATGCACCCTCTTATTGCCAGCACCCAGGGCCAATTGCTCTCACTTCCCTGCTCTTGATAAACCACCACCAGACCTGCCCAGATCTATCTCAGCTCCTCAGCAGGGACAGCATAAATAATTTCCAAAGAGGCTCCTCAGTCCCTATGCAAATAGTTTCTCCAAGACTCATCCACAAGTGAGCACACATGCCCAGGTATGCTTGCTGAGAAAAATGATCCAGAACTTGTACAAGAAAGTACAAATGGCCTTTAAAGACATACTGGGGTATGGTTTAGCAAGCCCACCCAAAGACTAGTTAAGTGTCTGTGGGAATGCAGCTTTTATGGTTTTCCTCTTCTATTATTAATTAAAGACTCAGACTCTGTGAAGTTACATGTTAACTTGTAGGTTTGTCCAGCAGAGATGCAAATTCTTGTCCAGTAGAAAAGATAACCCCTTTAAGGCATATATTTAGCAGTATCATTCTAATAATTATTCTTTCTTAAATGCCTGTAAATATCCAGTTCCTCAAAATACTCTTTTTTTTAAAGATTTTATTTATTTATTTGTCAGAGAGAGAGAGAGAGAGAACCCAAGCAGGAGGAGTGGCGGGCTGAGGGAGAAGCAGGCTCCCCGCTGAGCCAGGAGCCTGATGTGGGACTCGATCCCAGGACCCTGGGATCATGACCTGAGCCGAAGGCAGATGCTTAACCAACTGAGCCACTCAGGTGTCCCTCAAAATATTCTTTTAGTCAAATTTATCATCTTAGCGGGGCCATAATTAATGAGTTAATACAAATTTGACACCAGTCAAAATGTACCAATCTGCACTAGAAGGATGTGCTCAAGCCACATCCCAATCTTTATAGTGTGTGGCTTATTTACACTAGAACTACTTAATGTTCTGTAGTTTGGTGGATGAAGACACTGATATTTCTTCTGCTGAAAATACTTCTACCCCTTCTTTCCTTCTCACGCCTGCCCTTGTCAGTGTCTCTTCAGGTCAATGCTCCACGCTCCTTTACTCAATGTGAGAAAGAGCAACAGAAGAGGGAGGGGGTAAGTTTTGTTCTAATACATGCACAAGAGCATTTAGAAGAAAACTTTGAGGATGTGAGGGCGATCTGGCTGCGACATCTGTCACCCCCTTGATCGCCAGGGTTGATTTGGCTGATCTAGCTGGCTAGGCAGCTGTGGCCTTCCTCCCTCACCGCACTGTCAGTCAAGGAGGACGACCTTCCTGGATAGAGGAGGATCTGTCTTCGGTCAAGTGTATAGGAGTATCTGTGCTCCTCTGCTAGAACCTCCAAATAAGCTCTCAAGGTCCATTTGTAGGAGACTGTAAGGTAGTCAAGCTTCGGAGACTTCAGACACATTCAGATGAGGTGCTGCATGTGGCAGTCTGTGTTTCTTTTAAAATCAATAAAATGAGTAAATAAAAGAAGACAATTTTTTGGAGTTGAAAGTACAGATTTCTCATGTTATCTGAAAATAGAGTGTCCCTATGAACCCTTTCATAAGCCGAAACGGCGTAGAATGAAGAAGCAATTACCATTAATGTATCTAGAATTTTTTTTTTGAGCGCTCCTAAACCCCCCAGATAACCTCTCCTAGGCTGTTCTCATACCCTAGGACACATCTTGCTAACGGATGCACAAGATAAAGCAAGATAAAGCCCAGATGCTCACAGATGCGTTCAAAGCTCTGGTAGATTGATGCGGAGATGTTGAGTGTGGTTCCCCGGAAGGAGAGGGCGGGGCTGCTCTCCCCCACTGCTTGGGGTGTGCTCGGTCTCTCTATGGGCTCATGGCAAAGCCAAAGCTACATGCTATTTTTGCTTTCCACCTTTTCCCACAGAAGTAAACATCCTCTTGGGATTTCTTTCAGTTAGCAAAAGCAGGTACTAATATAGGTCTTTTATAAAAGTGAAATGGCGTTAACATGAACTTTCGAGAAGTGGGGGGTACCTGCTAAGTAAACCGTCTTCCAGCTGTACTGTATACTTGCCACACGATGAATGTTAATTTCTGGGCAGTTGGTGCCTGAAGAGAGAGAGAAGATATGAGCTCTTACCGGTGGAAAACCCAGAAATGTGACTAAGGGGGTGGGGGCGCTATGTCACCAGAAATTCATTCCCTCTAGAACTTGGTTCTAGGATTCCTGAGTATGCAGTTTCCTGTTTTCCCAAAAACCTAACCAAGGAGATTGATCATGAAGAGAGAGGGCAGATTCTCCATTTCATTGAAATTAAAATGTCTTTTTACAAGCTTCCAAATTGGTCATTGCTGTGTACATTGCCAGGTTTGGTTATGTAAGGGGATGTTAAAATGGAAGCTTTGGTAGAGACCCTTACATGCTAAATATCAGATCTTAAAGTGAGTTGCAGCATATTACCCTGTAGGATTTCAAAGAAGAGAATCGAAACTCAATTACTCCCCTAACTTCATCTGGACTATAAAAGGGTCTAGATAGGAGGAGAGAAAGGGAAGATTTGTGACAAGGTTTCTTTGAAGGGAGTTGTGCTGAGCCCTAGCCACCATCCCTTCCCTAAGAGAAGGGGCAAGGGACACTTCCTCTTTAGAGAGAGTCTGTACCAGAACCACTCTGAGATCTTGTCTTCTGTCCCCTGAACTCAGAGCACACAGGGGTTCTTCAATGTGGAATTTTAGCTTATTAGTAAAAAGTAGTCCTTCCATCTTCATCTCCATGGGTGGAATATACCTCACCTGCCCTGTGACTTAATCACTCTACCATGTGGCTTGATTTGTTGTTTTTTTTTTTTTTTAAGATTTTATTTATTTATTTGAGAGAGAGAATGAGAGATAGAAAGCACGAGAAGGAAGAGGGTCAGAGGGAGAAGCAGACTCCCTGCTGAGCAGGGAGCCCGATGCGGGACTCGATCCCAGGACTCCAGGATCATGACCTGAGCCGAAGGCAGTCGCTTAACCAACTGAGCCACCCAGGCGCCCTACCGTGTGGCTTGATTTGTAATGGGATGTTAACAGATGTGATTCAAGCAGGGGCTTGGCATACCCTTGCGTGGTTGGCCATGTTCTCCTAGGGCCTCTGCCTTTGACATGAGAGCACTATGCCCGGCTAGGCCCCTGGCCCAAGGAGAATGAAAGACAGGTGGAACAGATCTTCTGGCCCAACCAATCTATAGGTACAAGTACAAACTACTGTTCTTTTAACCCACCAAGATCTGGGGTAGCTCATTTTGCAACATCATTGTGGTCCTTGCTGACCAATACTTTTGGCTAACTGCTTTGATGGTAGAGAAAAGGGGGGTTGCCACTTGCTGCATTGGAATCAGCCCCCACTCTAGGTTTGTCTGAAGACATGCCCCATTGTTTTCTGGGAATCAAATGTGTGCTGTGTGCTGGAAGGAGACTCAGCATGGGGATCACATCAAGCAAGGCTGAGGGATTTGGCTGGTAAAGAAACCATGATCCCTTATTCTATTCAAACTGCTTATTACTCACATAGCAAGAGCCAGAGTAGCAAATGTGCTGGTTTTCTGTGTCCTTTGTTCCACCGGATGACACCGGAGCAAAAGGGGCTGGATGATTACATGAATGATAAAGCATTCTTGGTACTGCCGAGCCTGTGCCCTGCTGTAGCTAAGCAGTTTTATAGCCTGCAGCTGTACCCGAAGTGGGAGTGCTAAAGAAAGCCTCATACCTTGTTGGAATCCAGGAGGCAATGAGGAGCTGTCTCATGACAGCTTCCTGGGAAGATAGGGAGGCAAGTGAAAGATGGTTCTCGCAGCAGTTCCTTCCACTCTGTATATTATCATTAGTCTTCAGCTCAAAAGAGTGTTTGAATGGACTGCTACCAGAAGTATTTTCAGATTCCGAAACTGCAAGCACATTTTCAAGTGCCAAGATGAAATCTACTGTAATAATAAAAAATGTACTAGCTCCGTTTATAATTACAGAGATGATCAGAGATCTTTTTAAGGCATAGCCATGGGTAGAAGTAATCACAGTGCAGAAAAAAGTTTCCCTTTGCTTGTGCAATATGTATATTTTTCTCACAAAAAGACTTGCTTATAGGCTACTGTGAATAAAATTTCTCCCAGATAAAAGTTCAAAAATAATAGTGAATTTTGGCAGAGACTCCATGGTTGAGTTGGACATTATGAAAAAAATTATTGCTTTTAGGGGAGATAAAACAAACACAAATTTTAGTAAATATTTGCATAAAAGTGCAGGTAGTATTTATTCAGGGTTGAAGCAAAGCACAGACAATTCTATGGAAGATTTAGCTGTCCTGTCCGTATTTTGCAAAATGCTATTCAAACAGCATCTGATGTCTTTTCTATTGACATCAAAGTAATTGTCAGGAAATTTTTCTTGATTTTCAGGCATTTATATTGTTTGAACTGAGCAGTTAAAGGATTTTTGTGATTTGGTTGGCATTTAGTAGTCTTCAAATACTCTCACGTTCAAAAAACCCATTGGCTCTTTAACAAATCTTCAGTTCTATTTGAAGCACTGAAATCATATTTTAATTCTGAAGGAAAGGTCCTCCAAATTCTTGTTGACTTTTTAAGTAATCTATTGAATGAAGTCTACTTATTTTTTTCTTACAGTTTTCAATATCTTTAGCAATAGGATTATGCAAATGGAAAAAAAAGCAAATAACATTACTGAAGACTCCATTGCTTACAGAAACTCATTGAATGTGTTAAAGAAAGAAATGACAGAAAAATTTACCTCTTTAAGTGTCAAGGCTGTTCTTAAAAAGACAAACTTACTTATGAACAGGAAAAGAAATTCTGACTTGAGATGGATAATTATCACTGCCATGACTTGCCGTGACTATCTTTTGAAATGGATTTTATCCCCTGAAGAATTCAATTATGTTATATGGATGTTACTCAATACTCTCACAGCAAGTGTAGTGTTGTTGAAGAAGAAGGGATTAAAAATGGATGACCAGATGGGCGGAGCAAGATGGTGGAGGAGTAGGAGACCTGGATTTCGTCCTGTCTCAGGAATTCAGCTGAATAGGGATCAAACCCTTCTGAACACCTACGAACTCAACAGGAGATCGAAGAGGAGAGTAGCAACAACTCTCTGAACAGAGAAGCGACCACTTACTGGAAGGTAGGACGTGCGGAGAAGTGAATCCGAGGCGATATTCGGGAGGATAGACGGCGGGGGAGGGGGCCTCCGTCAGCCGCTTCTGGCAAGTGATAGAGCCGCGGAGCACAAAATCAGAACTTTTAGAAGTCCGCTGAGGGGAGTCGCTCCAGTGGCTAAGCGGGGGGTGGAACCCTTGTGGGACAGTGTGGTCTCAGGACCCTCGGGGTCAAAGAAAGACCGGGGGAGCCTGAGTGCGGCAGAGCTCCCAGGTATCGGAGCGGGGAAGCCGGCTGCAGAGACGGAGCCGAGGCGCGGGCTCTCAGCTCGGGGTTGCCATAAACTGTGATCCGCGGCCCAGTCGGGCCACTGCTTCTCCAGCAGGGACCCAACACGCAGCAGATCTGGGGAGACTCCCCTTTCTCCCCCGGGAGGAGCGGCACGGGAATGCACTGCAGGGATCTGCTGGGTTTGGAGACTCCACACGGGGTCGGGTGCCAGAGATAGAAACGCTCGGTGGGTGAGCACGGAGTGCGGCCGGAGACCAGGAAGATGGGAGTGACTGCTTTTCTCTGGGGGCGCACTGAGGAGCGGGGCCCCAAGTTCTCAGCTCCTCCGGGTGGAGATTGGGAGGCCACCATTTTCGCTCTGGTCCTCCAAAGCTGTACCGAGAGCTTGCAGGGAACAAAAGCTCCTGAGAGCAAACCCGAGCAGCTTGCTTAGCCCGGACCGACAAGGGTGGGGCAATTCAGCCTCTGGCAAAGACATTTGGAAACCACGGCGACAGGCCCCTCCCCCAGAAGATCAGCACGAACAGCCAGCAAGCCAAGACCAAGTTTACCGATCAAGGAGAATGGGAGAACTCCAGCGCTAGGGGAATACTGCACATAGAATTCAGGGCTTTTTTTTTTACCATGATTCATTAGTTCATCAAAGTTAATTTTTTTAACTGTTTTTTTTTTAAATTTTTCTTTTTCCCTTTTTCAACCAACATCTTATCAATCCCTTTTTAAAAAAACATTTTTTATTTTTCATTTTTAGAGTCATATTTTATCCCTTCATAGTAGTTACCCTTATTTTTGGCATATATTTATAAGTTGTTCTCTCTTTAAAATTTTCAGATACAGTTTCTTCTAACAGATCAAAATATACCCTAAATCACTAGTGTATGGCTTTGTTCTAGTCTCCTGCCTGACCACATTCTCTCCCTTTTTTTTAATCTTCTTTCTTTTTTCAAACAACTTATCTTATCAATTCCTTTTATAAAATCTTTTATAATTTTCATCTTTACAGTCATCTTCCATCCCTTCATTGTATCGACCCTTATTTTGTACATATATGTCTTTCTTCCGTTAAAATTTTAGGAGGCACTTTTTTCTAACGGACCAAAATACGCCCAAAATCTAGTGTGTGGCACTGATCTATGCATTAGCTTGATCATATTTGATCATATTCTGCTTTTATTGTATTGTTCTGTTTTTGTTTTTATCTTTTTATTCTTTTTTCTTTTTTTTATCTCTTTCTTCTTTCTTTCCCTTTCTTTTCCCCTGGTTTCAGGTCTTTTCTGATTTGTATAGAGTATATTTGCTGGGGACGTTGTTAACCTGTTAGCATTTTGTCCTCTCATTCATATATTCTCCTCTGGACAAAATGACAAGACAAAAAAAATCACGTCAGCAAAAAGAACAAGAGGTGGTACCATCAGCCAGGGACCTACCCAATACGGACATTAGTACGATGTCAGACCTAGAGTTCAGAATCATGACTTTAAAGATACTAGCTGGGCTTGAAAAAAGCGTGGAAGTTATTAGAGAAACCCTTTCTGGAGAAATAAAAGAACTAAAATCTAACCAAGTCGAAATCAAAAAGGCTATTGATGAGGTGCAATCAAAAATGGGGGCACTAACTGCTAGGATAAATGAGGCAGAAGAGAGAATCAGCGATATAGAAGACCAAATGATGGAAAATAAAGAGGCTGAGAAAAAGAGGGAGAAACAACTACAGGATCACGAGGGCAGAATTCGAGAGATAAGTGATACAATAAGACGAAACAACATTAGAATAATTGGGATCCCAGAAGAAGAAGAAAGAGAGAGAGAGGGGCAGAAGGTATATTGGAGCAAATAATAGCAGAGAACTTCCCTAATGTGAGGAAGGAAACAGGCATCAAAATCCAGGAGGCACAGAGAACCCCTCTCAAAATCAATAATAATAGGTCAACACCCCGACATCTAATACTAAAACTTACGAGTCTCAGAGACAAAGAGAAAATCCTGAAAGCAGCTCGGGAGAAGAGATATGTAACCTACAATGGTAGAGATATTAGATTGGCAACAGACCTATCCACAGAGACCTGGCAGGCCAGAAAGGACTGGCAAGATATCTTCAGAGCACTAAACGAGAAAAATATGCAGCCAAGAATACTATATCCAGCTAGGCTCTCATTGAAAATAGAAGGAGAGATAAAAACCCTCCAGGACAAACAAAAACTAAAGGAATTTGCAAACACGAAAACCAGCCCTCCAAGGAATATTGAAAGGGGTCCTCTAAGCAAAGAGAAAGCCTAAAAGCAGCATAGATCAGAAAGGAACAGAGACAATATACAGTAACAGTCACCTTACAGGCAATACAATGGCACTAAATTCATACCTTTCAATAGTTACCCTGAATGTAAATGGGCTCAATGCCCCAATCAAAAGACACAGGCTATCATATTGGATTAAAAAACAAGACCCATCCATATGCTGTCTGCAAGAGACTCATTTTAGACCCAAAGACACCCCCAGATTGAAAGTGAGGGGGTGGAAAACCATTTACCATGCTAATGGACACCAAAAGAAAGCTTGGGGTGGCAATCCTTATATCAGACAAATTAGATTTTAAAACAAATACTGTAATAAGAGATGAGGAAGGACACTATATCCTACTTAAAGGGTCTATCCAACAAGAAGATCTAACAATTGTAAATATCTATGCCCCGAACATGGGAGCAGCCAATTATATAAGGCAATTAATAACAAAAGTGAAGAAACACATTCACAACAATACAATAATAGTGGGGGACTTTAACAACCTCCTGACTGAAATGGACAGATCATCTAAGCAAAAGATCAACAAGGAAATAAAGACTTTAAATGACACACTGGACCAAATGGACTTCACAGACATATTCAGAACATTCCATCCGAAAGCAATGGAATACACATTCTTCTCTAGTGCCCATGGAACATTCTCCAGAATTAATCACATCCTAGGTCACAAATCAGGTCTCAACCGGTACCAAAAGATTGGGATCATTCCCTGCATATTTTCAGACCACAATGCTTTGAAACTAGAACTCAATCACAAGAGGAAAGTCAGAAAGAACTCAAATACATGGAGGCTAAAGAGCATCCTACTAAAGAATGAATGGGTCAACCAGGAAATTAAAGAAAAATTTTAAAAAATTCATGGAAACCAATGAAAATGAAAACACAACTGTTCAAAATCTTTGGGATACAGCAAAGGCGGTCCTAAGAGGAAAGTATATAGCAATACAAGCCTTTCTCAAGAAACAAGAAAGGTCTCAAATACACAACCTAACCCTAAACCTAAAGGAGCTGGAGAAAGAACAGCAAAGAAAGCCTAAACCCAGCAGGAGAAGAGAAATAATAAAGATCAGAGCAGAAATCAATGAAATAGAAACCAAAAGAACAGTAGAACAGATCAACGAAACTAGGAGCTGGTTCTTTGAAAGAATTAACAAGATTGATAGACCCTTGGCCAAACTTATCAAAAAGAAAAGAGAAATGACCCAAATCAACAAAATCATGAATGAAAGAGGAGAGATCACAACCAACACCAAAGAAATACAAACAATTCTAAGAACATATTATGAGCAACTCTATGCCAGCAATTTAGATAATCTGGAAGAAATGGGTGCATTCCTAGAGATGTATCAACTACCAGAATTGAACCAGGAAGAAATAGAAAACCTGAACAGACCTATAACCACTAAGGAAATTGAAGCAGTCGTCAAAAATCTCCCAACAAACAAAAGCCCAGGGCCAGATGGCTTCCCAGGGGAATTCTATCAGACATTTAAAGAAGAATTAATACCTATTCTCCTGAAACTGTTCCAAAAAATAGAAATGGAAGGACAACTTCCAAACTCATTTTATGAGGCCAGCATTACCTTGATCCCAAAACCAGACAAAGACCCCATCCAAAAGGAGAATTACAGACCAATATCCTTGATGAACATGGATGCAAAAATTCTCACCAAAATACTAGCCAATAGGATCCAACAGTACATTAAAAGGATTATTCACCACGACCAAGTGGGATTTATCCCTGGGCTGAAAGGACGGTTCAACACCCGCAAATCAATCAACGTGATACAATACATTAACAAAAGAAAGAACAAGAATCATATGATCCTCTCAATAGATGCAGAAAAAGCATTTGACAAAGTACAGCATCCTTTCTGATCAAAACTCTTCAGAGTATAGGGATAGAGGGTACATACCTCAATATCATAAAAGCCATCTACGAAAAACCTACAGCAAATATCATTCTCAATGGGGGAAAAGCTGAGAGCTTTTCTACTAAGGTCTGGAATGCGGCAGGGATGTCCACTATCACCACTGCTATTCAACATAGTATTAGAAGTCCTAGCCACAACAATCAGACAACAAAAAGAAATCAAAGGCATCCAAATCGGCAAAGAGGAAGTCAAACTCTCACTCTTAGCAGATGATATGATACTGTATGTGGAAAACCCAAAAGACTCCACCCCAAAATTGCTAGAACTCATACAGGAATTCAGTAAGGTCGCAGGATATAAAATCAATGCACAGAAATCAGTGGCATTCCTATACACCAACAACAAGACAGAAGAGAGACAAATCAAGGAGTCGATCCCATTTACAATTGCACCCAAAACCATAAGATACCTAGGAATAAATCTAACCAAAGAGGCAAAGGATCTGTACTCAGAAAACTATAAAATACTCATGAAAGAAAACGAAGAAGACACAAAGAAATGGAAAAACGTTCCATGCTCATGGATTGGGAGAACCAACATTGTGAAGATGTCAATGCTACCTAGAGCAATCTACACATTCAATGCAATCCCCATCAAAATACCATCCACTTTTTTCAAGGAAATGGAACAAATAATCCTAAAATTTGTATGGAACCAGAAGAGACCCCGAATAGCCAGAGGAATATTGAAAAAGAAAAGCAAAGCTGGCGGCATCACAATTCTGGACTTCCAGCTCTATTACAAAGCTGTCATCATCAAGACAGTATGGTACTGGCACAAAAACAGACACATAGATCAATGGAAATAGAAGAGAGAGCCCAGAAATGGACCCTCAACTCTATGGTCAACTCATCTTTGACAAAGCAGGAAAGAATGTCCAATGGCAAAAAGACAGTCTCTTCAACAAATGGTGTTGGGAAAATTGGACAGCCACATGCAGAAGAATGAAACTGGACCGTTTCCTTACACCACACACAAAAATAGACTCCAAATGGTTGAAAGACCTAAACGTGAGACAGGAGTCCATCCAAATCCTAAAGGAGAACACAGGCAGCAACCTCTTCGACCTCAGCCGCAGCAACTTCTTCCTAGAAACATCGCCAAAGGCAAGGGAAGCAAGGGCATAAATGAACTATTGGGATTTCATCAAGATCAAAAGGTTTTGCACAGCAAAAGAGACAGTCCACAAAACCAAAAGACAACCGATAGAATGGGAGAAAATATTTGCAAATGACATATCAGATAAAGGGCTAGTATCCAAAATCTATAAAGAATTTATCAAACTCAACACCCAAAGAACAAATAATCCCATCAAGAAGTGGGCAGAAGACATGAACAGATATTTTTCCAAAGAAGACATCCAAATGGCCAACAGACACATGAAAAAGTGCTCAACATCGCTCGGCATCAGGGAAATCCAAATCAAAACCTCCATGAGATACCGCCTCACACCAGTCAGAATGGCTAAAATGAACAAGTCAGGAAATGACAGATGTTGGCGGGCATGCGGAGAAAGGGGAACCCTCCTACATTTTTGGTGGGAATGCAAACTGGTACAACCCCTCTGGAAAACAGTATGGAGTTTCCTCAAAAAGTTGAAAATAGAGCTACCATACGATCCAGCAATTGCACTACTGGGTATTTACCACAAAGATACAAATGTAGGGATCTGAAGGGGTACGTGCACCCCAATTTATAGCAGAAATGTCCACAATAGCCAGACTGTGGAAAGAGCCAAGATGTCCATCGACAGATGAATGGATAAAGAAGAAGTGGTATATATACACAATGGAATATTATGCAGCCATCAAAAGGAATGAGATCTTGCCATTTGCAACGACGTGGATGGAACTGGAGGGTGTTATGCTGAGCGAAATAAGTCAATCAGAGAAAGACATGTATCATATGACCTCACTGATATGAGGAATTCTTAATCTCAGGAAACAAACTGAGGGTTGCTGGAGTGGTGGTGGGTGGGAGGGATGGGGTGGCTGGGTGATAGACACTGGGGAGGGTATGTGCTATGGTGAGCACTGTGAATTGTGCAAGACTGTTGAGTCGCAGATCTGTACTTCTGTGACGAATAATGCAACATATGTTAAGAAAAAAAAAGAAGAAAATAGCAGGAGGGGAAGAATGAGGGGGAGTAAGTCAGAGGGGGAGACGAACCATGAGAGACGATAGACCCTGAAAAACAAACTGAGGGTTCTAGAGGGGAGGAGGGTGGGGGGATGTGTTAGCCTGGTGATGGGTATTCAAGGGGGCACGTTCTGCATGGAGCACTGGGTGTTATGCACAAACAATGAATCATGGAACACTTCATCAAAAACTAATGTTGTAATATATGGTGATTAACATAACAATAAAAAAATAAAAATAAAATGGATGACCATGCTCTTTTTTTGTTTTTGTTTTTGGTCAGTGGACATTTAAAAAATTGTTGATGAGATTCAATGCAACTGTGAAGAATGTAAAAGCAAGTTACATCATGAAAGATGGCATTATGTGTTGCGGGAAACCAAATTTGAGGAGCAATGCCTAGAGTTGTTAGCTTTCTGTAAGCATGTGGTTAATATCCCGGCCCATAATGCTACTGTTGAGCATGGCTTCTCGTTGATGAATGTTCAATGGACAAAAGAACAAAGTGAGTCGATGGACCAATGTAGAAGCTATGTCAGGGGCACAGAGTTTATAAGAGCAAGAAATTTTATAAGCAGATTCTGCAAAACAAGTAACTGGTCAGGCAAGCCAAATCATCCAAGAAATATAATTAAGAAAAGAAGTATGCAATTTAGATCTCCATCAGCTTTATCAGATAAATAACAAGTAATGTTTAAGTATCATATATCCCAGACAATATTTTTTTCCTCAATTCACAATGCATGAGCAATTCAAAATAGTTAAAATGTACCTAGGTATCACAGATTTTTATTTGCTTAATCTGACAGCCGCAGAGAGGGGTCAAATGGAGGGTGACTCAGGGCTGTCCTAAGCTGTCTGCTTTACTTAGGAGTCAATCTTTGGCAGAAGCAGAACATGAAACAAAGAGATAGGCGCTAGGGGCTCCTGGGTGGCTCAGTCAGCTAAACGTCTGACTTCGGCTCAGGTCATGATCCCAGGGTCCTGTTTCCAGTCCTGCAATGAGGATTTGCGCCCCCCGCCCCCCTTGCCAACCATGGAACCCTGTATCTGGCTCTGTGCTCCCTGGGTGGGGAGTCTGCTTCTCCCTCTGCCCCTCCCCTTGCTCGTGTTCTCTCTCTCTCAAATAAATAAATAAAATCTTAAAAAAAAAAAAAAGAAAAAAGAGGTAGGCTCTAGAACCCTAGAAGTTGCCTAGTCGAACACCAGAAGAAATTGCATCAGTAAGATGGCCTTATAGCCCTTTCTCAGTAGCCTAACACCGGAACGATGCAAATAGACGGTCAATGCACTTGTGTAAATTCCTCAACAACTTGTGGACTTTTTTTGAAGTCACACCTCACATAAAAGTCATTTCTGGCTCTTGATGACTGTAGACAAAGTTGACCCTGAGCTCTGGAACATGCTTCCCTTGAAGGAATTTGCTTTGAGCACTGAGGAGGAGTGTGGAATCCATCTGCCTGAGGCTCGCCCATCCCTGGGGGCAGTTAAAGACTGGAATGCATTTTTAGTGTTTCTTAAGTAGCGCAGTACTTCCATTAACATATTCCCTGGTTAGAAGGTAAACTTCATTCATATAAATGTTCTCTAGGGTTTCCTGTCTTTCTAAAATGCTTCTCCTAATGGTCTCTGAAAAAAATTACGTTTTCTGCTCTTGTTTTAATTTTACACCAGGAAGCATGTTGCTGTATACTGGCAGGAGTGTGGGGTTTAGTCAAATCCTAAAACCATTCTTTTGCCTGCAGGTTACCATTAGAAGTGGTAAGGAAAAGCAAGAACAGCAGCAGGTGGGAGTCACAGCGAAAATAAGACAGCTCTCAGGTAGCAGAGATTCTTCCACAATGGGAGGTCACTAAGGGAGGATGCACAGTGCCACTAACCCAGAAGGTGCCTTGCACGCAACCTGAGTTGAGCCTTAAGAAATGGAAGTGAAATTCATGATACACTGGTGAAAGAAAGAAAGAAAGAAAAGAAAGAAAGAAAGCAGACTTTGGTAGAAAGAGCAGTGGATTGATGCTCTTATAAGTATTTGTATTACGACAGGTCTGAGTTCAGGTTTTTGCCAGAAAAAAAGAAATAGCCCCTTCAAATGTGTTTCTTCTTCTTCTTCTTCTTCGTCTTCGTCTTCGTCTTCGTCTTCTTCTTCTTCGAGAGGCCACGGAGAGACAGAGGCAGAGAGGGAGAGAGAATCTTAAACAGACTCCCCGTTCCCAAAGCCTGGCTCAATCTCAAGACCCTGAGATCATGACCTGTGCTGAAATCAAGAGTCAGACACTTAACCAACTGAGCCACCTAGGAGCCCCAAATGTGTTTCTTCTTTTGAAAAAGGGGTGAGGGGGGCGCCTTTTTCACAAAATTGTGTGAGGATTAAACACACAGCCCTCAGTCAATGTTATTTGTCTTTCTTTCCGTTTAATCATGTCTCTATAAAGTCATTCAATCTACAAATATTTATTGAGCACCTACCTTGTGTCGGCTAATAAAAAACAAAACTGCATGCTGCTAAATAAAAAATGTGTGTTTATTTGGCATCTTAGAGATTGCAATCTGGGAGACCAGATTTGACCTAAACAGAAAGCAAGCTCCAGAGAGACAAAGGAGGTTAGAGTTTTTACAGAGGAACACAGAATTACATAGGTTGTATTGAACGAAATGTGCTGCTGTAGTTACAGTTACGCTAATCTCTGTGTGATTGTTTGCTAGGTGTAGCGTTAGGTGGAAAGTCCATTTATGCCCATTTTAACATAGTGCCCATGTCTTGGCTTTTTTAGAGAGGGAGAGAAGGAGAGAGAAAGACAGAGGGTGGGGAGGGCCAGAGGGAGAGGAAGAGAGAGAATCTTAAGTAGACTCCATGCCCAGCACAGAGCCCGATCTGGGGCTTGATCTTGAGATTATGACCGGAGCTGAAATCAAGACTCCTACACTTAACCGACTGAACCACCCAGGCACCCCTTTTAAAAGTTATTTGTTTATTTTTTTTTAGAGGGAGGAGGGTGCCCATGTCTTGGCTTTCAGTGGAGATCAGCAAAAATGCCAAGAATTTAAGACAGAAGATGTGCATGAGCCCCACTTCTTCCACGTCCTCCTGGCTCTATGTTAAGTAACCCTCTTAGCAATGCTTACTCCACTTAATGCTCTCCTTTATCATATGTGATGGCACTCTTGTAGGTGCTAGACATACAGTGAGGACCAAACTCCACACCCCCCAAACAAAAACCCTGAACTCCATGATTCTCACCTTTTATGGCATTTACGCTGGCAAATGAGACAGACAATGAATTAGACCTTGGACCTCAAGAGTATAACTGGGACGCTTGACAGGAAGGGAGAGTATGATGCTGTAAGAATATTAGGGGACTCAGGTAAGCTTTCCCTGAGGAAGACTGAGTGTGGATTCAGGATAAGTAAGCGATAGACATGCCAACAGGGACTAGTGTGTGCAAAGTTGGGAGGGAGTGGGACGTACCCCAGGAAAGGAAAAAGGTCATCAAGGATGAAGCATATTGGAAAGTATAAAGCAAAGTGGGGAGGGGTAGCAAATGGGTTGCTCTTATCAGCAAAGCTGCAGTAGCTGGTATCAGAACACTCCTATCAGCCCTAAAATTCAGTATACACAACTTCATGCTCCACCACACTGAGCCTTTGTGGACTGACTCAGTGCACAGCAATGGATTAGATTTTCCCTAATGGTCACTCAATTCAATTATTCATTGACCAAAGTAACCAGATCATAAACAATTATTTCAGTCTTCTTAATAACACATCAGCTTGATTACAGCAATAATTGCGAAAGATGACCCAGTTAATCTGTTTAGGGGAAAATGGGTTTTCCCATATATGTAGAACTTAATGTAACCTAATATGGTTTGGTTAGAATCTAGTTGGAAATGGAAAGATGTGTCCATGACAAGCTAGTTTAGTTTTTAAAATTATGTCTTTGTTTATGATCTTGTAGTACTGATCTCATATTGACCTGACATGACCTGATATATTATGCATGGCTTCCAGGGTCCGAGGATATATCAATATATGTCAGAGAGTCTTTAGGGGCAATGCAAACCCTGAGTGTTTCACAGAACAAGCTACTGTTCTATAGTATTAGAAGGCTAAGATCATTGCTATACTGTTTATCTCCAGATATAGTTTGATAGATCAAGCCTGGGATTTGGAATCGCCCAAACTGGGGTTTGACCTAACCTTGGCCGTGAGCTGTGTGAATTTGGACAAATGGCCTAGGTTGAATGGAGCCTTAGGTTCTTCATCTGCAAAATGGGGATTATAATTCCTATTTCTCAAGATTAAATGAGATTAAATACACAAAAGCAGACAGCTAATGAGTATTTATTGCTTTATCTTCTTCCTTTTGTAAGTTTACCTGAGGAGCCGGACTGTCCGCAGTGAGGAAGCTTCCTGAGTGCAGAAAAGAGTGCCTCAGGGAATGACGGCAGAGTCCAGTGGAGAGAGCGTCAAGGCAGGCCTCAATGAGCGAGGACAATCTCTGGGCTCAGAGGATTACATCACCCAGAGATGGGGACATCCATCGTGGTCGCTACTACCTGTTCGGCCTGTCAGCAAAGGGGCTGGTGTGCTTGAGAAGCAGGGAATAACTTAATGTAGGTGGCTAAAAAGACCAATATGCAAAGAGCTGCCCTTCCCTCTGAACCAAAACATGGCTCTGAATGTTTTTGTTTCTTCACCTCCGAAGACACTGGACTCGAAAAGGCCTGGGGCCACTGGTTTGCCAGATCTGGTGTGAAGTTATTCTTGTGCTAACGGAGTCTACACAGGGGAGCTGGCTGTCCTTGCTACCATCCTCTGAGCATGAAACAGAGCGCACATTCTGAAGAGGCCAGTTGTGGTGTTCCAAGATCCTTATGGACGCCTCAGGCCGCCAGAGACTTCTGTCTGCACTCCCTTGGAGCTGGCTGCAATCTCGTGTTAGAATCATGATCCCATTAGCCGTGGAACTATTAATCTTCTTATAGACTGTTAGACAGAAAACCACGGGCAGTGAAATAACAGCTGTTTAGGGGGTGCTGAAATTTTAAAAGGGCATGGTGGAGAGGCCTGGAGTGAAACCACACCAAAGCCCAGCCTTCAAGCAACAAACCTGATTACTATCCCCCACAGGCTGGCCAAAACATGTCCAGAGCTGGAAAGATCCACAAGGTGGGTGTGAGAAGCCTGAAATGCCCCGTTACTCATGTCACTCACTGCTTAAGCCCTGGAAGAGTCAGCCAAAAAATAAAATCTCTGAGTTCACAGAAATTCTGACCAGCTTACAACACATTTCTCTCCCTTCACTTCCCACACTTATCCTTGTCAGTAATGGCAGGGGCACTGGCAAAATGCCTGGAGAAAGGTCTGGGTGCAGGGTGGAGAGTTTCTTTTCTATTAGGACTCATATATGCTCCCAGAGCAATTTTCTCTGTACTGACTCTGGGCTGCAGCTCCGTGTTGGCATAAAGAGCTGCATTATTTAAGCAGAATTTAGTCCTGTGACTCCCAGCGCTTAAAATGAGGATAACGGTAGCCAATCAGGTCAGCCACAGGGGGATTATCGCTTGAAGGACAGGAACCACTGCCAAATTTCTGAGCTCCCAATGGCTCCCAGTGGTCGCTAGGCTTGCATATGTAAGTTGGAATTGGTGCAGATATAAAATACCCAGCCTTCTTCCTCGAGCCTGGCAGAATATCAGTGAGAAAAAGCAAATTCTGATATTCAGCTGTAAATTGTGACACATGGGGCCACAGGGTATAGGGGCAAGGGTGCTCCTTGAGAAAGAGCCAGTGGAGCCCCTGTGTCTTTGGGGCAGGACAGCATTTTCCTAGGTGACCTGTGAGATGTGTATCATGGCAACTACTCAAGAGTTACCTTCTCTACTTTCCAGGGCTTTGCTTTCTCAGGCATTTTCCTTTTATGATTTGCCAAAAGAAATCTCCCCCATGAGGATGTGGAGCAATTGGAAGCCTCTTACATTGCAGACAGGGCAGGGATTTTGCAAAAACTCTGACAGCACCTCAAAAATTAGACACAGAATTACCATACGACCCAGCAATTTCACTCCTAGGTATCTATGCAAGAGAACTGAAAGCATGTCCTCAAAAAACCTGCACGTGAATGCTCATAACAACATTATTCGTGAAAACAACCCAAATGTCCACCAGCAGATAAATGGGTAAACAAAATGTGGTATATCCATATAATGGAATATTATTCAGCCATAAAAAGGAAAAAGTTCTGATCCATGCTACAATATGGATGAACCTTGAAAACATGCTAAGTGAGAGAGGCTGGACACAAAAGGCTACATACTGTATGGTTCAATTTAAATGAAATGTCTGGATGAAGCAAATACATAGAGGCAGAAAATAGATTAGTGGTTGCCTGGAACTGGGGTTGGTGGCATAGAGAGTGACTGCTAACGGATATGGGGTTTCCGTTTGGGGTGAAAACATTGATCGGGAATTATTGGTGATGATTGCACATACTAAAAACCACCAAAGTGCAAGCTTTAAAATGGTGAATTTTATAGTGTGTGAATAATATCTCAATTAAAAAAAAGGAATCTCTGAAATGAACTGACATCGCAGGAATTTATAGCTAAGAGACAGATTCTGGATTTGTGTTTGGAGATTCACATGCTTATTTTGACTCTGGATAGACATATTTTATTTTATTTTGAGCACTTTATGATGTCTCTAAGAGGCACTTTTTTAAAAAAGGGTAAAATCATGAATCTCATACAAATGTAAAATAAACCCATATCAGAGGCTTTATTTAATTCATGAATTAATGAGGGAATTAGTAAGATTAACAACAGGTTCAAAGGAGAATTCAAAGAATGACAAATATATGGGCAGTAAGGGATAATGGAATGAACCTTTAAATAATTATAAAACCGGTCTATCCACAAGGCAATAATCAATTGTGTTCCAGAGGACACAATTTGATTCCATTTCTATGGACAAGAATCATTTGCATTATTGTTGATTTTCTCCAACTTACAAAATTGTAAAATAGCTCAAATCAATAAAAGACAGAGGAAAAGCCCCAAAGGATGTGCTACAGAGGATATCTAGTAATCAAAACTTTTTGCCCATTTCCAAGGTCATAATTTGTCTTGGCTTGTCTAAGATACTGTAGGCGCTTTGATGGTTGAACAGAAGAGTGAATGAATACTATTGTTTTCATCATGAGTATTCAGACTTATAGATTCCATATAAATGACAGCCATGTCAATCACCATCCATCTGATAAATATATATTTAGTAGCTACTGTGTTCCAGGCCAGGAGGTTACAATGTAGTTGGAGAGAGCTGGGTGTCAGGAACAAAAAGCATTGAATATGAAAGTGATTAGCCTCTTAATGAGAAAGCACTGGGCGTGCAAGAGGGAGTCCAGAGGAAGGAGAAATTACTGTGAGCTGGAGCAGTCTTTGAAAGGAGGTGGTCCTTGGAGCTGAACCTTCAACGCAACAAATATTTAATAATCTGTCGCTAAAGACAACAGACAAACCTATGTGCTTGGGTTCAGGAGACACCCAACCTGGACTGAATCCCAACTTAACAATCTGTGTAAACTTGGACAACTTACATAACCTTCCTGCAGTGGAGTTTTCTCATTTTCAAAATGAGGCTAATAAATGGAACTTACCTCATGGATTTCTTGTGAGGCTTAAATGAGATAGGAAATGTAAAGTGCTGCAACACTTGCACATAGTAAGCCCTCAGTAAGTAATATGTATGTCCAACAAACTGCTACTGAGGTCCATTCCTTGCCCTGTAATAGTTTAAAATTGTGCAGAGGAAAAGGCCACTGATTTATTAACATGTCTATAAAGTGAAGACCCCACCTGACAGTTTTATATATGGCATCTTCCCTAATTCTTACAATAATTCTTACACAATTCTTAATTATGATTTAAATAGCATCATACTCTTCTTAGAGGTTAGGAAAAGCAAGCCCATCTTGGACTGAGAATCAGGGTTTGGCATATGTATACACTATGCTCAGAGCAGGGATATGTGTGCATTGTATGGAGAGAACACAGAGGAGGAATGTTTCCCTCTGGGGAAACATACTGTGGCAGGGGGATAGCCTTCCATGTTGGGAAATGGCTGAACAGAGGCACAAAAGCAATGGGAAATGGGAAGTGGGGGGGGGGGGTTCTAAGACAATGACAATGAACACATGCAGCAATGACAAGACAAATGGAAAGACTAATGATATCTTCATTTTCGGATGCAAATGCACAAGGAGAAGGGTGCAAGCCTGAGAATGGTGCTGTCAGGAAGAGGGTGTAGGAAGAGGGTGTAGGCTACCTTTATCTCCTTTTGGCCTTGCCATTTTCCCTGGGTCAGTGTTGTCAAGCATCTCATGGTATTATCAGGATTCTTTTGTTCAAATATAACCTAAAACAGATGAGTTACAAATGGGCCTGTGATTGAGGCTGAAGCTGGTTATGGACCTGGAGTCTTGCCTACCTGGCTTTCTCTGCCTCCAAGGACAGAATTTGAGGAAATCTTTGAGGCCACAGGGTTTCCCAGGGCTCCCTGGTTCCTGGAACGTGGTGCAATAAGCAACTGAATTGGGTAGAAATGACAGTCAGTCAAAGCAACCTGGAATCTGTAAGCACGGGGCAGCAGCCTGAGGTCAGAGACAGGGGATGTCAGTGGTGGAGAGGGTGATGATTTGGGCCACTGAGGAGAGAGTGAGGTAACTCACAAGAATCAAAAGTTTGGATCAGATCCACAAAACCAAGGTAGTAGGCTGGAACTCTATAGTGTTGAGCCCAGGTCATGGGGTGGAAGTCCCTGAGTGGGAAGTCCCAGCATCTTTGAGATACAACAGCTATTTGTGGATTTCTGGTGATTTTTATATGATGAGAGATTGACCATGTGGCTGAGTCACTTTCTCTGAGCATCTCCTTCTGAACATATACTCTACTGTCACGGCAAAGACAGAGTCCCATTTTGGAGCTGGCCACATCTTGGGGATGTAGCAGGAGGTTTATCAACCCCAAGACCTTCAACATGTCCAACTGAGAGGGTGGTTGAAGCTTGAGGATTTGGGTTAAGACAAATTTGAAACATTTGTCCTCATCATTTGAAACATTCTGTTTTGAGGTTCTTGGAGGTCTCTGAACTCAAAGATCTTGATGAGGGACACTGTTGGCTAGTCACAAGTTGTCTGAGGGCTTCACCTTACACTAATCAGTAGAAACTTACCAATATATTTGATGGGTCTTATCTTTGGATTGAAGCCCAGATGATTTCAGGGTCACACTCTTCCTGGTTTTTAATTTCAAATTTTCCTTAATGAAGCATCTTTAGAAAATCAATAAAAAATGTTCTAGCCAGACTGCTGATGAGAGAAATGGCCTTTCACTTATAAAAGGAAAAAATATACTAGACTTCCCCATGGCGAAGAAAAGACTAAGTTATGGAATTTTCTTTGCAAATTGTAAATGTCTTTGTGTACAGTACTTTGTATAATATTTGCTAAGGGTTATTTGGATCTGATAAGCTTCTTTGTTGCTTATGAACAGACCATGCATGCTGAGAGTAACAATCTAATTATCCAAACTGCTGGTATCCAAGATACTGTCTCTCAAGATTAATGTGTTTGCGTTATGAGTTTGCCTTTGAGTGAGAGACAGTGGTCCTAAATAAATTGCACTGAATCGCTGTAACAAACAATAAAAATAAATCAACTTCTTGTGTCAATTCTAGACTAGGGTGATTTCCACTGTGGATAGATCATGGCCAGTCTTGTGTGCTAGAATTAAAACAAAGTAATTTTGTGGACCATGAAGAACCATGGCAATCCTTCTTGGCTAACGAACTTACTTTCTGCTCTTCTGGAAGCACTGTCCCCCACAATTGTCGTTTTTTATTATTCCTTCCTTCAGATGTTTGTTTCACCCTGTGGCTTTTGATGCTGCCCAGATGCATTCACCTAACCCTGGAGGCTGTCCCACCCATGGCAGAAATGTGCCGAACCCTGGGGTTGGCTCTCATATAAGGATTAAAAAGTGACCCTGGAGCCACATTGCTCAGGTTCAAACTCTACTTCTCCATTTCCTGTGCACCCTTGCAAAGCGCTTAACTATCTTGTGCTTTGATTTCATTGTCTGTAAATGAGGACGATATTGCAAAGATACTTTATTTTACTTTTTATGAGGATAAAATGAGGTCCGCATGTAGGTCTTTAATAATGCTGGTTATCGTGATCTTCGCTGTTACTATGTAGCCTGATGGACAGGGTCCCGGATGTAGAGTCAAAATTGCTGGGTCCAAATCTTAGTTCCGCTGTTGGACTTCCAGATCTATAAATTTGGGAGATGTTATTTCGACTCTGAAGTCTATTTTCCATCTATAAACGGCAGTGGCATCTACCTTCTAGGGTTTCTGAGAGGGCGAAGCAGGAAAGCACGTGGAAGCAGGTGCAGAATGATATAGCAGTCCAGGGGCTTATATTCTGGAGCCACAATGACCTGGGCATACATCTCAGCCAGCTGTGTGGCCCCAGGTAAGTTATTTTTTTCTTTCCGAACCTTAGCTTGAGCGTCTGTAAAATGGGAACAGTTATGCTATTTATGGTTGCAAGGATTCAATGGTTTAGCACCATTTCTGGCCCAGGTTCCACTGGTCAACAGTGGTGAGTCGGATTGTCGAGAAAGCACTCCACCAATGCCTGGCTCCCAGCGGGCACTCAGGGCACCCATTTTCCACCTCCTCTCTCTCTCTTCCCCTACCTACCCCTCAGGAGCGGCCAGCAGCCTCCTCCCCGTGCACCTATTTAGGACCTGCTGCTGAGGGTGGTCACCATTCTCAGAGCCCTTCCCCCCAGTGTAAATGATACCTCTCGCCGGGGGAAACTGACCGTGAGGTCCGAGCAAATAGAATCCTGTGCTGGACCTCCTGGGAGCGAAGGGCCAGAGCAAGGTGGGGAGGGGGAAGATGTTTTCCATCTTCCAACCGAGTCTCGGTTTCTTTCTTTGGCTGCTGTTGGTCCTGCTGGCAAGACAGCAGATGCTCTTCTGAATGGCTGTCAGCGAAGGTATTGCTCAGTGGCTTTGGTGAGATAAAGCTTACCGAACATTGATGCAGATCTTTATTTCAGAGGCCTCAGCTCATGAAAGTGACTATTTCTTCTACTCATACTAACACAGGGAATAACACTTCACACTTTTTGTAATGCTCTGTGCTTGCCAAAGGGTTTGTATGACAATAAAATTCTATGGGATAGTGGTGTTTCTTAGCATTAGGTCAAGGGACTATGGGCCGTAAGTCACATTTACTGAGGGTCTAGGATATGTCAGACACTCATGAAATACATTTCATATCCCAGTTTTGTGGTTGTGGAAGCTGAAGCGGGGAGAGATTGATGGGCTTGCTCTCCATAACACAGATCCAGATCCAGGGGTGACATTCAACCAAGGGTCTGTTTGATTTCCAAACCTCAGGGCTTAAACACAAAGCACAGAAAGAATCAGGGACTTGCCACAGGTGTATTATTACTAAAACTTGGCAGAGCGGAGACTATTTGAAGGTGCAGATTGGTTTTTTTTGGCTTTCTTGATTAAAAAAAATAGTGAGATGACTGACATAATTCAGAATCTGCCTCTAAGAAACTCAGAGTCCATGAAATTCATTTGTATAACTGAGGGAAGTGTCCACATGACTCTAGCATGCAATAATTCTGAAACAAACTTTTAGTAAAATCTAAACCCGCCTTGCAAAATACTAGCCATATGTGACTATTTATATTTAAGCTTAAATCAACTAAAATTAATTACAGTTAATGGAATTAATGCGATGCTGTCCGGGTCTCTTGCCTATGCCGTCTAGGCCAAGAGCTGGGGAGAGCTGTTCCCTGTAGGCACCTAGCACTGTAGAGGCTATACTGACCTAGAAGTGAAGTGAAAGGGAAGCTATGTGACAAGAAAGGAGAATGTGAAGAGATTCTGGGGTATTGGTACCGCATTCCTTCTTGGTGTGGGTGATGGTCATGTGGGCACATTCGGTGTGTGAAGATTCACTGTGCTGTGCCCTTATGGTTGATGCCCTTTCCTATATGTATGTCATACTTCAATTAAAAATGGACTTTGAGAAACAAAACAGATGAACATGGGGGAAAGGAAAGAGAAATAAAGTAAGACAAAAACACAGAGGGAGACAAACCATAAGAGACTTAATTCTAGGGAACAAACTGAGGGTTACTGGAGGGGAGAGGGGTGGAGGGATGGGGTAACTGGGTGATGGACATTAAGGAGGTCACTTGATGTAATGAGCACTGGGTGTTATAGGCAACTGATGAATAGCTGAACTCCACCTCTGAAACTAATAATATACTATATGCTAATTAAATTTAATTGAAATAAAAATTTTTTAAAAAATTTACTTTGAAAAATCTCAGCAGTGTTTAAGACACTCAGAGCTCACTCACAACCAATTGGGTTTGAATCTCTCTTAGGGGAGGCTGTGCTTCTTCAGAAGGAATGAGCTGTTTCCATTTTAGTATTTTGTGAATCTGTTCACCTTGAGTATACCCCAGGTACCATTGGCAAGAACATATGGGGCCATCACAGGCAGGCAGGACAATTAAGGTGCTCTTCAACTCTGTTGCTAGGTGAAAGTGGTACCAGGCTCCGCAGAAAGAGCCTTCTGGTCCAAGGCTGAGAAACCCGGTCTGTCCTTGCTCTGACCCACTCTCCTTCTTCCTCGGAGGTTAGAGACAACTGGACACTCAGCCATCCATTTTGCCCAAGCCTCAAATGCCCATCAGGAGCATTACCAATGCCCTAGTGATAATACCTTGATACCCATTATTGGAAGATGGGTAGAGGAGAACTCACTTTCTCTGGCTCTGAAACAGTGACTAAATTTGCAACTATCTCTGAATTTACCTGAAATGACATGAATGGGAGCCTGCCAACCTCCCCGGGCTCTTGTTGGAATTAGCAGGCTAACGTCGGTGAAGCAACTTGAGGTCCCTGGACCAAGTGACCAAGAGATTGTACAAATAAAACTGTGACATTTAATTCTTACTATTGAGCAGATATAAAAATAAGGCAGTATTTCCCTTTGGGTTATGGCCAGATCACACACTCTGCTATTTTACTTCAGCTTGCAAAATGTCTCAGCATGGGAGGTGCAGATATTTAGCTAAAAGGGAGACCAGAACTTTACCTTTTTACCTGCATTCTGAAAGATGCTTTGTACCAAAACATGTCATGGTCCATAAGATGCTTTTCCAATCACATCAGAGCATAACTGTAAAGATGCCCTAAATTTCCAATCTGACTGTAGGACTTCATCCTACCAGAAATCTTTCCCTACTAAAGAAAATGTGGCTGAAAAGTGACACAACAGAAATGCTCGGTGTGCTTTCCTCTGATTTTTATAGGCCACCAGGGTTTAACCTCTTGCAAATAAACATTTAAAAACAAAGATTTATTTGCTTGTTTACTTCTTGTATAAAGATATATTTCCATTTAACATATTTTAGCAGTGCTAAACCACAAGGGAAGAGGGAAAGAGGACTGAGAGAGAACAGAGAACATCCATCTCTCAGCTGCAGTTCGATCAATCACTGCATTTATCACGATACCAGGCACATGGGTTATTGCATTATGGGGCTTATCGAGCTCAGATCTCTGAGACCCCATTTATTCTTCCAGAAGTATGAGCTCTGATTAATAATAGATGGTTAGCCACATAGTTAAGTAGAATGACTGGCACATTTTATTGGTTGTCTTTAAAACTAATTTAATGAAGCGGGCTGACAAGAGAGCGGAGGTTTGTTGCTGGGCTGGCTAACAAATGTCCCACCTGTTTATAAACCAGGAGAACCCTCTTTCCAGGGATCAAGCTCTTGGTGGCCTGTGAACCTTTGCTCCATCGCATGGGGAGCTCAAAGCCTTTTGGAGACTATGGCGCCTGAGTCTTCCCTTCTTTTTTGTATAAGGAGCTTTCACCCCTTTGGGAATTGGCAAAAGTTGGTGCTGACACATGTATCCCTTCAAGCAGGCAACATAATTGGAAGTTAACCCCTGCAATTTGGTGCAGACCAAAAGGGGTTTGCGAGCCTGGTAAACTTTTCAAGGACAGGTTGAAGTTTGGTGGCTAAAAACTCCATGAAAGAATGTGCAGTGCAGTGCAGCCAAAACCTAAAAATTAAAAACTCAAAAATAGAAAGCTTGATGTGCAGTGAGCATTATGGGCATGTGCGAGTGTGTATGTTGAGATCTCTGTTGAGCGTGGGGCAGGGACTGGGGCTGCAGAGTTGTGGGTTTCTCTGTGAGCGTTGGGGGCGAGGATGGAAGTTCCCTGCTCTTCTATCATGTGCCAGGCTGTGACAAGGATTTTACACACTGACTTGTTCCGTGCTCATACTGATGTTTCTTGGGTTTCTCCCACTCTACCTCCCCCCCCTCAACCCAGACCCACTCTTACCTTGTTCTGTGCCTCCAGGATGCTGGTCTGGAGCAAATGTATCAACAGGCTCTCTGTTCACTTGAGTGTGACCAATAGTTTAGCACTGACAGGAAAGGAAGCAGGAGAAAAGCAGTTAGTTTTCTCTTCTGGTCCATTCCTGGGAAGTTGCCAAGTGTTGGCTGCATCTCTCAACAAAAGACCACAGCACTTGTCAGATGAGCCTGTCTGCAAAGTTAGCTCTCTGGGTTCTGATGACCATTCCTTTCCTAACCCTTAGGTCTAAGACTGCTAATGGCCCTCCACTGCTCATGCAGTCACTCTACCAGCCCTTGCTGGTTTCCCCAAACCCTGTAAATAGTCCCTTTATTGAGGTTACCCCCAATCATCCAACTTGAGTGGGCCATCTGATCCTTGCCTGGGCCCTGACTGAGCCTCCCCAGTGCTATCGGTAGAGATGAGTTATTGGAAGCTCAGATTGCATACGCAACTTGGCTGAGGTCTTACAAAGAGTAATGGGTGAAATTTTGTCCTGCCTTTTATGAGCACAAAGCAAAGTATCCCCAGATATGGCAGTAATGGAGACCACAGCCGGAGCTGAGCTTTCTCAAATGAGACTGGACGGCGACTCAGGTGGGCATATGAAACTAGGTGAGGAGGGTGGGTGTGCCAGCCGGCTCTTATAATGCCTCCCAAGGTCAGTCACCCCTTGGGATGCAAGAGGATCATAAACAAGGGAATGCAGGCCTCAGCACATCTTTGCATGATAGGGTAATGTGGATACCAAGATCATCTAGAGGCCAAATGGAACTCCTCAGGGACAGGAAACCACTGTCTAACATTTTCCTTTGTTCTCTCGGCTATCTGGCAACTCACCAAAGGATTCTGACTTTCTTCTAGCACTTTCTTAAACTCTTGCAGTCCAGTGGGAATTAAAGATTAACAGGAATGCTATATAGCAAATCTGTTATGCTTGGGGGGAGCTTCTTAGCCCATTAAAAAATAATAATACAATTAATATTTACTGAGTGGCTATAGTGCGCTAGACACTGATCATAACTGTGTCCACTACTAAAGTACTCAATTCTTCCAAAAACCTATGAGGTAGGTCCTGATAATGTTTCCATCTTATAGAAGAGGACTCTGGGTTGTAGAGAGACTCAGAAACTTGCCTGAAGTCTCAGTGCTCATCAACGGTCAATGGTACACTTAAATCCACGTCTGTTTGTTATCAATATTCTTGCGTTGAACCATATGCTATATAGGTATTTAGGTAGTTATATAGGCATTCTTCTTTACCTTGTTATTTCTTCTTTAAAATTGGCAATACAGTGGTGATTATCCACCGAATATGATGCACCTCTCCACCTCCTCTTTAATACACATTTTCTCTTATTTCTTCCCAAGGACCCAAAAACTGTCCTCTCCATGATCAGAGAGCTCCTTTCTCCTTGTTTAGTCAAGACACCGACTTTGATCTTTCACAGCTTTGAAATTATTGAAATCTAGATATAGTCCAAACTCTCTCATCCATTCTTTAAGTGAAGAGAGCCAGTTTGTACTAAATGTTAAAAGTAATGGACCAATATTTAAAAATCACTAAGAGGTCTTACACTTAATGTTTTCCCAGAACATAGAAGTATTTCCAATTACGCTGCTTTTCTTCAAAGCTGGAATCAACAAATGAATAACAGATGTCAACTTCCATGGGAGGAATACTCACTGAATGCTGGCTGTTCCTGCTTATTAGAAACCCTTTAGCCTGGGTTCTTTGTGTTTCTGTTACCATGACAATATCTGGCCCCTTCTCATGTTTTCTTTTTCCAGATCTGAGGCACACTTCACATGAGTGAACTTATCATTACAAGCATTATTTGCCACATATAATGACACTCTTAAGTAGAAGTTGTTTATTGTCCTTTATCAGGTTCATGTTGTACATATGATCACTTCAGTTCATTGAGTTATGGCATTTAGCACAATTGATATTTCTACCATTTATGCTTCAGATTTTAGCTCAAAGGTCACTTACGATGAACTGCTTTCCTGATTCTGCCAGACTGTGCTGGAGGGTTACGTTCCCTGTGTGACCTCTTTCATTGCATTTCCCACAATCATGTAGTTTTACTTAAAAAAAAAAGATTTATTTTTTTAGAGCAGTTTCAAGTTCTCAGAAAAGCTGAACAGAAAACAGAGAGAATTTCTATATACCGACACATGCACAGCCTTCCCCACTATCACATTCAGCACCACAGTGATACATTCGTTATAATCGATGAACCTGCATTGACTGGTGCATCACTCTCCCCCCAAGCCCATGGTTTACTTAGGGTTTGTTTTCAATGTACATTCTGTGGGTTTTGACAAATGTGTAATGACATGTCTCTGCCATTACGGTATCACACAGAGTAGTTTCACTGCCCTAAGTATTCCTCTGTGCTCTGCCTGTTCATCCCTCCCTCCCCACCAATCCCTGGAAACCACTGATGTTTTCACTGTCTCTATGGTTTTGCGTTTTCCCAAATGTCACATAGTTGAAATAATACACGATGTAGCCTTTTCAAATTGGCTTCTTTGACTTATTAATATTCATTTACATTTCCTTCATATCTTTTCATGGCTTAATAGCTCATTCCTTTTCAGTGCTAAATAATATTCCAGTGGATGGGTGTAACAGTTTATTCATCCATCCCCCTAATGAAGGACATCTTGGTTGCTTCCAAGTTTTGGTGTTTCTGAATAAAGAGTGTTATAAACATCTAGGTGCAGGTATACGTGTGGATATCCCTTCTCGATTTATTTGAGTAAGTACAAAGGAGCATGATCATTCGACCACATGATGAGAGAATTATATTTACTTTTGTAGGAAACCACCAAAATCTCTTCCAGAGTGGTTGCACCATTTTATATTCCACCAGCCTCAGAGAGTTCCTGTTGCTTCACATCCTTTCCAGAATTTGGTGCTGTCAGTGTTTCGGATTTTGGCCATTCTAATAGGTGTATTGTGTTTTAATTTGCAATTCCCTAATGACGTATGATGTTGAACATCTTTTCATATGTTGATTTGCCATCTGTTCATCTTCTTTGGTGAGGTGTCCGTTGAGGTCCTTTGTCTATTTTGTAAAATAAGGTTGTTCCTTTTCTAGTGTGATTGTTTAATGCTTATGTTCCCTGAAGGAAGATGAAGTCTTTGAAGGCAGGGCCTGCGACATTTTTCTTATAGCTGTATTCTCAGCACCTTATCCTGGGCCTGCAGGGGTACAAAAAATGTTAGTTAAAGTAAAGAGTGAGGTTGTGCATGAATTTGAACTCTGTTCCAGTAATAAACGAAGCAGTCAATCTGGCATCATGGATCCCCATATTGGCCAGTGTGCTTACTTTGTGGCCCGAGTGATTTAGTTTGTTTCCTCATCTCTAAAGTAAAGATAATTGTGAAACCAACATTTCTGACAGTTGTCAAAATTATATGGGATAATAAACTTGAAAACACTTTGTGAGCTTATTTTTTATATTTATAAAATATTACTTATGATTAAGTTAAGCAAACTTTCTTTTTAAGTTCATAAGGTATTCATAGGATATTACTTACAAGAGAGTCAAGCAAGCTGGGCCTTAAATAAACATTTCAGGAGAACTCTAGGTGCAGGATAATTGTTATCAACTTCGATATTTACAGTCTAGTTACAGAAGAGCTGAATTATAACTCCTGTTAAATGAGCATGTTCTATATGCCAAGTGTTTGCTCCACATGTCTTGGAATCATTACAACCGCCCTGCCCTGAAAGTGTCATTTTGTCTCTTTCACAGATAACAAATCTGAAGCTCAAAGAATTTCAACAACTTGCTCAGGATCATGGTGACTGACCATGAACCTGAACCCAAGTGGGGGTCTGATGGCAAACACAACAAAACCAAAGATGCCCAAATAAAAATGGTTGGGCTGCATGTTTTTAAAATTTTCTGGAAGAATAACTCAGTCCATGCAAGAGAAAATTGATAAACTGGAGAATTTCATCACTTGCTTTGAAGGTGGTCGTTGTGTGAGTATTCTACCACAGGCTCCTTTCCTTTGAGCTGTGTGTGTTGGGTCAATGGAAGACTGAGGCTCGAGGCCCTCATGTGTAGATGGGAAATGGGCTCAAGCAGGGACTGCAATAAGCCCTGCCTTGGCCTTGCTGTGAGGCCAGCTTCTTCAGGCCAGAAGGACAACAGTGCTTCCCCAAATGGAACTGTATGTTGGAGCCAGAGGCCCAGATAGGATGTTGGAGCCAGAGGCCCAGATAGGATGGCATGGATATACTTGTTCCTGACACACGGGCCCAATGTAAATCCAAAGATCAGACTTAACCTGATGAATGCTCCTTAGTACCTATATCAGGATCATCCATTCATATGTTTCTAGTGACTAAGATACTGGATTATGGAGAGTTGCTCTCATGGTGCATCTTCTTGCCATCTTGCTACAACCATAAAACACTGGCAGCGAAAGATCAGGAGGTTACCTGGAAACAGAACACCTCAAGAAGGGAGTTTGGAGTCGCATCTATTCCTGTAGGCTCAGCCACAACACAACAGATGTAGATCTAAAGGAGTCTGTTAGAACCAGTCCTGGGCACATTTTAAGAGCTTGACAATTGGATTTCTATTTCAGTCCAGAGTCTGAAAATGTGTTTAGTGCTAATTCTGCTGCCTAGGTACAGTATTCTCCCAAAGAATGCTGGTTCTTGCCCTAGTTTTTCTTTTCTAGAAAGCTCTCCAAGGCAGAAATATTTCTCTTCTCTCTATTGCTATAGATTTCTTCTTCTATCACTTCGACTACGATAAAACTTGAAGATGCTAAGTGCTTTGTCATTATAGAAGGGCCACACACAGAAATTACCTTTTTTCCCCACTCTCTGCCCCTGGCTTGGCCATCATCCCCATCTGCAGACATTTGACAAGGTCTTTCAGGAACTGCCAGTGTGAAAGTGTGTCCCCACCACCAAGTCTGACTTCTGCCCTGCATCAGTGCATTTTATTACCCTTATCTGCTTATGGGATTACCATTAGCTACTTACTTTGACAAATGTACAACCATAAATATAATTTACTGGATTTTGAAACTGCAAGCCATGGCTTGTTTATATCATTCTTTGTTTCCAGGCAGGAGGTAGTAGTACATACATTTTATTAAGGAATCTTTCCTCTGCTCCACTCCAAGCAAGGGACTATATTTCCCAGCTCCTTTGTTTCCCTGCCAAAGAGGCCCAAATAGAAACTGCTGCTTGGTTTATATCCTTTAAAATTTCTTTTTCCTGGAATAGAAGAATATGGCGTTTGAGCAAAATATGGCACTTCCTTCACAGAAAGTTGTATGTTCGTGATGATCATGAGCCAAAGAAGAATTCAAAAATATTCCTGACACCTATGTCTCATATGTGTGCCAGTGAAGTTTTAGACAGGAATTCATGAAGCAAAGAATCTTTTCATATTTTATCCTTAATGAGTGCATGTCTTTCTTCATCTGAGCAGCGTATATCTTACTGAGCCCTTGAAGATAAAGCACCTACAAACTAGGTCCCAGCTGCCAGACATGGAATCTTCGATCGGCGAAACACTACCTTGCCTCGGCATCGGCTCTGGAAATTCTTTGAAATGACTCTTTTACTTATTCTAATACCACTGATAACACCTTACCTTTTGCCTGTGCATGCTTTCCCCCTAGTTAACTGCTATTTTTCTCTGAAACACTTTCCTGGAATCTGGCATGGGAAACTCTGGGACAGGGCATGAACACGTGGGTTGAACATTTTTACTTGGAGTTGAAGGCAAATCCAGAAATAGATTTCAGTGGTTTGGGCATGGAAAAATTTCAAGAGTCTGCAGACTCTGCTAATGGACTCAGCAGTCACTGCTTTTTAGGCCTCTCATCAAGCTACTCATAAATAAGCAGGGAAGATCTGCCCTTTGCCTGTGCACTAAAGAGATGCTCTCCTTACTTCAGGTCTCAGAGAGCTGCCTTCTGGCCTCTAAAGCTCCTGAGTTGTCACAATATACCCTTCAGAGTTGGGAGCAAGTATAACTCCTTCACTCACACAGGCAGATGCAAGGAAAGAGCATTTGCAAGTGATCTTAATTATTTTTACCAAGTGTGCTTGTGAAAACAAAATACTCTTTTCCAAAGACCCCAGAATTTTCCATCCAAATGTTTCAAACTTCTGGGGTGGCCCTTTATCTTAGTATCAGTCAATAAGAGAACTCCCACCCCCATCTTACCTGCCATGGGTTACTCCTCCTAACATCCCAGGAGATTTCTGGGAAGGCTCTTGGTCTTCTGGTAAGTCCACAGAGCATCCAGTTTGGTAGTATGATTTTAGGTTTTGTCCTGTTGGTTTCCTTAATCCTGTGCTGGAAATTACTCTAAAAGGTTTCTTCCTTCAAAGTACTACCAAATATTTTATGTACAGTGAAATTTACAGAAAGTTTGAACTAACAAAAAGAGATTACTTCAGGCAACTTCACCTTAGATGTTAGACATCACTCTCCAAAGATTCTGTCAGCCATTCCTCACCACAGGCGTTATCAAGCGGTCTTGGATGCCATCTTATCTTGAACTTTTGGGGCCTCCTTCTCTTTCATTAGCTTCTCTTCCTTCCTGCTTCCTATCTCTAAAACATAAGTTCCTTATGTGCCAGTCCAGCTTTTGACTTTTTACCTCACATTAATTTACAAGGCTACCTCTGCATAGCCAAAAACCTACTGAGGTCTTCTCAAAAACAAAGAATGATCAACTCCATCCAGGTATCCCATTTTATTGGCACAAAACCAGGGGGAATATTAAAATATTCAACAACTGGTACAGCGTGGCCGTTGTCAATCAAGTGCCAATCATAAACTTTCACAAGGCCTTCCTATGTGTACGATTATAAAAAATTCAACTGTGGGGCAAAAAGCATGAACAGAAGCTCTGAAATTATGGTTTTCCTATGCTGGAGATCCTCCTTCATCAAAATCTGCAAGCACAAAAAAAGTAGTTTAAAGATGTACTCTCCCACCGGCCAGGGTAAGTCTCTTGTTTTCTTTTCTCCTTCCAGTTGCACTGATATTATTTATTAGTACATGGAATATCTACAAAAGAGAAGTGAACACTCATTAGGTTCCTGCTGTAGGCTGGGTGCCAGACATACATTATTTAAACCTCATACACTGATGCTTGGAGGCAGGTAACATAATCTATATTTAATGAGGGAAGAATGGGAGTTTCAGAGGCTTGAAGATGCTAGGTAACTTGCCCAAGGTCAAGGTAAGTGGTAGAGATGGGATTTGATCCAAGGTCTGGCTAGTTTTTTGGTCCATGCCTTTCCCTGCATACACAAGAGTGAGTTCCCTAGAGAAGCTTCTTCTAGTCCTACTCCCTGGCCTTTTGGATAGACAGGGAACTTAATCCAGGTTTTCAAAGAACCTAGAAAGCTTCAGATCCTGTCTTCTGTCATCTAAACATACATTGAACTCCTTAGAGAAAAACCTTTGTGTTCCCAAACCTTCGTGGCTGTGTGGAGCACACTCTACCCTCCTCTACAAGCCTTGCAAAAGAACATTCACTCTGCACAAAGGCTTCGGCTTCATCTACAAATATCCATTGTGTTTTCTCTTGAACACCCATTGACACAAATCATTAATCTACTCCCACTGCTGTTAATATTCTAGGAGAGAAATTATAATAAATAAAATGACCTAGAATGTAGAAATGTTCTCCTTTCTCCCCTTAAGTAGAAGCTTAAGAATCTCTTTTCTCATGTTTTCCCATTTCCTACACTGACTTCCCCAAGGTCAGTGTCTTGTACACTTGTTTGGGATTATGACACTGTTCTGGCAGCGTTGGGGAGGTGGAGGTCAGAGATGATTCTGAGTGGTTTCAGACTTCTACTTGTTACTGAGCTCTTCAGATTGCAACCATATCTGCTGATGGATACAGACCTGCTGGCTCACACCAACAGAGAAACAAGAAATCTTCCTATTTTTTCTTGGCATCTTAGGGTAATCAAGTTTCTTAAGAACTTCTTCCCTATGGGAAATGTAGAAAGGATTCACTGACAGATCAGACCAGAATTAGCCATTTAATAAAGACAGCCTGGATTATGTCAATTGGCATTAATGAAAGGTATCTTCCCCTGCCGATGAGCTTCAAAAATTTCAACAGAAATCCCTAGGATATTGCTGAGACAAAATCATGATGGACAAGCCACCATCACCTCTCACATGGATTAATGCACTCACCTCACCTGGTCTCAACTACTCCCACCATGTGTTGGGGGCCCCAAGACCACTCTTGGGTTCAATGATTTGCCTGAAGGAGTCACAGGACTTAGAAAAGCTGTTATACTCATATGGTTTATTATAGTAAAGGCATGCAGATGGAAATCAGCACAGGGAAGAGGCAATGAGGCAGAGTCCAAGAGAAACCAGGCACAAGCTTCTAGGTGTGTCCTTCCACTGGAGTTGCAGAGGACACACTTCATTCTGTTGGCAATGATGTGTGACAATACTGAAGAGTTTCAATCAGGGAAGGCTTGGTGTCCAGGGTTCTTTTGGGGAGTCATGTAGGCATGCAACATCTGCATGACTGACCCCCGCTACTCAGACTTCAGCCTTCTTACCTGGTCCAAGGCTTATGGGCAACAACAGTCTTGTCAAGCGGAGTATTCCAAGGGCTCAGAGACTATGTCCTAGGAGCCTAGCAAGGGCCTCTCCTGAAGCCAAGCCCTTTTTTTTGTTGAATGTGCAGAGTTTGAACAACCTAGACCTGCCAAGTTAACTCTTTCCTGTCCATACCCTCATTTCCCTTGAGTCTATTCTCTGTGCAGCCAGAGAGATTCTATTTAAAACTCTTCCCCCAGTGATAACACTCATGATTCCACATGATCTGGATCCCTGTCATGACTTTGCTCACCTCACTCCACTCCAGCCAGCCACACTGGCTTCCTCCCTGTTCCTCCACAGGCACATTCCTACCTTCAGGCATTCCCTCTGCCCAGAATGTTCTTCCCTCAGATAGACACATGACTTCTTTTCCTGGTCACATCGTCTAACATTTGGCCCCACCCCCAGAACATTATATATCTTTATTCTTCCCTATTTTTTTACTCCTTATCACTGTCATACTGTATAACTTCTTTATTGTCCATTGCTGGTGTCCCCCCTAGAATGCAAACTCCTTCAATGTTTTATCTGCTTGTTCACTGCAGTATGAGTGCCTGGTATACTCAGTAAAATTGTTGAATGAATATATAAATGAGGCAAAGATGGTTGCATCAATACCTATTCTCAGTAGGTCAGAAACAAACATCATAGTCACCAACATCAATAAAGCCTTGCTCTTTTTTGGCCATTTACAGATTACAAAGACTTTTCATATCTATTAACCACCTGAGCCTCTCCACACTGTGAGACCAGTATAATAAGTGGTGAGCACCTCTTCTGTTCTAATGTGGGCTGTGGGTGAAGGTAAGTGGAAGAAAAGCAGGGAGATGCAGAGCAAAGAATGTTGGATTCAATGTCTTCCACATTTTGGGTCTTCATAGATTTTCATTCTATGGGGCTTGCATGAATCAGTTCGTCATTTATGGATCATTTCACTTTGTTTATGAACTAGAGAAATTTAACTTGTATCTGATCATTTTAAATCATTCACCTTGCAGAAGCCGGTTGTAAAATTCCAGTTTTATGAGCACCAGTGTGTGTGTGTGTGTGTGTGTGTGTGTGTGTGTGTGTGTGTGTGTGTGTGTGTGTTTTCCAAAGAATGCTATCCATCTCTCTTTCTGAGAAATGGCAGCTTGTGCTAAGTTTTCTTAAGCTACCATGATTGTAAGTGGGGCTCTAGACCTGTCCAGAGATTCACCTAAAGTTTTCTGTGGCAATTCTTGCTATTGCAACCACCATGGGTCATTAACACCTTCTAGGTCTACCTCTTTATTTTAACCAGGAGTCTTCTGTGCTCTGAAATGTATAACAGTGTTTTAATATCTTGGAAAAAATGCTTATGCTATCCTACTAAGTGTAAAAAGCAGTATTTAAAAGTAAATCTAAAGTATGATCTTAATTACAGAAAAACTTGTATAGCAGGAACCCTGGGTGGAAATATGCAAAATGTCAACTGTTGTTTCCCTTACATAGTTAACTTATGGTTTTCCCCACCTAGCTATTCGTTCATTTCTGTATTTTTTAAATATTCTAAATAAATGTGTATCTTAACTAATATTTACTTAATTAGAAATTTTAAGACAAAACCAAAAAATAATAACAAGAAAACATGAAGTATAGAAAGACATAATTTATAATGATGGTTTTTATTTTCCAAGATAATATTGTGAGATTCTGAAAATAGCTGACAACAAAACTTTAAAGTTTACATTTCCTCTGCTTGAGTTTCATGTCAGCACTTAAGCAATCCTAACTGGTAGCCATGCTTTCCTTTTGGGGATGTAGGCTACAAAATCAGAAATTTATTTGAGGAGGATAGACATTGGAATCACAAGTCTTAATGCAACTGAAATTGCTTTCACAGTTATCTTTTGCTCCAGCCTAAATGAGTTTCTACTCACCACAGTTCACTGAGAAGTAACTCAGAACCAGAAGGCTTTGCTGTTTATCAGTTCTGGGACACATAGACCCGAGCAGGGGCAAGTTCTTGTTCAAAATGGACAAATCCAGTGATATTTACAGTGCTTCAAACTAATGTAGGACGGTTCCAGGGCAAAAGTGTGTGCCTGTGTGTGTGTGTGTGAGTGTGTGTGTGTGTGTGTGTGTGTGTGTGTGTGTGTGTATGAGAGAGAGAGAGATTCTTGCATTCTCTTAAACTAAGTCATGTTTCAGTACTACCTCATTGCCCACGTGTGACTGTCTCTCATTTTAGGGAAGCCATCACATACAATAACAACAGAAACAAAACCCTAAATGAGCCATTTCCATGCCTCATTTACACACCATCATTTATGTCCCGAGGTACTTGAATTTACATCTGTTTTCTGTCTCTCTTAAGTGTGCCAAAACTGATTGTGGGTTCTTTTACATGAAAAGTAAACTCTGTTTTTCCAGGCATCCGATGTTACAGGAAGCTGTCACATGGATATATTTGTGCGTGTTTTGGGTAAACATTTCGACTTCCATTACGGATGGTAATTTACCCAGTTTATACCTCTGCCAGCCAGTCTCTGCCTAAATATCCAGGGGATTGGGACTCAACTGAGCTTTTGATAACACTAATTGCCTAATTGTTCTCTCTATCCCTGTATGTCATCTTCCATTTAAAAAATTACAAGCTCTTAAAGATTAGGGCTGAATCTACTTTTAAAAAATTCCCATATCCAGGAGAGACTATGGACTTCGAGAAACAAACTGAGGGTTTTAGAGGGGAGGCAGGTGGAAAGATGGGTTACCCTGGTGATGGGTGTTAAGGAGGGCACATAATGCATGGAGCACTGGGTGTTATACGAAAACAATGAATCATGGATCACTACACCAAAAACTAATGATGTATTGTTTGGTGACTAACATAACATAATAATAATATTAAAAAATCCTGTATTCATCACACAGTGTCTTTGTAACAAGAGGTGACAGGTTGTCACTGAGACTACCTACAACTGGGCTCTAAGTGGCCCGTGGTTAATGGAGGCATGGGGATGAGAGAAGGCAGGGAACAAAATGCACTGAACACCAGCTCTTGGCAGTCACTGGACTAAGTACATTATAAAAGTTCATTTCTTCCCCATAATATATTTAAGGTGCATGTTATTAGGTTCACTCTACAGACGAGGAACAGGAGACAAGAGAGACACATGATTTATAAGTGGAAGCATTGGGGTTCAAAATCAGTTCAGTCTAAGACTTCAATTCTAAGTCTTGTGGTCACCTGTTCAATGACCCCACAATGCCCTTGGCTTTGAAATTTCCTCCTGATTATCTGACAGCATGGAAACTTCATTCAGGACAACAAGAACTGTGCCACCTCTCTCTTGCATTTCTATAATGTCCACTTCCTTATTTGTGAGGGGCATGGAAAGAACTTGTGTTTCTTTTGAAACTTGGCTTTGAATATTAGGCCCACTTATTGAAAGAGCCCGCAGGGGCTGATAGCTCTAGCATTTGCAGGTTGATTCCTGTCCAAATAGAGATCATCTTTCACAGAGTAACAGTTCAAGGCAATGGTCTGTCTTTATCTCTGCTTTCTGGTATTGTTCATGGCAGATAACTCAGCTGTCAACAGCATGTCTATCAAATCTTAATTACTAATTATTTAAACCTCAGGAGGGACATTTAAAAAATGGACTCATAGTGTGGCACATCCCTGAATGTGTTTGCTCTTGCATAGGACAGTCTATAAATGAATCACATACATTTGGTCCAATCCTTCACTGACTCCAGAAATGGAACATGCTGGAACAGTTTTAAAGAACGTGTGTGCTGTGCTTTATTGATCACTCTAGTGAGCCAGTTTCTCTCCTTCCTGCTCACACCATTACAGGCAGCCAATGATCTTGGGGACACATCTTACATATTTAGGGAAAGTGGGACTGGAAGTTGTTGGAAATTATAGGAATGAGGCACTCTGTGAGCTCCATGCAGTCGAATACTGCTCATGTGGGTGAAAGGGAGGTTGGAAATTTAGAGGGAAAGAACAAGGAATAAACTAAATGACCATCTTGTTAGGAACCCCCTCACCCTTCAGGGAGAATGGGGCTCCCTCCTAACCTTTCCTCACCCCCAGCTTCCACCAAAATTGTCTGTGCTTGCAGAGGGCTTGGTAAGAATCTTTGCTCATTCAACATTTATTTACACCAAACCTGTGCATTATGAGCTCACCCTGAGATTTCACAAAGCCCTTGACATTACCCCCCCCAAAAAACACTGGGGAACAGGGCAAGTGTGAGTGTGTCTGCCCACGTGCAAAGGAGACTTCAGGAGAAGAGCCACTGTGGACATACGCGGATGGTCAAGTGCAGGGAACTCAACCCAAATGTGCTCTGTGCTTTTCTCAAACAGTAACTGACCATGGAACTCTGTGCCCACGGTTTCTCTCAAGTTCTTTCCTCCAAAGATTTTATTTTCCGTAGGCTTTTCTTGGGAGAAAGCTGGGTTTGACACATGGGGTGTTGTTCATCAAAAACACAACACATGGCACTATTCACTTAAAATTAAACTTTCATCCTTTAATACTGAGTGACCACATGAAATGAAACACCCTTGTGTAGACAAGGCACAGGGGCTTGCATAACCCTGACCACCTGCTTCTCTTTCTTTGCCTCTGGCTTTGTGGGCACTGTTGGATTGTGGGAAAAGCTCATGACTGTGGTGCTCCTGAAGGAACAGGCTTGTAAGATCCCTTCGTTGTGAGCCGATTCTCTTTCCCTCATCCTTCCTCCCAAGTTCTTCCTTCATTACTTGGTAGAAGAGGAATTGATTTGGTGTAGAAATAAACTTAAAATGAAGTCTTTGACTCTGTCCTTTACCTTGGCAACTTCTTCCCATTTGAGTTTCTATATGCCACACATCTGTGTTTTCCTACACTGTTTTAGATATTTGCCTACTTTCATGAGCAGACAGTCTCAAACATGTCATGACTATGTTCCTCAGCCACTTACCAGTTTGTGTTAGAACCCAGAATAGATTGTTTGGAGGGTGGATTCCAAGACTAGCTCACCAGGGTCTGAGGTTCACTGTGGTCATAACCGACCCTGACCATCAAGGCTGAGTGTTGGTATGTGAGTCAACATTCTGATTCCAACTTGCTAAGGCAGGAACATGGTTGAAGTTTTGTAGAAAGATGGGGAATATCCTTACCAGGGAGGTCAGGGAAAGCTGTATGTGGGGGTTGGAGGAGGGATGGAAATGCAGAGGGTCTGGACTGAGGAGTTGAAGTGGGGCAGAGGGACATTGGACCCAAGCTTTTTCCTTCTGTCTGTCCTTTACTGAATAAAATGAATAAATTCATTTATGCTCTTCTGGACTGGTGGATGTTTAAGTGACTTTCTGCATCACGAATTTTATTTTCTCACCATGTCTAATACTCTCATAGGCTGGTGCCTCAAACAAGAAGGTGTAAGTCTCTGCCGGCCAGCTTTAAGCAATGTGGCTGTCAATGGAATATCACGTCAATTCTTATCATCAAGGTGCCTCCTGACTGTCCACATGAAGGCCAGCTTAGCCAGCCTGCACCAACCCCAAGGTGGACGAGCCACTCTGGAGGACAGGTGCTACCTAAGCAAGACAGGCATGTCATTAGTCAGAAAGGAAACCATAAACAGAAGGGTTTCCTTTTACAGTGGGCATTCACGCCCCATTTCCCCAGTGGCTTGCTCCCTGGAATGGCATCCTCGTATCCCAAGCCTTGGTGCTAGCCCGTCATGCCTGGAGCCATGGGAGGATGTTTTCTGGCCAGAGGAGGGCAGTGAGTGGCAGAATGTGATGAGGCGTTCACAGAACTCACTGGCTGCTCCCCATCTCTGTGGCAATCCTGGGCCACCTCATGGCCCTCCCAAGTCAGCAGGTTGCAAGAGTGAGGCAGGCCATTGAGGCCCTTCTCACCCTTTCTCCTGCCATCCTATTTCTTGAGTGTGTTGAACAACAACTACTTGTTGAATATTTATTTATTGAGTGCCAGGAACTTTATATACATTGGCTCACTTAACCTTTACAATAATATGGTGATGTATTATTTTACTCAAATTTGAAGCCAAAGAAACTAAACTCAGAGATACTAATTAGCTTGGTCTTGCAGACACAGCTAGGGAGTGGCCACATGAGATTCTGTGTCATTCCTACATGACTTGAAAATCCATACTCTTTGCAGCTATGTCACGCTACTTCCCAAGCCCTTTTAACTCTACTTTCTAAAAGTTTTGACAGGAATTATAGCTGTAGACGTAGCATTGGAATGTCTGGATTATCTAGGATACACTGTGAGGGCTGTGACAAAGACCCATGCAGGCTAAGAGTAGCTTCTATAAATTAGAAGTTTAATTTCTCTCAGGCTAAACAAAAGCAATCCAGTACTGATGTGGCAGCTTCACAGTGTCAGGGAGATACTACAGCCTCCTCATCCATGTGGTCCAGTGTGGTTCTTCACCATGTCTGCTTCTGACTGGCAGGATGAAGAAAAACAAGGCAAGAGAGGGAAGACCTCCAAAATGGCAACACCCATTTGGCCAAAACTTAGTCATAGAGCCGTGCACAGTAATAAGGATAACTTGAAAATTAACCTTTATTCTGAACATTTGTGTGGATAACCAAAATCTATTACCAAAGAAGCATAGAAGAAAGCAAGAACGGATATTAGGGCACAACTCTCAGCCTCTGCTATATATCTTAACGGTCAATCTGGATTTCAGAAGAGAAAAAAAAGCATTATACCTCTGATGTAAGGATACCTGGGACATCCTGGAGGGAACTGATCAAGGATAATAAGAACCTGAGGTACAATCACAGCATTCTCCTGGAGAGAGACACAAGTAGGAGAGAGAGAGAGAGAGAGAGAGAGATTTGTAAAGTCACTGTGGTTAAAGTTTACTTCTGTTCACAGACCACTGGACAAAATTGGTCACATGGCTCTAATCAAACTGCAGTGGAGGCTGGAAAGTATAGGGGAGCTCCTGGATTTAGGGTGAGCACCAGCTATGTCTACCATGGAGATTTGCACATAAAAACAAGAATTTCCAACTTTTCTTGGAAAATCAGATAGCAAAGTCAGCTCCAGTGGAGCTCCTCAGCTCCCCCTTTAATCAGAGAAATTGGTTTCCCATGTGTCTTACTAACCATTTTACACCTCACCTTAGGGACTGATGTTGTCAGAACATAGTTTCCAATGATTTCAGGAGCCTTTTTATAAGTTGGTCCTGACAAGTCAGGGCAATCTGTCTTATAACCAGAATTAGAATCATTTCTCTCTAAATGCATTGCTTTTTATTTTCCTCAATAACTCTCTACACTTCCTCACATTTAACCTTGTGAGAATTACCTTAATGTTTCCTTGTGGGGTTGATATTTTATCATTCAAAGATCTTTGGGAACCATCTAGTATGAGCTTTGTAAATAAGCATAAGAAATATCATGTTGTACTTTTTGTTTTGTTTTGTTTTGAGAGAGAGCATGTGAGCAGGGGGTAAGGGGCAGAGGGAGAGGGAGAGAGAGAATCTTAAGCAGGTTCCACACTCAGCATGGAGCTGGGTAGAGGGTTCAGTCTTATGATCCTGAGATCGTGACTGGAGCCGAAATCAAGAGTTGGATGCTTAACCGAATGAGTCACCCAGGGGCTCCTCATTTTACACATTTTAATCAAAGCTTCATGGATGGCCATGCTTCTTCTTTTAATTTTATTCATGGATGTCAGGTGGAATTTGCAAATCTAAAGACATAGGTTGAAGTTGTGGTCCTATGACTTGCTAGCTATCTGACCATGGATATATCTCTGAATCTCTTGGAGCCTTCATGAAATACTCAGTACAAAGGTGGTGGTGAGGATTAAGTGAGGTTGAGTTTGTGAAGGCATTGTAAAATGTAACACCAATCCAGTTTCCAATCTAGTTATCTTCCAAGTTTTGTTACTTTCCATTTTTTCCCCATTTTCAGTGATTCATTCTCCTCTACATTTTACTTTTTATTTTATTTTACCTAAGAAAAAGAATGCAAGAACTGAGAAACAGTTCTTAATATCTAGAAGGGACATTCCACATTTGTGATTATGCCTAGTGGCCAAAACGTACTGGTAATTCCAAAGTCAATACTCCTGGAACTTTGTTGTCATTTGCAGACATGTGCAGAGCAGTGAAAAATTTGAGTAACCCAATGTGCATGTTCCTAGCTGAGCTCAAAAAAGGGGCTGCTGCTATAAACAAGTGTCATACTATAAACTACTATAATCTATAAACTATAAACAAGTGTCATACTATAAAACTATAACCTATACTATATTCACACTACAAACAAGTGTCATTTTTTTGCATTTTTTGTGCTTTTTGATGGCGCTTTCACTTAAAGTGGCCCCCAAACACAGTTGTCTGGTGTTCCTAAGCACAGAACTATGATATGCCTTATGGAGGAGGCAAGTGTGTTAGATGGGCTTCATTCAAACATGAGTTATATTGCTGTTTGTCATGAACTCAATGTTAATGAATCATATGTATATATGCTAATGAATCATATATATCACATATACACACATGTACATATATGTTGCCTTTAAATAGAAATACATTAAACATGATCATGTACTGATCGGTTGACAAAAATGTTGTGACCATAGTCTTGCAGGATCTTAACTCTATAGTCCTGTTAGGAGCGATGGTTCAGTATTAGCTATTTCTATGTCTGAGGCAACTTTATAGAATATAATTAATGTGAATAATGAAAATCAACTGTACATTGTCAAGTGCAAGCCCTTCATCATAATTAAAAAGTTTTATATTACTTTCATTTCAAACCCCTTTCAAATATAATGATGCAATCAGTGCAAAGTTCTGTGTCTTGGTGGGCATCCTTGATGTACCATTGACATTATCAGCTAACTTTGGAAATACATGCTCCAGCACAGGTGGCTTTTGGTTCCGTAGGAATGGAAGCATGATCCTAAACTCAGGATTTAGGTTCTGAACTCAGAAATGAATGTACTTCATTCTTCTTGACTTCACAATCAAAATGAACTCAAAGTTGAGTAATTGGTGGGTTGGGTTAGTGTGACAGTAAATGAAACATTCAGATTTGTCATCTCCTCTTGAAATAAGTCATGTAATCCAATCTTTCTGCCTTTCTTCTCTCCTTGTCTCCTCCTTTTCCTCTCTCTCTCTCTCTCTCTGTCTTCTTTATTTTCACTCCTTTTTCCTCTCTTACTCCTTCTCCCTCATTTCTCCTTTCTGATGTCATTACATTTTCCTGTAGACTTGACAATTATTCATTTAGTTTTATGGATACAGAGAGTCCGCACATCAGGTCCACGGTGAAGAACTCTCAAAATGCAAAGACCGAAAAGCAATCTGAAAGGTGCTGTGTTTTCAGATAACCTTTAAAATTCCAGTTTGTTTTTCTCATAGCTCAGGGCAAAGGAATGAAAAATAAGGGGAATCTGTTTTAAGAAAATCCCTTAAAGTAGACCTGTATTTATAGGTAACTTAGATACCAAAAGTGACCTTAAAAAACAGAATTAAATGTTAACTGCATTGAACAAAGCCTGGTAATGAAATGAAAAACTGATTTCACTTGGAGATTCAGTTAGGAATTAAGTAAAGTTGGGGCCTCTGTTGCCCTTCATGAAATATTGGCATGGTTCGCTTTTTGAGACATCATCATACTAACCAGCCCGGCTTTGGAAAGATGTGCGCACGTGAGAGGTAGTGTGCTTGAGCTAGATTAGACTTGCTTGGGTTCTGTCTCTTTTCTCCCTTAGATACAGAAGTTTCAGTCCTGATCCTTCATCCCAAGAGAAGACCCGGAGAGCTTTTAGTGGAAGAGAAGCCATTTAGTGTATCTGAAGGAAGACTCAGGGCCGCTTCTCCGTTTGCCTGGAGTCACTTTAATGATGCAAGGGAGCACCTAATGCATTTTACCCTGACATTTCATTACTTTCGGCACTAACCCATTGTCAGATCCACCATCAATATCTTATTAAATTCGTCATTATGTCCTTGACATTATTTTAATAGCACTGGCAACTGCATGATAGAAATAAATAAGTCACGAGCCTGAATTTTCTTTTATGTGACTTCCTGACTCAATCCACCACTCAGTTTCCCTTAGCTCTAAAAATACTTGGGCAACAAGTCACTCTTTTTCATCTGATGGGAGCCCAAAGATGGGAGCTTCTCACGGCTGCTTTCTGGAGCATTGGCTTTAACATTGCAGATTGATACATGGAACCAAACCCTAGAACATCAAAGACAAAATGTGTTTGGTCGACCATGGTAAAGTAAGAATTTGGCCATAGCATTCTCCAATTCGGACACCAATTCTAGGTACCTGGTACCTCGTTGATTCCTTCATGGAGGGAAAGTGTGGACCAAAATGCTTCCTTCAATCCTTGCTACATAGGAGCAGTGTTACTATTTAAAGCTTAACAAGCAGTCTGGATTTCTATATTTCACAACTTGAATAAACCAAACATCTCATTCTGAGAAGTTCTCTGCCCTTTTCTTTCTTTCTTTCTTGGTTTTTCTTTTTTTTTTTTTCTAGCAACATATGAGCCTTTACACCATTTACTGATGCTAACTGCGGATTTTTTTTAGAACTATGCTGTGGCTAGCTTCTTTAGGCTATAAATAATCTAGCTTGACTGTTTTAGAGACAGATAAATTATGAATTTTGTGGAAAACTAGGGTAAGTTCAGGGTCCCATTAGATAATATTATGGCCAACAGAGCACAATTCCCCAAATCGCACCTCTAGAGCACTCACTGTTCCATGGAATGTGCCTGAGAAGCAGATGTAACCACAGGGTGATAAACTGCAAATAGAAGACAAAGCAACACTATTTTTAGCTCATCCCCCATCTTGATGAAGAGTGGAATGGTTTGGGTCACAGGAAAGCAACTTCTCCTTCAAGTTATACTCATGGTCTCAAATTTGAGCGTGCATTAGAATCACCTGGAATCCCGGTTAAAATACAGATCACTGGGCTCTGCCCCCACAATTTCTGATGTGATAATTCTAGGGTGAGGCCTGAGAATTGATATTTCTCACATGTTTCCAGGTGACATTACTGCTACTGCTTTGGGAACCTCAATTTGAGAACCACTGAGTTAGACCTTCATTGCCTAAAAAAAAAAAAGGAAAACATGTGGTCTGACTTACCTATCCCCCCACTTAAAGTCCACACCCAAGTTTTTGGTCTTAAGCATATGGTGCTGGGAAAGCCCCTTCGGTTCTTGGCACTGAGCTGGCTCCAGCCCAGGACTCTGGGCATCTAATGGCATTTTAGTAGTTCTTGGCCTGCCTAATGGGTGAGAGAAACTCACTATTGGGCCCTATGGGTGGAAAGGGGGAAAGAAGACAGTGCCCCTTTCTCATCCACTGATCTGATCAACTCTCAGAAGCCCTGCCCTTCACACTATGCCACTAATCTGTATGTTGGCAACTGACCATTCAGCTCAATCCCCCTGTGTGTGTGTGCCCAGAATCATTAGAAGAGGAAGTTGTATCTCTGGTTCTTTCTCCAGTGGTGAGCTTCTTTCACTAAACCACAGCCTGTAGTAATTTCTGAACGTCATTGTCCACCCTTACCTGTGAGTCTTTGTATGTGCGCCTCTATCTGGACAGCGGAAGGATGTCATAAAGCTGCACAAGTATGTCTGAAAACAGATTCAGATTCTAAATGGGTTAGCAGAAAATATCACGGGACATAATCCTTTGATGAGTATTTCTGTAAATTATGTCCTTTCTCCTTAAATGTTCCATTTTATATTCCTCCTCTCATGTATACGGTCTGCTTTAAGTGAGGCATCCACATTTGCACCCACTTGCTTACTGCTTATTCTTAACACTGTATTGTGGAAAATTTCAAACATGCTTTCATTTTTCAAGTAAAACAAAAAAATTCTTCGCTTGAAAAAGTGTTTTACCCAACTTTTCTGTTGTTCTAGCTTAATGTGGTGCTGAGAAAACATAACTATGAAACTCTTTAAGGAATTTACTCTAAAGATAGTATACTTCTTGTCACATAGTATTTCCTTCAGGAGGCCTCAGTGCTAGGAAAATCTATGCTTTCCTTGAGGAACTGGTACATTTGTATCATACAAACAATGTGAAGCTTGCTCTGATCATAATTCTCTTAACTTAAGCACGAGGACACTTAGACTAAATGTGCAATCACCTTCTAGCAGTTGTGCAGAACCTTTGGGCACTCATTTCAGAACACTAAAGTTGCCCTTACTTTCTTTTCCTTGTCTCTTTTTAAATTCTATCTTATTTAAGACACTTCGGTAAGCATCACTGAAAAAAGAAGGTAAAAACAAACAGATGATTTTTTTGTAGAAAGGCACTATCTTCCTATTCTAAATATACACCACAGCATGAAATCCAGGTGCTGTAGAGACAAAGTGTTTGATCTCAGAAGAAAAGTTGTGCTCGGAAGCCAACTGACAAACTAATCCCATATATATCAACGGCCATTGTAAGAATGAATTCTTGTGGCCAGCTTTCATGCCTTTTGTCATTGGGGATGGTGGGAAGCTTCCATTACCATCATGTGGAACTCATTTACTTGACTGAACTCCAGAGAATAAATGGTCTTTCCAATTTGGTCCCTTCCAAGCTTCAATAGGCTGTGATTCCATCAAGTTCTACTATTTTTTTTGATCACAGAAATCTTTTATATTAAGGCAAAAGGTAATTTATAATACATAAAAAGCTTCTACAAATCCATACCAAAAAGACAAACAACTCATTAGAAAAATGGCATTGGGGCAAACAAACAATTCATAGAACTAAAAATGAGCACACATGGCTGAGAAAATTCTTGGCAACTTCATTCATAATGGAGGACAGGCAAATTATATAACCAATAAAATAATGTCTTTGGCTCACCAGATTGGCAATATTTTAGGAAAAGTAAGAATAAGTATGAGAAATAGCTACTGTTGGTTAGATTATAAATTGTTCTTTACTAGAGGGCAAGCTGCAAAGAATCATCAAGAGTTTAAATGCAGAGGTGCCTGGGTGGCTCAGTTGGTGAAGCATTCAACTCTTGGTTTGGCTCAGGTCATGATCTCAGGGTCCTGGGTTTGAGCCCCACGCCAGGCTCTGCGCTCAGTGGGGAGTCTGCTTGAGGATTCCCTCTCCCTCTCTCCCTCTCTCTCTGCCCCTCCCCTCTGCAAGTGCTGCCATGTGTGGTCTCTCTCTCTCTCAAGTAAATAAATAAATCTTTAAAAAACCAAAGTTTAAATGCAGAGACTGCACCAGAAATTCTTTTAGGAATTTATCCTACACAAATATTGGCACTTGAGCACAGAGGCATGCATATGTATGTCATCACCATATTGATTATAATATTGGGAAAAGGGATAGTTACACTACCCATCAGTAGTTTCTATTGATATGTATATAATTACATAATTGCATAAACTGTGACATAGCCATACAATGGCATACTATGCAGCCTTTCAGAGGGTGAGAGCTCTCCAACTGCCAGCATGGAAAAACTCTTCAAAGCATATGGTTAAAAGGATGAAAGCAAGATACAGAACAATATGAAGAGGGTATGAGTCCACATATGTAGTGAACAAACTACCACAGACAATATGTTTGTGTGTGTGTCTATATAAGAATGCAAACACAAAAAGAAAGGACTTTTTTTTTTATAGCTCTCCTTGGTTATGGAGTAGGATGGAGATGGGGGTGGAGAAGGAGAGTAAAGAAGGACTTCCATTATTCTATCCTGTATAGTTTACCCTGTATAACCTATCCTATATAGTTTGCCTTATGTAGCCTATCCTGTATAGTTTATCCTACATAGTATATCTATATAGTTCTATCCTATAGAGTCTGTCCTCTATAGTTTATCCAATATAGCCTATCCTCTAGTTTATCCTATATAGTCCTACCCTGTATAATTTTCCCCCTATAGCCTATCCCATACAGTTTGAACTTTTGCATGTTAGCATCCCTCTGTTGTGCAATTACAAAAAAAAAAAAAATCCTTTAAAATAAAGTAAAAAACAAACAAGCAAAAAAGAAAACCAGCTACATACTAAAAGATAATATAGGTAATGAGATTGTGGATAAATTTTACGTTCTTTGAGCTGTTGTTTCCAGTTTTCCCGCAATGGATACCTATTATGTTGTAAGCAGACAAAATCGTCTTCAGCTTGGTAACAGTTCACCTCTCCCTTTCCCTGTCATAGGGAAGGGCTATGACAGACTGTGTTTGAATCTCTATGATTTTCCCTTCTCATTCTTTCAACCATTAGCATCATTAGAGAATGTCTCAGATTTCCTCCCGGGACCATTCTTCCCTGCCCTGTGGCAAAGGTGCCTGGGTCAGACTCTCTGGGACTGCTCCCAACCCCCAGAATAAGGTGGGGCCTTGCTTAGCATCCTTTCTAGAAACGCCTGTCAACTCCCCCTCCCTGCAGGAGGTTGTTAGGGGAAGATGCTGAACATTTTTCCAATTTGTCCTTTCTGTCGGCACAGCATTATGCAACCCCAAGTCTCCGTCTCCTGTGGATTTACCTGGATACCTGGAAATTTCTTTTTTCAAGGAAACATATTTTCTTCCAGCTGTGCCCTCCTGGGCAACTCCCATCTCCGTTTGGTCTGGAGCTTTCGCAAGCTACATTCCTGCCAATCTCCCTTGGATGGGCTCAAAGTCTTATTTTCTCCTGAACGTGCCATATGGACTACTTGTGGATGATTTCCCACAGCCTGCTCACCTTTCGTTATACGTGTGACATGTGTTTTTGAGAGGTAGATTATTTCACAGAAATACTGAGGGCGTCCCTTTCCCCTGGCCACCTTGCTTTATCCCCTCAATGGTATCTCTTAAGCACACAAGGTGTCTCCAGAGGGAAGATTTCTCAATCAGTAACACACTTGCAAATCCCCTGGGGATCTTGTTGAAATGCAGATTTTGCTTCCTTAGCGCTGGGAGGGAGGTGGATCTCAAGACTTGGCATTTCCATCAAGCTCCCAGGTGAGGCTCTCTTGCTCATTCTCTTTCTTTCAAATAAATAAATCTATAAAAAATAAAAGATATCAGTCTGTTTAGATTATTCTGTCTCTCCTGAGGTCAATTTTGTTAAAAGTTTTTCCTGGAAAAAGCCCATTATACGGAGTTGAGCAAAATCATCTCTTAGCATTTCTTTAATTTCCCAGCTTATGTGCCTGTTTCCTCTTTTCTGATTTTGTGTGTTTGTAATTTTTTTCCTTATTTCCTTATCTTGTCACTTATCTGTTCTAGTCTTTTTTCAAAGTCCTAGCTTTAAAATTTAAAAATTAATTTTAATATTTTTCTGTTTCAATGTACTTTTTATCTTTATGAATTCTTCCATTTTCTTTTGGCCTATATATATATATTTCAAAATATTTGAGCTAATCATTTCATTCTTGCCTATTGATGTCATTGTTTAAGGCTATGAACATTTTTTTCTGAGCAGATTTAGCCGTATAATTGTTCTGACAAATTATGTTTAAATTATAAATCATTTTGGTTGGCATTCCCATTTTGTAATTTCTAGGAGGAAAAAACTTGTCATGTTGCTGTTAATTTTTAGTTTTACTGCATTGTAATCAGAGACTATTATCTGTGTTATTTCACATTTTGGGATATATTGATGTTTTTTCCTATGGTCTCAATTTTTATGGTCAATTGTTAAAGCTGCACTATAGGCACTAGGAAATAAGTTTTATTTTTATTTTCAGAGTACAGAATTTGAAATATAGCAATCTAATCAAACTATTCACTTCTTCTGTATGATTAGTTGTTTGTCCTTGATCTTCATCACCTGGCAGAGGTGAATTAAAGTCTCAAACTACATGTGCATTTCCTTTTTTCTTGGTGTCTTTCAACTTTTTTTTTTAAATAATTGCTGATAATATTTGGAGGGTATACATCATTGTCATGGCAGCATTATGAAATGTCCCTTTTATACAATCTAAAGCGAAACCAGAGTATTACTGTCTTAATTTTGTAAACTGAATTCCACCTTCTCTAATTCTGAGTTTTTTGGTATCACCTTAAATTGGGCACTGGAAAAGAGTGCCTACTCACCTCACCTTAATCCCTGCTCACTGTTCATTTGCCCTTGTATTTGCTAACAAAACCAGGTTGGAAACTAGAAGAAAGGAACAAAAAACAAGATGATTCCTGAAAGTAAATTAAATTGAGTTAAAAATTTAATGAGAGCCTTGAAATATAAAGTCTGGGCAATACTGAAGAAGATAAATCCAAAGCCAATGACATAAAAATATGAGAGAAAAATATAAAATTTAAACAAATAGATCAGAAAATCTAGTATCAGACTATTAGGCATTACAGAAGGTTTGGATATTTTTTGTTGTTGTTTTTAAAGCAGCAACAGGGGGGATGTGTTTATTAAATAAAGCATACCAGAAAATTTCTCAGACCTCAAAGATACATGTTTCCCTGTTAGAAAGGCCCAACAAGTACCTGTCCCAGTGAATGACAGAAGATTCAAACTCTGTAACATCATTGTGAAATATCAGCACACCAAGGATAAAAGCATGTGGCGGGCGGGGGGCGGTGGGGGGGAGGCGTGGGGAGGAAAAATAAATTGTAAAGGAAGGAATGAGTGTCACAGTGGCAGCAAATTCTTGACAGAACACTTTAAGCACAGACTGAGCGGAGCTTGTTTGCTCCTCCAAGATACTCTGCTCCATGCTGGCTGCCTGGTTGGCCTCACGGTGAACGACTGCATTATGTCTGAAAATAAAAATACAATAGCATTAAACGAGATAAACATGACAGAGACAAATCTGAACCAGGTGGTCCCCAATTACAATTGCAATCAAGAGTCTGAAATACCCAGGGCAGGTAGAAAATGAGCAGCCATCCTTTGAATGAGGTGTCCGTTTGTCCATTTGGTACATTGCACAATTATCCTGCAATATAAACTCTGCAGGAGTTCGGATCTGCTCTATCTGTTCACTAAGGCACCTGAGGCATCTGAAATATTATGTGGCATAAACAGGTCCTCCATAAAAATGTATTAAATAAATAAGTGAATGGACATTTATCTTTGAAGCGCATCACTTACCGTCCTATGAGGAAGGCAGATACCATGTGAAAAAATGTACATAAGGTAGGTGGGAAGCAAGAGAATCCTAGCGTGGCATGAATCAGAATTGGTAAGGAGCACAGAAGGATTCAATCTTTTCAGGTATGTACTGAGAATTCAGATGCTCCCCCTTGGCCTACTTCATGGTACACACTTAGCTTTAATTAATAACAGAGACTTTAATCAAACATTTGGAAGCACAGAGCTATTTAATAATAACACAAAAATGCTTGTTATTAGAAGTCCTAGTTTCTAACACATGCCCCCTTATTTAAACTTTTAAACTTGCTTTTGTGTTTTCCAACAGTTTAAAATACATGTTTCTTAGAGAAGTCGGCAGGTCTATTTTCAGAGTTGGAAGAAAACATATTTTTGGCATTGATATAGTTTCTGTCTTATTTGGTGGTCTAGTTTTTCTTTTCTGGTATTTGTTTTTTCTCCGTATTTCTAATCCCTGTAATGAATGTAATCTCTTCCTATGTACATGCCCAATTCAGTGTTATGAACCCTGGAAGGTCTCAACTAAATGCTTTTTAATTAACCCACTGCCGTTTCCATCCGGTTTCATTCGGACAAAAAAAGTCCTCCTGACTCTGAGCAGATGCCTCAGGTGCAGGACAGCACAGTGCTGGGAGAGACATCAGCAGACATGCCAAGAAGCTTGAAGGCTTCTCCCTTTGACCTTCGAAAATGTCCCAATTTAAAAAAGCTCTCCCAAGGCGCGTGGGTGGCTCAGTCGTTAAGCGTCTGCCTTCAGCTCAGGTCATGATCCCAGGGTCTTGGGAGGCCTGCTTCTCCCTCTCCCACTCCTCCCTCTCCCACTCCTCCCTCTCCCACTCCTCCTGCTTGTGTTTCCTTTCTCGCTGTGTCTCTGTCAAATAAATAAAATCTTTAAAAATAAATAAATAAAATAAAATAAAAAGCGCTCCCAGACACATCTCCCCACCCCCTGGAAGAGGTAGCAAGGAAAGCTGTGTCATGTTTCTGCTTAAAATCTTGTTAATCTGATTTTCAATTTTTTTTTTAAGGTTTTCCTCTGCTAAATGTACCAGGTAAGTGCATGTGATTCACTTCAGAGACCAAGGCAGTTCTGCATCAGAAACAGGCCAATCCTGTGAGTGATTAGAAAAGTTTCCTACAGGACTAGTCCATGCAAATTGGACTTAGCACAAGATCTGACTTCAAAGGACAAAACTGATGGTTAAGCGGAGAAAAATTATTCCCTTATGATTAAAAAGAAAATGGTCTATTTCGTGCAGACTAACAGCATCGTTGTGATGCTAAAACTTTCTCCCGTCCTGTCTCTGCCTTCTGTGAGGAAGCAGGGAAAGAGAGACACTAATGACACCCTTAGAGCTCTCTCTCCCCGGGGAAGCTCTGGACCAGCGCTACTCTCAGTGAGGTCGGCTGACAGGCTGCCATTCCTCACACTGCTGGTTACCATTAACAAAGAACTTGCAACGGAATGTAAATCCATTCCATCACTAAGCTCACTTTTTGGTTCAGCTGAAATTGACAGTAAGAATTTCCTGAGGAAGCCGTGCGTGGATTCACATTCTGCCATAGTTTCTCGTATCAGTGGGACTGGGGTAACCCTGCTGCACTTCACTGCCGAGGTAAAACTGCTGAGCTGAAGCTACAGAACTACTTCCGGTTGCATACAGCCGCTACGGACAAACTTCCGGTTGCACAGTAGCAGCACATTCGAAGCAGCCTGAGGAAAGCGTTTATTTTAGGGAGACAGAAGTGGAACGTCGTGGAAGCCCAAGAGCTGAGATCATGGAGCCGAAAATACCGCAAGCGAGTGCCAGAGGCCAGTTCCAGCGCCCAAGTGCTCTAGCAAAGACAGCAGCCAGACTTGTACTATGAAATTAATAGGTTTTGCTTTTGCCTGCAGTTTCTTTTCCCTCCTGACCAGGTATGTCTTTTCCCGCACTTAATAAATCGAATCTAAAGGCAGTATTTGAGGTCATTCTTGGCTCAGTGCACCAAAGGTAAAGAAAATCTGGACTCAGTAAGCCTTTGCATGGGAATGTGGGGAAATACAAAACCTTAAGTAATGTTTTGGCAAAATCTTTTACCTTCCATTGGCGGCGATTCAAAAATATGTTTGATGAAGGTGTAGCACACAGTTAGCATAAATAAGAGGAAGATGAATAACAAACAGTGTTTAAAACAGACACACTAATTGTCTGAGGGACAGATCTATCTTGCAATATGCTTTCTTTGGCCTACATGTTGTTTTTATACATACACATGAACACACACGTATGTACATATGTGTATATATATGTATGTATCTATATTTGAATTAATTCATGTATATCAACCCATAGCACGTATTGTCAACCCATATGTATTGGTTTCCTGTGGCTGTTGTAACAAATCGCCATAAACTTGGCTTAAACAACACACATTTATTCTCTTACGGTTCTGGAGGCCAGACATCCAAAATCAATTTCACTGGGCTAAAATCAAGATGTTGGCAAGGCTTTGCTTCTCCCAGAGGCTCTAGGGGAAGACTCGTTCCTCGAATGTTCTAGCTTCCAGGGGCTGCCAGCATTCCTTGACTTGTGGCCACATCACCCCAATCTCTGGTCACATTGCCTTTGCCCCTTCTGTGTGAAATCACTCTCTCCTCACTCATAAGGACATTTAGGATTGCATTTAGGGCCCTCCCAAATAATCCAGGATAATATCCCATCTCAAGGTCCTTAACTCATCACATTGGCAAAGACCTTTTTCCATATAAGGTAATATTTACAGGTTCCCAGGGTAATCCTGGAGACCTTTACTCAGTATGCCATGCCACATGAAAATATTATTTGGCTGATTTTGATCTGTAAAAGTGACTTTTATATGGTAAAATCTAATAGTTGCCAGCAAGTAAATCAGATTTCATATAAATACAGATCTCTCTCTCTCTCTCTCTCTCTTTTGTTTTAGTGGGATGATCTGGATACACTGGAGCCAAATCCTGAACAGAAACATGGCTGGATGTCAGTGGCATCTGCCCCTGGTCAGGGCTCACTTATGAGCGCCAACTCACTGTTGCACTCATCTACAGTACTTACTTGGACTCTGAATGGATTTGAGTTTATTACCTATGACTTTAAATCTAGACAGAGTGGCAGCATTCACACACATACACACCACTAATACAATGGCCAGCTGCTCATTCTACAAGGGCCCTGGCGGGCAACTTGCACACACAAATGATATACAAAATGGAAAGTAATAACACTCACTGATAATGAAAAGAAAATGTAGTTTCAATTGCTTTCATTATGGTTCCTAAAACCTTCAGGAAGGGGTATTCTTAGCTAGTTTGGGTTTGTTTGTGTTTGTTTTTGGCACCCAATCATAATAATGTTAATTCTATTATTTTTTGAAATTGTGAATTATACCTTCCTAAAAATCTGTGGAGGCCTAAATATATTCCATTATGAAGAATTAATATACTTTAAAAATGTATATTTTGCACCAATCACTAAAAAGTGAGTTGAGCTGAGGTTAGGTTGATGTTTTTATAGCTTTCTTTACTGAATCAAAGGGAGGAGGGTGGGAGCAGAAATGTGTGGTTGGTACTCTTAGGTGAGTTGGTGTCTTTGAGAAAAGTAAAATTTTGTAAATTCCTTCTTTCTTTCTCCTCTCTCCTCCCTCTCCTTCCTGCTTTGCTTTTTCTCTTCTTATGTCTGAAACAAGTCTATTCCATGATTTTGGGGCAGGGGGGAGGAGTTAAGGGGGACAAAGGCTTGATGTTTTGAATTAAAGTATAATGACTGGGTTTGTGTAGTCAAAGTTCTGATGAGACAAGATGAGCATCTCCTCCAACTCAAGATCCTGGGCAGAAAACTCAGCAGGTAAAGGTCCTGGCTATGATATAGTTAACTGTTTTCTCTTGATAATAATAATGTGTGTGTTAAGAGTCAATTTGTAGGTTCTTCTCCAGGGAAGACTAAGCGAAGAGTTAAAATATACCATTTGTCAAAATCCTGATCATGAAAACATGTGGTTTTGTCTCCACCTTCTCCTCAATCACATCTTTATTTAGTATCTTTTAATTTTTTTTATTCATTAATTCAGCAGATATCTCATGAATATCTACACATGCTTGGCACTCTATAAGTTGATGGGGATATTTCTGTGGAAAGAATAAACAAAATCCTTGAATCTTGAAGATCACACTCTAGTGGGAGGAGCAAATAACAATAAACCCAATAAATAAGGGAATGATCTCCTACAGTAGAACCTGGTAAGACACCTTGGGGACTAAAAGAAGTATAATAGGGAGCTAGGGGGCTAGGGAGTAAGTTGCGATTTTAAATGGGGTGGCAAAATGGGCCTCATTAAGAAGGAGACATTTGCTCAAAGACTTGGAGGAGGGGAGGGAGGGAGCTGCGTGGATATTTGGAGAAAGAGGAAGAGTGTATCATGCAGAGAGGACAGCGGGGACAAAGGACCTGACGTGGGACACACCTGGTGTGTTCTGGGAGCAGTTAGGAGGCCAGTGTGCCTGGAGCGAAGGGGGGACCGGGAAAACAGTAGGAAATAAGATGAACAAGAGGGTCTTGCAAACTATCAAGGGATTCTGATTTTTACTCTGAGATGGGATAATACAGCGGGATTTTGAGCCAATGAGTATAATGATCTGATTTGTGTTCAACAGACTCACCCTGGCTCCTCTCTGGGGGTTAGATTATAGTTAGTGCAGAGTGGCAGCAGAGGGATCGGAGAGGAAGCTTCTGCAAAGAGCCACACAAGAGAAGTTAATGTCTACACTGGTAGTAGGAGTGGAGGTAGACATATTTTTGAAGGTGGAGTCACAGGAATGGCCTTACAAAGATAGTATGCTGATTAGAACCAAGACCATCGAAATATGATCATGCCCCAACTAAAGATAATGTAAGAAGGCGTCAGGGGAAGGACCGTGGCATAGAACAACAATAAAACTCCACAGCATGCCTAAAATGTAGTAAAATAATCAAAACATAAGTTTAAAAAACTGAGAAAGTATGAAGCACGGTACTGAAGCTGCAGAACTCCTATGCAGTGACCTCATCGTTCGCAGGGGCTCCACCATGATGCACTATGTGACACTCTTTCTCATCTTCCCCCAAATAAATAAAAGTTAGTGCCATTTGCATTAGTAAATTTTTCTGAAAATTCCATAGAAAAACAGGAAATAGTACTGATATCACATGCAAAAATTCTAAGACATTTCTTAAGACATTTTTGTTCTTTCTCATTGATTGACAAGGTCATCCACCCTCATACTGTGTCCTTCCCCGACCCCCCCTGAGGGGGTCTCTTTACTGTCCAAAGGAGTTAAATGCTGGCTCTCAGCTTCGAGTCCCTTCCACAACACACAAAGCAACCAGTGGGCTCTCCCCTCGCTCCTTGGTTGCAGCCACCATCTGTGCTGTTGGTAAGCAAGCGTGCCTGCAAGTTCTAATGCTCTGGTCCAAGCCCTTGATTAAAATATTAGCCCAACAAATACAGATCTTTGCTTGGATTAAGGATGCTGCTGCCCCCCTCCAAATAATTTTTCTACACATTGTTACAAAAAGAAGTTTGCAATTCCTATCATAACCATAGAACATCCAACCCTTTGTAGGGTTTCTTCCAGAAACAGAGAAACACAGGAGCACAGAAGATTGCACACAGTCGGGGGTGTTCTGGAGCCAGCTCATACAGGTTCACAGGAGCCATTTGTGTACGCCTTTCCCAACTTCCACATCCAGCAACTTCCTGTTATAGCTTGAGATCAAGCGTGATGGTAGTATTTCTACCATGGGAATTCTGTTCCTGCAAATCAGGGCTTTTAGTTTTTCCTATAGAATGGATGTGCCATATACCACTGCAGACAGGTCTTACTAGAAGAGATGGTAGTAAAAATGATTAAAAACCTCACATTTAGTTGCCACCTTGGAACAAAGCAGATTGAGAAGTCTAAATTAAAAGGCTTCATAAAAATAGAATAGAAATCAAATATGAAAAATCTAGTGTTTTTTCTATTTAAATACAGAACGAAAATTGAACAATGTGGGACTTCTGGTACAGTAACGCATTCTTCCCTGATCCTCCCCCTTATAACTAAAAACTCTGGACATAATACAACAGACAAGGATACAAGGTTTCTGAAAGGTGGAGAGAAGAAGGCAGGCTTTCCAGGATCCTTGGGATTTCAGGAACAATGTGGTGGTGTATTCCCTGGGTTCCCATATTACCTCCCATGTATGTCTGATAGGACACTGCAGAAGCCCCCAGCCCAGCATCTCCAACAGACACACACGAAAACATGCTTTCCCCAGCTAAAGGCCTGGGGAAAGGATAGCCTGTCGACAGAAAACCTTTTTGACAATACCCTCTACACTAGCCAAACACAAATGGAAAACATGCAGCTCTCTCTGAAGTTTCTAGTATGTTTATCTTGCACAGCCCCACTTTTCACCAAAGCAGGTGTCATGCACTGATTCCCCCTGCCAGGTTGTGTCTGTGGGGCTGAGCATGAAGCTGATCTTTCATCCCTTACCTGGCAGAAGAAGTTAGTGGCAATATGGTTGGACCACTGGGTAGTGTTGGGGGAACCAAGCAGGCAGATGATCTTCCATCCCTGTTTGATGGAAGCAGGCAATGCTCTAAATCCCCCACCCAGATAGTGTTCATGGGGTCCAGTGAAGAGCGGAGCCTCCACCCTCACCCAGCAGCAATGGGATATGATGAGGAAGTGATAGGCAGGAGTAGTCACCATTTGGTTTCACCACCTTCCCTCTGGTATTTATTGAGGCAGTGTGAGTCAGGGTCCTGCTCTTGCACTGTCTTGAGGGAAGCTAAGCATAAGCATAAGTACCTACACCTCAAGAGGAGGACTACCTGCTAAATAAGATTATATAGAATCCTGAGTGTCAAAATATAATATCCAAAATGTCCACGATACAATAAAAAAAAGTTACTAGTCATAGCAAGACCCAGAAAAATCACAAAGATGAATGAGAAAAGACAGATGTCAATGATGAGGTGAATCCAATGTTGGAATTATCTGAAAAGGGTTTTTAAAGAACTTATGGTAAAAATGCCTCAAAAAACAATTATAAATTATATTGAGTTAATGAAAAAATGGAAAGTCTCAGCGAAGAAATAAGTTATAAAAACAAAAAGAATCCAAGTCAGTTATAAAGCTGAGGAACAAAATAACTGAGCAAGCCCAGGGATGAGTTTGTTGTAGAGTGGAGATGACAAAGGATAGAATCAGTGAACTTAAGACAGATCAATAGAGTATTTAATCTGAACATACAGAGAAAACAGACTGATAAAAAAGGGACAGAACCTCAGTTACCTGTAAGACAGTAACAAAAGAGCTAGTGTTTGTCTCGTTGTAGTTCCCAAAGGAGAAAAAGAGAGCAGGGCTGAACAAATTTTCAGAGAAATAGGGTTGGAAACACCCCAAATTTGGTGACACAAACCTACAGGTCTAAGAAACTATGAGAATCACACATATGATAAACCCAAAGAGGTTCACATCGAGATGCATCGAAATTAAATTTCTGAAAACTAAGATATGGAAAAAAAACTTGAAAGCAACCAGAAAGGAAGGACACACTACTTCTAGAGAAACATGGATTTGAATGATAGCAGATTTCTCATCTGAAACAATAGAAAACAAAATCTTACAGTAAACATCACAGTTAAATGCACTATTAAAAACTTTGCTCCTGACTGGGCACCTGGGTGGCTCAGTTGTTAAGCGTCTGCCTTCGGCTCAGGTCATGATCCCAGGGTCCTGGGATCGAGCCCCACATCGGGCTCCCTGCTCTGCGGGAAGCCTGCTTCTCCCTCTCCCACTCCCCCTGCTTGGGTTCCCTCTCTCACTGTGTCTCTCTCTGTCAAATAAATAAATAAAATCTTAAAAAAAAAAAAAAAACACTTTGCCCCTGAGATTGGGAATGAGACAAAGATGTGGTTTCACAGCTTCTATTCAACGTATCCCAGAGATTCTAGCAAGTACAATAAAGTAAAAAAAAAAAAAAGAAGAAGAAGAAGAAATAAAATGCTTAATAATTGAGAAGAAAAAATGCTTATTTGAAGATATTGTTATTGTGTACACAGAAAATTTGAAAGATCTACAAACAATCAGAATTAAGAATTGGGCTTAGCAAGATGACTGGATACAAGGTCAATATAAAAAAATCAATTTTATTTCCACATGCCAGAAACAAATAGAAAATTAAGTTCGAAAGAATTCCTATGCACTATTACAATCAATACTTGGATTTAGTAAGATAACAAACATAGATAATTATGACATAGAAAATTAAGAAAGCATGAAGATGCTTAGGAATACATGTAACAAAATTACCAAAGACTTCTACACTGGAAACTACAAAACATTATTGAGGGAAATTAAAGAAGATCTAAATAAATGGAAATATATGCCCTGATCATGAATTGAAAGACTTAGTGTTGTCAACATGCAACTATTTTCACCAAATTTATCAAGAAATTGAATACAATCTTAATAAAAAACCCAGCAGGCTGTGTGTGTGTGTGTGTGTGTGTGTGTGTGTGTGTGTGTCTGTGTGTGTGTAAATTTAAAAAGCTGATTTAAATTTCTTGTGTACATTATTAAAGGTTTTGAGAAATCCTGGAATAAAGTAATGTTTCACTTTTGCTTTTTTGGAAAAAAAAAGCTGATTTAAAAGAGAAGATGGAAATGCAAAGGGACACAAATAATTGAGGTGCATTTGAAGAGCAACAAATAAAGCTGGGGACCTACACTATTAGACACCAAGACCCACCAAAAAAATGACAGTAAATAAGAAAGTGTGATGCTGACTCAAGAATAGACACACTAGGAGCACCTGCGTGGCTGTCTGTTAAGTGTCTGCCTTTGGCTCAGATCATGACCCCACGGTCCTGGGATCAAGGCCCGTGTCAGGCTCCCTTCTCAGTGGGGAGTCTGTTTCTCCCTCTGCCCCTCACCCTGCTCTCATGCTCTCTCTCACTCTCTCTCTCTCAACTAAGTAAATAAAATCTAAAAAAAAAAAAAAGAATAGACACACTGGCCAGTAGAACAGAAGAGAGAATTCATAAACAGGCCTGCACATAATACAGTCTCCTGACTTGTGACAGTAGCATTGGAGTACATTGAAGAAAGGACAGTCTTTTTAATAAATGGTGTTGGGTCAACTGAATATCCACATGGAAAAAAAAAAACCCTTGGCTTCTATTTCACCCACACACAAAAATCGATTCCAGATGGACTGCAGATGAAAATATGAATGGTACAACAATAAAGATTTTAGAAAAATGTCTTCATGAGTTTAGGCAAAGTCTCCTTAAATGTGGTACAAAAATTAATAAACATTAATATTACTAATTTCTGTGTATGGAAATATACTGTGAAAGGAACAGAAAGGTAAGCTATGGAGTGGAGTTATATTATTTGCAATACATATAAGGGATTCATGTGCATAATAGAATATATATTGTACATAATTTATGTGTATTTGTATATTACATTAAAATACTATAAATTTTATATAACATACATAAAGATATGATGTATAAATATTATGTGTAAATATAAATTCTAATCAATTAAAAAAAACAAGAAAACCAATAGAAAGAAGAAGAACAAAAGACTTGAACAGACACTTCCGGAAGAAGGTATCAATATGGAGAATAAACCTATGCACAGAGGTTCAACTCCATCAGCAGGGAAATGCAAAAATAAAACCACAATACATCACTTCAACACACCCACCAGAATGATTACAGTGAAAAAGGCAAAAAACATCTAGAGTCAGTGGGACAATCATTATCACTTGTGCGCTGCTGGTAGGAGCATAAATTGGTAAACCACATTGGAAAACAGTGTGGCAGTATCTGCTAAATCTGAACATATGCCGACCCTGGTTTCACATTTAGGTACATGCCCAACAGAAGGGCAAACATATGTTCACCATGAGCACGTATGAGATGTTCATAGAAGTACTCCTTGTAACAGCTCAATATTGGAAGCAACCAGAGTGTCCATCAAAAGCTGGCTGACTGCGGAGCCTGGGTGGCTGAGTCAGTTAAGCTTCTGACTCTTGATCTCAGCTCAGGTCTTGATCTCAGGGTCGTGAGTTCAAGCCCTGCATTGGGCTCCATGCTGGGCGTGAAGCTGGCTGACCTGAAGGACAGTCATGGTCACAAGCGGGAGTCCTACAGCAGAAACTGGCAGAGACCCTCTAGCAGGGGATCTCAAGGGTCTGAGAGTCTGGAGAGGTGAGGTCATTGGATGCCCCCAAAAGATGCCCCAGGCACTACTTCATTGCCTACCCTGTTCCCCCATGATGTCAGGTGAGACCACAGAAGGGACACACAAAATTCTCTATTGCCTGAGCTTAAATCTAAGAAGCCCAACAGTAACACTTAAGTGAATGAGTTTCTTTGGAATACTTTAGATTAACGATTTCTTTTAAATTACTTTCATGATTCTCACTTCTTTTAAAAAAATTGTGGTACAATATGCATAACATAATATTTATCATCTTAACCATTTTAAAATATACAGCTCAGTGGCATTAAATACATGAGTATTGTGCTACCATCATCATAAGGACTCTTGTCATCTTGCACAACTGAAACTCTGTACCTAAACACTAAACCCCATTCTGTTCTCTCTTCAGCCCCCAGTGACTGCCGTTCTCCTTTCTGTCCCCAAGAATTTCACTACTCTACGGACCTCATATAAATCATCCAGTATTTATGTATCTGGCTCATTTCACGAAGCATAACGTCATCAAGGTTCATCCATGTTGTAGCATGTGTCAGGATTTTCTTCCTTTTTAAGGCAGAATAATATTCTATTGTATGGGTATACCAAATTTTGTTTATTCATTCATCCATTGATGGACACTTGGGTTTCTTCTGCCTTTTGGTTATTATAAACAATACTGATCTAAGCATGGGGTACAACTATCTCTTTGAGCTTCTGCTTTCGATTCTCTGGGCTGTCTATCTGAAAGTGAAACTGCTGGGTCAGATGACAATTTTATGTTTAATTTTTAAATTAATTATGGAGAAACCACATATTACTTTCCATAGCAGCTGCATCGTATTACATGGAATGTTTTGGATAAGCTTGCAAGTGAAAAGGAAACCCAAGACAGAAGCAAAATTCAGTTGTAGGAAAACAAAAAAAAAATTACATTTATTTTCCACACCAGTGTTTGTAGACTAAAGAAATGTGTACCTGCTGTAATGGTTTGAATGAAGAATTCTGCTTTCAACCTCCTGAAGTTTGAATTCAGTAACTTGCTCCTTATTTTTTTTTTTTTTTTAGTTTGCAGACTGCCCAAAAAGATGATTTGCGTGAATTTTTGCCTTTGTATTCTGCATCTCAATATCATAGAAGCATAGCCTTTCCCTTACTCTTCATGGGATGAGAAGTAAGCAGAAGCTTTAACTATGGAACAGTTTTTCCTCCAGACGTCATCCTCCTTGACATCTTTATTGGATTGGATGTTGCCGGCCAGCCTCCTTTAAAGTTTGTCAGTCCTTGGTTTCTATTCTTATTTTCCTTTCTATTCCTCCGTCTGCGTTCTACCTCCCCCCTTTCCCAAAATGTCAACAAGGATATGCCCTTGGCCCGACTCTCTGCTTGGCGGTATCTGTGAGCTCTGTGGCCTGTGATCTGGGGGAACCCTAGGAAAGCAGAGCAGAGACAGAAGCCTCTTGACATTGACATAGCTCTCTGTGGCCAAGTTCATGGTGCGGCTGAGCGAGTGGGAAAGCCAGGGCCAAGATGACTCAGAGGTTCCTGCCTGGGCAGTTGGATTGTTTCATCATTTGTGAGGAAAAGCAGAAGGAAGGATAGACTCCAGGAGGGAGGTAATAACTTTAGTTTGGGACGTGCTGAGTTTGAGCTGCCTGCAGGACATTCAGGTGGCATGCGTGGCTGTCTTATCTCCCACATCGACCCCCATTGCCGTCTCTCCTGCCAGTGACCTCTTCGTGGTCACCTGGCCCAGCCAAACAGCCTCCGACAGGCCTCTCTCTCTCCTGGTTTTTACTTTCCCTTCCAAAGCACCCTGTGCTGCTGGATTAATCTTCCTTGAGCACGACCACAATCCTATCCCGTGCTGTCCTGGTCTCACGTCCCGCAGTACACGCTACCACACGGTCACATCACATACTACCCCATACCACTTGTCACACAATACACACCACCACAGTCACATCACAGGCTACCCTAGACCATGTGTCGCATGATACACACTACACACGTTCACATCATCTACTCTGATCACATACTACGTGCCAGAGTATACCCCATCATATCACATGCTATCATATATCACACCGCTTGCTACACACTACCACACAGTCACATTCCATGCTTCCTTACATCACACCACTTCCCCAAGTGCACACTATCACATAATCACATCACCTGTAAACACTGTAAGCCCTCTCAACAACCTCGAAGACACAGCCTGTCCTCCTATATTAAGCATAAATTTCCTACTCTGGAATTCCGTATGAGTTTGGATGTTTTTGGTTGAAAGACACAAATCTTGACTTCAAATGTCTTAAGCAACAAGACTACTTAATATTTGTTATGCCCAGTTAGGTGGATAGCATTAACTCCAGCTTAGGGAAGAGGAAACGGAGACCCCAAATTCTTAACTGACTCACCCAGCACAAAACAGCTAATGCATGTTAAAGTCGAGAATTAGCCCCACCTTCTCTGTTCCCCAAGCCCCTACTCTATGCTCTCCTTACACAGCCTGATTAGAGTTTGCCTTTGCATATCCATTCCTTTTTCTAAGACATTAGCATGAAGGAGATGTTGGTGGGATGTCAGGATGAACATTTTTTCAATTTTGTGCCAGTGAATTGAAAAGTCCTTTTGGAGAATCTGCTGTGTCCCAGCACAGTGGGCAATATTAAAAATTGCTTGGCCTAGTTCTTGCCTTCAAGGAGCATCCAACCTGGTAAAACAAAGAAGGCACAAAAGCACAGGTAACCTTCAGAGATCAATAAAGAGGGTCGAGTGTGTAATTGCACAGAGCAGAAGAGAAGCTGATGGCCTCCTGCCTGGGCCTTGTAAGTGGGTAGGGTTTTCCTAAAGCAAGTGAGAGGAGTATTCCAGGTGAAAGTAACAGTGTGAATAAGGGCACAGCAGCAGGAATTCTTGAAGGATCAGTGGTCCTGAAGTAAGAAAGCCCCCCAGTCTGTTCCCTTTTCTGTGTACCTGCCACCTCTCCTTTCTGCTCTAAGGGAAGAAGAAGGAGTGGCTCAGGCTGCATCCCCCACTCCCATCCTGGAGACTTCCTATGATCAGTCTACCTCCTGTTTCCTCTATAGTCACAATCTTTTCCTCCCAATGGACTCCTTCCCAATGGTATCTACGCATGGTTAAAAAAGTAGTGCTTCTGCAAACACATCTGTTTCCATCTCTCCTCTTCACCGCTTGCTTTCTTAGGAGAGATCTGTGCACTCTGTTTGATTCCTCATTCCTCCTTCCTGGTCGCCGTGGTCTGCATCCCCATCATGCCTCTTCATGTTTGCACCATGATCCCCAAAAGTGTCCTTACTGCTAAACATTGCTAAATGGCAATGGCCATTTCCAGTCATTTATGCCCTTGATCAAGCAGCAGCCATCTGGCACTGGCGCTCCCCTTGGGGGCTTTTCTGACCCCACCCACCCCTAGTTTACCTCTGTTGTCACTCACCCTGATGTCATTGGAAAGGTCCTCTCTCTCTGCCCCGCCTCCACCCCTTAAATGCAGCTGTTCCACATTGTGCTGACCTTGACTCACATATACTGTCACTACGCACTCTGTCTCTGTATAGCCTACTCCTGCCTTGACCTCGATTGCCATGAGTTCCAGTTTTATGTCTATGGGCCAGAGCCTTCTCCTAAGCTACAGACCCTAAAGGACATATCACAGTGATGTCCCCAAGAACCTCAAAGACAACATATTCAAAGCCAAACTCATTGTCTCTGTCCTCCTACCCCTTTGTCCACCCCTCTACCTATTAGTCCTACCTCCGTAAACTGCTACCCACCCAGGACCAGAAACCTGGGCCTCACCCTCAATATCTCCTACTTCTCACCCTGCCATGGCCAACCTCTCATGGATTCTGAGTGTCAAACACACATCTGTCCAACCCTTCTCACCATCCCACCTATACCCATCCTACTAAGCCCACCATGTCTCCCTTACCTGGGTAACTGGCACAACCTCCTAACAGAGCTCCCCGCATCCAACCTTCCTCCCTTATGGGTTGATCTTAGCATGGTAGGCCAAACTAACTCCCTAAAATTCAAATGTGGCCATGCCACCCCCTTCCTCAAAACTTTTCAATAGACCTTAGGCTATTGCTTGTCACTTTGGGTGATCTGGATCACCTCTCCTACCTCACCTGTCACCATATTCCCTCACCCTCTGAGCCCTGTCCATCTGGAACTTCTTTTGTTTCTTCGAATGTGCCATTCTCTCTTCTGCCTCTGGGTTTTTGTAGATGCTGTTCCCCTTTGCCTGCAACACTCCCAGTTCTGCTTCCCAAGGACTTTCCTTGATATCAGAGACCAGGAGAGATGCTCTCCTGACTTGACTTCTCCATAGCATCCTCTCCTTCCCTCTCATGGTATGTATCTTATTATTGTTTACCTGTCTCATTCAGGCTGGACCATGAGCAATGTGAGGAAAAGGACTGTGACTAACTCATTCGTTGTTGAGTCCCTTGGGTCTAGCCCTGTGCCTGGCACACAGCAGGCACTCAACTTTGTGTTAAATAAAGAAAACAATAGTACGGAATGACTTTGGAAATTTCACTTTCTTTCTAGGTGAGTGGACAGAAAAAAGAACCAAAGACAGCTGACAGAAAAATAAGAAGATGCAACCAAGAGAAGATGAAAGTATGAAGAAACAGCTAGGCTTGGAGTTCTGGCTTAGAATTGGAAAGTTTCCAACAGTGTCAGAGAATTTGCAGAAAGTTTGGGCTGAAAAAGCCATCAGCTGTCAGCGCTGCTCAATCCCTCACTTCACAGATGAGGAAATGGACATGTAACTTGTCTTAATCTGCAGTGGAACTAATCGAGAACCAAACTCTTTGGTGCTTGGTGATGGTTAAATGCCCTGAAGCCACACGGCTTCTAAGGATTTCATGGTTCCTCCTACAGCTGTGGCTAGCATACCGGCTCCAGTTCCAGACAGGAAGTTGGCCTGGACACAAAGCAGCCACATCTGCGCTGTGGTTCCCACAGCCTCCGCCACTGACTGCATCTCATTTCCTTCTGCAGACCTGCCCCGAAACCCAAGTACCTAGGAGGCTGCTCTACTCTGAAGAAGGCTTCATGCAGCCCAGGTAAAATAAATTAAACCCCCTCCCGATTTTCTGTCATCCTTTGCCATAATGACAACTTGCTCATCTATCAGACTTGGGAGTCTCCCGTCTTTTTGTGCCAGAGGCTAACACCAGAATCCTTCCTCCCCTAATCTAGTGCTGCTGCTAGATTTAAAAAAAAAATGTTCTTTCCTGGTGCCTGTTTGTCATTATCAGATAGTTCTTCCGCAAAATGGCCATGTGCACGCATTTCTCTCCTAGGCACTATTCAAAGCATATAAGGCAAGTAGTCAGTGCTGCTCAAGAAACAGAAACTCTAGAACTCACATGAAAATGAGCCTACTAAAAGCCAGATGCACACAAGGGGAGATCTGCTCAGGCTGGAACCAGAACTGGGAGATTTTGGTTGACCTTTCCAGTAGACACGAAGTTCTGGAGGGTCAATAAGGAAAGGAAGAGAGAGCCTGAGGTTACTCGGCTCGAGTGAGGGATGAAGTCAGTTATTTCTATCTCTTAGAAGTGACAGAGAGGGGAGACTTTACCCAGAAGGTAGACATACCTTGTCTGTGGGGGTGGACTGGATGAAGTGAGAGATGGCAGACAGAAGGGCTAGGAGGCGCTTTCACAAGGGGATGGAGAACTCAGACCCTGACTTAAGACTCCACCTCCTGTACCAGGAGTGTAGCAGGTGGGAGGAGCAGAGAGAAGCACATGCCCTGAGGCATCCATCTCTGGGGGCCCAGACAGGCTGCTCATCTGCAAATGGGAGGGAAGTCACAAAGCCATCACCTTGCTCATGGCTGTCTGCTGCCCACTGTGAGTTGATGTAAAGCAGAGTCCAGCAAACTACAGTCAGCCTAAAGCATTTACTTTCTGGCCCTTTACAGAAAGAGTTTACTGACCCTGGCATAGAAGGCCTGGCCTTGTAGATGACTCAGAAAGTATTGCATTGAGAGTATTTCCACTGATGGAATGGCCTTCATGGCCCCGGGTGCAGGTTCCCAAAAGACCCAGGAGGGACCAGGCCCTCCTCTCTGAGGTTGCGGGGGCAGACCCTTGTATGGGAATCTACATCCCAGCATTGCCTCATAGGAACTCAGGGGCATTCTAGTGTTCACGATTGGCCTTACAAGTACTCTTTATATTCAGGGGGTGGTTTTTTTAATTAAACAGTATTTTTTAGCTGAAAGACTAATATGTACATGTGATTTTTTAAAAGAAGTTATGCAATGAGAAGAGCCTTCCTTCCACCCTAGACTCCCAATTCAAATTAACTGCTCTTGAGAGTTTCCCATGTATCTTTGTGTGTGTGTGTGTGTGTGTGTGTGTGTGTGTGTGTCCTTTTTCTTTATACGAATGGAGGCTCTTGATGTCTTGCTTTTTTTTTTTTTAATTTAGTAATATAATGAGAAGTTCTTTCCACATCAGCATATACAAATCTGGCTCCTTTTTAATAGCAGCATTGTATTCCTTTGATGGAATTTAATGCATTTGAATGAACTTATTAAAAAAAGTTGTCTCCTGGGGCGCCTGGGTGGCTCAGTCTGTTGAGTGTCTGACTCCTGATTTCAGCTCAGCTCTTGATTTCAAGGACATGTGTTTGAGCCCCACGTTGTGCTCCATGCTGGGTGTGGAGCCTACTTAAAAAAAAAAGTTGTCTCCAATGTTTACTTATTGCAAACAGTTCTAAATTTGTACTTCTTAATACTAACTCCTTTGTACAATGAGTTAATGTAACTGGAACATGAATTCCTAGCTGTGGAATTGCCAAAGTGAAGGGCAAGTGAGTTTTAGATTTTTATACATACTGACAAATAGCCCCCCAGAAAAGTCGCACCAATTCATGTTCTTATCAACAATAAATAGGTCTTTTCCCCTAACATCTTCCTTAACATTAAGCCTATCATTACCAATTTAGTAGGTGAAAATGACATTCCACTGTACATCATTGAATACCATTGTATAAACTGTCATCTTTTATATTTATTTTTATTGAATCTGCCAGTTCATACTTTTGTTCATTGAGATGTTAGAAGTTTCTCTCTTTAACACCTCTCACACCTCATTACACACACACTCCAGAATATAGGGACTTTATCTGTCTCATTTGCCTGCCTGTGTATCACCAGAGCAAAGCCTCGAACTATACCTGACATATAGTAGACAGTTAATAAGTATTTGTTAAACAACTTAAAAAATCATTACATATTAAGACAGGACCTTTACTTGTCACTATGTGTTGCAAATTTTTTTTTCACTGTCATATTTCCTTGGTTTTGTTATTTATTTTTTTTTGCAATGCAAAAGTTCATGCAACTTTTCCAAGATTAAGGATATTATTCTTCAATTCATTAAAAATACATTTTGCCATAAGGTATGTAGAAGGACTCCAACTTAAATTTTCCTGCCTTGGTGTGTTTTTAAAGACACTTAAATGGGCCTCTTCTGCATGCTGGTTGATCCATTAAACTTCACTGTAGGCACACTGTGCCTTTACGTCAAGGCTCTGGTTCACATTCCTGAGAAGCAGTCTTAACATTGCAGGCTCTTATACTTGGACACAAACAAATTCATAACCTAGTCCTATAGTAGGTTTTGCTACAATGGAATGTTGGGATATTGTGATCAATCTGGAATACTGGTTGGTGTAGAGAGCCAAAGGAGCAGGGAGAGAACATTGAAAACTCCAAGGATGACTTTGCTTTTTTTTTTCATAATAATTCTGGCACTGGCTTGATTAGGTTATGTTACTTTTAAGGTACATGCAATTTTATTTTGGATTTAGCTCTTGTAACACACAGATATCAATCCTGAGCCTCCTTGCCCCTTGAGATCTAGGGGGGATTGGGCAGTGTGAAGCCCACTCAAACATTTTCAAGAATTCCTGGAAGTACTAAGTTCTCCTGCTTCCTCAACCTACTCTGCTCCAGCTTATGTGCCATTTTCTGTGGGATGCCTCACATGAACCTCAGTGGAAACACAGATCCTTCTTCACTGTCACTGCCCAATCGCCAACAGAAATCCTCACGCCAAATCTTTGTGCACTTAGTGGAGTTTACTGAAGACATTTTGGGTAAAACTTCCCACCATCATGGCGGCACCATCCTTCTTCCCACCCTAACCCTCTGTGTCTGCTTGTCCTCCTCCCCACTGGACTGGCTTATGAGCTTGCAGTTTTTCTCCATCTGTTAAGACAAGTAGCACACCCCCAACTGCTGAAATTTTATCTAGCAGAAAAAGATTTTCATTCAACACAAAATTTAACACAGAACAACCTTTAGTACAGAATTTTTCCAACAAAGAGTTTTGTCCCCAAACAGAAACCTGGTGCTGAAACAGACAAACTGTTAAGATCATAAAATATTCTCTACCTGTTATATTTATGTTACATTTTAACAGGCCCATTACTTCTTTCTCCCATCACATTCCAACTACCATCACACGTAACCATCCACATGCACCTGTATGGGAGTCAAGTGAATCAAAATGATTAATAGTCTTTGGGGCATGGCTGTTTTTTCTAGCTTATTGTCGTGCAGGAGATTAGACAGATGAGGTCTAGAACCACTCACCTAATGGAGCAGACACTTAGTGGGCTCAGTGGTCCCTTGATGATTTGAGGTCCTAGGAGAAAGTCCAGACTGGTAGAAGAAAGCTACAGATAGTAGGGGGATAGTTTAACACTTCCTCTGACCCTGGGGGCATCTTCATAGACTCAGCCACACAGAGTCCAGACAGGGGGACGGAGCCGATGACAGTGAACCCGGCAGCTAATCACACAAGGGTGGATTCACCTGCTGCCCTCAACTGTAGGTACTTGTATATCTACACTGCCAGTTGCGGAGCACCAGTGAAATCCGATGACAGGGAGCAGACCCTTGTTGTATTCCAATAGGCAGAACTGTTGACCCTGAAAACAGGGGAAAGGAGTCTGAAAAAATGAATAGGTTGTGTAGTAGTCTCCTAAAACTGAAGATGGAAAAACAAACAAACAACAAAAACCTAAGGGAAGCTAAATTTAATCATGAAATCTCTGGAAGAGGGATCAGCAGATTATGGCCCCTGGGTCAATCCAATCCACCACCTAATTTGTAAATAAAGTTATATCGAAACACAGTCATAACCATTCATTTACATTCTGTCTAGGTCTGCTTTTGTGCTCTAACATTAGTAGTTGAAACAGAAATCATATGGCCTGTGAAGCCTAAAATATTTACTATCTGGCTCTTCACAGAAGAAAGTTTGCCTACCCCTGCTTTAGAATGTGAGCTCCTGAGAGCAGAGAGTTTTGCTCATCTTGTCTACCTCTCTATTTCCAGCATCTACAAGAATGCCTGGCACATATTAGGGACTGAGTCAGTATTTGCTAAATGAATGAGTAAGCGAATAAACCAATGAAGCCCCAAATGTCAGGAATCTCATACTTTCCAAGCTCCTTTCTCTAAAGACCAGGACTGGTCATGGAGACTACAGTGGGGTCCCTCCCAACTGTGGAGAGAGCAAGGTCTACGGAGAACATACCAGAACCTGAAGATCATCCGGTAGGCAAAGGGAGATTTTAGACATCCCTAACTGCTTTGCCAGCAGAAGCCTCCCTTGTGTGTCTATTTCTAGAAATTAAGCCTAATTTTAAATCTGCAGAAGTAGCTAAGCACCCTGATAATCACTAATGAATTCTAATGGTTAATTATGCTTAGTTTCTTAATGGTTTTCTCCCTCCATCAGGGCCCTCTGCGCTGGCTCTGCTCAGAGGGCACAAAAATGATACCTACTGATTGTATTTCTTAAAAGAAAAAAAGCTTTGAGTTCACTGCAGGTTTTTTTTTCTTTTTCTTATTGATCCTCCTTGTTTTTGCTGATAACTAAGAGCTGATAGGAAGAAAAATATAAGAAACTAGTCAGGTTCAATTTTCAGTTTTTAAATGACTGCAGTTGACTTTTCAGACCTTGGGTTAGGGTAAAGGTTGGTGTTAAGTGACCACCCTACTTCCCCAACTGCCAAAATTTCTAAAGAAGTAAAATAAAAGCCTCATTTTTAGGATCAGAACGTGACCACAACGTGATATCAAATCCTGCCAAAGGCACCAAAACTGCTAAGCAAAGGCACCCCACTTTTTTAAGCTTCCTGGGTAGCATGTATCAAAGGACCCTCTGATCTTTTTCTTGGTCATTTCCTTCAAGTTTTTCTTTCTTAAGGAAGAAGGGAGAGTATGCTATGATTGACAAATCTTCAAACCCTTAAACGTGATCAGCCTTCATCTTAGTCTGTTCAGGTTATAACAATACTACAGATGAGGCAGCTTAAACAACAGAAATTTATTTCTCACAGTTCTGGAGGTTGGGAATTTCAGGATTAAGGTGCCAGCAGATTTGGTGACAGGCGAGGGCCCACTTTCTGGTTTGCAGATGTCGATTTTCTTGCTGAGTTCTCACATGGCGAGGAGAGAGATCATTTCTCTCATGTCACTTATAAGAGCACTGATCCCATTCATGAAAGATCTTCCCTCAGACCTAATCACTTCCCAAAGACCTCACCTCCACATGCAATCTGACTTCAACATAGGCATTTTGGGAAGACACAAACATTCAGTCCATAGCACCTGTCCTTCGCTATTAGAGCACTTAACATTAGTAAATAAAATACATGCTTTCCCAGCTTTTCTGTCACTGTGATTGCTTTACATCCTCTGAGGTTTTCAGGGAGGTGGTAGGATGTTGGTTCCAATCATCACATACCCACTCTTCTCTTTTCTGCGCTCAATATGCACTGTTTACAGTGGAAAATTAGGGGCCATAGTTACCAGAAACCAGTTGTAAAACTTAGGGGAAAGAAAGGGAAGATCATGGAAGTGAGCAAGAGATGGGCAGTCAGACCCTCTGCATCCGTGAATCTGAACAATTCATTTGACAATTGGGTTTCAGCATATTCAGATCTGGAGTGACATGAACTTGGAGCGACTTCGGTCAGTGGCTTTCCCCAAATCCTGTTAGAAGGCATCCAAAGAGTCCATGTGCTTTTTCCTCCAAAGGAGTTAGCAGAGAACGTGTTGGCATAAATTAAAGATAACATCTTGGAGGAGTTCCTGTAACTGTCCCCTCCCTCAGTTTGCCTCTCATATATATTAATGACCAGGACTTCTAGGTACTCAGTAACTACACACCTAAGCCCCTTGTACATATTTTGCACATGTGTGATGAATAACCCCACTGTAAGGCTATCACTGCATTGCCAAAAAGGAGAGTTTGAAGAGTAAAGCCGCCTTTTGTGGTTAAGGTATGTTTGAAATATGTGTTGGTATATGCAAAATAAACTTTAGCTTGTAAGGCATATAAGAATGTCCCCCCCCAATCAACAACAAAACAAAACAAAAAACTCACCATAATGATACACACCATTTAATCAGTCTTGAACCCTGGACCCTGGAGTGTGATACTGGCCCGAGAAATGGCCTCCCTTGACTTGGGAACTGTCCAAGAGACCAGAGGGGTTTGGGAGTTGTTGAGGGCCACAATGAGGGCCAGAGCACGTTGGTAGGTAGAGGAAGGAGGAGAGGGAGCACACAAGGACTTGACGCTTCAGGCCCCAGCGTCACCCTGTCAACTCTGAAGATGCAGAGGGCTGAGCTGGTATCCAGGACAAGTCGGGGCAGGGCCACTGAGTGCCAAAGTCCCCCATCTAGATGCTACAAACTTCTAGCAGAAACTACTCTGCTAAATAGTCTCTACACTCAGATGTCTCCTGGGAGAAATTAGAGAGTGGGAGGCTTCCGAATTGACTGGGGATTCATCCAAAGGGGACTTACCGAACTTAAAAGTTACTGCATTTAATCCAGAAGTGACTGAATGTCAAAGTTCTGTTCCTTTTTTGCCATTAGCAGAGCTAGGCATTTGGTGCTACTTCGTTTAAGGCAGACAAATAGACACTGTTCTGTTTTTGTTTTTGTTTTTGTTTTTATTATGTTAATCACCATACATTACATCATTAGTTTTGATGTAGTGTTCCATGATTCATTGTTTGCGCATAACACCCAGTGCTCCATGCAGAACATGCCAAGCACGATTTGGATTTCCCTGATGCCGAGCGATGTTGAGTACTTTTTCATGTGTCTGTTGGCCGTTTGGATGTCTTCTTTGGGAAAATGTCTGTTCATGTCTTCTGCCCATTTCTTGATTGGATCGTTTGTTCTTTGGGTGTTGAGTTTGATAAGTTCTTTATAGATTTTGGATACTAGCCCTTTATCTGATATGTCATTTGCAAATATCTTCTCCCATTCTGTCGTTTGTCTTTTGGTTTTGTGGACTGTTTCTTTTGCTGTGCAAAAGCTTTTTATCTTGATGAAATCCCAATAGTTCATTTATGCCCTTGCTTCCCTTGCCTTTGGCGATGTTTCTAGGAAGAAGTTGCTGTGCCTGAGGTCGAAGAGGTTGCTGCCTGTGCTCTCCTTTAGGATTTTGATGGACTCCTGTCTCACATTTAGGTCTTTCAACCATTTTGAGACTATTTTTGTGTGTGGTGTAAGGAAATGGTCCAGTTTCATTCTTCTGCATGTGGCTGTCCAATTTTTCCAACACCATTTGTTGAAGCGACTGTCTTCTTTCCATTGGACATTCTTTCCTGCTTTGTCAAAGATGAGTTGACCATAGAGTTGAGGGTCCATTTCTGGGCTCTCTCTTCTGTTCCATTGATCTGTGTGTCTGTTTTTGTGCCCGTACCATACTGTCTTGATGATGATAGCTTTGTAATAGAGCTTGAAGTCCGGGATTGTGATGCCACCAGCTTTGCTTTTCTTTTTCAACATTCTTCTGGCTATTTGGGGTCTTTGCTGGTTCCATACACATTTTAGGATTATTTGTTCCATTTCTTTGAAAACAGTGCATGGTATTTTGATAGGGATTGCACTGAATGTGTAGATTGCTCTAGGTAGCATTGACATCTTCACAATATTTGTTCTTCCAGTCCATGAGCATGGAACGTTTTTCCATTTCTTTGTGTCTTCCTCAATTTCTTTCATGAGTATTTTATAGTTTTCTGAGAACAGATTCTTTGCCTCTTTGGTTAGATTTATTCCTAGGTATCTTATGGTTTTGGGTGCAATTGTAAATGGGATCAACTCCTTAATTTCTCTCTCTTCTGTCTTGTTGTTGGTGTATAGGAATGCCACTGATTTCTGTGCATTGATTTTATATCCTGCCACTTTACTGAATTCCTGTATGAGTTCTAGCAGTTTTCGGGTGGAGTCTTTTGGGTTTTCCACATAAAGTATCACATCATCTGCAAAGAGTGAGAGTTTGACTTCTTCTTTGCCGATTTGGATGCCTTTGATTTCTTTTTGTTATCTGATTGTTGTGGCTAGGACTTCTAATACTATGTTGAATAGCAGTGGTGATAGTGGACATCCCTGCTGCATTCCTGACCATAGGGGGAAAGCTCTCAGTTCTTCCACATTGAGAATGATATTCGCTGTGGGTTTTTCATAGATGGCTTTTATGATATTGAGGTATGTACCCTCTATCCCTATACTCTGAAGAGTTTTGATCAAGAAAAGATGCTGTACTTTGTCAAATGCTTTTTCTGCATCTATGGAGAGGATCATATGATTCTTGTTCTTTCTTTTCTTAATGTATTGTATCACGTTGATTGATTTGCAGATGTTGAACCAACCTTGCAGCCCAGGGATAAATCCCACTTGGTCGTGGTGAATAATCCTTTTAATGTACTGTTGGATCCTGTTGGCTAGTATTTTGGTGAGAATTTTTGCATCCATGTTCATCAAGGATATTGGTCTGTAACTCTCCTTTTTGATGGGGTCTTTGTCTGGTTTTGGGATCAAGGTAATGGTGGCCTCATAAAATGAGTTTGGAAGTTTTCCTTCCATTTCTATTTTTTGGAACAGTTTCAGAAGAATAGGTATTGATTCTTCTTGAAATGTTTGGTAGAAATCCCCTGGGAAGCCATCTGGCCCTGGGTTTTTGTCTGTTGGGAGATTTTGATTACTGCTTCAATTTCCTTAGTGGTTATAGGTCTGTTCAGGTTTTCTATTGATACATCTCTAGGAATGCATCCATTTCTTCCAGATTATCTAATTTGCTGGCATAGAGTTGCTCATAATATGTTCTTATAATTGTTTGTATTTCTTTGGTCTTGGTTGTGATCCCGCCTCTTTCACTCATGATTTTATTTATTTGGGTCCTTTCTCTTCTGTTTTTGATAAGTCTGGCCAGGAGTTTATCAATCTTGTGAATTCTTTCAAAGAACCAGCTCCTAGTTTCGTTGATCTGTTCTACTGTTCTTTTGGTTTCTATTTCATTGATTTCTGCTCGATCTTTATTATTTCTCTTCTCCTGGTAGGTTTAGGCTTTATTTGCTGTTCTTTCTCCAGCTCCTTTAGGTGGAGGGTCAGGTTGTGTATTTGAGAACTTTCTTTTTTTCTTGAGAAAGGCTTGTATTGCTATATACTTTCCTCTTAGGACTGCCTTTTCTGCATCCCAAAGATTTTGAACAGTTATGTTTTCATTTTCATTGGTTTCCATGAATTTTTTTAATTCTTCTTTAATTTCCTGGTTGATCCATTCATTCTTTAGTAGGATGCTCTTTAGCCTCCATGTATTTGAGTTCTTTCCAACTTTCCTCTTGTGATTGAGTTCCAGTTTCAAAGCATTGTGCTCTGAAAATATGCAGGGAATGATCCCAATGTTTTGGTACCGCTTGAGACCTGATTTGTGACCTAGGATGTGATCAATTCTGGAGAATGTTCCATGGGCACTAGAGAAGAATGTGTATTCCGTTGCTTTGGGATGGAATGTTCTGAATATGTCTGTGAAGTCCATTTGGTCCAGTGTGTCATTTAAGTCTTTATTTCCTTGTTGATCTTTTGCTTAGATGACCTGTCCATTTCAGTGAGGGGGTGGAAAAGTCCCCTACTATTATTGTATTGTTGTCAGTGTGTTTCTTTGCTTTTGTTATTAATTGGCTTATATATAAGTGGCTGCTCGCATGTTAGGGGCATAGGTATTTATAATTGTTGGATCTTCTTTTTTTTCTTTAAAGATTTTATTTATTTATTTGAGAGACATTGAGAGAGCACAAGAGGGGGGAGGGTCAGAGGGAGAAGCAGACTCCCTGCTAAGCAGGGAGCCTGATGTGGGACTCGATCCCAGGACTCCAGGATCATGACCTGAGCCGAAGGCAGTCACTTAACGAACTGAGCCACCCAGGTGCCCTATAATTGTTAGATCTTCTTGTTGGATAGACCCTTTAAGTAGGATATAGTGTCCTTCCTCATCTCTTATTACGGTCTTTGGTTTAAAATCTAATTTGTCTGATATAAGGATTGCCACCCCAGCTTTCTTTTGGTGTCCATTAGCATGGTAAATGGTTTTCCACCCCCTCACTTTCAATCTGGGGATGTCTTTGGCTCTAAAATGAGTCTCTTGCAGACAGCATATTGATGGGTCTTATTTTTTATCCAATCCGATAGCCTATGTCTTTTGATTGGGGCATTTAGCCCATTTACATTCAGGGTAACTATTGAAAGATATGAATTTAGTGCCATTGTATTACCTATAAGGTGACTGTTACTGTATATTGTCTGTGTTCCTTTCTGGCCTATGTTACTTTTAGGCTCTCTCTTTGCTCAGAAGACCCCTTTCAATATTTCTTGTAGGGCTGGTTTCGTGTTTGCAAATTCCTTTAGTTTTTGTTTGTCCTGGAAGCTTTTTATCTCTCCTTCTATTTTCAATGACAGCCTAGCTGGATATAGTGTTCTTGGCTGCATATTTTTCTCATTTAGTGCTCTGAATGTATCAGGCCAGTCCTTCCTGGCCTGCCAGGTCTCTGTGTATGGGTCTGTTGCCAATCTAACGTTTCTACCATTGTAGGTTACAGATCTCTTGTCCCGAGCTGCTTTCAGGATTTTCTCTTTGTCTCTGAGACTCGTAAGTTTTACTCTTAGATGTCGGGGTGTTGACCTATTTTTATTGATTTTGAGGGGGGTTCTCTGTGCCTCCTGGATTTTGATGCCTGTTTCCTTCCCCAAATTAGGGAAGTTCTCTGCTATAATTTGCTCCAATATACCTTCTGCCCCTCTCTCTCTTTCTTCTTCTTCTGGGATCCCAATTATTCTAATGTTGTTTTGTCTTATGGTATCACTTATCTCTAAAATTCTGCCCTCGTGATCCAGTAGTTTGTCTCTCTTTTTCTCAGCTTCTTTATTTTCCATCATTTGGTCTTCTATATCACTAATTCTCTCTTCTGCCTCATTTATCTTAGCAGTTAGAACCTCCATTTTAGATTGCACCTCATTAATAGCCTTTTTGATTTCGACTTGGTTAGATTTTAGTTCTTTTATTTCTCCAGAAAGAGTTTCTCTAATAACTTCCATGCTTTTTTCAAACCCAGCTAGTATCTTTAAAATCATCATTCTGAACGCTAGTTCTGACATCTTACTAATGTCCGTATTGATTAGGTCCCTGGGAGTCGGTACTGCCTCTTGTTCTTTTTGTTGAGGTGATTTTTTTCTGTCTTGTCATTTTGTCTTCCAGAAAGTGGTCGCTTTTCTGTTCAGAGAGTTGTTGCTCTTTTTTTCTTTGATCTCCTGTTGAGTTCATAGGTTCAGAATGGTTTCATCCCTATCCAGCTGAATTCCTGGGGCCAGACGAAATCCAGGTCTCCTACTCCTCCACCATCTTGCTCCTCCCCCCCTACACTGTTCTGCTTTTGCACACTGAATTACTCTGTCGACAACAGTAACATCCACCCAAGTATGGTAAGAGTCATGGCTATGGATGAAGACAAAGCTTCACTTCTCCACACCTCCCACCCCACCCTTTACTAACTGTAAGAGCTAACTGTGCCTCGGCTTCTTGGTTAGGAACATCTGGGTAAAAACAGCACCTCATTTGTCACTGTGATGATTCGGTGAGCTCCTCTGTGACACACGCTGGGCAGAGTCATGGAAGGCTGCTGCCTCACCTAACTCAGGGTGGCACTTTTGCCTCATGTTCTGCATGAGCTCCCCTGCACTGGGAGTCCTGATGTGGTGGCTGGCAGCTAGCCTCAATAATGTCGGCCATTATTATTATAAGTATTACTACCAAGCTCATATTTCATCACCTCCTCTGGAAAGTCCTGTCTGCTCTGCCTGTGTCCTTCCCTCTACCCTGGGTGAAGGGGCTTGGGAGCACCTGTGCGGTCCCTAATAGCCCTGCCCTTTGCCCATCTATCTAACCTCCTGAACTGAGCTCCTTTAAGGTGAAGATCATCGCTCTTGTTCATCTGTCCTCAGGCCAGATAGAATTTAGGGAACCTATACAAGTTGCTGAGTGAACACAGCTATTACATGAGGAGTGCGCAGAGGAGGTGAGGACTTCCAATGGTAGATCTAGTGACCTTCTGATAACACATTTTGGGGCTTCAAAAATGATAGAGAAGTAGCTGCAGAGACTGGGCAGCCAGCTGGGAGAAGGGCCAAGATAGGTAGTATTCATGTCCTATTGCTGCTCTAACAAATTACCATATGCACTTGGTGTCTTAAAACAACAGAAATTTATTTTCTTACAGTTCTAGAAGCCACAGTCCAAAATCAGTGTCAATGGGTTGAAATCAGGATGTTGGTAGGTCATGATCCCTCTGGAGACTAGGGCAGGAGCCATCCCTCGTCTCTTCCAGCTCTGGTGGTGGGAGGGCTGGTGGCGGTATTCCTTGGCCCGAGGCTCCTCATTCCCGTTTTCCAGGCCAGCATCTTCAAATCTCCTCATCTTCACATGGCCTTCTCCTCCACGTGTGTCAAAAGTCCCCTCTGCTTTTCTAAGGACAGGTGCACCTAGATAATCCAGGATAATCTCATCTCAAAATGCTTTAATATATCACATCTGCAAAGATCCTTTTCCCAAAAAAGGTAACACTTATAGGTTTTGGAGATTAGGACTTGGATGTTTTTGGGGCATTATTCACCTTACCCTACGTAGTTTTTTTCCATAGAATTTTCCATTGAATTACCTGCACTGATTTGTTCCTGTTTTGTTTTTTTTTGGGGGGGGAGAAGCAGTAACAGCCCAATTTCCCAGGAAATTGACTAGCATCATGGCATCGTGGGGCCCTGGGGAGAAAGCCCATGACTGTGACATTCTCCCCCAAGAAGCAGAGCCACTTAACTGAAATCTGTTCAGTAACCAGCATTTATTGTGCGTCTTGTGTGTGTATATGACACTCACATGGATGTGTGTTGGAGACAGAAGGATGTGCAAATCAGATGAGGGTACCTTTTGAGGAAAAGTGAAGAGGAAGATAAAAGAGGCACACATGTAGTCACTAGTCAACAGGTGCTTGGTTAAAATCCCAGCGTTATCTTTTTTAAAAAATTTTATTTATTCATTTGACAGAGAGAGAGAGAGAGAGATCGAGAGCATGAGCAGGGGGAGGGGCAGAGGGAGAAGCAGGCTCCCCGCTGAGCCAGGAGGCCTGATGTGGGACTTGATCCCAGGACCCTGAGATCATGACCTGAGCTGAGGGCAGACGCTTAACCATCTGAGCCACCCAGGTGCCGTCCCAGCGTCATCTTAAAGACCAACCAAGTAGGAAATTAATTGAAACACAGAACCTGGTCCAATTACCAATACCACCCAAGTGTTCTGTCTCTCCCAGGTGAGGCTGCTGAGTACTGTTGAGAAGGCAGTTGAAGTTGCCACCAGTGACCCTCTGCAGAAAATGTAGGTGACAGATCTCATTGCCTGTAGATGCTGTGTGTTGGTTTGTTGTTTTTGCTTTTGTTTTTTTGTTTTTGGCTAAACTACAGCTCAAAATAAAATCTATAATATCTGCATAGGACTGTGGGGATATGTCAGTTTCTGAATTATCTGAATATTTGCCAGGATTCGATGCTGAATTAGAAAAGACCAGTAACTGATTGGGGGTGGGTGGGTATTTATATTTTTTCAGTGTCTTGTTTGTAACCTGCAATTTTCCTGTAATCTATTTTCAAAGCGAATTTAGAATTGGTTTCAAAAATTAGTAATGCGTATGAAAACCATGCTAGCATAAGTTTTGCAGATTTAATGGAACTCCATAAAATGATGAATATTACATGGAGGTTTCAAACATAAAAGCATACTCCCAAATGAGCCCCTAATAGTATTCACTGTGGAGATTTTAGTATTGGATGGGTGTGTTTGGGTCATTATCACAGAATTTTAGTTCCTAAAAATAACACTCCGAGACAATCTCTTCTATTATATAAAAATCTCTGTCCCTGCTTCTCCTTACTGAATTTGCATTACTCAAGCACTGTGCCAACAACAGAAGCTATCCTTCACTCTACACTGCCTCTTCTCCCTTCTTCAATAGCCTTCCCTGATAAATCCCCCTGTCCAAGCAGGAGAGCACAGCAGTGCTTTTCAATGTGAAAAATCTGCCTTTTGAGTCTTCATTTCACTATTAAACAACTATCAATCGTGCAAGACTATTTTTCAATTTGGAGTTTGATCCAGCTGACTGCTCTTTTGTGGGGTGAAGGTCAAACCTTAGGATGCCACTGGCGGGAAGAGGAGCAAGTGGGTTTTTTGCACCGGCTCCCCAGGCACAAAGGACAACCTGTCATGGAGGCACAGGGATGGGACTGAAAGCAGACCACCATCATATGGCTTCAAACTTGTATCCTGCTAGGAACAATGATCCACGTTTTAAAAACAAGGTGAAAAGATGGCTTGGCGCTCTTCAATGTCATCTCCAGGGGGATGTAACTTGGTTAGCACAACTGACTCAGGGCCAGACATTCGCAGTTCCGTGAAACTGATAAGGTGTGATGAATTTCTTTTCTGACTCTGAAGCAAAACAGGCAAAGGTTCTGATTTCATTGCAATGGGAACACATTCACTATTAGGATCTAACTGAGTAATCTTATTTTGGCATTCCTGTATCTCCCATTGGCCACAAAAATCCCAAGTTTTCATATTCTTCTCATGAACTAGCACTGTCATCCTTCTATTTCCCAATTCATGAGCTGAATAAAACTTTGGCATGTGTGTTCACTATACACTGTGCAAAACTATTTTTAAGGGTTTTTTTTTGAAAATTATATTTTCACTACTGTTATCAGACGACACTGCCTATCCTGAACTATGACATAATACTGTTTATAAATCCCTCAATACCCTTCTGAATGGCTCATTCATATGGCATTGTGTGTTTGTTAAAAGCATTAGATTATTCAGTGTAAACATTTAAAATATGACACAATTTTTGTATCTCTGTTTTGGCATTTCCTTATTTTTAATATATCAGGAATCTCAAAAAATTTAAAGAGACCTCTCTTGACTTCTGAGAAGCCTTGGGTGATCATCACCTTCTGAAATGTGCCAAAAGATGTGAGAAGGTCTCTCCTTGTTGCCAAATTGTCAATGGAGTTTTAAAGACTTACTTACTATTGGGAAACATTAACACATATCTCCCCCTGCCCTTTTCTTTCCTGAAATAAGAACTTAAGGCTGTCTCAAGGGGAAAGAAATCTTTCCCTTTGATTTTGTGTTTTATGTCTCCCTCATAGTCTGGGTACCATTAACACCTGACATCAAAGTCACAGACTAAAAGCATGACCTTCCTCAAAGGAATTTGAGAGAAAATTACTTTTCAGAAATGGTCAGTTAGGATCATGGAATTTTGGGAACCTGAAGGTAGAGACTGGAGGTTAGGGACCGCCTTCTAGATCTGCCCCTGACAATTCTGAACTGTATGCTATTGGCAAGGGCCCTGGATTCGTGCAGTGCATCACTTGTATATATAGCAGCTCTGTATGGGGGGCCCACGAGAATAGAAAATTAAGCATGTCCAAAGCTGAACTCATGATGCCCTCTTTCTTATTTTCCCCATCTCAATCAATAGTACTTATTTTCTCATGATAAACCTTGGAACCAATCTTAAAATACCCTTCTCTTCTGAGGCAAGCCGATCAAGCCCTCATGAAGATACCATCTAATAATCTCTTGAATTCATTCACAACTCCCCATGTCCTTTGCCTTCAGCTAATGTAAGACACCATTATCTCTCCCCTGTATGACTGGATAGTTTCCTAACTCACCTACCCATATGCATCTTTACCTTTCTCCAATTTTGATAAATGAAAATTAATACCCATTTATCATCCTACTGCTCCCTTAGAATGAAGGCAGTCTGGACATGGTTTCCAAGGCCCTGAATGGCTTGTGCCCATTCATCTCTCGAAGATCATTCCAGTTCTTCTCTCCTTTGCTCTCTTATCTCTCTTATCCAGCTGCAATGGCCTTCCTTCAGTTCCTCGACTATGCCAGGCCCTATCTGCCCCAGGGTCCTTTTTACATGCTGTTCCTCTGCTGAGAACACTCTCTTTCCTCCTTGCCCCCTTAGGGATGACTTCCTGACTCCCTAGGTTGGGTCAGGACCCCCTGTTAAAAGTTCTCTTTCTTTGTATTTCTCTATCAAACCATTTACCATGAGAGAAATTGTAGTGATATCTTGTTTGAATATTCAACGTATCACTGATATGTAGACATTTTTTTTTTTCCTGGGGTGCCTGGGTAGTGCAGTCAGTTGGGCATCTGACTCTTGGTTTTGGCTCAGGCTGTGGTCTTGAGGTTGTGGCCTTGGGGTCATGGTCTCAGGGTTGTGAGATTGAGCCCAGTGTCGAGCTCTGCACTCAGTGTGGAACCTGCTTGGGACTCTCTTCCTCTCCCTCTGCCCCTCCCTCCAATGTGCTCTCTCTCTCTCTCTCTCTCTCTCTCTAAAATAAATAAAGCTTCAAAAAAAAAAAAAAAAGAAAGAAAAAATTTGCTTCCTTTCTTCCTCTTTTACTGTATTTGTTATAGAAAGTATCTTTTTACCCAACCTTGATGCAAAGGCAACTCCTTTCCCAGGTCACAATGAAAATGTACCTCCTTCCCTCTATTTTCTCCACTGCAGGCAGGCAAGACAAATCTTTTTAAAGACCAAGGTAATCCTACCCTTGAGAGAGGGGAAACATGCTGTCTGTTGGAGATGGTTTGGGAGCAGGTCTAATAGGGACCCAACATTTTCCTGATGGGTAAAGTTCTATTGGAAGAGATGCAGGGATTTGAGCTAAAACATTGAGCCTGGGGCAGGGAACTTAGGACAGCTGGGCAGGGGCAGATCTGTGATAAGAAGGAGAGGCTTTTGGATCTGGGGATTCCACATGCACCCCATGTGTGGGGCTTGATCCAGGGGACCAGTTCTCTGTGAGTGGATCTGCTGCTAGGAGGCATCTGGCAAATGGACAGACAGGAAAGGCCACTGGGACAGCAGCAAGCCTACCTAGCAGCCTTCACACAAGGGGCAATTCCAAATCACCTGCATTTGAGCTACTCTCCATCCCCCATCTGAGGACAGCACAGGACATCTGTAAACCTAAGGGGATCTCTGGAGCCCTAATGGGGACTAAGGGAGAGTTAGACTTCCAAAGAGTCTATCCAGCATTTCCAACTGCTCTAGAGCTCAACTTAGTGTATGATTTAGTAATACTGCCTTTGATATCTGTATGTCTTCCACTTCCACCCTAGGGGAATGTAACCTCCAAAAGAGCTAGGTTGTCTACGTCCTGATCTCTACTGTATACCCATACCAGACCGAGCAACAGCACGCAACCCTTGTTGAATGTCCTTACTGTGAAAATGGGGAGACAGGGTCACATATGGTTCTTATGGTGACATTAACCTCAGAAGTGCCCCTGATTTTAAACAAATCTTAGAACCCCAGTATGAATATCAGTTAAAACAAGGGTGCTTTGGCTGAGTCAGGAATGGGGATGTGGCCCTCAGCATCTCAGAAGACCCTTACTTTCCCTGATCCTTCCTTGAGGCATCCCCACCTGGGCTCCTTGGGACATCATCCAACACACCCAGGACTGGATCATCTATTAATGAACCTGCTTTTCAGTTGCATAAAGCTTTCCAGTTACAACATGCTTTCCAATATATTATTCTTACTAAATTGGTGACCTCAAAATGCATCCTGTTCTAAGACTCTGGAATTAGTGTGGCATGACAGTGAGATAAGAAACTTGTAAACTTTAAGACTCTTAAGGATGAGACTATTTTCTTGATGCCTGGGGCTGGAATTCCTGGCTCCCAAAATAGCTTTCCTTAGCAAACTGCGATGAGCTGATTCTGGTATTTCAATGAAGTAAGGAGAAGGTTGCCCATTGCTATGGCCTGTCTTAACACCAGATGGTCAGAAAAAGTTGACTTAGCCAATTCCTGATTTGGACAGGGAAGTCTGACTGGCTTCTTTGATTAGCATTTGACACCCTAGTCTTGTCTTAATTCCCCAGCCTTCTCTTACTTAGATCTCAGGAATGGGTGTGGGAACCTCATTCTGCCAAGTCTGGGCTATGTCTGCATTTTTCTCCACTGCCTTAATCACACCCACTGTCTGTCACATGTTTACAGACCCCAAGCAAATCCCCCTGCACACCAACAGGACCACTCTCCTGCTCTTCTACTCACTCTTCATCACTGGCCTTTAGGCTTAGGGGACTGTCCCCACCGTGTAAAGATGATATTGTTTAGATTGCATTTCCTAACATGCTGGGGCCAGATTTTCAGCATCTTGCCAGCCCTTTATGACAGCCATGTGAATTAGCTTAGATCCCAGGGCTTATGATCTGTAAGAAATTAAGGGGGATGAGAGTTAATCACGTGTGGTAGGAGAACACATTTTATGTTGAAAATATGACTCCTGGCTCTAGAGTGGGCAAGTTAGCCAACACCTTCTCCCCCATCACAGCTGATTGAGAGCAGTGCCCGACCCTTCAGTTCTGAAATCTGTAGATAAGCTTAGAAAGAAGCCTAAATTCTCCAAACTGTAAGAAAAACTGGCATCCACCTCTTCATAGGCAAAGATGGCTATGATTTTAGACCTCAATTTAATGGATGATGGACACTGAAAAATATCACCTGTGCTTTCTTAATGAAAACCATTTATGTTGCTCTCTGTGCTCTGAAAATATGTCTGTCTCACAACAGATATAATGTGATTGATGTTCATGAGAGCAATTTCTATAGGCCCTAATTGCTCTGATGGAAAACAATGACTTTCAAATTCTTTTAGTGAGGGAAATATCGTCTGCATCAACCTCCAGAGCCTTTCCCTGACATATTGCCTGCCCCTTTTTTCCCCACTCACGCCTTTTCTCCAGATGAATTACCCCATTACACCAATGGGAAATTTAGGCTTATGGCTGGCAAGTTGCAAAACCAGCAACTGAACTCACATCTGCCAGTTTCCAAAGGATGTGTTTTTTTGCAATCTCCTGGAATGGATTATCTATATAATCCCTTTTCCACCAAGCTTCCTCATCCAGTTTTATTTTTTCTTCTCCATTTATTTCAGCCTACCCACCTATTTCTCAAACTGCTTCCTATATTACCTCCAGATTAAGCCACCTTTTTTCTCTTTTGCTCCTATTTTGCAATGGCAGAAACAGCTGTAGAAAAAGGAAAATTGATTAGAGAAGGTTGGGATGTAAACATAACCGTCTTTATTCTCCATCAACTGCACTAAATATTCAGGGACACCAGTAGCTTTCCAAATAAGTATCTTCATCTAAATTTGTTGATCATAAAACAATTTCCTAATTTCCTGGGGGAACATTACTCTTTTGGGGACTAATACTCCACATTAGGTTTCTTTTACAATAAAATCTCATTAAATTTGGCTCAAGCCATTGGGAAAGTGTCATAATGTTCTTGCACTGGGAGAAATGGAGAAATGACATTTTAAAAAGCATCACTGAAGAACTAATATGCTAAGCAAGTAATAGTATAAACAAGGGACATGTTTGACCTACTTTAAGGAACAAATATTTAAAGAACCATGGTATATGCATCGTTTAGGTGTTAGCATAGTGCTTCTCAGGCAGGTGTCATTCGAATAAGGCACTCAAAATTTTGCTGTATCTTGAACCACATATATTGCTTCATTGATATTTTTCTTTATATCTACTCTTTCATTTTTACACAAATAAATATATTTCTTTTTTTAAAGATTTTATTTATTTGAGAGAGAGGAGAGAGAGAGAGAGAGCACAAGCAGGGGGAGGGGCAATAGGAGAGGGAGAAGCAGACTCTCCACTGAGCAGGAAGCCCAATGCAGGACTCGATCCCAGGACCCAGAGATCATGACCTGAGCTGAAGGCAGATGCTTAACCAACTGAGCCATCCAGGTGCCCTGCAAATAAATATATTTTTAATAGAAACTTTGTATCACCAGATAAATAGAAAAAAAGACTCAGTGTATATGTAAAAGCTACCAGTACACATTAACTCAAAGGAGACTACAAATTACCAGGTTTTGGCTTGATATTGCCCACGGGGACTCCCAGCTTGAGACTGGCAAGGGTCGCACAGTGTTGAGCAAATAAAATCTTGCATTGGGTCTTCCTCCTTTAGGAAATCAGAATATATAAAAGGAAATTGCAAATGAAATAACTTTTTTGCTATATGATTTTATATTATTTAATACACTATGCCCTTCTAACTTTAAATAATCTTTTATGCCACGAGTGGTATGCTTCTCTCACCCTGAGAAACCCAGTGAGTCTCACTGCCAGATTTATTCCTCACATTCTCTCTAGAAGCAGGATCATCAAGTCTTCATGTAAATAGTTTTTATCAAGTGAATTTCTAAATTTTAATGTCACAAAATTCCATTCCTTTAAAGTACTCCGTAATTCAGATTCTTCCTACTTTGTGGTGACCCTCTGAGACTTCTCCCTTCTACTTAGCCCATTAGTTCTGTGTTTCTGTATAAACAACCTGAAGCTAAAAAGTTTTGGGGCTTTCCAGACACAATTCTGAATTGTGCTGCCCCACTCAGAAACAAAGTGGGTGAGCTCACCAGGCAAATGCTCTGCACTGTCACTCAACACATAAATCCTCCACCACTGGAATAATTGCAATAATAACCAAAATCTTGAGTGATTTCCTTCTTCTGGAAGCCTTTTACTCATTTTAAAGAAGCCCGGGACCTTTTATGCTAGTGAGGTTGGATTTCTTTCATACCCACTTACCCCTACATATGATGAAAAGGACAGGAACTGGTTGCTGGGCAGAATCTCCAGGGTGACATGGGGAACAATGAATGATAATTTAGGGAGCGAGGTGCATAGGCAGGATTTCATTTTCACAAAGCAAAACCAAAAATCAGTCTTCACATCCATGTGAAATAATGGCGAACTATTAGGTAGTTACTTAGATGTGCTTATTTCTGTATGTAACTGAATCTTCCTCCTGAATCTCTAAATGTTTAGAGTGTGAAACTTAAACTTTCCAATTAATGGATTTTCTTGATACCCTAGTCTCTTTCTGTGTATAACCCCTCTCCCCCAGTTTAGCATGGTCTCTTTGAGGGTAACTAGACTGTGAATTCAGTCTAAGTGTCCTCCTCATCTCCTTCCAAGATGGCATCTGGTGAATTTACTGTTGGAGGCCCTGGCTGACAATGGGACACTGAGCAAAGGTAGCCTGTCCAGGTGCTGTCCTTCTCCACTGGGCTCTGGGTGAGAAGCTTTGTCACACTTGTTACTGGACACAAGCTTGCTCTCTGCCAAAGTCCCAGCTTGAAGGGAAGCTCCATGATGGCAGGGATTTTGGTCTATTTGGCTCATTTCTCCCTCCCTGTACCCAGAGCTGTGTCAGGCACACCACTGGAGCATGACAATCACTTCTTGAATGAAGTAGAGTCTAATTGGTTCCTCCTGTCCTCCCCTAATCACCTTGAGGGCCCGTACAGAAATTTTCTCTTCCAGAAGACTCAGACCCAGAACAATGTAGAAAAAGGGACTGTGAAGAATGTATTTTCTGGCTCTTTCTATAAAGCAGACAAGAACTAAGAAGTGCTGAGTGGTAATGTTGAGTCAGTAAGAGAAAAGCAGCAAACCTTGCTTAAACATTTAGGAAAATGTTTCTCTCTTGCCAAAGGCTATTGTCTTCCTGCAGGTCCAGAGATCCTATTTTTTTTTTAAGATTTTATGTATTTATTTGAGAGAGAGAGAGAGAGCATTAGCAGAGGGAGGAGCAGAGGGAGAAGGAGAAGCCGACTTCCCACTGAGCAGAGAGCCCAATGGGGTTTGACTCCCGGACTCCAGGATCATAACCTGAGCTGAAGGCAGATGCTTAACCGACTGAGCCACCCAGGTGCCCTTCTATATTTATATGTTGGAAGAGAACACTGGTCTGGCTCTTCTAGTTCTTCCTGTAGGGAACATAATTCTCCCCAAGGCAAAGGGATGCCTCTCGCAGAAAAGGAGATTGGTTGTATTCAAGGCAAGAAAGAAAGACATTATGTTTCCAAATGAATTAGCTAACAACTGTATATATATGGACATATAAATTTCATGAATATGGAGAAAGGTTTGAGAGAATAAACACCCCATTATTAACATTGTTCCTGCATTGGGGGAGGGGGAGTATAGTGGGCTTAGCATAGGGAGATGCTATTATTGATCTGCGCATGTTTATTGCTTGAATGGCTATGATGAACATTGTTACTTTCAAAATCAAAATCTTGTTACATTGGAAAAGTATTATAAGAGTAGAAAGGATAAAATAAGCTGCTTGCATTTCAGAGTTTTATGTGTCTGTGTGTTTATGGATTGGCTCTGAGGCAGAACTTAGAGCCCTGACCTGCATGAAGGTCACTGAGGAACTGAAAAAAGGAAGAAACAAAACCCCTAGGGCTCGGCTCCATCCCAGGAGAACTGACAGCGATTATCTTGGGGTGGGGCTTAGCATGATCTTTATGCAGCGTGGACACTGAGAACCACATTCCAGCGTGGACAGCAGTCACAGTGACGTCCTGTCAAGAAGTCCTCCTGTGGACTTGAAGGAGAGACCCTGATGCTTATGACCTTATCTGTCCCACTCCCTACCCTCAAAGCTGGGCTGCAGACACACACTTTGGGCCAACTATAAGCAACACATTGACAGCACTGTTCACATTCAGTGCAAGTCATTAGTGATTCCCTTCACAAACATTTATTAGATACCTACTTGGTGTGTGGGGCACACCCATAGCGTGGATCCTGTGGGAATGTCTATACAGGGCGCAGGGGTTATAGGGGGTGAGAGCATGTGCTGGGGCCTTTGAAGAGCTGGAACAATTTGCAAAAGGCCTTCAAGGAGCCTTCTGGGATGAGTTTTGAGGCACACAAGTGTGGAGCATGAGCTAGAGGGTCAGGGTGATCACAACACAATTCTGTCACCCCATGTGTCCTGCAGCTCATGCGGAGGGGTATGCAAGGAAAAGTGAGCCCAGGATTCAGATGCTAATATTGCAAGATCTCAGCAACTCCAACACCAGCATCTTCAGTGGTAAAAGCAAATAAGAGCAGTAGCTTTGAAACACACCGGCTCCGGATAGCTTATGCAGCAAGGGCCGTCAAGAACAGCCCCTTGGAGGAAATCAGCAGCTGTGCTGTTGGGGATGAGTGATTCTGCCATGGGGACCCTCACAGTCAGCTTTGTCATCCATGCATCGTCAGTTTCTGGTATATCCCAGGGACAGGGAGCATGGGCATGCTAACCTGCAACCAGCAGAGCTGGTCCACAGAGTGCATGTGAGACACTACCAGGGAAACTTCTAGAAGTAACTGTCAGGAATTTGAGGTGAGAACAGAACTAGAAAAGTAGTGTTTGTTGCATCTAAATGTTAATCTCATTTAGTCTTGGGCCCCCCTCCAAAAAAAAAAAAAAAAAAAGGCACGAAATACCAATCACCCTTGACCAGTGTCATGCTCTGAGCACTACTGTAGATACAACTTGAGGACCTAGGAGAGCTGGCCAGGCAGGCTGAGAGTGGCAGGCAGGGTCTCACTGGGGACTAGACAGGAAGTTTGCCCCCAGGGGAGCCTACACGATGCAGGGTTTTGGTGGAAGTTGTTTTGTCTCTGTCAAAACCCATCATTCCCCAGGGATATCAAGAAACCTCAGACAGGGCCTGATCTCTTGGAATTCACCAGTTAGTCTGCATGCGCCTTGGTGAGAGGGGTGTTCTCTGCTTAGTGTGTTGTCTGAGAATTTATTTGTGGTTTCATCAGAGTAGAATTTCCAGTTACCAACTTGCACCAACAGGAAAGGAATTTGTCACCAGCTACACTCCAAACATGAGGTTCAAAGCCCCGAATATTTAGGGAAAAAATCTCATGTTTCTTCTATCTTCTTCTATCTTCTTTTCTCCCTCTCTCTCTCTGTTTTTCCCAATGTCACTGTTTGGATCTTGGTGTTTTCTTATTTGTGATGGACCATTTCTCTCTGGCTCTGTGTCTTCTATCAGCAAGGCCCAGGCCAACTTATGGGGTTTATGTTGTAGCTTTTTGTTGAAAAACAAAAGAAGTAAATGTGATTATGCTCAGAAGACCAAAGAATCACTCTGCTGCCTCTTTTTTGTGAATTTTGCAATTTTATGTTTCGAGCCCTGTGAAAGAAAATTCAGAGCTAAAAGTAAAAGCCAAAGGTATCAACTTACCTTTTATCTTGGCTTCTGCACATCAGTGATCCTTACAGCTAGAAAGAAACCAAGGCACCATTTGCCAAAAAGTATGTTTAAATTATAAATATATTTCAATAAAATTTAGGTATATTTAAAGCACGTAAGCTATGTATTTTTGAGGCATACTTAAAAGTGAGTAAATAATAAAACAAAGTTGTCAAAACTGAAGTCTATTTTTTTTAAGATTTTATTTATCCACCTGACAGAGAGAGAGAGAGAGAGAGAGAGAGAAGAGCATGGGGAGAGGGAGAAACAGGCTCTCTGCAGAGCAGAAAGCCTGACGCGGGACTCAATCCCAGGACCCCCGGACCATGACCCGAGCCGAAGGCAGACACACAACCGACTGAGCCACTCACGCGCCCCAAAACTGAAGTCTATTTTATACATTCCATTTAACAAATAAAAGTTGTAGTATGCTAATGATGTAATTATGCTATTCACAAAAACTTTCCAGAATTTACCGAAGTATTAATTTATCATGAAAACAGAAACAAGGTCTGGGCATAAGACCTAAGATCAGAGTTGTATGATGAACGTCCTCTTTTATTCTGTTTTTATGCTTCTTTGGGGCTCTTGGTATAATTTAATTTGAGGCCTCTCAGGGGGCTTGAAACATCATCCAAATGGCCCTCTGGCCCACATCTAAGCCTTGCCCCTGTTAGCTTCGTCTTGCTCTGCCACTGGGGCCAGTTTTGAGTTTGCGGCAATGGCCAAGAGAAAAGACCTCTGCTTTCCATTCAGCTTCTTTCCCTTCTTGCAATAGCTTAGTTGTGGCTGGACCGTGAATCCTGCCCACAGCGCGAGGGGTCCTGCCTTCCCTGTCTGGCCTCCTGCCTGTGGAGCCCAGAGGGCCTGACTCAGGCTATCCACAGATTCTACTCATTTTCCCTTACACCACATATGTTCTTCTCCTCTAGGATCTGTACAAAATAGCAAAGGGAAGCAACAAACATAGACTTACCCTGGCATAGAAAGATGGTACAAATGGCATGGGACCCCAGCCTAAAAAACAATAACAAACAAACAAAACAAAACAAAAAACAGAATGGGGAGGTATAAATTTTACTTAAGTTTGAGAAACCACCTTGAACACTCCCTCATCTACAACTTCATCAGATACAGGCCTGTGGTAGCCCTTGAGGACAGGTTGATAGGAGTGTTTGTAGATTAACAAATAGACCCAAGAGCTGTACCCTACCCATGCAACTTTCTTTAGCAAAACTCTAATAAAAACACATCTCTTCTAGGGAAGTTTCTGATGAACTTCCAGTATGGGCTTCCATTCAGTTGGGAATATTTATTGAAGTAAAAAGTGGAACAGAGACAAGGAGAGAGACCAAGTCCAGACAATGTAGGGATTTTTCAACAAAAGAGTATGAGGAGAGATAAGGGAAGGTGAGCTCAGCTGTGCCTTGGCCTTGGGCTGAATGCTCACTGTGGTTGGGGGAGGGAAGAGGGGTGTGGAGCGGGTTGGACATGGTGCCCTGTTCTGAGGGGTGGTGACAGGCCTTTGTCATGCCAGATCGACAGCTGCATACCTCATGGATTACAGAAGGGGAGGGGAGAGCATCCCCAAGACAGGTGGGGGATTGGTACAACAGAGAAACCCCAACGTTTTCCATGCAGGAGCCAAGTCTCTAGGGCACACATGGGACAGAGAGATGTGCATTAAAAACTTTGGGTTAAGAATCCAGAAAGGCATCAGAACATAAAAAGGAAGAACAGACATGAATACCCCTATGAATTATCACCCATAAAAAAGCAAAGTGAACTTTCCAGATCTGCTTTGAAACTTATGGGAGGGAGAACTCAAAAGTGTGGGGTGGAAATTCATGGTACAGTCCACATGAGTATTTCTCTAAGATACGTGGCATGGCGCTCAAACTGCCCTCCTTCAGGGTGTCATTTTTGTCTTCTTTTGTATACATGAAATAATACACATGGAGGCTTCATTTGTCTGTTGATAAACTTGTTGCCATAATCCTGCCAGTTCCATGGAATCCTGCAATCTTTTAACTGTGTTCTCCTACTTTGAGAGACCCGAGGATACAAACCTTTAAAATTTCTTCCAAGTCTGTGCGTCTTGATGGTGAAACCCAGATTTGCCACCGCTGGTCCTCGTTGCCTGGGGCTGGGAGTGAAAACGTAAGCAAGTTCAGATGACCTTGTCTATGAATGCCCCACGACCTCTCCAGGACAGGAAAACAAAAGCCTCTGGAATTCTGGTGATGCCGTGCTTTAAGAGTGTCTTGTCTGCCTGTATTCTGTCAGAAGCCCTTGTACGGCTCAACTGTGTGCATCTGATGATAGCGTTGCTCACGCGGATGTTGTTTCCTCCCTAGAAGAGGGAAAGAGGAACCAGACCAAATGCAATGAAAAAAAAAAAAGCAGTGTAAGACTTTTGGCGTGGGACCTGGAAAATCTGGAATCCAATCAGCTCTGCTGCCACCTGACGGTGCACCCTGAGGCAAATGACTTCACTTCTCTGGGCCTAAGGTTGCTTATCTTCTGAATGGAGAGGTGGGGCTAGAGCTATAGGATTCCTCCAGCTCTCAGCACCTGCATAGTTTCATATCTCTGTGGGTTAGAGGTATCTATTGTTTCTCAGAGACCATAACCCAGACATCCATAATCAAACATGAGTTCTCTCTAAAAATACAAAAAGAAATAAGGAGAGGATTTCACAAAACTGCTTGAGCATCTACTACTTACCAGGCTCGGGGAAGTTCTGGGGGTCAAGAGACACCTGCCCTTGTGCAGAAGGGGAACCTAAGAGCCAGAATGGATCAGAACCGAAGCATGACTGCAAATGTCCCATTGATTCTCCTAGTTGGTCCTTCCCCGCAGTTTGTCTGCGAGCCAGTCTGCAGGCTAGACTCACACTGGGATCCAGTGTGGATGGAAAACGCGAAACCACGTACCTGTCTTTCAGATTGAGAAGTCCTTAGATCCCTGAGGAGGAAATCATTCTTTAAAGCTCTCCTATCTGGAAATATTTTGAAACTCTTGGGAAGAGTTCCTTCTTTCTTTTTGTATCTTTTGAGAGAACTCATGTTTGATCATGGATGTCTGGGTTATGGTCTCTGAGAAACAATAGATTCCCTTAACCCACAGAGATAGGAAACTAGGCAGGTGCTGAGTAACATTGAGTTCTAAAGAGCTGCAGTCTTGTGTGTGTGTGTTTTTCCCCCCACAACATCTTGAAAGTATTTTCTCCGTGTCAACTACAAATTCTAATCCAAAAGAAAGATCTTGATATTTGGAATATACAATGTGGCTTTTCTTAACAGCAAGGTGTTCAATTAATTCCTTATGTTCTCAAATAAAATGGTGGAGCAGAAAGTGTCTCTAGGATCCCCAGAGCCTCCAGGCACACAATAAGCATGTTTATCTTTTCATTTTCAGAAGTGATCACTGCATACCCCAGCCTGCAGGAAAATGAGTAGCTAGGATTTCTTTCAATTGTTTTCCCAAGGAGAGAGTAAATAAAGTCATCAAGCCATCTGGTCGACCCTCAGCAATCATTCACTGTATTCATTTATCGTATCTATGGGTAAACTGAAATAACAAGTAAAGAGCTAGCCACAGGAAAAAGAATCCTGGGAAAAGTTTAAGTGTTAAACGTTAAAATTTATAAAAGGAGGAAACAGGAAAAGGGAATATAGCCCTCCTCCTGCCTCTCTCCCTTATCCTCCTGTACTTCCCCATCTGTGCTGTAGTCCTGGATGTTAGTTCTGACTCTTTATGGTGACAAGTGGTTTTTGTACTTTCCCATCCTAGGGGAAGGGGTAAGGAAGGAATCAAATTTTGGGGGACCTCCCTTTCTCTAAAATCAGCCCTCTCTGCCTCTCAGAGGCTGAGCAGCTGCCCCCCAAATCATAGAATTTTAGATACCTGGAATTCAAAACACTGGCCTGCCAGGCTCCTACGTCACTATCCCTCTCCCTCAGCTTTCCATCCTGGAGACTTAACTGGTTAATTAAAAAACACAAATCTTCATCAAATTGGAGCAGGACACACAAAACCAACAAACTAACCGGTGGGAACTAGGGCAAATGTTTACAGAAGTGACCCAGAGTAAAATCATTCTTTCCCAATGTGTCCTCATTTCCTGTGAAGATGTACAGTGTCCGCGTCTTCAAAAGAAATCTTATTTGTAGGCTATTAGGCAAGAAATGACCAGTGATTAGCTGGTGCCACAGTAATTCTGGATGTGGACCTTTTGGCATTTTACAAAGCAATTCTCACGTCCTTAGGGGAAAGAGAGAAAGATCTGAGAACCAGGTCTAGGTCTTATTCTCCAGAGGGGTCCAGCTCCAAAGCAGAGTAAACTTCCAACCCACACACTGGACGGACAGCTGTGGAGATGGTGAATGGAACACAGCATGTTCATGGGGTAAAATAGATGGGTGGCTAAAAAGGATATTCTCATTTTGTGATACTAAGAATGTCAAGAATGGATGATAAGAAGTGACATCCCATCACATTTGCCATAATCTACTGGTTAAAAGCAAGTCACAGGTCCTGCCCACACTCAAAGGGAAGAGATTATACAGAGCATGAATATGGGCCACCTTAGGGTTTATCTCCCCCAGTGGGTGATCTGAAAGGCTGCCAGCTTTCAGTGTCTATAACAGGAAAGGACTTTGCAGCAGGTCTGTGGTCAGTGCAAATAGCCTGGGACACCCTAGGTATTAGGTATTAGGTTTCAGCTCCTGCTCTGTCATCCCAGCTCAGGCCGCCCTTGGAGATTTTTAGGGCCCTGACCTGCCCCAAGTATGCTTGTGGGTACCAGGTAGGTAGCCAGGCCAGCTGCTCATGCTCACTCCCTTGCACACATGCATGCTTTGTTGTCCCATTGGACTTGACATAAGTTCCAAGATAAAATCATTCAGAATTTCAAGATAGTCTCAGCAGAGCATTTAAACCAAGTATGCAGCTCCTTATGACCGTGGGGTCCTGAGAGACTACACTGGTTCTTTTGCCCTGCTGACAGAACCTGTTGGAAAATTGAGTGTCATGGATATCCTGCATGCAGCTGGCTGCTACTCTTGTCACAGGAGCAAGCAGGGAAGAGCACACAGAACCAGGAAGAGAAGCCCCTTTCTCTTTTCATGTTCCTCCACTGTCCTTCTACTAACAAAGATTAATCATGCCAGTTGGCAAAGAGAAAATGTTTAGAGCATCCAGCTTCAGTATCCATGCAGGATAAAGAGTGAATTTAGAGGAACAAAGCAGTGACCTAAGTCACTTTGGGAATGAGTGGAGTCTGGCAAAAGGAACTATATGCAAGCGCTGCTCTCTAGTTGACAGGTTTTCTTCCAAGAGGGGATGGATTAGCAATTCTAAAACCATCGTATATGTAAACTTAGATTGATTTACTTGAATTAAGTAAATGGTGGGAACCAGGTTTCACACTGTTGGTGTGGGAGGTTACAGCTAAGCAAAGGGGGGAGGCTGGAATGTTCCACGTGGTAATAGATCAAACCTGGAGACACCAGTATGAACCCATGTGTGGCCCAATATAGATACACATGATTACATATGGAAATACTTATAAATAGGCATATATGCACTGGTTAGTATACACACATGTATCTCCTTGACCTGTCAGCTGAGAGGGAGGGCCCAGAAGCCATGACACCCCAGTTGCAACAAAGATACCCAGAACCCAGATCTTGGTTTCTAATGCTATTCTCTAATAAAAGGAAGCAGGGTTCCTTGGAGAAGTGGCTGATTCAGGACTGGGGCAGGAAATATACAAGATGAGCTTGGAGTATCTCTAGCGCCTGGAAGGGAGAAAGTGGTCAAAAACAAAAGCAAAAACGTGCCACAGTAAGGGGGGTATGTCAGAGGGATCCAGAGGCCAACTAAGAGTTCCAAATAGAGTTGGGATGATTTGAGCAACAAAATAAACAATGTAGTTTTGGATTATTACTCAAAGTATAATATAAATAGCTCTGAGTCCATAATGATATAAATAAATGATTGAATAAATGAATAAGTGGGAGAAAATAGACAAATCTCCCATGCCAAAGAAGTGTAAATGATTTATGTAACTACTCCTCCACCCTCCAGGTGGTAGAGCATAGCAAATGAAGGGACAAAAAAGAGTAACTTTACAATGGAGAATCTGACAAACCTCATCTAAAGCCAGGTGATCAGAGTTAGCATCAACAGTGATAAGTCACACTGATAGCATGCATTCTTTGAATGATGTGATAAGAATGGCCCATAGCTTTGTGGTATTCCTTCCAAAAGCACATTACTACACGATAAAAACCTCAGACAAATCCCAACTGAGGAATATTCTGTATGATACCTGACCTCCAAGTTGTCAAAATCAGCAAAACTGGGGAAGTCCAAGAAACTGTCGCAACCAAGAGGAGCCTAAGGAGAGATGGCTAGTCAATGGAATGTGGGGTCCTGGATGGGATCCTGGGACAGACAAGGACACTGGGGAACACTGAGGACATCTGAGTAAAGAATGGATGTTAATAATTTATCAACATTGGGGGGCACCTGGGTGGCACAGTTGGTTAAGCATCTGACTCTTGGTTTTGGCTCAGGTTATGATCACAGGGTCATGGGATTGAGCCCCACGTGGCTCCATGCTCAGCAGGGAGTCTTCTTGAGACCCTCCTTCCCTCTTCCTCTGTCCCCTCCCCCTGCTTTCTCTCTCTTTCTCTGTCTCTTTCTCTAAAATAAATAAATCTTAAAAAAATAATCTATCAACATTGGTTTATTTGCAATGAATGTACTCTATGAACGTAGGATGTTAATAATAGGGAAAACTGGGAAAGGGATGCTGTTCCTTCTGTTCCACAAATAAGTGGAACCAGATGATCGTTGACTTTCTCTGCTTGACTTATTTCACTCAGCATCATCTCCTCCAGTCCCACCCACGTTGATGTAAAAGTTGGGTATTCATCCTTTCCGATGGCTGAGTAGTATTCCATTGCATATATGGACCACATCTTCTTTATCCATTCATCTGTTGAAGGGCATCTCGGCTATTGCGGACATTGCTGCTATGAACATTGGGATGCATATGGTCCTTCTTTTCACTACATCTGTGTCTTTGCTTATGTAAGTTTTGAGCCAAAACATGACACTTGAGAGTGTCATGGGACAATAGGAGCAAACCAGGGTGGCCATGGGAAAACCCTACTACTAGGAAAAAATGTTATGCTTCTTAGGTGACGTGCTTACAGTTCATACTTAGCTAGTGCCTCCCACCAAACCACACCATAGGCTGGGTTTGGGAAAGAGTGCTTCAGAGTGATTCTTTCAATGGCTCCAGCCTTAATGCATTAAGTTTTCCCTAGCAAATTCAACCGTCATCCTGGCCTCTTAATCACACAGCCACTCAGTTCCACTCTGATATAAACACTGCGCATTTCCAATTTGTGGAATTGTTTTCCTTTAATTAAATGAAGGGGGGAGGTGTAGTTATTTTCAACTCTCCTTACAAATTACTACCCTGTAGAAACGAATAATGTATCGTAAGTAGTACTTATTCTATTTATTGTACCGTCTATTGATATGTGTTGGACTTGTTCTATTTTGGAGGCACTGCCATGGTAACTGGGCTCCTGACAAAGGCCTGTGTCAGAGCAGAACTTGAACATGCAGAACTTCAGATAAGTGATGAAAATAAAGAATCAACCTCAGCAGGCTCAGAAATAACCATCTGGAGGATTGTGTTTTGCTCCTGAGTCTATTTGTCCATAAACTTGGGAAGTTATGAGGGGCAGCCCATGGGATTTCTGGACAGTGACCTGGTCCTGAGCAAAATGGTAGAAGAAAGTCCATTTTCACAGTCTCTCAGCACCCCTGCCTATATTTGTTTTGGCCTTTGGGTCAGGCCCTCGGTTTTTAAGAAAGTACAGCTGGTGTTGAACCTTCAGAGAGTCAGGGTGGTCTTAGAGGATTGGCCTTGAGTCTACAGATTTGAGATGCCTTAACGAGTTGAGGTGCTTCCCCAAACTGGAATGCTCTTTCCCACCTATGCACTTGGGTGCCCTTGAAAGCCTGAGAGCTCTAACCTCGTGTTCTTCTTGACACCAGTGTGAAGGGGAGACAGGGAAGAGTCCTGACGGATTCACCCTTCTCTGTAGACCTAGCAGATTTCAGTGTTCCTGTAGGGAGTGGGCACCTAAGCTACACTGACTTTCCAATAGTCCCCCTCTACAGGGCTGAGGCCACCAGAAGGAAGCCACAGGAGCAAAATTCCTTTGTCCAAAAGATTTTCCTTTGGAGCAGGGAGCAGGTTCTGTGTTGCCTTCTTCATCTTTCCTGGAACCCTCCATCCCTTTCTCAGAATCCCTTGGCTTTTCGACCCAGGCTTGGCATAGCTCCTGAGCCGGGCCCAGGAGTGGAGAGGAGTTCATGTGCCCATGGGGGGCTGTAGGGCCTTCATGGGACTTGTCCTGGGATTCAAGGCCAGTGTGAGACTTGTCTTTCTTCTCTACTAGAATTTCAGCCATTGCTCATGGCTTCACAAGCTAAATTCTTCAGGCTTGAATTCTATCTAGGAGCAAGATGGTTGCAATCTCTCAGGAGCTGGCTCAGAAGGACTAAAAATGGACAGTCTGGCAAGGCTCTGTATGGCAAGTCATGGGCCCCAGAGGGGAGCTGATAGAAGTGCTATCATCTGTGCAAACTTCCTGACTCCAAGAACAGCAAACTGGGGCACAGGCAGGCAGAGGGAAGGAATTTCCCTGTTTATTAGAGAAACAGGCTCTTTCTTGACTGAAATAAAATTTGTAAGATTATCTCAGAACCCCAGCTTCTCATCTTATCCATCCTGAGAGGTCGTTGTCAGCTTCGCATAGAAGGGCAAGCTTGGTGCCTCCTCCTGTTCTTTCAACCAGTGCTCCTGCAACAAAGCACTGCATGTCCCACCTCCTGATCTTTGATGCCCCCAGCCCAACTCCAGCTCCCCAAAACATTTCAGTCCTTGGCGTTCCCATTGGCCCTCACTTATCCCCAAGCCTTAGCCAGGAGGTTTGACCTTCTCAAGGATTTTCAAAGTTGAGGGGCCCCTGGGTCAGAAATAACAGATGTGGGGGCTGAATTTAGAGCAGACCCAGCTCTCCTCAGCCCCTTCACCCTTTCACCTTTCTTTGATTGATAATGGAAATCTCCCTTCTCTCCTCTAATCCTACCTCTATTTCTCTTTCCCTACTTATCCCTCTCCCACAAACAACAGAAACAATGGCCTTTCCACTCAATAGCCTTCTCTCTCGGGATCCTGAGCATTTCCAGTTAGGGGAGTCAGCTATCAGGCTAGCTCATACCTTCCTCCCTCATTTAAGCAATTCTTACTCCAGTTTGTCAAATATTCCCTTTGTCAATGACACGTCTGCTGTGGGGGAGGGTGGAACAGAGCTGGAGACCATGGAGGCGTTGGGACAACAGGTGTGGAAATCTGCTTTGGCTGGTCGTTTTAGGTTAAAAAGCAGGCTGCGTAAGATGTCCAGTGACTTTGATTTTTCTAGAGGGCAGAGTTCACAATTTGGGAAAAAAAAGAAAGAAAGAAAGAAAGAAAGAAAGGAGTGCTTGAATGTCCACATCTGGGGTGAATATGTGTAAAGGTGAGAGATAGCATGGAGGAAGTAGAGGACTGGCCAAATTCCAAATAAGCCAGAGGAGGAAGACCAAGATGGGTCTCTGTATTTTTAGGGGTGACGGAACACTTCCGGCCTGTGAAGGCTTGAGATGTTAATTATAGGACCTGTGGATGTCAGCAGAGCTCTTTTAAAAGAATAACTTAAGTGCCTAAAATCCCCCCAAGAATACAGAGCCAGTTTTAGAAATGGCCATCAAAGACAACAAAAGCGAAATGCGCAAATGCCTTCTACGCAGGGTGGTGCTGGGCAACCAGCTCGCTTTCCAGCCTTCCCCCCCAAGCCGTTGCTAGGAGACTGAAGGGCTATACTTCCATCATCTCCATACTTGCTGGGAGATTGAGTAATTGGTCTCTGGATGTGCGTGTGCTGCTTCCCAAAATATCTCTTTAAAAAGATGTGAGAGGGATGCGGAGCCAGTAGGTAGGATGATGGAAGGCGGACTGTGTCCCAAGAGGGCAGTGGGTTCCAAGAGCCAAGGGGAAAGCCGGGTGGGGGAAGGGGGAACCCACATGGGGCATAGAAATGGGGAGCTGTTTACAGCTTTTCCAGATTCTTTCCCATCCTTAGCCCTGCTATTTGGGACTGATCTCCTAAGTGGAATCTGGAAATTGGTGGGGACAACTAAAATTTAGGGAGCAATGTGGTTTGTTTTGTTGTTGTTGTTCTTACTATTGAGATGGAGTAAAGCTGGAAGAAATATTTTAATTTTATTTTGTAGATATTTAAATACACACCCTTTATTGTGCTCTGTTATAGGTGTTGAACCCTGTTCTTGGGGGAAGGGAGTGAAGGAAGAAATGGGCTTGCTGGGGACACGTATGCACACAGGCCACTGTGATGAAGAGGAAGATGCAGATGTGTCAGCTCCAAGGAGCCAAAGAAATAGGACACTGAGGCCATAGCCGTAGGGTCTCTGGAAGTTAGGAAACCTGAGAATGAGACAGCACTGCCCTTAATGGCTACATGACTCTTCATGACCCCTCCGTGCTTCAGTGTCCTCATCTGTAAGCTGACAGGGGTAAGCTGGTATATGCCCAAAGTATGCTTCAACTCTCCAAATTCACTGGGTCTACATCTAGTCCCACCTTCTCTCCATAACCAAGGGATGAAGTCCTATTATTTCTTTGTGGAGGTCTTCGATTCTCCGCTTTAATTAATGGGGAAAATCTGATTGATTCCTGCATTTTGCAATTTTTCCAAAAATCTATTCAATTGACTGTAGCTGGAAGTCTTGAAGAATAGATGTAGCGATGGAGCAACTACTTAAATTTTATTATTTTCCTTTTTGTCACACTTTCACACAATACTTAACATGTTCAAAAATCTAATTTTTAATAGCATCACTTTTTATGGTTTTGACCCAAGGGAGGAGGGTGGAAAGAGACAGGGGGTTCAGGATATATTGTTACCATATCCTGATCTTATAAATGAGAACTAAGAATCTGGGAAATTTTCCTTACAGTCACTGGCCAAATGATTGAGTGTCTTAAAATTCTATCAAGAATTAGGAAACTCCCTGTCTAGTTCTGACTCTGTCCCTAACTCATGGGACCGTGAACAGACACTTATCTGCAAAATGGAGGGTGGGGGAGGGAAAGCCGGGGCTCCATCTCATAGGAATGTTAGGAAGCAAAATGCCATAATATATGTAAATGTACTTTGGAATGTAGAAAGGGTGTACAGAATGTTCTGCATTCTTTTCACTGCGTGCCTAAGAAATTTATTCATTTATTCAGTAAGCATTTTCTGAGATGCTGCTGCCACCAGGCCCTCGTTAGGTATTCATTCACATGGCACGTACACATGGTCAATGTCATCCATCGTCCACCCTGTCCCACAGTTCCAGAGAGAGTGGCTCCCAATTACTACAGACGACTGAGTTCTCAACTACTGTGCCCCCTGAATACTAGACATTCTCTTAGGCTGAACCTTTGCACAGTGTGAAAAATGCTCTCAAATCACTCCCACAAGTGTCTGTCTTATTTTGTTCTCGAACACTCCCAGTGACACAAACCTCAGACACTTCACTTCCTGTGTTAATGAATGCCAGTGTGTAATCATTGTGTAAGCAGATGTTCCTTAGGAAAAACAAATAAAATTAAGGCTATCTTTAGGCTAGCAAACACCCCCACCCTTGGCCGAGCAGGCAAATAAGCAATGCCTTTCACCTTTTTTTTCCTCTGTCATCAGAGGCTGCAAATCTCACTGTCCCATGGGACATCCAGATTCCCTTACTTTCTTTGTTTTTAACAGCATCCAGGGAAATGTTAGGGGGCCCTTAGATATAAGGACTGTGGACTTATATTAGTTGTCTATTTTATCAGTGGAGAAGAGACACACCTCACTTTTAATCTCTTTGATCCCTTAAAAAGTTGCTTTCTGCTCGTGTCAAGAAGAGGTGAAGCCTGAAGAACAGGTAGGGGAAAATGAGCTGTTGTGAATAAAGAGTAACTAGGGAATTGTGGGCTGGGCATTAGCTTTACCAGGCAGAGCTGGGTTCCTTGCCCTTTCTCCTGGGTATTTGGCAAGCATTCTAGAGTTTTCTGTAGGGGGATGGATGTGGGAGGAAGAGCACAAGGGAGTCATAAAGGGATGCCAAGTAATAATGAATAAGAGTTATTCTGTGCACTCGCAGGAGATTTGAGCCCATGGGAGGCAGATGTTGGTTCAGCACCAGGAAGTGCTCGCTAAGGAAGCTTTGTAAAATGCAAATGGACTTTGGAGGGGAGATTGGAGAGGGGGGCAGGAGGATGTGTTCAAATAAATTCCCTCTTACTAGGGCTGGACCCCCTTGGTAAGGTTGTCCAAAGGATTGCCCTCTGCAGCCCCTCCAACCTTGTGAATCTGTGATGCTATAGGAGATCCTGGACAACCATTCTGATCCATATTCATCTCTCTACCCTAAAGCTGGAAAGGCCACTATTTGTCTCCAAAAGGTTCTCTCTCCAAACTAAGAAAGTATTACATAACTTTGCAAATGCTTTTTGTAAGTCCACTATAGAAAAGTCCTGTGGTCAGGCTGAATTGAACAAAAATAACTATCATCCTAAAGATGCCACAGAATTGTTCTAGTTCATTCCAGTTGTAGGAAATGGCCAACAAAAGAATGATAAATAAAAATTACAATATTGTCACACAAACAAGAGCAAACGGCTAGATAATGAATAGAGCAGAACTACTAGAATATTATGATTTAGGAGAAGATTCATGGGGATAAAATCAGTATCCAGTATGTGTGTTCCCAGTTCAGTTGCCCATCATTCTCTGGGATTGCACAGAGCAATCTTGTAGGACTGAAGGTAGACTCCTGAAGAGGGATCCTGACCTTGGGGCTGTTGCATGATTAAGGAAGTGCTGGTGTTGCCCCTGGCAGTGATCTAGGGATAGCATCTAATAGCAATATGGCAGAACTTCAACTCCAGTGGATCCTGTGAGCTCAGTTTTCGTGGTCACAGGATAGGTCCAAGATTTGTGGTTGCTCTTCATGTTATAGCAAGCTAGCAGCAGGATGGTCCTCATCAGAATCTACAGTTACAGAACCACCAACTGTTCTTCTGGCGTAACAGGGGAGCTGGAGTCCCAGCCTTTTAGCCCATTAGGACTGGTTGATTGATGATCGCCTTAAGCACTGGGCCATAACTGGTTTCCATGGAGCTTTGCAGGAAACTTGTTTACTGAGAGAACATGTAGTTCACTACTCAACTTCTTGGATACTGATGATCTGCTTCAAATCTATCTAGCGCTCCATCTAGCATTCTTGAACTTAAGTTCTAGACCCTTCTCTGTCTGGCCCATTCTCTCCTGAGGCAAGTCCTAGGTCTGTCACCAGATATTTTTTGTTTGGATTGTTGAAATTTTGGGGCTGAGCTTTATAATCCCCTAGAAGAGTATTTCTCCACCCTAGCTGCACATTAGAAACACCTAAAGAATTTGGGGTAAAAAATGCCTATTTCTTGCCCCACCTTGGACTAAAGGAAATTAGTTTTTTCAAGGTGAGGCTTTGGCTTCTACATTTTTCAAAGTTATCCAAGTGATTCTGACCTACAACAAAAGCTGAGAAGAATTGCTCTAATATTTACCTCGCCAGAAAAAATAAAACTATGTGAAGAGAACCCTCATCTCAAATAAAGAAAGAAAGCTTTGAGATTTCCAAGGAAGATGGAAGACTGAACAGGTGGATGGAGTCTCCCATCTTGTTCTGAACACGTACATATGCTTGATAAACTCTAACAGAATGGGAAAAAAGAAAAAAAATCTCCCCAAGCCAAACAAAACTGAAAGCTAAATTAAAGTCTTGGAGGTAAAGCTTTGTGACCTAGTGGATAGGGCGTCAGGGAGGTGGTGGGCTTTTAGGGATGGCTCTGGTGTTCCTGATGCATCTAGCCTAAATGCAAAGCTCCTCAACTCTGGCACCAGCACCACTGGATGGTGATAAGCAGTAAATTAGGATATTTCTTGGGGATCAATAAGCCTTGAGATCCATGGCTTACCTGAGAAAAAAGAGGCATACCCAGTAATTGTTGAGATTGATTTTGCCCATGTGTGATGTGGACTTGAGTCAAACATAAACTGATTTAAAGGAAAAGAAGAAAGTAGCATTTCCCACACTTGGGTTGGTATCTACAGATCCCTATCTCTTATAGGATAAAAGGCTGTTGCTTGTCCATAAGGAGGTGGTTTACATTGTCTGCATGGCAATTAACTTTAAAGTCTGTGTATAGATGTGATGTGTGTGTACAGGTTAAATCGAGCCTCTACACTAGAAGTGATTAGGTATCATGACATATATAATGATATACAGATATCCTATAGCTGACATAAAGCTGCAGTGCCCATGTGAGAAATGACTTGAGTAGTTAATTGGTAATTTAAATATTGTTAATTAGCATAAGGGGCATTAGAGGTTTTTGTAGATATATGAAATGACTGGTTCTGAAGGATTTATTAGAGGTATGGTACAAGCGCCGTCCATCCCGCATGAAGGAGGCAAAAGAATCTGGCAAGCCTGGCTTTCTCATGCCAGAAAGGCAGCTCCCTGGGTCTTATGTTGTCCCTCCCTGTCACCTGATCTGGACGTAGGCCAGATCTTCATGTATCATGGCATCTGCCTTGGAGTGTGACTTCCATGCAAGGACAGGGAGGGGGAGTTTCCTGGCCTACATAAGCAGGCTTGTGATCTTGATGATATATCATTGCTTGTTTGTATGAGTCCAGTCTGAAGCTTGCATTCATTGTAAAAGACCATCTGCAGATGGCGGGGGCGGGGGCGGGGTAGTTAGTTGTTAGATAGCCCTCACTATGGGAGCCTACCGCAGAACCCGACATTAGGGAAATGGCCAAATGTGCGGGGATCTTATTGCAAAGTAGGTTCTAACATCTCCTTAAGCCTCAGAACCCCATCTTGAGGTGTCTCCCTCCACCTGCAGACTGATGAGTGGTTGAGGGTGGGGATTAGGAGCACTAGGAAAGTACCCCAAAGACCTTGTTGGTAATGCTCAGTTGACTGGGTTTTGGCTTAAGGGCCAAATGCTCACCTTGCCCCTAATGACTGAAGACTTCACCCCCCATATTTAATTTCCTAGAAACTCTCTAGTCTCCTTGAACCTTGAATCTTGGCATTAGCTCCCACTGATAATCTTGTTCCTACAAGACTGGGCCATTGAGTTGCTTTCTACCAGGCCCTAAACACCAAGTCACATGGTCACACCAAACCCCACCTGCAGGCCTTCCCTCTGCTGGCCAGACACCTGCATTTCTGCCTATTGCCTGGAGTAGGAGCCCTTGAGCATCAAATTACTATCTCCCTGGCAAATAGGAAGCCCTGTATTTACTGTTCAATTTATTTTGATCAAACTTCCTGGCAAGTTTCTTCACTTTAGTGTCTCAGTTTCTCATCTGGGTATAATAATAGTACCCGCCTTACAGGATTGATTTAAGTGTTGGGTAATACACTGTAGTTGATGGTCGTCTCGAAAGATATGCCCATGGCATAAACCCTGGAACCTGTGGATGTGACCTTGTAAGTGAGAAGATGTAGGGATCTCAAGCGAAGGAGCTTGTCCTAATTATGCAGGTGGGCCTTAAATGCAGTCACACATATCCTTGTAAGACAGACTCACAGAGGAGAGGTGTGAAGAAGAGGAGGCAAGGTGACCACTAAGGCAGAAATTGGGGCAATGTGGCCACGGGCCAAGGAACATCTGGGGCCACCAGAGGCTGGACCAGGTAAGGAACAGATTCTCCCTGAGAGTCTCTGGAGGTAGTGTGGTCCCGCCAACACCTCCATCCCAGACCTCTGGCCTCCAGGACTGTGAAAGAATCAGTTTCCGTTGTGTTAAGCCACCCAGTGTGTGGTAACTTGTGAAAGCAGCCACAGGCCACTAACGCACGTGTGTAACACCCCGGCATGCCGTAAGCATCAGCGAGGTTACTCATCACAGTATTGAAAGAGTGTTGCTCCCAACAGGAAATTAGGCATCTTTAAGGGTGAACTATAAGAATGTGTTTGAGGAGGAAGCAGGCAAGGGCGCTGGAAACCTTGACCTTGGGTTTGGAATTTAAATAGAGACCACTGTAATTGTCTCAACAATGGGATTATCAGAATATGGTCTGGTGGAAGTGTGGGTCTTTAATAGTCCAGATTGGTTTCTAGCTGGCCAGGTGCCAATAGGTTTAACCTTCGTCCTTTAATCCGGTTTCTTTGAGCGGGATAGACTCTCCATCCCACAGGGACTCATGATCTTATTTGGATTTTTGGACACGTTGTTTCCCTCCTTACACAATTTGAATTCCCCAAGTCCCTGCTGAGTGTTAACCTGGTCTTTTTTTACCTCAAGGAAAACATCATCCGCACCAGTGAGAGGGGCTTTCACGAGGAAGAATTCCTGAGGAGATGGATTTGGGGATAATCCGCTGCCAAGCTTTATGATCCTGAAGCCTCCACCAGGAATATTGCCCAGATGTCTCCTTTCCTCTCAGAGGGAGATGGAGGGGAAGAGGTCAGACACTGGAAAATAGGACTGAGAAATCCTGAGGAGAAGTGTGGGTGGGCCACCTGCTGGCGAGGCAGAGACAGGCTACGAGACCCCTGACAAAGCGACCCGTACATTGTTCTCCATCACTTTTTCGATTTAGGAAACACTGGTTAACCGAGAGGCCAAGAGAGGGTGGCATTTTCAATTTGGCTACTGCTCTTGGGTCTTTCTGATCCTCAAAGATGCCCCTACCCTGGGATGCCATGATATCCAGCTTGTTTCTTGGCAGATTTCTTAGGTCTGACCTGCTAGAAATCACAGTGTTTCTATCTCCTCACTCTGTGCTGTGCGTGCAACACGGTAGCCACGAGTCACATGTGGCTATTTACATGTGAACTAACTCAAACTAAGTCAAATGTAAAGTTTGGTTCTTTAGTCATACTGGCCCCATTTCAAGTGCCAACTAGCCACATTGGACAGGGCAGGTCGAACATTTGTGTCATCACAGAAAGTTCTATTGGACAGTGATGTTCCAGTTATCCAAGATAGAAGTTCAAAGTGCCAGGTTATGGAGGGATGAGCCAGGGAACTTCTTCCAAAGGCCACGTACTCTTCTTGCCTTCAACTAATGAACACTGCAGGCATCTGCAGTGACCATATTAAAATACAGACAGATGGACAGAAAAAAGACAGACTGAAAAAAAGAGCACACATGCCTTGTGAAAATGCTATACATTTTTAAAGTAATCATCATGTAACGTGTAGTGTCTCTTTTGGAGGATGTTATTTATTGTAAGACATCATTTTTATTAAATACACTGTAGTACAAGAGACTTTCCATGTCAGGTTGAGAGAAGCTGGTCACACGATTTACAAACAAAACTTTTTTTTTTTTTTAAACACTGATATTCTGGTGTCACTTTGAAATCAGCCAAGATGCAGTGGGTCTTAGTAAAGCAATGGACCTCAAAACAGATCGCAAAACAAGAACCAGTAAGTATTAGCACAGAGACGTCACATTAAAAGGAAAATAAAGCAAATAAAAAGGGGTTCCAAATACCAGGTCACAATTTAAGGGGCAATATATCTTCAGAGAGATATTGAAATGTGTGTGTGTGTATATGGCCTGGATATATACAAACATCTCTCCATGTACAGAAGCAGATGCAGACAGTGTCCACATCTCTCGGCAGATTTGTAAGTGATAGGTAATGATCAATGAATGCAGGGAGCAATATTTCACAAGAATTTGGTCATTTGTCAAGGGATTACATATTTAAAATCCACATTTAATTCAAAGACCTTGTATTTAAAACATTTCCAGTTGTTTTATACATTATTAAAGCAATAGTAAGATATACAAGCTGCAAGATGTAGGCCTTTATACATTTCATTTCATTTTCTTCTATTTTTTTTTTCCAGTCCAAACATGTGGCTATTAGCAGCTTTTATTATGCTTGCTCCGTTATGTTGAACGTTCAGCCAACCTTCACTCAGGATCATTTTCGTTAATGCACAGACCAAAAGAAAAAAAAAAAAGAAAACAAACACGGACCTGGCCTAGAATGCATAGACTTAAAAAAATGACATCCCCATGTGTTCTCGTTTCGTCTCCTGAGACGTATGTTAAGATGGCAAAAGAGTTGCTTGGTTGCTGTTGTGAATTTCACAGTGTTTTGCCTGCGACACATATACACACATATATATATATATTTTTTTTTGCTTTGCTTTGTGTTTGTGATGAATGGAGCCAAAATATATATATAAATAAATGAATAAATAAATAAATACATACATAAATAAAGGTAGAAGGAGAAGGGGGACACAATGCAAAAACTAAGAATATTCAAGAACCTTTGACTTGAGCAGCAGTGATTCATTCCAGCCCCGACAATGAGAAAAACCCTTTCATGTGTTGTCGTATTTAATTACAAATCTCTCCTGCCCCGAATTCTTTAGAATAACATTTGTTATCACAACCTGGGAGTCTCTGCATTCCACAATTATGCACTATGAAGGAAGTGCTTTAACTTCCATTAGCCATTTGAGGATTGGGTCACCGGCCATTCCCCTAGTGAGATTTTCTGTGATGGGCAAAACCGAACTCAACATTGGAAATGAAAATCCTCAAATGGGAGGGAAAAAAAAAAAGAGAGAGAGAGAGAGAGAGAGAGAGCAAAAGAATTGAGGGTGTGTGTGTATGGAGTCATTTATTTAATTAGACATACAATTTAATACTATTGGCATTATAGAAGATCCAATTTGCAAAAAGGGAAGGTTAAAAAGAAACATCTGTTCCTGACCAGGGGATCCTTTTGTCATGGCTCTTTGCAAAGGACAGCATTTGTACTGTTGTTGCTTTGTATTCCCACTCAGATATGGGAATTCCTAAGAGTCGTTCGCCTTGCGGTGGGGTCTTGGACTTCTCACCATTGGCCTTTGAGACACTGGGCTCCCGACATTCCGGTTCTCTTCTGGAATGCTTGGACTCTGAACAGAAGTGTAAAGGGGTCACAGTGGGACAAGGTGAGCATAACACAAATGTGCAAACAGATGACCAAAAAAAAAAAAAATCAATTTTCCTTTCCTGGACCTTTACATAAGGAGATCTATTTCAGTCTGCATTCTCCTTTGCAAGGAGCCAGGGAAAGGACTCAGTGTAGTGGGATGGCTTTGATTCAGTTGTTTTGGGAAGCACATTATCTTAAATATGTCTTCCACCCATGCAGTACTGCACAGAGTTGAAAAGTGTGATGTAGTCCTACCCACATGGAGAATGGAAGCACTAACCGCAATGGGACATTAAAAAGTTTTGGTTATTTAGCAGATTTTAAGCAAATTATTCATACTGCACCCTACTTATCATTATCTCTAGTACTGTGTGCCTATACATTTATACATAAGCATACAAACACCCTGTGTCTATGTGTCTGTATATGTATAAATCAAGTATTTATAACACACATATAAATACATGAAAATACCACAGGTAGCGCGGATGTGAACACATATGTATAATATGGATTCTGATAGGATCTTTTATAGCATAGTTCAAAATGTTTTCTAAATAAGCCTGATTATGATGCTGGTTCAGTGTACAAAGATTGAGCTGAAGCTATAAGCATGATTATATATCACGATATTTCAGCTGCTTGTCATCTCACATATGTTGTTTTCTTCTTCCAACCATGTCCTGCTTTGTGAGTTTACCAGCATGCTTGCTTTCTTGGACCGTTTGTATCCTGGAGTCTCTAGCGGACAGAATCATGAACTTCAGAGTCAGAACAATTAGATTCAATCCCACTGGTGCCAGAAGCGAGCCTGGAGATTTTTAGCATGCCACTCAACTTCTCCGAGCCTCGATTTCCTCCCTTACAAAAAATGGGAATAATTGGCTAACAGATGTGAAAAGCGCCTGGAAAACTATGAAACAATCGGTAAATGGAAACAATAGTCAGACTGAGTTTGGCGAGAGAATTAGGTTCGTCCCTACTGCTGTTGGAGTTTTTCACAAATTGGGTAGCAGGCCATGTTCTGTGATCGTTACACTTCAGAACGAGGATGTTCCTTTTCTAAAAACCAAAAGAGCATGAGAAGAGGGGATGGTGGAAGAACAGCGATGACTATTTTAAGCTATTCTGTGGTTCGTTCAATCTGGTATTCTTTCAATGCGAGACGTCTCTGAAATCACATACTCTTGAGACAACAGAGAAAAAAATAATAATAATGATTAGCAATATAAATAACTGTAAAACTTTGCACTTGCATAGAACCTTTAATTTCAAGACCTTGAGGGACTTGTCAGAAGGTAAGGAGATTTTTTTTGTTTTGTTTTGTTTTTGTTTTTTGCTTTTTTCCTTCAGAGGAAAACACATTGGAATGGAATAGAATGCTCCCATCTTCTCATTTGCCTTAAACAAATCCTTGCTTTAAAACTGTGCAGCCTTTCTTGAATTTGATCCCTTAGCATATTTATCTCCTTTGCTCTCTGTTAAAATAAAACAAATAACTTGCAGCTTCTCCCCCTGCCCCCTGCCACCCCCCCTCCGCCCCGCCCCCAAGCAGCTGACCAGTCACGCAGAATGACAAATCTGTGCAGGTGTTCAGGTCATCACTGATGGAATCTAGAAAGGTTTTGTACAAATCTGCCCCTTCTTTACTGCTTCACAGAGTGCCACAGTGTTTTAACAGTACCATGGGTCCTTGATAGGATATATACGTGCAGGTATATATCATGGAGATATGGCTTTCGTTATATTGTTATGTGTATTCTGGAGGGTTTTTTTTTCACCGACAAAGAGAACAATCAACTCAGCTCCTGTGTCTCATAGGCCAGTGCAGAACTTGAAGGGACTGTAGGGTTCATCTTGTTCAACCCCCTTCACTTGACTGCTGATGCTACTCGGTTTCCTTTTGTTCTCTGTTAATTGACACTTGTTTTTTTGAGAACAGGCTCTCAAAGCCTATAAATGGAAAATAAGGTGCTCCAGGAATTAAGGGCGCAAGCAAAATCGGAACAGAGCAATTGCACCTTCAGAAACAAATACGAAATAAAATGTCCTAAGATGAATTAAAATCACTCACTTTCAATCTGTCTTGTGTTATAAAGATGTCAAGTTAGCAAAATTCCCCTCACAGAGGGTAGCAAGGTTTCTTGAGGAACAGAAATATTTTTCTTCCTTGGTAAAACCGATCATCCAAATAACTGTAAATTTCTATTTAAATTTACAACCTCTTTTCGCAAAACCCATGACTATACCCAGAAGCACACCTCCAAAGCTTGGTCTGGGCATAGCTTCCCATTGGCATACTGTGCCTGATTTTTTAAAAATTTTTACTTCTTTTAATGGAGTGGAAAAAAACAAAACAGCATACTGACAATGGAGTACACTGGGAATGAAACCTCTCTCCCAACCAGAGCCCAGAGCAGGGTCTTGGCCTGTGCACGCTGAACATCAATGTATGTGATGCCCCCAGGGTGAGGTTTCTTTTCCCTTGTGGACTGAGTCTGCCCTTTCCACAGTCCCACAGTCCGTTCGAAGTGGATGAGGACATCCAGGCTTCAGGGTCCATATTCGCTAAAACTCATCGCCACCATACGACCCAGAGACATTTATACTCAGCTAATGAACTCCATTAGCTTCCCCTAATTATATAAGTTATACCTTTTATGGATCTGCTCTACATATCAGGGGCACGACGTCTGGAGCGGTAGTTTCTGCACACAAGGTATCAATCGACGAAGACCATGCACAATTTTGCTTGCACAGTTTAAAGGACAGGTGGGGCGGAGGGGAAGGGTCGGAGGGAACCACTATCTGAAAAGTTCAATATAATGCCTCCGAATTTATAGCTTGTCCTATCTTTTCCAAGTCTTTGGCTTTCCCACCTGACCCTGAAACGACCTCTGGACAAGAATTCACCCATTTTCAGCTAAACTCGACAAAAGTTCAGTGGACAACACCTGGAAAGACAAACCAGTGCTATCACCATGACCTGCAAAGACAAGACTGTCCGGGTGTGTGATGCGCCATCTTGCGTCTCATGGAAGCCATCTTTTCTCTGTACTACACCCTAGTGTTTCTGGTGATGGGAAAAGAATAGTCCATGGCACAGAGTCCAACAGTCTTTTTACTCCTCAGAAAGCTCCTCAGGGGAAGGTGCCGAATACATTCCTCCCAGCTAACAGTCGCTGGGTTTTTCCTAAGTAGGGACTGACGCCAGCTGATCCCAATGGTTGTCTTTGTTCCTCCCATACTGTGGTTTATAATAAATCTTCTTTCTCTCTGGTTTTAATCTCCCATAGATAAAGGCTTCCCAGATTAAACACAAGTTTTCCTGTTTCATACACAGGCTTAAGCCATCCAAAAACAATAAGAACAGTAATAATAATAAATAAATAGAAGTGAATCCATAGAAACTCTCGATGTCTGTACAGCAGAAGTGACAAAGTTTAAGTCAAATATTTGTTTTCCCTTTTTTTCATCCACATCAAAGGCAGGAATACAACAAGGCATTGTTAGTTGTGGTGGGCAAACTGGAGTGTCTGCTGATATAACAAATTAGGGTTGTTAAGGCCTTTGTCTATGCAGAGTTAATAGTAATGCAGAAGCCAGATTGATTCAAAAGAAGGGGTAAGGGCTATGAAGCAAGGAAGACCAAAAAAAAAAAAAAGACCAAAAACAAAAAAAAAAAAAAAGAAGAAGAAAAGAGAAAACAAAAACTAGGGAAGAAACCAAGGGAGGTGGAAAGAGAGAAAGAGACAATGCCAAAAAGAAGTTCATACTGTGTCTACGGATGGAGAAGTGCACATGGCTTCCCTCTGAAAGCCTCTCGGTGTCTTTGTTGTTAATACTGTCGGAGTGAAGAACAGCAGATTGATGGCATCCAGCGGCAGTTAAAAGACGTTCATCCTCTCGGCCCATCTGAGGAGGTGCTTTGGGAAGGATCGGTCTGGGGGAAAGGGCCCTAGCCTAGAATATCCAGGTAGACCGGAGATGCCTTGGCCAAGTTCTGAAGGAGGGTGTGGATGCCCTTGATGTTCTTCCTCATATGGGGCTCTCGCTGCCAGCACCCCAGCATCAACTCGTAGACCTCCTGGGGGCACGTTCTAGGTCGCTGCAAGACTCGGCCCTGAGTGATGCATTCTATCACCTGGACAGGACAGAGATCGAAGACAGAATCAGACAAGAAGAAAAACAAAGCCAGTAAAACAAATGTCCGTGCAAGGAGAGGGCTGCCCTAAAGAAACCCACTCAGTGTTCACTTTTTTTTTTTTTGAAGGAAGAGAACAATTATTATAGGTTGGTAAATCATGGTTAATTTCATTGGTTTATATCCCTTTTTCTAGGCACACCAATGTCGTCAAACTGGTGGAGAAATGCTTTCTCTCTGTGGGGTGCTCCCACACCTCACTCTGGAATTCCAATGTGTTTCAGTCTTACTGGCCTGTGATGGAGCCTGGAACTTTCACGTCAGGGTGCTGACTGACAAGGGGACTCCAAGCTGTGGAAATGAGAGGAGTTGGGATAAAAGACAAATGTGGGCCTGAAGAGGATGTGAGGTGCCTGACCAAGAAGCTATGCCTCAAGTATAGACAATAGTTGTAAAATAATTGAAATGGGAAAATAAAACACTAGAATGTTCTAGTGAAATGTGCAAAAAAAAAAAAAAAAGCCTTAAAACCTTATTGAATACTACCAAAAAAACTAGTTGGATTCTGAAGGTGTGGGGGTGCCACATCTGCTACAAATTTACCAGATGAGCAGCACAACGCGATCCCTCTGTCCCATCACTGGCGAGTCCCAAGTGTGTCAGCAAACACTGCTTTTCTTTCTCTAGAACTCTTAAACTCAGAGAGTGACTAGACTTTGGCCATGACATTTAGGTATAGAGAGGCCATGTGGGCGGTGCTGCTCCCCACAAAGCCACACAACTTTGTCTCCTGGCCTCCAGCTGAGGGACGCCTCTGGACGTCAGCCCTTGGGGGTCTCGCCCAGCCCACTGCGCACCTCGTTGTTGGACAGCTGGTACCAGGGCTGTTTGCCGTACGTGAAGATCTCCCACAACACGACGCCCAGGCTCCAGACATCACTTTCTGTGGTGAACTTCCTGTACATGATGCTCTCTGGAGGCATCCAGCGAATGGGCAGCATTGTGTGGCCACCAACCTGGTGGAGAGGGGGAGAAAGGAGGCATCAGTCACCCGGAAACCAAGTTCCCATCATCAGGGGGAAGAAGGGTAGAATGCAAATGAGGGGGGGCACTTTTGTCCTTCCCTTTATTTGTATTTGCTAATTCTAATTATTTATAAACACATGAGGGAAATACAATTTCTTTATAAGAAACAAGCAACAGAGACAGAGGGCAAAGAATGGTCAAAGTATTTCTTTCATATTTTTTTGCTATTCTCTCTTTCTGGTAACTAGATAGGGCAGAAAGAGATGACGATGGGGCAGATGTTCATCCTGGATAAAACACACAGACACACAGACACACACACACACACACACACACACACACACACGAGCTTCCTGGTATGAAGGTGATTCAGTCTTCTAATTAACTTTGGCCAGGAAACAAGTAGGAAGCTGTGTCCAAAATGATCCACCAAATGACTCTACTTTCTTAGCAAGCTTGGAGCTTCCTTCCACTTGCAGGTCTTAGGATGAGTGCATAGTGCTGCCTCAAATGCCCTCACACAATCCAGCCATGGGCAGGGCAAAAACGATTAGTCCCACTTTACAGATGAAGCAACGGAGGCTCACGTTGCTATGGACACAAAGAAGTCAGGTCTTCGGACCCCAAGCTTAGGACTTTGCTCCACTACAATTGAGCTTGTGTACAAAAATAAAGAGATCCAGTTTGGGGAAAGTCCATTTTATGAAAACAGTAAGGCTGAGGCATTAGATGGCAAGAGCTTTGCCACAGGCATAGGGTACTTTGTTTGACAAGGACACTTGTTTATGATTTCCGACTTCCTGGAGAAAAGTTAAGAATTTCATGTTTTGGTTTGTAGCCCATCGGGGCTCTCTGATCTTAAAACCATGATCAAATTTCTGCACAGTAGCCCTGTGGGTGCTGAGTCCTGGTTTTCACGCTGGAAAACCCAGAGCTACCAGACCAAACGTACTGCCAGATGCCCGGGCGACAGGTGACCACACAGACAGCAGGGGTTAGACCGTCAGCCCCTGCGTTCTCAGACGGATGCCCGATTACAATTGTCAGTGTCCATTTCTGACTCATTAAAGGAAAGAAATAGACTAACGGTGCCTGAAAAATGCCACCCAACCCCTGAGCCCAAGGAGCTGAGCATGTCAGGGATGTGTAACATGCTTGGCGATTTCCAGCGATGCTCTTAGCATCAAAGAAAGCTTGAGTGTCGAAGGAGGAGGGTGTCCTGCGGGGTTTTTTCCCTCCATTCTTCTCTGTACAAGCACTCCAGATCTGACAAGTAGGGACATAAATTCCTGGGTCAGGGGTGAGGTGCCCTCATATCTTTACTGTTCAGCTTTGAACACACCCCCAGCTCAGACACTAAGTAGAGGTGGGTAGCCTTCGATCAGGTTTCAATTCTGTCTCTTACTTCTCACCAGGCAGTAACAGGCAGCTATTCTTCCACGGGCACAGATATCCTTCATGGAGCTGCCTGGACATGCCTGGAGGTGATGTCAATACTTCCCATCAGGGTCAATATTCAAAACAGAACCTGTGTGGCACAGGCATTGACGGACCAGAGAGGATGCCAGTGGCCATCTCAGCACGCCATGTTGGTGCCGCTGGCCTGCTGAGTAACTGCCCGGCTCTTGACCCATGGGCCCAGGACTCTGGCAAAGGGAATGTGCCAGTACACAAGGGGTTTCCCCTGTTTCCAGATACTCCCAAGGACCAAGGTGGAATGATCTGCTCAGGTGCTGGCGGCCCACATACCAGAAGCAAGGAGAAGCTTTTGTGGCAGGTGCAGGGAGCTACACAGTGCAGAGTCCCGTGGAGTGAGAGGTCTCTGTGCAGGTTTTTAGTGAAAAAGACATATTTATTTATCTTATGGGAATATTGCAATTAAAATCCAGATTTATGATCAAGATACAGTCGGTCTGTGAGGGATAAAAAGAGAACTAGGACATTATGGACAAACACGTGGTAACCTTTTGGATACTGGGCCCTCAAAATAGTAAGAGCCAGCTCCCCACAAAAGTTCCTAGGTCAGACCTGCCAAATATGCTGTAACCTGTAACTTGCCTCGCTTCTTGGAGAGTCATGATGCACAGAGTCTTCTTAACGTGTCTTGGGAGTTTGGCGGGAAAAAAAAAACAGATTTGATTTTGTTTAACTTAGTGATTTAAACTAATTCGAATGGGTGTTCGTGGGGAGAGGGAGAGAGTCGGAGAATCGCTTCCACACGTCCAGAATCAGACAGCTAAACTCCCACTGTGGGATGTGCTAACCTAACAAGATACCATGTGCATAGACACCGGGAATGTCATGGACAATCCTCAGTTTGCGATGTTAGAAGGTGGGTCCCAGGGCACCATTTCCTAGTTGGGTGTCCTTGACTAGTTGCTAAACCTCTCTGTGCCCTAGTTGCTCCAACTATGCGGTATAGGTAAGAATTTATACCTCCCAGGGTGATGGTGAGGTAAACATTCAAACAGACAATGTTTGTGAAAGTGCTTCGTAAATTCCAACGCACTAATGCATTCAAGGTGTCTCTCCCTTCCCGGTGAGCTTTACTATCTTATCTCCTCCATTCTGGAGACATTAAGAAGAGCCAGTGCACACGACTCTCCTCTGTGCCTCGCTGTGCAGGGACAAGTGCTCTGGGGTTCCTCCGATGGTGGCCCCGACCCTCCCCAGTTTCCCTGTCCCGTGTTGCTAATGGCCAAAGAAAAAGCTCCTGTTTCCTTTAAAGGAGAAAAAAAGATTCCACTTTTGATTTACATGTTTTCCCATCTGATCATTTGTTTTATGCTTGCAGTCTCTTTGGGACACATTTTTCACGTTAATTCTTTCAAGAGTCCCTTCTGGGATTTCACACGCGCTGTTATAAATAATGCTTTCCTTGTTCTGATGTCAAACGGGTGAGTGGTGGGAGAATCTAATAAAAGTTCAGACAGGGTTCACAAGTTTTCCAAACCCATTTAGAACATTTCTGAACATTTCTTTTGCAGGCCTTTCTCAGGATTTTGGAGCATGCCACAAAAGTAGACCAAGTGGGTGGGGGAATAGAGTCACTGTTGTTACCGATTGCTGTCACATTCCAGTCACAGCGACTGGATGGCTTTTGGACTTCACAAAACCACATACTGAGTGGCCACAAACACAATGAGGCATTTGTTTTGCATTGTGCTACCTGGCAACTTGCCCTCACACCCTGGCTTCAGTATCTGTGAGATGGAATGCCATCCCAAGTATGACACGGGGAGTCAGAGTGCTGCTTCGAGAGCTGGACCTGCCACGGTGCCGGGCGGGGCTCTCCAAGGATCCAGGCGCGTCAGGCGCGTGCTCGGCAGTAAACTCACCAGACTGAGCTGAAGCCAGATGGGAAATCCACGCAGCCAGGGACTTGATTTGGACTTGAGATGTTTATTTTCCTCAACCCAAAACACTGGGGACCTAGCTCCCGCTGTGCCATTAACTAGCTCAGCTGAGTCACTTCAGGTCTGGCTTACCGGTAAAATGTGGACAGGTTAGACCAGCCCTTGATTATTTTTAGCACAAAACACTGTGGTTCCGTAATCGCTCACCACCACTTGGCCACCATCATCATCCATCAGCACAGAGTCGTTCACTTTTACAAAGAATTTCCACTCAAAGAATTTCCACTCGAACTCAGTAGTTACACTCAGGGGTAGACATTGGTTTGCCTTTATATTGCAAATAATGCCCCCTAATTTCAGAGAGTTGAAGTAGCTTACGTCAGGGCACACAATAATGTCTGCCCACTGGCTGTCCGGTACTTGTTCCCACGGGTCGTTCTGTGCGTCCTGCTTCTGCAATCTCTAATACATGCCCTGTGTTCAGCCCCCAGGCCCAGTTGTGTGGTGCTTCACCCAGGCCGAACTTACTCATGCCTCTTGGAAGTCTGATCCCCTTTCCTTTCTACCTACTCCCCAAAGAGCTCCTGAAGACGAGCTCAAATCACACCATTTCAAGGAACTCTCAGTCCTGCTGCAGTCCCGTGAATTGCCCAAAGACAGTCCGGCACCCCTCAGCACAGCTCTGGCAACATGGCAGGCACTCCTTTCTTTTGCTAACAGATCACCCGCCTCAAGAAAGATGGGTGCTTCTCAGTTATATCTGGCCAGGCATGAGGGGGTTGGTTGGTAAGCTTATCATGTCTTTGAGCGGGGTTCTTATGAGTGCTGATATTTAGAGAAGAATTCTCAACACATTCTTTCAAAGAGATCAGCATTCACTACTCTCCTATCTAACCTCCAGTAACTCTCTGAACTCCTGACAGAACCAAACTTGTATTAAATTGATAGAAACTGGCTCATCTATTTGATGCTACAAATAAGAAACATTTAGTGAAATTCATAACTTCTAAAAATTCAACCAAAAATTCTGGAGTTCACATGGAGTACGAGAGCTCCCTGAGTTGTGTGGGGAGCCCTATCCCTTCCTTGATTTGCCTTCTGTGCAGGAGACGGGGGAGGAGGGGCAGGGGTCTATGGTACTGACCTGAAACTATTTGACCTGGGGAGGAAGTCTAGAAAGATGTCATAATGCATAATATGGAGGACTATTTTTCTACATTTGGTGATTAGCATCTCATATCCTCTGAAGCTGGAGAAAAAGGGCAGACTAAAGAAGAAAGTTAAAGTGGGGTGCCTGGGTGGCTCAGTGGGTTGAGCGTCCGACTCTTGGTTTCGGCTCAGGTCATGATCTCATGAATCCTGGGATTGAACCCTGAGTGGGACTCCGTGCTCAGTGGGGAGTCTGCTTGAGATTCTCGCCCTCTGCTCCTTGCCCCACTCGCTCTCTCCCCCTCCCTTTCTCTCTCTAAAATAAATAAATAAAATAAATCAATCTTTTCTAAAAGAGAAGAAGAATGTTAAGGAGTGAAGAACACAAGGACTGATGACCATCTTGGCCTCTAATCATTGCAACTTGCTTAAGTCAGTGAAATAAATCAGAACCATGTCTGAGGCCTGTGACCAAAACAAAATTCCATAGTATCTAAAATAAATCAAGTTATGGAAAATAATGGATCTTGTCTTTAAAGCATTTCAAGAAAAGAACTGTTCAGTTATTTCTTAGTGTTTGTTTCCTGGATACCTCATAATTTTGATGGTGACATGGATAGGATGATCTGGTTAATCAAAAATAACCACTATGCTCTAATTAAAATACCGAGGCCTGAGCATCCTTTAAATATACCTGTGCTCAAGGTGTTTAAGACAATAAATCCTGAAGAAAATACTAAAAAACCATTGGTAAAATTATCTTGTGTTAGTAATCAATGACTTTACTATTTTTAAATCAAATTGGACACATCTAATCAGTTCAACAACAATATTTCTTAACCCAAGGAGCGCTCTTTGGGTACATACTCTTTGGTCGCAAGGTAAATTGTGAAAATTTCCCCGTGGCTTAACAAACAATATGATTCATTTTTTCCACATTGGAAAACTAGGATTTAGGGAAATCCTGGCACTTGCTGAGCAAGTGTAGATATAAACTGGTGACCAATAGTACTGAAGACAGCTCTCCCTCCCACCACTCTTCACACCAGGAGCCTAGGTTCTTTCTCATTTTTACAAATATACAAAATATCTTTATTGCTGGTACAAGTTAATGAGGAATGCAATATCTATTTTCCTGGTGTTCTGGGAGATGAGAGAGGAGGTGACAAGCTTAGCTCTTCTCCTTCCATTGGGATGAACATACAATAAATCTACCATCCTCCTTTTTCCCTCATCATCACCTCTTCCTTCCCCTTCCTTCCTCTGCTCTTCTCTTCTCCTGTTGCTTCCATACTTCTCAGTGTGGCCCCTTCCAGGTCTATTTCTCCTCCCTTTCCTTGAGTTTCCTCTCAAATCTCTCTTGTCCGGTCCCATTCCAAAATCCCATGTTGCATTTTGTCTTGTCTAATTCTTTCATCTCCCCCAAATGTTCATGCCTGTCTCCTCCACAACTCATTCTCCAGCCGCCATGATGTCTGGTCTCCCTTCTCTGTTTAGGAGAGGCATAATGGGAGGCTGGAGCCTGTCTCCAGATCCAAAGCAAATGCTTAGCTGGCTTTGAAACCACTGGTGATTTAAAGGTGAGTAATGCTAATCTGGGACCTTCTACACTCAACTAGCTAAGACCAATGATGCCTGGGAGGCTACTTTCAGCGTGTGGTGTTTAGTCAATGAGTGAGTGATAACTTGTTTGGAGGCCAAACATTTTATTCCCTTAGAAACATGCAGGCCAAAGAGCAAGCCCCATTAAGAGATGATTAGCTGTCAGAGGTTTCTGGCCACTTGAAATATTGAAGAGGCTCCTAGACCTCCTTGTCACACCCTATACCCAGCTGCTTTGCCTCAGCAGTTTCTCCTGACCTGTTCCTTAAAAATTCATGAAAGCTATAAACTTTAAGAAATAGCTGGACCTTATTTACTTATTTATTATGTGTTACATCTGTAACATGAAGTTTAAAAAAGGAGAGAGAAACAATTTACACAAAATATTCTCCTTGGAGAACCTGGAACCACTGTGGTCAGACTGTGGGCACTTTATGACCACATCCAGGAAGATCAGAATCCTTCTATTATGAAGAGTGGTGGGATGCTTCCATGGCATGTGGCTACTGAACCAGGGGATACTTCATGGGAAGAAATTCAGCCCTTCCTGCCCTGCCTAGAAGCCCTGAATGAACCCAGCTCAGGTTGAGTCAAGAGGAGCCCTGGTGACAGCCTGATCATTGTCTCCTTTACAGTGGGAACTGATTATTGCTACACCGGAAATCACTGTTACTTGTAGCCTAGAAATCTCTCATTATCTTTTACCATTACCGATGTGGTCATAGACATAAGGATTACAGATTAGTAATTTCAAGCTAAGTGTTTTTGAATTAGTCAAAGAGAGGATGTGCTGGACCCTATTGCTAACCATATCTTTGCAAATACTTTTTTTTTTCATGGTTAAATCTCTGCTGTCAGAACAAGGCAAATGATCATGTTTTGAAGGGCAAGGTCACAGAGCTAAAATTGCTATCTTCAGACACTCAGATTCTAGGTGAGCAGATATGGCAAATTCAATACAAAATTTCCACTAGAAATTGATTTTGTCTTTATTCTACCAATAAATAATAACAAAAGTGATGAAAATAACAATAATAACACCTCATGTTTGTACAATACTTTTTTGCTTTTTCTTATCATTTTCACATCTATTCATTTTTATCATTATTTTTTGTACCCCAAAATATGTTTGTGAAGATGAAATGATTGTTAAATCACTTAAATTATTAAATGATTCATTGAATTAATGGACTCATTGAATTAATTGAATCAACTGATCGATTAAAGATTAAAATTTCATATTAGAAAAGCTCTGTGGTGCCATTGTGTGATGCCATTTATATGATTTTCTTGAAAAGGCAAAATTATAGGTCTAGAGAACCCATGGTTGTCAGGGGATGGGAATTGGTGGGAGGCTTACTTTACAGGGACACAAAAGAATTTTGGGGGGTGATGGCAGTGTCCCACAACTCGGTTATGGTGGCAGTTAAGTGATTGTGTTTGCGCAGACTCAGAACTGTACACTAAAAAAGGTGAGTTTTACTGTATGTATATTATACCTCAGTGAACCTGACTTTAAAATCAATCAATCAATCAATCAATCAATCAATTTCTTAGAATAATGCTCAGTACATAGTAAATGTGCAAAAAAATACTAGCTGTTGTTGTTATGCTAAGTATTTGATTCTTGATTCTCTAGTAATCCTGTGGGGCTAGTTAGATATGATCTTTTATCCCAACTTAAAAAGTGAGGAATCTCCAGGCCCAGAGTTGAAGTGATTTACCCAAGACAAAACAGCTAAGGCATGGTAGCGTCTGCAGCAGGACCTAGATCTCCAAATGCATGGCACCCTTCCCATTCTGTCTCAAGTCTGACATGGAGTCAGATTCAGAGCTAGGAAAGGCTCTCTGCATTAGTCCGCTTGGGCTGCCATAACAAAATACCATAGATTCGATGGCTAAGACAACAGACATTTATTTTCTTACATTTCTGGAGGCTAGAAGTCCAAGATCAAGGTTCCAGTGAGTTCAGTTTCTGGTGGGAGATCCCTTCCTGCACAGAGCTCGTATGTGTGCAGAGAAAAAGTGAGCTTCAGCTGTCTCTTTATAAGGATACTAATCCTATTGGATTAGGACCTCACCCAATGACCTCATTTAACCTTAATTACTTCTTTATGGGCTCCATCTCCAAATAGCCTCACACTGGGGGCTAAGGCGGGAGGACATACATTTAGTCCATAATACTCTCCTTGCCAACACTCCTCCTTCTGACTCCAGTACATTCTGGGAAAGCAAGAGTAGCTCTACACACTAGGAGCTGTGTAATTCTGGCCCAGAATGCAGATATGTGGTCCTTTATCAGCATCTTGATGTCCCCAAACTGAAGGTTTGACCCCACTGTTCCTTTCCCTCCTGGATAACTCTTGATTATTACCAACTAGTTCTAAAGCTTAGCAAGCGGCTTGACCTGCTGTTGTCCCACAGAAGATTCAGTTCCAGTGCAAACCTTAGGGCAATCTACCCCCCCCATCACTCTAGCCCCTCCTCCACCTGGGGTTCCCTGGGAGGGAAGAGCAGGCAGGGAGAGCAGGCAGACCCTGGACTCCCTAGTGATGTGAAGATAAAGGCAGAGGGCTTCCAGGACTCCATGTCGCCGTAAGCGACATCCCTCCTGGGTCCCGTTGTCTCCCGCTTGTGCACTATATACAATTTAAAGAACAAAGAGCCCAGTCTCAGAAGTGACTGTGGCTTCTTCTTATTTTACATCTGGCTCTAATCAGAAGCAAATTAAGTCATCTCTCAGTAAAGCATAAAACTACAGTTGCACCGACGTTTAAGAATCACATTCAAATCTAGAAGCAAAGATTTCCATCTTAATAATAAAGTGAAATTAGAAGTAACAACATATGTCCCCCTGCCTCTGATCGTCACCCCCAGCCCCATCCCACTAACTCTTATCAAACTTGATGGGGAGTTTCCTGAGGGGGTGAAGGGGAGGATGATGCTATTGGGAAGCACTAATACAGCACGCTGGCTGGAGTGTGATTCTTGTACCTCCGCATCACTCAGCAATAGGAAGTTGTATATTCCAACCATATACATTTTATCAAGCTGCCATTTTTAAATGTTCAGTGTTCCTGAGCCTTTTATAGCCTCCTAAGCATTATGGTTTTAAACCCACGAGACCATCTGACTCTTTAACATTTGAGACCAAAGCACGGCACCCTTTCACGATGAAAAGCCAACAGGGACCAACATGCACTGAGCAGAGGCAATCAGAAAAGTGGGAGCAATGTATGTTCATGTCATTGTCTGTGTTAAGATGGTTTCAGTGTGTTGGTTCGGCACCAAATTTCCAATGTGAAATCGTTTCTATGGAAATAATTCAGAAGAGCTGGTATTCCAGCTAGCTTTTACAAAGGAAGAAATCAGTGATTTGTTCACAGAGTAGGAAAACAAAACAAAAAAATCTTCTCTGTAATAGAATCAGCACTCTCCATATCAGCGGTGATTACTGTGGTTACTGCTGCCCTGGATGCATCAAGTCCAGTAAGTGGAGAGATCAGGTTTCTGGGTGGACACCATCCATCTGTCCCCCCATTAACCCCAGCCCATTAGTTAACACTGAAGACCTTGCCAGAATGTACATTCCACCATTAGCCTGAGATGAAGACTTAATACACCAGAGCCAGTTTCAGATGAATAAAGTCTTCTTTCCTCCCAGCTGCAGACGTTCATTCTAATAGAAAAACTGATGTCTTGTGTCCACGGGAGTGTAACGATAATGAGAAAGTTGCTTCCTCCAGGGAGCTCTGAATACCTACCTGGGTATCATTATGGTCCTTTTCTGCAATGTCTGTGATACATGTAGCGCATAGAGATTGTGACCTTGGTTACAAAAGACTTGTGATTTCTTATGATGATCGTGAGAGCTAAGAAATAATATAAAATTAACTCTCAATCACCTATTCTGTGCAAGGCTCTGTGCTAAAGACATTGCCTTTAATTTAAATTACCTTTAATTACCTTACATTTAAAATTCATCAATCTCCCATCTCTCCAGACATACCTACAGACAAAATATACCCAAAGAAAGTGCACATGTTATGAGAACTGGGGCTCTGTTTCTCACCCAACGATAGCGGCAGCTTGGTGTTATGGAAAACCAGTGTGTTGTCACTAGGTGCTTCTCAAACCTTTCCACCAAAGCACCCCAAAACACAGAAAGAAGTAAAAGACCAGGGGTGTGGGGAACAACTGGGACCATATCTGTGGCTCCAGCCCCAGGTGCTGACAGCAAGTCTGGAATTTCTTCAAAGTTCTATGTTTCATCTTTAACATCTGATATTAATAATTGTTGCATTAGACTCCACGATGCATTATCAAAAATAATGGTTCGTCTCCAAATCATTTATGAAAATTGATGCTTTAGAAATATGGGCCATATTCATTTTGTGGCTTCATGGGTCGTCTCTGGTCTGAACACACCATCCTGTGTTCAAAGGCTACCCAGACTCTTGGTTGAGAGGCATTGGTGCAGAAACGCAAGACAGTGTGTCCACATGGGAGACCCACGAAGCCACAGAATGAACATGGGTTTGGGAGTCAACAAACCTGGTTTCCTGTTCTAGCTTAGCCACTTACTAACTAGATGAACATAAATTACTTTATGTCTTAGAGTCTCTCTTTTGCATTGAAATAGGAATAAAACCCATAAGCCAAATGTAGCAGTGGAGTAACTGTAACAAGTCTGCATGCGGATTCCGTACAGCCCTGCCCACTCCTGCCCAGTCCTGAGTTCCTGAAGGGCACCCTTCACTCTCTGGTCCACATAAACACCCCCTCCTGGAGTTGTCCAATATGGTGACCTACATCAGAAGCCCGGGGCTCTATTCTGGTGCTTACGCGACTCTCCATGTGACTTTGGTAAGTCATTGCCTCCCATAAAGCCATTGGTTTTTCCTTTATGGAATGGAGATGACACTACTTACTGCATCACATCTGGGAGGCTCAAGTGAGGTCACCGACATAAAGCATGGTGTAAGTAGTAACACCCACCCCCCTTGCAATCTCTCATTAATCTTGCTTCTTTTCACGTACCTTTCTCAGAGTACATTTTAACAAATCTGTATTTAGTTAGTGCCATGTTCACTGTGGGGAAACAACATTGGATAAGCTTAGGTCCTTGCCCTCTGGAGCTTGTTTTATAACCACAATGCCAGGCAGAGTATTGATGCCATAGTGGGAATGTGAACGACTGGCTATGGATCATGATACTGGTGCAGTTTGGCCAACAACTTAATCTACCGATGCTTTCAGCTCCCTTCCACTAAGAGGTATATATTTGGATGCCCGAAGACTTGCCACCATGTCCAGAGGGTCACAGGAGGGAGACTACTGGGAAATAGGATGGGGAGTTTTCAAAGCAAATTGATGAGCTGAGCCTCACTGAAGCTCCTCAGAAGGAGTTGGCTGCAGCACCCCAAAGATGCTGTGATGGCTGACTTGAGCTCAGCTTTGTGGTTGGAAGTTCAGCATGGCCATGAACTTTACACACATTATTTCAGCGAGCTGCACTCAACTGCAAACCAAGCCAATGCAGCAACGAAGAGGGCACATCAGCTAGGGATTGCCAGCAGCCGCATGTCACTGAGACAGTGACTTACCCACGGAGGGAATTTGCTTTTCTCACTTAACAGGGAGTCCTGAAGCATGCAGTCAAGGGCTGGTGGAATACTCTAAGAAGTCCTCCAGTGGCGCCTGGGTGGCTCAGTTGGTTAAGCATCCAGTTCTTGATTTCAGTTCAGGTCATGATCCCAGGGTCTGGGGTCAAGCCCCATGTTGGGCTCTGCTCTCAGCATGGCGTCTGCTTGGGATTCTCTCTCTCCCCCTCTCCCTCTGTCCCCTCCCCCAGCTTATTTCTCTCTAAATAAATAAATCTTGAAAAAAAAATAAGTCCTTCCAAGGACCTTCCACTTCTTTCCGCCTCCATTTTGATCTCCTGGCTCCACTCTCTCCTCCCTGGGCCACTGCTACTACCTGCTAACTAGCCCGCCCTCTTCCCTCCTGATCCACTGTCCGTACACTAACCGGAGCAATAGTCTTAGAGTTTTAGTTGTATCAGACCATTTCGTTTTCTGCTATAAATTTCTTTAATGACTTCCCATTGCCCTTAGGATAAAATGAAAAACCATTAAAGTGGCTGCTAGAACCCCTGTTGATCTCAGTACCTCTTTCCCCAGTCTGCTCCCAGTGCTTGACCCCCTTCCTTGCAGTGACCCATCCACTTTGGTCTTCCCTCTTTCTGTTAAATGTCTTCAGCACTTTTTCACCTCAGATCCTTCACACATGTAGCTCCTTGAGTTTTCCTTCACTCCTACTTGTCCCTCAGGACTTAAATGCCATATTCTTAGACATCAGAAGCAAATGAGACTATCAGGTAGCACGACTTACTTTCCCCTCAGCACCCATCTGTTGTAATGACGTGCCTATTTGTGTAGCTACATGTTTGCGATCTAACCTCGGCTTCTAGACTCCAAGCTTCATGAAGGGTGTCCTCTCCCGTGCTTGGATTCTCAACAGATTTTTGTCAAATGAAATGATTGCATCTGGCTGCCTCAGGGAATGGCCCATACTACAGTATGGAATAAATATGGAAGGAGAACCAGGGGCAAAGGCCAAAAAGGCAGCTTCCTGTCCACCCCACTCAGGGTTGTCAGCACAGACCCCTTGGAGCCGAGAGGGGTATCCAGAGGGGAAAAGGAAAAAACAGACAGTAGCTGATTTGCTTTAGAGAGTGACACCCGTTTCTAATTTAAACTGTAAATAAGAAATGGAACAGACATATGTTGTACACAGAGTAAGAAACATATGGGACAAGTTATCAAGAAAAGCTGTGGAAGCTGAAGATTAATGGGGCTGAAGTGACCCATTGGAGAGGAGAGGGCGTGGCTGCTGGGGAAAGTCAGAGAGAATGGAAGGGCTGGGTGCCCTCTCCTACGGGTTCCCTTCCCTTTGCTCATCCCCCTTGGCCACCCCAACTTCACTCCCGGAAGCCATCCCACTTTCAGAGGCTACCACTGATGGCCCCACTGGAATTTCCCATGGAAGCCTCCCATGGGAAGAATGTTGATTGAAGGTAGAGGAGGCTTGTCCTCGAGTGGCTTTGGCATGGCACCACATCAGTTTAGTCTCACCAGCTGGAGAGAACAATGGGGCAGAGGGAAATTAAGGAGGGGGTGTCCACAGCTCCCCAACCACCCCCCAGCAGTACCACTGCCTCCTTGCAACCTGCTCTCTGCCTCTCACCTACCACCCCAACTCCACAACCTTCAATCATGACCAGGGCGCTAACAACTTAAATTCAAGTAAAAACCAAGCCCCCATTCCTCAAGGGACCATCCACTTCCATCATAGCAGATAATATTAAGAAAAGCTATTATAACATTATTTGGATTCTCAAACCCTTATTGCACTGAGTACAGATTGACTTTTTTAATCGTTGAATTGATAATCATTTGTTTGTCTTGGTAATATTCACTCATTCAGCAAATTCTTTTTTTGAGCTACCTGCAGGGTGCTGGCATTGTCCTAGACAGTGGGGACATGGATGTGAACCAGTTCCATGTCCTCATGAAGCTCTCATTTTAGTGGGAGACACAGACCATACATAAACAGATGTCTATGCATGATTATGTCAGGTGGTGATAAATACTATGGAGAAAAGGAAGTAAATAGATGGAAAGGATAGAGAGGCATACTAATTTAAATAGGAAGGTCATCAAACACTCTTCTGAGCAGGTGATATCTAAGCAGAGATCGGAATAACAAGACATGCAAACATCGGGAAGAAGTGCGTTCCAGGCATTGGGGCCAGCAAGTGCAAAGGTCCTGAGGTAGGAACAACCTTGATGTGCTTGAACAATAAGGGGGCCAGTGTGGTTGGAGTGACTGTGGCAAGAAGGTGAGTATAGGAAAAGAGGTGGAGTGTTTACCCGGGCATCTTGTATTGGGGTGTGTGTGTGTGTGGCTATTTATCCATATCTGTATCTATATTTATATTATATCTTTACTTTTATATCTAAATAATATGCTACATCCAGATAGTATTTTAAGGCAAGCCACTTAATACTATTTTACAATAAACACATAGTCTATGACCTAGCTACCATTACCATTTACCAGGCAGGGAAACTAAGACATAGAAACCCAAGACCATAGTCAGAGTCAGGGTCTGAAGTGACAATGGAAGGCAGATGTTTCAAATCCACTGAGCTTGCCTCTTTCTCTTTGACTTGGCTTTAAGTTTGCACCACTTGCCCTAATCCACCTGATGGCATGGCCACCTTTGTAAGCCAGCAACATCAATCATTAGTCACTTCCTCTAAGCCCTGTTCATGAGGAAATCCCTTCTTCCCTTATCCAGAGAGGTCAACAATGACCTAATTGCACCACCACTTGGATTTAGGAACTGAAGTAAGGTCTGACTGTGTGGGTCTCCCACCCCTTTCTCTCAGTGCAAGGAGGAAGAGGCAGTAGTCTTCAGTAGCACAGATGCATTCCTGAGTTTCTCAGAGCTTGGAATCTCTAGGATGCTTAGTTATAGCCCCACTGGCATTCAGCCTTAAGACTGATGCTGATGGTCCCTGTATGTTTCTCTCTGTCAGTACATGAGCAGGGGACACCTCTATGTTACCTCGTTTTTCTTGACTATTTCCCCGATATTCCACCAGCTATATGGTCACATCACTGCCGAGGCACCCTTTGACTCCTGAAACAACTTGAGTTTCCTTTAAGGAAGAAAGCTACCCTGTGGTATCCCAAGGGGAGAAGAGAAAAGATTTCATAACCCTGAAGTCCTTAATGATGGTCCCTTAGCATTCCTTCTGCATCTCCCTTCCTGCCTCTATCCCTTCATCAACCCCTACAACCATTTTTCTGCAAATTCCCTTCCAAGGTCTCTCTCCCCAGATATTAACATTTTGTTGCTATCAGAACATCTATTTTAGGTAGAGATCGTTGGCATTTAAGATACTATATTTACTGGTTAATATCTACTTGAATCCACTTATGGAAATAGCTTCATGAAACATATAAAGGTCTTTAAGCAACACTATCTACTCTATGAACACAGACTCGGGGAGAACAATTCCCTCCAGCCCAGATTTGTCTTTTGAGATGAAGACAAGAATGCTCCAGAAAAGGGCAAGGTTTATACAAAACAAAAAAGCCACTGCAAATTAACTCAAAACTTCAGGAAAGATGGGGGTGATTCCCGACTCAAGGAACTTTTAAGCAATCTGCCCCTTTCCAATGCTGGTGTGTCCTTTGCTTCTCCAAGGGTTCAATGTCCTCAGATCCCCCTCTTTTGAACCCCTGTTCCTCCCCCATCTTCTGAATCCCCCTAAATGGCACCACCATCCCCACCAACCACCACTGTTTTTGTTCAAAGCTAAAATCCTAAGAGTCACGTTGGATTCCTTATTTCCCCTTGTCCTCCACATCCAGTCATCACCAGGTTCTTTTAGCTCTGACTGCAAAATATACCCTGAATGCACCCCTTGCCCGTTTCCACCATAGCCATGTAGATTTACGCCATCACATGCTTTTACCAAAGCCTCCTCTGGGCATTCGGTTCCACCCCAAGAGCTGTCCCAACTCAGGGGGAACCTACCTGAGCTCCTCTCATGTTCGCCTGGGCTGCCTCATGTTGAGGGCATCACCTGAAGACAACCTAACCCTGTCCCCCAAAACTCCATGGTTTCGGTGGCCTGTCCCTTCTGCCTCTGCCCCACAGGAGCGACTCACCTAATGACCTCCCTCTTTGCCCCAGGGGCCAGATTTTACCTTTGCCCCTCACTGTCACTAGATTTGAACGAGACTTAATGCTGGAATGGTCAAATAACTAAAAGTATATGCTCAGGTGGTTACTTGTTTATGGTCCATACTTGGTAAAACTTCCAGAAGACAGGAACATAGATTTTTTGAGAAACGTGTGAAAGGCTTTCTACCCATTTGCTAAACACTTTAATGGTCACTTCATTGCTTCTTTAAATTAAATCACTAAAGTTGCACCATTATTGTAAAGTGAGAAAAGTGGTTACCCCTGGAGGGAAAAATTAGGTTCAGCAGAAGAGGAACCCAGAGTGATCTTTATAAAGTAAAGCACTGCAGAGAGACAATGGCAACTAATAGCATGTGGGAAGCCCTGCACATCCACACATCTGAGGCTCACACCAGACATGAACCGTGAGCCTCACGGGTCAGACTCTTAATGATCTCTACTAATGAAAACTCAGCCAATCAGAACTGGCCTCATTTTGATAGTTATCCTCTTGGGGTCTTCAGAAATTACAATCAGGCTTGCTTTGCATTTATATCACCCAAGTCCTGGTCAGGAAAACTGGGAGCTGGGCAGTGGGAGGGGGGAGGAGTTTATTTACCTGAAGGGAAACAGGCTAAGATGTGGTCTGACACCATGTTCAAGTGATGAGGCGGTATCACCAGGGGAATAATACTTGGTTGCTCATCACCAAGGGCAGGTCAAGTAAAGGTGAAGGTGAATTGTGGCATGAGGATCTCATGCTTGATATAATTGCTTTTTGACGTTAATGGCCAATAGGTCATTAACTGCTTGAATGCTCCGATGGGGGTGGCTGTGAAGTCCCCTTGTCTCTATACCTCTGATACCCTATATTAAGATCCCCAGGGGGGCTTTTCCAGGTGTCCCCCTGATTTAAAAACTTAGGCCTTCAGCTGAGGGAAAAGAAGTGCTGGGTACCCCAGCACCATATCTGACAGAAGGATTAGAGTCTTGCTGTAATAATAAACCTGCCCCACGGTAACCACCACCACCCTAGGTCTCTCTCCTCCTTGGTCTATGGCGGGGGGGGGAGAAATTGGGGGAGGGGAGTGAGCAAGAGCAGTGGGACTGCTGGCCCGGGGGCTATTGGAATGTTCTTGTAGAGGGGTCACCTCTTTCCTTTCTTTTCTCTCTGCTCTCCCCATCTTCAACCTGAACTCAAGGAAAGGCCTTCAAGAGAATTCCTCCCATAAAGGCTGGGGGCGCCTTAAGAAGGGAAGACTGGAACCTCATCCTGCGTTTGGGCCTCTCTTTGGGCAGCAGACTGTGTGCACTGCAAAAGAAAAGGGAAAAGACAGTAGAGCTGAAAGGGGCCGCAGGAGAGCCTACTCCCCCAGCACTGGGAAGGGGGCAAAGCTGTGTGGGTGTCTCAGGAATCAGTGGGCACTATGGGAAGTGTCCACTTTTGAGTCTTCTGGTCTGTACCCTGGCTGCTCCCAGGGTGACACCTGACCCCTGGAAGTGTTAGCAGAGAAGCAGTGATGGTAAAGCAGAGGATGACAACAGAGATGTAAAGAGAGGTTTGCCCTTTATCCTCAATCCCTCCTCTCAGACCCTAACCTTGTAGGAACTGGAGACAAGATGAGAAGGGAGAAGTCTAGCCTGTGATGCTGGATGGAGAAGCTTTGAATCTGATAGTAGAAGGACAGTACAAACTGGATGCAACTGGTTTTATAGCTGAAGGTGAACAGAAACTTTTGGAATCTATCCAAGATGCTCTCTTGTTAAAAATATTTTGTTTATTTATGAGAGAGAGAGAGAACGAGCACATGAGCAGGGCAGGGGAGGGGCAGAGGGAGCTGGAGAAGCAAGCTCCCCGCTGAGCTGGGAGCCTGGCACAGGACTCTATCCCAGCACCCCAGGATCATGACCTGAGCTGAAGGCAGATGTTTAACCGACTGAGCCACCCAGGTGCCGCTATCCAAGATGCTCTTATGTGCTGGGAAATAATTGGCCTCAAAAGCATTGTGATGCATACCACTCCACACCTATTAAGATGGTGAAAATCCATAATGCTGACAACACCAAATGCTGGCACAGATGTGGAGCAACAGGACCTCTCATTCATTGCTGGAGGGGATGCAGAATGGTACAGCTGCGTAGGAATGCAGTTTGGTGGTTTCTGACAAAACTGAACATGCTCTTACCATATGATCCAGCAATTGTGCGTCTTGGTATTTAGCAAATGAGTTGAAAACATGTCCACACAAAAATCTGCATCTGGATGTTAACAGAAGATGTATTCATAACTGCCAAACTTGAAAGTGACTTGAAGATGTCCCTCAGTAGGTGAATGGGTAAATCACCTGTGGTCCATCCAGACAGCAGAATATTATTCAGCATTAAAAAGAAACAAGCTACCAAGCCATAGAAAGACATGGAGGAACTTTAAATGCATATTAGTAGGTAAAAGAGGCCAGCCTGTAAAGGTTACATGCTATATGACTCCACCTATATGACAGTCTGGAAAAGGCAAAACTATGGACATAATAAAAGATTGAGAGTCTAGGTTGCAAGGGGCTCAGGGAAAGGAAGGATGAGTAGTCAGAGCAGAGAGGATTTCTGGGACAGTGAAACTACTCTATTATAATCATGGCTACATGTCATTATACACTTATCAATATGCACCACCAAGAGTGAAGCTTACAGAAGCTATGAACTTTGGGTGACAAGGCATCGATGTAGGACCATGATTAGAACAAATGTACCATTCTGGTGGGAGACAGTAGTGGGGTAGGCTGTGCATGGGTGGGGCACAGAGGGTATGTGGGAATTCTCTACTTTCTGCTCAGTTTTTCTCTGAACCTAATGCTCCTCTAAAACATAAAGTCTATTTTTTTTTAAGCGTTGCACTGAGGACATGGGCTGTGGCAGTGCCCGAGGCTCCATCGCTTGGTTTCTATCTGGGCCATCCAAAAGTTCAGAAAAGGAGGTTGCTGGTCCTGCCTCATCCTTAGTATGATCCCCCGGCATTCACAGGACTGTTCTGGGTGGGTGCTGTTCTGTAGAAACTGAGAGCTGAGCAGCGGGTGCAGAATTGTGGCTTGGAGGAAGGTGACAGAGAATACAGCTGGATGGACACTGGCATGGGGTAGCCTGCCTTCCCATGCCTCAGGGCGGAAGTCAGTGTGGCCGGAAGTCCACTTCTCAACAGGAAACAGAGAACGATGCTTCTTGGGAGTCTCTGAAATGGGGACATCGTGAAGGCTTGGGAAGGAGGACAAGAGAATATGGGACCAAACCATTCTTCCCAGGATAAAATTAAGTTTACAGTAGAATGTACACACTGTTTCTTCCATATATTACTTTAAAAACTTTTTTAAGTTTTGATAACTTGATACCTAAACTTGCCAGGAGGATTACAAGAATGTTGGGCATATCAGTATAGCAGTGGTGCAGGCTAAAATAAAAAAAGATGAAGAAGTAAAGGATATTAATGAGAAGCATCTTTAATTATTACAATTTGTGTCTTAATGGGCTGATAATGTTGGCTGTATCATAGCTAAAGATATTAGAATGATTTTAGTCATAATAGTTCTCTCTTAAGGATATTAGACTCTTAATAGGAAGTACAAAAAGAGCTTTTACAGCTTACTGATGGGGACGATTCACAATTGAGAACAGTGTATATCTAACGACCATTCTGACAGGCTTCTTTAGGCTTGGGCAGTCGTAAAAGAGAAAACTTCAGTGTTGGGTGATAAGAGGGTGTTCAGAGGAAGAGGGATAAAACAAAAGGCTAAAATGGACTTCATGGCTGGCTGGGTGGTCAACCTTTTCCTCGGACACATATAAGTGACTGGGTTTTCTTATGTGAACCAGGAAGAGGGTCCCCTGGAGATACTCGAGAAAAGTGTGTGGAAGACAGACTGAAAAGGTCTGAAGACAAGAGGGAAGAGTTTCTTTGGCTGAAAGAAAGGAAAGGCTGTTTGGGGTTTCAAGAAAAGGGACTGACAATTTCCACTACAGATGAGGGTCAATTGGGGCAAACTTCCATGCACTGGGGCTTCACTAAAATGACATCATGTGAGTCTGGATTACAGAACCATGTTGGGTGACACTGCATCATGTATAAATGAGGTGTTTCCAGTAGCAAATTCCTTTTCTTTCCAGAATGGATCCACCTGATATCAAATTCTAAGAAATAAGAATGGTGGCAGATGGGAGAGTTTCTCCGTGCAGCAGAGCCTGAGGCCAAGGCTTCTATTTTCTCAGGAAGTGCTATGTGACTGACGGCATGCTCACAGGCTCCTTCCAGGAGCCTACAGGAAGTACTGGGTCTCAGGAGAGTCTGCTTGAAGAGAAGAATGGTAGCTTTTCTACAGTTGCCTTTCCCCTATTGTTCAAGGATTCCAGCACTGGGTGTTGGCTTCTCTGCACTTCTCAGTCAAGCACACACAGGTATCAGAGTGAGTCTAACGGAGTTTCTTACTTCAGCATCAACAGGGAGGCAGGAGGCCATGATGTGAGAGGTACACAACATGGGCAAGGTGGAGGTGCTGTGGGGTCAGTGGGAAACCCACACAGGAGCTGGAGCAGAACAAATAGCCAGTGGTCCCAAAGACAGGTAAAGTCAAGAGGATCTGAAGCAGTGCATGAGAAGTATCTGCCCCAGGAAGGGGATTAGGCAGAAAGACCCTACTATCTTTCCTTTCTTCTGCCATTCCACTAGGGTTGGATCCAAATTTCCCTACCCATATTTTCAGACCCATCATTACCTAAGCAGCCTCAGTTTTCCCCAAATTGCTTTGCTGAATATAGAATCAACCTCCATGTCAGGCTGACTTGGTGTCCCTTTGCTGACCACTCAGCCCCCACCTTATGCCTAAAGTACCTCTTCTTTTTCTTCTGCCCCAGGGGTGGCAAGTGGTTGGCCACCATGTACCCCCAGCTCACAGCTTAAAACTCACAGCACTGGAGCTTCTCCACACAGTCCTTTTTCTGGTACAGGGATTTTGCTTAATCTCCATTCTACTTATCACTCTGGTTGCCTTACTTGTCCCCTAGGCTTCCAGAGATATGTGTATCTGTGCCTCTAAACACAAGCTCAGTCCTTGGGACCCTGCCCCACAGGACAGATATTTTTGTAGCCGATTCCTACTTGACAGGATTTGGGGATATCTGTGTATAAAACTCCTCATTTCTGGGTCCATCCACTTCAAGAGGCATTTAGTATCTTCTTGACCCCTAGCCTGGACTGGAGATTTCTTTAAATCTCAGATACTAATTTTGCCTCTGGGTTACTTTCCTACAACCAGCTGGACTTGCTCACCATAGTGTCTGAGCCTAAAACCTGGCACCTGTCTGCCCTACACCCACCCTGCCTGGCTGCTACATCTTCTCTGTGAATCCTATACTAGGATCAATTACAAGTCAACAGTTGATAGAAACTTCATCCTTAGTTGGCTTCCTGCATAGTTGTTCAAGACTCTTACTGTGCACATGCTCTCACCTTTATGACCAGATAGAGACAGGGATACAGACATATGCTACTAATCGCTGGACAGAATGTGGACAAAGCCACAGCAGATTCTACATGTGGGCAAAACTGGGCTCTCTTTTCCCAGCCGGGAAAGAGCCACAGAGAGGAAGGGGGTTAATCAGCAGGGGCACTAGAAAATCAGTCAGATCACAGAACACCTGCTGTGATCTGGCACTCCCTTGGCAGGGGACAGCCTATTGTCTGGTACTCTCTCTTTTTCTCTCTCTCTAGACCTCTTCTCTACTCTGAACTTCTTTCCATTTTCTCTTCCATATAATACCATGATTTCAATGACAGTTTGGTATTTAAAGAACTGCCAATGGTAGCATTTACTGACCTAGAATAGAGCCCTAGTTCTCTGCCTCTGAATCCAGAGCTGGCTACCCTCCACCTCATGGTGTCCTAGCAGCAGCCTATGTCCTCTCCTGGAAATCACACGGTGAGGGCAGAGTCTGGGGCCCCAGTGCAAGGTCTCTCTCCTTCAGTCAGGTGTGGTCAGGAGATAGATGGATGGGGGAAATAACTCCACTTCCCAGCTGCAAAGCTGAGCTTTTAAATGGCTTGCCTCTGGGCATCTGGGTCCTGCCCACTAGCCCACAGACACCTAGGGCAGAATGGCTATCTTGCTTTAGCTGTTCCTCCGGTGAGATTCCCTAAAACTTTCTTTGGCAAGCTTGCTGGAATGAGAAACCGTGATGGCCAGTCATTGTTGAGTCTTATCACGGCAATGTCTTCCACGCTACATTAGTAAATTTTGAGTGCTTAATAAGTGACATAAATGGAAAGGGGTTTACATCTTTAGAAATGCTTTTTCCCAAGGTTAATATTTCATGCTAAATTTATGCACTCTTTTGACATTTTTATGACCTGTGTACAGCAGTCTCATATGTTCGCAATAATGTCCAAATTGAAAGAGTATGATGATCACTTCACTGCTCTTTGTTAAGTCAATTTTAAGCATCTTGTTCCATTTGGGACTTATGTCCAATCAGATATTTTCCCTTTAAAACTTTGCCTCCCTTATTTTCCCAGGATTGTAATATTTGGAAAGACAAGAAAGAAACTGTTGACTTTTCTAGGGATCTCAAGTGTCCATGTGTTTCTTGTCCCCTCTTAAAGGCTAATTACCTTTAGACAAGTGAGTGTGATCTATTGAAATAAAAAAAACTCTACAAGTCTGGAATGGCTACCCTAAATTTGGATCTGGTCTCAAGTTTTTGTTTAGTTGGCTAGATAAAGGGGGTATGTCCCAGGGTGGGAAACGTAACCAACACATGTTCCAGGCCATATGCTGGTTCTTCACATACATTAATTTACTTGGTTTCTTGCAACAACCCAGCAAGCAAGGCTTTACAATGTCTAAATTTCAGATAAAGAACCTGGGGACTCAGAGAGGATAAATGACTGCCCCAGTGTGTGGCCAAGCCAGTCCCGTGGTGCCCTGACTCCCAGGCCAGAATGAACTCCGATTTGCTAGGATTATCATCATGTTTTGGATTCAGATCAGAACCTACAAAAGCCAAACATACTCTTCACTTGGGCACTTGGGATTCCATGGGACACAGCAAGACTCATCAACTACCCCCTTCCAAAAAAAAAAAAAAAGGTGGGAACAAATAGGGATCTTTCCTCAAATTCCACCAATATTGTAATTATTATAGGGGGGAAAAAACCCAACAACAACAGTATGTAGTCATTTTTTGTAGAAATGTGGTCCTGTACAGTGTGATTCTTTCTGAAGCCCAGCAGGCTTTTCTACAAGGCATGCTGGCTGGACACCCGGATGGCCTGCATTCTGATACGAATCTAATTTTTCCAAGACTTGTCTGTTTCTAAGGACTCACATGGAGTTTATAATTCACTTTGCTATTTTTAAAATGGTCTAAGGATTACCTCTAAGCCCTGAGCACAATATGGCCATTTCTTAGGCCTCCAGTTGGAGCATGTTCTGTGCCTTACAGTTGGGGCTCCACACAGATCCATCCCTGCTGCCCATTAGTGACTCGTCTGGGTCTAATTTAGGCCACAACACACATCGAGCAGGAACTCTGTAATTCCATGTTCTCTTCAATGTTCAGCAGATTTTGTTCACTCAACAAATGTTAAATGCCAGTAATAACTAACACCTTCTCTCTCTAAATAAAGCACTATTTTGAGACAGCATATACATGACCATTCTGATTTCATCTTTTATTTAGAGAGCAGGAAAAAAAAAAAAAAAGAAAAGAAAAGAAAAGAAAAAGCCACACACAGATTCTGTCAGCAGAGCCTGTATTTCAAAGTCTAAAACTGGGTCATGGAGACGGGCTAGAGGCTAGGGGACGCTGAAGAGCTTGGAAGCCCTGAAAGGATCTGGGGATGGTAGTAATAAAAAGTGTGTTCTGCAAGCCTTCAAGGAGAAGACAGAACAGGAGGCTGGAAAGAGCCCTGGGTAGGCGACTTGCTGCCAAGGGGTGGTCTGGGCTCAGCCACCACTGTTGATGCCAATGCATGTGGCGCTCAAGGGTCAAAGCAGATGCTGCCTGAGAAACACCTGTTGATTCACTTAAATTATTCATTTGCTGAGCACATATTTATTGGGTGCCTACTCTGTATTCCACACAGGGAAAATCATGGAGAACATGGCCCTCGCCCTCAAGGAACTGAGGTTGGGGAAGATATTAAATCAAATGATCTCAAAATAAATATGGAATTTAAGTGCAATACATGCCATGGAGGAGAGATTCATGATGCAGAGAAATAAGAGAGAAATTCAAGACACCTAGCAGGCCCTGATCAACCGCACCTACGTAGGTCTTGGTGCCTGAAGGCTCCACACTGTTCCTGGAGGCCACTTTTTAGTGGCTGAAGGAAGCAGACTCAGGGTGGTGGCTGTCTACCAACTTGTGTGGAAATCTTTCAAGTTTTGCAACCAGTGTTCTGGCTGAACATTGGCATTGCATAAGAGCTTATAATAGAGGGATTTGCTCTGGGCTGGAAGGCTGGTAAAAGGTTTCATGTAGGGGTAATATGTGAGCCAAGACCCGAAGAATAAGTAAGAATTAACTAGGTGAAGACAGAACTTATTTTTAGGCGCCTTGAGCAGAGAGCCTTCAAAGGCCCAATGGTAGGAGGGAACAAAATGTGTTTGAGAAGCTTAAAGAAGTCCAGCGTGATGAGAGTGCATTAAGCAAAGGCTGTGTAACAGGGGATGAGGTGAGGGTGTTGCATGTGAACCAGAACACGCAGGATTGTGTAGATTTCATTTATTTCCTTATGAACAATGGGAAGCCATTAAAGATTTTCAGCCGAGAAAGGCATGGCCAGGTCTGCCTTTTATAAAAACACTCTCAGGCTGCTGGGGGAGCATCTGGAAGGCTGCTGTGTCCATTCCGGGGAGAGGATGGTGGCTCAGACTAGGGTTGGTGATAAGGGTGGAGAGAGTATATTGCTTCTTGCTTGCCAGATTGCTGGATGACAGTCGTTCGCTGAGCTAGGACACATTTGAATAGGCCTGGGACATGTTGGGGATGGGAGCCAAGAGAGAGACTCTTGGAAGAGATAGAGGAGGAGGGTGTTGCTACAGGGGAGACTCTGTAGTATCCCATAGGAAACCAGGGTGCAGGGGAGGGTTCTGGACAGAGCACTAGGTGGGGCTTGGAGAAATTCCAACAGTTAACGGCTGGCCCTGTGAAAGGTGGGTAAGAAAGCATGACCAGCAGGGACAGGGATCAAAGAAGCCAAGGAAGGAAGACACTTCAAGAAAAAGGGAGTGGACAAGAATTGTCAAATGAAACAAAGGCTGAAAATGCCCATTGGCTTGATCTCCAGAGAGATTTCCCTGAAGGGTTCATGAGAGTGGCTATATTTTTCATTCAACTCTTCACTTGGAAAACTGATTGCAGACTCACAGGGGATTGTGTAGTACAGAGAGTTCCCACATACCATCACCCTGCTTCCCCCAGTGGTAACATCTTACACAGCCATCATGTCACAGCCAGGACCCTGACACCGGTGCAGGACGGGAGACTCCCCAGCAGACCTTCATGGGATAACAGCAAGAGCTGCTGTGGTGAGGTATTGGGATCAGAAGTAAAATCAGAGTGGGTGTGAAAGAAGAGACAGAGGCCGTGTAGACAGCAAATACTGTATTCTGCTCAGCACTAGGCACGATGTCAGGTACTGGGTGCAGGGTGGGGAGTCCTGTGGAAACATTCACGTCCACAGGATCGGGACAAGAAATAAGGGGAATAGGAAGCTGAGGGTAGAAATCTATCTCTGGCAGTGGGCATCAATGTCGGAGGCCACAGTGGACCTGGGAGCAAGATTTCTAGCTGTGAGTCCTTGGGAACGAGCCCCTAGCGGTGGCAGAAGGAAGCTCACTCAGGTTGTGGCAGAAGCATCAAGGCTTTTCCTTCAGGTCAGATTTTCTGGGCAGTTGGTCATCCCAATACATCTCAGAGTTTACAAACTGTTAAGAGCGGAGAATCTTTCTATACCTGAGTCCCAGGCATTTTACAGCTATTCCATTTTCTAACTGAACATGAGAAGGAACTTTAGCTCGTGGGTTTGAGGGATGAATTCCTAACAAGCCCATTTCACAGATGAACACACTGAACCCCAGGCTCCAAGGGAGCTCACATCATCCAACCACGTATGGCAAAGCCCTCCCTGGATCTCAGAATTCTGGTGTTTGATGTTTCTATTCCATTGCCTCTTAGAGTACCTTACTCTGTGGGCTGCTCTGGGTCTCCAAAAACAGATTCTATTGAGTGGTGCAATTACTTAGCCACTGCTTCCTATGAAAGTTTGGTCATTTTCTTCTTCCAGATATCACCCAAGTTGGCCATCCCCAGATATCCAAAAGCCGAAAATATCATAGGAGGACATGTTTTCTCCTTGTCTTTCATTCTAGTTGATAGATAACCAAGAATCAGAAAAATAATTAAGTATTCGAAACCTTGAGGGTAGATTTGACTAATGTCGAACATTCCAACTCCTGCTCTACTAGGGTCATTCCTGAAGCTCTGTTTTCAAAATGGAGGCCAAGGAGAGCAGGTCAAAGGAAGAGAAGCAGGTAGAAGCTGGCAGCAGGACGCGGGTCCCCATGGGGTCGGGGCTCGTTTGGCTTCATTCAGACGGGTGTGCGGGGAGATTCCCCTCGCCCGCCTCATTCCATCTCCACGGGAAGACAGAGAGTGCAGCACTGGCTGCTCCTGGGGGAGAAGCTGTAAGAAAGCTCTGGTCCTGCATACTAATTAGCCTACTTTAATGACTCTTCATCCCCTGCCTCCAACTGCAACAATCCCCTCTTCCGAAATCGCCTGCTCCTAGCGGAGGAGGCTCGCTGCCATGGCAACCAAGCCTTCCAATGCTGGGAAAACTCACCATAGAGATGTGGGGAGAAAAATTCCACTGGTGCATTTCCAAAGAAGAAGGGCTTAAGGGCGGGGGAGGGAGAGCAAGGGTTTGGGGGAATGATGTGGCTGGAGATGGGGAGCTTCCCTGGCTGAGGGCAGAGGGGTCACTACACAAACGTGCATGTAGACACAAAAGCCCGCATGCAGAGAGAGGACCAGTGGAGCCTGGTGCTGGGAGATCCAGCTACACATGCTGATGTTCATGTCACCTCATCCATGGGGTGCCCCACACAAGAGAGGGAGGATAGGAAGAGGTCTGCAGTGGACTGTCTCATGAATCAAATACTCCCTCCCTAGTCAGTAAAACATAGTACGGAGGTTGAGTGTGCTCTCATCCACATGTGGAACTTGGTCACTGGGGGCTTCTGTTAGTGCTCTGACTCTGCTAGAGAATCCTATTCGAAATGCGATTATATTTCCTTTGAAAAGAGAGAAAATATAGTCAATACAAGGTGCATGCTCTCTACTGAGTTGCTGCAAGAGAGGGAGTATCCACTGAGGTGTGTTTGGTTGGAGCCACCCGCTCCCACCCGATGTGACCCAGGACTTCTGCTATTGCTGTGGGGACAGACACTGGGCCAGCCACATTTGGCACCTCCATCTCCTCTTTAGCGGGACGGCAAAGCAGCAGATGGGGTGTTTGGGGTGTCCCCTCTAATTCTGGGGCATCCCTTAGCATTGTCTAAAGCTCTGTCCCATCTGAAGTGCTTTGATTCATCCCTGCCCTGTTCTATAGAGCTCCCTTTCACAGCCTTTTCTTCCTGTTTCTAAAGCAAGGCAGTGCCTTTTGCGTCATGAGCCCAGAGCATCATTTCTGAAACACCCCAGTGTTAAGTGGCTGGCACACATTCATGTCAAAAGGGGTGTTTAGTTCCCAAAACCAAAGCAAACACACACACAAATGTTCTCTTTGGGACCAACGTGGGAGAGAGTTTCTAAAGGCCGACCACAAGCTGATTGTGTTTCTGACAGTCCCCTTCTCTCAAAGGAATGAGCAAATTCTGCCATGCCTTTATCTGTGCCTGACAACTCCCAGAAACAAGCCAGGGCTGGGAGCTCGCCTCGGATCCAAGTCAGGAAACCCTGAGAGCAGGAGGCGGCCCGCGCTTGGAGAATGAAGCTCTGGAAGCCACACAAAACCTGGAGGCATTTCATTCCCAGTCTGGGTGAATGACGCAGAGAAAAGCCTTACTTGGTCGTATTAAATAAGATACACATGGTCACATTCACCTTTGTCCTGCTGATGTCATTTTTGACACAAAGACTTTGTAACGTGCTTGACTCCCAAGCCCCAGCTTTTCAATGTGACATTTGATGAATCTTTCATTCATTTCTTTTCAACAAATATTTATTGAACAAACTCTGCGAGATGCAGGGGTGGAATACAAAAGTGACAACCCACCTGTCCTTCTTTAAGAGGGTATTTGGAGATAATGGCCCTCTCTTACATTTGCAGAGGACACTCAGTTCCCAAAGCACTTCACACACATCATCTAATTTAATCCTCATGCCCAGCCTGGCAGGGCGGAGATAAAGCCTGTGCTGCCGAGCAAGGAACGAGGGGCAGGAAGCCCTTGACAAAGGATGCCAACAATGTTCGGGGCTGCTATCCTGGCTCTTACCAACTCACTTTGCACCTAGGAAATTTAGGTGCTAAAACTGTATGTTCTCCAGGGACCAGGGCACAAGGCAGTCTGGGTATGAAAAGCCTCTTGGGAGATTAAATAAGTTGGCCTTCAAAGAAATCTTTGAAAGTGAGGACACTTTATTCAGAAAGAAAATTGGCTTTGCTTTCAAAGAAGACTGCAAAGGGGACATTTCAAAGTGATGGCTTAATGAGGTAGAAAAAACACTGGCCAAGGAGTTAGGAGGTTGAGAGCCCAGTGCTACCCTGTGGCTTTTAGAAAAGGAGGAAATCGGGCCAGATTATTTCCAAACTGCAGGTCAAAAATTCAGCATGGTTTACCAGGCAGGTTTGCAATCGTATGTGTTATTCGGAAGTTCCTGAAAAAGATTTGATTGAATGCAGTTTTAGAAGTTATGCAATTGGTTATTACATATAGGTGCCTTTATTTAATTGCCAAGATGGGTTGAATGTCAAGAGCTAAACAGTATTTTCAAGGGCTTGTTATTTTGAGATCTCCTCTCACATGTACTATAACCTAGACAATAGATTATAAGGATGGAAAGCAGAATGTCTGGAACAAAATAGACATTCCATAAATATTTGCTTCATAAATATATGAAGATGTGGATGGATGAATGAATGCAGAGCAAAGAAGAGGATTTTGTAGTGGTGGCAGAGAAGAAAATGCAAAAGAAGGTTCTTCTGAGAAGCGTATCAACGTATCTCCTGCCAAAAACAAAAGCCATGTAACCAAGGAACAAAATATTGCCTCGGAGGGAGCTAAGTAGGGGTGGGCAGGTACCTCTGTACAAGAAGTTTTAATTTTACTACTCGAGTCCTAATACTTTTTTTCTTAAGGTTAGTTTGGTGACTTACTATTGCTAAGGAGCCGCATTGCCTGTGTTTTCTGATCCCAGATATCTGCATCTGGAAAATGAGGTTACTCCTATACCAGCTCCAAGACAGCACAATTCCGGGTAGATCCAAGCTTCAGATTTGAATCCAGCTTAGATCAGGGAGATCTGTCATTTCAGCTCATCTTATGTGGTCAAATAAGCCACTTGGGGACCCTCAGCTCCTCAGCATCTTGGCCTGTGGGCTGCTCACTGATGGTGTCTCCGAGGTTCTGCCAACCCTGTCTGGTGTGCAGGTGTAAGGATTTTGTGCTTTCTAGAAACGTCTCACCAGTGGAGCCCTGGGCACCAGCCGTGGAGGTTTGTCTGTGCTGCCTCCTTTGCCTCTGTTTGCCGGGGCTGTGCTTCCTGGGGAAACGTGCTCAGGTTTCTTCTGGACCTTGTCAATTTCTGACCAGCCTTCCAGCTAAAGCTCAGCCTTCTTGGTAGCACTCTATGAAACCTCCAACCCAGGGGACCATCTAAAATTTACCCTTTCTGAAGAAACCACTTATCAGATTAAACTTTTGTGCTATGGATATAGAATATCCTTATGGATATTCTATAATATCCTTATGGATATTCTTTCTCTTTCCCACTAGATTAAAAACCCTTCTATATTATAATCATATTGCAAAATATAAATTTATCAAAGTAACATGCCATACACCTTAAACTTACACAGTGTTACATGTCACATGCATGCAGTAAAGAAGAAAATAAATTCCTCCTTGTACAGTGGGAACTGTATTTGATGCACATCTATGCCCCCACAGAGCCCAGTAGGGGTTGAATAAGCATTGGTTGACTGATGGATAATAAATACATCATGGTAATTATGCTAAGGAAGTCACTGTCACTGCAGTATTTAAGGAGTCAAATGAGAAATTCACAACTTTGAAGTACAAATAGATAAACGTTACATGCAGACCAGAATCATGTAAAAAAAAAAAAAAAAGGAAGTTCAGAAGCTCCACTACTAATATTCTTGTTGTAAAAATAAATTAGAATCTGTATGTTCTGCATCATAAGTGTAATTTAGTAGTGGTGAGCACAGCAATCAAGAAGAATTTATGTAAAGAGGAAAGTGGAAGCAGAATTATTTGCTCACATGGGCCATTGCTTAGTTAAAGCCTCTGCTCGGAAAAATAACTTTTATACTGCTCGACTTGATGTTACTGATTTTTCATTCTTAACGCTTCACTGCCCTTTGATTCCTTAAAAATGAATCATGAGCTTTGAATGTGAGGCTAAGAGGAAGGGATGTAAAGAAAGGGAGAAGGAGGGAGTTTAAGTACTAGAAGAAAGATAATATGTATTCTCTGCTTTCTCCAAAGACTGAGCATCAGATTGAAATCTCTGCACTGAGTGAACAATACTACTTGCATTATCCAAACTTAAAAAAAGAAAATGGGGTGGGGTTTCTTCTCCATTTATTTTATGAAACCGTTTCACAGTCCATGTGCTAAGTCATCTAAAGGTAGTCCCCAGATCATTGCCTCTTTCATGCAAACCAGTTATTGACCAGATATTGATGAGAGCCCTCACAATTTATAGCCTGGTGCTTAATTAACAAAAAACTTCAATAATGCCCTTCCAGCAGGCTGAACTTCCTAATCATTTCTTTTCACTCTGAATGCAAAATTGGACCCACTTGGAGTCTCAAACCCTCACTCTTTCATAGCAAAAGATTTCAAATCTATGATCTCATTTACAGGAGAAAGTGTGATCTTTTTCTCCATCATCCTCACCGGAAATAGCACCAGCTCATTGACTTCACATTTCCTTAGTGAGATTGCCAGTGTTTCAAAGTCCGATATAAGATGCTCCCTTCTAACCTCCAGGATACTTCTGCAGGGTTTTTGAATATATCTAAGAATGTCCTGAGTAGAACAGTTCCATTAAAATCACCTCTCTGGGCTCAGTGAATGCAAACAGTGGGATCCCCAATTATGGGCACAAGTTCTCTTTCTCTTCCTCTCTCTATCCCTATTTCTGTCTCTTGCTTGCTCGCTCCAATAACTTACCAAATAGTTTCAGTAGATCTAATGGAATTAAGCCTACCAACGGACGAGATGCATTGATGACCATGAAACTCATTGATATTGCAAGTGGAAGAAATTTTGAAGGAGGCAAAAACAGTTGCAGTGGTGACTGGAGCGTCTCTCCAAAGAATTACTGTCAGACTGAACTGGGGAGGGTTCGAGCACTTTAGAATTTGGCTGGAGGGCTGCTTGTCAAATGGTAGTCATCTCTGGCCTTCAAATAGAGACCAGATAATAACTGTAATTTAACCTGCTCCTGCCTTACAGAGAGCAGCCACCTTTTCAGCTCTGGGGGGGAGGGTGGTTCTGCAAAGAACACAGAGCGCTTCTCTGTGTAATTAAAGCTCCAGCTGCATGGATCCGCTCATCAGAAATTCAAAGAGTCCGGGAGACCGGTCTCTCTCAGTCTTCCTCGCCCCTCCCACATCCTCTTCTTGTTTCCTCCTCTTTCCCACCCTTTCTGGCTTTATAATTCATCTCTGAAACTGCCACAGAAAAACTTCCAAAACACCGAATAGTCCCACTTCCTAACTAAACGGGGTGCTCCTTGAAGGCCTGTCCTATGTCTTGACAGAGAGCCTTCATAGACGTTGGCGGAATTAATGAAAGTTCTCCTTGCCCCCAGTGATGCTGGCGAAAATATTACTTCTATGCAAATGAATCCTACACCTTAAAATATTCCACCGTATCTCAATGTGTGCTCCACCAATTCAAGGAGGGTAGATATTAATCTTCAGGAAGATACCACCATAACATGTATCCACATTTATACCAAACAACTAGCCTAAAGATTCATTAGTGGGTATATATCACTCTTAATGTCAGTTGCTTAGCCAAAAAAAGCAGGCTACTCCCAGTTAGACTTTTGGCAGAGGAACGGTGAAGATCTTAGGCTGTGCAGTGAATACTCTGTAGGTTCAGATCTGGGCTTACAGCATTTATTGATTATGTGAATACAGGTAGAGCTTTCTCACCTTTCCAGGAGGGGCCCATGTACTCACTGACTCATAGGGCAGAGTTTGTGAGTAGCACTTATAACATGGCTCAGAGGGGTCTGTCCTCGGTAAGACTCAATAAACATCAGTCACTTCAGCCAGCTGATCATGGCTCTTCCAAACAGAGTTACAGATTACAGAGTTTTGGGGTGCCCGGGTGGCTCAGTCAGTTAAGCGTCTGACTTTGGCTCAGGTCATGATCTCAGGGTCCTGGAATCGAGCCCCGTGTCAGGCTCCCTGCTCAGCTGGGAGTCTGCTTCTCCTTCTCTCTCTCTCCCTCTGTGATCTCCCTCTCTCTCTCTCAAATAAATAAGTAAAATCTTTAAAAAAATTACAGAGTTTCCAAAAGGGCAACTTTGCTTTGTTTCCATCATGGAAAAGGGACACTAAAATAACATCAAGAGTTTGGTTTATCCCTGGTTAGTAACTCCCTAGGTGCCTGGTTTATCTAAAAATAATATATCAACAAAGGGCTTGGCTGTTTCTGCGATGACCTTTGCAAGGACAGATAGGTGATTGTTTTAACCTCCATTTCCTAAGGAGGCACAGTCTTGTACTAGTGGCTTAGTCTAAGGCATGTCTCTGGCAGGCGGGCCAAGTCAGGCTCAGAGCCTAGTGGCAGCAACTCTCCTCTCTCACTGTTTAATATACTCATACCATCAAAAGCCTTCAAAAAGCATGTTCTTTCATGTGCTCTCCACCACAACCTGCTGAAAATACAGCCAGAAGACAACAAAAAATGAAGCGGAGAGGCTAAGAGGCTTTCCTGTGGCAATGCAATGAATTAGAGGCACGGAGAAGCCTAAAGCTTAGGTAGCTTGTCTTTCAACAAGCTCTTTCCAGTTTACATATGAACTACCTCCTCATGAACTACAGTTGATTTTTTAAAAAATCTGAATATGTGCTGTAAACAGTCACGGTGGTTCTCAGCGAGGGGTCAACAGACCAGCACCAGGGGCTTCACGTGAGAACTTGGAAGAGGTGTACATCCTGGGACCCCACCATAGCCCCACTGAACCAAAACACTGGGGGTGCGGCCAGCCTTCTGTTCTACCAAGGCCTGCAGGTGACTCCCCCGTACATCAAAGTTTGAGAACCTTGTTCTCCTGGAACAAGGAGGCTAATAATAAATGATCTCATTCAATCCTTACAACAACTCTAAGATACGTAATACTGTTCTCACAGTCTTGGCTAGGGAAACTAAGACTCTAAAGGAACAGTCAACCTTTCTAACATCATGTGGTCGGTAAGAAAAAAACCCCATGTCTGCCTGACTCCAGGGGCCTTCTAAACCCACTGTCCACTGCTTCTAAACCCACTGTCCCACTGCCTCTCAGCAAGTGTTAACTGGCAGAAAGAGTTTTACTAGCAAGGGTTCATTCAATCTGTCTATAATTCCTGTGCAAATAAAGCTAGTCCTTTACTTCACAATAGACCGCTACATTTAACATGATGGCTATTGTGCCCCCCATTCTCATCATACAATTTGGTGGATGGGCTGCTAAAATCATTAGTCCTTCGCACTTGACAGTGGAAATCTGAGCTTTTCTAGGGGACAATCCCACAGATGCCCAGTTCCAATGGGATCCAGGCTCACACAGCTTCATTAACTTTTTACACACTACTCCAAATTTTAAATTGAAGAACACTTTGATCACTGAGGTCTCCAAATGGTTGGTACTTATTTTCGAAGAGAAGAAAGAAATGTAACTGACCTCAATTTCCCTAACTAGAATTGGCTCAGTGGTTCAAAGAGAGTCATTTATAGTCAAACAATTAAAATAATGGTGAAGGCCTGCATTCCCCTGATGGAAGTCTTGACAGCTGTCTTTCAAGATATTTTTCAAAGAACAACAGGTGCTCTGTGGTTTCATCCTGAAGCTGTGGATGCTGATCCCAGGATGGGGCCTGTGCATAAGTGGTTGCATATTTCATTTTATGCTGCTTCTCTCTATCAGTCTGACCTTGCGGTCATTAAGTTTTCAAGAAATCATGGGAACAGAACTGATTATAAACTTAAAGGACAGCAATTTGGTATAAGATGCTGGTAAAGGGCAAGTAGGGAGTAATTTTTAAGACTAGAACTACTGGGACCCCTAAGGGATCTTTATATCTCAGCGCATACATCTGTGAAATGACCACACTTCCAACACCTAATTCAGGGGGGCCAAAAGAGGAAGTATGCTTTCCCACTTCCCTACCCAGGCTTCACCCAACCACAGTGGCCTGGATGGGGGTGGAAGGGGGTAGAATAAGACAGGAGAAAGGAAGACTCTACTAGGGCTCTGAGAAAGAAAATCTATGTAATTTGCTCAACCCCATGTTGTCTCTCCCATCTGATAAACAATTATGTATCATTACATTTTGTACACATATCTTTGTGAAACGGAGTTTGCTACAGGGTACAGTCTATCTTTGAAGTGATTTTTAAGTCAAAGCGTACAAATGACTTCCTTTAAACTGAAAGGCCATGTGAATGTTGAACAGTAGCTATGCCGTGTACCAGAGAGGGTCTTAGTTACCCAACGTCTTTATATCCTGTGGCATGTGCACAAAAGAAATGAAAACCGTTGGTTAGTTGTTCCACATGATACCAATTAATCAACTGGATTGATATCCCCTTCCCCCATTGAATTAGCTAATTTCTTGGCTAAGCCAATTTAATTATTTTGGCCACATAGACTTCTCTTCAGACTAATCAATAAAAACCCAGAAACTATCATTTTAAAGGTTAACCTGCTAAATGATTCAAAACACAGGCATTTTGAAATAAGTTCTCTCTCTAAAACTCCTTCTTTTTTATCCTGTGGACATAATGGCCAAAGTGAAATGCTATTTAAAAAATAAAATTATCTCACTTACGAAAAAAAAGGGATGCCAGGGTATCATGCTTTCTCAAGTGATTTGAGAAAACAACGAAAAAATCAGCAAGTTCCAATATTTAGACAACTTGAAATATAGATTAAATAAACTCTATTTTCTTTCCAAAAGAAAATGGAAAAACAATAGATTAGGAAAAAATATTTGCTTAATTACATATACATGAGTAATTACACACCCACACCCACACCCACGTATTTTAAGGAATTATTCACTTAAAAGAAAAAAAATCAGGACCTCAAAACATAAATATCGAAAGCACAGAGGCAGAGAATCTACACAAGGAAAATAAGAATGGGTTAGAAAAATTGGATGGTGATTGATTTTGCCATTTGTCCTTTCCAGCCCTACCAATGAAGGCATCACCTAAATGCATATAAAAACCTGGCATGTGTATCTGAAGCATTTATTTCGGACTACCGGCTCTCTCCCAGTTTGACTCACTAAACCCTGTCTTCAGCCTCAAAAGTTCTACATTTACCTCCACCCTGAGGGGTATTTTCAGCATCGCATGCTTTGAGGTTCCATTTTGGACACACTACCCAAGCTCAACCCGGCATGCCCTGCCTCAGATGTGTGGCCCACGTTTAGCCTCTGCCCTTTGTGCTGGCAAGGTGGGTAAAGGACCTCGTTGGCTATTGACTTTCTGCCTTGCCCCGAGGGAAGTCATCAACAGTCAGAGGGACAGAGATCATGCACCAATAACCAAGGGGAACCAGGTTCGCACCTGGGAGACAGGGTTTTATTTAGGAATTTGCAAAACTTTTAGTTTAATCACCAATCTTCTCAGAGTTGGATGCCACCAAGACACATGGGGATGGGTGGTTAGCAATATTCATATACTGGTGGATCCTGTGCAATCGTTTTAAAAGCAGGATGACGACATAGATCAAGAGTCGTAATAATGCCCGGATCCTTTGATTCTGTAAGTCCACTACTGGGAGCTTATCCTAAGTCAGTAATTCAAAAAAAGAAAAAAGTCCTACATACGATCATGCTCTCTGCACAGTTATTTAAAATAGTAAGGAAAGGAAAAATTTAGAAGTTCAATAGTAGAAAACAAGTAGGCTAACCTTGGTAGTTCAACCATAAGGAATATTACTTAACCATCAAAAAATGATCATGACACAATGATCATTCATTGTAACAAGAAAAATGTTTGTAATAAAAGACCAGGTAAAACTGAATACGCATTGTAAGATCAAGGTGATTACAACTATATAATGTGTGTGCATGTGTACATGTACATAGCGTATATACCACAGATGCTCATTTGCAAACTCTGTGTTTGAAAATCCTCCTACCCTCTAAAATTTATTTGTAACCCCCAAATCGATACTCATGGTGCTTTCACAGTCATTCACAGACCTTCACTGAGCAGGGACAATTTTGAGTCAGATAAGGTGATGCTCTGTGCTATAAATGAGCATCCTTTTCACCATCTAATTAGTGCCACGGTTGGTTTTTTTTTGCATTTTTTATGGGTTTTGTCGGTGATTTCACTGTTGAAAATGGCCTACAAGCATAATGCTCAATGTTGTTTAGCATTCCTAAGGGCAAGAAGATATGATGTATCTTATAGAGAAAATATGTGTGTTAGATAAGCTGCCTTCAGGCATGAGATAGAGGGCTGTTGGCTTCGAGCTCAAAGTTAATGAATCCACAGTGTATATTAAATAAGGTGTCTTTAAACAAACACACACATAAAACAAGATTATGTATTGATCAGCTGATGAAAAATGTTGTCACCAGAGGTTCACAAGAACCTAACCCTGTATTTCTTCTAGGAGCAACGGTTCAGTAAGTACTAATTCAGTGTTTGTGGTGAGTTTATAGAGCATGACTACCACTAATAGCAAGAATCAACTACACATACATACGTGTGCAGACACCGGTGTATGTGTGTATGTATATATATATATATATATACATACACACATACATACACACATACACACAAACACTACAAGAAAATTGTGTGTACAGATATACAAATGCAATTATCTGGGTTTAGGGATCCTTGAGTTTTTCTCTTAAAATTTCAAAATTGTTTTTATAACATTGCTTTCACCATGCAAACATTTAGAATGAACAAAAGCCAAAGAAACCCTGCTGATGGATAACAGAGTTCTCTAGTCATAGGTATAGATTTTTTTGGAATACGGTGGCCTTACTATCCTTGTCAAACAAAACAAGTTGGCCAGCACGTGTCCTTCATGCACATTCTCTGGACAGATCACCTGATCTTGCAATGTTTTAGTTGGCTCCACTAAGAGGTAAAGATAATATCAGGCCTTGCACGAATGTGTACATTAAAATCCTGCTGTAAGCTTCCCAGAGAGATCTTCTGATTCTTTTAGGGTGCTAGCCCTGTGGTCTGCAGAATGTCTACTTTAAACTATTACTTGGTGCCAGGGACTGAAGTTTGTCCCCCCAAAATGCATATGTTGAAACTCTCGCCCCCTGTAGGATGGTATTAAGAGGCAGGGCCCTCATGATGGGATTAGTGCCCCTACAAAAAGAGGGGACAAAGGATCGTTCTCTCTCTGCATGCACATCCGAAATAAGGCCACGGAAAGACATAACCAAGAGGAGGGCCCTCACCAAGAACCTGACCATGCTGCACCCTGGTCTCCAGACTGTGAGAAATAAACGTCCATTGTGTGAGCCCCCCAGTGCATGGTATCCTGTCACAGCAGCCGGAGCAGACTCTGACAAAACGCCAACCCCCCCAACATGATGGTCTTGAAGAGAGGTCCGTTAAGGAGCCGATTCAAGTTAAATGAGTTTCATAAGGGTGAAGCCCTGATTCAGTAGAACTAATGCCCTCATAAGAAGAGAGAGAGAGACACCAGAGAGCTTGCTTTCTGTCTCTCCACCATGTGAGGACACAGTAAGAAGGCGGCCATCTGGCCAGAGCGTCCCCACCAGAAACTAAACATGCTGGCACCCAGATCTTGGACTCACAGCCTGTAGAACTGTGAGGAAATAAATTTCTGTTGTTTAAACCACCCCGTCTGTGGTATTTTGTTATGGCAGCCCGAGCTGACTCATACACTTGGGTTCAGTCCTCTCGCCCTCTAGCTTCGCACTGGGTTCAAAGGATGGGACACACTGGATCTGGAATCATCACAGGCTGGCTGCAGGTTCCTACCACATCGACGTTCTTGTCAGGCAACTCTCCAGGTAACCACCCCTCCTGGATTCAGGTAACCCCTCCCTCCCCTTGTCACTTGGATAGGGTCCAAGGGTGATGGGGTCTGACACCATCCCTTGTTGTTTCCCTAAAACCTATCTACACCTTTGTAAATTGTCCTTTTATTCAAATATTTCTATTACTCCATGTCAGTGTGCTACATTTTTCATATCAAAACCCTGACAGGAACTAACACAACATGAGAATTGCTAAAGAGATTATTTTTCAAAATACAATTTTGAATATCGCATCACTGATTGAGAGACCAAGGCCCAAGAACTCCTAATTAACTGTTGATCACATCACACACTCAGGGTCACCCGAGTCATTACAAATGGGATCACCAAGGGACAGTGGCTGCTCATTGCCTGTACCACTTGGCTGGTGATAACAAGGGAAGAAATGAAACCCCCTTGTTCTGCCGAGAGCACAACTTATTAATATTACATTTTTTCTTCCCCTACTCTACAAGCCAGACCTTCCATAATCTCTGGTTCCATTTTTTTATTTTTGCCATGTCTTTTTCTCCATCTTGGTTCCATTTGCTGAAAAGTCTCCATTGTTCTAGGGGTCAGGAAAAAGGGGCAGGGGGAGCGCTTGTTTCGAAGCGATTGCCTAGCAACCCATCTTCCTTATTCCAAGGACAGAGGCGATTTGCATTTTGAGAAAGAGGAAAAAAAGCTCCCCTTCTCATGAGTCCCAGAGTAAGAATGTCTCGCTGACCACTCCTCAAAAGAACCTTCCTTCCTCTGAGAAGTCCCCCTGGGTGGCCTTTCTTTGCCCGCAACTGCTTGTGTGTACTCCCTTGGGACCGGAGCTGCCTTCCGAGGTGCACCCAGAGCCACCCGCAACAATGAGTGCCTTCTGGCACTGCCAAGCTGCAGTCCCAGGCGAGCGGCACCAGGACAGGGCTCAGAACATCCTGATCTCATTCAAGTGGACATTTCTTTCCCACACTGTTCTTTCCTTTTGGAGCTTTCTTTCCTGGAAACGTGCCACACCCAGGGGATGTCTAAGCCTGCTGCTTTTAACCCCCAAACTGCCAATGACTTCCTTGAGCTTGCTAAGGCAAAGTTGAAGCCAGCAGATAGAGCTATGGAGAGAAGAGGACACATCACCTCCCCTCGGAAGTTCTCAGCTGACCTACGGGAGGCAGGAACCAAGGGAAGAGAGAATGTTCTTCACCTCATTTGAGAAACTGAACCAAGCTGGTAGATGGAAAAAAGTCTCTACTGTAAACCAGAGACCTCCTACCAAAAACATCTCACCCTCCATCCTGCTCGGTCTCCATGCTGAAGGAAAAAGGATGGTTCTCTAGAAAGGCAGTGTGGGGAGGGATAAGATCAGAGTCCTCCCTGATTTATGCTTTAAAGAGGTAACGAGAACTCTCTGGCTATCTGGCTCCACGTTGGGCAAGACCTTTAACCTTCTGAAGCTCTAAGTTGTCATCCATAAACCAGATATTTAGGAAGGACACTGACAACTGTTGACAGTATTTCACTTATTTGAACTCCACCAAGTAACATGAGGCATGTGCCCTTGGTGTATTGTTGCATAAGGACCATCTCATGATTGTGTTTGCGTTGGTTCCTTTGTCTCCTTATCCTGCTACGATATTTGTCACGAGGAGAGGCTCTGGCTATCCACAGGTAATATTGATCTATAACATGATAGCAATTATGTCTGTCATTAAGAAGATGTTATGGTATCTTATATACCTGTGCATTCCATTGCCATTTTATGTATTTCCATCCACACACACACACCCAAGACAAAGAAACCATGAAGGTCTGCGTAAGACTAATTGACACACACACACACACAAAAACTTCTTTGACCAATATAGAGATAGTCCTCTAAGAGAGAAAAAGGTAGAAGATAATACCACCGAGTCCTCTTATCTGTAAGGCCAGGAGATGGACGCATCCAGAAAAAAAATTCTAAATGGTTCATGGAGTGGGCCAATGAACAAGAAACAAAGACATTTTTAAAAATACAATTAAAGCAAAAAACTTTACCTCATGCAGAAGAACTCAACTGTGGCTGTGTTTTTATTTTTTATTTTTGCCAGATTGGTACATTCTCTAAGAATTTATCTTCAGTCTTCTCTGTGCAGAGGATATTTTTATTTAATCCAGTGCAACTGGAAATTGAGCTTAGACTCTTAAAGACAAAAGGACTTTAGAAGTCATCTGATATGAACACTGTCCTCATTTCACAATTGAGATCCACATTCTGAGGCCCAAGGAGGTTTGAGTTTGCCCAGATGACATGCAGATCACATGGGTGGTACTCAATGCACAGAAATCATTACTTAGGACACTTTGGGCTCAAGTAACTACAGGTCGTTGACTTCATTATATAACGGGAGTATTTATATTCATTAGCAGACCAACTTTGTTTCTCTTTTGAGAGAGTTTTGAGGCATATGCTTTGGGGAATGAAGAACGTGGAATGTTGAGGGAGGGGCTGAAATGGGCCGCCATGTTCTTGTTCATTCCCGCAGGAGTATTTGAGGACACACTGGGTGTTCTAGCTCTGAATGAGCAACTAGGGAAGACTGTCATGGCCAGCTGTGTCCTTGGGTGAATGTTTTCTCTACTGCAAAGTTGGTGAGTTTTACTGAGAGTCTGGGGAACAGTGAGGCAGTCATCTGGTGAAAAGTGTAATCAAACATTCTCTGGGTTTCCCTGAACTGCTTACCATTTCCCCTTTTTCTCTTAACTACTGCCACTTCATTATTTACAGTCAGTTGTGCTTCAAAGCTGTGAACATTTGGGCATTCTCCTCCCTGTGACATGGAGAAATCGTTGAGCATGGTCCTTATGCTATTTAAATAATTATGTCATAAGTATAATGAGATACTAAGCTTCAGACTTTGGAGAATAGTCCATGATTGCCTTTGAAAGCTCCGATGAAGTTTGGCAAGTCTGAAAGAATCAAGGAGAGTGTGGAATGAGGGCTTATTGGAGGGCATAGGGTGAGTCTGAACCATAGTTGATTCTGGAAGCAGAGTGTTTCATAAATTTCTCCCTGTGCAACACATCTGTTCCTATTCATTTTGTCCGGGCTAAAATAATTTACAGAAATGAGAATATGGTACCTGATTTTAATTGTCAGAATAAAAAATCATGGAATCTTCAAGTTGTAGAGCTTTTTACAAGTTCTTTACAGCACATACATTCTTAAAACCGAATCTCCCAAACTAAATCAAATAAAAATGCATTGTATCACTAAGAGTTTATTTCTAGAATTTCAAATGGTAACACTTATGTATTGTAGATCAAACCCCCAAAGCACATTAAAGTTCGGCTGTTGCCAAATGTGTTAAAATTATTTATACAACCTATCCAAGCATGTTGGTTTCCATTAGTTTTTATTAATGGTTATAATGCATTTAGTATTAATACTAATATTAATGGTTATAGTATACATCATCAGATGGCATTTAAATCAGAAATCAGCTGTTTATAGAGCCAGTCACTGAAGCCACTCCACAAAATACTGGGGTCCACAGAACACAATTTACACAACACTGACTCCTTTCGTGGAAGTGTGTCATGGAAGACAGAAAGCCTGTGCTTGGACACTTCCTTCAGTGACAAGAAGCTGATCTCTTGGAAAGGCAGCCCGTGTCACAGCTCTTATTCTCAGGCAATTCCTCTTCACGTTGTGCCAAATATGCTTCATGAAACTTCTACCCAATGGTCTCAGTTCTGGCCAGCAGAAGACAGCTGATGTGTTCACACCTGGGTCTTCCTCTTGTCCCAGGGTCCCCAGCTCCCTCACTTATTCCTCCTATGGCCTGGTCCCAGACTTCCTGATCACCCTCCTCTGAGTGTTCCCTTGCTTGTTAGAGATGCCCTTGAAGTACCGATGGTTCAAATGACTTCAAACTCAACATGTACCAAACTGAATCCCTGGTGTCTCCTCAGCCCATTCCAAAACCAGGACAGTGAATGATACCACTGTCTGTCCAGTGATGCAGGTCAGAAATCTAGTCACTTCCTTGATTTCCTCTGCTCCGCACTTTGCATGCCCAATCCGCCACCAGGCCCTGCAATTTTGCCTCCTAAATAATTTAGAAATCTCTTCACTTGGCTCTGTCTCTACTGCTAGCTCCCTTCACTGCCATTCCATTGTCTATTTCCTGAACTTCTGCAAGAGCCCCTGAGCCCACCCGCTTACAGCTGTTCTGGCTTTCCGGAGTTGCACCATCCCACATCTTGGTTAAAACTCTCAGCACTGTGCCATGTTTCATGATAATGAAAAATCCTCAGCATGGCTGACAAGGTCCTATGTGACTTAGTCCTTTCTGCTTCTCCAGGTGGATTTTGCATCTCATGCTCTGTGTCCAGCACACTGGTCCTCCTTTATCATGATCTGCTTCTCCTGCCACATGGCTTTCCTACCTGTGGTTACCTCTTCCTGGAGTGTATGTCCCTCCTTTTTTTGGCCCTTAAACCAAGTTGCAGGACTCAGCTCAAAGATTCCCTCCCTCGGTCTTTCTGGAACTCTTACACCAGGTCAGATTCCCCTGTTTGTAGGTTCCTACAGACCTCGGGACATCTGCCTCATGACACATATCACAGTTCTCATTTATGTACATTGAGATTATCTGATCTATGCCTAGCTCTCCAACTGGATCATTAGCTCCACTAGGCTGAGACATGTCTATCTTTGCTTACTTTTTCCCTCCTACGTCATATAAGTTGTTCAAAAGTCTTTGTTGAGTGAATTGACTATGTAATTTCTATTTCAATTCTCTCTACTCCATCAGGGGACATGATCTTCAATCTAGAAAAGGTGGAACAAATGTGGTCAAGAGAAATCTGAAACCCAAAGGAGGTAAGTGGAAAGCTCAAGGTTGTTTTTAGAAGACTGTGTGTCTCTAGGCATTGTTAACCAGTTCCCCAGACTCCTCCTCTTGGGAATATTAAGTTTGGCATCCACACAGACAGTGGGAACCAAAGAAATGAAGAAGTGAAGATGATAAAGGGACAGGGACAAAAGCTGATATGATTTTTAAAAGAGAGTAAAGAAGTCGGATTCCAGAAACAACTGATAACCAAACATGACCTTTGTCCCAGACTGAATTTTCACAGCAACTATTTAAAGGTGGTTTGAAAGCACATGGAAAAGGAAATGGTGATAACTGGGAGCAAGTACAGGTTCATTAAGATGAAGTCATAGCAAAGGATCATCCAGTTCCTGTTGGGATGGGATATGAGGGATTGCCGTGAGCATGAAGTATATTGATTTCAACAAGACTCTTGGCAAAGTCCCCCATAGGATCCCTGAGTGGTAGAGAAGTGTGGGCTGAACTTGCAGCTCGTCAAACACCAGTGTGTGCATGGCCGGCTTCACCACTGCCCTGCCCAGGACTGATTCACTGTTACACCATTTCTTTCTGAGATACTCTTTTAAATGTTCATATATAATTATAATGATGATAGCTGACATGTAAAATGCTCACTGTGAGGTAGGTATTGGTTAAAGCAATTGAATCTTTACACAATCTGAGAAGGCATTAGGATGATTGCCATTTAACAGTAGAAGAAATTGAATGTTGTGACCTTAAGTGACTTGTGCAAGGTCACACAGTAAGAGGTGGAACTGGAATGTGGCTCTAGATCTATGTTCTTTACACTATCCTCCAACCCTTACCTCCATGTTTCAGATGTTTTAGAATGTTCTCAGCCAGCAGGACTTTACTGTGCCTGATGAATGAGCATTTCTGCATTCTGTTCTATCAGTGCTCCAAGGTAGAACTCTGCCTATAATGCATTCACCCTTCAGGGATTCATGGATAGAATTTACCGGGTTCTATAAACTTGGACTGCTTCTAATATTTACTAATCTCTCACAAAAAAGCTAGCATTTCCTTCAGTTATGAACACGGACAACAAACCACAGTAGTATCAGCAACATATGTGAAGTCGTCGCCTATAGGAGTTAGATACTTTCATATCACATTATTGTTGTCACAGATATCTCAAAACATCATTTGTGTTCATCACTCTGAAATTATAGGGTTATTAGACCCACCACCAGATCTCATTATTTAATGGTTTAACAAAAACACATGCATTATAATATCACAATAATATCACATAATAAAAACACATGCATTATTGACATATTATAACTGTACTGCAGTGTGATTGTGTTCCTCTGTAAGTCTTTTTGCTTTATGTTATGCACTTAAAGTCTTATTTGGAGGAGGCTTCATCAGACTGCTGAAGGGCAGAGGCTAGTGCTGCGCTGTCCAAGTCAACTTAGGCTGCAGTGTGTGTGGTTTATGCTACCACGGTTTCCCTTTATGACATGTGTTTCGTGCCCAGGCAGATAGTTATGACTCATAACTGACAAGAGGTAAGCGAGGGATAGTCCTGGGCCAACCACAAAGAGACAAAGGAAGCCTATCACACAGAAATGAAAATGTGCTTCTGTGGTAGCAGCTAACGTTGCCTTTAAGGGCATAGTAGTAGGAACACAGAGTTCAGATCAGCAGGCAGGAGGGATCCAGGGAAGTCCTTTGACATTCTCAAAGACCTTATAACCTTCATGGCTAGACCAACAGTGTATGAAAAGTGACTGTAAGATACTTGATGGGAGGTAGGGCATGAATTCAGGAGACATGAAGGGGAGGAAAGGGTGATGGTCAATGCATGTGCCCCAAAGGCAACATACTGGGACTATTCCATAAAGATCTGGGACAGCACTCACATTTCTAGGAACTCATCCTAGATCCAAGGACGTTTATCTAAGACAGCATTCCTCCACACGTGGAAGGTAGAGCCCAGCATATGCCACAGGATTCGGCTTTATATACTTTACACTTTCCCATTGTGGCTTCATGAAAGCACCAGGTAGCAGGCAGACTTCTTTACCATTTAACTAAGACGGGAAGTCAGGTTGAGAAAAGTATGAGTTGTTCAAAGTCACACACGGCAAACATATTGCAAGTGAGAATAGATCCAGGTCTGCTGTCTGTTGGTTCCATGTTCCCTGGCATATTAGCCAGATTTAGAATCTGGAAAGATTCCAGAATCCGGAAAGATTCCAGAATCCCTCCTTAAGAAGGTCGGATTGGCTTTTCTGAGGTCCCTTCCTGATCTAAAATGTTATGGTTCAGAAATTTAAAGTATCCCTTTTCCTCCTCCAGCCAATAAAGCTTTAAGACTTTGTCCTGCACAGTGAGCCACTATCCTAGATGAACCTGTGATGACCACTATGGGCAGAGCTCTGTGGATCTACCAGGTGATAATGTTCCAATTGCAGAGAGAAGATAGACAAGCCTGAGGGCATCAGGGAGGTTCAAAGTGAGAAGAGTTTGTATTTTTCCTTCGAGAACAGGAGTTCAGATGCCAGCTCTGCCACCTGGATAAGTTGCGGCATCTCAGGAATGTGACTTTACCTCTCTGAATATTACTCTCCTTGTCTATATTGTTAAAGATGGGTGGGAAGGCTACATGTCAAGCTGAAATATAACAGAAGGCCAATAAATGTTAGTCTTCCTTACAAGACCCAACATCAACCCTCTAAGACATTAAGGAGAGTCTTATAAGGTTGCAATCCTTCCTACAATGAAACTTAAAGAGTTTTCCAGAAGAAATTCACTTCTGCCCTTAAAGACCTGGGAAGAATTCAAGTATCTGTAGTAGCCAAAAGAAAACATACTAATATCGGACTTAACTCATTCTGCAGTTTCACTGTGGGGCACATGTTCCCTCTATGCCCTTAAAATTGTGCAACAATCCCTGTACATCCTTGCAAAACCCAGGAAGTTTTCTGTGCCATATGCACAGGCAAGGCATGAGCTGCAAGTCCTCCTCAGCCTCCGCTGCCGCTTCCCCGTCATCAGCAACATGTGAATGAACCAAATTATCTCCAGAGCTGAGGGCGTGGGCCACAGAGCCTCGCTCCGCCGTCAAAGGAGCCCAGCGTCATGTTCTCCACCCCCTTAGGAGATGGCTGATGCTGTCGTAGGGCTGTGAGGGAGGAAGCCGGCCTGGAAATGCCATGTAGGGAAGAAACTGTTCCATTTCAGTGTTAGGATTCTAAAATAGCTGCTAATAAAAAGCCTTCATACTGTGACACTTCAATACAGACACCCACAAGGATACCTTAACAAGCTGTTTGACTCCTTACAAGCCTTTTCTTGCTTCAGGGCCCCCACCAGTCACCCACACAGATATACAACCATGCAGTGACAGAGAAGGCCAGCAGGGGTCTGCCTAGACTACAGCCAGCCCGGGCGACCTAGCTCCTTGCGGGAGGAAGGCATTGCTGCTCTGATGTTGGCTTGTCCAGGAGCATATCGCCTTGCTTTGAACTTCCTGCTTATTCTGTCTCTCTTTCTTTCCTTATGTTGTCTTTGGCAAAACTTACCTAGAGGATGAGCCTTGCTTACCCTCCTGGGATGAGAGGGGCATCCTCAATGGATATTTAATTTACCAATTCAGAGATGCCATGGTTCAAAAAATTTAGACTCTGAGGATAAGGAGAGTATGATCGCATGATAGTGATTACAATTCAGAGTCTTTCCCATTGAAAGTCCTAAAAATCCATTAATTACTATAATACCATCTCCATCAGGAAAACAATGGGTCAAGTTTGAGAAAATTTTTAATAGCACCTATCGTATTTTTGAAGCTGGATAATTAAGATCTGTTATAATGTTACTACTTGAATCTTGGCATAAATGAGACCATGTTTTGTCCTTGGCTACTTTCTGTAAATGCTATTGATTAGGACCAATGCAGCATGTCTCGGGTGAGGTTCAGTAATCAAGATTTTGACAAAATCACTCTAAACTATTGAGATGTGCAGTCAAGCTCAGGAGCCTATATAGTGGGGAGCTCTTTAGTACCAGGTAAGATAACACTGCTATGCCTCCATTAGCATGGAAAGAATTTGTCATACAGTCAGACATTACAAGTAATTTTGTGTTTAAAAATTTTCTTAGTGGAGCCCAAATAAGGATGTGTTTTCATCTGGTAAGTAGAATTTCTCAATTTATATGCCTGTACTAAGTTCTTATGACCAATAAAATAATCAGCAATGAAAAGCTGCCACAACTCTGCAGAGGGATCAATCCTGTTGTTTTTAATGACTTCATATGTATCCAATGTTAGGTTAGGTGGTTGTAACAATCTCTGAGCATTTTATGGCTTTTCATATCTGGACAAATAGACCAAGCAGAAATGGGAAATAACTACTGGAGGGTAGAACTCTAAGTTTTATGGAGAGTCGAGAAAAGAAGTCAAGTCATACTTGATTAGGAACTATTTCCATCCCAAAGACTCACCACAGTGGATAGCATCTTTACTTTCAAACATTCCCAAGAAGAATATCATACCATCTTTCTCAGAAAGTCCTTTTAGGCAGTTATAATCAGTAAGAACCTAGTAAGTACCTCGTACTGTGTGAGATGATGTGGAGGTCAAATTTAGAAGATACACATTTTGCCCAAGAATCATGTGTAATCAGGTCACTGAGTCAGTTATAATAACTTCAGTCACATGCAATAGTCTTTAAGTTCCAACAACACCCCCCCCCATTAGTCTGTCTTTAAGATCCAGGTCAAATCATGTCTCCCCCAGAGAGCTTTCCAGATTTCATCCCACATCCCAACAAAAATCAATTTATCTCTACGCATAACATGTAGCACACTGCATGGTATCAGAGTGATTTATTTATGTGTTCTCTCCCCAGGAGACTTGTGATCTTCTTTAGGGAACAGAAGATGTCTCACTCAGTATCTACAAATTGAAGAGGCATGGCTAAGAACAATACGTGCACTGCCATCTTGGACTAATTCAGTCATTTATCCATCCAAGGTGTTCTCTCCCTGAGCATAGGACAAAGATTGTGGGAAAATGTAAAAAGTGTGGAGCAATATTAATATTCAGCCCACATATTTTTTTCCCCAAATCTTCTTGAACCAATTCACAATTTGCGCCTGGGGAATCTCTCAGAGGTAACAGGGAAGCTAAGATAATTTCCTCTTGCTCAATACTCACTGGATATGGAGAAAAACCTACTCCCCTACTTAAGTAACAATCTTGTGTAGGCAGGAAAACTTTAATTGTAGAAGAAGGATTAGGTAAATGTAAGTTATTTAATGAAAAAGGAAAACAAAAAAACTTTACAGGAAGTAGCTGTTCTAAAGAGGTGGGAGAACTTGTTTTCTTTACTGCAGCTTATAAGTGGTTCTCTAATAGATTTTTGGAATGACATATTCATCATCAAGAGAGATGACAGCTGTCTTCTACTCCTATTCAAGGTGGAGTAACAGAGAAGAGATTTACCTTCTCATGTGAAACAAATAAAAAATGGCTTAAATTCATATGAAACAATTATTTTCAAGACACTAGATAACAGTGAAGGACAATGATCCCTGAGAGATGAGAAATAAGTGTAATGAGTCCTGTGATTGATTGTTAAGCTTAATTCATTGCAAGAGACAGAGGTGGGGAAGCCCAGCAAATTCCCTAAGTTGAGGAGTTGGGAGCTGGGCGTCTCGGGAGATCAAGGCAGCTAGAGTGGAAAAGACAGAATTCCAGAAATGGAAGAGCTGCACACAGAAGGAATTCTGAAGATCTGCAGAGGGTGCCCCTCGAGTATTCAGCTGAGTGCTGATGAGTGCATGCATGTGCGGACACTATCAAGGGCTGGGAAAGAACTACCCCAGAGGATCAATGGAAACAGTGCCCAGTGCTCACACAGGATCAGAAATAGTGTTGGTTCCCATGAAGCAGGGTGAAAACCTCATGATTTTCTGCCTGAGTGGGGACTCGGGTAGACTACCCAGTAGGTCTTGCCTCAGTAGTAAGGAATTATTAGCTCTAAAGTAACACTGGTCTAGTCCTGCCTAATCTTAATAGCAATACACAAAGGGATCAAGATGTTTCAAGGCAATATAAACACATTCCAGAACAAAGCTCAAAAATGTTAAAGGAATGCAAAAATACCAGCACCAAACAAGATAAAATTCACAATGTCTGGCTTCCAATCTAAAATTACCAGGCATACAGAGGAGCTGAACAATATGACTCATAATTAGGAAAGAAATCAACCAAAGGAAATTGATCCAGGACTGGCACACGTTAGCACTGCAAACAAATATATTGAAACATTATTGTAAATGTATTCTATATGTTTAAAATGTTATCTGGAGGCATGGAAGATAGAAAAAAAATCCATAATGAACTTCTAGAAATAAAAACTGTGATGTGTAAGATGAAAATATACACTGGTTGGGAATAATGGAAAAATAAACATTGATGAAGAAAAGATTATGGAACTTGAAGATATGGTAATAGAAAATATCCAAAATAAAACACACAAAGAAAAGAGAATCCAAAAAATGAAAGATTTCAGTGAGCCATGAGACAGTTTTACAAACTGATGGAAACTGTAAGCCCCGAAGTCCAAGTTAACTATTGCATCCAAGCACAAGAAATATGAATAAAACTATACCAAGGAACATTGTAATTAGATTTCTCAAGACCAGTAATAAAGACATTATTTTAAAAGCAACCAGATGGGGCGCCTAGATGGTTCAGTTGGTTAAGCAACTGCCTTCAGCTCAGATCATGATCCCAGGGTCCTGGGATCGAGCCCCGCATTGGGCTCCGCATCGGGCTCCTTGCTCAGCGGGGAGCCTGCTTCTCCCTACCCTTTTGCCTGCCGCTCCCCCTGCTTGTGCTCTCTCTGTGTCAAAAAAATAAATAAATTGTAAAAAAAAAAAAAAAGAGTCGTTTAAAAAAAAAGCAACCAGGAAAAATAAAAAAGAAGAAGAAGCTTTGCATCCAGAGGAACAAAGATCTCCCATTGAGAAATTCCAGTTGTTTATTTTTTAGCATTGATTATGTACCACTTCCATTCAGTTTTCTCAACAAACTTTAGAGGCAGGAACTCACTTCAAATAAAGAAACAGAGGCTATGAGGGTACATAAGGTGAGTTTGGCATAATTTTCTTTACTCTTTCCAAAGCCATTCACTTTTGCTCCCTTTCTTTCTGCAGTAGAATCACAGTTTTGTTTAAGTCTTTTGTTGAAAGGTCACACATCTTTTCGTTCCTTTGTCCCTGTAGTAGAATCCCAGTTTTGTCTAGGTGTTCATAACAAGGCATTGATCTCTACAAGTTTGTTCAGGCCATAGTCTTGACCCACCTGTGACCAGGGAGGTAAAAGGAGGAGTCTGCAGAGGGGATGTTCTTGGAAAGATTTACTTTCTGATGAGAAGAATGTATGCAAGGAGAAACTTCCTGCTCCCTGAAGCTGCTCTGCTTTTCTCCTCTAAGTGAAGTTTGGATGTGTTTGGAGTTGCTGCAGCCATCTTGCAGCCAGGAGGAGAAGACCAAGGATATATCAAGTGCCAGTCCACAGCTCTGACACGATGCAGCCTGGGAGCCAACCAGAAGCTGCCCACCTGTGAATTCCTTGTCATGTAAGCAAAAATGACTCCCTACCTGCTTCAGCCACTGCTAGTAGCATATTGCTACCCTTGGTTAAATTCATTCTTCATTGATAGAAGCATAAGATTAGAAAAGAGAAAGTAGATTTGAACCTTTGCCTTTAGGATCTCAGTCTGCAACATTCTTTCTTCTTTAACCCAGCTAACTTTTTGTTGCCAGCTTCCCTTTTAAGGGGCTCTGGTCTGAGTGATGAGAAAAACATGGAATATCGTGAGTGTGAGAAAGCTAAGGCCTGACTGTTTCAAAAACAGGGCAGAAGGGGGAGGAAGTACCTGCTCACCTCTCAGCACCTTGAGGAATCTGAGTCCTGCTGGCCCATCTGAGCCAATGAGCTATGGCCTATCTTCATTCCCAGAGCACCTAACTGCTTACTTAATTTCTGCAGGTAGCTCTTCTACACACAAAGCGGACAGGCTAGTGATCTCAGGAATAAGGGACTCAAGAGACTGAAAATGCAAGAGAGATTTATTCCATGTCCTGCTAACCGTCTTCACTAGTCTTCACCAGGAAACGAATAGGCCTAGGGACCTGGACGAAGAATTTGCAGGCCAGCCCCTCCATGCCGGCTTCAGGCACCTTCCATACCTCTTCCATACCTCCATACCAAGGTCCCATGGCAGACTAAAGGCCCTGAGGAGTTCTGCAGCAAGGAAAATGATTGCTTAGCTTGGTGATCATGGATCTCTTTTACTGGCAAACACCCACTGACAGCTCAGGGACCTGGTTTGAGAGACACCGTTCTACTGTACAGGAGTGGGGATTTGGGGATCTGTTGGGCAGATCTATTTTCATAAGCTGACAGAATGCAATCTGACATGTTTCTTTCTGGCATAAAATCTCTCAGTGGCTCCCCACTGCCAAAGGGACCAGGTCCAGAGGCTCTGGCATGGCAAACAGGTCCCTGTGAAATCTGATAATAGCGTCAACAGCCTACTTTGTTAGCTTGCAGGCAAAGGTTGCAGGCAGAGGGGCCCCCATTCCCTGGCCACACACCATGATGTTTACACTGCCATCTCTTTTCATAGCTCCCTCCTATGCCAACAATGTCTCCCTCCCCGCCTGGCCGGGGCCTTCTTGCCAATAGAACAATTTGGGGCTCATATCTCATATTCCAGCTCAAATGTCACATCTCTGCGAACCCTACTCTAATTTCCCAAAGTAGGCTGGTGGCTTCCTCTTTAGGGTACATGTCTCTATTACAACATTTATCACATTATCACATGTGCAAGAACTCCTCGGAGTCCCAGCCCACGTGTCTTTTTTATCTGGATGCCTTTAGTATCTAGTAAAGCATCTAGCACATAGTAGCTGCTTCATACATGTGTGTCCAAAAAATGAATGAATGCATGCAAGGACACTCACCCACCCTTTTGCTACACCAAAGCATATGTAAAAGGCTCTTAGGAAGGCTTGAATACAAATTAAGCCAATTTAGAATCTTGAAATAATTTATGCAAATCTAGTTTAATATAGAATTCGTCTGAACTCAATGTTCTGATTTCTCCCCAGCAGACAGGTTCCTCTGAACTGTGCTCTCTCTGAGTGTGGTATGAAGCATAAATTGAAGATAATTTCATGAAATAAATAAGCTCTTAAGTTTCTGGGGCCATTTTAATCAAAAGAAGTCAAATAGAAAGGTCTATAACTGTTCATGTGGATATTGAGTAATTGTGTATTATATATGAAGGGGGAAATGAAGGAAATGATGTGTGCAAAGAAGAGTTAATGACAGAGGACATTCCTCTTTCAGGAAGGGACTTGGCTGCCTCTTCAAATGAACAATGTGCCTGGTTTCAAAGGTTCTAGGCAGAGTATGTCAGAGGAAGTTTTTTTGTTTTGTTTGTTTGTTTTTTACTATAGTATAAGTGCAAATAAGTTTTAGCTCCGGGATCTCTACTGAAAAAAAAAATGGTCGGAGATAAGGACATCTCTATATCCCCACCTTTGCTTCCTGAAACCAGTGCTCCTAGCCTCAGGGCCAGGTCCATCTCCCAAAATGTGAGTATCTTCATTCTTCTACAGGGTGAAAATGTCATACTCATGAAGGCTTTCCCTGATACGTGTCCTGTTCAGCAATCACGTGTGGACCGCTCAGTATGTGCCGTGCGCAGGGGCAGTCTCAGATACAAAGACATGTAAGACGTGTCCTCTCCTTGCTCCCGTATTGGTGAGAAGACACATATGAACAAATTTCCATGATGCAATGTGCTCTATGCTGTAATGCTTATTTATTTATTTATGTATTTGTGTATTTATTTGTGAGAATGCATTTATTAGTGAGATGCATTTTTTAAAGATTTTATTTGTTTATTTGTCAGAGAGAGAGAGAGCATAAGCAGGGGGAGCTGCAGGCAGAGGGAGAAGCAGGCTCCCCACTGAGCAAGGAGCCAGATAAGGGACTCGATCCCAGGACCCTGGGATCAAGAACTGAGCTGAAGGCAGACGCTTTTCCGACTGAGCCACCCAGGTGTCCCTAGTGAGATGTATTTAAAAAAAAAAAATTGATTAGAGTTGATACACAATGTTTCAGGTGTACAGCACAGTGTAATACATAAACCTGTCAAATCACTACGTTGTACTGCTTATTTGTATGAAGTATAGAGGCATCATGGGTTTTGAGCAATTACTGTGCTTGGAGGAAGTCAGGGAGGGGATGAAACAAGAATTGCCTTTGAAGAATTAGCAGGCATTCACCAGGGAGATTCGGTGGTGTTCTTCATAGAGGGAATGACATTGGTATTTTATACGACAACTCACTAAGAACATTTGTGAAATGACTCATGATTGATCTATCAATCAATCAGTCTATTTGTCAATTGATCTATCTAGAAGTGCTCATATTACATAAAAATATTCCATAAAAAATAAACATTATTTTCAATACCCAAGGTATGAAAAGTTAACTCTTGATTATTTCTCACGTGTTTGTCTTGTTCTTAAGTTACATAAGTCTTCCTCTTGTCTCTGTGTTGAGGACTTTATTTTCCAGCTGGTACTAAAGTTCAAATCAGTTCTTCTTGCTACTTGTTACATCAGCTGGTATCAATACCATTCATTTTCTTTTCTCTCTGCAGTTAATAAACTGGTACTGAACAACTGAAGATGAGTTCTTAGACACTGTAGCTGGTATCACTGTAATACTTCAGGATTCTGACCATGACCTTGCTTAGCCAATGTATACTCATTTGCTTTTGTAAATGTCCACCATAAATCAATTTGCCTATTGTGCTTCCCTCTTTTTTCTCCTTAAGTGGAAGATGAATTAAAGGACAGGGTTTCTTACCACCTCAATATAAAACTAAAGCCCAAAGGAGAACAAGATTTAAAAGCTAGGATTTCAGATCTGTAGGGATCTCTCCTCACCAACAGATCCCATTCATTTTAAGCACGCGTTGGACCCAAACAGGGAAAACTACCAAAGTGCACATAAGAAAAGTTTCAGTGGATCCACTGTGGCCCCGTAATGAACAAGGAGAGTGAGATCCTAGGTCTCTGACAGGCAGAATGTGACAGAAATCTGGTTCAGATGTTTCTGAAATGCTAGGTTTTGCCAGTGGAGGGAAGCAATAAAAACTAAATAAAAGGCTGGTACTGCAGAGCTGCTAATTAAAACAATTCAGAGGACATAAATGCTAGAGTAATTTTGAACCCACCATATCAGCCTAGTTTCAATGCAAATATACTGTTCCGATTTCTCCCTTCATTGGGAGGATATAATTAGTTCAGCTGCAACAGGGTGGAAGCCGTAAGGCAGCCATTTTCTGGTGCTGCCTGCTCCCCATGATGGAGGAACAGCTGCTACATGCCCCTCCCGCCACAGACTGCCCTGAGCTGTGGCCACCCCACAGGGCTGTTCCTAAAGCATCATGAGCAGAAGGCACTGGTTACCAGTAGGACCTGCTCTTGCTTAAAGATAAGGGACATGTTACTCCTCAACCTAGTTGACTCTGGGACCAAGCACCATCCTTCCAGATTCAAGAGCCTTGGCTGGCACAAAAATCCTCCCACATTAAACCCTGGGGTTTGACGCAGGCTTTTGGAGAGGATAGGAGGAGAATAATGAAGAAAAACATACTTAAGGTGCTGGCACATGAGAAACCAAAGCTCTGAAGTAGGCACATTCCCCAGCTCCAGTGACAGAGAGGATGAAAAGACATGATGGGAAGGGGACTAATGCAGAGCTTAGAGATGATCCAACAGGTCGATAACTAATGGGAAAGCAAGAAAGGTCTGGGAAACAGCCACTGCAAGATGGTGCTGTAGTTCATGGGCAGAATCGGCAACAGCTTCTGCTTGTCCATTGGACAAAACCAACAGCATGGAGCCCACTGATTTGCTTTGGATATTTTTAATAAGCAAAAATATACTACAAATGACTTCTAGGATAATAAATAATTTCATGGAACCAAAAGGCGAACCATCGTTTGTTTTCCTAGGCTACTATCAAATTGTCTGGTCTTAATATCCATCATCCACTTTCCTACCCCCTCCTGCCCATCCCCACCTATAACAGAGGCCAACGTAAGGCTGGTTCTTCCTCCTCATCCTTAGTGGGAACAACAAATAGCCAAGTGAACATACAGATCCCCCAGCTGCCACTGAGTAGTGATCATGGTGGGAGAGGGGTGGGGGATGGGGTTGCATAAATGTGGCATCTGAAGTACATTTGCTAATGACGAGGATAGTTCCAAGAACATTTAACAAAGAAACTGGGAAGCATTATTTCCTCCAATCAATTCAGAAAAAAGAACTTCAGGAAAACGTCACCTAAGTGGTGAATTTCCTTTTTAATAAATGATAACAAAATAAAGTAGATAACAAATGACAGTACTTTTATAATGTATAAATAATCCAGACTAACTTCTTATGATCATAATAATGGTCACTATTTAGCTAGTATTTTCCTTTTTAGGCATTTTTTAGACATGAGATATAATTCATATACCGTAGACTTGTAGACTTTTCAGACTTTTTTTAAAGACATGAGATACAATTTGTATACCATAATATTTACCTTTCAGTGGTATTTAGCACATTTATCAATATACTAAATAACCACCACCACTGTACACTTCTAGAACATTCTCATCACTCCAAAAAGAAACTCCATATCTAGCAGCAGTCACTTCTCATTCTCCATTCTCCCAGCCATTGGCAACCACTGATCTACTTTCGGTCTCCATGGATTTGCCTATTCTGGACATTTCATATAAACGGAATCCCATATGTGATCTTTTGAGTCTGGCTTCCTTCATTTACCATAATGGTTGCATTAGGGCTCATCTGTGTTGTTGCATGAGTCAGTACTTCATTCCTTCTTACTGGTGAATAATAGCCTATTGTATGATCACCACATCTCATTTATTCATTCACCAGTTGTTGGACACTTAAGTTGTTCCCACTTTTTAGTTATTATAAATGATGTTGCTATGAACATTTGTGTACACATTTTTGTGTGAAAGTATGATTTCAGTTCTTTTAGGTAATATACCTAGGAGTGGAATTGCTGAGTTATATGATGAGTCTGTGTTGCACATCTGGAGAAACTGCCAAACCATTTGCCAAAGCGGCTGCACCATTTTGCATCCCTACCCGCAGTGTACGAGGGCTCTGATTTCTCCACATTCCCATTAACACTTGCTATTGTCCATCTTTATTACAGCATCCTAGTGAGTGTGAAATGCTATCTCAATGGGGCTTTGATTTACATTTCCCCAATGACTAATGATGTTGAGCATCTTTTCATGTGAACATTTGTATATCCCCTTTGGAGACACCTCTACTTAAAAATTTTGCCTATTTTTTAATCAGGTTGTTTATCTTCTTACTGTTGAGCATTTCTATCTTGTTTCTCTGATTTATTTTTTCTAGAGATTATAAGAAATGACACTGGACTCCACCTGGCTCAGTTGTGGCTTTGGGAATGAAGAATGATTTTATCCATTTGGATCATGATAAAGTTGAAAACATTTGTTGAGTACCTATTTTGTGCCAAGCATTCTAGGACCTTTATTAACTTACTGTAAAGACGGAGCTCTTGCTAGGGCCACATGTTTCTCCCTTCGATGCTCATCAAGATCAGCAAAGCTTTTCTTTAGGGAAGGACTCATGTGGTTCTTCATCTCTTGAGACAGGGAAACATCCCCACACCCACCTCCCACCAAAGGAACAGAGCTAACAGTGGAGATGCTTCCATCAGTAGGTAAAGGCTCCCACCATATTTTAGCTATCCAGAATAGACTAGTCATCATTAGACTCAGGACAGGTGCTTCAAAGCTCCATTTTGAACACTTAAAGTTAAGACCATACTCACGTTTTCTACAGACACACCCAAGAGAATCCTTTTCAATTTGGTCTCCACTCTTTTTTTGTCCCACAGACTGTGAACAATGCTTCTCAAGGTGACAAAGGAAGAAATCCCACAAAACAATCTACAGAAGAATATGCAGCAAAGCACTGGATTTATTTTCTTAGACTACTTGTAGTGATGTTGGTTTAACTAAAATGCAGGGGCATGAGAAGTGAGTAAGGCTGCAGAGAGGGGCATAGGAAACAAACAAAGTTCCTCAAAAAAAAAAAAATTCATAAAGGGAAGACCAAAGGTGAGGAGAAGCATTGTCTCTGTCAGTCCTACCTTACGAAATCTAGTCAAGTTTTATGTTTTACCTTCTTAGGCTATGTACACACAGCACATTTATTCCTTCTCTTTCCTGTTCTCTTCCTCTGCCTTGAAAATCAAGCAAAACCACAGGAAAACCAAATTGAGGGTTTGAGGTAGTAGCATACCTCTTCAAACCCTCACTTTCAATATCGTGACTTCAAGGTTTCCAGAGATGTCCTTTTCCTCTCCTACCCAAGTTCCGAGATCTCAGTTAACAAATCCACCTTGCCCAGGGGACCAGTTCCAGGTAATCAGGGGATTTGACTTGTTTCTGTAACTCTAGCCCTTCGTGTTTCTAGTGGTGGAAGCCTAGCTAACCAGAGGTGGGACTATTCAGGAGGAGGCAGGACAGAACTTCTTACATCTCACAAAGAAGGCCACCTGCCAACCCACTTTCAACCAAGATGGCTCTGGGTGGGAACTTCCAAGGTCTATGGTGTTATTATTTATGTGAAAAGTTCATCTTCAGCCACACCCTCAGATAAAGGCTCCAGGCATAATTTCACAGAATCAAATATAAACTTCAAAACCCTTTAACCTTGTGCCAACCAGGGATTGCCCCAAGCCCTTGGGCTCCCCTGGCTGAACCCTCACACTGAGGGCTTTTCTCTTGGAGATATCACACACCACTCTGGAGAACCATGGAAAGAGCAGGAGGGGTTTATGGGGTGCATTGTGTTCCCCCCAAACTTGTGCATGGAAGCCTTAACCCCCAGTATCTCAGACTATAGCTGTATTTGGAGATAGGGTCTTTAAAGAGGTGACTAAATGAAAACAAGGCTGTGGTGGGCCTTCATCCAATCTGGCTGGTGTCTTTATAAGACAAGGAAATTTAGACACAGAGAGAGAGAGACACCAGGGATGCGCACACAGCAACAAGACTGTGTGAACAACAAGACCATGTGAGCACACAGAGAAAGGCATTGTCTGTAAGCCAAGAAGAGAAGCCTTTGGAGAAGGCAACCCTGCCATCACCTTGACCTTGGACTTTTAGCCTTCAGAGAAAATAAAAGTCTATTAGGTAAGCCCCTTAGTCTGCAGTATTTTGTTATGGCAGCCCCAGTAAATGAATACGAGGGGCTCCCAGGGAAAGAGAGCCCTGGGGACCCCTGATGGGTGCAGCCACTCACCCTGTAGTAGTCAGTGCTGTACACGTCCCGGGACATCCCAAAGTCCCCGATTTTCACCAGGAGGTTCTCACCGACCAGGCAGTTGCGGGTGGCCAGATCTCGGTGCACGAAGTGCTGGGACGCCAGGTAGACCATGCCCGCAGCTATCTGTTGGGCGATGTGCAGCATCTGGGACTGGGTCAGCTCTGTTGGTGGGTTGCCTTCAGCCATCAGCACAGCGTCAGGCCCATGGGCCCTGTGGAGGACACAGAAGTGTTGCTGGAGCCCCAGCTCTTTCCTCCAAGGGCCCTGTCTTCCAGCAGCAGCTGGGGCTCAAGGGCTGCCTGACTTAGCTAAAGAGTGGGGGGAGCTGCTTTGCCCACAGGTGCATCCCTAAAGCTTCAATTCCCAGGAAATCTAGAATTCTCAGGGCCATGTGGGCCTGCATGGTACCCTCCTCAGCGCGCGCGCACATACACGCACACACACACACACACACAGCTCTGTGTTTTAGGGGCCCCAGAGCTAGCCTGGGGCCAGGCACCAGCCAGAGCCCCTGACCCTGAGAAGCAGTGGCGCAAAAACTATGAACAAAAATAAAAATAAACCAAAACCAAAACATGGGGGGAGAGTTTGGCTCTCTTGGAGTGGTGGAGGGGCATCATGCCCCAGTGGGAGCCCCAGCCCTCCCCTCCCAGCTACAAGCTGCAGCCAGAGAACCCCCCGCCCAGGCCAATGTCTCCAGCATGCCCCCACCAGGGCCAGAGTTTTGCAGTGGGGCAGGGTTTCCAAGCTGCCCTGGTCTCCCTCAAGCCCACCTTAGCAGAATCCCAGGGCACCCTCAGGCTGGACATTCATTCGCTATGAAAAATCCCATCTCTTGCCCACCCCTCCCCTGCCCACCTGTGCCCTGGCCACCACATGGAGAGTTCTGGGGAATCACAATACATTGATTCTTTTACTGGGCCAAGTTTTATTCTTTACATTATGGCAGTGGCGGGGGGAATATGGTATTTTATATCTTCTTTTTCTTCTATCTTATTCACTTGGCCTTTCCCTAGCAATGTGATGACTTAAGGCACCTCAACACTGGCACGTGCTTCAAGGAGGGGAGCGTCCCAGTCTCAGGATGCTCCCTCAGCCACACCAGGCCCTGCTCCTGAATCCTGCCAAGACTGGTGTCACTGGCCCCTGATGGCCTGAGGGGTGCTGCAGGGCAAAGAGTAAAGGGTCCCTCTCTTCCAGAAGCTTTGGTGGAGCAAAGTGCTGCTTCCTCCCAGAGGCCAATGAGGGAGAAGATTTCCTTCAGGACAGCTGGAAGCACTCAAAATCAATATGGAAGATTTTAAATGGATTTTAAAGTGGATGATCCCACCTGCAGGGTTGTGGAGCTGTACGAGTATTTGAAAAACGAAAGGGTTGGAGTTGTCCCAGAACACCCTGTTCCTTCTGCTTCTCCCCACACCAGCCAGCCCCACCTCGGTTGGACCATCTCCCACTGCAGGTGTATGCCCCTTCTTCCTGGCTCTAGCCCCCAGTGATTCCCCCTTTTGCTGGATTTCCAAATCCTTCATTCTTGTATTCTCAGAGAACAAACACTGGATGAGGAGGAGGGGAGTTTTCCACCACCAGGATCTAGGGGAGACTTTTAACTTGTCCAGTCTGTAATTTCCCCATCAGTCAAACAGACAAAGGGCTATTAGGCTAGGTGATCGTGTAGGTCCCTTGTATCTCTAAATATTTGGGTTGAACCATTCCAGGGGAGGAACTTCCTGGTTTTGTGCAAGAAGGTCCTAGCCCAGTTCACCTCTGTAAAGTGGGGGTACCCACTGCACCCTCCTAAGCTCATTGATGGGAGTAGTAACTGAGACTGTGCTTGTGCGGAGCTTCGTGGCCTTTCATGGAAAGCCAGTTTAAGATTGCTCAAAGGTTGAGGTTGTTTTTCCCAGCACTGAGGGGGCAGGGGAAAGGCGGAATGTTTTCACCTATCACGGGAGACAAACTCCTTACTGTGACTTTAAACGAGCAGAGAGACCTACAAGAACACATAAACTAGGAGAAATCCTGAAATATCCAGAGAATCTAGGCCAAGATGTAATCTTCATAGATTCAAATCAAAGAGTGAAATATGTTGCTCACTTGCCAGAACCCTATTTCAGCCCCAGGAATCTAGACCCTTCTAAGAATCTATGCATGGCAAAGACTCCAGAGAAGAGGAGACGTTTGAGGCCAATGCCACAGGCCACCTCTGCGTGAAGGTGCCAGAAGGCTGTGGGCCTCCAGTGCCGTCTGCACTCTCCGCTACCATGTGTGGGTTAGGGCAGTCTCCCACATTTTAAACCAGTTGTCTCCTCTGCTTGCTTTTGAGTATTTGAACAAGACTCCTTTTAATGGGAGAAGGCTTTGAGCAGAAAATCCTGCTGTAAAAAGAGGGCAGGCAAGTCTTCTAAACAAGTTCTCGAGAGGAGTATAAATAAAGTCAACACAAAAGCCCTCTGCTTCATTCTCCAGGTTACCCTGCAGCTTTTGGAAATAAAAACATATTTTTACCTCTTCAGGGAGAACATGCCTTAAAAGGGGAAAGGCACAATTAGCACCCTGGCTGGGACAGCAGGAAGGTTCAATGGGCTTCTAATGAGGGAGGCTCTTCACCTTTCCTCAGCTTATTCTCTCCAAGTGTGGGTTACAGTCAGCACTTAGCCACACGGTCTGGCTCCAAATTCTGCAGCATGCTACTTTCCTTCTGATTTTTTTAACCGGCTACCTCAAGAGGAAGCAGTGCAGTGCTTAAGGCTCTGGGTTTTGCAGCCAGGGGCTGTGGGTTTGAATCCCAGCTCTGTGACTCAGTTTTCTTGTTTTGACTATAAAATGGGAATAGTTGTAATAATAGTTTATTAAGTTTATACAAGTTAAACCATTTAAAATGCTTAGAAGTCTCAATAATATTAGCTGTTATTACTTGCAAACTTGTTGTAAGGGAATTCTGGAGAGATTCCTGAGGAAAAACTGGCATCTCTTTGCAAGCAAGAACTATGTTTCTCCTCATTTCCCAGCCACCCTAGCATAGGGCCTGGCCATGTTGGTGTTCAGTGAATGGCTTTGGATGAATAAAAAGGGTGAGAGAAAATTGTAGACATCTGTCTTTATAGGGCAGTGCCAATGACACGGGGGGGGGGGCATGGTCATGGCATTGAGGGGCTGGGTTCCCTTCCAGAAAGGGAGGATGGACTGTAGTTCACAGTGCGTTATTGTGCCTGAGGACCTGCTTCTTGGCATTGAAAACCTCTTGTTACCAGAGTTCAGCAGATTCTAAAATCAAGTGGGAGAGATTTCTAATAGCTCCATGCCTTGTGCAAGAAGCCCAGGGAGAATCAGGGGCCTGCTCCTTCTGGAATCAGAAAGGAGAGCTAGGGAGAGGTTGGCTGAGCCAAAAGTGAAAGGATCAACACACACACACACACACACACACACACACACACACACTTACACATGCACTCACATGCATACACATACACAGTGTGAGCTCACAGAAGCATTTAATTGCATCCAGGTGAATACATTTGGTGTATTATTTTTGGTGCTATATTTTTGGAAAGCACCATTTTTAATTAGAGAAGGAGCCTAGAACATGGGAACAAGGGAAAAATACTTCTTTGAGCAGATAGACCTCCACCAAATGTAGCTTCTTTTCCTCCTTTCACATGAGATCTGAAAGACAAAATCTATCATCATCTCTCCCCAGCAAGAAAAATTGCTGACACTGAGGAACGCATCAGGATGACTGACTCTGAGCACAAGGAGGTGGCTACATATTCCTAATCTCACCTGGCATTCCCTCCCCCCATGCAATCATAAGCAAGGGCTGAGAAGGGGGACCCATCCCAGGGAAGGACGACTAAATTGCATGTGTATTCATGAGCCTAGTACAAGTGATCTGGAAGGTACAAACTGCATGATGACATCTCTAAGCACAGCAGTACACTGTCCCCCGCCACCGTTCTCTCAGCAATGGACTTATTAAACTGCACTGTTTCCGAATTTTCCAGGGGCTGCCTGGTGCCCATTTCTGAGGAAAGCCCTTTCCAGGGCCCCCAGAAGCTGGAGGAGGACAGAGAGGTCTAGATGTCACTGTAACACAAGAGGTATAACATCCCCAGGGTTGCGGATCCCTCAACCATGTGGCTCTGGGGACAATATCTATTGATTATCTGTTATCACAATCGTCCCAACACTAGTCCTTGATGTGGGTACTATTATACCCCTTTTACAGTTAAGAAAACCGAGGCCGACATCTTTCCTGTTTCTCTTCAGTTATACGATCTACCAAGACACCACAGGCAGCACACTTGCTAGCCTTTCAAAGCTGAGAGGTAGCCACGTTTGAAAGAACACAGTGTGTTAGAGCCAGGAATGACAGAGAGAGGGTCCAGCTCAGGCCCACCTGGAGTCGGGGTGCCTGGGGCAAAGTGGGCTGGAGACCTACCCAGGTGGACATGGCTGCTGCTGCAGACGAGGAAGGAGAGTCCAGTCTCCCAGCCCACACTACTGGGACTGCTTACTCTTTCCATTCATGCTCTTAAATGGGCGACTTCCATTTGTACCTCCGCTCAAGGCAAATAAAAGCATCGCTTGGTTTCCTTCCCCAAAGAGTCCATGGCTCAGTTCATTTCTCCCGTCCCTCATTTCTTCAGTGTCCATTTCTTCCTCTGTAGAACGTGCTGGTGTTGTCACCAGAGAACGTTCCAGGGGATCCCTGGCCCTTCCCCAGAGCTCCCTGTCCTCACCCTCAGGCCTGCCTGAACATGGAGGTCTGCTCCCTCTTCCAGCTCCCTCCCGCGCCACACCCCGCGCCCTACCTGAGGAACTTGTTGAGGTCCCCGTGCTTCATGTACTCAAAGACCATGATGAGCGGGTCGCCCTCCACACAAACCCCGTAGAACTTGACAATGTGCTCGTGCTGGAGGTTGGTCAGCAGCTCCGCCTCACGGTGGAAGTCCTTGCGTGCGTTGTCGCTGGCGTCCTTCAGAGTCTGGGGACGAGGGGCAGGCAGGGGAGAGAAGCAACAGACTTCAAACTGAGAACATTTAAGGCAAGGTTGTGTGGAGAAGGAATGACTCCAGTGGGCCCTGCGGTTCCTAGATGTGAAGAAATTCATCTCATTCATTATACAAAAGACTGGGAAATGGCCTCGTTCCTGAGGAAGTACTGTCTGTATTAAAAACTGAGGAGCAGTCGCCCCTCATGGGTGTGGAAAGCTTTGCAGTTGATGAAGTGCTCAGTGTAGGCGTTTCCTCATAAGTAACAGGTAGGAGCTTTTTCGAGTCTTCAGCCTTTTTAATCCCTGTTATCAGTCAATTATTACCACAGACTTCTCTTCCATTGTGGTACCTGTTCTGCTTTCAAGGATGCCATGGGCCGCTCACTTCTGCTCACATAACTTTAAAAAAAACTTCATATCATGGAAATATTCAGTCGAGAGAAGAGCATAATGAACCCTCACATACCTATCTTCCAGCCTCGACAGTGATCATTTTGCCAGTTTTATTATGTAACGCGTTCAAAAGCCTTCTCCCCCCTGGGCCCATGCAAGCTGCCGGCTCAGCAGATGCCCCTGTCCGGGCAGTGCCAAGCTGGCCCATCACGTTGCCAAGATGACAATGCCCAGGGTCATGCCGGCCAGGCTCTGGGGCCCTTAGTTCTCTTCTCAGAGCGCTCCGCCAGCGCAGTGTCATAGGGCAAAGCTGACATTCCGTGATGCCACACACCTGTGCTGAGCTCCTGCCCTGTGCCAGTCACAGAGCTAGAGCTGTGCTGGCATCAGGAAGACAGTGACCCAAATCCTGGCCTCAGGGGCTTATTTATGGGCAAAGAGGGAGAGAAGTCACATTGATAATTACTCTACTTCACGCTTAAAACACACATCCTAAATGAACCAGCTCACCTGTATCTCTGTCCAGTTTGATCACTTTTTTTTTAAAGATTTTATTTATTTATTTGAGAGAGAGAGAGAGCACAGAAGGGGAGTGAGAGGGAGAAGTGGACTCCCACTGAGCAAGGAGCCCGATGTGGGATTCGATCCCAAGGACCCTGGGATCATGACCTGAGCCGAAGGCAGACGCTTAACCAACTGAGCCACCCAGGCGCCCCGGTTTGATCACTTGACATGTCTCTCTTGAAACCTATGCTTTTACCGTAACAAGGCTCTGCAGCTTCCCACATGACATCAGGCCAGGCCTCCCTGTCTCTGCCCGTGTCCCTCCCTTTGCCTGGAATCCTCACTCGGGCACGGTCACCAGGGTCACAGGGTGAATAATGCCCCCACAAGGGCGTCCACATGCCAATCCCCAGAATCTATGAATGTTACCTTACATGGCCAAAGGGACTTTGCAGATGTGAGTAAGTTAAGGGTCTTGATGCAGAGGGATTATCTGAGTGGGCTCCGAGTCATTCCACACAAGGGGCCTTGGGTGAGAAGGGGGGTCAGGAGAGAGCAGCTGTAAGGGTAGAAGCAGAGGTCAGACTGGACACAGGTGCCACGCTGCTGGCTTAGAAGAAGGGGCCACAAGCCAAGGAATGTGGGTGGCCTCCCAAAACTGGAAAAGGCTGGGAAATGTTTTCTGCCCGAGAGCCTCCAGAGGAGCCAGCCCCACTGACATCTTCCCTTTGGCTTAGTAAAACTGATTTTGGACGTCTGACCATGGGAACTGTGAGAGAGATTGTTTGTGTTGTGTTAGCCCCCGAGTTTGTGGTAATTAGTGACAGCAGCTACAGTTAAGGGATGAGGAGAAGGAGGCCCAGAGGACTCCTGCTGGTAGAGGTAGCACGTGCGCACGTGAACACCTTCTCTGGAGACCGCAATGAGTGCTTACCAGTGTTAGATGGCAAATGTGAACATCCATAGTCACAAAAAATTGAACACTGGAACAGAATGAAAGCACGGTCATGCATCAGAAGTGTACTGAGTGTGAGACTACATACCATGTCCAGGATCAAAGAACACTGCCAGGCCCCTGGCGGTCCTGCTATACCTCGCTGCCTTGACTCTGCTCTCCTGGGGGGATGCTCCTGACCCGGGCAGCTTCTAGACCTTGGGATGTGCCACAAGTCAAACTCCCGAGGAAAAGACCCTGGCATGGAAGTTAGCAGCCTAACTGCTAACTTTGGAAGTTAGCAGCCTAACTGCTAAAACTAGCATTTACTAGTATTAACACCTGCTGGGAGGGACTGGGCAGAGGGAGAAGCTGAGCTGTGATGCACTCTCAACACACCTCGTCTGGCCCTCCAGGATGACCCTTCAGGGCTGTCCTGAGTTGAGCCAAGGGGGTTGGGCCTTTGGAGCTTCACACCAGCCCACCATTGGATGGAGGCCACCCCAGAAGGAGAGTGTGACCTTGCGTGGACTTCCTGAGCCCCTATAGGTTACTGGCAGCTGAGACTGTTGCAACCTTCCCAGCAAGCGAGGGAGCAAGTCCTTCATTCCCAAAGGGGGCAAGAGGCTCGTCATCAAGTCTGCTGCATGATGAGCTTGCAATATGTAACTTAGCATGCGGAAGGCCGCTCTCCACACAGGAGGGCACGGATGAATATGCAGGGCCTGCCTCACCTCAGTGACAAGGAAACATTAAGATGACAGAAGCAACAACAAGGTCGCAAAGTCTTTTCTGCTACAATCTAGCATTTTCATGAACTGACCTTAGCCGGATTGAAGCTTTCTCTCCAGTGATGACCTGACCCAATGGGACAGAAATTATACCTAGAGTTTTCTTTAGGCTAGAGGCAGTTGTTTCTTATGCCAAATTCTAGAGATACCAATCGAAAAAAGGGTCTGGTGGTGGGGTTCCCCATTCTCATGTTAGCATGTGGTTTTCTGAGTAGGGTCCCTTAAGAGCACCTGCTTTAAAAAGTGAGATTTGGTCCAGCAAGTACTCAGAGAGGCTATAAAACTTTGGCAGGGCTGTTGCCATGGAAACCACACATTTCTTCATTTAATAACAAAATGAACAGTGGCTGAGAGCCTGGGGTCTGGGGCTCTGCTCCCTGGAACCACCAGAAACAGGGTTTATACCCACCCAAACTCAGCCCCTTCATCCCTGTTGCATAGGGAGGTGTGAAGTGCTTATCTCGATGACTTGTTTAGGTTGGTTTTTAATCCAATGACTGTTTTGTTGAATTTCTAAGTAGGAAAAAATCACAGTTAGGGCAAGCAGATAGACATGGAGGAGATGGATGTTGTCATCGGCTGGTGCAAAATACATACATGGGAACATCTTTCATCCTTGGACTTGCATTGTGGTTTTGGGTATGTGTCTGTCTCCCCACTATTCCTTTGACAGCAGAATCCCGTGTTGGGCAAAGAAAAGAACACTTGACCCATAAGTTCTGTGTAAACTAGAGATAAAAGAGCACTGGAAGGAATGAAAATTGAGCGTTCATCTGGAAAGGTGGCACATGGGTCTGAGTATAGGCAGAGAAAGCAGGCAGGAGGATGTAAGGATGAAGAAGAGACTTCCCAATTCACTGTCTCCTGGAGGGCTAGCCACAAAAGTCTGTGCTCTCCTTCTGGTCAAAAGACAGGTCCTCATAATGGTGGTACTCAAAAAGAAGGTGTTCTAGCTTAGAATTTAAAAAAAAAAAATCTGGGTTCAAATTCTGACTTTGCTCTGGACCTCTCTGAACTCTGGTTTTCTCCTCTGTGGAGTGAGGGTAATGATATCATCTACTTCACAGGGTCACCGGGAGGACTGAGTGAGGTTGTGTAAGCTGAGATGTGTCCCAGGTCCCTGGTAGAGAGTGATATTTGAAATCAAAACCACAACCAGGCCTGCATTCAATTTGCCTGCCTGAGGATCCAGGAGGCCAAAAGCTGCATGGATAAGGCACAGGGATGGCCCACCATGAGAAGAGTGGGCCCTGGAGGCTGTCCCCATTCCCCTCCGAAAGCCCTTTGAAGCCTGCAGTGTCTTCTCAGAGATCAAGACTCTTTACTCAGAGCCTGCCTTGCATTGCTGGGATAGCTTATTGCTGGTGCCTTGGCCTACCTTTAACAGTGAGCTAGAGAAGGCTCTTGACCCTTTTAGGCTATTATCGTCACAAGGCGTGAACAAATTCTGCATGTAACCTCTTTTCTTAAGTTTAGCTTTAGAGTGTTGATTAAGAATGCTAGACTGTGTGTGTGTGTGTGTGTGTGTGTGTGTGTGTGTGTGTGTGTGTGTGTGTGTGTGAGTGTGTGAATATGTGTGTGTGAGAGAGAGAGAGTCAGGCGGTGCGGTAGAGGGGTAGGATGGGAGAGAAGACAGGATTTTCGGGGGGGGCACACCAAACTAAAAGAGCTAACGAGCATCTAACATTTCCATTCCCCCAAAGCAATCTACTGCAGGAAGAGATTGTTCTTAGTGTAATGTCAGAAGCTGTGCTTCAGTAAAATTTTTAGATTTAAGAAAGATTTCACTATTCATGGGGCAAGAGCATCCCACAAACCTAGCTCCATCCTATGAGCCCATCCATTTTTGCATGTTGGGTCCTTTTTCTAAATTATGATTCAACTCTATTTTAAGAGATTCAGAAAATATGGCAGTAACAAGTTGGGCAAAATCATCTTCTGAATTTGGCACTCGAAGGACAGAATTTTTCTAAGGGTGGAACCATAGCCAGACAGCAATCAGAAGCTGGAAAAATCCTGCTATCAACCCTATTTATAAAAATCATCTCTGTTTTTGTACCATGGCTGATTGTCATTTTTCTCAATTAAGGGAGGCTTGGCTGGTTCCCCGAGTCCTTGGCAATGGACATGAGGTGGCAGCTTCCCTCACTGACAATCGCCACCACTTTGACAGGCATATTTGCCCCATCATTGAGCATTGCTATTTTCTTACTCCTGGTGTCTGCTTTGTAGTTTTGTTTCTTCTTATTCCTGGTGAATTTCCTGACACTTCAAAGCTACCATCCTTTTCTGAAGTCATTCTCAAGGGAGAGGTCTCATCCAGAGCTACAGCGAGTTACTGCCTTGAGCACACAATGATTCAGAGTTGGGAGAATTGAGCAGCATGCAATAAACTTCAGCACAGAACTGAGAAACTAGTGAAGGCAAAATAGAAGTCAGGAAAAAAAAGAAAGGAAAATTAACATTCCTCTCAAATGCTTCCCCAAAATATTAAGGCTAACTGACAGGAAGCTGGTAGGAGAGGCAAGAGAGCTTATTTGAAATCATCCATGTGAATGGATGCTGTAGGATACGACAAATGATCATGCATTTCAAAGTACAGGTGGTTTAGGAGACACAAGGTAAAACAGAGATTGTGTCCTTTTTTTAAACAGGTCTTATATTCTTCTCCTATAATTTTTGACATTGTAGAAACAAAGTTAAGGTGAAGGATAAGAAAAGAAGAGATCATTATGGTGAGACCTCATCGTGCCCAATGCCCACCGCCATGGGGGGGCAGTGAGTAAACCCCCATAGGAAACAACTAAGATGCACGAGAATGTCAATGTGCCTAAGTTCTTCTGGGTCAGGTTCACTGGGTCAAGATCTGTCACTAATGGAGACTGTTGACTTTTCCGATATCTCTCAGACCTGCACTGTATGGTCGCCAATAGCCACAAGTGGCTGGTGGTCATTTGAAATATGGCTAATCCAAATTGAGATGTGCTGTAGGTATAAAATACACACCAGATTTTGAAAACTTGCAGTGAATAAAATATCTCATTAATATTTTTATATCAACAATATGTTAAAATGATATTTTAGATATGTCGAGTTAAATAAAATATATGAATACAGTTAGCTTCATCTGTTTCTTTTTACTTTTTTAATGTACATACTAGGAAATTTAAAAATACTAATGTGGCTTGCATTTGTGGCTCATATTATACTTCTGTTGGACACTACTGTTCTATAAAAGCCATATCAATATGCTATCAATGGATCAACATGTCTTTTCGGACTGCTGGAAAACAATACTAAACTGAAATAGAATTAAGGCAGATACCCTTCTTGTAAGGTTTTCATGGGCAATGATTAGCCAGGTATTTAGAGTAAGCTGTCATCCCAGTGCTGAGATTCTTCTAACTTATAGGGTCTCTTCTAAAGAATGGTAGAGGAAGCTTTTACCAAATTCTTATAAAAGTGAACTTTGGAAGACTATGTTGTAATAAATTCAGAGATAGGAAGAGTTTGATAGAAGATCTTAAAAACTAAGGAGGGCACATTAGGTGGCTCCCCTACATCCTGACAAATGTAAAAACTAATGAAGTGATGATATGAAAATGAAATTGATCACACTCAGTGCTCACTGCATACTAGAAACCAACACTCTGTGTATATCAACTCGATCATATGTAACTGGCCTTTGCGAGGACTTTAATTATGTACCAAGTGACAGCTTCAAATACAAGATTCATAGCCAGGGTGTTGATTGCTGCTATCTTTATTTTCACAGCCACGCTAACTCTTACAGTTCAGAATCTAACGAGTCGACCACCCAATGGGAAACACAAGGCCAAGTCCTAATTCACATGCTTTAAAATGCTTGCACTAATTTGGGTGGTGAAATTGACAGCTTATGTGTGCATATTACATCAAGCTGCATATTACCAATGCTAAGTCTTTGGAAGACATGAAACTAATTCATAGCAACAGTCATATATGAGTGATATTGACTCAAAGGAATGAGTCAGAAGTCCTACAGTAAGGGCAGCTGCAATATGTTTACTGGCTTTAAATACAATTAAAAATCAGAGCCGATTTCACTAAAGTTGCTGATGGATCATGGTAGATCGGAACTCAATCAGGAGATGGGTTGTCATGCTAAAGTCAATTAAAAAGTAGCACAGCTACTGCAAGGCCCAGGTTCCAGAGATATAGAAGTGTGAAGTGAAGCCTCCAGCAGTGTTCAGTACCAGAGGAGTCCTCATTCCAGTGAAATGCACTGTTTTGGGTTTAGCATTCTGAGAAGATGGGAATAAATTGGAGTTGAGCCAGAAAATAGGGTTAACAAGATAACTTAACAGGACAAAAAACAGATCTCCCATCAAAGGTTAAAAGTTGAAGTTCCTGGAAAGGGGACATTAATGGAGCAACGTAGTAACTGGAGCCTACCTGACTCAAGTACCAGAGGGGGTTCTCACCAGGAAGATGTCGCTCTCCATCCCATAGTGTATGTGAGTGTGCGTACACACACACACACACACACACACACGCATGCACGCCACCAGGGACAAAAATGGGCTTACACTAAAGTACAATAGAAATATACTAAACAATGTCTGGATCATAAAGACAATGAAGGCTTTTAATAAGCCACTATTAAAAGTTCTATAATTTCTATTCCTAGAGACTACATAAAGATGGGAGTGGATAGCACTTTCTGTAACATTGTCTGCTGGTAAGGTATACAAACTCCTTTTTTGGGGCAGAGCTAATGAATGTTCTCTTTAATATACTCATCTTGTCATCTTCCATTTCCATTTTGTTGGAACAAGGATTTCACGTGCCAGTATCCATGGAGAAGTGTGGAGGGAGCACAGGAAGAGGGAGGAACGGGAGGTAAACTTCACGATTAATCAAGATGTGAGGACTGATAGGGTGACTACCATAAAAAAATAAAAAAACAAAAAACTCCAAAATGAAAGAAAGAAAGAAAAGAGCCACCTGTCTTAGAGAAATTTGTGCCTGGGTAGAGCACTTTAAATGATGAACTCTCAATGCCCTTTCTCGTCTATGGATTGTTTCACTGTTCTAGAACGGGAGAGAATGAGCTTTCCTTTTTGAACCCTTATTCTGCCCTATCCATGTTCTGAGACAACTGGCTCTAGTCGCTTCTTCCCCCACAAAGGGCCTCATCTGTCCCATGTGACGACCTTGGATGGTTGGGCCACAGGTAGGTGACCTGGTGAAGACAAGAGTGGAATCACTGAACACACAGTCTTTTCCTTCTTGAGCAGTCTGAATGGAGGAACAGAGACTGCATGAGCAGCAACTGGCCTGGAAGCAGGAGTCAAGTGTTAGGAAGCAGCAGAAAGGCAAGAGATACCTGGACTCCATCAGCAGGGAAACCTAGAGGGCAATCCCTGATATCTCCTGCTGAGAGGATGAAGAAGGCACAGTCCTAAGGGCTACCTCAGATCCAGAGCAAGCTTGTAGACCCCAGGTGTTCTAGTCACAGTGAGGCCTTTCTGCCCTGCAGTTCCTATTTGAGTTGGTCATCTTCTATTTTTTTCTTCTCAGCTCTTCACTGCTTCTTTCAGGGATAGAATCTCTAATATTCTTTCGGGAAACCATGGTTCCCCACATTCAGTCTCTGTGTGTTGTGTAGAGCTGACCCCATCTTCCATTTCCAGGGATATGTATGTGACTCAAGTCTGGATATTCAGATTATCCAGAGAGTCAGAGGACCTGGTGACCCAACTCAAGAAAAGCCAGTAGGAGTTGGCCCTTGGACTTCAGTGTAATTGTTGGGAAACAGGAGCTCTCTTTTGGGTTGCTAGGATGGCAGGATCTAAGCCCAGAGCCATTGCTGCCAAGTCTTTACCACAGTGGAAAGGGGAGAACCTGTCTGGGAATACAGTTGATACAGAGGAAAGCAGAGCCAAGAGGTACATACAGGGAGAATTGATTTCCTCGACCAGTAGTACCTGAAACTAGAACAGCAATAGCAAGGTTTTCCAGTAGCTTCAGCAAATAAATTTCCTTTTCTGCTTAAACCAGATTGAGTTAGGTTTCTCATAAGTATTCTATAATTCTTCTTATCAAAGCTGATTATGATGTTTTGCTTATATTCATTCAAGGTTTCTTTATTTCCACCTATTTCTTGGAATTGCATTTCTACTCAGAAAAACACAAAAGTGTCTCTCATCCTTACACACAAATGAGCCCAACTAACATATACCTTTGCATTAGTTGGTAAGTGGCATTGTGTTGAATTTCTTCACTTGGGTCTACTAGAGCATGTGCAAAATTCAATAAGTAAAAAGTGTGGTGCATCATGAGCATCAGACTTATGGGGAGGCCTGAGTTTTAGTCCTAGATCTGACATTAAGTGCCCTTGTTCAAGCTACGTGATCTTGGATGGGTCATTTGTCTTCTCTGGGTTCCCATTTCCTCACTGGCAAAATGCGGGAGTTAAGCTAAAGAACATCAGTTAATAGCTCTATATATCTGCATGGTAGTTTAATTATTTCTAAAATGATTTCTCATTAGATAACATTATTCTATATATATATATCATCTTTACAGTTCCTCTCAGCTATAAAATTCTATGACTATCAGTAGCTCATCAGATCATTTCCTTACCTAGAAATGCCAACTGCGACTCTTCACTATTTCAAAGGCTACTTTTTTCTATAGTTTATCTATCCATCCGTCCCTTCATTCATTCAACAAGCATTTATTCCATGCTACTAGATATTAGACAATGTGCTAAAAAGCATGGATTCCACCCTCAAGGATATGCCACTCTAACAGAGGAGACACACAGTCATGCCATTGATGACATAAGCCCACAGATACATATAGAATTAACAACCTTGACAAAGGCTATAAAGGACAAGTACAAATGCCTTAATAGATATAATAGCGAGGTCTGACCCAGCTGGCAGATCAGGCAAGGGGAGGTCTCCCCAAAGATGAGCAACTTGAATGGAGAGCGGAGGGATTAATGGCAGCTGTGTGGACTGAGGGGCTGAGGTAGGGCTCTCCAGACATAGGAATGGCAAAACATGTTGGATGCTACTTAGGGGCTGCAGAACAGTAATGTGCCAGAGAGCTTATCAGTCAACTCTTCCAAAACCCCTGGTGAAGAAAATCATCATTATTCCCTCTGTTAACAAGAAGATATTCAGAATCATGAAATGCAAAAATCCGGAAGGAAGTGCCTGCTGAAGTCAGATCTCACCATTCCTAGTCTCAAATGTTCCTGTGCAGTGCCTCTCACTTGCTTTAACTTACACCTCGAGGAAGTCACTCGACTTCCCTGGGTCTCGGATTTCTCATCTATAAAACATGAGACTTGGGTTCTATATGGTTTCTAAAGTCTGTCTTGTATGCAGCATTTCTAGAAATACACCTGAGTTAGTGGAGAGGGGGAAGAGAGGCCATGAATCCTACGAAGCGCACTTTATTTAAAAAACAAAAATCAGCGTGCATTCATAGTACAAGAAAATGTTGTAGGCATCATAGCCATTGAAATGCAGGTTGGATAGAGCCAAAAATAGCTAACCCACAGCTAATGCAGGGAAACTACCATGAAGCGTTTCCTTGGCAATTGAGTTACTTAAAGGTAAAGTAACTCATTCTGTTCAAAGATGGGTTCCTCTGCTCCTCGTCCTCTTTATGGGTTCTTCAATTGTAATTCAGTGTAAAGGGAAAAAAACAGTTGTTGCGTCCATTTCACTAAAAAGCAAAGGTCATCCAAAAAATATCAAGAAAAGGTCAATCTGGTTGGCTCCAAACAAGCAGATCCTCTAACGGGAGAGGTGTGCTCAGCCCTCGTGGGTTCTCGAGTGTCTTAGGATCACTTCCGTCTTAGACCGGCTCCTGCAGATCCCTCAAGTTCTTTAAATCATTTGGGGCAGGCGATGCCAGAATTTACAGAAAACTGACATCTGTCAGTCTAAATGCAAAGCCTTGGATTTCAAACCAGTCAGCTCCTTCTAGAGAAGGAAAGAGGACAATAGCTGCTATTTCTTAGATGCATAATCAATGCTGCAGGGGTTGCTAGGCAACGGGCAGAAAGCCTGTCAAACATCCCTGGGTGCCTCCAATGGAAGAGGAGCATCTCTGGCGGCAACTCCTCAGAGGTGACAGGCTGGGTGGGGCCCCGGAAGCTGCATTCCGTTTGTCTCATTCCTTAAAAAATCGCTTTGCTGTGGTTAGGACTGAACCATAGACATTTTCCTCCCAGGCTCAGGGGATAGTGTTTGAATACACTTCCAGTTGCTGAGCCCACAGCCTGAAAATTGAGCAGGTCAGGCTGGTGAGAGCAGCTCTGTAAGGGGTCCGTGTGTTATTCCGATCCATTCATCCTGGAGCTGGGGAAGGTCTGACTCGTGCCTTGGGTGGCTGCAGCCGCTGGATCCCAGAAAGTGAAAATGGGCATCCTCTCTGAAGCTAGAAGTCATTCAGGCAAACATAGCCTCTGATTGCAACAAGACTTCGCATGCAAGGTCGTGGAGATGAGACGTCTTAGGTGTGCGACCTTGAAGTTGGAATGAATTTTTGAGCGGCAGGCGTTTCGTCCTCTTGACTTGAAATAACAGTTTCATTTGAATTTCAACAAGAAGGAACTAGCAGAGAGGGAGTCAGGAGTTGATACAGGGGAAAAATCAAGTTTGTGTTGGTTTGGTGGTTTTTTGTTGGTTTGTTTTTAGCAGTGTTGATTCACAAGCACTCACCATAGGTCATGAATTCGCCAACTTCTTTGGCAGGAGGTTTATGAGGACGAGGTCCTGTGTCTAGGTCAGAGGTAGGATGAGGACTGGGACTGGATTCAAACCAGGGAGAACCCTCACTGATAATAGCAGTGGGAAATGTGCCTAAATGGAAGCAGGCTGTGGGCAGGGCAATCGTCCACACCCCACTGACGCTGGCTGATCCTTCATCATGACCAGGCCAGGCCCTGAAGCCCTGTCTTAGCATGTGTTGGGAAGGAAATGAATGGAGGAGTTGAGGGTGCCTGGATTTAGCCAGGGAACACCCTGTTTTCAAGGGCATTCAGAGAAGTACAGTGAAGCAGGCAGAGAATACGGAACGACACTAAAATGAAAGGCTCTCCCCACTAGGAAATTTGGTGATTCCCTCTCCATATCTGGCTGAGGTCCCTCAGCTACTCCTACACTGTCATCTAGGATTTCCTAATCTCCCAGAATTTTCTCACATCCAAAGATGCTCACCTTGTGACCCCCAAGAATCTGAATTCAGAGTCTGAAGGCCTGACTTAGCTCCCTGGGTGGCCTCCAAATATCAGTGGGAGGAAACATGAACCCAGAACATGAATCCGTGGTCTTCAGTGTCCTTGTGTATAATTCGTGGCTAGATTAGGATCAGATCTTCCCTAAGCTTCTTCCAGCTCTCAGATTTTATCAGTCTATGAATCTACAAAAATAGAGGCACCTTTCGGTCCCATTTATCCAAAGTGCGGGGAAAAGCTGCAGAGGGAAGCGAAGGCTGCAGATAGAACACTGCCAAATGTTCTGAACATTTTGTGCTTTAAAAAATAACAAACTTTTTGGGTAAATGAAAGAAAAGAGGAAGCAGTCACAACCAGGAACCGCCCCCCGCACCCCCACCCCGAGTCACGGAAGGATTCTTATTTTACACCTTTTACCCCGCTTGACCTCCCATCTTTCCAGCTTCTCCTTCCTGTCTCCTCTCCTCTGGCTCCCTCTCCCCCTCCATTTGCCTAGCTTAGTGAGATGATGTTTATTGATATTACATTTACCCTCCCTAGAAAGTTCCGTCCTTTATTTGCTCCAAAGTGCAGCTTTTAGAAACCTTTGGTGAGAGTCTGAGAGCCTCCGTGCCACTCAGTTTTGGTTACTCTAGATGATATCAGGAAAGCAAATGCACCGTTTCTTCATTTAGATGAATTTTAACAGAAACTGTGTTTAATCCGCAGGATGGGTAAGTTCCAGAAGAATTTTCTCTCTCCTCAATTACCTATTATGTATATACTAAAGTATTTTGATGCTAAGTACAGCACTAATGGAATAGACATTAGATTTTTAAACATGAAAGGTTGTCCTGGTTGTAACTAGTAAACAAACACCACTCTATAAACATCCTGTGTTTGGCAGAAACAAACAAAACCCAATCATCCTCCGTGAAGCCAAGAAGCTACATTTTATTATACTAGCCAAGCCCATATTCCTTTGCCACTTAATTCATTTTATAAATATATGCCTCTTTTAAGTCTTTTACATATATTATTCAATACCTTGGTGAGTTGGGTTTTCTTTTTTTTTTTTTTTAGTTTTGACAATGCATATGTAAAAGATCAGCTGAAGTCTTTTGTGCTATTTTTGCTAATTCTTATGTTTTAGAGAGCTGAGTGGAAATTTCATCCCCTCCAGTAACATTTATCTTACTCAAGACCAAGTCTCCTTTTTGAGTTTTGAGGGGAAGTGGTGGGAAGTAGGGACTTTCAGCTTCCTTTATTTCAGTAAAACCTTGTGTCTCCTAGGGTGGTGGAATCTACAAGAGATGCCATCCACCCCAGAATGGAATCATGCCCGTACTGTATTCAATCCTGGGGCTCTGGGAACATTTGGGAGGGACAGGGACAGGTGTAACAGAAGATGTCAGCAGAACAGAGAGCTGAGAGGGAAAGCGAACTCCAGTCTCCCTCCCAGAGCCTCCGCTGAAGACAAGCTGCACCTGAGCTTGGCACAAGCACCGAGCTGTCCAAGGACACAGATTGAGTCTCCAAGACTTGGCTGCAGGAATTCTGTTTGACCCTACTGACCTCCAGCCAGTGTTTAGTTAGCATTGACTTGGAAGAGTAGCCCAGAGCTATTTACAGCCTATGGACTGGTAGGTCGCCCCTGAGAAGAAGCTCCGACAGTTAGATATGCCCAAAACACCCTTCCCACCGTCCCCTTTGTTCCAGGAAACTTGAACACATCCACCAGAGCAGACATAATTTGCTCCTGAACTGGCTGAATATAACATGAAATAACGTACTTCCACATGTGAGTGTGACCACGGATAATGAGACATTCTGGAGTGTTCTCTTACCTTCACTGCCACCAAGATCTTGTCCTGCTCAGGACAGAGGTTATAGCATTCAGCTAGGAAAACTTTTCCAAAGGCTCCTTCGCCTAGCTCCCTTTTCAGAACAATGTTATGTCTCTTGATGTGCTGAACAACTGTAAAACAAAGACAGAATGGAAATTGGAATCGAGGCACGCGGAGGTGAAGGCAGAGGGTGGGAGTCAGGGGCCCGCCTCCTGAGCTTCTCCCCTCTGCACCAGCAAAGCAAAGGAGAGGCTCAGTATCCGTCCTCACTGTCCACCCCAAATGGCTGGAAGGAGGTTGCACCAGCGTGCTCTCCAGAGCTTAATTATTATTTTCACTAGAACTGAAAGAGTGACCTCCCCATTGGCTACAGAATGTCATTAATAAACTTTCCAAATTAGGAGAGGGGAGAAATGAGAAAGGATGGGACATTAACGGCAGGCCTCTCACAAGCCAGACGCTTTGCATCTACTTGTTCATTGTGTGTCTCTCGGGGAAAGGCAGGGAGAGAGCCAGGAATCCCTATTTCTTTGTTAAGATGCCTCAGACTTCTAGAGGAGGGAGGCTTGGAGGAAATAAAGGGAAAAGGCAAGAACCGGTCATGGCTAGTTAAAGCTTTGTCCTCCTGGTGAGCCGGGCTAGACCATGGTTGAGACTCACTTCTCATTCCAGAAATGTCTAGACCATGCTACAGCTGGCTTCCCCAACCCTCTCTAAGATCATACCCTAGTTTTGGCTCTCCAAAGCCAACAAGAGACAAGAATAGCTGCATGGCAGAGAGAATACTTCCCCATCTAGTCTAGAGTGAAGCTGGTCCACATCAACTCATCTGTACTTCTTCCTGAGGAACAAGGCAGGAGGCAGCCAAGGCTCTCTGGAAGCCCATCGGCTGCAAGGGGGGGAGCAGAATGAAGCATTGCTCAGAAGGACAGAGCCAGTGGGAAGCCCAAATGGGGACTCTGTGGAGGACAGAGCTGCAGTGGGAGCCTGTGCTTCTTCACCCTGACCGTCAAATGCTGCCGCCCTCAGCACAGGGTTCCACAAGCTCATTGCCTGCCATTCTTTTCTGGATGCCTCATCCCTGAATGGCAGTATTAAAAAGAGATTGAGAAGCCCTCTGGAACTTGGAATGTGTAGCTAACGGTATTCTCTCATTTTACTCCCACAGCCCTGGGAAGCATCCCTCTCCATATTTTGTAAGTGGGGAAACTGAGTCTGCAGAAATTTCAGTGATTCTCAGCGTGGGAACGGAGGAGTTGAAATTTGAATTCAGGTCTATCTGAATCCAGAGTACATGCACAAAGTTTCTTTTCCATAGCAAATCGTGTTACACATGGCAAGAGAAATAGAAACATATAAACAATAAAAAGTAAATATACTCTTCCACCCTTCAAAGGCCAGTTCAAATTCTTACTTCCTGAGAGGGTTTCCAAGACAACTTTGGCCACTAAAGTCCTCCTTCTCTGAATTCATAGTATGTCATGATTTATGCTTAGTTGAATTCTGGCTTATCTCCCAATCATTGCACATCTGTAAACTCCCCGAGGCTAAGAGCAACCCCATCTATCTCCTATAATCATGTGCAATGCCTCAGGTGCTGAGCCTGTGGAAGATTTATTACTGTGGTTTAATTTGATGATCTTTCTTTAAAAGTTTTTTTTCTTGAATGTTAACTGCATTGTGAAAACAAAAGGAAATACAAAGCATATTTCTGTAGTTTAAATTACGTAAACCTCCCATCCCATTCAAGAACAGACCATCATTAGTACGGTGAAAACACCACTATGACACCTTATTCTTCCTTAATGGTATCCACTTCCCCCCTCTCTTCTGGGGGTAATTACTAGCCTGAATTTTGTGTTAATCATTTCCTCTACAGGTTTGCTACTAATGATATATCCCTAAAGAGATATTGTTTGACTTTGCTACATAAGTGGAAACATACAATGTGTGTTCTTCCATGTCTTTCATTTTTCACTCAACAATGTCCTTGAGATTGAGTTGCATTGAGTTACAGTGTGTGTGTAGTAGTAATTCTTTTGCTCTTACTACTTTATAATATTCTCTGAAAGGACTATACCACCACTTATTTATTCATTCTATGTTGATGGATCTGCTCTACAGTTTCTTTTTAGATACAATTTCATATAAAATGCAAGCGGTGATTACGGTTTCACTTTAATAGGATTTTTCCCCTGATAATTCATGTGGTTTGGAGCTATGACGGCTTCCATGGCCCTCTGGGAACGCAGGGTGATAAAAAAAAATCAAAAGGTCTTTTATGAGCAACAATATTAATGAATATAAGAATGTATATTAATTTCTCATGCTCTAGTAGCAACGGCTGAATTTAAGAGAAGAGAAATGTGTTCATTAGGTAGAGTGCCCATATAAAGAGACAAATGTAATTCTTGCAGAGAATTAGCTGCCATATTTGAATCTAATATTTAACTCCATGGTTGTCACACGTTCATTGAGAATTAAATTGCCACTTGATTTACTTTACATTCTCACCAAATCAAGGCAAGTATTTAACTTTTTTTCTTTTGCTTTTGACTTTCACTTTTCTCTCTTTTTCTTTCTTTCTAACTAGGAGAAGAAGTTGGTGGGAAATAAGGTGAAGTGTATAAAGCTATGGATAAAGCCACAATTCCATCACCTTTAAAACTAAAATTGATGGGACCGGTTTTCTTATGCTGACCTTGAAAGCAGTAAGTTTATCTTTTCTTTCAGAAATGGGCTATTTTGCATTAATTTGCTTTGCTGGTTTGGGACATAATAGATTATATGAATGGATTTTTACCAATGGATTCCCTCTAAGCAGAATTTCTCTTTTATAAGACTAGAAGCCACTCAGAAGCAGAGAGAAAAATTTGTGTTTGTATTTGTGTTCCTGACAGGGCCTCACGGTGCTTTGCAAATAGCTGGTGCTATACAAATATTTGTTGAAAAAAGGTACCAAAGGTAATTAACAACCACAGATAAATACTGTTTAATCAAATATCATTTCAGTTCACTGACAACCATCTTCTCAACTATGTAGGCAATAAAGCAGCACAATTCTCCAAGGTCAGGGTTGGGGACAACTAACCTGAAGCTCCCACATCACTGAGCTAAGAATTTCTTCCCAATCTCCTCCAAGAGAGCATTGGGGCTCATCACCACCTGCCGCATCTCCTGTCTCCCTCCGTCACCACTGGAAGTCCTTGGACCGTCTCAGGGTAACATCCCTCCTTACCCAACCTCTTACTCCAACACCACTCATAAATGCCCATCCCTTCATCTCCCTCAAAGACCCTCTCAGGGGCCCTTTGGCTTTGTTTCACGCATCAGCTCCCTATATCCCCAACCTCTCCTTAAGCCTCCCTCGACCTCCTTGACTCAAATAAAATCTTGGCTATGCCCCGAGGACCTCTGTGGCCTCAAATGAAGACCATCCCCCAACCTTAACCCAGGTACTTGAGGGCCCGTGTGCCTGATTTCTGACCACTACCCCCTTTCTCCTGCCAGAGCTTCAGCTGTCTTAAAGAATCTATTTTAAGGATCCAGCAGTCTATACCACTTCTGCCCCCTCATCACTGGTTACTCCTCTTATCCACCGATCTCCCGGCTTACACTCTTCCTCTTCACCCTACCCATGCTATCATTCTCAGAGCCTGAGGCACAGAGATGTTCAGTAACTTGCCTAAGCTGCAGAAACACTGGGCTGCCATTTATCTGAGTTTTTTAATAGTGTAGCCAAGAGCCAGGCACTGGGAGGTTTGGTTTGGCTGTCTGGATGGCATTAAGGTGACTTTCTCTGGGAGCAAGACTGTCTTAATGAAGGAAGCAATGCACTGATTCGCATTCTGCACAAGCTCTTGATTTCACTGTGGACTAGCACTTTGAATAACACTGTCTTAAAGGGCCTTATGAGCATTTGGATTCATTTGATACAAAATATTCTGAGTGAAGTGAGTCTAAAGATTCCATGATAAGTAAACTATCAGGTAAGCATGTAAAATTTTTACATGCTTTCTTTTCTGAGATCAGTCAATTGTCTGTTCTTAACTCCTGAGACTTGAGTAAAATCACCTCAAACCCAACATGAACAAGTAATAAAAAAATAAATAAAAACCCAAACTCTACCATAAATGTCTTCCTATACTTGGAGGAAAATTCAAAACAATAGTTGATTAAAAAAAAAAAAAGTTTTGTAGAAAAGTTTCTCTTTAAAATTCACCTTGCCAGAAGACGAGGAGGTATCAATGCGAGATGGAAATACACCAAAGTCATATGGTCCGCAGACTGACCTATGTACCCCGATAGTCAAAACAAAGCACGGGATTAAATTATTATACGAATAAATCTACTCTATGAAATCAGAGAGAAACTGATGACCAGCAATAGTAATCAGGATGAGTGGCTGAAAACTATCTGGATGCCTTTGCCATTAATGGGATTTTTCAGAGTGGAAATTTGGTGCCCTTGGTCATTTGCTTCATGAGGACCAGAACTGAGTAGATTTCCAGTTTTGTGTTAGTATCACATTACAACCCCTGACAGATGCATTTTCTCACAGGTACCTTCAGTAGTTTACAGAGATGCTTGCAGTTTCAGATGGTTTAAATCAAATTTCTGGTATCGGTATCCCCCAGAAGCAGATGTTCTATATATACACACAGGCTATAGATAAAGTATTAATCTACGTCCATATTCATTACTACTAAATCTAAAACTAGCGGAATAAATAAATTAAATAAATAAATAAATAAATAAATAAATAAATAAATAAATAAATAAAACTACCCACTTAAGGGTGAAATCGGAAATGTATCCTTCCAATTTCCTCAGTAATGGGGCATCATAGAAAGCCCCTTGGCCCAGTGGACATATCCTGCTCAGCCTATGACCCTTAAATTGAGTCATTAATTGAAATCTCTAATATATGCTAAGTACTAAGTGATCTAAAGTTACAAGGAAGACTATGCTAGAGTTTGAACAAGAAAGGTAAAAAGTAATACACTCTCGAAGACAATATTCTACAGTAGATGCAATCTCTCTGTTTCTCTGCAGATCCGAGTGTGGGGTCAGCCTTAGCATTTCCATCTCAAAGGACTGGATGCTATAATGACAAAAGAACTTAAACCTCCTCATGTTTGGTAGTCAGCAAGTGAGGCTCAGAATAGTGAGGTATCTTCCCCAGGGCCACAGAGCTAGAAGGTGACTGAGCCAGGACTCTATAACACAGGCCCCCATTTGAGACTGAAGGCAGTGAGGGCCTCTTGGCATTAAAGTGGAAATAGACATTTCATCTAGTTAATATCTCTTCTATCAGAAACACTTGAAATGCTCACATTTATCATCTGAAATGGACCAAACATCTCATAATGAAGAATTTCATCAGAAAACTGCTAACAAAATAAAATGAGTGCAAAAAATAAGAAATAAAACTTAAATACCTTCGAAAAAGCTTGAGCTTGATTTTATATAGGAACAGATGTCATTTACTAAATATCTTAATGTCTATTTCACGGGCAGCATATTGAAACAGGTAAAATCATCCACCTTGTAAAAATAAAGTTGCATGAAAGACTGGAACTATGGTTTTGAATTTCATCTACATTTTTATTAAAATACAAGGTGGTACTAAATTGGAAATAAATGCAATTAAGACCACAGGTATAAAACATACCAGGACAAGACAAGGCCAAATATTCATAAATAATATTAATGATGAAAAAGAACATGTAATAATACTGAGCTGTTCTTAAGTACTTTTTAGCAAAAAATCCCAATGTGCATTACCATCAATTAATTTTCATATCTCTCCAAATGAGGTCAATAGTCACATTTATTTTACAGATGACACCGCATTAATTGACTTACTGGTGGTCATAGAAGGACCCACTTATCCTTTTCCAAGTGCTATTTCCACTGAAATGAGGAAAGGGGGAGGGGCCTAACATGTGCAGATTGCTATTATGGGCCAGAAAATGTGCTGAGAGGTTTACAAGAATTATCAATCTTCATAGTAATCCGGTAGGGTATCCTTATGTCCATTCTCAAATTAAAGTAAAAAGAAGAGGATCAGATGAGCTAAGTAATTCACCCAACGTTGTACAACCAATAACAGGCAGAGTTAAAATTCTTTCTACAATATTCTACTTTGCCTTGGCCTTCTTATAGAAAACAAAGTAAAAGAAAAGCCGGATTAGCTGGATTTTCTCCACCTAGGGATATGTGGGTTGACTTTTACCAATTTAGTTCAGTAAGTCTTGACTAAGCACCTCCTATAGCCTGGGCATTTTTCTGGGGCCCAGTGAAAAGGATGAGCAAAATAATCCCTGTCCTCATGCAACTCACAACCTCAAGGAGCAGAAAAACACATATACTTACATCTATCGTATCTTTTGCTAACACCTTTGCTTCATTCACAAAAATTGGAGGTACTTGATGTGACCATGCAAAGAAAAACAAAACACTCAAATAAAAACTCAAGTCCAGGAAAGTGGAATAGAAGGCCAAGACAAGGGGTCCCACATGGTTATTAAAATTAAGTCATAATTTGGCTCTGAGCTTCCTGGCAGCAGAAACCAAAAGAGAAACACAAGAATTAATAAAATGTTGACTACCCATAAGTAAAAGCACACAGATTCCTTATGGTAAGTGAGATCCTTCATGGCACTTAGTTTTTGAAGGGATATATCAAACGGATTTTACACAGGGGATCAATGTCCTCAATCATGCCCATGGAGTAAATAGTGATCTTTCTTAAGAATAGTGCTTACAGCAGAACTCCATAAGAAATAAACACACAGCACAACAGCTACCCTCGGCAAAAGCACCGCAAGATATGATGGCATCTCATCAGAATGGCATAAAAATCAAGGCCTCAGGGAATGCTCAATAATGCCTTGGGGATGTGATTTCCCCATACCCACTGCTGGGCCTAGAACATGTCAGGCGATCAACACAGAGAACAAGGAGCCATGTGATCAAAATGGACACCTAAGAAAGGCAGGAGAAAGGGCCATGAATGAGTCTGATGGGGGCACAGGAGTAAATAAGAAGTCAGTGGGAAGAAGGGAGGGAGGGAGGGAACTGGTAGGAGAGATTCCTGGGGGAAGCCATTGAGGGTCCAGTGAGTAAGAGATACCAGAAACATTCTGAGACAGAGAGTAGAGATTTTGAGTGAGCCACCTTCTGAAGGCCTCAATGCTGCTACTCATCACAGCATGGAGCCAAGGAAGGAGGAAGTAGACTTCCGGGGATTCCAGAGAGGCCCATTAAGAACAGACCATCATAAGCTTTCAGGCTAAGCCTGGCATGGGGTCCAGTGACAGGCAAGACATTCTTACAAGCAAATTTACATTCCTGGGAAGGCACCAAGTAGCTACTTGGATGCCCCATACAACATCCAGAGGCAGCAAAGGACCCTTCCATCTTAAACCAAATTTTAAGACCCCGTGCTGAATGAGATCAGGGCAGCTGTGGGGGAGGGGAGAGGGAATGGAGATTACTGAAACCCAAAGTCACAGGAGATAAAGGTGATCAGGTTATTTGAAGTTAAAATCCAAAAACTTCTTGTAGAAACATCCAGGGAGGGGGGGGAAAGCCCCAGAAATTATCTTTCAGGCTGTGAGACTGAAGGGAACACCACACTTCAAAATACACATACGGCACATCCTTCGCTTTGACAGCCCCTAACAGCCAAAATTATATCTGTTTTACACACTAGCATGTGGTGGAATTGGATTGATTTGCCCTGACAGCCCTCCCTGCTGGAACAATACTTGTCAGTCAGTCCCAGCAATGTTTATATTTTCAAGAATAATTATGCGGAGTGATTGTACGAAATCCTGGCAGGTGGGCCAGAGGGTCTTATCTGTCTACCCCTCTGACCCTGTGTCCCTGAGCTCTAAAGCTCCTCCTGCTCCTAAGGATGGAAAACATCCCTTTCATGACCCACACCCCCTCCTAAGCTGTATGCACAAGCCTCCATTTGAGGGTTCAACACTGGTGCCTGTCTTACCATCTGAGACCCTCCACTCCTGTGCCCTCTCCATGGAAACTTTCCTTCCTTCAGTAACTTCAACTGGTAGCCACTATGATTTCCTAATCGACTTCTTCAAGATAGTTGGGCTTTACCAATGTACGCCTACCTGAATGCTCTCATCATGCAAGACATCTTTAGTTTTGGGTGGGAATTCAGGGCTTCCCTGACCTGTGTCTAATGTAAACATAGTGACTATCTTCTCTGTGCGCACACTCTAGCACACATGTTCTAGATCACAATGGGATCGATGGTGATGAGAAGGACAAGCAAAATGCAAGGCAAATGGGCCACTCAGGAAAGGCTCATGGAGCCATTGGGCCAACCTCAGAAGAGCAGGTTGGAGTCTTTATGAGGGAAGCTCTGAACTCAAGAGAAAGGGGCAAGTGTTTTGCTTAAGGCACAGTGGAAGGCCAGTGGTCATTTTATAAGGTCCAGAATTCCATGCCAGCTTCTCAGGCTGCTTTCCATGGCTCTAGACTCTGCCCCAATTCCAGGAGAGCCCATAACCAATGATACATGGCCAATATCTGAAAGATGGGGGGTGACAGACAAGATTTTTGGGTGCATCCCAAATGTTTTCCATGTCTAGAGGGCTTTCTGTCCAATTAATAGGCAAAGCAGAGTCTGATGATATTTCCTCTTTAATATGCTTATTTCAGAACTCACATTTTGGAAGGTAATGCTAATGTTTATTTTCTTTAAAGGATTTTGTAATACTTGTAGCATCTTTCAATTCTCCCCCCCCTCCTTCATTTCACCATTTAAGCATCTATGTGAAGAGCACTGTGTTGGGTGCTGTGGAAGGCCCAAGGATGAAGAAGGAGAAGAGGATGTCAGTGGATGTTAATTACATATCCGCTGTGTGCTAGGCATTGTGTTAAGCACTGTACACACATTCTCTTCTCAAGATATTCTGATGGACCTGGGGAGAGACATCACTGTCCCCTTTTAGGGAATGTGGTAACTGAGTCTTGGAGATGTTAAATAACTTGCCCAAAGCCACACAGCTGGAAAGTGGGCAAGGCAAGCTCAGACTGGTTTCAAAACCAAGCAATCTCCCCCGGTAGAACATGAATCTTTCCCCCAAAGGATGGGCAGTCTAACAGAGAGATGAGGCAAATATACAAATAACAATTGTCAAAGGCAGAATATCAAAACTGCTGTGACAGATGTAAAAAAACATAGGGTTAAGGGTGTATAGAAGAAAAAGAGTGAAATTCTTTGAGTGAAGGATTTGGGGTTGGAGGATGTGCCACGTGAGTTTTCCCTTATAAGTTGAGCAGGGCTTGAAATGTTGGTTGGAAAGAAGGGCCATGTTGGCCATAATTAATTATGACATTTCCAAAATGCCAGGATGTCAAGGACTTGATCATACACTGGACCTTCATGTTAAGACATGTCCACATTAAAGTCCCAAATCTGAAAACTGTTTAAGTCGAACTAAATGAAGTTTCCATTTGTGCAGGCCCAGATGTGACGAATACCAGCTATTTTGTATGGCTTCACCTAATTTATGGCTAGGCTGTTGTGTTTGCAAACAGAACTTCTGGATGTTAGAAAAGAAGCCCTATCTTTTAATTTTCAAGAAAATATTCAGGAATGCAATACACGGACATGGTAAGAAATCAAATAGTACTGAAGAATTCATGATGGAAAGAAATTGTACCCTTCTACATGCCTTCCTTATCCTCAAACCCATTCTCTTGGGTGTCTGATTCAATCCAGTTTGAATTTTTGTTTTCTAGGGATTTCCTCCAGAACTCTAATCAATATGTATACTTTCTCTTCCTGTTTTCCCAGTTTAAGACACTCAGCAATTCTTCGCTATTGAAGAGAAGGATTTTATTCACACTACCTCCCGCCTTTTCCCAATAACTGGGAGCTGTATTATTTTTAGTTCTTCTACTGATAATCTATCATACTCTATCTTTTTTAAGCCATTATGCTAGACTCTTCTGTATATCATGAGCCTATTAGCTCCCCCTACCTTTCCTCTATCCCAGTCACTTCACATATTCTTTGAGCTTGACCTTTACTGCAACTCTGTCATGACTGTTATTATGTACTTCAACTTATGATATGGTACAATTAAGCGTCTTATGTGACTAAAAATTGAAAAGTGATAAACACAATTTATTTCAATACGGCCAACGTAATACTGTATGCTACAAGGTTAAGGAGGTGCCAGGACTGGATTTTCTTTTCCACATGTCTAATGTCACACAGAGAACTTCTGGGCCACTGGAAGGAGGATGTTCCTAAGCATCAAGATCAAATGCCTTCTATTCCCTACCATCAATATTGTCCCAGTGTATAGTTCAAATCGATAGATTTTTCATTTATCCTGTTGGCACTTGGTAGACCTTTCAATTTGAGGCCTGCGGTTTCTTCAACACTGGGAAATTGCCTTCTGTTTTTTTTTCTTTGTTCATTGTCTCTCTACCATTTTTCTGTGTCCTCATTACTATTTGGAAATCTTAGTAGCCATATGTTACTTCTCGTACAGTTGAACTGTATGAATTGTCTTTCATGAATTGCTTCTCTATGTCTCTTATCTTTTCTTCACCAGCCTTCTCTATCTCTGCTCTTTATTCTGGAAAATTTTCTTGACTATCTTTCAGACCTGTGATTGAAAACTTTAGTTCAGCATTGTATTATTTAATTTCTATGAGTTCCTTCTTTTTATCTTAGGATTCATTTTTTGTAGCTACCTAACTTTGATTTATGTATATAAATATCTCAAGTCAGAGAACACTTGCTTGTTTTAATTCTTTTCTGATTCCTAAAATACATCTGTTTCCTCCAACATCAGTTTTTCTCTTTGGATCTTTACGTTCAGTGCTTATCATCCTCATGTGTATGCTGGATCTTGAATCTTATTTATATTTAAGGATGGAAGTCTGGGTAGGGTTTCTTGAGCTCTTATGTCAGTAATTCTGTTTTCAGATGGTGATATTGCTTAGGAATTGGTAGAACTGGTAGAACACATAGATAGGCCTTGCTTTAGGACACATAGGCAGAAAGTGGGCCATTAAGCTGGAGCATAAACATGCCAGACTAAGGAGAACATCACTCTGGGGCTTCAATATCCATACTATTAGCCCTCATCCTCTAGGACAATCTGGCAATTTCTGCATAGAAGGGCTTTTGATTTTTTTTGTTTTTTGATCTGAGGATAAATAATAGGTGGCTATCTGTTTCCCTGCCAGATTGGAGGGGGTGGCGCATACCACTCATTCAGTTGCCCTGCCAGTACGTGTAAGCCCTTTGCCATAGATACTCTCTGCTATACCTGCTGCATTTGTTGGCTCCAAGCCTGGAGAGCAATAGGGCAGTCCTGCCTCCACCTCAGACCCCCTATAGCATATTCTGAAATGAAGATTCCTCTACTGTGTTTCATGCATGCACATGATGACCACACACCATCTCTCTTCCAGAAATCTATTGAGAAATCTTACCCATTAAGGATTTCCACCTCTCCTTCCCTTCACTGTATGGATATGCTCAGTTCAACAGTCCAGATGGAATGTCTTCACTACCTTTCTAAGGAAGTGCTTCTTGTAGTCTCCAGAGCAGATGGGATGTTCTCCAAAAGCTCAAGCAAGACCTTAAATAACCTATCCATTTTATAAACGAGGACAGTAAGGCACAGTAAAAGTGCTCATTTCCCAGAGCTGAGCCAGGATCCATAACCTGTTTGCTTGCCCTTAAATCCAATGGCATTTTCATTATACTCTGATCCCCCTCATTATAGACATTTATCATCCAAATACAATAAATACCTCAAAAGAGTAAGAGCAGAAGAAATCAGGGAAGACAAAGGCGATATGAAGTCAGTGGAATATTGCTATTGCTATAGTCTGTCCCCAGAAGTCAAATCACCCTTCCTCCGTAGCTACCAGATTTATCTCTTTTGTCCTCTGCCTATTTACACTTTCCATCTTTGATGAGCTGCAAAACCTTGGGTGTGAATTCATGTCAAGAAGCACGGTGATGAAGGCGGTTTATGAGCTGTGAGCAGATTTATAACGTGAGAGTCATGGTGCTCGGGTCCCTTTCCTCTCTGCCTTATGATAAAGACTTGTTCTTGTTCTGTAGGCTTCTGTCAGCTGGAATACTTCCAATTTTTGCAGTCAATGATACAAGCTCTGTTTTTGGAGAACAGTTGTAAGAAGTACACAACTAAGTAACATTTACCTAATTGTACTGCTTGAGGGAGGAGAGAACAGTTCCCACCCACTGGGCTTTGGGGTCCTGTTGGGAAACTAGAGAGGGTTCGGCAAATCCAGCTCCTGTTATGGTTCCCCGGGTTTTATAATGAAGTCTTTTATAGAAATTGCCTTCTCCTGCGAGAGTTTCAATGCTGCTATTACAAAGGGAACTACTTATATTGAATGTGATTAAAACTTCTGTTCTTATGTGTTAATACGAACCATTTACATTCAGGGTTAGCATGGTCCAAAGTACTAAAATGATATCAAATATTTGGAGTAGATTATATTAAACAAATTCATTCAAGAATAAGCCAACGTTAAATTCTATGGTATGCTGAAGTTGAGGAAGAAATCAGCTGAGGACAGTTTGTCCCTGGGGGTATCGCTAAAAAGTGTCCAGCCCTGCCTGGTAGCCCCACTGGGACCTGAGCAGACAAGCCTCTAGGAAGAACCTGATTTCTCAAGAAGAATGAAGTCTACAGTGGAGCCTGAGCTTACACTCAGGGCCTACCATCAGACTCCGGTCACTAATTTGGTCTGGGCTCCTTCGCCTAGAAATGTTTGAGTGATCCAGTGATGTTTGTAAGGCCCAGCAAAATGTTCTTAGATTTTTGTCCCTCCATCTTATGCAGGTACACAGTGATTACAAGCCTAGATGAAACCACCCTAACCATCCAAGAACCCGTGAAGGCCAAGGAGGAAAATGCCCATGGAGGAAGAGAAATGAGAAACGAGGAGGGAGGTGTTCCCTGTGCAGGGCCCAGGATGACCACAGAGCAAGTGATGAGTGAAAATGGCCACAATTCGCAGGCAGGGAGTAATGGGCAGAAAGGAAGTCCCAGTCCAATCCCTGCTAATATCTAACCACGTGACTAAGAGCAATTTACTTAAACTCTCTGTCCAACTTCAATTTCTTTCCTTTAGCTATAAAATGGGAATAAAAATACCTGCCTCCTGCCCCCTAGCGAGAATGAAATGGTATGCTAAATAACAAGTACTCTAACAAATAAAATGTGCTATAAATGTTATGTGTTGGGACCACTGCTATTTAGCAACTTCACACTCAAGATTACACGGTGACTTACAGATACATTTTATTGGTTCAAGGTAATGTTAACTATGACACACAACTACAATAATAATGGGGCCTTCTGTTCTCTGAGTACTTTCAGGCTCATAAAGTACTCTCCCATGGTCTTTTATTTGAGCGTTAAAACAACTCCAAGAAATAGGCTATGAAAATGTCCCAAGTTCCATTTCACAGCTGAGAACACAGAGGCTGAGAGAGGCCAGGGAGTTCATCCAAGTCTGCACAGCTGTTCAGTTCTACAGCCAAACCCCCAGCATGGCCTTTTTATTCCAAGCTCAGCTCAATGTTCCTAATGCCTGAGTGGGAGAGTGGGCATTCTGGAGACCAAGAGAGTATGAAGGTTCATTCCAGACATAAAACTTGTAGATCAGACACTAAGATCAATGCAAGATGCTAATGCAAAAATAGTGCCAAGCATTTGCTTACTGGAGGGATAGGAAGTCAAGAAGGAGAAGTTAATGTGGATGGGAATTATAGAAAGGTTTCACAGATTTAAAAAAAAAGAAAAGAAAAAAAAGAAAAAAAGGTCTGGGTTGAAATGTGAAGAATGGATCTCTTTGAATAGTTAGAGGCAAAGTGGGGCGGGGCTCTTAAGAAACAAGGAGAAGCCAAGGCACAAAGGCAGGGTAGTAGGAATACAACTGCTCTGGTTAATCTGGGGTGTGGTGAGAAGGGGCAGGATTAGGGTTTCAATAGAAGTTCCCATTGGTTAAATAAAACGAGATCATAGCGCACCTGTGGGTTAGCTGAGAGGTCTAGATTTGATCCAATAAGTAGATGGGAGCTATCATAGGTTCCTGAATAAGGGTGTGGCATTATATAAGCAGCATATCTTCTGGTAGGAATATGCTCAGTGTATTAAATGCACCCTGAAGCAAAGAGAGAAGCTAGATGTTTACATTAATAAAGGCATAATCATGAAGTCCTGGGTTACAGTGTGGCAATGAAAACAAAAAGAAAGCTATAAATCCTAACAGCCAACTTGTTTGATAATCTGAGCAAAGAATTATTCACTCAGCTACCATACTCCACAGGACTCTCAGAAACATGACCAGCTTTTCTCAATCACATTTCCCCTTAGCCATGCTGCCAAGTAATCCAGAGTTGCCAAAGCAAAGGGTTCATTGAAAATCACATGAATCCGGGGCACCTGTGTGGCTCTGTCAGTTAAGCAGCCGACTCTTGATTTTGGCTCAGGTCATGATCTCAGGGTCCTGGGATCGAGCCCCACGTCAGGCTCCAAACTCAGCGTGGAGTCTGCTTGTCTCTCTCCCTATGCTCCTTCCCTGCTCTGTCTTGCTCTCTCTCTCTCTCAAGCAGATAAATAAATAAAATCTTTAAAAAATATCACATGAGTTTGTCAAAAAGATTCCTTATTTCATCCCTTGGTCTTCTATCCAAGAAGACTTCTTAGAAGTAAAAAGGTTATACACATGTGCAAACACCTTTGGGCTCATCTTCAGACCTTCCCAATGCAGTGAATTATGGATTCGTGTCATATGAATTCCTGCACCTAAGTGTCAGAAGATGTTGTCAAGAGTCACCTTTCATTGGACCCACATCACCGCCGAGGACATGCAGGAGAAGATGAGGAACAGGTGCAAAGCAGGTGAGCAGCAGGTGCAAAGCCCCAGGTGTGGAGCCGAGAAGGAGAAGGGGCAGGCCATAGACAAGTATAACGCTGGTGGTTGGAGAGCCTGGATCCCAATAACTTGATTGTCTGGTCCAACCAGAGTCTCAGTGCTTCGATCGGGCCTTTCCAGCACCTGGGATCTGAAGATGTGCTCAGAAGCAAAACAGGTTCAGGGTTGAAATCCATTCCCTTTTTTGGCCTGGCAGGTGTGTCTGTATACATGATCAGATTTGAACATAGCCACAGCCCCTATTTCATAAGTGAATTGTAATAAAGGCATCCTTCCCCTTTAAATTTCAATGGCTGTTATCATGCTTTCCATTCCCTCTTCATTTCAGTGTGTGGGCATTACACACACACACGCACACCCAGACACCTCACATGCTGTACCAACAGCTGCTTGCCAGTCAATGAAGTCACATTACTCTGTCATGGGGATGTGTGAAATAAGCCGCCTCACAGGAGGTGGGCAGAGGCACGCACGATGCAATCAGTGTAAACGGGATTCTTCTCTCTCCTGCGCCTGTTTTGTTGGCTCATTGAGCAGAGGAGTGAACAAGCTTCATTGGGTGCAGAACTGTATTTAGGAAAAACCTTTTCTTTTTATTGTCACTATATGTGATAATAACTTCATGAGGCTGTCACCCTTAGATTCACGCTGGTTGGAGATACACGTTGGTTGGACAAAGCAGGCGCCCTGCTCTCAGAAAAATCCAACAGAATTGACCTTCTTTTCCCGTGGAAATGTCAACAGCAATTATACAACCAGCACTCCCTAGGCAAATATGCCAGAGTTGCTCTGAGGGCGACAAGGCTGCAGACAAGCTCAGTCACCGTGAGGGTACCTACACCACCTCAAAGCATCTCCCTGGGAGCTGAGACTTCCAACGTGCCCCACCAGGCAGCTGTCACTGTGGCCAAGAGGAGCCCCGCCCGGGTATTCCCACTGATGCACCCATGTATGGGCTAGCATTCCAGCAGAACAACCTCTGCCCCAGAATCCAGCCACCCAAAAAGGGATGACCTGAACCAAGTACCCCGAGTTTAATTGCATTATTTCATAGAAATTTGGTCTTTGGTAAAAAAAGAACCTTTGAAAGACAGATGTTCATTGTGGGTCAAATGCACTTGTGTCACGCCTGATGGTGTGCAAAAAATTATTTGTCTCACCTGACGTCACTAGACTACCCACAAGGATTTCTCTGCCACCAAAGTCAAACCTCTATCCAAAACCAACCAAAGCCAACAAGCAGACTTGATTGTTTAAATAAGAAACAGACAGGGAGGGAAAAGCTACAGGACACAGGGGTAGGATGAGACTCGGAAGACTAATTAACAGGACCAGGAGAAGGGAGTGTGACAGACTCTCACACACAAGTGAGCTGGCAGCCCTAACTAATTAGCAACAATTAATTTTATGGTAGGAGCAAGAACACATGTATTATGTTCTATAAAAGCTTAATAGCTGTCACCATAAATCACTCCCATCTCTCCCCTGAAATTCAACTTGCAAGCAGGCTGCTTTGAAATCTCTAGGAATTAACAATATAGAGCTGCTATGTCTTGGATCTTAATACAAAAGTAACATGGTTTTTTTCTCTGCCTCTTGGCCCTTGACTAATGTCAGCTGTTATAACCGAGGTTGGCATCCCCAGGCTCAGCCGTACCAGGCCCTGAACCAATTCTGATTGAGGGAGGCAAGAAATGAGCAGCCCCAGGCCTGCTACGAAGCGATCTGGGATCCGCTGTGCTGCTCTAGATTCGACATCCTGTGCGGCCAGAATGGGCTCCTTGCCTGAGATGGAAAACAGATTTTTTTCATCCATGCCTTCTCCTATTGATTGGAAGTGCCTCCATAAAGCATTATGTTTCGAGAATTGGGGGCTTAGTGGAAGAGTGCCATGATCAATTAGTAATGTCTGCTGGGCACAGGGATGAGAAATACTGCTGGGTTTGTTGTTGTTTCTTGAAGTTTTTTAGTTTTTTTTTTTATTTTCCGTCGTTTATTTAAATTACAGTAAAATACACATAACATAAAATGTATCATTTTAACGTGTACCGTTCAACGGCATGAAGTACACTCACAATTTTGCACAACTACCTATGAGGCAGTCACTCCCCATATCCTCCCCTCCCCTCAGCCCATGGCAACCACTCATCTGTTTTCCATCTCTAAGGGTTTGCCTCCACTGGATAACTCAGATAAATAGAATCATACAATATGTGTCCTTTTGTATCTGGTATCCTTTCACTTAACAGCACTTTCAAGGTTCACCATGTTGTAGCAGGTATCAGCACTGTTATTTTTGATCACCCTGACTAGCCCTGTCTGTTGACAAGTGTCTCCTTCAGTTTCCTAAACAGCATCTCAGATGTCTACTGAGCTAAGAACCCACCATGAAACCTAGCCAAGTCTTCCTAGGCCCCGTCTTCTAATGGGTGTGCCTTATTTTATGGTTTATCCTCAAGATTTCTCAACTTGATATAAAGCATCTATATAAAAAACTACAATATGTTTAATGGTAAATCTACCATTGTACTTAATGGTAACAGACTGAATGCACTCCCTTCAAGATCAGGAAGAAAGGCAAGGCTCTCACCCTTCTTACTGAACACAGTAGTGGAAGTGTTAGCCAGTACAATAAGGCAAATAAAAGGAAGCAACAAGCACAGGACGGGAAAGGAAAAAATAAACTCTCTCTATTTGAAGAGGCCATGAAAGTCTATATAGAAATTATTTTTAAAAAATCTACAAAATAAAAAAAAATCTCTTAGAATAAGTGAGTTCAGCAAGCTTGTAAGGATGCAAGTAAACATGAATTAAATTGTATTTTTAAGCCTAACAATGAATTGTGGACACCAAAATTTAAAATGCAATACCATCTTAAACTGCTCCTCCAAAACGAAATACTTAGGTATAAATCTAACATAATATGTGCCGGGCTTGTATACCGAAAACAATCGTGATGAAAGAAATCAAAGAAGATATAAATAAATAGAGAAACATGCTATGTTCATGGGTTGAAAACTCAACGCAGTGAAGATTTCCATTCTCTCCAAATTAACGCAATTCCCATCAAAATCCCAGTGAAATTTTTTGTAGATATTGGCAATATTGTTCTTAAAAATGTATATGGAAATGCAATATATAGGATAGCGGAAAGTAGTTTTGAAAAGGAAGAAGAATGAGAAGAATCAGTATATCTGATTTCAAAACTTACATAGCTACAGTCATAATGGCTATGTGCTGCTGATGGAGAGAGAGATATGTAAATTAATGGTTAGAATAGAGAACCCGGAAATAAACCCACACAGCTATGCCCAACTGATCTTTGAAAAGCATGAAAACACAATTCAGCAGAAGGAAAGATAACTGTAGTGGGTTGAACAGTGGCCTCAAAAAGTTATGTCTTGCAACCTCAGAAGGTGACCCTATTTGGAATAAGAGTCTTCATGGTTGTAATTAAGGTAAAGATTTCAAGATGAGGTCATCCTGGGTTCAGGGGGGCCTTAAATCCAATGATGAGTGTCTATATACAAGACAGAAACAGAAGGCACAGAGAGTGTGCCCACAGAGAGAGAAAACAGCATGTGAAAATGGAGCCAGAGATTGGGAGGTGATGGGTCTATAAGCCAAGGAACACAAGCATTGGAAGAGGCGAGGGAAGATGCTCTGCTAGAGCCATTAGAGGGACCACAGCCCTGTCAACATTGATTTCGGACTTCTGACTTCCAGGAATGTGAGAAAATATATTTCTGCTGTTTTAAACCACCACGTTTGGGATAATTTCTAGGAAACTAGTAGCCTTTCGGCAAATGGGGCTTGAGCAATTGGACATCCATGGGCAAAAAAAACCCTGAACCATGACCTAAGTCTTGCACCTCATACAAATACCAACTAAAAACTGAATTATGGACTTAAATGTAAAACATAAAACTATAGGACTTTTTTTGGGGGGGGGAAACTAGAAAGAAGACTATCTTCAGGATTTAGGGCAAGGCAAAGCTTTCCTAGATTTGACACCGAAAGCATGATCCACAAAGGGAAAAATTAATTAACTGGACTTCATCAAAATCAAAAGCTTTTGCTACACATCCTCTTATAAGAGGATGAAAAGACTGAAAAATTTGCAAGCCACATATCTGATAAAGGACTAATACCCGGAATACATAAAGAATGCTCAAAACTCAACTTAAGAAAACAACTAACAATTCAATTAGAAGATGGACAAAAGGTATGAAGAGACATTTCACGGAAATGCATACAGATGGCATATGGCAACCGAGCACATGAAAGGTATTCGAAATAATTAGTCATTAAAGGAACAGGAAGTGAAACCCCAAGGAGATATCACTACACACCTATCAGAATGGCTGAAACAAAATTTGTGGCAACACCAAAGGCTGGCAAGTGTGTGGAGAAACCAAATCACTCATCTGTTGCTGATAAGAATGTGAAATGGTGCAGCCATTAAAATGGGAAACAGCCTAGATGTCCTTCAACAAGAGACTGGTAAGCAAACTCTGCTACATCTGTACCCTGGGACACCACTCAGAAACAAATAAAACAAACTATTGATACACACAACAACCTGGATGAGTTTCTGGAGAATTATGCCAAGTGAAAAAACTCCAGAAGGTTATATCTTGTATGACTCCATATATATAAAATTCTTGAACTGACAAATTTATAGAAATAGAGAACAGATTAGTGGTTGCCAAGGGGTTAGGGCTAGAAGAGAAGAGCCTGGGAGGGAACTGGGTGTAGCTATAAAAAGGCAGCATGAGGGATCCATGTGGTGATAGAAATGCTCTTGGTCTTGACTGTATCAATGTCAATATCCTCGTTGTGATATTGTACTATAATTTTACAAGCTGTTACCATTGGGGAAAACTGTGTAAAGGGTACATGAGATTGCTCTATATTATTTCTTACAACTGCATGTGAATCTACAATGATCTCAAAGTAAAGAGTTTAATTAAAAAATGTCAGAGATGTGCCTTGTGCCATCGGATATGTTTTTAATATGGACAAAGCATGTTACTTGCTTGTAAAGAACAGTTTGCCACTAAAAGTTACCATTCATTATTAACAATTATGGCTTTGGTCCCACCTGCATCATCAGTGAGCTCCTTGAAGGTCTGACTCATGTATTATTTATCCATAAATCCCCCACAGTGCCTAGCAAGCACCCTGCTATGTAATAAGTGCTCAATAAATGTTTGTTGACTTAATGTTTTTATCAGTAATTCACTGAGTATGCGAGTATGTGTATTGTGCACTGTTAAAACATCACTTGCTGCAAATGAGAAAAACATTAAAGAAATGTGTCATGAAGTAAATTAGTGCCATCCTTAAAAAAGCAATTAGATCTCCTTTTATTTTTTTACTAGTGTTTTATTTATCTTTTCCTTTCTTTGTTTTTATCTGATAACAAAAGTAATCAATAGTCATTACAGAAAAGTTTTCAAGTCTAAAAAGGTGTAAAGGCCTTTCACTGCACCTATTTTAATGACTAGATGAGTCCCTTCTGATTTGACATGGTATGCTTCCAAAAGGCTTGACCTCAGTTTTCTTGTTCATTGAGTCATCCATTCATCAGATGTATGTTAAGGATCTCCCAAAGGCAATCATACAAATGCAGAGTTGGACATGGCTCCCTACATTTTACAAATGAAACAGACTCACTTGTTTGAAGGGTCCGGCCAGAGGGAGCCTGTATCTCTTTTCTGGTATCCAATATCCGAATAACTTCAGCTTCCTGAACTTTGACATCTTAAAGGAACAGTGCTCCCCAGTTAATGATAAACAGAGCTGAGTATTTCTTTAGCAGTAAAGGTTTTCAGAGAATGTCTCTAGGGGGCATCTCCTGGTCTGGCACTACAACCAATAGAGAAGGCAAGAAATAGCTAAATGGTATTGACTGGCCCTTATATAAGACACTGGGGGTTTCAGAAACTATAAACTTGGACAAGATTTTGAATGTATTCAAATGTATTCAAAAATAGAGCAAAGCAAAATACAACATAGGATGAGATGATAGGGTCCATAACCACTTGATATTTACATCAAATTTATGTGCTTGGGAGAAGTAGGAAAAGCAAAGCAGGCATTAATCTTTAAAAGAAGAAAAAAATAATATCTCCAAAGACAACCAGGCAAAATCCATTACTTTATCAACAGAGTGGATTATTTTCATTCCCTGCTACTTGTTGATGGTGTAAATTTTATCCACCAGCCTGAGCAGAAGTAGACAAAGCTCTTGGATTTTTGCCAGACAGATACAAAAATATGTGTGCTATTTTTTGTTCCATGTGTTAAAAGGCACGTTTAACTAACTCAGAGAGTGTGTTTCTGTTTCTTTATTGTTCCTGTTGGTAATAATGGGGACCCAAGAAACCCAGACTTTTACCAAAATATTAAGTGGGATTCCAAATTCAATATGTTTCTTAGCTCACTTTCTAAAACATGTTCTTTTGCTACAGAAATGATTATGCAACTTATCCGATGAAACCCCTTCTTCACAGGTGAGGGCCTTCTAACCGGGTTTAACATCCTTTTTTTCTTTTTTTTTTTTTTTTTGCCTTTCATATATAACCATTTAGTTGAAACCTGCATTAGAAGGAGTCCTGCCCACCAGAACCAGAGTTGTAGATGTCAAGTTCACACCGAGCATCATTTATAGTAGTGTGATGCTAAGTACATTTTTTTGTGGTTTCAATGAGATACACATGTTTCAATTCAGCAAACACTGATTCCAAACTGAGTCCAGAACTTCCAGAAACATCCTAGCCTCCACTGTACTTTATAGAAATGATTTGAATTTCCCCAAAAGCATGCTGGACATTTTTGAGCCTCATAATTGGTCAAGTTTTTCTTTTCTTTCTTTTTCCTTTTTCTTTGTTAAGGAAAACAAGCATTTAAAAATTACTTTTGCGCACCAAAAACTAATGATGTAATATATGGTGATTAACATAACAATAAAAAAATTAAAAAAAAATAAAAATTACTTTTGCAAAAGGAAAAAGGAAAGAATAATCCCAGGTTGGGGGGTGGGGGTTGTATACTGATAAGCACAATTTACCAAGGAATAAACAGAAACATTGAAAGCAAAGCAATCTGTCCACAAGCAGAGCAGACAGCTGCCCACGTGTGATTGCAAGGGCACCCAGAAGGCACTTCTGACTGCAAACTTCTCTCACCTATTACCTTCCTTCTACATGGACCTGGTTGTTAGGTGACGGGATGGAGCCTACTACCATCCACTAACCTGGGGGCCCTGAGAGAGGGACAGGGGATGGGTCTGTTTGATGGAAAATACACTAAGTCTGGCAAGAGTCACTGATGTGGGGGTTGGGCAAAGGTGGGAAGAGGCAGCCAGTTGCAAGGGCCAAATCAAATCTCAGCCACTTTCCCTTTTGTCCCTGCCACACTCAATGCCTGGGGGCCCTGCCACCAGAACACAGAGCCATGTATCGTCTTCTCCTGAAGGTCTGTCTGCGCATGGTGGTCTGGTGAAGCCGCCCTCCATTGTTACTGATTGTCTCCACCTCACAATTGCATCGTCCGTCTTCCTCTCGGCTGCCAACCTCTTCACTCTTCGTCCTCTCCTGTCTTGTCATTCCCATGATGTTGCTTCTCTCATTTCCTCGTCTTTTTCCTCTTCTTGCTCCTTCTGAATTCTAGACATTCCCAAGCCTGGAGTTCTGGAATGGGCATCCTCTTCTTTGTTTTTTCCCCCTCTTAACATCTTCTCTCCAACTCCAACGATACACTTCTTTCAGGCCTCAAAGCTTTCCTCCATACAGCTCTTTCTCCATCAACAACTCTAGCCCCATGGCTCTTCTGAGCTTATTCTCCATTTTCAGCTTCTTTTGCGCCATTTTCTGTGGGCTGTTGTTTCTGTCTCTCACCCCCACATTATCCTCCACAGTGTCCTTAGATCTCTTGTCTCACTCTTCCCTCACATGCCCAGATGGAAACAAAAACAGTTTTGGTTTTCCCTTCTCCTCACAATCAATGGCCAAATCTCACGCACCCTGCCTCTATCATCTCCCCCATGTCTGTCTTCCTTCACTCCCTTCACTGCCATCAGCTTGACAAGACCCTTCCTCTTTTCATCTGTATTCATTTGGTAGCCTCCCATGTAGCCTCCACCTACAGGAGGCTTCCGACTAACCATCTTAAGGCACCACACAAACAACATGATTCCCTGATTTTGCTTGCAAGCCAAATGAAGAAATATTTTTTTATATTGCAACCTGGTTACACATAAGTCAGTGTTCACCTAAAATTTCATATAACATATTTACTCTCAATAGGGTGATGCCCTTTTTTTTTTCATAGTTTGGATACCATTAGTTTATTATAAAAGAGAGACATGAAACTTATTTACATGATGAAAGATTTCACAACTTCACTGGAATGGGCAGCTTCACTTCATGCCATTTTAATAATGATTTCAGTCCACATACTTTCCGAGAAGGTCACCATCTCTAAATAAGAAAAAATCCTTGTCATCTAGAACTACTTTGGTGCCTCCATATTCTGGGAGAAGAACTTTATCTCCAACTTTCACACTAACTGGTTGAATCTCTCCACCCTTTCCTTTAGAGCCCGATCCAAAAGCTACTACTGTTGCTTGCAACACTTTTCCTTGAGATTTTTCTGGAAGCATAATACCTCCTTTGGTTACAGTTTCAGCTGCGCTCCTTTCAACTAAAACTCGGTCAAAGAGGGGAAGAAACTTTCTAAACGCCTGCCCTGCCATGACGCCGACCGCCGCAGTTGGTACTAGGGTGATGCACTTTTTAAAACTCAACTTAATTCAACTTTATTTTGATTTCCCAAAAACTGACTTCTATGACCCACTAATGAGCTGACACATGCAGTTTAAAAAGCACTCGCTTACGAGACAATTTGGTAAAAAACTTATTTTCCTCTTGTCCTCTCTTATAGCCTACTTTCTGTCATTCAGAAGTAAAGAATCACATCATTCTTTAATTATATCCACTACATCTTTTTTTAACATAAAATTTAGCATCTTAACTCCTTAGAAGTATACAGTTCAATGGCATTAAGTACATTCACACTGTTACACAATCATCACACCATCCATCTCCTGAGCTCTCTTTATCTTGAAGAACTGAAACTCTATACCCATTAAGCAACTCCCCCTGCCTCTCTTCCCCTAGGCCCTGGCAACCAGCATTCGACCTCTTGTCTCTGTGAATTTGACTACTATAGGGACCTCCTATAAGTGGAATCATAGAGTATTTGTCCTTTTATGGCTGGCTTACGTCACTTAGCGTAATGTTGTCAAGGTTAATATATGTTCTGACATATGTCAGAACCTCCTTCCTGTTTCAGGCTAACAGTCCATTATATGTATGTGCCACATTTTGTTTATCCATTTATCCATCGATGGACACTACCCACACTTTTAAAGCCCTGATCCTGTGCCCACTTCATTTCCTTGTACATTCCTAGTTTCTCTCTCTCTCTCTCTCTCTCTCTCTCACACACACACACACACACACACACACACATACACACACACATTCTAAAATCCTACCTTGGTAGGTATGGGGATAATAGTGTCACCTGGTGTTTCACTGGAGGAAACTTTCCTTCCCTCAACACCTCTCCCGCCTTCTTCCTTCCCCACTGTATTGTAGCTTCCAGAAGAAGGTATCTCTACAGCAGCAAATTCCTGCTCACGAATGCGCACCTTGTCTCCCTGTGTGCCTTCCGCTCTCATCTAATGCTTTCCATCACATGAGCATCATCTCGCTGTCTTCCTATCTTTACTTCTATTTATTAACGGAAAAAACAAATTTTTAATGCTCCTCAAGATTGACAAACAGTGTAAGTGTTGGAAAATATTGGTATAAAAGAGAAGAAAAGCCAGAGATTTCTGAACAAAAATGCAGATGTTTTGTGTTGCACTCAAATACTTGGATTATAACAACATTTCTTTTGACTATTTTTCATTGCAGACTAGAGATTTGGCTTTGAGCAAAATAGACTTATGTGAGCTAACCTCATACTATAACCACCATTTATAAAATTGTTCCTATAAGAGTAATGCATCTAAATTTTAAAAAACAGCTTCGTAGTCAAGAAGCATATGTAATGTGAGAGAAATATCTCCTCTCCCTTCATACAATATACCTTGTTACTTGAAATAATATCACTAAAGTTTTCTCTCTGCTATCAGTGGAGAGGCAGAATTTGAATGAAAACATTCACAGAAAACTCAGATGCCTTCTTAGCAATTAACTTCTGCTTTCTCAACTATATTTTCTTAAACAACAGTTGTTATAAGATAAGAATATTACAGTGGTGAATGGTAGTGAGAAACCATCCACAGTGAAAGTAGAAAGAGGAAAGTCAAAGCAAAGCATGTAAGAAACCATAAGTTAGAGGCCATGATTGAAGAATGAATGGTTGCCTTGCTGAGAACTTTTCTTATTAAAATTCAAAGGTATTTATAAAGATTAAAAATTAAGTTGGCTGGAGTTATACAGAGAGGCAAGTTCTCTGCAAATTCCATTAATAATTAAACCTTTTATAGCATTTTATGTGATTCCTGGAGGAATGCATTAAAGACACCGTGTGTCCTCTGCCCAGGGTTAGGCAAGAAGCCAACTCAGCGATGAGGATTAGAATTCATGAATTCTCAGCTCAGAACACCATGTGCCGGCATACAGGGTAAGAAAAAAAATAATCTCTAATAACTTCTGATTAAGAAAGGGAGGCCAGAGAAGAAGGTGTTTAGAGGTAAGGGCATTTCCATACTTAAGCGGGTTTTTGGCACCTATCAGATTTTTTTCTCACTTCTTCTCTTTGGCATTGCAGGTGCTGTTCATTTAGATTCACTAATTTTGAACTGCCTGAAGCAGCTGTTCAGTAATGGTTGAAGCATCTGCTGAGTGATACTCCAGGTGGGAAGTTCTCCGGGTTCACTGGTGAAGCAGCCCCCTGAGTCAGTAAAAAGACCACTGGTCCCAGGCCAGGTAAATGTCTTTAATATATTCAGAAGGAAGGAAGGAAGGAACGGAGGGAGGGAGGGAGGGAAGATGAAAGGAAATGAAAGAGAAAAGAAAGAAAAATGACAGTCAGGAGAAAGAAAGGGACATTTTCCTGCCTACTAAGGATACACTGCTTCTTCGACTTGGCCTCTTTCACATAAAAAAAAAAAAAAAGATTTGGGGCACCTGGGCGGCTCAGTGGGTAAAGTGTCGGACTCTTGATTTCAGCTCGGGTCATAATCTCAGGGTTATGAGATCGAGCCCATGTCCACCCCGTGCTCAGTGGAGAGTCTGCTTGAAATTCTCTCCCTCTCCCTCCCTCTCTGGCCCCCCTCTTCATGTGTGCTCTCGCTCATAAATAAATAAATAAATAAATAAATAAATAAATAAATAAATAAAATCTTAAAAAAATTATTCCTTGAAATCAAAGACTTTGCCCAAATTAAGATAGAGTTAGTATCTTAGTTCTGGGATGATCGTTACATGGGAACGGGAAGGACGGACAGGAGGAAATTGTGAGGATATGATTAGCTATAGGACATCACCAAATGATCAGCTCTAAGGTATTGCTCTGCTCCATCCCATGGCTTCCATCCTCAGAGGCACCCCATGGTCACAGCGTATACCCTGCAGCTCCAGCTGCCTCCCAGGGAAGATTTGCCCAGGACTTCTGTTTAATCTGTTGGCCAGAACTGTGTCATACCCCTGCAAGAGAGTCAGAAAGGCCAACAGATCTTTCTGTGATGATAGAAATATTCCAGCCCTGCTGACCTCCTTCATAGCTATTTGAAATAAGGAACTAAAATCTTAATTTTATTTCATTTTAATTCTAAGGAACTAAAATCTTAATTTTATTTCATTTTAATTCAAAGAGCCGCATGTATAGATTGTTCAGTTGAGCAGCCACATAGACTCAAACTTCCCTTATCTCTTGCTTACGTGGTAACTATAATGAGGTGGGACGGGGTGAGGAAAGGGATGAAGAATCATGGAGTTAATTTGTTTGTACACGTGGGAAACCAAGCTAGTCACTTGACAACTGTGGCACTTAGACCTCTCAGAAGCTACAGCAGGCTTTATTGTACCCATTTTACAGACGAGATAACTAACACTCCATTTAAGGAAATTTGCTGACATCATAAAGTTAATAGCAGCAGGGTTGAGTTTTGAACCCAAGGCTTTCTGACAGCAGAGCCCATGCTGCCTCCACCATCACAGAGACACGGTGGAGAGGAGTCAGGGCTCCTAGAACAAGCACCCAAAAGTCGAAGGGGGAGAATTAGCAGATGTTCTTTAAGTGGAGTGGCCTTCTGTTCTTCTCTACCTTTCCACTACTAGTCCTGTGGATTCGTTTGCCTACTTTCCTCCTCCTTATGATAATCTGAAATTTTAAAAAATATATTTTTTTTGGTAAAACCAATGTATACTGTTTACAAAAATTCAGATTTCTCTTACAAGTACCAAAAATAGAAAACAAAACAGCACCCCAAATCCCACTCCCAGTCCTGAAGCTTTTCACTTCACTTCTCTTTCTCTCGACCCGCTGTGAAATAGAAGACAGATTCACAGATTCACCCTAATTCCCAAGTCCCTAAAGGGTGCTTGTGGATCCGTTGAACCATTCAAAGAAGAACACACAGAATTGTTTAAAGTTCCTGGTGGGAAAAAGACAAAGACCCTTAAAGTCAAAACCACCAAGAGTACTGATGGTAGTCTTTAGATTCAACTACTAGTAAGTAAAGTTACTAAAGGAACGTGCACCCATACTTGGAAAGGAAAAGTGAGTCTCTGAGCATTTGGAGCAGTGGGGGTTATAGTGTAGACGTGGGGAGAGCTGGGCCTTTAGCGAAGAAGCCGGTCAAATGAAGGGGACACGAGACCCAGAAGTTAGCCACCCTCTCCAGCTCACTCCCCCCGCCCTAACTCCACGTTAGGCACATCCAACATATTTAGAAAAAGCAGGGTTATAAATAAAGAGACAGACAAAAATAAATATGCTCTTCATAATGATTTGGGGTTTGTTATATAATCAGTAATTATGGTGCACTTATGCTTATTTTATAGGACTTAGAGCAGTGTTTAAGCTTTTAAACTTTTAACAGTGCTTACAGTGATTTATATTTATCTCTTCATTTTGGGAGTTCTATCTGTGAGCTATTTGCTGGAAAAAACCTTAAATATGCAACATAATTGTATATCATCCTTTAGAAAATGCCATTCCGCTTACGATGTTGCGCTTGGTAATTTTATTTCTAGGTTAAACTGTGAAGCGACCGTCTACTGTGGGGAGTCCATTAGCACCACCCGCTCCTTACACCTGTGACCTCCTCAGTTGTCTTTAGATCAGTATTCTGCTTCCTGATGCGTGCAGGAGAAAACACTCTTGTACTCAAATTGATAGATATTTCCAGGTGTCGAAAACTTTTTAATTGAAGACTCGGGCAAAGGGATTTCAAACGAACCCATAAAATGGGGCGTTTGCATTTTTTATTTTATCCAGACTGTCCCCTGTCCCCTCGGATGAGCCAAAAAGGCTCTTTGATGTCACTGAGGACACGGATCTCCGTCAAGCCAAGTCTTTGTTCAGAGATAAACCGAAAGCACTAAAAACACCCTCTCCTCGGTAACTTCTAAGCTGCTGTGTACTTCAAGTCTGCATGTGCACATAGTAAGAACGAGGCCCGTCTGTCCAAACAGAAAGGCCTACTTCCCCTAAGTGCCTTGGATCCACTTGCTGAATCCACAGACGCAGTTTCCTGTGTCACGGCGTCACCTGGGACACCGCAAACAGCTGGGGTCGTGGAGGCAGTCTTTCGGGAAAGTGACAGCACCCCGGATGTCCTCTCTGAGACAGAAGCCTACGTCCCCAAGCCCAGACACCAGACACCCGCTCTGAGGCGGCTTCGTGAGTCTCATCAGCAAGCGTCACTTCCCACCTGGGGGACAGAGGTTGTAGCACTTCCATCAGAGATGACTCTGTCTTATGAAGCTGGTGTTCTAAGCCAACAGTGGCTATCAGGGAAAGAATAAGCAGTAGCAGAGAGGACCTTTCCTCCTTGTCTTGTCTGATCGGCTTTTCTGCCTCTGGCTCTCCTTGCGGGTCAGAGGGAGCACGGAGCCCAGGACAGTGGGTCTGGCCTTCCGCCCACCCTAGGGCTAGGTGGTGGTTCCCGTAGCTACAGAGCCTCCAACATCCCTGGGTCTGTCCTGCACAGGACTTTTCAGCTAACATTTCTGCCCTCTGCTGCCCCCCGTGTGGCAGGAGCGAGATGGAATTGGCCAGCCCAGCTAATGTGAGTGACCAACACGTGAGCTATCAAACAGAAGGGCCCCAAGGAAGCGGCTTGTGAGGCCACGGAGGGAGCAGGTGCTTACTCCTGTGCCTTGTCCTTCTGGGTCCTGCTGTGCCAATCCCACATGGGTCCAGGCCTCATTCTCAGCCTCATGATGTTTTTGACCAGAGACAGGACTCGAGGTGCCAGCACCCAAGGGACTCCTTTGCCAGCAGGCAAGTGACCATGGAGACTGGTGCTACAGGCCCTGGGGCGGAAGTCACCACCGAAGCTCAAACGATGTCACAGCAATACCCACAGCACAGGGTCTTGGGGGAAGCAGGACATGGGGGTGAAGGACTTGGGCTTAGAAGGGGACCTCTTCTACTGGCAAGCTGTCTAGCCATGAGAAGTCACAACAGCCCCCCCCAACCCCAGGCTGCTTCCTGCGTCAAATGGGCACAATGACATTAAGAAATGGGCACAATGACATTAACAATAGCCGCATCACTTTCTTGGAGCTCTGACAGTGACTCCGATGAGCCATTCTATGAAAGGAAGGTGTCCCCCCACCCTATGATGCCCACTCCTGCTTCTCATTCCCAGCTACTGTCAGGGAATTCCCAAGGGTTACCTTGACTCCTCACTGACCCATTTATTCTCACCTATCCCAGTGGCCAGCCTTGCCACCCTTCTTATCGGGAACCCCTCGGGGTTGTGAGATCAAGCCCCGAGTCTGGCTCCTCACTGGGAGTGGAGCCTGCTTAAGGTTTTCTCTCACCCTCTCGCTCCACCTTGCCTCCACTCTCTCCCTCTCAATAAATAAATAAATACATAAATAAAGAAATAAATAAATGTATGGTAGGAGATAATTTATTGTGTAAGTAGTACTACTTATGTAGTCAAAAATAACAGGGGAAAAGGCATTTTGTTGAAACGTCTATTTCTTTAACATAAGCAAGAGCCTTTAAAAAAAAAAAGATTGTATTTATTTAGAGAGATAGTGCACGAGTGGGGGAAGGGGCAGAGGGAGAGGAAGAGAGAGAATCTCAAGCAGACTCCAAAAGCGCAGAGCCCGACGCAGGGCTCGATCTCACGACCCTGAGATCATAACCTGAGCAGAGATCAAGAGTCAGATGCTCAACTGATGGAGCCACCCAGGCGCCCCACAAGTGGAGCCTTTAAATGTACTTATCCTCTGCCATTTTCCTTTCAGAGATGTGTAAAAGGGCTACAGCACCCAGAATACTGCAGAACACGACATCACTTTAGAGACACACCATAGAGAGCTAACATGAAATCACTTCTTTCCTTCCCATTTTGCAGGATTCCACAAGACATGAGAACTGGGTTAGCCTTAGGGACAAAAATATGTGCTTTCAAATTTCTATCACGGCATGCTATATCCATCCAACATGTTACTGCACCTCCTCCCAGACAGGCAGTGTTTGGAGCACTGAGGATATAACAGTGGGTAAAGGAAACCATCATCCCTACCCTCGTGGAGCTTGTGCATTCTTGAACAGTGCCTGGCACCAACGAGCGCTCAACAAATAGTTGCTGAACAAATGCGTGCATGCACTTTCACCTGAATGACCAAATCATCCACTCAATCTAAATTAGCTATATCATTTCTTCCGGAAGTGTAGCCATGCGCATAACTAAAGTTGCCTTGTTGAGAAAAAAAATTAAAAACAGATCAACCATCTTTGATTTGGTTCCCCGAGAACCTATCTTAACAGAACAACAACAACCAAAGAGAGAAAGAGAGAGACAAAGACAGAGAGAGACAGAGAGAGGCTAACTCAAATGGGGCGGCCTGAGAATCCTAGGAAAATGCTATTTAGAAATTGACACGGTCTTCTGCAAGAGAACATAGCAGTGCCCTATCACACCCTTTAAGAATCTCATCAAATGAGTTAAAGATCTCAAGGCACCGTTTGTCCTTTATTGTTAGGCAGTCAATCCCCACCCGCCTCCACCCAGCAAGCAAGACCCTTGTACTACAGTCTTCTCCTGCTTGCGGGGCTGAGTGGCAGAAGGGAGCAAAACCTGGCAAAGGCAAGCCTTAAGAGCTTTATGTTCCCTTCCCTGCAACACTCTATTGATTTGCTCACACTCCCCAAAGATCTGAGACATTTTATAATCGTGACCGTAATTGAATGCCATCAGGGATTCGAAGGGACTTCCTTCTTTAACATTTAAAGAGACGATAAAGCATCATTTTAAAAGCCGTAAAACCTTACCAAGAAACCAAGGCAACCCCACAGACAAACTCTGCCTTTCTGAAAAACCTCTGCTTTCTGTCTTTCTTTCTTTTTCTTTTTTTTTTTTTTTTTTTTGAATGATTTTTATTTATTTGAGAGAGTGAGAGAGCAGGATCGGGGGCAGAGGGAGAGAGAGGGAGAAGCAGACTCCCCACTGAGCACGGAGCCCGATGTGGGGCTTGATCCCAGGACCCCAAGATCATGACCTGAGCCAAAGTTTGATGCTTAATCAACTGAACCACACAGGTGCCCCCAAAACCTCTGCTTTCTTATGTGGCTCTGGGTGCCTGGCCACAGGCTCCAGAGACCCATCCCTCTCCTAGGATTTGATTATCTGGCGGCCAGGACAGGATGAAATGGAGAAGAGGAGAGCTGCTTGGGGAGAATCACTTCCAGGGAAAAGCAATTAAAAAAGCCTTTCATCGAAGATGGCTGCTGTGAACAAGACAGGTAATGGGTCAAAAGTGCCAGGAACTTCCAAACCTATTCACCTCTAAAATTGCATCCAGGCAGCATCCCCAGGTTCAGAGAAAATAGAAATCTCGGCATCAAAATAATTGCTTAAAAGTTGGGACTGGAAAGTTGCAAAGTATGTCTTTAAGATTTAAAAGATAGTAAAAAAAAAAAAGAATACAAAGTCCAATGAGCCTCCTGTCCGTATTGTTTGTCTTATTGTCAATATCCTGCTGTCTCTCCACCCCTTACTTCCTTCTGTTTGTCCTGAGTTTGGAAAATTGTGAAGGTATTGTCCCAGCTTGCCCTGTTAGCTAAGGGTTATATTTTTTCCCATTATTGCTTGGATAAGTTTGAATCATAGATCTATATATTTTCCTGCAATTGTATTCCAGCCCAGTCAAGTTGCAAATGCCCTATCTTCTCTGATGCCTGTCCAATTTCCCTCTATCTATTAGTCTTTGCTGTAACTAAGTAGAGGGAAGGACTTATGAATTGTGTCCCCCGTCCTGTGTGGTTTTTTTGAAGGCATCATAGACAATATTAAAGGTGATTGATAGAATCTGTTGTTTTGAGGTGTATATGGCAATTTCTTCATTTGATGTCTGTCATCACTCATGTTTCTATATATTTGTAAATGAGACTTCACAGCAAGATTTTTGTGGACGAACTATTGCTTGGATGATAATTTTACATGACCACAGTATTTCCAGACTGTAAAACTCAATTCTTCTTGGTCTTGACTAGCCTTAAGCCAGGCACTGAAGTTCAGATAGGATATTTAAGTGGAGGTGGGGTGGTAGCAGGGGGAATCGTTCTGTTACTTGCCGAGTAGAATCTGACTGGTCCGTGTAATGAGATAGAACCGAAAGCTGAGTTGGCTGAAACTGCAATAAGCCCCCCAAATTGCTCAACTTTGCCTTGGCTCAGCAGCCAATGACCCATTAACGTACGGAGCTAACTAAATAAAATCATCTGTTAGTGAAGATAAGCGTGATTGCTGCTGGTCTGGTTATACAAACTGTGTCCCATTAAATTAAGCATGTGAAATGCAAAACAACGAGAACCAGCTCACAGTTGGAATGCATTCAAGGCTTTGGAGCAGCGTATTTCTTAGATTAATGTGGGTGTGCAGTGCAGACTATTAAAACCCCTCCAAGCGTGGGGTCCGACGTGCATGCAATTTCTGGGCACCTGTTAGATTTTTCGTTTATCCGAGTAACACCGAACACCTCAGCCCTGGGAACATACTCGTTGCAGTCTGGTCTCCTGGATTTAACAGCCTAATGAGATCTCCTTGCACAACTTAGTTGGAGGGGCCTCCTGGGGCGCATTTCATCTGTGTTGCCCTCTCTTTGTTACTGAATGTACCGCATCCATCTCAGAAAGGAGGGTGACCTGTTTCTTGTTGTCAAAATTGCTCTGTGGGTTTGGAAAAGCCTCAAAGTTAATGTCAGCTCTGGCTCGCTGCTTCTCTTTCGACAACTAGAGGCAGAGTGGGCAGCATCTGTCTACTTGGCCAAGCATCCGCACCCTGCTCCAGAGATACACACCATTCTCCCTGTGGATCACACTGCGCGCTCTGTGGCAAACGATTTCCTCCTTTGTCTCATGGAACAAGCAGAATAAAATCAATAATACAGAGCCTGGCTGGTAGACACAGAGGCCAACCCGCTGATAAACACAGCCGCGCCCCGGATCCGCGGTGTCTGGAGGGGCACGCCATGCCTTTTGTCCCCTTCCAGCGCCAGCCCACACGTCCGCGGCCGCCTTGTCCACAAGCGGCTGCTGCAGGCTCTGATATCGGGACTGATATCAACATTGCTGAGCCATCAGGGATGACTCCCAGAGCAACAGTTCCTGCTTCTGTGAGGCAGCAAAAGGAGCAATACGCTTCCAAAGCTGAAGATTTTTAAAAAGTATCTGATTTTTAAAAAGCCCAGTTCTTAGACAGAATATATACTATAGGCTTCCATTCATGTGAAGCTCTAGAGCAGACAAGATGAATCTGTGGTTTGTAAAAAAACTAGAATAGTGACTGTGTCTGATGGAGTGTGGCTGGAGGGAATTAACTGGAAGGACACAGGAGAAAGCTTTATGGGGTGATAGTATGTTCTGGATCTTGATGGGGCTTTGTGTTACACGGGAGCATGCGTGTGTCAAAGGTCACGGAATAGGACATTTAAGGCTAGTATGTTTCATTGCCCGTAACTTTCATCTCAAAAAAAGAAAGAGAAAGAGAGGGAGAGAAGGAAAGGAGGAAGGAAGGAGGAGAAGAAGGAAGGGAAGGGGGAGGAAGGGAAAGAAGGAGGGAGGGAGAAAGAGAGAGAACGAGAGAAACCATAAATAAATATTGAACTCTAGCTTGTGCTCCTTGAAGTATTTAGGGTTGAAATGTCCTGTTGTCTACTCTGAAGTGCTTCTGAAAACCGATGGACTGTTAGGGTAAAGAGATCCTCACTGCAGATTCCAGATGTCTCTATGGTATTCACTGGACAATTCCTTTAACGTTTCTGTGTGTTTGAAACTTTAGCTAATACAATGGAGGGAATGGGTGAAGAAATTCAATTCTAGTTTTTAGAAGTCAGGTTTCCGAGTTGGCAGTGGTAGTTTGGCAGACGTACCAGATGGAGTGTGTCACCCAGACAGTTGAAGATGTGGGAGGCGGAGCTAATGCTAGCCACAACGATTCCCGCACTCTGTGTGGATTCTACGTGCTTGGGGGTCCCCCCTTCTCTCTGGGCTCTATCAGACTGTAATATACAGCTCTGCTCGGGCAGCAGAGCTCAGATAACTTAAGCAAGAAATACGTCCTTTGGATAATTTGCAGACTTTGACCTGAAATAAGGGCAGATACATTTAGATATATAATTTGTTTTCTGGCTGCCACGCTATTTCAAAGTATCCTTGTTACTGCCTGTGGTGAAACACTCCTCTGCCATCAGAGAAATGAATCAGGTGGGGTTACTAAAACCATACCCTACAGCTCCCCTAATCTATATCCATCTTACTATCATATTGGCCCAAGTTCATCTCTTAAAAAAATACTTTCAGTGTGACACATGCAGGCAAAGAATCCTTTGTTTTTTCAAGCAGAACATATTGGCTGAGCCAAACAAGTTAAGTTACATCCCTGGACATCGTAACAAAACAGGGTCCTTTCTATATTTTTGTAGGTTCTAATTTATAACAATTTATTCAATTCCAGGGGCTAAAGGGTAAAAACATAGACATAAACAGCATTAAAAAGTGCTGCTATTGGTTTTGGAATTCAGCCATAGATGTGTACTAAGTGAGAAAAATAAATGAATCAATCATCTGGGCCGTCTCCCACTTTCCTCCCAAATCAGCCCTACTGGGTCCCAAGACTCAGCTGAGAAAAGAAGAAAAGCCTGAAACTCACTTTCCCAAGCATCATGACCATGGTAGCATGCCCAGGTTAAGCAACAAAACCATAGGATGAATATTGCCATAACTTCCATAACAATTCATTTTACTTGACTATTTGGGTGGATATATTTTTATACTAAAATATAACAGATATATTCTGGAATAGTGTGCAAAATTCCCAAGTTGTAGTAGACTGATACTTCGGTGACATCCAATAAACCACATCTCCCTGTTTTTATGTTCTTGTGTAAGTTCCTCCCTTTGAATCCAGGTGGGGCCTATGACCTGCTTTAACCAACAGAATGCAGGGAAAGTGAGACAGCACTGGTTCTAGACCCTAAGCCCCAAGAAGGCCTGGCAACTTTCACTGTTGTACTTTTTATAATAAATTTGACTACCTCATGTCTTCCATGATAGGAGGAAGCACAGGTGTCCATACAGAGAAGTACATGTGGCCCTTGCCAGCAAAATTCCTAGCCAGCAATCACCAATTGCCTGCCTTGTGCAAGAGACCACTTTGGACCTTCCTAATGTCCAAGCCAACACCATATGAAGTAGAAAACGACCATTGACCCACAGAATTTTGAGAAATAATAAACTGTTCTTGTTTATTTATTTTTAAAGATTTTATTTATTTATTCATGAAAGACAGAGGGAAAGAGAGGGAGAGAGAGAGAGAGAGAAGCAGAGGGAGAAGCAGGCTCCCAAGGAGCAGGGAGCCCGATGCGGTACTCGATCCCAGGACCCTGGGATCATGACCTGAGCTGAAGGCAGACGCTTAACCATCTGAGCCACCCAGGCGCCCTGTTCTTGTTTATAGTGCCAAAGTTGGGCGTAGTCTGTTATGCAGAACTAGATAACCAAACCACAATAAAATTTGTGACTTCAAAGAAATATTACAATTGAAGAAAGTATCTTAGAGTGACACCCTGAGACTTCTACCGGTCAGAGTACTTCGGTGAAAGCGATCAAGAAGCATTTCCTTAGAATATAACTCACAAGAAGATAATCCCCCCAGATTCAGGTATATTTCCTAGTTGTTATATGATCAAGAAGAGCTTCATGTCCTCAACCTTTGTTAGACGATCAGAGATAAGCATTTTTAAATCATGCCTGTTCCTGCCAAGGTGATTGCTTACGGGATCATTTCAAGACACCTTATGGATGTAGAAAGCTCATTTATAACTGGCACTCTCTTCTAGACCCCTGAAGTATTTTTCTCCCAAATTCCTGCTCTGGTCACTAAGAGCCTCCCTCCATACGGCCAGCTGTAAACTGGTCCCAGAGGGTAAGAAAAGATCCATGAAGTCTGATCTACATCTGTTCTACTCAGGACAAAACATCTAAAGCTAAGAATAAGACATGGACCCTCACTCCAGCAGTTCATCAAATGGCCCCTTCATGGCATTTTACCTTGCAGGGTTAACATAATGCATAAGCCCCGGCCTGGCTCAGTACCTGTCCCATGAAAATGATGAGGGTCCTGGTCATTAGCACTGATCAGTCACACCCATGGACCTGCTATGTCCCAGCACCAGAGCCTGAGTGACCGGGAACCTAATGTGACCTGAGCTGAGAAGGAGAAGGAAAGGGACAGACAGGAAAACAGTAACAACATTTATTGACCGCAATAAGCTAGGCTTTGTGCTAAATGCATCAGATGCTTTCCAAATCACTGGAGATGCACAAGACCCAGAGCAGGTGGGCATTATTACCCTCATTTTATGGATACTGTGATGATGTCGGCAAAGAGCTTAGCACAGCAGCTGGCTCTTAATAAGTGCCCCAAAATAGCAGTCATTAGTATTTTTATAGTGTTGTTAATATCACTTCACAGAGTGGAAACTGAGGCCGACTGAGACTCTGTGACGTGCCAAGGTTACTCAGGAGCAACAATGTGGCACCAGGATTAAGGCTCAGGTCTCTCTGGTGCCACTGTCTCCAGGCCGGTAACCGTGATGGTGTTGTAAGGACAAGAGCGGTGTCGTTTCCCCCTGGTGATGGCTGAAAATGTTATACCCTTATAATATGCCACCAGTGATACGTTAAAGTTGTATCCAATCTAACATACAAAAGCACTTTGGGATCGTGTTTAATGCATCAAGGGTAATTTAGAATTACAGAAAGGGAGAAAAATTTTTTCAAAGAGCCATTTTAAAAAGTCACTGCTGTCACTAATAACAAATGGAGAAATTCTATCCATGAGGCAATTAGCCAACCGATAAAGGCTGAGCTTTTCAGGGATTTGAACCAAAGCAGATATTGTAACCTGTGATTTGTCATGATTATGGACCCACCGGTCTGCTGTGGGTTGAAGTGGGTCTAGTGTAGGTCAACTTCACAGTGTGTGGAACACTGTAAAGATGGGGTCTGATCCCTTTAGGATCTCCATGGGGTTGGTGGCCAGATGCTCCATGACATGAGGTGGAGGCAGAACCTGAGTTTGCAGCTTGTCTCTGCCACTTTCTGCTAAGACCATGAGTCTTACTTAAATTCTCCCTGGCTCACTTTCCTCACCCATAAATAATTGCCTAAATGTGAACTCTAGCTGAGAGACTGGGCTGGAAACACTTTGGACACGGTACATCTCAAAACAAGTTTCCTCTCCTTTCTCTTCCCAGACTGGTTAAGTTCTATCAATGTCCATCTCTAGCATCTGAAACCAAGAATAACATTTTCTTCTGCTTTCTGTGTCCTGGCTGACTTTTATTTGCATTATTAACTACTTGGAAAGTAATAAGGCTGGATTTGTTTTGTTTTCTGTTCTATTCTGTGGTTTGTCAAGAAGTCACGTACCTTAAAAAAAAAAATGGGTTTTGTCACTTCTTATAAAGAGTATTTCAATCTTAAGCAAATAGAACACAAAACAAGATTCAGTGTCCCGTCTGTCCCCCATTTACATCAAGGAAATAGTGTGCAACCTTAAATAACACAAATAGTCTTTTTCTTGAGGAAAAAAAAATGTGGACCCAGCCCTTCTGTAGTTCCCCAAGTTAGATTTTTCTACTGGCATCCAAGGCAGAAAGCTGGAATCTATATAACAAAGCCAATTTGAGATGGATGCTGCCATCTTATTATAGATGGTCACCCAATACCCCTAGAGGCAGTAACTGGTGACAGCCAGAAAGATAAACATTGTCTTGGACCACATTCTGGATGCGAGCATCAATGTGTTTGGTCTTCTGTGTGAAGAACACTAAGTACGCTTATGGTCAAGCTCCAGAGAGGCTGCCATTTTTGTTTTTGGATATCAATTTATATTCCTCTTGAACCTTGCATCATCTGGCTCCACGGCCTCTACTAGCTGTCATAAATGATGCCAGGGTATTATTTTTTAGTTCCTTTGACAGCAGGAAAATATCCCTTCCAGGGGGCGCTGAATTTCTTGCTAGTCACTTAGAGACGAATGTGTCCAGGCCCTTCACACAAGCAGGCCAGATTCACACAACCAGGAAAAGATGCAGGATAATGGGAAATAACCTTAAGTCAATCCTTAAAAATTCACTGGGTCTTGAAAGCTGACCTAGGGAAAGTCCCCGGCTCAACAGGTGAGATGAAAATGAACAATACACTCACACTGGTTTCAGAATACCAGTTTGGGCCTTTACAAGAACCCATTCCATTTCTTGAACTACATCAATTCTCCTAAAATAAAATACATGAAGAAGTACCACAAGTCATTGATCTTTCTGTCTCTCTTTCTCTTTTTTTTTTTTTTGGTTGAACCACATACCTTCCGCCCAAGCAAAACTTATTCTCGGGAACAGAGCCCAAGCCCACGCGGATCTTTATCTTTTGTTCCAACCCCACACTTGTTTTACCCTCAGCTAGTTTAGGCAGAAACTGATAGCTAATGCTTTTCATTAAGCCAGTCAAGAAAAATTGCTTACCAGGTTTTACTCCTTCATCAGCCTGACTAATTACACCCATTCACTGTTCCTTTCATACAGAGACTTCAAATTCCAACTCTCAAAGACGCACACCACCCAAGAGACATCTGCTTCCTGGCTCACTCTGTCTCTGTTTTATATTACCCAGTGAAAACTATTCAGTGGCCCAGAAAATACCAACTAAGCAAAATCTAGAAGTAAGAAGTGCTTTCAAGCTGATGAAGGGTCAGGTCAAGGAAAAGGTGTTGAGATAAAGGTAATGGGAGATAGTGGGCAAAAAGATAGGAAAGAATCTTCTCACTCAATATGTTCAGGGAAAGGCATTTGGCAACCAGACTCCAGTGACAAGTCCTATAGACCTCTGCACAGTGGGACAAGTGGAATGTGGGCAAAACTGGTCTGAAACAGCACAAAGAGCACAAGGTCCATTGCACATCTAAATTGTGTTTTTAACATAAAACTCTAGGGTCTCTGAAATCGTGACTGTGCAACCGCCATTGCTCGGTCGAGGCACCGAGCTGGAGTGGAAGCTCGAGGTTTGAGTGATAACAACCAAGGCTGGACTTGAACACCAAGCCTAGGAGATGCTTGGGTAGCAATCACACTCCTCCAAACCAGCAAATGTTGGGCTTTAAGCAGGTTAGGGGACCAATGGCTCTGTACGTTTGGGAAGAACTTCCCATGGATCCACGGTTCAAATTGAAATTTCTCCTTTGAAGGAAGATATGGGAACACATGCCCGCCTCACAAAGTGTTAAAATCTTAACTTTCTCACTGTGGGAATTTCTTTGCATGGACTTGCTTTAGCCAAGTCCACAGGGAATCTTCCTAGCAGTCACATCTATCTACAGAAGCACACAGTGTGGACCTACAGAGCTAAAATCCCATTTCCCATCTATAATGTGTTCTAAGTTCTTTGAAGACCTCATTTTCTGGCTAATTAAACTATTGGTGCAGGGGCACCTGGGTGGCTCAGCTGGTTAAGCATCTGCCTTCGGCTCAGGTCATGATCCCTGGGTCCTGGGATCAAGCTCCCCGCTCAGGAGAGAGCCGAATTCTCCCTCTCCCTCTGCAGCTCCCCCTGCTTGTGCTCTCTCTCCCTCTCTCTCTCAAATAAATAAATAAAATCTTAAAAAAATAAACTGTTGGTGGAAACTTCACAGTAAAAAAAGCATAGCATCTTCAAGATCGCTGTCAGAAAACCATTCTGAATGCTTGGTTTAAATAAGACTCATAAGAAATAGGTCCTCCTAACACCTTTTCTTTTGAAGTTGTCCAAACTTATTTCAGTTTTGGGCTTTCACATGTGCTTCTCATAATGCTTTTCAGGATTATGAAAAGCAAAAAAAAAAAAAAGGATAACTTTATTCTACTACAAGTTTATTTCACGTACTCGGCTTGTTACCGCACAAAGAGCATGAGGTCCGTTGCACATCTAAATTGTGTTTTTAACATAAAGCTCTAGGGTCTCTGAAATCATGAATGTGCAATCACCATCTTTCAAAAAAACTGTTTAATAACTGGAGATCGTGTTTCAGGTTCTCGACCCCACTACTCAGAACTCGATTCCCTTTCAATGATTTGTCACTCGAGCCTCATTTTCAAGGGATCATTGGAACATCAGCTTCTGGTCTCTTAGGTTTCCAATCAGTGAAGCCATCTATAAATGCTAACTATTTTTTTGATAAATGACGCTATATTAGATCACAGATTTTGAAGATGCGTAACCTGCAGGGGCCTCAGTCATCTCTACCCCAGAGCTACAAAATTCTAGTTCATCCAGGAGGCACATCTCAGGCTGGTAAAGGCACTGCTCCTTTCTCCTGCCCTCGGCTAAGTAGGAAGCAAGAAGACAGGGTTTTCCCATCCATTACCTCGACCACATGTAGTACATAATTTACACATTGTATGTTTAGCTTAGTAGCTTTATCTTTTTCTTTTTAATTAATTTATTTATTTGGGAGAGAGAGAGAGCGCACACAAGCCCTCACGCAAGTAGAGGGAGGGGCAGAGGGAGAGAGAGAATCCTGAAGCAGACACCCCACTGAGCATGGAGCCCAACGATGGTGATGATGATGATGATGATGATCAATCCCAGGACCCCAAGATCACAACCTGAGCTGAAACCAAGAGCCAGTCATTTAACTGACTGAGCCACCCAGGCACCCTGTGGCTTTATCTTTTATGCTTAGCATTTTGAGAAGACATCTCAGTTCTGAAAAATACAAATAATAGTGCAGTTGCAAAATATCCTATTTGCACCGAAATATATTAAATAAAGGAAATATTTTAAATCACCCTTACTGGCACTATACACAGTATAATTAGTGTTAAGCGTCTGTGATAAATTGTGCCTAACAAATTGTTCAAGCATCATAAGCATTATGAGAAGACCACAGTTTCATTAAAACACTGAAAATTGTATTTTTCCCAGTGGTTGTACTGCAAGATAATGAACCCCCTACGAGTGGCGGCAGAGATGCAAATTCAATTTTGCACAAGATGCACAAATATGGTGATATATTCTGCCAATGGAGACACAGCCTCCGTCTAGACAAAATGAAAAACTTTCCTCATGTTCCGTAAATGTGTATAATTAAGAAAATATGAAGAACAGCTAATCATCAATATTGTATCCACGTCTGTATCTGCAATCTTATTGTTTTTGTTTTTGTTTTTTTTAAAGAAAGTCTAGCTGAGAGTTGAACCTTGTTCTCCCAGGCTTCAAATTTCAGTTTTCAAAGGGACTATTGATATTGGAGAAATTAGAAAGCACCCTAATCTGGCCCCAGAATTTATTAACTCTTCCTTAAAATTTTGCTTTCAACCGAGTGGCATGCCAGGGTTTTAATTTACAAGAGCAGCTTCTATTATACAAATAAGCAGACACTGTCTGGGGGACAAAATTGAAGCAGCTCCAATAGTTTTATTAATTTATTTGATTTACTTCTGGTTTCTCTTACCCAATCTTATTTATGTCAAAGTAAGTTGGAACAGAATTCATTACGTAGCAAAATGCAATTTGACCACTTTTTATTGGGACACGATGATTCAATCATTTCTCTCCTTAAATCCTATTATCTCTTCTTACATTATTTTGCACAGATTAAATCACATAAGATGAAATTCCAAAAGAAACTTAAGAATTTGTGGGAGGGATGAAATCAGATCCCAATCATTCCTTATGCTACAAATACTAAGTTACACAGCAATCAACATTTTTACCATTTTGCGTTATGATAGTATATTTTCTCTGAAGAAAATAAGTGAGTTGGTGAACTTGACTTTCTTCTTTTTAATAATAAAATCTTTTATTTATTTATTTATTTTATTATTATGTTATGTTAATCACCATATATTACATCATTAGTTTTTGATGTAGTGTTCCATGATTCATTGTTTGCGTATAACACCCAGTGCTCCATGCAGAACTTGACTTTCTAAAGTAAACTTTAAGTTTCTTATCATTTAAATATAGAATTATCAAAGTGCTGAGCCTAATCTGACCCAGTTTGTGCATATCTGCATTTTGTTATGCATTGTGTGGATTACAAAATTTCCCAAGTGACTATAGGATCTTTTCCTCTTCAACTAGTAAAGTTTAGGGATTTTTGGATTTTAGTAATTTTATGATGTGTTTGTGAAATAATAAAGGAGAAATTCCTCTCATCTGCTATTCATTTACCTGTTTCATTGTGTCTAGTACATTGTTAGTACATCAGGAACCCCCAACTAATAAATGGATCTAGTTACCAGTCCATTTCCATATTGAATGTTTAGAAATAGGAGTCATTTTATCATGAAGACACTGCTGTTATGCTTAGAATAACAAGACTATTCCTTAAATGCCGTTTGAGCCCCTGTGCTACTATGGCCCCCAAATCCCACTTCCAATGTCCTAACCCATCATGAGTGAAATATCTCTGTATTCAGAAAGACCTTGTAAAAGCTTTTGCAGGCCAGAGAGGGTAGCCGAATGTCAGCAAGGAGGGAGGGCCAGGAAAAACTCACCAGCAACAAAAGTACAAGCCTATCCCTACAGTGCGTGTCTCCACATCTCACTGAGTTTCATGGTCCTTCTGGAAGAGGAACTTCCACCATGAGTCTGGCCCGGAGCAACCATCCTAAACTCTGACACGCATCAGAATCAGCTGGGGGCTTAACAATGCAGATTCTCTAGCCTCACTTCTAGTGACTCAATTTTGATAGATATTGGTTGTGAGGATTTGATTCTTAGAATCTCCAGTTATCCCCCTGCCCCGTCTCTCTCTCTCTCACACACACACACACACACGCACGCATGCACACGCACACACACACACTCACACAGAACAAAAGGTACCACAGAGTGAGGACAAGTCCAAAAGCTTCTGCTTGCTGATGACTGCCAACAGCTGGCTGGCTAGCTGGATGGTGCAGGGTCAAGGGTAAATAGGTACAGACCTCCTCTAACAGTGTTGTTCCCCAGCTTTGCTGGGTCTTTGAGAAGGAAGAGGCTGGGCAAAGCTCAAACAGAAGGCCACCGGGAGGCTCTACCATCACCTCCCAAAGCCATTCGGCTATTATCGGGTAGCTCTCCATCAAAGATGAAGCCTTGAGACCCTGGTCTTCCCCACTTGAGATCACTTTCTACTGAGTCATCACAGGCTATTTAGAATGCAAAAAGTACTTTTGATAAAATAAGAGGGAATTTCAGGATGTAAACTATGGGCAAAATGAGAAAAGTTGTAGATATACCATCTCATTAGTTAAACTAGCTAAATCCCCAATGTAAACTGCCTCAAATCCTCTGTGGGCCCATGTGTACATGTTGGGGAAGCATGAGAGAGGACTGGCTGTCTGGCTAGGCAGAGGCAGAGAGACGGACACTAGGTCGGCATGTGCATAAGAAAACAGTCTCTGGACTCGGGCTGTCTCGGTTCAAACCCTAGCTCTTCTGCCCGGTAGCTGCATGTCTTTGGGCAAGTTGCTTAATTTTTCTGTGCCTTATTTTTTTCCACTGTGAGATTAAAGTAATAATAATACCTCTTGCATAGACAACTGTGTAAATTAAATGAGATAAATGTATGTAGAGCACATTGCACAGTGGCTGGCATGTATTAATCACACGATAGTCACTCGAAACTTACATGTTAGTCCCAGGAAGAAGCCATCTGACATACCTAGAGGGTTGACCCTGAAAACTCCCTTCCCCTTCCCTAGAACCTTCTGAGTTTCTTAAAAAAAAAAAGATTTATTTATTTACTTGAGAGAGAGAGCAGGCAAGTGCACACAAGAAGGGGGTGGGGCAGAGGGGAGAAAGAAAGAATCCCAAGTAGACTCCCCAACTGAGAGTGGATCCCCATGTGGGGCTCAATCTCAGGACCCTGAGATCATGAACTGAGCCAATATCAAGAGTCGGATGCTTAACTGACTGAGCCACCCAAGCACCCCATGGGTTTCTTTTAGACAAAGGGCACCCCAATCATCTTTCTAAGCAGCCTTTTCTTGGTCCTTGAACTTCAAATCTTCCCAGTGGCCATTGCCTTAGCCCCTGAGGGTCAGTCTATTCTCATTTTTCCAGAATTTCTTTTCTTTCAGGCTTCATATCCCTTCTCTTTTTGGTCTCCTTCTGGAAGCCTCTACGTGCCTCCCTTGTGGCCAGTTCTCCTCCATAAAGAACTTGAACTTGAGGTCTCCTGAGAAATTATTATCTCATAATACAAAACATAAAGCATTATCATGCCTGAAACCCATTTTACAAAACCACACAGGAGAATTCTCAAAATGTAAACCACTTGGGAAGTGGAAGAGAAGAACAGGAAGAAAGCTTTCAACCCAACAGTGAATGGACATGGCCACAGGGGTAGCTAACATGCCATTCAAATGGGAAGGCTACCTAACTTCTGCTCCTAACAGAATCAGAGGAATGTTTCGCTTCTTAGCCATGCCTGACATTCAGTGAAGCAGAGATGTATTTTGCCCTCAAAGCTACAGTCAGATTACAAATACAGTAGATACAATTATCCCTTCATCTGTTCATTCAGTTCTTCATCAGGTTTATTATGCACCTACCATGTCCTGGGCACTGTTCTAGAAGCCAGAGATGCCAAAGCACTTGTTTATCCATTGAACAGTCCATGATTAGAAACCTAGAAAATTGTCAGTAAGTATTTCCATCTGCAGTTTCCAATATCATTCAGCGACCTACTGCCACTGGATTCCCAAGTAAGACATGACTTCCTGATTACACACATTCATCATCCGCCAGAGACGTATGATTATATACGGTGAGCCTAACCTGAACTTTTCTCCCCATCCTCTCTACCCCGCGCCATCTTGGAGTTTCACTGTTAAATGTCCCAGATAGGCTTGTTAGTCAGAGATTTGTTTTATTTCATTTCATTGGGCAAATTTTCCATATTGGCAAATGTACCTAGGCACATGCAAAAGTGCACACAACCCCCATCCTAGGGGAAGCAAGAGATCCATCGAATTCTCTTTGGAAATATTTCAACCCCTTTCTTCTGAAATCTCATTCCAGGTAGTCTCTCCAAGACGCTCTCGGGCTACCTCTCCACAAACACCAAAGGGCTGCCCAAGCTCAGCATCTTGTGCTGATAGAGGCAAGGGGGGACTCAGGGGGCCTGGAGTTCTCCAATAAACCATATTTTGATTGTATCATTATTTGTCACAATGGACTTCAAACTGCAGTTGAACAATTCATACTTGGGTCTTCTCTAAGTTATCAAGATAATTAAGAGAGTAAACACTGGGTCAGAAAAGAACGTGTGCACTTTAGCTAACATCACCGTTCTAACTCATCTGCGCTCATCAAGCCCAGTGAAGACTTCTGATGTTTTGGGGGAACACGTGTTACTCTACTTACTAAAAACAAATATGAGGTACTGGTCACATATATGAATATGTGTAAGCATGTGCGCCTGTAACAAAGCAGGTGTTTAAAAATATCAGCTCCTTGATGTCCCCTGACCTTATGAAGCTCCTGATTGTGTTTTTCCCATGGAAGAAATGCCACTTATGAGTGCTGACTCATGTTTTCAAAGAGATCCCCCTCCAGAAGCTAAATATCTCTGAGAATTTTGACCCCTTTTAACTAGGCAGTTTGCATGGAAAAAAAAGAATGAGTAATAGAGTGTGAGCTGGAAAAGTGATTTGTCTGTCCTATGAGATACTCACACAGGGCTGGCATCGAAATTGGTTGCCTGTAGAATGGCTGGGGAGAAGGCATTATTAGCCTCTGTGTCCCCTCAGCCTCCCTAGAACAAGGTGACCAGGCAGGAACTGTGGGTGCCCCAACACTCACAGCACTGCCTACAGAAACTCAGTAAATGTGTGCACCTCCATTTGCTCCTAAAACACTTGGCACTCTTTGAACTCTGGCCTCTGAAAGACAGACATCAAGTTCACCTAGGAAACATATGTGCTAATCTCAGAAGAGTGAAGGCATTCCAGAAAGAGTCAGAGGTGTATATAGTACTGGATGCTTTTCCTAGGAGTTTCTGAAATGAAAGAAAAAAAGGCAAACGTTTCAGAATCGGTGTGGGGAAGGGGAAAAGGTGGGATTTTATGTGATTTAAATTAAAGAATAAGGGCCAATTATTCATGATTATCTTTTCTCTATTGAGAAAAACTCATGAGTGACCCAGGGGGCCCTGGGTCGACCCTTACATCAGAAACTGGGCCTGGGATCAGCGGCTACTGACTCTTTTTTACACCAACAGTAAGTTCACTACCTGCCATATGGCATTCCCTGGTCTTTATGTTTGAAGGTTAATACACTCAGCCTACCTTGATAAACCCACATGAAAGGTGCAATGCCAACACTAGAATTCCTCTTCTAGAGTTAGAAAATTGCTAGACATTATTTTTGGAAAAGGTCAGCAGCAGCATTAGGCTAGACGAAAGAGCCCCAGACTTCAGGGAGGCCGATCGGGGCCTGAATATAAACTCTCCCATGTGTTCGGGGTGTAATTCGGGTTTGTTAATTCTCCTCCTAACCTCTCTGGGCCCTGGTTTGCTCACCTGTAAAACAGAGTAATAACATCTGTCCGGCAGCATTGACAAGGATTCACATTTTTTTCAATGTGCAAATGCCAACTCATAGGACCTGGCACATAAAAGGTATTAGATACTGCTTGTTTAATGATAATAAAAATGCAGACTTTACAAAAGGGGCTCATGACATTAAAGAACACACGGGAGAGTTTATATTCAGGGCCCGATCGGCCTCCCTGAAGTGAAAATGAAGTATTTTAAATCTCAAATATTATATCTTTAATTCAGCAAATGTAATGCTGAAACTCCAAATCTGGAAAAATAAAACAATATCTAATACATTTTTTAAAAAAGAATTTCAATTGTATATTAGATTTCTATCTAATTTTCTTCCCTAGATTATTTCTCAAAGTTACCAAGAAGGTTCTCTGACCCTCTTATCTTTTCTACCTTTTTAAAAGAATCTCTTTCTCTCTCTCTCTCTTTTATTTATTTATTTTTTTTTTTTGGCAGCCTTGCTCATTTCCTCACTCTGGAGAGTCACGCACAAAACAAAAAAACAAGCAGTGAGAAGGTGAGAGTGTACATCTCTGCAGATATTAATGCTGGTGGTGCTGAGCTGACGCAAAAGGGCATCAGAGAAATATTTCTCCGGGGTCAAATGGGGTGGAGGTGAGGAAGGTCAATCAGGCCAGGAATACAGGAAGGGAGAAAAGACTGGACGCTTATCAGCCCAGCCATTCATGTATACAAAACTGAGCTTTGCAATGGTGAGGTTCACACAAGATCCAGGCCAGAAAGGAGCCTGTGCCCAGGGACTGGCTTAGCATGGAGAGGAGAGAGATTCTCACCTTGTGCACAAAATTTAAGGGAACACCCCAAATTCAGTGATTGAGATGCATAGTATTTTAATGTAGTACTGTTCAAAATAAAAATTAATGCAAACAGCTATAATGAAATAGCAAAATTTTAAAGAAAGACAGATCTGACGCTGAACTTGCAGCACTCAACTCACTTAATCCCAGCCCTCTCTGATCCATCTTTCTTTAAAGTTTGATATTTTCTTGCAGATCTTTTTCGCATTATTTTTCTGTCCTTTATTTTTATTTTATTTTTCTCTTTAAGTAGGTTCCATGCCCAGCATGGAGCCCAATGCGGGGCTCGAACTCATGACCCTGAGATCAATAGCTGAGCTGAGTTGAAGAGTTGGACGTTTACCGGACCGAGCCACCCAGGTGCCCTGATTTTTTGTCCTTTATTTTGGCATTTATTATTTATTTATTATTTATTATTATTTATTATTTATCTTGATTTCTGTGATTGTTGGTACTCCTTTAAATTCAGTGCCCTAAGTGAGGCTCTCACCTGCCTTACCCTAGTCCTGGCTCTGCCTGGGTGCAAAGGGAACTGCATGAAAGCAGAGTCTGCTTGGGAGCTCACTGGGAAGCAGTGGGGACAACTTCTAGGTAGCCATTCGTGGTGCTTTTCAGAATCCCAACACTCAGTTATCTTCTCAAGTCCATGTAAGAATAATTATTGGTAGGTGACAAAAGCAGGCAATGGAAACATGGATCTCACACTTGTCTTTATTGGTAAATGTGTTTGGCTCTGAATTATCAACTACATCACAAATTCCAATACAACAGATCTCACTTCCATGTACAGGGCTACATAATAGAGAATTCCAAGCTCCACTGCTCACTCATCCATTGACAAGCCCTGGAGTCTCTGAGCAGACTAAAAGAATGCAAGTCATGTTTTAGGTCTGCTCTCTTGCATCCGAGGAGAGAGGGAAATAAAGTGGAGCAACGTGTATCAGTCCACAGAGACCCCTCCGAACCCATCCCCACAGACGGTGGTGAAGCATCAAAGGGCTGAAGGGCTGAGACTGGCTGCCAGAGGCTCACTGCCCATGGTGGGGAAGCAGGGAGACCTCCAAGAGGGGATGGGTGCAACACCGAGACCTGGCATGGAACCAGCATCCATCTCACCCAAGTTCCTTCCTTCAAAAGTGGGCAGAGGGTGTGGGCTCCACAAATTCACCCCCCACCCATCAACCTCTCCCAGAGCTCTGCCCACACAGAGAAGCTCTGCGTTCAGTAACACAGATCTCTTCAAGAGAACAAAAGATGGCATTGAGATGTTAACACCAAGGACCGTACCCACGTGTCGGCTATTAGACCCAAATCTGGCTAGGATCTACTTCAACTGTAACTTGGGATGCAGTGTGTAGGAAAGGGCAGAGAGTACATGAAGCCCAGAAGAGAAGCACGATTCAGGAAGTGAGGGGCAATATTACTCCCTTTGCTACTTGGCCATCCTCTCCCTCCCCAAGCTCAAGAGTTCAGGAATCTAAGGCAGAGCGACCCATCGCCAATATCTTACAAATGAAATGAGTGTTCTCCTCTTCCAAAACCAATGTTGATAAAAGTCTAGACAGGGCTCAAGGAAAACTAAAACCTTATATGTAAAGGCAAAACAAAAGCTCTCAGGAGGAAGAGAAACACCCTTAGAAAGAAACAAACGGCCCTCTCTCAATAAGGCTCCAGCAGGGAGACAGATGTGGATCTGCTTCTGTGGGTATCGGCAAATGGCGCTGATGGAAGTTGGAACTGGGAAGAAGTGTAATCATTAGCATCATGGTTCCTGAACACCAAGAAGAAGAGGGAGAGTGGCAGCTTGAGAGGGGCAGAGGGATGGATATTTATGGTTCAGAAGGAGTAAATAAACCAGGAGAGAGACAGTATGAGACCAGTTAGTGCTCAACTAATAGAAAGTAAGAATCTGAGTCCTGTCTCTCCAGGACAACAAGTTAATTTCTCTCTGTTCTTTTAGCAGCAGACAGAAGGCCAACTTCTGCTACTCTGAAAGTGAACTGTGGTCAGGAGCAGGGGTGGGAATGAATACCAGGTGTGAGGGTAGAAATGGACGTGGACATCCACCCTTCCTGCAGGAAGACAACTCAGGTGGCTGCTCCATGATTCTGTCTCTGCTTGTTTGACCAGCAGACATATCATGTAATCTCCTCTAGTAAAGGCATTCTCTAACAAGGAGACTAACTCGTTTGATATCATTAGGGTAGCATAGGATTTTTCCTGTCCCCTCTATATCAACCACTTTATTGGAACATTAGGACTATGGGACTCAGTCTACGTGTCATCATTACCTAATAATAATCTTGGTTTCTGCTTTAACACACCCAGGAAGACAACGGCATGGTTAAATAAATGTGCTAAGTAATAACAACAGGATAGAGAATGTTGATGTCTACCCAGGTAACTGATAAGAATAATTTAGACACTAGACCTTAGCATTAGATTTTTGTTTTCTTCCTAGAATTCTCCTCTCCCTACCACCCCTGCTTCGGTTCAAGCTCACACCAATCTAATCTCTTACAAATTACAGGAATATATCTCTTCTGAACTCATTTTTAGAATCTCTCAACGTTAATACCAACACTGACATACTCCCTATCTCACACTATTGAGAGAGGTCCCCTTGCCAGAAACCCAGTATAGGCCTTGATGCCTGAGGCACCAAAAGAGGAAGCCTTTCAGGATAAAAAGTCTGGAGAGCATTGGGCAGCTAACTCCATCAAGTTTAGGTATGGCTGAATGACTAAGGGGACATGCCAATTTATCAGAAGCCCTTGCACACCATGGGGGATCCTGGGTGGAAGAAAGGCAGTTCCTAAATAACGAGAAACATACTAGAGATAAGCAGCCTGGCCCTTAAGATTCAGTGCACTTGGGTCCCTGAGAAGAGCTAGGCGGCCAGGGCTGGCAACTAGGGGACAAAATGTGATCATCTGCTTCAGCTGAGCAATAAACCACATTTGGAGTCATCGAAAGTGTGGACCCTAAACCAGTGCTGTCAGCCTGCCTTTGCAGAACAAGGAGCCTCTTCCTTCTGGAGTCTTCCCAGCTCACGACACGGTCCTCATTTCCTCAACAACACTCATCATGTGAGAGCTGAACACCTCCGGGTTTAGGGTCCCTATAGACCAGACCTGAAGTGGCCAGCCATGTTCGGCCCCCCAGCCTATCTTAGCCCCCAGGTACCACCAAGTAAATAGGAAATCTGAAACTGTATACCCAGCGTGCTTCCTACAGACTTTCCAGCACAATCTACCGAGGGTGAACCGTTACAACAGAACGATAAACAAAGCCCAGTACAAATAAAGGCAGAGGCAAAAACAGACTGCATTATCACAGGACATTAAAAGGATATTCACAGGACTGGAAAGCCATATATATATTCCAGTGATACCAGCTGCTGTCTCTAACTGTTGGACTTATGGATGATTTTTAATTTCATCCTTATTTCATCCTTATTTCTTATGTTTTCCAAATGTCCTACTGTAACCTCTATTATTTCTTTTTTATTTTAAAGTACCTCATTTTAGGGCCCCTGAAGGCTCTTGGGGGTAATTAAGACTTAATTCTGTCTTACCAGCAGAAATCATCAGGCCTATACCACCTAGGGTAACCGATCCATTGTGCTTTGTCTGGGACAGCCCTGGTCCTAGGAACCCTCTCAGTCTTGGTGGTCACTCTAACACCCACATTCCTTTTTCCTTTAGGCACAAGGAGTACCTTCTAATTTTCCTCTCTTTGAGGAGCTCAAGCATTCCAAAAGACACAGCCTTCTCTCGGCAAAAGGGAGCAGGCTCAGAGAGAGGGCGGCAGGGATCCAACATGGATCCCTAGGGGGCCTCCTGCTTAGGGGCTGAGCCCTCGCAGCAAGAAGACCTTTGTGCTTGGCTATCAGGTTGAACGAAGAAGCAGGTCTCCCTCCAGTTCTTTCCTGTCCGTGGTATGGAGCAAATTCATCTTACCTGCTTTTCAAGAGAAGTTGACAACACCCAAGGAAAAGGACACTCAAACAAACAAGCAACTACAACATTGGCGAACGTAAGGAGAACATGGAGAGTGGGCCTATGGGTAATCTGAGACAAAACTCAGCCATGGTGGGTCACCCTCTCAGACTGGCAGAATGAGTGAAGATGGAGAAAATCTGCACTTCACAAGGAGGAAACCTGCACTCTGTTAGAAGAGCTGCCATACAGGATTGAGCCTCACACCCCAGAAAAACTCCCATCAAGCTGTCTCTACTTAACCATAGGGAGCACTCAATTGTTCCCAGCATCTGGGTAGCAGGGGCTTCTTAGCAACGTTAAGAGGCTCCCCTACATTTGTGTTTGCTGAGCTGGTCCTGGTCCACAATCTGCTGGCATGTGCAAGGGTGGCCAAATGGAAACCAAACTGGGGGTGCAGTTTGATTCAATTCTTCCTGTTGGTACCCACGCTCCAGGGGGCTGGGCCTGGGTCAGTGTCCAGAACAAATGCATTAGGATCCTGCATCTGCTGGCAGGCTTCCAGGATATCACAGATGATTTGGAGAAATCGGAGGGAAATGTCTGAGGTGGGGGGCATGCCTAGTTCCATCTCAAGCTGGCTGAGTGTGGGAGTAAAAACAGTTCTGAGAACATCACTAAGCATGTCTCCCCCTCAATCCATGGTCATTTTTCCCTGTTAGCCATTCAATGTAGGCTTGGAGTATTTTCTTTAGAAGGTCCAGGTATCCTATGACCGGCTGGCGTTTCTTTTTTGAGAACAAATAATATCACCCAGGGGTCAAATGCTAATAAAATGACGTCTCTTATCTCACTTAGTTTTAAGTGTGCTTGGAACAGGTTTGCTAACGAATCTTCATTTCAGTGGAATTTGTAACATGGCTTACATTTTAAATGTAATTATGCAGCATGTATTCATTTCCTTTCTTCTAGGGAACTCAAGTTGCTTTTTAAAGCATTATTTGATAGCTTCTTGCCATCTCCTCTGGAGTTGAAAAGAGAACATGATATCAAGCTGTTCTAGCTAGCAATGGGGAACTATGGCACCAAGAGGGAAACAGAATTAGACTGGGACCTACAGATTCGAGCCATGAAGACCCCCGAGGGACGAGTTGTCAACCCAGTGTGCTGTAAACGAAGCCGTTTCTAAGGATCCTAAAATAACTGCATTCTCCCTCCATCCTAACACTCATGCTGGGCAGAATGGGCTAAGCTTATTTTTAAAGTGCAGGTCACAGCCTTCAAAGGGATATAAACAGTTCCCAAAGCAGCTATTACTTGGCCGATTAAATGCTTAGAAGAAAATATACTTTTTAAAGACAAAATTAATAGGCAAAAGATAGAGAAGAGTGCCAGAGCAACTGTTTCTACCTGGTTTTAAATCCGGTCCCTGACCATCGAAATGGACCACAGGCCCAGGCTGTAGCGAGGCTTGAAGATAAGCCCGGGTAACTCTCAGGACCCTCATCCTTTGATCTAACGAGCTCCCGGGGTCCTGGATATAAGTCAGAATTTGTGCTCGTTGTGTACTCAAAGTAGCATTGCAAATACATTCAAAACCTCTGCATTTCTGTGAAAAATATTGCCTCCAATCCTCCCCTTATTGGCAACACCATGATAGTGTGTGTATGGCAGTTAAGGGGAGCGGGAGGAGTGTCCTGTGTGATCTTCTCAACTACAGTTAAACACGCTCCCTCTCCTTATAATGTCTTACTTCCCTAGCTTTGGCTGGTCTAGGAATCTGTGCTTATCTACATCATTGCCTAATAAGCATGAAACCAATAGAATACACACGCGCACACACACACGCGTGAGCTATAATACCTGGGGAAGTATGGCACACTCTTTAGGAAATCAATAAATATCCATTTTTCATTGGAAGCAGAATCAAAGGGGACAAGTCAGAGTTCTTTATATGCATCTGCCACAGGGAGTTACAGCCCTAGGTACTCAAAGAGGGCATGCACTACAAGGACAAACACATACAGTTCAAGAGACAGTTCTAATTTAATTCTGGCCCCAGGCCTAGGACCCTAGCTAATTTACAAGGCTGCTCTAAGAAAGACACACATTTGGAGATGACAGTAAGTATATACCATTTGTTTTTCTTGCAGGGGAAGCTATAACGCATTTCCACCCTTCAAAAGAACCCCAGATCGATGATTCGGGGTGGGGGGGGGTTGCTGGTTAGTGGTTCTTTCTTTCTCTTTTTCTCAACTCAGAAGGTGTGTTTCCATTGTACCCTGTCAAAATTTTTCCCAGCAGTCAAGGAGAGGATAGCACATGGCTGCCCTTGAGCCGAGTTTGTAAATCCTACTGGGAAACCACCCCATGCTGTCAGATGAAGTGGTTTTCAGACACGTCTACACAGACTAGTTGAATTAAAGACCAACTCCAGACTTGATGTTGCTGAGCTCCTCAGCTCCATCTTGCCATCCTGATTGATCGAGGAGATGGGTCTATAGTTAAAGTGGCTTAGCACTTTGAGGGCTTAGTCATTAGAGCACACTGCTCTCTCTTTGGAAGGCAACTTCTTGCTTGGCTAGGTAATGGAAGCTAAGGAGTGACGTCAAGATGTTGTCTGGCCAGAATTTGCAGATAACCATAGAACTCTTCTCCTCCATCAGGCATGGATTTAGCCTCCTTTAGTTCCTGCAGTGACATAGGAGCCTCCAAATACCAAATTATTATCAGGCGGTCTTGGGGGAACCTCTGGGCCCTGCAATAAAGTAGACAGACTTGCTATTGGAAAGTGCTCGGGAGCAATGCAGCCCTGTTCAGATTGCTCTAAAATCCTGTAAACCATCTCTGGACTCTTTAAATTAGTCCACTCACATAACTCCTGAGAGTGAAAAAGTACTTCAGGGGGTATAATTGATCACCATCCTTCGCTTAAGTGATCTTACACATCATTTAAAGCAATCTGGTTTGATCCTGTTCATTTGTTTGTTTGTTGTTTTGTTTTTAAAGCAAAGCTATACAAGCACGGAGACTGTGTCATTTTGGACAAGCCACTTCTGAGGGTTGTTTGTAAAATAAGGTGTATTAATTGATCTTTAAGGTCTAACTCAGGGGTCACAAACAGATGGTGGACTATGGACGAACTCTGACTCATACTGATAAAATGTATTGATTACACACAGTGTTTTAAATCTGAGGGAATTCATATAAAAATAATAAACGCTGTTCTTGCTGGAAAAATGAGAGGATCTGGTAATAGCAGGCCAATGTTCTAGTAAAGCCTTCACTATGCCACATCATCTTTCTGACCCAGCCTATTTCTCATATGACCTGCCTGATCCTGAGGTAATTAGGGGTTAGGACACTTGCTCTGAGCTATTCTATCAGGGCATGCTGTGATTATATGATTATATCTATAACCACTGGTGTTCCCAACAAGATTCCCTGACAGTATAGAACATGCTATCATCCTCACCAAATCTCTGGTTCTTTAGCATTGTAAAAGTGTTGTGGGTAGTCAATAAATATTTAATGAATTGAAATTTACCTTCTATATTAGGTTCTTACAATTCAGTGAAATGAGATGGGGCCATTCCTTGTAAGATCCCATATCTATTCTAAAGCCAACATCTTTGAATAGGATGTACATTAAGCAAAAAGAAGTAAATATGCTGGTTTGTGGCCCATGCCTCTAATGGAGTCCAAAGGTTGGTGGTGTCTTATCCATGGGGTATTTTGTTTTAAGTATATGGTAAAAGTCCTAAAATTTTTCTGAGATCTTCTTAAATTTGCTTTTCAAATGCAACATATCCAACTTCTTGGAAGACGCCTTCTTTAGAGATTCTTTGAAGGTTAGTTTGTAAAAATATTCAATGGGAATCACTTGATTGAATGCTAAACTCCCAAAATTTCATGGGTCTATAGCAACAAATCTTTGTATGTCAGATCTATGTATTTTTAAATATTTTAATTTCTGGATGACTGCAATTAGAATGTTCAAAGAAAGGGTTTTTTGTTGTTGTTTTTTTTTTTGCTCAAAAGCTTTTTTCTGCTAATTTGTTATCTAAATCTGGTTAAGTTGGCTAATATATTGTTAAAAATACATCTAACAAATAAACTACTGTGTAGGCAAGTTTAATAGGAGAGCCAATGAAAAGGGCTATGGTTCATCTTTACTTGTTATAAGTCTGTTGGTAATTAATATTTCAGTAATACATAGCCACATCTGGTCAACATCTGGCCAAGAGCAAAGGTACATCATGTCCTTTGCTATGAAGGAATAGTTCAACAGATACAGTTCCTGCTCTCTAGGAGCTTACAGTCTAACCTAAAGAAGACTACAGAAACACATACAAGAGAGTGGTCAGACTCAGGACTTAATAAGAGGCAACAGATACATTAAAGATAAAGGAAAAAATTATGGGATAAAGAATGACATTTAAGAAAGAATGAAGAGAAGGAAAGAAGTAAACTGCTTCTTCATTCCCATTTATTTGAAAAAGATTCATGGACAGTGCATGATGTGAAGTGTTCTTAAAATTATGAAAGAGCATATGGCTTGATGCCTGGAAGAAAGAAAACTTCCTCTGATGTAAGATGCTGTGAATGCCTGAGAACACCAAGCCGGGTAAGGACCACTGGGTAGAAGGGCCCCACAAGACTTTATAAGGAAGGGATAGCTAAATGGAGAATCAGTGGTCTAGAGCCCTCTGGTAGAGGACAGAAACTGAGGGAAGGCTACAAGTCTCCTAAACTTGCTTCACGCCTTCTAAAGAGCGGTGGCATAGAGTGGTCGAGCCACAAAAACACAACTCCTCCAAAATAACCAAAATGTGTAAATAAAAACCTTTGAAAAAAATCTCCACAGACTCTAGATTAAGGAAACCACCTTGAGAAAGTTTCTGTGAGACGTCTAAGGGCCAAAAGCACTTCCAGATCGAACTACAGACTCAGCGGCCACATAGTCCACTTTCTTTTTGGTTCTCATTTGTTGGTTTGCTTTCTTGTTCATTGGTTCATTTTCTCCTATTGGATGTGTTGGGCTGATGCTGTCTACTTGGTTAGTGAGTTTTATATTTCCCCATTGACAAAGGAGAACAAACTTTTGAGGATAGGTTGATTTTTTTCAACCTCAATTATAATACAGCCTCGGGCTAGCTGAAGTATATCACACAGCCTGGTACTGATGGTGACAGGGGTGTCAAAAGACTCTCTTTCTAGAGAGCACCATCAAAATGATGACAGATTCTCCCATCATAGGACCCTGCTTTGCCTTATTCAATATCTGGCTGTTAGGCATGTAGGGTATTTCAAGGACCTCTGGAGGATGCTTATCTCTACAGAGAATGCACATTTTAAGCAGTGCCCCCATGCATCTTGTTCACACCATAATGGACAATATTAGGATTAATAATACCTTGATTTCAAACAATAGCTTTTTATTTCAAGGAGCTCAATATTCCTCATATATGGGATTCTATTTATTTTGTCATAGTGCATATTCAACTGAAATCTAAGGTGGGGTCCAGTCACATTACAAGCTCATAATCCTGTTCTTCCTAATGATTACATTCAAGTTCAAAATTCACCATACCTTGGGGTAAATTTGAATGAATAGAGAAAATTACAGGTGTTTCCTTATATACGAAAAGATACGCATTGCTAATCCCCTCCATCCTGTGAGAGTTCTTAGTGGAAAGTCAGTCCCCAAAATCTGACTTTGCAATTGTCCCACCTTATCTCTGAGGCAAGGCAGGAGAACAGTACTTAAGATGAAGTAAGAACATGCCAAACAGAGAGAAGATGCCCATTCATCAGTGTCAGATGAACCCCTGAGATCTAGGCCACCTGATGTTCTAACCCTCATGGCCCCTTATTCATGTGTGAAGAAAGGCCTGTCGTTCCAATGGCATAAGCTGTTTGTCCACTGTGGTTTTATTTTTTTGTTTTCCATAAGGCTATGCTCCATTTTTTATATTTGAAGATAGGAATAGAGTCTCTGAGAGAAATCCCAAGTTTCTCAACAGAGGCTAATAGGTTAATTTGGTTCTGAGTAGTATAGGTCATTGCACTTAATATGCACATCATCTCTTGTGATATCTCTTTGCTATTGTGGCATGATAACAAACCTCATACTGGGAACAAGGACTGAACAAAGGATACAGATCTACCCGAATTGATACCACCTGTGTGCAACACAGAACCTTGCTGACTACCAGCACTGTATATTTTAATGACTTTCAATAAATCAAATTTAAAACCCACCAATTGTCTATCTTTTGTAACTGATGAATATGCAGTCTAATGATACTTCTGGTTTCTGTCTCTATCTTTTTCAAGATAAGCATGCCTCGATTCCAACTTCATGGTGACAAATGGTTTTGGAAAATGGATCCCAAGAGAAGTCCATATCTGCCCACAATTCCAAGCCCAGCAGGACACACACCCTGAGAATTCCATAAGCAGCAAACTAAAGGATCCATTCCATAGGCCCAAAGCCCCAAGAACCCTCAGACATTTCCCTGCCCCCCTCCCCTCAGTCATCCTCATCAGGTACTCTGATAAACACAATGATTGATACCACTCTGCAGCACATAGGCCAGTAAGTATAAACAGCTGTACTTACATGTGTCTGGCTTGAGCTGACTGTTGGTGATGCCAAAGTACTGGGGATTTTCAATGACAGGGATCTTGGTCATTCCAATAATGACAGCGTCGGGGCCACCCTCTGAGGATGATGGGGTGTTACTCCCATTGGAGATGTGGTGGAGTGGGCTGGCAGAGTCATCATCATTGCTGATAACTGAAGCTGGGCCTGGATTTGGAAAAAAATACATATTCTCCTGTAATTTTTTAATGCCCTTGTTGAGCTATAATTCACACACATAAAGTTCACCCATTTAAAGTGTACAGCTCAGTGGTTTTCAGTATATTCAGAAAGTTGTGCGGCTATCACTGTAATGTGATTTTAGGACATTTTGATCATTCCAGTTAGCTTCCCCAGGCTCCCCACTCCCAGCCCCAGGCATGTGCGAACTTACTTTCGGTCTCTATGGATTTCTTTTCTGCCTCTATGGACTCATTCTGGACATTTCATATAAATGCAATCATATAATATGTGATCTTTTGGAACAGGCCACTTTCACTTAGCACATTTTTAAGCTTCATTCACATTGTAGCATGTCATTACTTTATTCCTTTGTGTTGCCAAATAATATTCTATGGTATGGATATGCTACATTCTGTGGATCCATTCATCCATTGAGGGACATTTGGGTGTTTCCACATTTTGACTATTGTGAATAACGCTGCTATGAAGCTCTGTGTACAAGTTTTTGCGTGGACATATGTTTTCATTTGTCCTGGGCAGAACTGCCAGGTCATGTGGTAGCTCTCGGCTTAAAATTTTGAGCAACTGCCAAACTGTTTTCCAAAGTGCGCCATTTTCTATTCCCACTAACAATGTGTGAAGGTTCCAACGTCTTGATTTCCTTCTCCGGTAAGTTAATATGCAGCTTTGCTCTCTGTTCTCTGAACATCTTTAGAACACTCGCTCATTGAAAGTCACAGCATGAATGCAGGATTCCTGTGCCACCATATACTGAAAGGTGTACTAGCAGCTCAAAGATCTGAGTGCCTCTCTCCACTCTTTGGACAAGTCACTTACCTTTTTTTTTTTGTACCTCTACACCCACTTAAATTTGTAAAATGTGCAAAAGAATATCTGCTTGTTATTTTATGAGACTCATGATAGGGAAGTATATAATAAATTTAAAAGTGTTCATGAGGATGAATTACTATTAGATATTACTAAATAAACTTACAACAGGTGGACTAAAATTTCTTTGGGTGGTCCTATTACTATGTTTGTCTTTCTGCATACCATGATAGCAGCAACACCACTCTTGCCTACAAAATACTTTCATGACGATAACGGATCGAGCCCATGCAAAGTTACCTGCTTTGCCTTTAGCCCTCCCTGATCTTATTTGTAGATCATTCCATGGATGTCTTTATACTAACGCAATAACCGTAGCATTTTTCACACAAGACTTAAACTTTCCAGTCTCAAGTCTAAGAACGTATATGCCCATAAACAGGGTCTACTGTGTCTTGTCTAAACAATTTATCTATTGACCACTAAACCCATCCTGTCTGCAAACAAAACCAGATGCACAATGACAAAGGTCTACGTGAAAGCTTCAAAACAATGAAGGTCTCGCTGGCTCATGATACACACTCTATACGTGAGACATTAACAACCCCCCTAGACATGTATTACATGTGTTTCTGCAGTTTGCTAAGTGGCTGCAGGGCCCCACGGAAATGGACTGCTGGCCACACCCGCTTGCACAAGCCAAGAGAAACACAGGAGGGAAAGGTAAGGAGGAAAAGCAAAAGACAGAATCAAATTATCAGTCAAGGCAACTGCATACCAGGGGAAGAAAAGCCTGAATTGCTACCTGCTGAGCAAGGGATTGTGCTTTCATTCACTCACCCAGGATATATACTTCCACACCTCCATCCTTTCTCTGCCCTTTCTCTCTCAGTTAATTAACGATTTCAATGAGAGGCAAGGCGATTCTAAAAACAAAAGTCATTGTGCCATACATTTTGGAGCCCTCTATGAAAAATACTGGTAATCTGTCCGTCCCCCCTCCCCCCCCCCCGACCTCCAAGATGCATCGCGCCCCCCCCCCCCCCCCCCGCCAGAAGGGGATTATCACAGTTTGCAGTGATAACAATTGGACATTCCCCAGCTAGCTGAATCTTAAACAAACTATGCAGGAGGCAGCCAAGTGCTATTATAGGTAATTTTTTAAAGCCTTCTCAAGGGGATGTGCATTTCAGTTGCCTTTAATGATACACTCTGGCTTAATTCTGCAAACAAGTCCTCACACAGCCAATTTAGAATCTGCAGAATACTCAGAGCGAAAGCAAGCTCGCTGGTTGTGCTCATCCTGTGCCTAGCTCACCGGCATTAGTAAAGAGTGGAAATTCTGCCAAGAACAGCTATAAAGACAAGTTCTTTCCAATATCCTTAACCATCCCTGTTTTATGATTTGCTTCCTGACAGGCCTAGATCACCCAGAGCTTAAACCCAGAGATGGAAAATGGAAATGTGTTATGTTAGGGTTTCTGCATCTTGCCAATAAAACCTTCCCACCACTGGCCCCCTTGCTGTGTTCCTGGCGCAGCTGTCTCCCCGCCTCCCCCCCCCCCACCCCGCTCCAGGTTACCAAAGCATGCTACTGCCCGTGCTCCCCGAGGGGGGCGCAATCAAGGTTGCACATTTCTCAACGTTTACCTCCCCCCCCCCCCCGCCCCCCGAAGTGCGGGAGCTGTCATGATCAAGTACTCCACATGTTGTCAGAAGGCCAGCGATATTTGCTTCTGGAGCCCTTGCAGTCATTAGAACGCACTGATCCCAGTTGCTTTCTTCTGTGACTCTTCCCTGGCCCAGGTCAGGCTATGAACATTCCTCTAGCATTTAATCATTTTGGAGGAAGCTGATATCCAGAAGACAATGCTGAGATTCCTCCAGGAATTCGGGCTCTGAATCATCTGCCGTGTCCACCGCGGAGCCCTTACTTACAGAGCTACAGCAAGAGGCTTGTTCTTTGCTTTTCTTCCTCCACCAAAGGACACTCTTTCCTTCCCTTGGTTTCTCGGAGTAAAACCCCCAACTCCGAGGTAACAAAGCCCAAGGGAATGGGCTCTCTGTTTTTGGGAGTGGGGAGTATAAAATTAAGCATAACGGTGGTATAAAGCACCAGAGGTCTTCTTCAAACACCTTTGCACTTTGCCAGAAGGTCGCTGTTGACAACTCAGAGCAACATATAAAGCTCAACAGCTTATCAGGTGGAATATTAATTCAAGGGCTGTTTCCTTCATCATCGGTGTTCTAAATCCTGGAAGACTGATACAGCTGGCAAGGTTGCAGGGATTCAGCCCATTTTTCTATGAACATTTTGATCTAATGGAGCACAGCAAAGTTGGGAAGGGGGAGAAGCTCTCAGCAGGGACAATGAATGTCTATATAATTTGACAGCAGGCTGTCTGTGCCTATCACGGGATGTGTCACTGTGCGTCTGTGCACCAGCTTGGGGAGACACCACAAAAAGACAGACAGAAGAGTCAGGGGCACATCACAGCGTGTTATAAGAAATTCATATCAGGGTTTGAAAAAAAACGTCTTCTAATATTAATAAAAAGTTTTAAATTGCTGGGTATGTGCAACTTGCTCAGTTTGGGCGGGGAGAGTTCTAATTACTGAGCTGACAAATATGAGCTATGCCTGGAAACATTTTTAGCCCGTTTTTATTTTAATATGTCTCTGGTGCAAAGAGGCATTTTTCTTTCAGTAGAGCTGCTTGGTAATGTGTTCGGCACATCTGACTTACAGACTTTTTTTTTTTTTAAGATTTATTTATTTTAGAGAGAAAAAAAGTAGTGGGGGGGCAGAGGAGGAGAAAGGGGAGAGGGGGAGAGAACCTTGAGCAGACCCTGCGGCGAGCATGGAGCCCCATGTGGGGCTCGATCTCACAGCCCTGAGATCACAGCCTGAGCTGAAACCAAGGGTCGGATGCTCAACCGAATGCACCACCCAGGCGCCCCCAAGACTTACAGACATTTCTAAGCCTCACACTTGTTTTCCCGCGATAAGAATTGCTGAAGGTCATCTAGGAAAAGAGTTTCCTTCTCTCGAGACCAACGATGTCTTTAAGGTGAGGGGAGAGACTATGGCTCTTGAGCAGCTGTATTAACCATGTCTTTTATATTCTGTATTCTGATACTTCAATATCCGGGGCCTCGCTGCCCCTCCCAGAGATAGCCAGTTCCTAGAGATGGTAAAGGACTTGCCTGAGAGCAGAACTTTCATATACAAGTCAACCGATCTGTAGTCTGCACCACCTTATCAGGCCATCCTATTCTGGGCCACTAGCCACCTGCCCTATCACCCCAGAGCCAGGCACCGGGCAACTGAGGACAGCCTGTGTGCCCCAGAGCCTGCCCAAGTTACTCAAACTAGCCGATCCTAAACCTGCTCACCCTGCCTTGCCCGTTTCTTGCCATGGAAACCACCATAAAAGCTCCTGCCCAGTGTAAAAGCTCCTCCCCGCCCCCACTCCCCCTGCCTCCTGCCCGACCCCGGGGCTCCCCCAGGAGTCCCCCCACTGGGCTGTGGCTGCCCTCAGGAAGGTGAGATGGGAACATTATCTTTTCCATGGCAGTCCTTCAACCTGTTGGCCTCCCCGGACCCGAATGATAATAAAGCCTCCATTTTAAAGCAGCAGAGCCTCTGATGGACTGTGGCTCAAAGCGTAATTCTGAAGAAGAATTCTCTCTGCTGGGGCCTAAGAGGGTGAAGCCCTGTTTTTGAAGTTCTCCAAGAACGCACACCTCTCAGCAGGGAAAACTGGCCTGGAAAATGATTACGTGGTTACAGTGATCTTCTGTTTAGTGGAGAGAAGACCCCACCTCACCGTGCTGTTTTAGGAGTTTATCACCCTGCTCCTTCTGCCTCCTGCCCCCCGCCCCGACCCTACACACATACAGAACGCAAAGCCTTAACACGGGGCACCATTAAGATTTCCCAGCAGGGCACTCTCTGGTATCTTGGCGAAGTGACTATGATTAGCTGTATCTGAAATGTACCCGTGGGGGAGTCGCCAACAAATCCTGAGCTGGCTGAGTTTAAAAGTTCCAATTTGGCCATGTGTCTATTTTCGCTTTGCTAGTTAAGAGCTTCTACCTTGGAATTCATGGGGCTACTTAAGGGTCAGTTACTGATATCAGGCTCAAAAAAGGAAAGGAAACAGAGTTCCTTGCACAGAGGGGATGAACACAAATGGGGCAGATGGCTCAGGACCCGAAAACTCCATGACAACGGTACATTTCCTGCACTTTGCGGTTTTATCTATAGCCGACCTTGCTACCAAAATATGTACCAACCGACAGACGCCCAGGGTGGCCAGATCTTGGAAACACACATGCAGGATGTAAGACAGTTTATCTTTTTGTGCTTTCTAATGAATTCCTGTTCATTGTCGCTGTACCCACAGAACGTACTGAATAAATTGGAGGTCCCGGGAGATCACACCTGATTTCAATCCCAGTGATGAGCTACATTATGTGCACTCATTTGGTAAGCTACAAACTCTGTTTTTCGATTGTCAGCACACAGTCTGAATGCAAGGAGTAGAATGCAATCAAGTACAAATCAGAGCGTCTGGACGTTAGAGTCTTGTTTTGAAAGAGAAATGGTCATAAATGAACAGCTGATTTACCAATTCAGAAATGTATCACATCTTGGTCAATGGAAGAAGTTAAGATCCCCACTTGCCCAGACTTGACGTGAAGCCAACTTTGCCGTACATGGAATTTTGGTGCCATTGCATTTTATTTCCTGAACCTTCTTAAAAGCCCAGCAAATACCTAGACCTGGAATAACGTTTGGCATTCCTCCTAGGATAAAAACACATCAACTTCAAAAATATGAAACCATTTACTGAGCTCAGTTAGTGAAAGTAACACCTTTTCTGGAAAAATGCTAGTCCTCTCTCTTCAGCAAATCAGAAACAAGGAACACAGAAAATTATTCAAGGGGCCAACAAGCGTGGAGAGGGGCTAAGGAGTTTCATCGGAATCAAGCAACACAAACTCGTTACTTATCCAAAGAAGGAGTAACTACTTACCAACAACACCTTGTCTTGATTTTACTTTCCCAAATCCAAACCATGAGAAATCTGAAAACCACAACAAAACATAAAATAAACTTCGAAAGAGAAGCGTAAACCAAGGGTATTCAGCAGTGTCCTTAGTGAAATAACAAACTCTCTGAAAAAGCTCCATTGGGGACCAAAGCTTCCTCTCAAACACCTGGAAACTAACGCTTGACTTTTTGTGTAAAGATTTATTTCTCATCCTGAGACCATGGACGTTTGACTCAGATAAGATACAGTAGCCTGTCTTTGAGAAAAATGGCCAAAACCCAGAGTTAATGGCTCTGAGCGGTTTTCTTTCTTTCTTACTTTCTTCTTCCTAAGTATCGAATCATCTAACTAAGCTCTAGGGGTGAAAATACACAACGCATTTGACAAATGCACTACGGTTCTCAACTGCAGCAATGTGGGAAGATAATAAGAGAAAACAGATCTTTTGTGAAGCGGAAACAGACAGTAAAAAAAGGAACCTGTAATCCTGTGGGAGAACAGACATTTGGGCTGGATGGGGATTCAGGAAGCAAGAAAAGGGGATCTTAATTCTACATGGATTCTACCACTGACTTGCTGTGTGGCGATGGGCAGTTCACAAAGGCTCTGTTTCTCTAGTAACACAAAACTCCACTAAGCACGTGTAAATAAAGATCTGACAAATGCTTGGAGGTCCTCCGGGGAATAAAGCCACAGTGAAATGCCTATTTGTTTCCTGGGCCTGACTGTTCCCCTCTACGAAATTTCCACTGGGTTCAAAGTGAACTCTACTCAGCGGGGAGATCCCTGGATAAGAGGCAGATAAAGCATAGAGAGCCCAACTAAGTAACTGTTTCTCAGATCTTCAGATCTACAGTGATCTTTGCAGGCGGTGAAGATGCAAAGCTGTGTAGAAGATTTAAGTGAATTTAAGTGAAACAATGTATACGAAACTCTCTGCGTGCTCAAAATAGCACAGTTGTCATCATGATTACTCTTTTTCCCAGTGTAAGTTAGCTTTCTTCCTCCCGTAGCCTACGACATTGGCTCTAGAGCCAAACTCTAAGTCGATTTTTACTTCTGATTGATATTCCTCTGAATGCTTTCTTCCAGGTTTGAGAAGACAGGATGAAGGTCTGGCCTCTATCCAATGCCAAATAAAGATCCCTTTACACAGAAGACAGTGACCCTCATTCACTGTGTCTTCGGCCTCATGAGGCAGGGCTGTGCCCATGGCTTTCTCAGTTACCACAAATCCTTTTGAAAATGGAGTGTATTTCCTACTGGTCAATTTTGGTTTTTGTGGGTTTTTTTTTTTTTTTTTGTATATTTGTTTGATTTACATAGTTTTCATTAAATAGTAGAATGAATTTTTTAAGACTGCCTTTCTCCCTTGAGCATTTTTTTCAAAACTGTTCCTATCTTACAGAAAACCCACTGAAGGACGATGCCCTAGCAGTCCCTCACTGACTGTACATTTTGGATTATTGTCAATCATTATAATAAACATAACTGCAAAGGGACACCTGTCCACATCTTAGGTACATCCACCCCCACTTTCTAAAAGCCATTCCTTCAAGATAAATCCAAGAAATGGAATTTGTGTGTCCAAAGGGATGGATAATGTTAAGGTACCCAACCCACGTAACTCAACTGCGTTCCCTCCATATCTGGTCCTAATTTTAACAACAGTGTGTGAGATAGTAGGACTGTATTTTCACGCTTCACCCAGTGGGGAAATCAAAGGGTGAAACCGTTTTCTACTTCCATCCTGCCATCGGTGCGTCTCCACCTAACTGAACAGAAATAGCAAATACTCCCCTCCCACCTTTGCCACACGGGATGCCTCACACCCCATGTCTCCTAGGCTGGTGTTGGGCGTGTAAGGGGAACACAGATATGAAGAGGGTCAGAGCCCCTCTGACCTGTCCTGACATTTTAATTCACCAAGTGCCTCCCCCACACAAGACCCTTCTCCCTTCATCCTCAGCCAGACCCTCTAACATATCATCCTCTCTGTTCATTGGCAAGGAACTAAGACTCACAGAGGCTGACAGACTGAGCAAAGGTCACAAAATGTAGTAACTGAGCAGACTCAAATCTGTTTTTTTTTTTTTTTTCATTTCTTTCACAGTTGCCTTTCCGATCTTCCAAAATGCTTAGCCAAAATTAGCCAAGGTTGACAACATTGCAGCCAGGATTCAATTTTATATATAGAAAAGCACGATATGTAGTCATTCATTCTCACTTGTTTATTCAACAGGTGTGAACCTGTGTAAAACCTTTGAACATGACAGACTCCATTTGGAGACTAAAACTTCATCCTGCTTTTAGAAACAGGAACTACCTCGAGCTATTGAAACACGCAACAGCATTATAACACAGGGCTGCTGAATCTGCATTCTGGATAAAAACTGGACGCATTTTCTACTGGAAGTAGAAAATGGTATCACCCTTTGATTTCCCCACTGGGTGAAGTGTGAAAAGATGTTTTCCTAGTAATTGACATCATGTACTCAGAAAACCAGTGATGTAAAATGTCATTACATCTTCCAACCATAGCTTTTGGGAAACCAACTTGTGTATGTTTTCTAATACTTCTGCCATCTGCAGAATAAAGACCCCTGGCTTGTACCCCTCAATGGGACACAGTTGGGGTTGCTACCTGAACCTGTGCTCCCCAAATTACAATTCTAAGACCCCTCCCCCAAATGCTTTTGTTTTATTTCAGTTCTTCCTTTCTTTCTTGCTCAACACAGGTATAGCAGAGAATTCAAAGATAAGTGAGCTGCCCTCATTTGGACCTGCCCTCAGGGGGGCTGACAATTAAGGATCAGCTCTCTGAGAAGTATGTCCAGGGTGCATGGGGACTCAGAGGAGCCTGTAATCCACAATCTAGGGGAGGTGGCCAAGGGGGAGTTCTCTGGCTTCTGGGTACAGATTACAATTAGCCAAGAATGGGGAGAAGCCAAGAAGGATACTATCACTGTCCACTTATAGCTAGAGTGGGGAGCCCTGTATGTTTCAAGGGGTGAGGCATCTGGAAAGGGCAGGAAACTGAGAAACAGAAGCAAGAGCCAGGCCAAGAGTTTGGGGTTTAGAATGAAAATTGCAGCTCTAAACAAAACAAAAGGAAACACCCTTGGGCCAAGTAGTAGTAACATGATCAAGCTGAATTGTAGAAAACTCATTTTGACTGTAGGAAGGAAACAGGATGGTGAGAAGGAAAGATGGAGGGCAGGAGACCCATTAAGGAAGCTTCTAGAAGACGTCAAGCCATGAGAGAGCTGTGGCCTGAGCCAGGTCTGGGGGAGGGGGCACGGGGCCAGGAGAGGGCCAATAGGCCTATTCAGAGGAATCAGTAGGACTTGGTAACTGATGGCATGTTGAGGGGAGTCGGAGGGGTGAACACAAATGGTTTTGGGGTTTGGACAATAGGACATATAATGTTGCTGCCTAGAGTGTCTGCCAGGAACTCAGAACTCAGCTGAGTGGCTAACCTAAGAGCATGGCTGCGGGGCACAAATCCCAGATAAGGCGTCTCTGTGGAGAAACATCCAGTGTTTGGACCTCAGGTCTGGAGCTCGGAACACAGGTCTAAGGCCCAAGTTCTAGAGCTTACTGACTGGAGAACGCAAGCTGGATGCTGTACCTAGGACATATTCCTTGTCTGGGCAAATAAAAGCCCCTCTTTTTTTGTAGGCAGAAACGAATGGTCATCCAACTGCAGCTAACTCTTGATAAACCTAATCCTAAATTGCTAAAATATGTCTAAGTTCTCTTTAACAGTGACACAATTATTATGAAAGAGAGAATAGAATCTTCTTGGCCATTGTCCAGATTTCTTGGAAAATATAAGAGACCAGATATAGCAAGGTCACATTTCTCCCCGCTCCTCCCCCGGAAGCAGTGCCTTGTTCGATGGGTCTCTCTTGATGGATTCAAGCAGTAGTCTTAAGACCTTAATACTAAATTTCACCAGCAAAATTCTCCCACAAGGCCAAAAAGAAACAATTTCTCAATTTCCTGTGATGTTTCACCCATTGGGAGTAGAGTCCTGCCAAGCATTCTTTTATTTGCTGCTTAATAAGAGACACTTTATTCACTGCAAAATAAAGGGCCCCTTCAAAAGCAAATGTAGTTGCAGTGAGCTTAAAGGAACTCCTCTTTCTGCAATCAAGACCGACAAGGACTCTAAATTATGAAATTAACCAATTAAATCCTTCTCCTATTGAAGAAAGTCCAATCTTCCCTAACCAGAGAAGGAGAATATAGAAAAAAAACATGCATTAACACCTTAATAACTCTAAGAGGAGATCCAAAGTAAATGGTAATAAAGATTGCTTTTCCAGTGTCTCTCAAAGGAAACAGCTAGAAAGTAAGGAAAGGAGTATTTAGGATACAGGCAAGAGAGTCACGGGCAGGAATGTGCAAAAGGCAAGGTGGAAGAAATCCAATCCTCCCCGTGGGTGCTGAATCACACAAACTCTAAATGTGATCGTCAGAACAGTCCCGATCTCCAGACAATGCAGTTTCTGGATTTTTTTTTTCTTTTTCTAAGTTTCAGAAAAATTGTTTCAGTATGTTAGGAGAAAAAAATCAGCTTTCCTCCCTTTTAACTTGGGAGAAATTAAAATTTGCTGTGTTCTCAGACGTAATTTCTTTCTATCTTCAAGCAAGACTCACCACCTTCCACCCCCAAGAAAAGCATCTCTAACACCATAATGGGAGCAAAAGGGAAAATAGGGGAAAATATGATTCACTGACAGAATGTACCTCAACTCCAACTTCCCGGCACCACACCCACTCCCTAAAGGACACATGAGTGAGGAGCCTCTGAGCTGCCTTTCCCCTCCAGGGAAAGTGTGAACCAGTGTTGAGCCCAGAGTAGACAGTAAGTGCTTGACTGAGTAGCTGAGCGCCTGTCACCTCAAAGAAAGAGGAGGACTGGTCTTCGGAGGGGAGGGAAATGAATGCAAAAAATCACTTTGTTGACAATACGATCATTTCCCTTTTCAATTGACACATAATCGGAGTGACTAAGAGTTTATTTCAAATGAATTCCAGCTCTTCGGGGCACAGAATAGTGGAATCTGAGGCCAAGATTCGACTTCAATTTAATCTTAATCTTTCACTTAAGGACACAGCCTTTGTCTAAGTCCCATCTGCACCGGCTAAGGAGAGGGTTTGCTTTTAGTTAGCTGGTTCTGGACATCATGTAAAGGGTCCTCCTTGCCCAATCCTCATTGGTTTCATCCCTTTCCTTCCTTCAAGTCTCAGAAGTGACTTATCATACCGTCCTCAAAGAGTAATAATTGAAACTTTCTGTGTGACAAGTGTAAAAAATATATATGTGTATTACGGCTGCAAGTGCTCATTGCCCTCTGATAGCTATATTTATCTGGGCACACAGCTAGACTACACGTTCTGTACCTCCTTGAGGCTGGCTGTGGTCATGCCATTAAATTGTAGCCAAGGGAGTTGAGAGAGTGATGGCTACCACTTCCAGGCCAGCCCATTAAGACCTTTTGTGTATGACACTCCACGCTCGTTTCCCTCCTATTTGTCCACAGTGGAAACGATGCTTACAGCAAACTTGGAAGTTATGACATGAAGATAGCAGAGAAGTTCTCTGCTAATTCACCCAGTGTTGTTTTTGCAAGTATAGGCAATGTAGAAACCAAATTATTCTCCCTGAGACTCAGTGAAGTTGTTGATCCTCCACCTGTCATCCAGATCAAGAAATAAACTATTGTGTTTGAACCATTACCCACTTTGGGACTTATTTACTATGGTAAGGAGACTTTGCGAACTGATGCATGTAGACAAAGAATTTGAGGTGTTATGAATGTCTCCATGACTTCCCCATCCTTCATCACAAATTCAACATTGTGTATCCATGTATATTTGCATCTTTCTGGAGCAAAAATCCACAGATTTCACTAGATTTTCAAAGGGTTCCTCACTGCAGAATGCCGAGAAACACTGAAATCTAAATAGTTTTAGAGACAAAGATGTGAAGGCATAGTATTCTGCATTTAGGTTCTATTTAACTATGTTCCCTGCCAACAGTTGAATCTGGGTGCTGAGAACCATCCACCGTCTCTCAGCTGGACTTGCAACTTGTGTCCTGCTCCACCCTTGACTCCCCCAGTCTCTTCTCCATGGAGCTTCCAGAGTAATTATTTTCAAGTAGGAATCAGATGACTGCATCCCCCCACTTAACCTCTAGTGGTTTCTTGTGTTTAGTATAGACTTCTGATCCTCATTATGGAGTCCCAAGTGCCATGGCCTCAACCATGCCCTGTGAAGCCACCACTCTCGCCTATTTCCTGTCCCAGCTCACTTTGCACATTTTCTTGCCTCCTCCCCGAATCCTCTTCTGGGCTCTCTTCTTGCCTAACCACTGCTCAGCCTTCAGGTTTCAGGTCAACCCCCTGCATCCTCAGCCGGATCCCAACCTCACTGCTTTCACCAGAAGTCAGTGATTATCTTAGACGAGGCTTCCCCCAAAGCAGACTCTGACCCAAGGACTCCAGTGAAGGCAGGAAGGAGGCTGGCAACGGATGTCTTATCCAAGGGGGCACACTGTGTGCAACCGGAGTTCAAATCCCTGGGGGTCTCCGGGAGATAGTGGTCAATGTACCTCTGTGTCTCCCCACCCAGAAGGTGAGGAAGCTGGGTCGTTTACCCTCCAACTGCCATCTGCCCCTGGCCGAGGGCTTCTGGCTAGGATAAAGCACCAAGGCAAGAGTCGTGGGTGCTTACAGCAGGAAACTGTGGGCAAGGGCAGACAGTGGACACTGAGGGGGTATGGGTGGGACACTGACAGTATTTGCTACAGGGATCCTGTCTATGTAGTATCTCTGGTGCCTGGCACAGACCCTGGAGAAATACTTGTCGAATAAATGAAAATATTTTTTAGAAAGCATAATAATAGTAAGTTCAGCAAGTCTAATGAAAATGCCAATATGCAAATTATACACTCAACATACAAACTGCTGTGTTATTTGTAAATATATTTGCTACCCCTCTCATTCATTCGTGGCTCTCCAATGGAACCTCCCTGAGGACAGTATTTAAAGGCGAATGAGGGGTGCCTGGGTGGTTCAGTTGGTTAAGTGTCTGCCTTCAGCTCAGGTCGTGATCTCAGGGTCCTGGGATCGAGTCCTGCGTCGGGTTTCTTGCTCAGACGGGAGTCTGCTTCTCCCCTCTACCTGCCGCTACCCCTGCTTGTGCTCTCTCTGACAAATAAGTAAATTAAAAAAATAAAATAAAGGTGAGTGATACTGAGAACCCAGCACTCCAGGCATGAGTGTGGAATACAGATGCTGGACTAGATGTCAGTGGCGGGGGTCAGGGGGAGCGTTCTCCTTAAACTCTGCAAGAAAGGAACTGCATGACTTTGGGTGAGTCAACTCCCCCTCATAGGCTCTGCTTCCTACATGATGAAGACAGAGGCTGAGAAAAGGCATTGAAGGCCCATTCAAGCTCAAGCAGTCTATAGTACTAATCATTAGGCACATACGACTGAGAACAGATAGCCACAAGGCCTTATATAGCTTCCTTGAGCATGGGTATTTTGGGAATGTGAGATCATGTGCAATTTAAAGAAAAATCAGTCAGTCAACTGGCCTAGATTTTCTCCTGCTAAATAATGCTCAGATGCTTTTGGGTCACTCTATTCCCATCTTGAGAGAGGGGCCTGGCTGTACAAAGGCAATTTTAGAAAACAGTACTTACTGAATACTTGTGATATGCCAGGAAACTTATGGGAGATTAGATATTACTTTAATTAGGGAAAATTGGTCAGCTTCTATTGCCACATTAAAAAAATAAAAGCAGACTAAAGCTTTAAATCCTACAGACTTAAAGTTCAGAAGCTTCAAGTGGCAACAGATGAAACCAGACTTGCTAGGAATGTGGCAAAATGTCCTGATCCCATATTTCAAACATTTAACTTTGGGGTGGAAAAAAAGCCAACAACTTCCCTCTTTCATTTAGAACACGTGGAATATTTCCAAGAAAATTAACTTGGTCCACATCTTAGTCATTCACAATTAAACTGTACAAACTGTTGTTTTTGTTTTTAATCTATTGCAAATTCTAAAGGCTTTTTCTTTAACAAAGGCAGTCGTAGTCTTCCCTGGGTGGGTAAAAAAATGGAACCTGGAACTCCTAATAATTAGTTTCCAAGCTGGGAACTTTGAGAAAGGCAGCGGCAACGTCTGTTTACCAATAAGATTTGACAGACATGAGAGAGTTATGTCAAAGTTTCGTCTTTCTAGAGGACAATCCCAGGGAGAGCTCTAGATGCCCTAGACACATTTTTTTTCCCCAGTGATCACAAGCTCCCCTCAGCGAGGGCAGGTGATGTCTGGTAGCACACACGCCAAATTTCCCTGTTAATGTGGTCTGACTGTTGGGTAAAGGACTGCCTGAGATTCACCCCAAACCCCCCTCTCTCTGCAGAGCAGTGTTGGTAAGCACTCAGAGCAAGTGTTTGGGAAGGAAATTGGCTGAATATCAGGGCATCATCTTAGAAGTGATATTAGTGGCCCTCAAAGAGAATGACAAACTCAGAGAGTCTGGCAAACACTTTATATCAAATTCCCTTGAGTTTTCGTTTCCATGGAGAACCAAAACAATGACTCAGACCTTGGCTGACTTGCTCAGACCTGTCAATTGTGCCCAGTCGCCAAGTGAGGCCAAAAGGAAGGCGGTCTATGCTCTCCGCTCCTCCGTCCACGACGTTTGCTGCCATATTAAATGTGTTTGGAAATGCCTTCACAGTGTCTGCTATATATTTATAGTTATATTCATATTTAGCTTACATGATTTATATTTATTTATATTTATATTTATGCAAATTCTTTTCTTTTTCTTTTAGTTCCTCTAAGCTACCACTTGCAAAGCACTGTGCAGGTGTTTTTTTGTGGCTGTATTATGGAATTTGGGAGGGAGAAAGAGGGCAGGGTCATTTCTAACCATGATTCCCCTGTAGGATATTCTCTACTTCTTTTTTTTTTTTTTAAGATTTTATTTATTTATTTGACAGACCGAGAGAGAGCACAAGCAGGGGGAGTGGCAGGCAGAGGGAGAGAGAGAAGCAGGCTCCCCGCCGAGCAGGGCGCCTGATGTGGGCCCTGATCCCAGGACCCTGAGATCATGACCAGAGCTGAAGGATTAACCAACTGAGCCACCGGTGCCCAGGTATTTTCCACTTTTAACTGTACTCGAATTCTTCCCTTTGATCTGGGAACACGATGACCTGGTCAAGTCATCCTTCGGCGCCTTTGTCTTTCTTTTCAGTGACCCATTGTCTCCCTTCCCATCCTCCCACCCACCTCCACGCTCTCGAATCCAGCCAAGGTCAGGAAATGGATAAGGTCCATACACTAGCCGGGATGTTTATTTAATTTTATTACTGTGTCATCTTCTATTAGGAAGCTTCCATAATGAAATAGAACCTAATAGGATTACATACACTTAGAAAGCTGAGTGCTGAATACAAATAACTGAATAAAATGACCATAAAGAGAACAAAGTGAGAACCCATTGTTTAGGATAGAATATCAGTCACATGAATTAAGTATGGGCACCCCCGGCTTGGTATCACTGAGGGGGCCACATGGGCTGCCAGTTAGAAGAAACCCAAACCCATAAGATGGAACTGGATTTCTTTCTTCAGTGTGTTCCCACCGAATGCCCCATGACTCTTTAAGATCCACTGCTTTTCTGGAAACGAATCCAAATTGACTGGCTAGGTCAGTGGTTGTCATATGGGGACGATTTTGCCTCCCAGGGGAGGGTCAGCAATGTCTAGAGACATTTGGAGTCAACACAGTTGGGGGGGGGGGGTTGTGCTACTGACGTGTGACAGGTAGAGGCCAGAGAGGCTGCCGAACAGCCAGCCATGTACAGGATGGCCCCCCACAGTAACGGCTTCAAGGCCTAAAACATCAATGCTGCTAAGACTGAGAAACACTGGCCTGGGTCATGGGCCAGCAGAGGTGGAATTTATCCCTAAACCTTTTATCTCTGTTAAAAAGAAACCTTAGCCTGTCTACGCTCACTGTCACCATGGGAGTTCAGTCTTGCCCCATGTTATTCCAATATTCTCATCATCGGGGTCCTTGCTGCCACAGCCCCCTTCTTTCTGTTTCTTTTATACCTCATATGAAACAGCTCTGATGTTGTCATTTCTGCTGCTCCCAAACACCAAAGAATGTTGTTCTTGGCCCCACAACTGAGGGGCCATGCAGTATGGACAGGAACTGGGTTTGACTCCAAGTCTTGGGATTGAGTCTTGGACTCGCCATTTCCTGAGAGACACCCCACAGGGACTGGGTCTCTCCAAGAGTCCCTCCTCAGAGCAAAAATACTGCCCTGCTCACCTGACAGGACTGCTTTAGCATCACGTGAGCTGATGTGTCTGGGAGACTCTGGTATTATATAAACAGAGAGGTAAAGAAATAAGGAAGTCCAAACTCCTCAATGGCATTCAAAACCCTGTCCTGGCCCCATGACCAGGCCCCAGCTTTATCACTTATGACACTCCTTAAGAGCCACCCAGATTCTAGTATACACTGTTAGTTTGCATTCTTTAAATGAATATCTCTTGAATTTTCCTATTTATCCATTCATTCATTTGAAAACTATTCTTTGACCACCTGATGGATGCAAGACAGTGTGATACATGCTGGGTTTGTAATGCAGAATAGAATAAAATAATCGCGGGTGCTTCCAAATTTTGTGTCTTTGTGCCAGCCATTTTCTTCTACTTGAAATGTAACCTGCAAGCTCCATTTCTGATCATTAAACTCCATTCATCCAGCAAAATCCACCTTAAAAGTCACTTGATCAGGAACCACCTCTTCATTCCCCAAATCAGAAATACCCCCATTGACACTAAGGTTGTTTGTCTCACAATAAATACTATATTCTCCAGTGTATTAATTATTTACACAATCTTACTTCTCCTATTAGCTTTTGAGCACTGAGTTGAAAAATCTTCTTATTCAGTTCTTCTCCCTCTTCCATTAGAGCCTCAGAACAGTTACAACAGTGTCAAGAAGGACACTTTACACATGGTAGGTACGTCAATAAATAGCTCCACTGCTGATTGGATCCAACTAGAAGGATTTAAAAATAGAGCATGAGATGTCCCCCCAAATATAGTAGAGACTGTGTTGTACAGCAAGAGCTAGACAACAGTAGGGACATTCATCACCGTTGACTACTGTCCTCTGTATTTCCAAAACACACTGTTCTTTCCCTGTCACAGCTCATCTCACTGTGAATTTTAATTATCCACTTACTTGTTGTAACCTCTCCCCAAACTGTAAGTTCTTTATATGCAACAAATATTTGTATCTTGTCTCTCCATCTATAGCATCGAGTACAGTGTCTGATATACCTTGGGTGCTCCATAAAGATTTGCTGAAGGAATAAATGAACGAATTCCAACTTCTCACCTTTGCATGCTTCGATCAAGAGCCAAATTTGGTATCACACAGGTTCATGGTTATTCACTGGGTCACTCATTGCATTGCTCACCTGTCCTTCCCGGCCCAGCAAAGGATGGGACACTCCCCTCCCCCAATCCATGTCCTATCTATAAAAATATGGGGTTTTTATTTTATAAAAGGACTTCAATATGTGTAAGAGAGTATTTGTCCACACAAGTACCCTTTAGCATAAATACATAATGCATAAATGTTAATGATAAAGTAATGCCAAAAAATTTTTTAAACTCATTGTAACTCATATTGTGAAATGAGTTGTGACCTTATAAGCAATCCCTGTAGAAGGCCATGCCTTTGTTCCAAACACATTGCTTGTTTGTCACATTTTAGGAGCTTGTCTTAGGGAATTATTTGGAATTAACATAGCCTGCCAACTATGGAAATCTTCATTATTTGAGGGGAAGTTATATATTTTGAATAGTCAAAGATCATTTGGAACCAGGTCTGATGGAATATGTGGGTGATTAAGCTGGGTCACATTACCATTATTAAAAATATCAAGGGGTCTGATTCTATGGGCTCAGGCCTCTCTTTTTTGTGGAGTTCATAATTTTTCACCTCTAAAAGCTGAGTTCCAAAAAGGTACAAGGTCTCCTCTCTGATGATTCTCATATTTTTTCATAGTTCTAGAATCATAACTAAGTGTTAATCTCCAGGAAGCAAGAAGATCCCTACATTGGTGGTCATTTAGTAGATCCAAAATGATTGGGTACATGGCTGGGTATTCTTCACTGTATGGATTAGAAGCTAACTAAGCACATTTACTCTCAGACTATAAATCCATAAAAACAGTTGACTCCTGATGGCTAAGGGCCCACCTAAACGGGATCGATTAGAGATGCACAGCTGGGGATTATTGATTTCATTTGTGTTCTGGAGTGAATGGTGTACCCCCAAAATTCATGTGTCGAATCCCTAATGTGGCTGTATTTGGGCTTTTAAGGAGGTCATTAAGGTTAAATGAGGTCATAAAAGTGGGGTGCTAATCTTATAGGGCTTGTGTCCTTTTAAGAAAAGACCCCAGAGCTTGCTTTCTCTGCGAACCACAGAGGAAAGGCCGTGTAAAGACACTGAGCAGGTGCTCATGTGCAAGCCAGGAAGAGGGCCTCACCAGGAACTTTATTGGTTGCACCTTGATCTTGGACTTCCACACTCCAGAACTCTGAGAAAATAAACGTCTGTTGTTTAAGCCAACAAATCTGTGATATTTTGTTATAGCGATGTGGGCAGAGTATTCCTGGTTTGTTTGATTTGTTTATCCTTGTTGCTGTTGAGGTTGCCATCCTGCATGTGCTTCCTCTTCCTTAACTGGTAATGATTTTCATTTGGATATCCAACCACCCCGGGCAGCCAGTGTGATTCAAGATGGAACCAATGGCTCAGGCAAAACACATCAGCAATTCCACTCCCTGCCCACAGGGAGGGAGAACTGGTGGGCAGTCTGATCAAAACCAAGCCTAGGATGCGTGTACAACGGTTGATGTAAGTGCTGTGTTCTCTTTCCTGCTGAATGGGCGTCTGGAACGATGTAGCATCAGGAGTGGATCGAAGACGTCATCTTGGCTATAACCATGAGAGAAAAGTTTGTTTCCAAAGTCGAGCCAATCCAAGGGACAAGAGCCACAAAGTGGATCCTGGTCCTAGAGTTTGGGCCTTGGATCAAGCAAGATCCAGAGCTTGGTATTGACTCCCCCAGTGGTATATTTATATATAAAGGTTCATATATAAATGGTTCAAGACATTTGCAACCATAACACATCAAAGGAAAACGGGGATGGGCCAACATTTGTCTTCACAGTCAGCAAGTCAGACCTGCATCACCAGAGGCCGGAGTGAATGGGTGCCCTAATGTCCTTTCACGCACCCAAGTGTTACTACCCTCCTACCCTCCGCTCAAGTTGGAGGGGCCTGTTATGGAGATGTAAATGTCCTGCTCTTCAATGGCCTGTTTGACAGGATGAAAGGCTTTGGGATTTCAATGACTTTGACTCCTCTGGAGATGGGAGGACAGCCTCTGTTAGCAATTTGCATGGGCATTAATAGACATATACTTTTGCTATTCAAATATTTAACTAGCTCTTTTGTTGCTGTTTTGAATCCCGAAAGGCTGCAGCTGCCTGTTTGTGTCTGTTGTGCCTTTAAGGGGCTTGCTGATTCAGTAGGATCCCTTGAATGCATTAATTAGCCTTCCCTCATTTTCCCAGCCCATGCCTATGAAGAAATGAGCATTTGCGGCTCCAATTGCGGAACGATGTGAGTCTTGAGGGTACCAGCTAAATGGAGGCTCAGAATTGCCTGCTTTGTGATGGGCAGTTTTATGCTGGCAACAGCCTGCATGGCAAGGGGTGTGCGGCTGCATGATTAATTTATTGGCTATCACTACCGGCAGGCGAATGAAACACGGGCCCCAGATTAAAGCGTAACAGGGCTGATGGGGCATTAATCAGCCCAGGTACATGAGTCAGAAAGACATAAGGATCCAGAGAAAATAAAATGTTATGGAAGGCTGGAAAATGATTTATCATTTTTAATATATATCATCTAAACCCACTCTTTATAACTGCTCGTAGGCCTCCATGTTATAAAGACTCGGACAGGAGAACACTCCTTCCTTAAGACACGAAAGTGAAAGATGCTGGTGGGGAAAATAAAGAGCATGAAGAATGAATGGACTGTAAAAGAAAAGAAAAAAGGTATTTGGCTTAAAATGAAATTTCCACTTGTTTCCTTTTAAATGATTTAGAAATATGGCTTTTGCTTGGGAAAACTGCATTCTATTGATCAGATGGGAGGGAAGATGAAAGTCCTGTCCACAAGGGCCAATTTCTCAGATTGTTTCTGAAATTATTATAATAAGAGAAAATGTACTTTCAAAGGTAAGTGTGCGTGGCGGGCTGACCTGTTAATCCAACCAACTGAATCACTGTTAACTAAGAAGGTTTGAGCGGGAAGGTTGGTTCTGCATCATCAAGCATTCTCAGATTTGGACGTTGGCAAGAATCAAGTCTAGATTGAGTTGAAAATGGTATGAAAAGAGGCATCCCTCCCTCCCTTAGCAGTTAACTATTCTTCCTTGGGCTTTTTCAACCCAAGGAATGATAAGAACCATCTTGGGGAAGGCCTCCCTCTCTGTAATGACACAAACAAACAACAAACAACCCTTTGCATTCTGTAACATTTCACAGCTTCTAACAATAACTGTTTTTCTCAGTTCCCCTCCGGAAATGTCAGGTGTTTCTAGCAAGCAGGGAGAGAAAGACGGAGGACTTAAGCAAGTTACCCAGAAAGGTCGGGAAACGTGATGATTGAAGGATATTAGGGGGCCTTGTGTCTACTCCCTTATTTTATCCCCTTTACAAAAAGTCTCTGACTTGGTCTGAACATGGGAGGAATCTGGGCTGTGTCTATAAATGCAGAGCTCATTGCTCTTTTGCAAATAGTGAACCACCTGTGGCTGGACCAATGCTAGCTGGAAAGGGCAAGACCACTGCCCTGGTCCAGGTCTATCCAGCTCTTAAGATAGCTGCTGCCTTGGCCATATCCTGGAGCCTCCCCTCCTCCTGTGTCCTCCAGTCCATCCCTCATGCTGCAGCTGGAGAGCTTTCCAAAATGCCACATCTTCCCCCATCACTACTCAAAACCAACTGAGGGCTCCATCTCACTTCCTTATGTCCCAAACTCCTAATCTAGGTCGCGGCCTCAACTTACTTTCCAAGTCTCTCTTCTAGTCTCTTTCTCTTGTCATGTGCCCTCGTAGTGGAGACAGTAATTGGTAGCCCCATGCCCACAATGGGCTATCTTGCCGGCTCTGTGCCCTGACTCTGTGTCTCTGCCAATATCAATCTTTTCCCCAGTTTTTCCTATCTAACCGTTGCTACTCAAGAGTCACCTCCTCCAGGATGCCTCCCTAAGCACTCCAGATCAGACTATGTTTTCTCCTCTCTGCTCACATAAAATTCTTCACAGGTCTTGAGTATCACCATGTATTGTAATGATTTTTTCACTGATCTTTGTCCTCAGCCAGATCATAAACTCTTTGAGCAGAAGCTTCTAGTCTTTCAAGTATTTCTTCCTACATAGAGGCTGGCATAAAGCCTCCATCCCCTGCAACAGTCCCGGGCAGGGCTGAGGCATTGCACTGCACCCTGACCAGTGTCCCCTGGAATTGCTCAGCTCAGGGCAGAGCCAGGCTACATATGGCGAACCAATAGAGAGCCACCTCTCTGAGCTCTAGCTCTCTGTCTTCAAAAATCCGTCTGTAGGGCCCTGAGCAGTGAAGGACAATGGACATTTGCCTTTATGTGAAGGACGGCGAGCAACAAGAAAGGTCAGAAGCTTAGGAGACCTCCTGGGGCCTGGTGGAATCCCGCACTGGGAGGGGAGACAATGAGAGAGAGGCAGTGTGCAGGAGTCAGCCCTTATCTACTTCCCAAGCCTTCCCAAACGCCTCCAGGTATATACAGCTCCAAGCAGCTATAGAAACTGCTTGGCTATTGTAGACCCAGAGAACCAATCCAACAACTAAACATGTTTAGATTGAAAACCTACTATGTGCAGTATTATGGGAAGGGCTAGCATTTACTGTGTTCTTCCTATGTGCCAGGCATCTTACCAGATCCTCACCATTACCGCATCACATAGGTATTATGCTCCCCATCCCCCAGGTACAGAGGAATCAGGAAACTTCAGGTCATACAGACAGGAAATGGAGCAACAGAAGCATGCGGTCAAGAATTAGTCAGAGTAGAACATGGATCACGTTGCCTCCCTAGGTATGCTCAACACCTAGATGAAGATTGCTCAGTCCTTTCCTGGGTGTCAGAGCTGTAATGGCTCGTGAGAGTGGCTGGAACTGAAAATAGGGGGTTAGGAGGGATTCCAGATTCCATTGTGTCACCACATTTCGGGCAAAAGGATAAAGAATTCTCCCTGTTGCTTCAATGTTTTCTCTATAGGATGTAACACACCTGCACATGTAGAAACATCTGGACCACTAAGAATTGCACTTTCTGTGGAATGCCTCCCATCATATAGCCCTGGTCCTTAGAGTCCCCCAGATTCAACCTGGGAAAGTCATTCTTTCACTCGTTTATTCAGCAAGCATTTATTATCATGAAATCTCTTAAGACAAGTGAACAGAATGGACAACGGTTCTTGCCATCAACACGGCTTACATTTTGTGGAGGAGACAGATGACCAACAGCAATGACAAGGGAGTATGTGGCAGTCTGCTAGTGACTAGAGCTTCAAAAAGAAAAAAGTCAGCCAAGAGACAGGGCCAATCAAGTGGGAGTAAGCACTCAAGTTGATAAATGGGTCAGGGAAAGCCTCCCAGAGGGGATGTTTGAGGAAGGACCTGAAGGAAATGAGAAGAACATTCTAGAAAGAGAGAGAGAGGGCCACAAGTACAAAGGCCTCAGGCAGACAGTGTACCCAGGGGAGTAGTCTAGGAGAGAGATCAGGGAGGCTTGGGCCAGGGGAGTAGCAGTAGTGGTAGGGGGGAAGCAGTGGGATTCTAGAAATATTCTGAAGGTAGAGCTGATAAGGAGTTGGACAGAGGATATGAATGAGGAGAGGAGTCAGGAGGTCTCACGGATTTATTGAGATGGGTTAGACCCTGGGAGGATCATGGCCCCGGGGGATGGCTTGGGGCTCTGTTCTGGACATGCTAAGTGTAAGACAGCAAATAGATATCCAGGTGGAGCTCCTGAGAAAATGGTTGGCCATTGAAGTCTGGAGTTCAGAAAGGAGATCTCCACCAGAAATCAGATTTAGGCAAAGCCAGCATTTGATGGATTCCAAGTCTTAAGACTAAATAAAATCCCCAAATGGGGGTGTGTCGCTAGAGAGGAGAACGGCTCAGATACTGAGCTCTGGGGCTCAGCAAAGAAAGAAGGAAAAAGCCACCTCTGAGGTGAGAGGCAAAGGGGAGAACAGGACATCCTGGAAATCAAGTGCAGAAAGTGTCTGAAGAAGACAAGAGAAACTTTACCAGGTGCCGCTAATGGCCAAGCAGGGTAAGAACTGAGAGCGACCAGGGGACTTGACAGTGGTTATCTTGAAGGGGACTCAAGAGAAAGGGAGACAGCAGGATTGGAGAAAGGGAGGACAGCTCTTTCCAGGAGATGCCTGTGGGAGGTGAAGGAGGAGGAACAGTAAGTGGGAGCAAAGGCGACATGAGGTCAAGGGGAGTTTGTTTTTTTTCAGATGTGGGGAATGACAGTCTATTTGGTTTGGGTTTTTTTAAGATTTTTTTTTTTTTTTTTTTGAGAGAGAGCATGATCTGGAGGAAGGAGGGGCAGAAGGAGTCAGAGAATCCCAAGCAGACACCCCACTGAGCACAGAGCCCAATGCGGGGCTTGATCTCACGACCCTGAGATCATGACCTGAGCTGAAACCAAGAGTCGGATGCTTAACCGACTGAGATACGCAGGTGCCCCCAAATGACAGTCTATTTGTAAGCTGACGGGAATGATCCAGTAGAGGAGGTGCGATGCTGCAGGAGGAGAGGGGACAACTGCCAGGGCAATCGATGTCCTTCATCAGGTGAAAGGGGGCAGAAGCCACAGAGCTGTCTGTCCTGGGAAGAAACTGTGCAAAGTCATGCCAATGCAAACAGACAGGAGGACATGAGGTGGGGGCGCCCTCAGGTTCTCCTCTGACACCTGGCTTTGATTTTCTCAGGGCAATGAGAAGCAAGGCGGGGCGCTAAGAGTGAGTTGGGGGGGAAGGAGGTGGAGGGATGTGGAGAAAGGAAGATGGGGGAGAGGGAGAATGGGGGCTTGGGCACAGCACTGCAGAGGGGGTGCTTTGTGGCGCCTGGGCTGTGGGGCACTGGAGTGAGCCCAGGGGTGGTTTGGCCAAGACAGGGGCAAAGACACTCTGAATAGGTACAAAGGAGCGATGACAGCCAGTCAATGACCATGGAATCAAAGTTAGACAAAGTGAGGGGAGAAAAAAAAGGAAAACAAGAAAGAAAAAGGTAGGGCTGATGTTTATGGACTGTTGTCTGGCATCAGGGAGCAGAGGAAGTAGAGAGTGAGCTGGAAACAAGATCGGAGAAGGAGGTTCTGGAGATTAGGGAGAGGTTGGTCTGACAAGGTCAAGGAGACATCCACGAGAGCATGACCGCCGCAGGACGGAGGGTGCATTTCTCACAAAAGACCAAGCTTAGTAAGAACGGGCTGAGTATTTTTCCTAATTGGTGAGAACAGTCCATAAAGAGATCTTATTTTTTTTTTCCCCAAGGTCTTTAGGAAGGAGGGGAGGGAGGGAGCGAGGGGGAGAGGGAGGGAGGGAAAGAGACATTGGCAGCAAAACACACCACTTAATCACATCATATTTCTGAAAGTAGAGCTTGAGAAAAAGTAACCAAGAAACCCGGCACCCTGTAGTTTCAGGGCTTCCCAAAGTCCTCCATCCATACCTCTAATAAAGAGCAGCAATTTGTCTGCATTTTGCAGACACACTTGATGTGCTGGCAGCCTCCTGCACCAGCCTGTTTGCAGGGATTAGGGGAAAGGTGGCCTAACTCCTGCACAGCAAAGTGGAGAAAACCCACAGGCACACTTGCTCTGCGTCTGGGGGACGCTCTGCAATCAGCTCCACATCATAAAAGCTAACCCTTGGCCAAATGAGGCCCAGACCTGGGCGTGGAGCAAGTACTCCATAAATATTTGGTGTTGACCAAATGAAGGAAGCTGCCACTGCTCTGGATCTTAGCGGACTGGGCGGGGGGGGGGGGGGGGGGGGGGGGTTAGGTGTGCATGCCTTCAGGTGAAGGTCAAAACGTGCCAGCCCCTGCCTGGGTCCCCACCTGGGTTCGGGGGATCACACAGCCAGGAGTCTGAAGCCCCAGGCTTTTAGTCTCACTTCCACCCAGTCCACAAATATTTAGTGAACAACTATTATGTGCCCAGCTTTGTGCCAAGAACTGGGGCGGGGGGGGTTGTCTCATGGAAATCAGGCAACAGTACATGTTTATCAAACAGGACACAACCGAAGCCAGTGAAAAGTCAGCATGAAAACATGGGCTATATTATTCTAGGTTTTTTTTTTCTTTCTGTTTTTTTTTCTTTTAAAGACTCTATTTATTTGACAGAGAGAGAGAGATACCGAGAGAGAGAGAAAGAGAGAGCACAAGCAGGGGGAGCGGCAGGCAGAGGGAGAGAGAGAAGCCGAATCCCCGCTGAGCAGGCAGCCTGACACGGGGCTCGAGCCCAGGACCCTGGGATCATGATCTGAGCCGAAGGCAGATGCTTAACTGACTGAGCCACCAGGCGCCCCTATTTTGGGCTTTTAAAAAATATATTTTGACTCTTCTGATGAGAAGTCATTAGAAGAGTAGAAGAGCGCTATCTCAACGTTTCACCCACCAAAATCATCTGACAGAGATACCCATTAGGTTGACCACCAAACCACCACAAATGGAGGGTCATAAATAATATATAGCACTGGTCAGAATCGGTATGAATGTGGGTTAGTTACTACAGTAATAAAGGAAGTGAGGTAATTTATTTTTCAAAGAGTTAATGAAATGGATATTTCACCTTCCAGTGTCTTCTTGTACATCTTGGCATTTCCTCTGTTCCAGAAACTGAAGCCAAGTATTATAGCAAATATTATGAAAAAAAAATCATTAAGGCTTCTGTGCAAAATTTCAATTGTTTTTAATCAGTGAAGCAGAAGGTAAACAGTGCTATCTTTTATCTATATTTTAAAGACTAGGACTGTCTATTTTGAGTAAATAAGCCATTATCTATTTTACTTTATATATCCTCAAAATAGTATACATTTTGTGAAGAAAAGTAATACTAGGTAGGTAAATTCATTCCTCTGATATTAAGGTTTGTTCCTCAAAAGCTTTCGAATAACTTTTTGCAGGATAGAACACGGGTTTGTTTTTTCTTAGAACATTTGGAAAAACGCAGGAAGTATAAAAATGAAAATGAAAATCACCTGTAATCCCACATCCCATAACTATTAACATTCTGATGCTTCTATCTTATCTTTTATGTAAAAAACAAGTTTTGGAATCACGATGCCTATAGAATACTTCCTGAGTACAGTTTGATATTCTAAACTTTTTCCTTCACATTACACTGTGAGCACATACTTTATTTTACTGTCCTCAGAATCTTGCCGTCATTCAGCTAATCATTCTGATTTTATCCAGCATTTAGGGTTTTTTTTTAAATTTTGCCATTATAATAATTCTATGGGCAATACCAGCTTTGTACACCAAGCTTCCTCCCCACCTCCGCCTGTCTTGTTCTGGATGTACTGGAGTTGCTGCTCCACTGTTTCCTATTCTGAATGACCTTTTTTTCTTTTTTTTACCATTATATTGTCTGACATTATTGCTAACATAGGGGTGAGCTACTGAATAATCTGTTTAGTATCCAGCCAGATTAGAGAAACTCCAGATTCACTCATAGTTTGGAAATTGGTTCCCCACCATTTTCTAGGTACTCATAGTATCTGTAAATTTTAACATCTTTCATTTTTTAAGACAAATCTCTTATATGCATTTCATGTCTTATTCCATTAGCCAGAACTTCCAGAACAAGATAAAATCACAGTAACAATATACACATTCCTTTTTTTTTTTTTTAAGATTACCTATTTATTTGAGAGAGAGAGAGAAAGCACAAGCAGGGGGAGGGGCACAGGGAGAGGGAGAGAATCCTCAAGCAGACTCTCGGCTGAGCTCAGAGCCTGACATGGAGCTTGACCCCAGGACCCTGATATCATGCCCTGAGCCAAAGCCAAGAGACAGACGCTCAACCAACTGAGCCACCCAGACACACGAGACAATATACACATTCTTGTGTTGCTTCAGATTTTAATGGGAAAACTTCTGAAATTTCACCATTAAGCCTGATGGGTAACAGTTTGTATAAGATGTAGCATCTTTTATCATGTTTACCCCCATGTTCATATCAGCATGCTTCACAATGGCCGAGACATGGAAACAACCTAAGGGTCCATCGATGGATGAATGGATAAAGTTGTGACTCACACACACACACACACACACACACACGCAAATATTATTCATCCATTAAAAAAGAGGAAATCCTACCATTTGCCACAACATGGATGAACCCTGAAGGCATTATGTGAAGTGACATCAGTAAGAAAAAGAAATACAAATACTGTGTGATCTCACTTACATGTGGAATCTAAAAACAAAACGAAACAAAACACCAAACTCATAGAAAAAGTTCTAATTTGTGGTTACCAGAGGTGAGGGGAGTGGGAATCGGAGGAAGGTGGTCACAAGGTACAAACTTTCAGTTTATAAGACAAATCAGCACTAGGGACGAAACATGCAAAATGATGACCGCAGCTAACACTGTTGTACGATACACAGGAAAGTGGTTAAGAAAGCAGATCCTAACAGTTGTCATCACAAGGAGAAATTGTTTTTTCCTTTCTTTTTATTGTATCTATTTGAGAAGATGGATGTTAGCTGAGCCTCGTGTGGTCATCATTTCACAATGCATGTAAATCAAACCACCATGCTGGGCGCCTTAAACTTGTCCAGTGAGATGTGTCAATTATTTCTCAATGAAACTGGGGAAAAAATGAACATAAACATATAGCATCTTTATCGCACAAAGGAAGTACTCTTTTCTTCTTAGTGTACCAATTTTTAGAAGATGCGTTACTTAAATTTGTCAACACAGAAACCAAATGGAGATAACCAAATTTTCTTTTGTGACACAGACTTTGTCTCTGCATTCTGAGCTTATCACAGTAGCCTGGGGTTATTCTTTTATAATTAGGGTACAAAAAGTTTCCCTGAAGTTTTATCTTTCTGTCTAAAAGCCCTCTCCAGCCACGCCTGGGTGGCTCAGTCGGTTAAGCTTCTGACTTTTGATTTCGGCTCAGGTCATGATCTCGGGGTCGTAAGATGGAGGCCCACGTTAGGCTCTGCACTGAACATGGAGACTGCTTGCAATTCTCTCTCTCTCTCTCTCTCTCCCTCATTTGGTACTAAAACCTGACCCGAACTGCTGTGAGGTTATTTGGAGACTTTATTTATTCCGGTTAGTGTAACCAGTCTTCAGATTCACTGCAGAAATATCACTGATGTGACTACAAAGAGCTCCCCCAAGCCCCACCGGAAGTGGTAGTAGCATTCACTACAACCATATTCCGTTTCCAAAATCCAAAGAGTCCCCAGATCCAAAGCATCCAGTTCCAGGGGTTTGGGAAAGAAAGCGTGGTTCTGTATAACCTGTAATAATATTAGTTTATGCTAGAAGAGAATCACATAACATTCTACTGTGATCTAATAGTGTGATCAATTTGTTCTCTTAATTGGAATGCAAGTCGCTTGAAGGCCCTGACTTTTCTTGCTCCTCACATCATCTCCTCTAGTAACTTACATGTTCCCAAGTCCCTCGTGGGTTCTTGGTAATCAACTTACTCAAATTAATTCTCTCCAAGAGCATCTTCCTTAACTAAGATATTTCTGTTCTCTGCAAGGCTACTTTCATCAGATAAAAACATCAGTATAATCATCATTTTCCAACCAACCCTTGGGGCAGACAGGCTGGGTAGACCCTTGGAAGGGGTGCCCTTGACTTGCCCTTCTGTGTCCCTAGTGATGGTCTCCTACCTCAAATCAAGTGGTTGGCCTTAAATATCTGAAAAGTTGTTGTTCTATTAATAAAACGTTCAAAATATGTCAGCACATTTTAATGATTTTACTTCCACCATAAGGCTCACTCAAAATGATTTGGCAAAGAGTGGAACTATGGCATTTGCTCAAATGGTATGGAGCTACATTTCTATGAGGTTTCTGCCCAACAATGGCCCCAAGATGTGATGGGATCTTTGGCACAAGGCACAAGACATTAATTCCTGTCTCACACTTCATCCATGAGGGCCTCCTTATGTTTCTGGAGCTGTTGCATCTTGTCAATTGTTTTGAGTTTACTATTAGATTACAATTTGCTGGCATTGCTGGGGGAGATCCCCAAACTGCCACAAGCAGGCTCTAGAAACTATAAGAACAATGACTTACATCACCTTCACATATTATATTTTTCACGTATATTTTCCACATACATGATTTCCGAATAACTTCCAATCGGCTGGCTTCCGCAGGTCAGCCTTGTGTTGCCATTACCCACAAGGGTATCTTCAGCACCAACATGGGAGTCAATGACCTTGCACAATTTTATGACTTGATTGTTACAAAGGAGGTGAGGGGACAGCTGACATTTTCTGCCAACCCAATGCATCATCTTTCGATTTCTGTAGGTTTGTTGTTATCTCTGTCTGAACCTCATGGTGGCAGGTACCAAAAATGATCCCCGAGTTCTAGCTCTGGATGGACACGCCCTTCTTTGATGTGAAGAAGCTCACTGTTCCAAAGGCATCAATGGCTGTCTTTCGGAGTCAGGCTAATTTCACCGACAGAATATAGCTTAGCACACTCCATCTCGCGGTGCAGAGCCAGGCAGAGATGAACACTGAACACATCTACTGTGATGGCTGATAATGATGATGGTGCAGGTGAAGGAAGGTCACCTTTCTCAGGGCCAGGTACTCGGTAGGTGCTGATTGACAAATGGTGACAGCTACTAGATGCCACTCTAAAAGACACCTACTCTTGAAAAGATACGGAGGTCAATCCAAACTTGCAGATGAAATGCCTGGGAGTATGCAACTATGTTTCTTTGAGTTGAGTTGTGGAAGTCTTTCTGAGGGCAAGCATGTCTGGAAGAGTAGGGAGGAATGTATAAGCAGCTGTTCTAGGTTTTCCCTGCCAAAGAAATACCACCTACCTAGGAAAGAAGACTAAGGCCATATACACTACGGGGCATCTAAACTCCTGTCTGGGCAAGAAGGCCACTACTATCGGTCTACTTTGTGTATGTGCTCTACTATGAGCTCAACCAGTTACATAATTTGCAGTGGCCAGTGCTAAATGAAATGCAGGCCCCTTGTTCATAAATCAAGCATTTCAAAGGACTGACAGCAGACATCAAACTAAGCATGGAGCCCTTCAATAGAGGGTCTGTGTGAAGGTATAGGTCTACTCCCATGAAGCTGGGAGTATGTTAACAGAATCTTATGGTTGGTTATCCTTCTTTTTCCCTGTACCTGGGTTCTTGGAGTCCTAGAAGGCTCAGCAGGTGGGCAGGGCTAATAACATGAGCTGGGAAAGATGAGGCCCAACGTTACATTGGCTCCACATGAAACACTTTCCTCAAATTAGAAACGGAAAGTAAGCAAGGCAACCCAAAGGGTTCTTAGGTGCTCAAGGCTAAATGGTGACCTTGATAACCAAGGGAAAAGATGATATCGGAATTAACTTCATAGTGGGATATAAAGTTATTCCCTCCTTGTAAACAGAGGCTTGGTGAAGAACTACTAACACTGTGGGGCTCGGGAACAATTGTTCTGGGAGGCAGGCTCCAGGGGCCACGGGACTGCAAGGCTGGAGACGGGCTATCAACTGTAGAATCAGAAACCTGCCACTTTAAATTTATTGGGACTTGATTTAAATTCCTTTATAGGTAGGATAAATACAGGATGCCCAGTGAAATTTGAATTTCAGATAAACAAGAAATAATATTTTGTGTAAGCATTTCCCAAATACTCCATGGGACATAATTATACTAAAAAAAAAATCATTTGTTGTTTATCTGAAGTTCAAACTTCACTGGGCATCTTGTATTTACTTACTAAATCTGGCAACATTGCTCTTTAAAAAAAAAAGATTCATTTATTTATTTTTGAGAGAAAGACTGAGTATGTGTGGGGAGGGGGAGGGGCAGAGGGAGAGAAATCCTTAAGCGGACGCCCCGCTGAGTGCAGAGCCTGACGCGGGGCTCGATCTCAGGACCCTGAGACCATGTCATGAGCCAAAATCAAGAGTCAGATGTTTAACTGACTGAGCCACCCAGGCGCCCTGGCAACATTACTCTTGATGGGTTCTTGATAGGTTCCCCCTCTGTATTTTGTCAAGTTCTAGAAGAAAATGTTAACTTCTCCCAACTGAGCTAGAATTTGGGGGCAGTGACAGTATAACGCCGTGGACAGAAGTGGTCATGGAGAGGCCGCAAACTGCCTGAGCGGAAGGGAAACGCAAAGGAACCAAACTGTGGAGACGCCTGTGTGCCTGTCCTCACCCAAACCTTCTCCTGCTGTTCTCAACCCTCCCTGCACACTGGAATCAGCTTAGGGTGGTTTAAAAACATCAATGCTGAGTTCCTGCCCCACAGACAGCCTTACTTAGTTGGTCTGGGACGCCGGTGAGGCAGGTGGAGTTTTCAAAGTTCCCCAGATGAGAACCATTGCACCAAACCTCAATGTCAAAGCCCCAGATGCATATATATCCCCAAAATCCAAGGATAAGAAATGGATTGGATGTTTCCCTTTAATACCTGTGGGCATGATCGTCGCTTTTTTCTTTCTTTTTTCACGGAAAGCACTAAAAGCATGAGGTTAGTTTTTCCATCCCATTGTTCTCGGACCTGGCTGCACGTGAGAATCACCTGACTCCCAGCCCTATGTCCCCAGAGACTCCTATTTCCTGAAGCTAGTGTGGGTCCCAAGAGTTAGAACAGTGGCCCTAAACTGTAGTGTGCATTAGAACCACGTGGAGAGCTTTTTGAGCAGGCAGATTCCTGTCCCACCGCAAACCACATCCACCACCATGTGAGGCCCAGGACAGGAGCAGGCACAGGACACGGTGGTTCTGACGCAGACCAACACTGGCGATCAGCAGCTCGGGCTGTGGGCTCCTTTGCCACAGGTGTCCTCCTCTAGCCAGCTCTGCCTTTGTAGGGCTGAACAGAGAGGTGAGCTCCACTCTGGGGCTGGAACAGTCACTAATGATTACTTTATGGTCCCAACAAGAAAACCAAGGACTGGGGCCAATTCAACTGCAGCCTTCAATGAAGCTGGAGCTGTGGATAATAATGTGATATTTCTAACGCATGCTAGAACAGTCGCTCATCACGGGACATGGTGGGCCTCGGCTGCTTCTTGCTTCTCCCCCATTCCTGGTACGTCCACCCAGGTTGCCCCTCACCTCCATCATTTACACATTTTACCCACCCTTCCAGGGCTAACAGAAATGCCCCCAGCTTCCCCACGAGTCCCTCTCTTGATCTCTACAAAGCAAGAAATCACTATAACCCCACGCTTCTTTGAATCTCTTTAATGGTATCTATCTTATTCTCCTTTGCTCTATCTGTTTTATAAACTTAAAACTCCCTGTGAGATTATAAACCCCTCGAAGGGATGTCTCATGTCTCTGTATCCCTTTAAAATGCCCAGCATCACTGGGTGGACGTCAAAAGCTTATGTCCTGAATTAAACTGGGACCATTAATATGGCGTCTCAAGCCTATAACCAAGAATCAATGAAACCCACTGCTGTAAGTTAAAGGGAGCACTACAGAGGTAACAAGAATACAGGAATATAAGGTCACTGAATTCATGTTCTGAAGATCAGCGTGACAGGAAAATGTGAACAACTTTGCATTTCCAAAACAACTGTGTTTTCTGGACATAACAACGAATGCAATTTCTGAAGCTTTTAGCATCGATTTCGGCCTTATTATGAAGAATAATGTACAAATTCTGTTTTCTGAGACAACGAAAGATTTTCGTGTTTGAGCTAAAATATCTTGTTTTCTCAGAAGTGTCTGTTACTTTGAATCTGGGACCTGCACCGACTCTCCCATTCATGAAGAAAAAAGAACCATGAAAATCTGCGAGGTTTACTTCTGTCCTGTGAGCAACTGTGTTCACCAGACATTGTTTCTTATCCATTGCCTGGCCTAGGCCCTGACGGCTCTTTTTCTCCCTCACAGTAGCAGGAAGCTCTCCAGGGAATGGTTAAGAGTGTATTCTCTGGAGATAGAAGGCCCAGATTGAATCCTGCCTGTGACAATTATTAGCTCTATGATCTCAGGAAAGTCATGAAGCCTCCTTGGGCCTCAGCTTCCATCCTGGAAATTGGGAGTAATAACAGTATCTACTATTAGTCATATCTACTACTCTCCTACTCTGTAGGAATATTAAGAAGGTTACAGCAGTTGGCATACCCAAAGCACTTAAAGTCCTGTTTGGTACATGGTAAAGGCCTCTCGTGGGGAACCTCCAACATACCACAGCGCTAGGGGACTGGACACATTGTTCTTTCTTACTGGCAGTGAACACACACACACACTCAACCACAGGTGGACATGTATACAAAACATCAAATAAATACTAAAGCCAAGATTAGGGGGAAAAGTAACAAAACTCTGTTAACAAGGGTACTAAGAGATGGGCATTCTTAAACATTTCTGGTATGACTGCAAATTAGCCAATATTTCAGAAAATAAACAGGCCATGTATTATAAGGGTCTTAAAAATATTAAAAACCTCATGAGAAACTTTATGTCTGAAATTAGTGCTAAGGGGAACAAAAAGAGAGATGGACAAAGATGCCCATTATGCTGTTATTTTTAATAATGAAATTGGAATTTTTTTTAATGTCCAATACTAGGAAATGATTAAGTACATTATGGCTTATTCACAGGGTGAATATTACAATGCCACAAAAAGATTAAGTTATGAGAAATGGTAATTCCATAAAGAAATCTTTATCATATATTGTTCAGTACCTACACTAGGTGCTCCATTTATTTGAGCCAGGTAACAATTATACAAATAGAGAGGTACTGGGCGAAAAAGGTAAGAGATTTCGGGGCTGGCAGCATTACAGGAAATTTTTACTTCTTTCTTCATACACTATATATTTGTTAAAAACACATTGCCGGTATAATTTGTTAAATCTACTGGGAAAGAAATAATCACAGAATAAGGCACGAGAATTAGTTCATTACCACTGGATAGCCATTTAAAACTTTATCTTAGAATACTGAGAACAGCTTTAAAGATTAAACAGGGTCTGTGCATATTTGAGGGAGACTCTACCTTAATTATACCACATTCTTTCTCTCTTGTTTGCTAAGAACAGCTCAAAGAAGGATGAAAACAAAACAACCCGAAAAACCCTTAGGCTGCTCAAAAAAGCATGATAGGGGCAAGGAGCTCCTATCTGGAGCCAGCTTCTCAGAGTTACTTTTTTGGGGATTGCATCTGCTCCACTTCTAACCAATATCTCTAAAGCTTAAACACTCTTAAGGACCCCATAAAACCCTGTCTAGGTATAAACAAGATGAGATGGCGAATAACTTTCCAGGTATAGGATGCTACACAAGAGCATGAAGGTAACTGGGGAAGGGCAGGAGCTCTTTGAGCCCAGGAGCCGTGGAAGGCAGTGCAGGAGGGGCTGGAAAAAGCCAGAAAGACCAGATCACAGTGGGGTCTGAAGGGCACAAAGCACCTGCCAACCAGCAGCTGTTGCCAGTCACTCTGAGTTTCCATGTTCAGCTTAATTTTACACGAAGCCCATAATGTCTTAAATGTAACTGCACACGGGCTTGGTAGAGTGTTCCCCAAACCACTCTTATTCTGGAGCAGTGACAACCATAGAGCAGCTTTGCCCCCAGATGTTGTTGACGGCATATTCCTAAGAATTATTCATGTTTTCCCCTCTGATAGATGGGAAACAAAACACTCTCAAAATTCAGTGAGGAAAAAAAAAAAAAAAAAAACTCTTGCTATCTGTTGTGGATAGGCAGGTGGCCACCCAGGAGTTCCCAATACAAAAGAAAAATACTGGTCCTAGCCACTAGGATTAAACTACCCCATCCATCAAAGGCAAAAAGAGATTCGTAAATCTGTGAACAATCCCAGAAGGAATCTGATGGCTCCCATCATCTATCTTGGAATGTCAGAGAGAAGCGTATGTGGGTCTTTGAGAGGCATCTACCATCAGCTTCCTCTTACACCAGGTCCAGAGCCCAAGAGAGACCCAACACGCAAAGGGCTGGAACATCACCTCCAGTGAGGCCAATGGAAGGAATATTTTTAACAAGTCAGATCCCAAGAAGAACATGGAAAAAAACCTGGTTTACAAATTGTTCAATTTATAGGAAACAAAGCCATTCTCAGCTGTTGGGTGGCATGGCCTGGGACAGAAATCCCCACCTTGGCGGGGGGGGAGGTCCATGGAGTGAACTTGCCCTCAGATCTGCTTTGACTACTACACTGCTTAAAAAGAAAAAACAAGGGGCACCTGGGTGGTGCAGTCAGTTGCGCATCCGACTCTTGGTTTCAGTTCAGGTCGTGATCTCAGGTTGTGAGATGGAGCCCCCATCAGGCTCATCGTGGAGTCTGCTTGGGATTCTCTCTCCCTCTCCTTCTGCCCCTCCCGCTTGTGCTCTGACTCTCTACCTCTCTCTCAATAAATGAATAAATCTTTAAAAAGACAGAGAAAACAAAAAGAAAAATCCATACATGATCTGCCAGCATTTTGAAAATTAGGGAATTTCATATAAAAATACTGAACTCTGACTTCTCTTTAAAAAAAATAAAATGAAATAGACAATCCTACAGAATGGCCCACATTCTGTCACCAGAAAGAGAGAAGTAACCCCCTTTGGGCTGGCTATGCAAGGTCCCCAAGAGCCCACTACACTGACTGATACATTTCCTGACCCTGAGTTGGCAGTCCCCAAATCACAGATCACACAAGTAAATATCATAACTAAATACCTTACTCTTCTCCAGCATGTAGGAGAGATTGACAGACATGTTCTTTCTTCTCTGTCTTTGAACTTTGCTAGCCAAAAAAAGTCACCCAATAAAAAAAAATTGTACTGCAATTTTTTTAAGGAAACAAAAATCATATTGAGATAGAGACACAAGGGGGATAATTCTACTTTGAGGAGGGTACTAATGAGTGCATTAGAGTTCTCTTTGGAATGGCTAAGAGAATTCATCTGTTTAGAAGTGTAGGGTGGTAAGAGATTTCTCTTATTCTCTAGAAAAATCTTCCCCTGAAGCCTGAATCTCCCTAACTGCAAGGAGAATTAGGGGAAGAAGCAGATCTATGGAAATACAAAATTTCCCTGTCATAAAAATAAATCCTAAGAGATAAATTTTTAGCTTCAACATCAAATGAAGTTATAGCTCTTTGACAAATGATGTTCTGGGTTGTCATGACAACTGGGCCCACTAGAGGTGTGCGTAAAGAGGCCTGCCCATAAATCAGAACGTTTTAGGAAGGGGTTAAAACAAACACTTCTAGACTATTCCCAAGATTTAGTGCCAAAAATGTAATTATAGACATTTGTATCAGTCTGTCATAAAGCATGATGGCTCCAATATTACAAAATGTTAATTAAAAAAATCTATTAAACCCATGTCCCTCTGAGAGAAATTAATATCACACCTAAGGTTGGGAGTCAGTGCAACTCAGAGGCTGGGAAAATTGGATGGTCAAGTAGAAAGGGAAGCTTAAAAGCAGACTAAACCAGAAGCAGTTCAGTTAAGAGTTCCAGCTAGATTCTGACCCTCGGGACAAGGGCTGAGGGCCAGATGACATGCTCAGAGCCTTTCCGGAAGCCTGAGAGAGCATAAAGAGTAATCAAAGATTTGGAGATGGAATTAGAAAGAAAAATCTGATAGACGGAGGTTAGCTCACCTGAAAATACAAGGACGAAGGACCAAAGAATCATTCAATCCGGGAGGATGTAAACAACATGCGGTAAGCATTAGCAACTTCTAACGAGGGCAAGAAAAATGAGAATTAGCTTAAAAATCCGACACTGAAAAAAAGCTTTGTAAGGTAAAGGTCATGATATTCCACTCCAGGGGCCACAAATGGGCAGCCTGCAGGCTAAACTGAGTTGAGAGATAAATTAAGTCTGGCCTGTATGGGGTTCTTTTAAAAAATGTACAGTGCTTGCCAACACTTAAGAAGCAGACCATTGCACATAAAATTCTGGCTTCTTCTCTTTCACATGCCTGGATTCCCATGTGGCAACTGGAGCTGGGTTCATGGAACAGAAGCTCCTTGAAGACAAGGGGTTTGCCTTGTTCAACCCTGTGTCCTCAGCACCAAGAACAGCGCAGGGCACGAAGAGCACGCTCAACCCCTTCTGAGTTGAATGAATGGAATACCTGGCTGCATTAATGAATGAGGAGCAGCGGCCCTCTTTAAATAAGGACACACTCTCCAGGGGGCTCCCCGTCCCGGACTATCTGGCCTGCCTGGACCCTAAAGGCATTTGAGTTTTCCACCTTGCTCTGTGCAGTAAGCTCTTCCTTAGTTGAGGCACCCTGTTGTCTTTGACGTGATTTCCCCCCATAGAACCCATTTTAATGGCCACATATGCAGGCTGCTGAAGCAAAATGACAATGTGGTAATATTCATTAAGGATTTTAAAGAATAGCCCAAAAAAATGATCTTCCTTTAAAGGTCTGGCATCTTCGTTCATCCTGTGGGCAGAAAGCTATTTCAAAGGACTTGCCCAAGTCTCTTCCAGTGCTTGAACAAAGCAAGTACTTCTGATCACTTATTTATTCATTCAACAAACATGGAACCTTTTCTGAGTGCTGGTATGACTAAGGGCCATGTGATATGTCTCTTTTACCTGGATGGCCCGAGATTTAAATTTTTATTAAATGACTGGGATTCACTATAGATAGTAACCACATCGTGAATCTACTATATGCAGATGAATCCATTCTTAACTCATCCTCACAACCTGTGCGTTAGAAGTTATTATCCCTATTTTATAGAAAGGGAAACTGAGTCTTAGAGAGGTTAAGAACCAGGTTCACAGCATGGGCCAAAAGGGCTGGAGGGATTTGGCACCTACACCATGTGTGTGATAGGACACGCCGCCCACCTCTCAAATAAACTCTATCCTCAAGTGTAGTGGGTTCAGTAGTAGCCTCCAAAAAAAAGATGTTTCCAATTATATCCCCCGGAACCAGTGAAGGGGGTCTTATTTGGAAGAAAGAGTCTTTGCAGCAGTAAGTAAGGATCTCAAGGTGAGAACATCCCAGACTTCTGGTGGGCCCTAAATCCGGTGATAATTATTCTTCTAAGAGGAGGTGAAGACACGGAGGTGCAGAAAGAAGACTATGTGAAGACGGGCAGAGGGACGGCGTGTCTACAAGCCCAGCAACACCAAGAATTGTCAGCCGCCACCAGAAGCTAGGAGGAGCCTGGAACGGATTTTCCCTCAGACTCTCCAGAAGGAACCAGCCCTCACAACGCTTCAATTTCTGACTTCTGGCCTGTGAAAGGATACGTTTCTGCTGTTGTAAGCCACCAAGTATGTGGTGTTTTGTTATAGCAGCCCTGGGAACCTCATACATCGGAATACTCCTGGGCTGACAAACTGAAGTCCCCCAGAAACCTTAGCCTGTGCTGTTCATCGGGGCGATTGGGTTGCATTCAGGATCCTAACATGAGGCTCCCTATTTCCAAACAAGACTGAGGCCTGAGCTTTGTTCAGAAAATTCTCCCATTGCAATAAAAGTGAACTCAACTAGGAATCATATATATTTCATTTCCTCCTTCGAAAGCACAGGTGTCCTCAAACAGGAATGGTGTGTGGCCCCGTGCTTTGGAGCAATTCAATTTAATGCAGACATGGAGGACCCAGGCTCATCTCACTAGATGATCAAATACAGCACAACGCTATTATGGGAGTATAGGAAGGAAGGTGTCACTTCCATGTGGGCCGTCCCGGGAAAGCTTCGCGAGGGGAGGAAGAGTGCAGCTAGGCTTTGGAAAGGGACAGCAGTAATGACAATCTTCATAATGTTATTGTTTACTGAGCACCTACAACACATCACATCCTGCTGACCTGCCATACTTTTCACATTAAATTCTCCTAGTCACCCCACAAGCTAGATATCTGCCTCCCTCATCTCTCTGAGGAGGAATCTGGGACTTGCAGAGTGAAGTGCCAAATCCAAGGTCACCCAATCAGTAAGTGACAGGACTCTGACACACGAATGCACCAGGTGGTGGGAGGAAGAGGGTCAAACTAGGGTCTTGGGGAAGTGCAGAGGTGGTGGTGGATGGGAAGGCGTGGTAGAAAAAGACAGGCTGGCGGAAGAATGTTCTGGAGTTTGATGCCCCATTCTGAGGAGCATGGACTTGATCTACTTAGCTTTGTGAGTTGCCAAAGCGGTGTGAGTCCAGGGCTGACTAGCTCAAGTCTGTGTTTTAGGTGGAAAATGTTGGACGCACAAAGTTGGGGAGCATGGTGAGAAGAGTGAAACCAGTCTGCCCCAGACAAACACAGAGAGCCTGAAGGAAGGCAGAAGGGGTGGCAGTGGAGAATACCAGGCAGGTCTGAAAGACAACAGGCCGAGGGGGCGCCTGGGTGGTTCGGTCGGTTAAGCATCTGACTCTTGGTTTTTGGCTCAAGTCGTGATCTGGGAGCTGTGGGATTCAGTCCCAAAGCGGGCTCTCTGCCCAGTGTAGAGTCTGCTTCAGATTCTCTCTCCCTCTCACTCTCTCTCAAATAAATAAATAAAACTTAAAGAGAAGAAAAGAAAGATAGCTGGGAGAAAGACGTAGCTTGATTTCAGGACAGTATTCAAGAGGTAAAGACAAGGAAGCTGTCCTGGCTAGCCCGGAGGTTTAGGACGGACAAGGTGTGAGCCGTAGCACCGGGCACACAGCAAGGGCTGTGTGGGCACATGGGGTGGATTCAGTTTAAAAAACAAAACAAATCGATCTTTTTTGTTTCTGGGACCCTCAAACTCCAGGCATGGCCATTAGCAGATGGTGCTGTAGCTTCTGCCTTCTCTCCCTACCTGATGGGTTTCCTTCAAGGGGTCTGGTTGGAGTTGAGAGGGTATTTAAATTAAACACACGAATAGTTTAAACTCTCCAAAGGAAATTGTGCACTCTAGGTTTGAATCAAGCAAGATGTACAGACCACTGGCCTATTTCCCAGAGAAGCACCCCCCGCCCAGCCAGCATCAGGATGGCCATGTGTCACAGGCCTAGAACTCGGCATTACAGTACAGAGCACCCCAAACTCTGCCCGCATCTCAGATGTACAATTAGCAAACTGAGTGAAGAGAAAGAACTCAGAGCAGGGAGTTGCCACAGACTTTCGGGAGCCCATGCACAGCTGTCCAGAATGTTGCTGGTTCCAGAGCTCCTTCTTAGCTCCTATCCACCTGCCCTGCCTTCTCTAGAAAGCCATGCAGTCCTAGAAGAAAGATGAGCTAGGAGTCCGAGGCCAACACACAGCTAGTCAGGGTCTAAAATAATCTGAATTCTGGACATTGATCTCATCAAGCAGCACCTGGGAAGCATGTCAGTAAGCACTGGACTTGACTGGAGTCAGAAGATCAAGGTTTGAATTCTGTCTTGACATGTGACTCTTATTACCCATGGACTTGAGTAAGTCCAGCACTCTGGAGGTAGGCTGTGCTGGGCTCTGTGGGGTCCGCTGCTGCCCCTGCGGCAGTCAGCACCTGTGTCTCCTTCCTGGAGGACTATCCTTGAGCTACTAGAGTCCACTTTTGCCAGTTTTGACCCTCATCCAATGACTGGTGGGTGCACAAATAGGAAAGCCTAACTCCCAGATTTCTGGGCGGCAGCTTACACTCCAGAGTTCCCCTGCCAGGAGGCTGTGCCTGAAATCATCTTCCTGCTTAGCCCCCTTGCCAGGCTTGCCTCTTCCATGCTCTCCCCCTGGTGCCCTGCAGCATGCCCTTGATAAATCCCTGCTCCATGAACCCTCATATGCATTTGCTTCCAGGAAGCCCGGCTGCAGACCAGTATCTGCCCCAGGCTGCCGTGGAGGAGCCGTATCTTAAAAACGATGAGCAGAATCTTCAGCAGAGGGGTCACCAAAGGCAAAATCTGGCAAAAGACATGTTTAATTTGGCTCACGGAGACTTGAAAAAATGTGAAGGGCCCTGCCAACATGGAGAAAGTGGGAAATTTCACATAAAAATCCAGATCTCCACTTCTCTCAGAAAAAGCAGACTTGGCCGCCCAGAGCCTACTTTCTGACTCAGCAGCGGTGGTGGGGCCTGGGGACAGCTCTGCCAGGGCACAAGACAGTCCCCACGCCCCCACCTACCCACCTACTCTCACGGGACCTGTCTGGTGTCTTGTAGCCACTGGAGTTGCAAACCTAGGGTCGAGCACATGGAAAGTACTCAGTGAAGTCTGTTGAATCTGAACAAGGCATCATTTTCCTTGAAAACGATGTAACCGCGGGAGAGCAGGGGTGAAACCGTGTCGGTGGATGCATAGCTCCGCTCCCCTGCAAGCTCCATCCCTGACCTGGCAAGGGATGTATAGACGCCATCACGAATGCTCTCCTGAAAGCAAGGTGAACCAGCGATGAGAGCAGCCACGACAGGAAATTTGATGGGGAACACACAAGGAAAATGAAATTCAATCACTTGTGGTTTTAGTATGCAGGGGAGAAAAACAAAAACAGGTCTTTATTTCAGATGCTGTTTCATGTTGCCATAAATAAAAGGGTGGCTACAGCTCAAAAACGACATTTTAAACAGTTCAAAATGTGGACCTGCCCTATCTGTGTACTTCTTTTTTTTTAACAGGATGGAAATAGTCAAAGCCCTTTAAACCAATGTAACCGGTAGTAAGTCATTTAGGGGAGCAGCCGTTCTCTTGAGCACTGGACCCCAGCCATCCAGTGGAGTGTCCAGGTCACTGTCAGGTGGGTCAGTATGCTTTGCAGGGAGATGGCGAGCAACAACCATCAAGTACATCGGTTATGTGGAGGTCGGACCAGATGGCGCTATTGTCCAAAAGCACCTTGCAGACCTTCAGCTTCAGGGAGCATAACTGACTAAGGGCCCCATGACACCCCTGAAATCCATCTGTGCTCTGAAATCCATCCCCTCGCTTGCACATGGTCCATGCTCCCAGCCCATGTTGGGCTGCACCAGCACCAAGTCGTGCCACAGAATACCAAGGCAGACCCCTCCTGGGAGCCAAGGAGCTTCTCTGGGTGGCCGACTTGGTTCCAAGGCTCCCCAGGAGCCTTGCCCATCCTTCCACAGGGCGCATGGAGTCCAAGGGGCTTGACCTCTCCTCCCTCCCTCTCGTTCACGGGAGGTGTACTTGTACCTCAGCCTGATGCTCTCACCGCCTTCCCTATCTCCTTCCCCATTTTCTCTCACACAAGAGTTTCTCCTGATTAGAATCCTGGCAGCTTCTGTCCCATCTTGGCATCTGCTTCTCAGAGGACACGTACTGCATTTGAAAATTCCTACTGCTTATATCCGGCAAAATCTGTCGACTCTACCCAATGATCGAGGCTCTCAACTTCTGTGTGGTTACATGAACCCGGAGAAGAAAGTACTTACAAAGAGAACTTAAAATGAGCAGGCTTTGAGGAACCGGGCAAAGAGTTAAGAGAAAGAGAAAAAGAAAAAGCAGGAGGAGGGGGAGGGTGGAGAAGGTGGAGACACGTTTTCAGTTGTTCTTCCATTTTGACAATGTTCCATTGAGAAAACGGGCAGGGAGGTTCCCTGAAACACAACCTGCTCACACCTCTAGGAAGAACTCTCAGAGATGGTCTGTTTTACCTGTCTTGCTCCAGAATCCCAACTGTTCAAATGCCATGTGGGATGAGACATGGCGTCCCTTAGAGGATGGATGGCCAGGAAGCCCTTTGTGAGCACGATGGAGACCACAAGGCTCTCATTCTCAGCACCCCAAACCTCAACATCTCCGTCATTTTGTGGAAAGGCAGGAAAAGGGAAGAACACTGCCTATATGAGATATGTAAAATGTGCCTCAAAACAAAAAAAAAGAAAGAACACAGTCACACACTCACACTCACACTCACACTCTGCTATGAGGGTTAATGTTAAAAGGAAACCTTCAGGCTGATTATTTCATAATTCACAGCAAAACAGAAAAGAGAGACAAAATCGGCAGCATCGTTTATAAGCCCTGGAAAATGGAAGTTTCCAAGCTGTCATAAATAAGGATGGAAGGATTTGCCAAGTCAGAAATTTTGCCAAGTTTGAAATCCACTCAATCCTTACATTTTGGAGCTCAGAACGGAACACCAACCTTTTGGGATTTGTAATCATTTCTTCTCAGTGAAACTTCTTGCTATTTATAAGGAAGTAAAAACAAAAAGCAAAAAATACAATATGGAAAGTTTTTAAAAGGAGCTGGTTGGGAACATTACAGCATGGTGCGCATCGGGAAGGCAATAATTGTACAGATGGTGTATGGACTGGGATTAAATCCCTATTTAATCAAACAGGGCTTAAAGTATGCAATATTCCGTGTGCGTGTGTGCATGTGTGTGTGTGTGTGTGTGTGTGTGACGGGGGAGGGGAATTGTGTCTTTCCTTGCTGGTATCTCTCTCTCTCTCTCTCATACACACACACACACACACACACAATCTCTCTCCTGTGCAAACACTCCACCCAACTGATTCTAAATTTTTAATGTGTGAAAATTAAAGAGAGGTCAAAGCGTATTTCCATGTGTGGTTTGGCTTGGGAAAGGGAACTTGAGAAGAAGAAGAGAATAATAATTTTAAAAAAAGAGAGGAAAGGGAAAGAGAAAATAGGTAACAAAAGTGGAGATACTTTTCACCAATTTATAGTGGGTCAAGAAGAATCCGAGCCACCAAAATGAAGAGCAGAGGCCTGATGGATTTCTCAGAGTCTGTAGCCGTGGGGTCCCCCAAGAGGCAAAGGGAAAGCTCCAACCTCAGAGCAGCAGGGCCAAAAGCATTGATTTTACAGGCAGATGGATCTGATTTGTGTGACTTTGGCCAAGTTACTTAACTTTCTGTGTCTTTGTTTTCTTATGCGTGAAGTATGGACAATCACAGTATCAATATAACAGATATTACCATCAGACCACAGCCCGTGAGGCCAAAGATGGCATCTAAACCTCTTATTGTGGTATCCCCAGTGTTCAGCTCACTGTCTGACCTATAATTGACACAACAGATATATACTGGATTTTGAACAGACCTGATGTAAGATGAAAGAAGATAATGAAGAATTTAGTACATGTCTCAGTTGGGGTCCTGTTAAGGAAAAAGAACTCACTGCAAATGGTTTAAATGAAGGATGTGGGAATGCTGTGGAGAGCAACGGGCAGGTTAAGGGGACAAACAAGACACAGTGAGGCACTGGAGACTGACCGCAGTAGGAAGCCTTTCCCTCTGCTAGAATCGAGAAGAACAGATGGGGAAGAGGAGAAAAGGTGGAGCCTAGCCGCAGCACCGTGCATGCGCGGGGACGAGCCCTGGCAGGGATGAACCTCCATGCGTGAGAAGGAGGCAAGCATAGGCCGACCCTTCTACTCCACCTGACACCTGCTAGTCACCCGGCTGGTCCAACACACCGGGGAGCCAGCACACTACCACCCCAGAAGTAGAACATTCAACCATGTTTAATGAAGGAGGGTGATGGCAAGGTAACTGCCCCTGCCCGCCAAATCCAGGAGCCTAAGTGCAGAGAGAACACCTATCACGGGAGTCATCTTTGCAAAGCCTGAAGCACCCTAAATGCACTACCTCTTAGGTCATGTAAAAACCGAGAACATCCCCGTCACCCAGAGATAAAACAGGGTTTGGTGACTCTACTTCCCACCTGGGGGGCCAGTGCCTTTGCACGAACTTACCTGAAGCGGGGTCCTAATCCTTAAAGCAAGCAGCCATGGCCTATATTTTTATTTAGTGATTCAGCCAAGACTAAACACTGTATGATGAGAAATATTAACAAGAAATGAAAGGGTGTCAAATAAACACAAAAGAGGCTTTTCCTTTCCTCTTGGGAAACACAATCAATATTTTAAAAGGAGAGGGGGTGAGAATTCACTGTTCGTTAGCCTATGGTTGGGTGGAGATTTTAATTCAGTAAACACAGGCCCCCAGCATCCTATGCTGTGCCACATGGGGCCTGGACCAAATGACTGGGAGCTCAGTGCATGCCCTTGGCAGTCTCTTTCAGTCACTGGCTGCCAGATCTTCGGGGACAGGAGCATCAACGTGACTGAGTCACTCAGATGCTGCTCCGGCTCGTTGTGTTTCAGAGGCAAGAAGCTGCTCGGGCAGTCCCCACCGCCTTGTTCCAGTGTCTGGATGGTCTACACGGAGGTGGCAGGAGGTGTCCTCAGACAAATCCTCTGGCCTCCCCGCCACCGAGGCGGTGTCCTTCACCGGCACTGACCACAGTCAGGACTGCTCCAGACCGCTACAAATGAGCTGGAAGTACTCCGGTTCAAGAGCCATGAGGAAATTCATTTCAGAACAATCGAAACCAACAAATCTGTCTTCAGTTACAATGGGCAAAGCAAACATGTGCTGGGTTGTCATGAGCTAATCCGCAAGGAACCCATACTTGATTGCAACTTCTGTGTTCCATAACGTAACATTTAGAAAGCATGTGCCAATTCACTACCGTGCCACATATTTGGAAGTTGAGGTGTGCAAGGGTTTGTCAATGGCACCTTTAAATAACCAGAGGCTTATTGGAGTGGCATGTACCTCCCCGGTAACAAAGGCTGACCTTACAATTCTGCTTTTCTACAACAGTCATCTCTGCTCAACCTCTAGTGCTGGTAGGAGTGACCCCTGGGCACTTGCATGGCCCTGAAGGTGCCCCAGGCACCTCGCTGGCCTCACCCCAGTCCCAGTCCTGCTCAAGAGTCCATACGGGGTAGCTGTTTCAGTCTCCAGCTATCTAGCCAGCCTGCCAGAGTTCAAATCCCAGTGTAAACTGGATCAAGTTCCTCAATCCCTCTGTTCTTCAGTTTCCTAACCTTTAAAATGGGAGCAATATAGCATTGGCTAATTTTGAGAGGATCAGGAATTAATCCAGGAAGCACCTAACACGGTGTTGGGCATACAGTGAGAAACCAATACGGTTAACTAGTACTACCATTTAGATACTGTAGTCAATCTCATTGAAAATGCATTAGAAAAGGTGGTAACAACAGCAAAAGTGCCTTAAATCAGGTGCTGGTTTAAGAAGAGAAAAGCCCAAATGACAAAATATCTTTAAAGAAATGAAACTGTATTGCTTCAAACATGAAATAGCTCCAGCAAAGGCCAGCCATGCTTTGTCTACTACAGCTATTATGAGAAACTACCTCAGGAAGTAGAAAAGAATAATCTAGTTATTTGTAGCTCATTGCCTGCAAATACTTGTTTCTAAGGCTTGAGGGAACTTGAAACAAGTCTTTTCTTTCACACACTGTCTCAGCCAATTCGTTTATTTTTATTTGTAGCCGAAGATTTTCAAATGGATGATTTCAAAGTTAAAGATAATGTAGACCCCTTTCAAATGATCAAAAACTCTGAATTAATAAAGTGAGAAGAAAAGAAGGCAGACCACTTGGGGGATATGACCTCCAGTGTTTTTTCCTCCAGAATCCTCAAACTATAGAGCATCATTCGAACTCACTGAACTATCATAATATAGGTCCAAACAAATTGTACCCTCTTCTTTTATCAAAATCAAATCTGAAAGGAATCCATGTGCAAGAATTGCCTGGGCAGAGTGAGGGATCCAGAAGGGGAATCACTGTAACTTCCAAGACAGCTTCACAGCCTGGACCACATCCAGAATGACCCAGTGAGTGAAGTTCCCTACCATCAGACTCCGTTATTTGCACCCACACAGTGACCATATGGCCAATATATAAAAATGAGTCTGTGATTCCGGGGCACTTACTGAGGGATACTCAAGCATGAGTGCACACCCAAGTCCTTCAGAGTATTTTATTAGCAACACCAAGTGCCTCCCCCCAACATGCACAGTCTCACTGAACTCTCATAAGAGCCTGGAGGGGGGAGGTGGGCAGGTACTATTAATATTATTGTCATATCATGAGGAATGGAGCCATGAAATGTCTTTCCCAAGATCATTTAGCTTGTGAGTGTAACTGGGATTCCAACCTGCACAGTCTGGGTTCAGTCCTACTGCCTCAAATTATTATGCAACCTCCAAATGGCCAATGAAACCTGTTTAGAAAGGTGTTTAGAAAAAGCACAAGTCACCAGCACCAACCAGACTCTTAGAACAGATAAGTATACTTGGGTCGATGAGACAGCAGGTCACATTGGATCACTTTTTCTAGTCCTTACCCTTCGATTTGGTGCAAAACCCTTTCAACGTTCCCAGAAGGTGAAAGCAGGCTCAAATGAATCTGGGGTCCTACAAACCTTGCTTTTTAGGTCTTATCCTAAAAGGAAAAAATTAAAAAGGGACAAGCCTGGGGGACTGTGAAGAGGACTGTGAAGTGCGGGTACCATGTTAATGGTTATCGTTCAATGCCATCCTATCTCTATGGTCCACTTGTCTTCCTCTCTCTCTTCTCTTCCACGAAAGCACAAGTCATCATGTTCATTTGGATACAAGTCTCTTAGAATGGAGGGACAGAGCACTAAGTGTATCCTCTTGCTAGGACCTGGATCATTCCAAGTTCTTAAAATACCAAAAGACTTTCCCACAGAATGTAGGTTGTTGGTTGTTTTTTTTTTTTTTAATTCCCTTAAACTTTTGTTTTCTAGAACTGCTTTTTAGCCAATGAAAACATATCCGATGCAAGAATCAGTTAACCATAAATGTATAACTCAGAATGATGGAAATTTTAAAAGTCCCTTTTGGGGGAGAGAAGATGTATTCCAGGATCTATCGTGAGTTTGGGACTTCCCCAAAACGCTCGGTGATGTTTCTCACACTCTTCCTTCTGACACCTTTAGTCTTGAGGATCGCCAATGCCACACGGGGTGATGGTATGTGTTTGAGGAAGGGAGGGGAGGTATACAAGGCCCTACACAGAATGCAAGACACATGGAGATGAATTATAAAACTTTATTGCCTTGTTAAAAAAATGAATGAATTCAGCAAGTACATTTATGGTCTATCCACATTGTTAAAACAGCACTTAAAAATAAAATAAAAATGATTATCCATTATTTACAGGAAACGTGAAAAAAATGACTTTAAAACCCTGGAACATTATGGAGAAAAACAGGGCATGCTTATGATTCACAGACTGCCTATGGATTACAGCAAATGGATTTGAACAGGAAGTGAATGAAACCCAAGAATTTGTCTTTCTCCAGAAGCTCTTGCTAGTTTTTTTTCCCATTTTTTTCTTTTTAGCTTTATTGAGGTGTGACTAACAAATAAATGCGTAAGACAGTTAAAGGGTACAATGTGACGATTTGATATACCTAAACATTGTGAACAGAATCTCTCACTCTTTTATATTTGATTATGCTCCATTCATAAATGGAAAAATAAAGGGGGTGAAAATCTCTGTTCTTTCCTTTGCTTCTCACACATTTTTTTTTTCTGTGAAAACTAAGACACAAGCCAATAGCATCCTATCTTGGGTGCTCAGTAATGAACACCCCAAGACTCCACCGCAACACTCACCTGAATGAAATCCAGAGTGATCTCACCATCAGAATCAGATGGCTGGGGGGCTCCCTTGTCCCTGATGACCGAACAAGGAAACGGACTAACCCGAGTGGAAAGCTGCCTTCTGCGACAACTGTTTTCATGTCACTCTCTGGGTTGGGAGTTCTGTTCACTTAATTCCATCTGGCAGCACCCCATGGAAAATTATATTCTTGCTCTGTCCGGAAGAGTCCTTAACCTTCCCAAGTGCCCTGGAATAAACCTGACATGGCTCGTGGGCACTGCAGGTGTGTGAACACAGCAGAACTCATTTAATGAAATAGTGGCCTCTGCCCAGGTGTCCCTGGAGTCCAGTCTGCGGGACCCCCGGGGGACCCTTGACCTTGGCTAGACAGGAAGGGCACAGCCCACATGGCCGGACACAGCCGCCCTGTGAAGGCACCAGATGACATGAGTCCTGTCTCTCCCTCTGCATCTGGTCTGGACAAGGCAAGGTGAAATGAGCATCTACTGTTGTGTGAGGGGATGAAATGAAAACCAGGGAGGAGTGCTAGATAGAAAGCACCAGAACAGTTCAAGAGTGCATCATCCGCTCCACAGTGGCATGAGAGAGTTTAGTTCAGGCTCCATTCGTGTTTGGTCCCATTTTGCAATGAACAACAACAACAACAACAAAGCGTGTGCAAAGCAACCAAGAAAGCAAATGAAAACAAGCCCCCTGTTTGTCATGGAGTCAATTTAGATTGCTAGAGAGAAAGAGAGAAAAGTCAGGAATTCTAAGCAGATCAAGAGAAAAGGAGAGACGAAGCTGGAGCGCTTCCATCACGCGTGCTCCGGCACCTGGCAGCGAGCTGAATTCCTGCCTTGTTCTCCTTGAGCTGATTGCTCCTCAGACTGCCCAACAACCGTAGCCTCTGCTCTGTCTGGGGGGAGCCTCAAGCCCCAACCACTCGGGGTGTCCTTCAGAAGAGTTGGAAGCAGGGGCCAACCTCCTCTGAGCCCTATGTGGCAGCTTGGGGCTGGGATTATTTCCTTCTCCTCTGTGCCCCCTACTTTTGGAAAGAACATTCGATGGGTCAAAAATGAAATGGGGGGGGGCGCCTGGGTGGCTCAGATGGTTAAGCATCTGCCTTCGGCTCGGGTCATGATCCCAGAGTCCTGGGATCGAGCCCCATGTCCGGCTCCTGGCTCAGCGGGGAGCCTGCTTCTCCCTCTTCCTCTCCCCCTGCTCATGCTCTCTCTCTCTTTCTCTATCTCTGTGTCTCGAATGAATAAATAAAATCTTAAAAATGAAATGGGTCTGGGCTGGGAGACCAGGAGTGAAAACCCAAGAATTTCTCCCATCGGGAGATGCACCTTCTTTGGCCTCAAACCGGTGTCTCTGGGGATGCCAGTGGGGGATCCTTAGTCTGTCTCAGTGGCCTTGGAGGGTCTCAGTGGGACACCATTCAAGACACAGGGCCTGAACCACACCTCTTGAGGTGGCAAGCTTGTTTCCCACTTACCAGCGGCCACACCAGTACATCAAGGACCCATGAATGGGCCTGTGTGCTCTCCCATCGAACCCCATCCAAGTGGGCCATATGACAGGGACCCTGATGAAAGGAAGGCCCATGTCAGACAAAACGGGAGGAAGGGCTTGCTAGGTGGTCTCCCGCCACTCAGAAGTGGGGCCCATTGGGGACGGAGGGAAAACAGTGACCGAGGGTGACGAAGCCAAGGCCCCAGCTAGCAGAAGTCACAGGAGAGCCCCGATGGGAAGGGACACGCTGCAGATCCCTTGGGCACCAAACTCCACGGCAAAAAAAGCTCTCAATGGCCATGCTGGGAAGTGCATTTGCAAAGGAAAGATAGTAGGAAACAGAGAACAATGATGTTGCTTTAAGACAAAAGTAACAACCTGGCAGCCCACAGACATGTTTTGTTGGCCTACATAATGTTTTAAAAATAACCGAGCCAACTTTTTAAAAATAGGGACATTTCACATTTAAAAAAAAAAAAATCCAGGTTTCAAGTTTCTCTTAAAGAATCAGAAGATTTGGGAAACTGGGGCCCCATTCCCGGGAGGCAGGAGTTGGCTCTACAGGGCTGGGCGTCCGCACGCCCAGCACGCACCCTTTGCCAAGGGCGCCTGCCTGGCACTGAGATGCCAGGTCCCGGTTGGGGGGCAATGCACTTGGTTTCAGCAAAAATGCTGCCTGTCGTTTTCTAATGCTGAAAAAATACATGATACGTGTCATTAGGAAGCTGTAAAAAGATGTCTTGTAGGGGACATAAAAAAGCAAAGGATGAAAGAGGGTGGTCTAGAGGATAGAAATGAGAAGATATGTCACTGACTGTGGTCTTCGGGGATTAAAGAAAAATGAAAAGCGAGGAACACAAGAACCATATGAAACAATTTTCTAATAGCCTGCTGTTTTCATCGTTCCCTAGGAGATGTCAACTGCTCTTTGATATATTAAATTGCCTTATCTGTCCACTTCTCTCCATTTTAAAACAAAAATCTACCCTGCAAGTCTTCTAGCTGTTGAATACAAATATTCTTCTTTTTTTTCTTTTTCCTTTTGGGTCTGGGAAACGTAGAAAATAGTTCTTAAACAATTCATTGCCTTTTTCTGGTTCCATGGAATAAAATCTAAAGGGTTTAAAAAAAAAAAAAAAAACTTGCACCAAATGGCTGATATTTAAGAATGCTGGGGGTACTGATCACCTCTGGTCCGCCCTCTGTGTGAATCTCCTTTTCCTTTCAGGGTTCAAGGTTTCTGCAATTAACTGGCCTCTTTGTAAATCAACAACTTTGGGAGAGATCAAAATCTAAGTAGTGACAGGACCTGTCATTTATCAGTGAGCAAGCAAATGGGAATCCAGGGAATATTCAGACCCCCCCCCCCCCACACCAAAGGCCCGTTGCTCTCCCCACTCAAATGTGTCTTTGGAAAGCACACGTTTGAGAACAAGCAGCCTGTGTATGCTTCCGAGAAACTGCCCCTCTCTGAGGCAGGGGTATGGAGTAGCCAAGTTCAATGCTGTAATCCATAGGACCCTGTGAAATGTCTGTATCAAGCAATAACATATTTAGTGGCTAATGTAAAAGATACAGTATAAAATACTCATCATGGATAATCCTTTTATATCAAGTGGTGCCTAAGTGGATCCTGGTTTATTAAGATTAATGCCTCAGTTACACAGGACGCAAAACAATGTTTCCGAACATGTCAGACTAGTAAAAAATCTAGAAATCCTTAAAGCTGAACTGCAAAACTTAAGTTAACTATTTCAAAAAAAAATAATAATTTTTTCAAATGTCAGTAAGTTTCCAATCCAGCCATGGCGTCTCTGAGCGTGCCTCCACGGTCAGAGCTGATCGTGCTTTCAAGCGAAATGCTCCGGGCCTGGCTCTGTCGCCCCCCTCCCGTGGAAAGTGTGAGGTGAGCTGGGGCGAGGGCAGCTGAACCTGTCTGCAGGACAGGGATCCTACCTGGCACAGGCTGAACAAAGCGGACAAAGGTCACTGCAATGGCCAAGTGAGCGAAACAGGTGTCCGTGACAGGACTAAGGCAGGGACGCAGGATTCTGTAGCTCCCAGGCTACCCTCTCGGCAATGAGGCTGGACCTGATAAAGCGCACGCTCATTACCTCTGTGCTGCTGGGGTCAGGAAGAGCCTTCCTGCCCATGAAAACCAGCAGTACTGTAGTATGCAGTATCTATCCTTCTTAGAATATGGTCTCCTGCTCCCAGCAGGCCAGCCATTCTGCCTGCAGACCTTTTCAGAGTAGAAAAGCTGCAGTTCTGTCATGGGAACAGCATGAGATACTGCGGCCCTCTCACTAGGAAACTTCTAAAAAGCAGGTGGATCGCAGGGGGCAAATAAAAGGACATGCGCGCCATGTGTGTCTATTTCACTCTTGTAGTTATTCTGAAACTGACTACACGTAACCTAAATCTAGAGCCCCTGACCACAGAGCTGCTTTTATTTTTCACCTGCTAACAAACTTTAGAAAAATCATTAGCGTTGATTGCATGACTCTGGACCTTTATCACCAGTGAAGGAGAGAACCTCTCGGTGGCCTGGCCAAGTCCCCACAGCGATGCCCTTAACTTTCTCAGTGGATGTGTTGTAGACGGAAAAGAAAGACTTTCTGAATTCAGTCTTCATTAAACATCAACAGAAAACAATGCTAAACTACGTGTTATGTGGAGATTAGGCTGTTTAGTGTGTTCTTATACCTGTCCCTAAATTTAGATTTTTTTTTTTTTAAACTTTGCAGTTCACCTTTAATGAACAGAAACAATAAGAATCATTACATTTCCAGTATGGTCAAAGAACACTCCTTTCAGAAGAGAAGCATAAACCAACGGAATCCCATGTCAGTTTCGTATTTGAACAATTGCAAGAACAAAAGAGAAGCATTAACTTAAGATGTTTTCTTGAGTGTTTGCTTAGCAGCCTGGGAGCGGCCTCTGCAGCGGTGCTCCCCAAACACAGCTCAGGACAGCCGCAGGCTTCACACAGGACCTCCTGCAAACACCACCCACAGCTACTAGAAAACCCCCAGCTAAGCGGCACCTCCCGGGAGAAGCCAACGCCCGTCCCAAGAGTCCGGCTTACAATGCAGCATCAACCAACAAGCACCACAGCCCCCTTCTCTGTCTTTGCCTTTATTTCAGCTACCCATCCAGTGGGATCTTATGAAACAAAACAAAACCTAAAAGAAACACAAAATAAAACATAAGTCATGCTCAAAACAAAAATCAGTGAAAATTAACATACAAGTATAATCACTTTTAAAAAGAACATAATAAATAATCAAAATCAAGACACAACATGGAATATGCTTTAAAACATAAAGGAATAGATAATCACAGAAGGAAAATTGGGAGAAAAACATGAATCTCACTGTCAAGCCACTTAGTTTTAAATTTCAAACCGATCTTATGTGGCCCAGGAAACACAGGAAAGATGTGCAAGGGATTTCTGCACATAGCTCTGCACAACAGTCTCAGATGTTAACATCTTAATTTAAGGAGGAGAAATCTGTGTGCAATATAGATGAGTCCTGGAGAATTTTTATGCACAGTGAAAAAAAATAAAATAAAACTCAACAACAAATATCTACCCAAATTCTGATTTTTCTTTCCTCACTTAATTTTACCAAATTATTTCTAAAATAACAGATTCATTACTCAGCAACCAGATCAGAGAATTGGCTAGCTTTAACTGTGAAATACCGGACCACACAAAGATTTAGATTCTTTTCCAGGAATCCTAGTATTAAACAATTAATTGCCCTAAATCACTTAAGTATCATACCATATACATGACATGCACACATAGATAGATGGAATATCTATTATATAACACACGATATATAGCATACAACATGTGGTATATTGCCTGTGTGTGTGTATATATATATATATATATATATATATATACACACACACATATATATATCTATTGCATATATAAGGCATACAGTATATGTATATATTATATATGTAATATATAATACTTAATGTTAATTAATCCTGCAAACATTAATTGAGCAGTGACCAAATAGTAGACACTACAGTAGATGATACAAAAATAAAGAAAACGGAATTCCTTGGCCTAAAATACTTAACCATCCCACAGATGGAGAAAGATGAGCACACCACTTGTGCAATAAACAACAGCTAATCCACTTGGTACCAGGCTTTCTTCTAAGCTCTTTGTCCAAATTAGCCCTCTTAAGTTCACAATAACCCTATGAGGAGGGTTCTATTATTGCTCCCACTTTCCTGGTGAAAAAACTGAGGCCCTATGAGCAAAGCAGCTTGCTGGAGGCCTGACAAAGCATGGGCCGGAGCTCAAATTCTGACCCAGGAGCTTGTACTCTGCGGCCACCCTGTCCTGTCACTGCAGGAAGGACAAAACCCCTTCAACTTCACTGGGAAAACCCAGCGAGAACAGGGGAGATTCATCACATTTAGTTTTGTGTGTGTAATCTGCATGAAGCTTCCTCAGATCCCTAAGTGACGAAATCAATGACGTCGTGGTAGAAACCCCCAAGACATGTTCAAGTTCAGCTTCGGAAGGCACTTCTAAACCCAGCCCTCCAGACTCTGGATCTTCCTCAACCTGGCGTCTGGCCTGCCAAGCACTGGTGTCATCTGCCTCCAGAGCTGTAATTACCACCACCAATCTGTATCATCATTTACAACAACGCTCGAAGAGTCTACGGAGCTGAATTTCCATGGCTCTTCTCTCTCCCGCCCTTCCAAGTCTCAGGAAAAGCACTCGGTACAGATGCCAAACATCACTTATGGATTTAATCACCCACAAAACACTGAGCATGCAGGATGCACACAGTGGTGCCGATGGAAACTCCTTCATTTCTGACTTTAGTCTCTTTTCTCAAAGTTCAGCCTCCAGGCAAGCATAAGCCTCACTGGCTTCAGAGTGCACTCTGACACGTAGAACAAGCGTGCCAAATTAACTAACCAAACACCTTAGGGCTCTAAGAGGGTGGGTCCCAAATTCCTTCCCACTGAAACAATAGGATTAATATTAGGATATCAAGTTTGCCAATAAAAACAGGAGGAACTTGGTGATACAAATAGAAGACATCATCCCCAAAACAAAAGACTGTCTGATTCAGTATACCACTCTCTCTGCACATTCAATTTGAAAAGCATTTGATATTAAAATACTAATAATAACAGAACGGACTAAACTGTTAAAGTGAGCCTTATTTCCTTCCAATGGGTTTATGGCACAGGAACTCTTAAAGAGTTTACTCGTGTCAGAGTGTTTACAGCAGGCCCCAGGCCACCCTTCCTTTGCTTCGATTTGCCATCTTCCTCCCTGAGGCCTACCCAAGCTCATTATTACAGTTTGGGAAACAATTTGCTTTGCTAGATGTGAGCTCTCTGGGCTGCCATTCACTCAGGCTGCAACTGCATCCAGCCCTACTTAAACAGATGTCAAGTGTCCCTCTTCAACCTCCTTCTGCTTTGTCTTTCGTGATGCATCCTTCTCCAAGAACCGTACCTCAGCGCCACACACCCATGCCACAAGGGGAGTAAAGCCAACCAGAATAACACACGCGACGTCTTCCTTGTGAGGAAAAGCCAGGCTGTTGCACTGATAAGCCATGTGCCGTGTCTGCATTCAAACTGCTACTACGTCCACCCTCCGCCTCCAGGAGGGCAAGTCAGACTCCTCTCTGATACACCTGATCTTCACAAAACAGTTGATGCACTAAAGATACGCCACCAGATAGTGAAAAACCAGTCTGATTTCAAGACTTGACTCTTTTATACGGAAATGTACCTGGTGCTTCATATTTCTAAGGAGCTGATAGGAAGATTCAATCAGGGCCCCAATTTACCTACCAAGACCTCCTGACGTTTGCCCACTCATGTTACCAGAAACTCAAGAAAGGGGCCACAAAATGATATCAAACAATAGATCATTATTTTCTCCTAGTGAGGGGGAAAGTTTTTAGACCACAACAAATGGCTGAACATCTTGAGGGTTTAGCAGCCAAACGAGCTGTCTAGCTTCTGAGCCTGAAATATAGATATTTTGACAACGTGACATTCTGAAGAATTTGCAGCATTCCGATGGTGCATGGTAGTTATCGTGAGAATGGCTCTTTTATCAAAAAAAAAAAACAAAAAAAAAACAAAAAACAAAAAACAAACCAAGAACAAGGATAAAGCAGGTGCTGTCAGAAATGGTATGTAAAGTCGAAAGCAGAGAGAAACCCAGGATGTGTCCTAAAACTCTGTCTCTGCTAGTTGCTGATTTCAGATCTGCTCATTGACCTCTTCAAAGGGATGGGCGGGCGGGGGAGGTGAAGGTCAGCGAAGCACTGTGCTTTCTTTACCACTGGCTTCTGATCCATTTAGATTTATTTACATTCAAACGTGCACACATTTCCCTCCTATAACTCAGAAGCAATCAGCCATAAAATGGCAAGGATCTGCAGTACATTTAAATTAGCAGCAATTTATCTGGAGCAAAAAGGAAAACTGCTGAGTGGAAAGGAAGCGAAAGGAACGGAAGAAAGACGCAGCTGTTGGTCTAAAAAAGCAAGTCTTATCTCATTTGGAGAATTCAAGCAGCAAACTGCCGACTTGGGCGTCCACGTGGCATGGTGCCACTCTGGAGACCGAATGGTGGCCAGGATGCCCAGTACAGCAATCGGCTCACCTTCATCAGAGAGCAAAGCACAGGCTTCTTGAACCTTCTGGAAAATGTCTACTAAGTAAAATCAAAGGATAAATTCCTATGTTCTCATAACAGTAGGTGCCTAAAACCCAGCAGGTGCAAAGAGTTTTCCATCACCCTTTAGACTTGAGCTGGGTGCAATCCTGCTTTATTTCAGCACCAGGGCTTAAACACCCACTGTCCTGATTTGACATTTGTGGAGCATCTAATATAGGTTTGTTGTTACACCAACTATCCCTTGCCATTTGCCTTTTCTATTTTATAGGTGACTCACTTGACCCGCAGGGCCCATGTGATGTGTCCAAGGTCACCCAGGACTGGAGTGAGACAGCCGAAATCTAAACGCGGACTCTCTGGGCCATCAGTCTATCTTGTACAGTGGCATCACCTCTTGCACCTCTAGCAGAAAGGTCCCAACACGTAAGCCAGGTCCTGGCGCGTCCTTCTCTGAGCTCATTCCAGAAGTTGCTCCACCATCCTTTAAACCTCTCTTTCCCTTCCCAAGGACGTGCTTTGCCCACGTGCTATGTCTTGCCCTAAGATCCCCTTCTACCCAGCAAGTTCTCCTTACAGAAGTCTTGACCATGCTTGAAGGTCCACACAAAAGCCATTTCTACGAGCATTTAGTTGACAGGCCTCCTCACCTCTATGACATTCAATTCCATTCATTCACATAGCCTACGTTTGTACCTTTTTAAACTTGCATTTCTTTTCTGTCTTCTTCCCTGCATCCTGGACTATAGGCCGCAGGAGGGCAGAGAGAGCACGTCCAGCCATCCTCTGTGCCAACAATGCCTTGCACAATACCAAGGGCTGAATGCATTTTGAGTTCAAGAATAGTGATGTCTAAACTTTGAGTTTTGTTGAAGGACTTTGCTGTACTTGGTAACAGAACCAAAATGGAGGGGGGTGGAGTGCACAACACAAGTTAGGATCTACTATTTCTCCCTGGTAACTGGGCTAATTAACACACTTCAAAGCTTTCTGCAAAAAATCATGTATTTTCTCAGAAGTATAGTGAAGGTTACCATTAGGCACATGGACACCCAGTAAGTGCCTCTTGAAGCATTTTAAGCTCCTGGGGAAAAGATGCTAGACTTATTCTCATTCTTGTGATGATCAAAACCACTGTGGGCATTGGACAAAGGAAACCGTTGTCCATTTGTTCGCTGAAGATGAACAACTAAAAATAAGGATGATCAGTGAGGCTTTTAAAGCTCTAGTTTGACTTTACAACACGAAGTTTAGTTATGAGCTGAAAGTTAAAGCAGGAAACACAAAGTTCTTGGCAAAACTCGAAAGGTGTAAGGAAAGCCAAAACTATTGCACAATTAAAACTCAGTGATTCTGAGGATGTGGTCTGATCAGCAGGGCCTGATGACAAGTGTCCCAGGGCTCAAGTGCTCCCACGTCAGGGACTTCACATGGGATGGGGAACACACCCAAAAAAGATCAATGATATGACCTCTATCTGTGGAATCACCTAAAAACACTACGAGTAGGAAGAAAAAAAAAAGATTGAGTTTGTGGTTTGAAGGGCATTAAGATTTAAGCAACCACACTGAGACACCCAAATCAATTTGTTGTTCTCCTGAGGGATGTGTCTAGCCCTCTGGCTCACTTCAATAAGTATATATGGCAAAAATCCATAGGGTAGCTCTTTGTAATAGGACATGACATCTTCTTAAAGCCATTGTTCCACAATTCTCAGACCAGAGAGGCTTGCCAGTGACTCGAACATTCAGTGCACATGGGCATGGCCTTATAAATCTCCATACTGAAGACCATGTGCTCACTGCTGCCAATACCCATTTGTGTCCAGATTTGTTTTTGCCAAAACACTTTAGCCAGCAATTCTTCCGAGTCCATGAAGCCAGAGTACTAGAACCTACCATGTCCAAATAGGAGACCAATGCCCTAAAACCTATAACTTAATTAACCTGTAACGACGTCAAACTTGCAAGAACCTCAAACATACCCAGTGGAGGCTGCTTGGCTCTGCTCAAGTGTGGTCGAAACCATGACACACAGACCACGAATACATTTCTAGAAAAGTAAAGTATGCATAAAATAATGCATGTGGTGGGTTGGCCTGAGCTTGTCTGATGATGATGACGATGGTGGTGGTGGTGGTGGTAGTGGTGGTGCTGGTGGTGGTGGTGGTAGTGGTGGTGATGGTGGTGATGGTGGTGGTGGTGGTGGTGGTGGTGTTGATGGTGGTGATGCTGGTGGTGGTGGTGGTGGTGGTGGTGGTTTTGGTGGTGGTGATGGTGGTGGTGATGGTGGTGGTGCTGGTGGTGGTGGGGGTGGTGGTGGTGGTGGGGGGTGGTGATGGTGGTGATGGTGGTGGTTTTGGTGGTGGTGCTGGTGGTGCTGGTGGTGCTGGTGGTGGTGGTGGTGGGGGTGGTGATGGTGGTGATGGTGGTGGTTTTGGTGGTGGTGATGGTGGTGATGGTGGTGGTGGTGGTGGTGGTGGTGGTGGTGGTGGTGGTGGTGATGGTGGTGATGGTGGTGGTGATGGTGGTGGTGATGGTGGTGGTGATGGTGGTGGTGATGGTGGTGGTGGTGGTGGTGGTGGTGGTGGTTTTGGTGGTGGTGATGGTGGTGGTGATGGTGGTGGTGCTGGTGGTGGCGGCGAACCTACGCAGCGGATGGAAGGAGGAGGAGCAGGATTCGGAGAAGGACCGCAAGCCGAAGGAGTTGCTGTCAATGCACACGGGAGACCTCAAGCACGTAAAGGGGGTGGTCACAATTACTGGGGAGTGCAAAGAGAGATCAAAAAGCTGCCAAGCAGGACTCAGAGTGCAAGTCCAAGGTTAAGCTGACCCACAAAGGAAGAGAGTAAGTCAACATCCAATCTGTCCTGGAGCACCCTTTTTTTCATGAGGCACTCCAAGCACTACTTCAGAGACAAAGTCTGAAGATTGCTCACATTGAGGATGCTCACTGAGAAGGCAACGCTAAGAAGCCAGGTGGCCTTTCGTGTGCAGTGTGTCTGCCTAGTGTCGCAAAGCCTGGAGGTCAGAGCCACTAATGGTTGCAATTAAGCAGAGAAGATCAAACAAATTATCTTCACTTGAATAGAGGTACTTTATAAATCTCATCTGCATTTAAATGAGCTCAGGGCACAAAATAATGAAACCCTAAACACCACATGTTCCAGAATGCCAAACAAAGACAGGTGGGGTTGATAATCCCCACAAACTGACTACATTAAACTGTGAATTACCCAAACCCGCCCCAGGGCAGGAAATGAGCCAGGCCTTTGTTTTGTCCAGTCACGACCATGGACGTCTTGGAAGGCTGGCTGACATCGGAGAAGCTGCCAAGTGCATTCTGGGAACAGAGTCCTGCTTTGCAAGGAGTCTGGCCCAGGTGGTCTCTCCCCAGCCCTGTGATGGCTTCCTCTGTGTGTTGCTGCCCATCACTTCCTCCTCACTGTCCCCTGCCCCCACGCAATGACATCACCTCCCACCACCCAGGGTCCTGCTCCCAGGCCACAGATCTGTTTCTCCACACAGGAAGCTTCAAAGAAATTTATCTGGACTCAGCCTTTTCTCCAGAGAAGTCGAGGTGCCCCACCTCAGAGACAAATACAGATTATGGGGTGGGAAGGAGGCCCTTCCCCCAAACATAACTTTTTGCTCTACTGCCTTTTCCCCAGCACACCAAAGAACAACTTCCATCATCTCGTTACTTTGTTAGGACAAGCACTAAAACATGCTTCTCCTCCAAGAGGGGCAATGTTGGGTTGGAAAGAAGATTCATCCTTGCCATTGGCCAGACTACCTGGGACGTTACTTGACACTTACTCTGTAAGACCAAATTTAAAATCCCATATTGGACCCTGCAAGTGTATCCAACTCTAACCCCAAAGATTATCCTGCACCCTAGCAAAGGTTATAAGGGAATATCCTGGACCTCCTCATGAGTCTGAACGAGCACCAGCCCATTCACACCACCAGGAATAGGATTCACCATCCTTCCTCATCAGGGGGAACTCTCACGGTCTGGTGCCTCAGCTGGTGGCTCTCTGCACAGCCCTTACAAGTAGCACGGAACCCATGTCGAGCAGCCTCAGTAAAATGGAGAACTTTTACCTTATTCTCAGTAGGAAGCTGGAGAAATGCAAAGTCAACCCTTGCGTCACCCTTGGATGCATCAGACTGAGGCAGCCCGCAGAGTCCCTGACTTGACCTAAGTTAACCCTGCGTTCTAGAAGCCTCTGCTGTTCGACATTTTGATCTACTCAAAGAGCTCATTTTGGGACAAGTCCATGCTGTGATGTCATCCAACTAACCTTACTCACACCTCAGAACATCTTACAGCAGCTGGACACGTGCCAACCTCCGTGGTTCTACCTGGCAACACCCTTTTCTGAAAGACGAGGAAGATTCTACTCCACGTCCCTTCAGAAGCATTTGGTTTGGATACAATTTCTCCATGGAGAAAACTCTGGGTTTTAAAGAGAGTGCATTTTTACACACACCAGATTTCACAGTTTATTTTCCTTTTTAAATACAGTATGCGTGTCCTATATGGCATACCATATATAACAGCTTGGTTCAGAATTACAGCAACCACACCAAGAATCAACCAGAACCAAGACACTGGGAAAACAATGTATTCTGGTTGTTGTTGTTTTTAATAAAAATGTAATGTATCCAAACATCTGACCTTATTTTAAGAAATGCTTTCCAAAATTTACAGGAAGTTCTTTGCTAAATCAAAGTGATTAAAAGGGAAAGGCTATTTACCTTGTAACTCTACACACATTCTTAGTTTAAAACAGAAATCAGCATCTATGTGAGCATAAGGGGCATTCAAACACATGTGATGGACCAATGCATTGCCTTATGTGAAAGCAGTAAACATTTTTCAATGTCACACAGACGAAAGGACGCAGTATAATTACATGTGCATAGCAGGGAAGGCTGGATTATAAATTAGTTTTTTTTTTTTTCATTCTTCATAATGATGGCCTTTTACCATCCACCATTTGACTATACAAGATCCTGGACCTTTACGTCCAGCTACCATTGGAACTAGAATTTTAATAAGTACGGTTACCCCACATGTTTATCTTCTTTGGCAGCTGTGTGCTAGCGGATTCATTTCCACGGTGAAGCCTGAAAGGAAGCTGGCTTGGCTGGTTAGACAGCAAGAAGCAGCCTAAAGCCAGACAGAACTGAGTTTGGATCCTGCCCCTCCCCTTCCTGAGCTGTGCAACTCTGGCCAAGTCAGGAGCCCTCTCTGAATCTCAGTTACCCAACACTAGTTACAGATGAAATAATTCTAACATAGTGGGATGACTAGAATATGAGTACCTAATACTGTCTGTGCCACATACAAGTTCCTCAGCTCAGGGTAATTGCTCAAATTATGACTCTTAACATTTAGGCGAAGTGCCAAGACTTAGAATTTCCAAAGTATCCTACTGGCTTAAAAAACAAACAAACAAACAAACAAACAAAAAAACCCTACAGTTGGAATGACCCTCTCATTGAAGACAGTTCTAGGTTTTATCAAGCATGTATTATTTACCAAAAATATGTTCGGGATGATAGACTGCTAACCCAAAATGTTCTAGATTTGAATATGACATGTTTCCCCTTTAAAAGCCCAGCTGGTGTACTTTACTGATTGCAAGTTATGCCCCCAATCTGTGTGGCTGTGATTTGTTTTTGTTTGTTTCTTTTTGGTTTTGGTTTTTCAGTCTGCTATAGCAGAACTGGGGGCAAAGAACATTAAAGCTAAGTGCCACCCAGAAATGAAGAGACATTGTTTCCTAAAATATTATTAAATAACATAAGCAAGAGAAATAGGACAATTTATAAAAATCTGGTTTCCGTATACCTTTCCAGGTATATATAAGTCATATTTCACATGTTTCTTTTGGGAAGGAGGCTATCATTTGCTTATTGTGAAGTGAAATGGAGGCTAGTGCTTCCATTTTACAGATGAAACATTTAGGTAGAAGGGGGTTAAGTGATCCTATTTTGTTTGACTTAAGTACATGTTTCATTCATTCATCAATCACATAGTAATAAACCAACTCCCATCATGATGACAGGACACTAAACGTCTTTTTAAAAATTATCTCGTGTAATTCAGCTTAGCACTCTAGGACAAAAAATTCTCTGGCTTCCTTTCCAAAGCAAGGACTTCAGTTATCCACCAAGAAATAAATGCTTCAAAAACCAAAAGGACTTTAAAATAGATGAACCCTTGCTACCCCCAGCACTGGGGTGTTGCTGGGATGCCCTCTCCCTACTCATTGGAATAATTCTGCTTTGTGCTTTCCAGATTTCCAATCACGGGCCTGAGTAGTGAGCTCCAACCTTGCACACGGCTCAGCAGCCACGGCAGATCATTACCTTCAACTGCATTTTCAATGATAGGCCTAAATATAGTCTTTTATGAGCTATGAGGTACAATCTCACAGAAGGAACTTTGCTCAAAAAGTCCATCTTCACATGCCTAGAATAGTGGGGTCCTCTCCATTGGAGTCCTGGGGATGCTGGCCATGTGCCAGGTCATGCCCTTCCCAGCAGGCAAGATGTCTTTCCAGGCCAAAATGGTGGCCGGGGCTAGTGATACCACTCTTGAGCCTGAAGGCTGGCCAGTGCCAGAGATTTCACAACCACGGCAGAAAATGTCTGAGAAGCTTCAGTTCCCATTCCAGAACCACAAAGAAAGTTTTTACCTCCATCCACAGCTATAGGAATCCGCAGTTCCTAAGTGGGGAGTACACATAGATGATAAATATGAAGCCACATCCTGGATTGTTCTAGACACCTGAACTAGCTGCCCGGAGACCAGGAAGGAGCCTCTTAGCAACATGTTCTTCTAGACCCAGCATTACTTCGGAGACATTGCCTAGTCTCCTCCTTTCTAGCATCTTCCGGCAGCAGCTAAATGAACCAAACCCTAACTAAATTTAACAGGCTAATTGCACCTAAATTACAGTCACAAAGCCCCTTCAGAAGATTCAGTCAATTTCTTGAGGGAGAAAGTAAATGTTTTACTATATAATTATAAACTTAATTAACATAAAATAAATTAATTAGGGACTTGTGCTGGTAATGAACACCATGGTTTAGCTGTTTATTGCTGTAGTTTCCAGGGGAAGATAAACCTTGAGGAGAGGACTAACTTTGACCTCAAACCTAATTCCCTCTCACCTCCCCCGCCCCACCGAACTTCCAGGTTAGCCTCAGTGGCATGGCATCTAAAATCCTACAGAATTCCAACGGAGACGGTTTCTGGGCTAATCTCTAGGAAAAAACAAAAAACAAAAAAACCCATCCCATCCCAAACCATCACAGCTCCAATAGTTCTGAGCTGGCAGCTCACGAAAATAACAGATGATTTTCCAAAGCAATGGTTTTCTGTCCCAGAGTCTAATGACAAAACTCACCTAGAGCCGAAACAACCATCTGCCACACACTGTTCCACGTGGTTTGTTTGCTTGTTTTTTTTTTTTTTTTTTTTAATTCTGAGAAAGAATTCAAAATTGGGACTGGCAAAGAAGGATGATTTCACAAAAATGACCCAGTTTCCAACCTGTATTTTCTCAACTGTTGTCCTACATTTTTTTTTTTTTTTTTTTAATCTGACGAAGGAGAGGAAGCTGAGAAAAGGAGCCTCTGAGAATGATCTCAATGGCATGGAGTAGGTTTGGGGTAAATGAAAAAAGTCTTGTGTTAATTTTCAGAAGTGTCCATAATTTCTAGGAACCACAATGTGTCTCTCTCATACTTGTTTTCCCCTACATTGCAGTGCGGCTGGAAACCAGTCATACCCACTGGGAGGTAGAAAGAAGAGTGGTCGAGAGCGTGGGCTCTGATGCTAGAATGTGCCATGACTGTGTGAGGTCAGGAAAGCTGTCTCAGTGTCCTCATCTGTGAAATGGGGCTAATGATAGTACTTAATTCAGGGCTTCTGTGCAGAGTAAATAAGCTAATACATATCACGTGTTTAGAAGTATGTCTGGCACACAACACATGTTCAATAAATATTCGTTATTTCCATTATCTTCAGATGCTAGCACTCAGCTTTTGTCCCTTTGAAATAGCTCATGTTTTATGTTCAAAAAGAGTTGTAAATTGTTTAACGTACAGGTCTAATTTGTTGGACACACTGGTCCACACGTACACCAAATGGGAAAGAATTCAGGGCCGAGGCTGTGAATACAGAGAATCCTCTTGTTCTGATATGATCTCTCTCACCACTGAATCGACAACGCTGGTGAAGAAAGGAAACTCTAAGACCCTAACCCTGGACCACGTCCCCAGCCAGTCTCAACCTCTCACTGAAAAACAAGGAAGCTAAGTTTCTGAGAGCTTGAGGAGCTTGCTCAACAGCACAGAGCCAGCAAAGGGCAAACTCGAGACCCTTGTTAGTGTGTTGGCTACAGACTCCGAGCTGGAACGAAATGTCAACATGGCGAGAGTCTCTCTCACGACAGGCGGAAGCCAAAGACAGAAATGGAACCAGTTGTTTTTTTGATACGAAAATAAACATCCCGATGCCTCTGGTCTGGTCTGGGGTTCTGAAATCTCATCTGCTAAATTATCCACATATTTTACTTTCTTGTATTTTTACCTGAAACTTGACTTCTACATGGTGGAGGGAAGTGGAACTCGGTCCCTGTGTTCAGCTATCACGGAATCACCCAGGACTGATTTCTACAGGGGCTGGCAAACGTTTCCTGTGAAGGGCTGAACAGTAAATATTTTTGACTTTGCAGACCATACGGTCTCTGTCACAACTACTCACTCCACCACTGTAACATGAAAGTAGCCATACAGTATGTAAAGAATGAGAGCTGGCTCTGTTCCAATAAAACTTTATTTATAAAAACAGAAAGCAGGTCACACTTGGGCTATAGTATACTGACCTCCAATTATTGCAAACACCCTCCTGATGTTGTTTTTACCTTATCTCCTTTACTTTTTCCCACCTTAAGCTACCTCCTTAAAATGAACATTCGTACTGTTTCAGTATTCTTACGAGGATATGATCAACACGCAATAGAATCTAATTTATTGTATAACTAGGAAGAAAAGCCAGCATGAATTTATGAAAACTCTGAATTATGAAATATATTTAAAGAAATACACTTTTATTACTTTCATATACATATAGGAGTCGAAATTAAGCCAATAAAACATTTCCAGCATGTTTTGGCAAGTAGGGGGTAATTCAGCCTTACCCAAAAGAAAAGAAGAAATTTAAATTATATAATTCATCAACTGTTTTCATGAGATTTCTTCTAAAGGACTTCAAAAGTTTGTTCCCTAAGATGATGGAATAGGATTCCTACTGACTCCACGTTGTTTCTGCTATTAATTGATTTGGGAATTCCTTTGTTCAGAGAAGATGCCCAAATACTCCACCAAAGCAATTCCTTAGTAAATTAATTATTTGAATCAGCAAGAGTTTTTAACTTCCAGAAAAGCTGGATAAATTGTAGTAATCCTATGATATCATAGATTCATACCATCTATGAAGCACTGAATTACTGCTCTCTCTTTAAGGGCCTCTATCTGACCATTAGTAGACTGTGGGTTGCGTATTCAAAATCCATTCCCAAACCCCTTTTCCCTTGCTTTCCACTACTTTGAGGGAGAAAAGCCAGTATACGTGATTTCCCAGTATCCCTCAAAGCCAAAGATGGGCATGATTCTTTGCCACTGAGTTATAGCTAGCAGTCCAGGGCAGGTGGGGTCCTTTCTTCCTGAATTAAAAGGCAAAACTTCATTAGAAGAAAACCTCATGGCCCTTCTTCTTTCTATCTACTTGAAATACAGATGTGACATCTGGAAGACATGCAGCCATCTTGAGACCACAGAGTCATGAACATGAGGAAGAGGCCTACCTGCTAAGGACAGCAGAAGGGCAAGGTGGAAAGAGCCAGAGTGTCCCTGCCCCCATCATTAATCCGCCATAAGCCTTGGACCCAGAACTCTTGCTGTGGGAAACAAACTTATGTTTCAGTGATTGTTTCTGTTGGTTAAGTGTAGCCAATGCAATCCTAAGTGACACAATGCAAGGAGGCTTTGGGCTTCCGTCTATTATTCTGGGGGCAGGAAAAAGGGAGAGAGGAAGGAAGAGAGGGAGAGGTTGAAGGCTAGAATGGCTCTAAACTACCACCAAAGAAAAGGAATCAGCTCTCAAGTGACCCTGTGGCATCTGTGTGCACGTGGAACTCTGAAACAGCCAGGTTACAATAATGGGCTGGGTAGGGGGCCAGCACAGAAACACACTGAGGATGGCCATGCTGTGGCTCCACCTTTCCCATGCCTTTGAGAGGGTCACAGAAGTGACCCCAAGAGAGGGAAGGTACACTCAGTTGCATAAGCGAGGAACTAAAGAAACTCTGAGGGTCCAGGAGAAGAAACCCAAGCAGAGAAAAGATGGAGCCTGAGTATATCACTCAGAGAATCAGACACGAGGAGGAGGCACCATGGACAAACAGCCTTGGGGTGGAACCCCAGGGTTAGGGAGAATCAACGGAACCCTCTTGACATCTGAGGACCTGAGAGTTGGGCCGTAGCTGCTTCTGCCAAAACCTTCAGGAAGAAGCTGCACCACCTATGTCCCATCTTCTCAGAGAGCTTGACCTGGACCCTCACACACAATGGCCTCACAGGACCATCTGGGTTTCCCAAGAGCCCAGAGTGCCAAGCGAGAACACCCACAAGTGCCTCTGTGCTCAAGAGGGGCACAGAAGGGGCCAAGACTGTCACTGGGCAAGAAGGCAGCTGTTGAAACGAGGGGGACACAGAAGGACCCCTGTGGACTTGATGCTGGGGGCCCCAACAGGCCTGAGAACATCAGCAGTGGAGACACACAATGGGGGCCAACTCCTAAGATCAAAGGGCAGATTCCTACACTTGCTGAGTTTACCGGAAGTGACAGCATTGAGAGGAAAATAGAGACTGTATGTGTTAGACTAGGGAAGAGTTTTAACGTTTCCTCCAAGTTTCACTAGATTGTGCTTCTATCTACCCATATTCCCTTACTGAGACACAGCAAGATGGAAACATGCCCAATAAAGGGGAGAGGCCCGTGTTTCAGATCCAGACACTGAGAAAAGGAATCCAAGCCCATGTAACACTAGAGTCAACCTCTAAAGTCTCTTCATAGCCAAGAACTTCCCTCCCTGGATGATACTGGCCACTGCCATAATTTCAATTTGTGAAAGAGGGAAGACAGAGAGTGACTCACCTCTTCCCCTGTCTGATTGTGTAAGGCCCTTTGTATACATTAACACATGTAAAGCATGACTTATCCTCATAGCAAAGATGAGAAAACCGGGAAGATAAGTAACTTCTCCGACAGCCGGTAAAACAGAGCTATATCCAGCCTCAAGGAGTACTGCATTGTTTTGTTGGTTTTTGTTGGTTTGGGGGTTTATTTTTGCTGTGTAATTTTGATCACCAGTCTGAACTGCCTTGTTGACCTGTTTACTCTCGCTCCTCCGCCCAGAGAGGAAATGAAAGAGCCATCAATGGCCTTCGCCCCGTCCCATAAACAAAGGCACCAATGGCAACGTTCAAGGGTACCCCCATTTTCAGGCAATGCCTCACTCTCATTTCTAGACAACTCCTCCCTAACCTCCGTTCTTGTAATTTGATATTTTCACAGACACAATGTCCTCTCTAAACATATGGTGTATCTACTGCCAAATGCTATAGACGAAGGCTGAAGTATTCCTACATGCAGACATTGTCAGCCCCCTGACAGACACATGCGTCAACACCCGAGACCCCAAGCCTTCCTGCTGAATCTTCATCACTGTATACAAAAAGAAGATGGCGTGCGCTTGTGTGGAGTCAACTGGCTTGTCTGGAACTTCCTCATGTTCCAAAGCAGGGACCAGCACCGTCTTTCGGTAAAGGACCAGGTAGTAAAGATTCCCAGCTCTGCCATCTACACAGTCTCCCTCCAAAGCAACCACTCCCAACCCCTGCTCTTTCATTGGGAGAGCAGCCACGGATAATGCCGGACAAATGGGTATAATCCAATCAAACTTTATTAACAAAACCAGATTTGGCGCACAGGTTCATGGACCCCTATTCTGTAGTCGTTGCTATGAGAGGCAACATGAGGGCTAGTTGTTCCTCCCTCCTTCTGAAATAGAACAAATAGAAATTCCTTCCCATTGATAGATCTGAAAATATAGGATAAGCTTATCCACACTGTACATCAAATGCCTTGTGGGGGAAAAAAATGCAAAACCCTGTTTCATAAAATTATCATCTGTGTTTGTGACTGGGGGAACCAATGCTGATGGCAGGCAGATGTGCCCGAGGCAGCACAGTATTTATGGGACGCAGCTGGGAGAAGGTTGCTGGTGGCCACATTCACCATCCCCAACTTCACCAGAGGACAAATGCTGCCTCTCAATTAGTAATGCAGAAATAGTAGTATTTTCATTATGACTCACGCTCTGCAATTTAGGTCATGCCTACGGCAATCAATAAAATCCTCCACTTAGATTCACCATGGCTAATTTGATGCCCCCCCCAACTGCCCCTAAACTGGGGGATTTTTTTTTTTTAGTTGTTTTCAATTAAGCCAATTTGTCACAGACACCTCTGTTCTCAATAGGGTATTTTCACCCAATTTCTCCTTTGTTTTGAAAATGGCAAAGTGGGTGAAATGCATGTGCAAGTGTTAGGCTCAAACCACTACAGTTCGTGCAAGGAGTGACTGTCAATAGAAAAGAGACCTCTCAGCAATCTCTCTCTCTCTCTCTCTCTCTCTCTCTCTCTCACACACACACACACACACACACACACACACACACACACCAGCTGTCTGCCTTCACAGTCTCAGTGTGTATTCTGCTCACACCCTTGAGTGACTGAAATGTTAGACACTCATGGTGGTGCGCTCACAGGGACAACATCACACACTATTAAGTATCCACGACATGATGGCCACCGTGGGAAGCATCCTTGTGACGTTCCTTTTTTCTTTTTTAAGATTTTATTTATTTATTTATTTGACAGAGAGATAGAGAAAGAGCACAAGTAGGCAGAGTGGCAGGGAGACGGAGAAGCAGACTCTCTGCTGAGCAGGGAGCCCGATGTAGGGGCTTATGGGATTATGGGATTATGACCTGAGCTGAAGGCAGTCGCTTAACCGACTGAGCCACCCAGGCGCCCCCCTCATGACATTTCTGCTCCCCCAGTTTACAGATGAGAAAATGGAGGCTCAAGGGAGTTATCTGCTATCTATTTTACAGGGAGGCTGTGGAACACTGAGGTCAAAAATAGCTCAGAGTTTAAATCTCCACCCTACTAACTCGGGACCTTGGACAACTTTCTTAACCCTGGGTAAGGTCCGATGTTCTCATTTGTAAATAGTGATAATTAGGACTTCTTTAAAACTATGTTGAAAGAATCAAACGAGATAACATCTATAAAACTCTAATGTGATGCCTTCGTACCTGGATTAGTCCAAACCATAGGAAAACCGCCTGTATTTAACCACTGTCTTAGCCTAGAAAAATCATCATTTCACATGGCTCAAACTAATAATTGCTCAGCAAATGATACTGTTAGTAGTACTGTTATCATTGCCCACGGACAGTAGTAAGTGACAAGGAGGAGATTTTAATCCGAATTTAACTGACGGCAAAAGCCAATGTTTTTTCTACTGAATTAGTGACCTTCAAAGAAATCCAGTGATATTTTTTACTTAGAGTTCCCATAATAAACTGAAACTGACATCAGGGAGCGAGTAAATGACAAGAACACCACCAGTATTTTTTTTTCTTATTTTACTAGCAGCATTTTATGAACAGGACAAAATCCATCTCATAATCAGTGCAGTGTATCCAAAATTTATTTGAAGTGTATTAACCAAATGTCAGTTGAATAAAAATGTGAACTGTCTCTCTTCTTTAATGTATGAAGGGTCATGATCTACTGAAAACTGGGACCTCCCTCATTAAACAGTTATAATTAACTCTGCTCATGATATTCCACTGTGGAATTGCTGTTGTGGTTCATACTTAAAACAAGGAGGGTAAGTCGGCAGCATTCGATGAAAGAACAATCAGGTTTTCTCTTTCAAATTCCATGATGGGAACTGAGAGTAAAAATAACTTTTCTCTTCCCAGGCTGGGGAATCATAGGGTAAAGAGACTTCCCTTCAAATGCCTGTCTGCTCATTGACAAGCCTAAAAGAAAGAAATTCCCATCTGAACCTAAACCAGCTCTGGTTGTTTTACCATGTTCCCAATGGCTACGGATGTTGAAAGAGTCTAGACATTTTTCAAGCTTGAGTTGCATTTTAGACAGCGTCTTTCAAACTCTGATGTAATTCTAAAAAAGCCTTTCTCTCTAAAATACGAGATACTAATCTCCAGGGTGTTGCCTCATAGGATTGTAAAATCCAATTAGAAAAAGGAATTTCTCCACTTGCTTTTACTGAATAAATAACAAAACATCATTCTACAGGCAATGTACAGAGGAAATACAACAGTCAAGAAAACTTTTGAAAATATTTCCATACTATTTTGACCGGAAACCACATGTGTGTTCTCTGGAACTTTTCAGGGTATCTACCCCTGATGTGTCCACATCACAGAGAACTTTCTGGAGATCAACTTTTTAAGATGACTGATATCACCATGGACAAGGTCTCTTGGCCTATGAGTTTGCTTTGGAATGCTGCAGAGACAACTGTCAGTTACTTGGTTCTTTTTTATTAATTACTTTTTCCTTTTTGACTGATGGAGACATAAGCAGCTGTAAGTAAATATTAGGACAAAGGCAGTTAAGTCCAAGATTTAATCTAGCTATTCTGGTCAAAGTCTGCAAATAATGAGATGACCAAAGGAAGCACATCTTTTGGAGGGACAGGGGTCATGGGACAGGCCCCCTTTCATCTCTCAGGCACCATTTTGAAGGTTGGGCTGTGCAATCATCAACGCTCTTTTCATAAGGTACCAACCGAACACTATACTCATCCTGGTCAGCAGAAGAGGTAGGAAGCTCACATTTCTCTAACACAAGTAAGTTAGAGAATCTTTATTCTAAAAAAGCTCAACCTAACAAGTAAATGAACAGAATGGGATATGACACTACTAGGCAAATCCCAAGGAGGCACTGTTACTTTTGAAATGAAAGGGCTAACTAAAATATGACAGAAATAACTGAAGACCAAAAACACTGATAAAAACCACCTTACACCCAGGGTTCATTTTAGTAACAATAATTCACTAATCAATGCAGATTAGCAATCATGGGGTGGTGGTTCTCTGTCAATTCCCTAGAGTCTATCTCAAACTAAATTAGTCTTTCAACTCTTCAAAACTCTACTGTAGATTTCCCTTCATACCCCCACCACATATACCCACACTCCCTCCTTCAACATCTCATTGGGCCTACATGGAAAACCCTATCTCCATGCACTAACTCTATGCAATTCTATCGGGGTGGATGCATGGGATGGTTTTCAAAACTCTAAAAAAGACCAGCTGACAGAGGAAATATCAACAGTGACCTTGAGCATATTGATCAAGCTCTGTTTCTCTGTTACAGAGGTAGGAAATTAAGCAGTCTTCTAAATCATTCATGGATTCCTTTTATGTTCTTCTCTTCAGCTCCTCCATCCCTCACCCAAGACAGGAATCTGTGTCCTTACATCTTTGGGGGGAAATGGTAAAGTTTCTTCTATCAAAATGTTCATAAAGAAGACTCAATTTTCTTTCCCCTACTGCTTAAGAATAGCCAGGGAAAATTTTATCCACAATCAACTAAATGACTGCTTTGGAAAGATACATGATTTTTGCTTCTTTTGTGGGGCTGATGGTTGAGTCTCCCTCAGAAACATATTTAAAAGATAATGAAAAGGAGAAGGCTTTAAGCACTTAATTTGTAACCAAAAGTTAGCTTGACTTCATTTTTCTAGCTAAAAGTTTTCTCTGATAGAGAATTTGAGATTGGCATATAGACCATTTAGACTGATAGATTGAGAGTCTGCCTATGTACTGGGGAGAGACCCATATTAAAAATGCAACCGTAAAAAAAAAAAATGCATGGAAGAAATAGAAATATCCACTGCCTCCATCGCCTAACACCCTAACATTTAAGCTGTCTGTGAACCAACCACCTAATGAGACCCTGGGAGGAGAGGAACAAGGGCTGTTACAGGTAGAAAGATAGAAAGGGGGTTAAGAAAGCTGAGGGTTAGGATGAGTTTGATTGATAATCTCTGTGGCCAGAGGGCAAGAAAGGGCACAGGGCAAGAGAGGAGGGGAGAAGGCTGCAGGGAGGTGTGCGGTGGACCATGTGCATGGACAAGAAAGTCCTCCTGGATTTAAGTCTGCCACTAACTCCAGGCTGACCCTTACAAGTCCAAGAGTCATCTGGGCCTCAGTTTCCCCAGGGAGGCTGCACTGACTGTGTGCCCTGCCTTTCCAGGTCTAACACCCAGAGGTTCTAGCACCCAAACCTGTCTTTCCTTATGACTCTACACCAAACTCTGGGTCTCCATGTTTTCAGTCGGTGGATGTTCAGACAGCTGCCTCTGCAGCCCAGGTAAGCAGAGCAGGCTGCGCCCTTCCTCTGTGAGGCCAAGGCTCTGGACACAGCTCTGGGTTCTCAAGACCTGGCACCGATACAGTGAACTCAGTTCACCTCACTCACTTCTGGCTGCTCCCAGCAGCTCCGCCATTTCACAAGCTGCCCTGGCTGTAGCTGGTCGTCCTAATGGCCATTTCTTCAGGCCACACCTAAGGACAGGTAGCAGCCATTCTCTGCGTCCCTCAATTGGCCTTCCTACTTCTTCTCTCCCCTTCCTGTGGCCAATGAGAGACAGATATCTCAGTTCCGGCCACATCAGAACATAAGCTTCCCAGGAGCCCTTTCTCCACCTCTTCCATCAGACTAAGCTGAGGCCTTTGGCACTGGTGAGCACACTCTACTTCTAAATTCCTCCACTCCCTTGATTTCCCTACCACCATTTCGAGGCCTTTCCGTCCTCAATCTGGCCATGTCTCCTCCTCCTCCAGCTTTGGTTGTCCCCAAGGCTCTCTGCTCTGCACTCTCTGGCAGCCCATCCACACTCCAGACTCTCACCTGGAGTTAGACTACCACTTCCCAATTGATGGTCTCTGGCCTGCGTTCTAATTCCCTATTTCTCACTGCTGGGAAACAGACACCTGTTCCAGGGAGGACCGCAGCCCTGCATTCAACTTACGCTAGCTCACAAAGCTGATGCAGCCCCTATCCTACCTAACGTCCTCTCCAGGTTCCCTACAGGAACACGGCCATCCCAGGCCACCCTGATAGCCTTCTCCCTCTCTGTCTTCTCCCTTCTCTGTCAGTCTACTTGATTGGATACTTCTCTGTCCTCATGCATCTGTGTCTCAGGCACATAAGACCTCCCCCCCGCCCAGAACACTGCACCCTGCCCTCATCCCACAAACCCAAACCTCTGCACAGAATTCCCTTTGCCACTTCCCTGCCTGGGGGACTCTTACCTTCAACAGCCAAGCTCAAGTGCCTTCTTCTACATAAAGTCAGCGCTGGGTCTCTGAGGCTGGGGCACCATCTGAGCCCCCATCAGAGACATTCATGGCAGAATGTATCACTTTGCTCTCTGGGACTGGCTTTTCCACAAATACATTGAGTAAATACTTCTCGAGGGTGAATCTCCCCTCTCTACAGCCCCAGCATATTAAACACTCAACCACGCATCTTAAAAATTGGCAAACTGACTTGATGAATCTGATCAGCATCTGCCAGATTTACATTTTTGATCATTCTCATTTTCTTCCCATTTCCCCAATTTTTAAAAATTTAATTTTCAGTTCTTACTAAGTACTACTGCACCTTGAACAAACAGGGGTCATGGGGGAGCTACACCCCCACACAACTGAAAGTCCACATGTTAATTTTTGACTTTCTAAAAACATAACTACTAATAGTCTGTCTACTACTAGTAATTACTGTTGACTAGAAGTCTTACCGATAATACAAGCAATTAACACTTACTTTGTATATGTATTATGTACTGTATTCTTACAATAAAGTGAGTTGGAGAAAAGAAAATGTTTTGAAGAAAATTATAAGGAAGAGAAAATACATTTACTGTACCGTATCTGTCAGAAAAAATCCACATATAAGTGGACCCACACAGTTCAAACCAGTGTGGTTCAAGGATCGGCTGTATATTACTATTTGTCTCTATAAAATATTTTAATTCCCAAAGATTATATTATATTACGATATAATAACTATTGTAATAACTAAAATTAACCATTAAAGTAACACTTGTTGATACTATATACAATAATAGTAGCTAATACATGACATTAACTACCTGCCAAGCTTTCTTCTAATTGTCTTCACATGTATTAAATCATTTAATCCTCAAACAGCCCTATAGGTACTAGATTATCTCCTTTTAGGGGAGAGAAAACTGAGGCACAGAAAGGGTGACTTAGTAAATGGGGCGCCTGAGTGGCTCAGTTGGTTAAACATCTGACTTCGGCTCCGGTCATGATCCCAGAGTCCTGGGATGGAAACTTGTGGAACAGAGAGCCCGCTTCTCCCTCTCCCTCTGCCCCTCCCCTCCCTCTGCCCATGTGCCCTCTCTCTCTCTCTCAAATAAATAAATAAAATCTCAAAAAAAAAAAAAAATGAAAGGTTGAATAACACAGCCAAAATCACCAAGTTACAGCCAAAGTCACCAAGTTGGTAAGTGCTGGAGCTTGGGTTCAAACCCAAGAAATCTGGCTCTACAGCCCACTAGTGAGCCAGACTGACCACTTCCCTGTATCTATCAAGTAGGGTCATTATTATCACCACTTTTTTTTAGCAATTAAGAAAAACAGAGGCTTTGGGGGGTTAAGAAATTCACCAAAGTGGTGCCTGGGTGGCTCAGTTGGTTAAGCATCTGCCTTCGGCACGGGTCGTGATCCAGGGATCCTGGGATTGAGTTCCATGTTGGGCTTCCTGCACAGGGGGCAGTCTGCTTCTCCTTCCCTCTACACCTCCCCATTCTCTCTTTCTCTCTCAGATAAATAAATACAATTTTAAGAAAAAAAAGAAATTCACCAAAGGTCACAAAGCTAATAAAGGGTAGATGCTGAAATTGAAAATCCCGTGTTTTGCTTAACTTTTCACAGTAGAGAAGACGAAATGAGCGACGATCGTACAGAGGTTATTAAAACACATCCACCCACAGTCAACACTGTTCATGCAGCAGGATTGCACCATGACCCAATACCCCAAATAACTGGGGGATCTGTTCAAATCATCCTAATTTTGCAGAAGAGTAGAGAGCCAGTGACTAGCTCAATCTCAAAGCCATGTCCCCTGGGTCCTGAGACTCCTGAGCTAGCTCTGTTCTGTTGTCTCTGTCATTATCCATGAGATCATTTTGTGCCTGGTCATTATGAATATGCATTGGTTCTGGGCACATCATTTCAAGCTTCCAGAAATCTGACCAGCACAACATAGAATTGCTTCTCCCTTGGTTCAAGGACAATGAAAGGTCAATAAAAGGGATTAAAATTAAGAGTAGGTTTTAGCAGGTTTTTCAAGAAGCCTCAGGATTCCCCGTTGGAGAGCCACCACCAGCAGAGCCTGTTCCTTAAAGCAGACAAGGTGTCTGCAATCACAAACATGTGATGATCTCTGGGAACTTCATCTCTGAGAATTCAAACATTGTGCAACATAAAATCTTCCTCAAAAACAAGCTTTTCTCCCCCTTCTTAGTTTTGAGATAACACCTCCCTTTCCACTGCACTTTCATTTTCCTGGTTAGAGATGATTATTAAGCCAAAATGATGAAAAGATTAGCCTATAAAATAAAGAAAAAGCATATCCAATTTTGGAGAGAAACAGAAAAAGAAACCAGAAGTAGAGACAGATGGATCAAAATAACAAAAGGGAAAAAAGAGAGAGAAAAGAATAAGTAAAAGAAATAATAACACTGAAAATTTGCCCAGACGAGTGGTAGCTGCCCAGATTTGGATCCTGTTATTGCCACACACCACATATGCATAGGTGATGCCAGGCAGGTAGGTGACTTGATCTCCTTGGACATCAGTGACTTCTTCTGATACATGAGGGAGTTGAGGGTTATGTGAAATAATATATACATGCAAAGTACAAAAACATGCTTGGAACAAAGCAAATGCTCAATAAATGATTGAGCTATGGTGGCGGCGGTGGTGATTTTAAGGAAGACATCAATTTTACCAACCAACATGGCGGCTCCCAGGGGACTGTGGGAATGTGAGCCTCTGAGATGAGACAGGGTTGGCAAGGCACAAATGTAAGAGGCTGGAGCTTCACACTGCGACTCGACATGCTCCAGTTTCCTTGGTTTTGTACAAAGGCATGTGCAACTTTTAGAATTCCCAGGTCATGTTTCTAAAAGATTTCTCAGTTCCTTTCACACCAAAGTTGTAATAAATTCTGGCGCACATTGCCAGGGGAGAAGTTCCAGTAGCTTGGCAGTTGTGTGCTCTAGTGTAGGTTAAGTCATTAAAGAAAGAATAAAAATCTTACAGCAGAAACAATAAGGCGCAACACACAACTAAAAAGCAGATGCCACAAACACTGTGTAATTAGGGATTTGTCAAACTGGAAGGTTCTAGAGGCCAGTATTTTGGAGGCCCAAGTGGAAACCAACTCTCCGATTTTTTGACAAAAGCCTCTTGATAGCATGAGCCAGAAGTAATCTTTCTCTCTGAACTCCCACAGCAATATCTGTGCTCCTCTTCTAGAAAATACAGAAGCCACTTGATTGCAAAGTACTACTTATTTAGCCTCAAAAGCACACTCCTTTCTCCAGGTACACACACACTAGGCCCTTCACACACATTCAGTGAATCAGTGAACACACTCAAGAGATTCCCATCCCAGATCCTCAGTGTTCTAACCGGTGTGGATGACAAAGATGATAAAGACAACTGGACTGGGGCAGCCAACCTTTCCAGGAAATGACTGGTTTTGACCTGTGCAGCATGATTCTGGTTTGGGGATTTGCCATTCTTATTGATTAAATGGGAGGGAAAGAAGCGGGAACAATCCTTTCTAAAACTTCTGCAATGTGATTTGCATTTTCAAATTGCTGCTAACGTCATCTGTTTAGAGGTCTCTGGAGAAATACAAAGAGAGGATTAAGAAGGGGCCTTCTTTCATGAAATGCATGAACTTGAATTAAATAGGATTTATGACTCCCTGGTTCCTCTCTACTTCTCCAACCTCCCAGAGAAAACGGATTCTACTGCATAAATGGGTTTGCCAGAAACATTTTATAAACGTCCAGTCCTCAAAGTAACTAAATTGTGAGAAGGAAAATAAAATACTCAAATACTCAAAAAGATAGGAAAAAAACCCCAAAGGGCTGATTTTCCCCAATCAATCCAAATTAAAATGTTAATCACTCTGATGGATGGGGTTCTAGTATTTTGATTTATACTGGGTATCGGACACTTTGTCATCGTATGTGAACCCTCTGGGGATATCACTCAGAAGAACACAGTCCTTGGCCCCGAACCCTGCACATGGTAACCACTAAAGAGAAGTAGTTGTTGACTATGTACCATGTCAATGAACCATCTGAAATAAACACAGAGAAGACAGACATCTGAATGAATGAAGGTCTTCTCTCTCTCTCTTCATAGATACACCCAAATAAACACACATATTCACATACCGTCAAGGATAACCATCAAACTCTTCACACTTAACACAAATAACCTCACTCCACTCCCAGAGCACACACCATGAAGAATAAGCAACCTCTCACTATCCAGAAGAGGGAAAGATGGCCAGGAAAGATGAGGAGGAGTCCACCCAAGGTCACACAGCCAGTAGCCCACCCTACTGGACGAGAACCCAGTTCTGTCGGACTCGGCCTGTGCCTTTCCATTGGGTCACACTGCTTCCTTCAGTCATGATGCCTTTGCCCACAACATTTATGGAATTCACTTTCAAATCTCACCTCTAACACCCAATACATTAGCTTGAATTACTTGAACTCATCCTCATTGGCAGTTCTACCCCAAACCATTCTCCTAGCTGCCCCCAAGTGTTCTTTCCACACATACAAATAATTAGGAAGCTGCTCCTACACCAAAGTCCTTCAGGATAAATCCTATCCAAGGGGTGTCCAAGGGGCCTCCAGGGTGGTCCCCCCAACTCTCTCATCCCAATTCTCTGCACCCATTCCCCACTTGCCCAAACTGAAGTCCTTGCAAATGTATGGTTGCCATAGGTTTCTCATTTGTTCATGTCTTGGGACAGGAAATTCCTATTTCAGAGAAATAGTTGAGAATTATTCAGAGTCAAGTTGAATAATGTGGGTGATCTAGCCAGGTCACACTGTTTAGGGTCCAAAACCATTGCAACAAAAATACATCAAGATAAAGACCACTGTTGAGGCGTGCAAGTCAATCACTGTATGTTCCAAATGTCCCTTCGTAGGCTGCTCAGCAGTCCTGAATAAACATCCCTGAGGGTAACTGTCCTCAAGAGTATTTATTACATTATACTTCAGTGGTCTCTCCTACTGGAGATGCAGAGGCTGGGCGATGAGAGGATGTTCACAGGATGACAACAGCCCTGTACTTCTCATCTGAGAAACAAGCTCTCGAAGACCTTCCAGAAGCTTCCGCAAGCCTCAGAGACTTCTTTCGGTCTCTCATGTATGATCAACCTTCTCACACGTGGGGAAGTAAGCCCAGCACCCCCCACCCACTTCAAGACACAGGCCAACAGATAACATAAGATGAGGCATCACAGCTTGATCAAAGGCACCGGTTTAAGAAAAATCATTTCTGCAAAAGTCAATTCTCACCAAGCTGTTACCATATCTGGCAAGGTAACAGGACGACAAGTTAACAGACGACGTCAGGCTGGGCTGCTATACTCCAGAGTGCAGCCCCTTACAAATGCTGAGGCAAAGAAACGTCACTCCCTCAGAAAATGTGGCACTTGGTGATATGACAAGTACAATGGTATTTATCATCCACATCCACAGCCTAATGGACACGAGCCATATCTGAAAAGGGAAAGGGTGATTCAGCCCATTAAGTATGCAGAACATCATCTTTCAACACAAGATGGTCCTTGATGATTTTTTTTCTACATCCGCAGGCTCCCTCCAAGTGAGAAAAATGCAGAAGCAAAACAAGCCACAGCTCTGCGAGAGTCACAGTCACAGCAAAACTAGGGATCGCTGGGTGGGGAGCAGCCCCAAGGAATATGCAGAAGGCTCTTCTCCTCACAGTGCTACTCCCTAGAGAGGGGCCATAAGCTCATCCCCAAACTGCTGCTTTTCCTTTCCTCGACTTCCCTAGAAATGTTTTGCCAAGCTTTCGGAGAGCTAGTTTTCAAGTGGGTTCAGATCAGAGATTTCCAAAAAGAAAGCTTTCTGTAAAAACTTGAGTCCCAGCCAGCCTGCCTTCCTGGCTTGCTGAGCCCTCCCCGCTGAACTGAAGATGAATTGTTTGGCCCTTAATGCGATAGAAGACATAAAGTTGTCCTTTGGTGAGACTTTAATCACCAACCCTGCTCCTCCCTCCCACCGACGTGTTTTCCGGGAGGCCATCTTACAATCCTTTCAACAATTCTCTCTTATGCAACTATTTAGTTTTAAAACACCCTCCGAGGTATTATCTAAAAGTCATCCATTAAAAAATCATTACAAATGGCCCGGCTATAAACGACTCTACCAGCTAAGAGATTCCCAAGTTAAAGTAAAAAAAAAAAAAAACTAAAGGAATTACCATAATAAGGGGTTAGTTAGCTCCTTGTTGAATCTTTTGCTCTCAGTCAATATAAAAGACTCTCAGGACTCCGTGTTGTTTTCAACCTACTGCGTTTAAATGGAGCGTATACTGACAGAACTAAAGAACTCTCTAAGCCATGTCAATTCTATCCCTGCATTGTCCCATGAGGATACTTGATATAATTGTCCATGGGCCCCCCAAATCAGTGCAAATGTTTGAGACTCTTTCCACCAGAGGGCATTCGTTTCACTGAAAATAAAGATTTTTTTCAACTGGCTAAATTCAGGGTACAAGAGAGGGTTAGTTCCACTAAAATGGCCAAAATACAGATTTTGTTTATTAATGTGGAAACTCACACTTTTGATGGGATGCAAAAAGGCTGTCTTCAGCGGGTAGTTCTTGAATTAAATGCAAAGATATTACATGAGTACGGAAAAATCATTATGCTCCAGACAGTAAGATATACTTGAGATTTTTGGAGCTCTACAGAAGTGTCAACAAAAAAATACATGCAAAGAGCATCCAGCTATAATGAGAGGCTAACTTTAGGGGCTAGAGTTAATTTTAGATTACTTTGGGGAACTCTAACTGCTAGTGTCTTAAGATTCTTCTCCATCCTAGAAGTAGTAAAAGACTCCCACCAAAACATTTTTTTTAAATGCCTGCTTCTAAAAGATCTATCACCTCTCTTCTGACTAGACTACCCAGTTACTTTGCACACATAGGTCTGGACACTAAAAGATAAAAACAGGACTGGCCTTCTTTGGAAAAGTTATGGAAAGAGGAAGAAAAGACAATGGAACACACAAAGGCCACACATTTACCATTTATACTGTGAGTCCGGACAATCTTTTATAAAAAATAAAATCCATGTGAAGCTACAACAAGCACCATCAAAAAGGACTCAAATGCAGAATTCCTGAGAGAATCTGTATCAGAACTAAACCACCTTTTTTTTAAGATTTTATTTATTTATTTATTTATTTATTTATTTATTTATTTATTTGGTGGGGCAGGGAGCGCAAACGGGGGAGGAGCAGAGGGAGATGGACAAGCAGACTCTACGCTGAGGGCGGAGCCAGATGAGGTTCAGTCCCACAACCCTGAGATCATGACCTAAGCCAAAATCAAGAGTCAGATACCCCCCTGACTAAGCCACCCAGGCGCCCCAGAACCAAACCTCTTTTTGTTTACCTACCAAGAATATATCACACAAAGTTGGCCTTATCCCTGGAATTGGCACCCACCATATAAGTCAGAAAATCCTTCATTTCTTTCCTTTACAAAAAAGACAGAAAAGAACTATTCCAAGTATGATGGCTCATATTTCTACCTATAACCATCTGATACACTAGCTCTTACCTAGGAATCAATAGATCAATAAGGACTGTTGATCAGTGAGGTCTAGCACCATCCCCCAAGCCTGAAGGCAACCTTGAACATACCTCTTTCTCTTTATACAGTCTCTCTGTTTTCATATATAAAATGGAAGCATCCCCAGTAGGAATCACAGACACTTAAGGCAAAATTTCACGAGTGTTCTCTCGAGCTAGAAATTCTTTTTGCACCCATCTCACTGCTTATGTACCTGCCTAAGAAAAGCCTAACCAGCAACCTGTTAAAAAATACGTGGAATGCTGAATGGTGGGCCATTATTTTTTAGATGTTTTGCTAATCTGTTCTTCTAAGACAGGGATCACCAAACGTTTTCCATAAGGGGTCAGATACTAAATATTTTAGGCTTTTCGAGCCATATGGTCTCGGTCACAATTACTCAACTCTGCTATTGCAGTGTGAGAACAGCCCTAGACAGTCCATAAACAAACGGGTAGGGCTGTGTTCCAATAAAACTTTATTACAAAAACAAAGCACCAGATTTTTCCTGCGGGCCTTAGTTGGACAACTTCTGTTTTAAGGGGATAACTCACGTCTTTTTCTTCTCCTTATACTGGGAAACTGATGTGTAGCACATCCCAGAGATTCCCTAATGGCAGGTGTGTTAATCACAACTAGATTCTTAAGGGAAAAAATAATGTAGGATCCCATCTATAACAGCTTATTCTATATTCACAAAAGCCAGCTGCCAGGGTGCTCCTCGTCAGAGGAGTTAATGCAGTTTGTTAATGTCAGACACTGTTTGAAGTGTCTTGGTTTCTTCTTGGCACCTCTGGTTTTTGCTTTTATCAGCAGTGGGTAGAAACAGAGAAGGAGGCTTCTCCAGAGAGGAAGTCCAATGTAGCATGAGGATCTCACACCCAATACCTGTGAGAAAAGTTCTTCAAATTTACACACTCTTTGCCCACCTAACTAAATGCCTCCCCTTCCCGTTCCTGAACATTTGAAGAGCAAGTAGGGTCATCCACTCCTCACTGAGCCTTTAAACAACCCACCACCACTGTGCTGTTCCCATGACAGGGGCACAAGAAGGTACAGCAGGTGTATGAGCCCATACACAGAACACCCTTCTCAGACAATCTTCTCCCTCTTACAGAGCAAGAAAATTTCTGAATCTAATCTGTCTTAGTGTGTTTAGACAAAAATTTGGTACAGACAATGCAAAGCACTCTTTAAAAAAAAAAAAATCACTCCTATTTTTGCTTTTACCGAAAAAGGGAAGATGGGAGTAAGGGGGTGGGTGGGTGGAAACTGACCTCTCCAACATAGCAGATGAGTTGTCTTTTCAACTTGGCCTTAGCCTAAACAACAAATCTGTGTGTTCCATTTCTTTGCTTATTAAAGCATTTTCTTTTTTTCTTTTTTAAAGATTTACTAATTTATTTTAGGGAGAGAGTGCCCGAATGGGAGGGGCAGAGGGAAAGGGAGAGAGTGAATCTCAAGCAGACTCCCTGCTGAGCGCAGAGCCCAACACCGTTCTCCATCCCAGGACACTGATATCACGACCTGAGCAGAAACCAAGAGTCAGATGCTTAATTGACTGTGCCACCCAGGCGCCCCAAAGCACTTTCTTTCCACAGAGAACAAGTCCCCTTGGAAAGGAGTGCATTTTATAAATATAGAAAAATCAAGTTGTAATGGAAGTTCTAAATCAATTATCAGGCTTCCAACGGAGTTGATGTAAAACCTTCAGAATCTATGTTTATCTATGTGTATCTATGTTTGATGGACTTTTTTTTAATCATTATTACTCATTAATATTTTTACTCTTGTCGGTGTGCCCAGAGACCTTGGTGAGATGAGCATTTTATAAACCTGATAAATAAATAACTAAAGCCTCCCAATCAATACCTCCCAAGGGAGGGGGAAGGAGGCACTCAAATCTGTGTTAAAGTCAAGGTCCCCTCTTCTGCTAAATGCTGGCGGAAGGGGACAGAGGCAAGGAAAATCTCATCTCACTGCATGGGGCTCAACACAGCAAGATGGCTCCTTCCACTTATCGCCTCAGTAGAGAGGAAGCTTCCACTGTGTCAGGCTCCAGAAGGCATGCCAGGACGTGGAAACATGACATGGGTGCCCGTGAAGCAAAGTCTGCCAGAGTAAGCTGGGGGGTCACTTGCTCAACCACGAGATTCATCGGAACAGTGGTATCTGGGGTTCACACTTAAATTCCCTAAGAAAATTCTTCTGTCAACACAGCAATAAAGCACTCTCGAGAGGGACTTCAGAGAACTCGGTAGCCAAACTGAGCCCAAGGGGAATTCCAGGGTAAGTCTCTTGAAGAGGTATAAAGCCTTATTAGTGCAAAGAGGATTTACTATGCCCCTGGTCCAGCCATGGATGCAGGTGCCTTGCTCCTGAATTTGTGATTCATTATGCTTCTACAGATCACCCAATTATAAGGAATCATCACCAGCTGGCATCTGTAGAGCCTCCCTCTCTTCTAAAAACATCAGCAACAATCAGAAGGCACCTACAGGCCTTTCCATAGAAGAAAAATCTGCTGAGTTGGCTGTTGGCTTATTTAAAGGGAGCAAATAGCCAGGCTGGTGATACCCACAATGTAAAGGAAGACTTTAAAAAAAGGAAAAAAAGGAAAGAGAGAGAGAGAGAGAGAGAGAGAGAGAGAGAGAGAGAGAGAGAAAGAAAGAAAGAAAGAAAGAAAGAAAGAAAGAAAGAAAGAAAGAAAGAGAAAGAAAGAAAGAAAGAAAGAAAGAAAGAAAGAAAGAAAGAAAGAAAGAAAGAAAGAAAGAAAGAAAGAAAGAAAGAAAGAAAGAAAGAAAGAAAGAAAGAAAGAAAGAAAGAAAAAGAAAGAAAGAAAGAAAGAGAAAGAAATCACACTGTTCAAATGAAGTTCAAACAAAATCATTTCGGCTACCATCCTGCCTGAAGGTAAGTCTATCTATGAATCACCAAGGGCAAATAGGACATAATTATTGTAGAAGACCTTGAAAAAAAGAAGCTTCTACTAGCAAACCTAGTGCATAATCAAAAGGTCATGACAAAAAATGGCCAGTTAGCCCTGCTTTGCAATGGACTGTTGCTGGTTTGGGGAATTTTGAAGAATTTGGGGAGCTGGCTGACTTCAGACTGATAGCTTGTTAGGAATACCTTCCACCATGGAAATCAGCAAACTGTATACATTAGGGCCCCAACCCCACTCCACCCCTGTGAGCTGTTGTTAAACATGTGTCAATGTAAGTTTGTCACCTGCTTTGCAAAACAGCTCCAGATCTCTCTTCTCCAGACTCTTAATGTTTTGGAGAGTGGAGAAAAACTCTAGTAGGAGTCAAAGCAGGAATCACATTTACAATTTTCTGTAAGATTTCGCCTCTAGGTAGAGCAAAAGAAAATCAACTGCTTTGTAGCATAAACCATTTACACACAACAAACCTGCTCTATTAGAAAGTTACCTCTGCTATTCTTCCCAGTGTTTGCCAATCCTTCAAACATCTCTGAGAGTCTCTAGAGCTCTCTAAATTAGGTCGTATCTCTCAAAGCCCAGGATAAGAACAGGTTCGGTATTTGAATGGCACAAGGGACACTGTGAAGAGCCACAGGGACCTTGCTACTTTGGATGCACAACCCCATCTGTTTTCTTCATGCAGCCTCTCCGTTCTTGTGACGAGTGAAGCTGAATGACCAGACTGGAAGTGATTTGCCTGCTGGAGTCTTTCTGATAGAAACAACCCTTAGTACAACCTGGGGACTGGGAAATGTATCTTCCGTGGCTTCCAAAAAAATATTTATTGGCCCTAAGACTCAATAATAAAGATGTTCTAATACCAATGGTCGGGAAATGATTCTCCATGGGTCCCTCACATTTCTGTCTAGCTCACAAAGAGAGGCACCGAATGCCCTTTGTTCTAGATTATTATTTTTAAGGAAGTCTATATACCAAACAGCCTCAGAAGATAGAGATAGGGCTTCTGGAGCAAAGGGAAAGCATGCTGACCATCCATTAAAAGAATCCGGATTCTCTAAACTCAGGGTTCCTTTTCTCTAACACAACCTACAGCATGGGCAGGCATCCATCTGGGCTCATCGGCATCACCCCCACGGGGCCTCAGGACCGGGAGACCTGATGCACATACACCACTCATGCAGCTTCCTCTGTCTCTGACCCAGGAGTCTCCTGTCTTCTGCCACTATCTATGACATTGTGGCAGGCTAACTGGCTAGCTGACAAGGAGAGTACAATCTCAGACCTTTCACCGTGCTTGCCACCTGCTACTATATGGCATTTAAAAAGTAATTGAGATCTACAGTTCTATCTCTGTCCCTATCCAGCCACCCACCTGTGGACCTAACGAGGACTCACTGTGTCCGCAGATTCTGGGTAGCTCTCCTGGACGATAGTGTATAAGACAGCCCACAATGGAGTTACCAGGATGAAAACTGTAAAGCTGTCACACTCTCTTAAAAGTACCTATGGGCAGGGCGCCTGGGTGGCTCAGTCGGTTAAGCATCTGCCTTCAGCTCAGGTCATGATCTTGGGGTCCTGGGATCGAGCCCCTGTGTCCAGCTCCCTATTCAGCGGGGAGCCTGCTTCTCCTTCTGCCCCTCCCCTCGTTTGTGGTTCTTTTCTCTCTCTTTCTCTCAAATCAATAAATAAAACCTTTAAAAAAAATAAAAAAGAAAGAAAAGTACCCATATGAAAGTAAGGAACAGGAACAAAATGATGACTGGCCTTAACGTCTTTTGTGCACTCTAGGGCAGGGCTCCTCAAGCTCTGAGGAACATATAAATCACCTGGGAATCTCATTAAAATGCAGAGTTGGATTCAGCGGGACTGGGATGAGGCCCAAGATTCTGCATTTTTAACAAGCTCCGAAGTGATATTGAGGACGCCGGTCCAAGGACCATACTTGGAGAGCGAGGTTCTGACAGCAACCAAATATAAATTGTATACATGTTAACACCCTGATATTTGCATAACCTCTTAACATTTTTAATAAAAAGATCTACGACAACTCAGGAAGTCATAAATCAGAGAATGCCTCCACTGGTTTAGTAAAGGGTGCTAGAAAAATTCCTGAGTACATGATTGCGACTGCTTATATACTTATTCCAAAAATTATCTATATATGTCATGAATTATTCTTTATTCCAAATGATAAACACATTCCATTCAAAGAAGGAGGAACACAGGAAATATGCAGAAGACCATCCTAGGTTATGCAGTCTGCAGACTAGCAAGCATAAAAGACACAAGGGCAAATTGCAATCCTTACAGTTTATACTGAGCTGTCTTATACATTATTGTCCAAGAGAGCTACCCAGAATCTGAGGGACACAGTGAGTCCTCATTGATCATTAAATTTCTGGCTAAGCTAATGCCAATGGACTAAGCATATCAGGGAAAGAGAAAATAGCATGTGGACAGAGGACTAACTTTATAAAGAAATGTGCTTGAGGGAAAGCCCAGTGGGCAGGGAGGCAGGGCCTGAGTTGTGGTCCTCATAGTGCCCCCCCCCTCGCTGTGGGAACTGAGGGAAACAAGTCAATCCTCACCGGGAAGTGAGGTGGAAGGGGGGGTGTGCTCCTCGCCACTTCTCCCTCCCATCTTGGCTGTAAGTCCAGGTCACCTGCACTGAAGTGACCTCTCAGCCTCAAGGCCTATTTGTTAAAACTGTTAGCAGCCCAAAAGAAATCAATCTTTCTGTCTCATTTTCTTCACTTGAGAAAAAGTCTGCATGCCAATTTGAAAAGCATGTCAGAGAGAGAACACAGAAATAAAAGAAAGGTGGAAAATGTATTTGACAATTTTATTGAGAAATACTGCGTGACACCAAAATTTCCTTCACTCCCTTTCTTTCACCTTGCCTTTCTTTTGACTTCTTCCCTCCTTCCTACCCTCTCTCTTTCTACTACAAAGACAAGTGGGAAGGCAGCAAGGTGTCATTCGGTTTTCCACACATTCTTTTATTCTCATGAGGTTGGTGATGATCACTTTAAAAAAAATTTCTCCGGTCAAATATGCTTAAGAAATCCTAGGTTACACAGAGTTCAAAGGTTTCTTCACCAAGGACTGTCTCAAAGCCTTAACAGGGCCATACACACCATGACTCACCAAGAGCGGTGTGGGGGGCTGCATTTTCCATATCTCACTGCCAAAACCAGCCTCATCCCCCTTGCTAAGGTTCTGAGGAAATCGCTCTGAGAAAGAGACCTCCGGCCCAAAGATTTTAGACACCACAGCCAAGCTGTTGCATTTAAATTAGTTCTACCTGGAATAAGCTTTGTGGCCTGGGGGCAAGTCATATAACCCCTCTGAACCTCCAGTCTCTTCATGTGTAGAAAAAGTCAAATGACATCTACCAGATGGTAGATGCCCTTGATTTTGTCACAAAATGAGACCAAGTGTGCAAAGTGCCAGGCACAGAGCCCCCTCTGCCACCTGGCTTTTCAGATTCAGAGGTGATTTTAACCCATGTCCATTGAGGGCTGGCCAGAAAAGTATCCACCTTACTGAAAACTACTCTTGGAGATGAGGCACTGGCCTCTTCTCTGACCTCACCCACCATGTCAGAGCCTGGCGTGTGTCTCATCCCGTCCACTCAAACTTGAAGATTCCCGTCCAACGGCTGCCCACCAGGCCGTGTGGCTCTGTGGTCAGTCCCAACTAACAAACCCACCAAATGAATGAGGGTGAGAAAAGTAACACTGAGACAGGAAAGGTCACAGAAAACAAACAGGCAGAAATGGTCACAGAAAACAAACAGGCAGGAAGGAGGCCAGGCCAGGCCAGGCAGCGTGACTATCCGGAGTCAGACCAGGCTTCACCTCTCAGGAGGAATATGGCCTGGGGCAAGCGAAGTCATTTCCAAGAGCCTCGCTGTCCCCATTAAAAAAAATAAAGATAACCATTCCTATCTCACAAAGCCGTGTTGAGGAATGAAGAGAGACTGTATATATAAAGCACTTCACACAAAACCTAGCACAGAGTAGGAACTCAGCAAGAAAAGTCAAAACTGAGGGCAAGTATTCTTGTTGGAGCTAAGAGGGAAAAACAGACACTGTGATTCTCAACTCCAATTCTCTGATTTCTGGATTAGAAACTGGATATCATAGTCCTTCTGAGGAAATCCCCCCCAAAAAGGAATATACACAGGGTAGAAAGTTTCACTGCCTACAACTGACTTCAGATACACCCAATGAGTGGTAGTGGATATAGTTCTCATGCTGCCTTCTGAGGGGCAGAGAGCGAACTTCTCCTGGACTCCAAGAAGAATAAAGTCAGCAACGGAAAAGCCACAGGATTTCAGATTTGCTGAAGAAGGACCTCCAGCCTGACCATCCTCGTGGTCAGGTAGAAAGGTCACTTCCTTCCAACAGGACACCCCTCACTTCCTCTGGCCACTAATATGTTCTTCCCACGCCCTTCCGTATTTCTGAATCTGAGGTCCGTTCCCTCACTGCAGAGGCGGCTCCACCGGGCAGAGACTGTAACTGTCCCCAGGGTCTAATTCCGGCTGGCCCGAACAGGCTCTCAGTCTTTGTTGAAGGCATGAAGGGATCCTACATTAGGTATTTAATAAGTATGACCTCTCAAGGATTTATAGTCCATTTAAACCAGATGAAGACATGAGACCAGAAATTTTTTTTAAAAATTAGTAAGGTTATTTATAACGGGTAAATAGGCTTGGCAGTCACCAAATCAACACAAACAGGATCACTCTTCACATTTAGATGTTCTAACACTGCCTCTTAACGATTTCCCTATCAATCCCTGAACTCCGTGGCTCTGCTGTGACTTTAGGACCAATTCCAAACTGCGGAGCATGGGAGGAAGGCCCCTGTCCACCCCTCCATCATCTCCTACCTTACACTCCGGAATATCAAAACTACCCCAACACGAACCCTCAGCCCTTGACAGGCACCTCCTTCTTCAGCTCACCCGTGCGGTGAATGCCTACTCACGCTGGCAGACCCCACTTAAAGGTCAACTCTCCTGTGAAGTACTCCCTGGTTTCCGCAGACAGAATGAACCAGCCCTCCCCTGTGTCGGACTGTGTCGATTACCTACCGCCGCATCATCTGCCCAGATGTCAGCCCTCCTCTGCCTCACAAACTTCTTGAAGGCAGGTGGTCACATACGCTTATGTATTTCCTGTGCCTGGCACATTATACACCCTCAGTAAAATGTATATCAAAAGAACAAATATATGGATTCGTGACCACGGCTACACTTTCTATTCCCCCATCACTAGCCCTCCCAGCTAACGACCTTACAACCAACAACCAATGACAGGAGACCACCGCGAAGGTTCTGAGGTCAACTTTATGGCACTTTAGGGGGCACCTAATATTGCTAAGCACTATCTTATTAACCTTTAGGTTGTCCTCAGAAATCCTCTGAGTCGGTGCCGGTATGCCCATTTTACAGATAAAGAAAATGATACTCAGACTTACATCACAGATAACCCAGTAGAACCTGGTGTCAAACCTAGGTCTCTGCTTTTCCGCTACCCTATCTGGCCATGAGTGCCCATGTCGCTTCACTCTTGACCCCTGTAGAACGGTGTTCTCTTCCCAACTGTCCTCCCTCCTTCTTGTCACCTCTTAAATTGTAACCTCAATGGGCCCTCAGATGGCACCTGGCTGCCAACCTTCTCCCAGCCCACTGTACCTAACCCCACCATAACCTCTCTTCCAAGTCCTCTTGCCCCAAAGCCTAACCAACCACTGCCTTCTCATGCTTCAGTATATCTTCTGCCCAAGTCTCCTGAGTGGCTTTGAAACAATTTACAAGAATAAATCATGTATACCAAAAAGACATGGTGCCTTCTTCTGTACCTCAGTTCAAAAAACATCTACTGAGGGTTAACTCTGCCTTCCATCATAGCAAGTACGGGGACATAGAGATACTAAAACAGTTATTGTCTTTGAGGAGTTTTTAGGTTAATAGGAGGATTAATAGGTAAGCATATTCTTTCACTGTGACAGGCTAAGCATTTTTTTCTTGATAACTATTCACAGTAATACAAACCTACACAAAAGGGACTTCTTCAGCAGCACCTGGGTGGCTTAGTCAGTTAAGCATCTGACCCTTGATTTCGGCTCAGGTCATGATCTCAACGTCATGGGATCGAGTCCCACTTGAGGTTCCATGCTCAGCATGGAGTCTGCACGAGACTCTCTCACCCTCTCCCTCTGCCCCTCCCCACTCTCTAAAATGAATAAATAAATAAAATCTTTTTTTTTAAAAGGACTTTGTCTATCTTGAGGGTTTTTTTTTTTTTTTAAAGGGACTTTATCTATCCTGAGGGTATCAGAGTAGGCTTCCTGGAGGAGGTGATGCCTGAGCTTCATCTTTAAAAGATAAGTAAGAAATAACCAGGCAAAGGGATGGATGAAGAGTGGTCCAGAAAGAGAGAACAGCTGTGGTCTGTGGTAAGTGCTGACATCATCACACAGAAACTTTAAAGATCTCTGGTAAGGTTTTCATGAATTCTTGCTGAAATTTTCACATGTGTAGTACCTATAGCAGGAATGAGTAATTCAAACAGGAGCCAAGCAGATGCTGGATGCAAGTCCATGTCATCATTGCCATTATCCCCCCATTATTTCTTTAAGGATCTCTCGTGGAGATTGGTAACTCCTATGAGATGCATTAGGGCTTTCAGGACCTGGCGGTCCATTTATCAGCCTGGGAATGTCACTTTCTGAACCTATCCTGGTACAGTACTGTCACAGGACTGAGCAGGACCATCTCCGTCCTCTGTTCCAAAAGCACACTCCTAAAGCCCTGCGCTGTTTTCACCTTCTCTGTACCCCCGTGTTTCTATAAACTACCCACACTGCGTCATAAACTGGACAAAGCTCTCTGTATGAACAAAGCACAGCCAATTCATATGGCTTGATTCAAGCGCTTGGTTAGAAATTATTTTCAGTCACTCCCATTCTGGGAAATTAAGTATGGTGTTTGGTAATATATTTTGTTATCTCTTAATAAAGAGATAGTCTCCCCCAATTTTAGTAAGTCATGAATTTTGACGTTGGAATGCTTCTTCGAGCATCCAGAAATAGACATTTTAATACCCCAAAAAGGAAAGAGAGTTAGTGGGGCAGCAACTGGAAGAGCTAAAGCATCCAGTAAGATCTGGATATGGATTGTGGTTCTGCCAATTACTAGCTCTGTGACTTGGGCACACTAATAAATGTCTCTGGACTTCAGTGAACTCATTCTGAAAATGCAGGATTATTTAGAAAAATCGGAGAAAATTTGTCAAGGACATGGCACACAATGCCCCCTCCCTCAATAACTGGTAGCTCTAACCTATACCTCACTTGATCTTTTTAATTAAATTTTCAGATCATCCACTCGTACACAGATAGCCCAAATTAGCAAACAAGAGCTACAAATAGTTTTAAACACACTGATAAAAGAGTATCAAGTAACATTACATTTCTTAGAGCTCTGACAGAAAATATTGTCTTAGAGCCGCTGCTCAGAATTAGACCTGGAAACAGTGTCCATGGACAAGTGACTGAGCTCAAGAAGAGTCCCCAGGTGAGGGGGAGGCAGGAAAGGGAAGAAGCAGCCAAGCAAGGCTGCAATTTTAGGTGAGGACTCAGTCTCGGTCTGATCCTGCAGGGGGCTCTGGAGTGTAAATGACACCACAGATCATGCAGAGAATCTGTAAATGACCCCCGAGGGAGGCTGGTCAACCTTCACCTGTCAGCCATCAGCAAAGGAGGGGTTGAGGGAAGGGTTCGGAGGGTGCTTAGGTCCCAGCCACTTCCAGCTGTGTGCTGTGTGCGCAAGTGTGTGTGTTGGGTCGGGGAGGAACTCTGCTAGCTCAACGCTTGCCCTCTGAAGGTTCCAGAAGCAAACAGACACAGAAGCCAGGCTGAGCACCCAGGACCAGTGAAGGGAATCTGAGGGTGGCCGGGAGAGCACAGACATATATCTGCCACATGAATCAAGAGAATTTCATGGAAACGTATCTTCGGTGACACCACCTTCCAATCACTGCAGTTGGTTCCCCACCAAGGGATGTACACTTAACTGTAACCGCATTCATTTTTCTTCGGTAATTTGCAAAGAACGAAGTTTGAAGTAAATAATTCCTGCGAGTGTAAAATTCAGTTTTGAAGGTTTGCCCTCGGGCATCAGAAGATGTGTTCTTCAACGTATTACGGTTGTGGTTTTCTGCTGAAGGAGGCTGCTGCCAGGCACGAATAGAGGGGCACGGACCCTGCACAGATGGAACCGACTGGGGAGGGTAGCTGGCCAACCCCTCAAGCACCAGGGAAAAGTTGGCAGCAACATTCTGCAGCTCTTTCACATGTGCATATTCATGTAACCAACCACGCTGCTCAGAGGGTCTGGGATGCTATTTAAATTGCCTTGTGGAATCCATGCATTTGGTTAACACAGATCTATAGTACAGAGATTCAAGACTCTGCTTTATCCAAATAAAGTTCTCGTAATTAAAAAAAAACTATATGTAACTTCTTCTACTTCTATGTCCTGATTTGTAGAAAGAGTATGCTGACCCAAAGACTTCAAGTAACAGGGGCTTGATGGAAACAGCCAATTGGGTCAGTAGCCTGGGTCACAAGATCACCTGAGAATTAACTATCGTTATAAATTACTACAAAAACATGAAATATCCACATAATTTTTAAATAACACATGCAATTAATTTGCTAGGGTTTTGAATGGTTCAGTACCTACACCTCCTTTTTGAGATTTTCCAATAATGTGTAAAATTTGGTCATTTGTAACTTAAAGCAATTAGGTCGACACATCTGGAGGAACCAAACTAGAACAGGAGAGTACCTACAAATGCTGTATAAACAGATACGTTAAAACAAATGTCACGTAGAATTTCTGAAGGGCCCAACAGAAAGATAACACTGATAATTAATGGGCACCTCAAGTTTTCACACCTAGATAAGAGTCCCAATTCTAACTAAATAAAAAGCAAGTAACCATCATGGTCACCACCAAGGGACACGGCTGTTTACTATCAGGGATTCTCAGAATACCTCAGGAGCTCAGGAAATGAATGGAAAATGCCTATGGATCTGGGGGGGGGAGGTGGTTAAGTAGGGGACACGATGTATCCTAAGAATGACTGAATGTCTTCCCCAATCAAAATTCTCAACCATTACCACAGTTACAAAATTGCTGCAATGAACTCTCATCCAAGGTGAAACATTTGCTAAAGTCAGTGCTAAGATCAGGAACAAAGCTCCTCAGACTTGGCGTCTCCCACTCTTGGCATATTTGAGTCCTGAGAATTCAGAGTCTGATTATAATTCTCTGCTTCCGCTTGCATTGTTTCATAATTGAAAAGAATCTGATATGTAGTATAAGATGCAGAACAGGAAAACCGAGAAGTCAAACCAAAAATAATACCATCCAAGAAACCATGCCAATGAATGGGATTATCCAACACTGAGGCCATTGTTTTCCATGTGTAGGTTTTCATTGCGCAGGTCTGCACACGGCAGATTCTCTTTGCAAATGCGCTTTTTCTCTGGTAATATCTGGGTTAGTTTCTTTGAATTTGCTAACCCAAAGCTCATTAGGTGATGAGTAAGAAACAAACTAGAATAAATAGGTATTATTGGGCAGTTCATAAAGAGGAAGATCTACCTGACAATAAAGAGGACTTCCCAAGGTCTTACAGGGTCTGATGCAAAAAATTCTGCTCCATATCACCCAAGGCCAGAGAAGAGGGCCAAGTGGACAGAGCTCCCCAAAGGTGGTAGTCAATCAAATACTTCCTAAATAAGGAATGAGTTGTGAAGCATCAAGAGAGAAAAATGCATTTAAGGGGATCTGGATATTTTGCCCATAGAACACAACATCCCATGGTGATTCAAGAAAGAAGACTGATCCAGTCCACCAGACGGTAAAGTGCTATTAGTCATTTGTTGGGAGGACACTAAGCAGGAAAATCAAGTGCTCTCTTCTGCTCTGGAAATGCACAACTTTGAAACTTTCAGCCTGACCTTAAGTTCTAGCCTTGCCTCTCAAGCTGAAAGGCACACATGCAGAGAACATGGGTTCTCCTTAATGCTTAATCACCATGATGAAGGAAAACAGAGGAATTCCCATAAATTCTCTGCTTGCTCTGAAAATGCATCATTTTAGTTTTCAGACAGTGGTGTTCTTCTCCCAATAGCAACCGAGATTTCAAAAAGAGGGAATTTTATTCAAAGTGTATCAGCCATGAAAGTAATTATAATACCCCTGTTCTTGGAGGGAACTGGGCTGCGCATATGAGAAAGCAGAGTGAAGCTAGAAGGATCAGAAGGAAAACTCAAGACACAGCTCAAAGCCTGGGTCCTACCCGCTATGGTCACAAGCGGCCACAGTCATGTGATTACCAACCACCACAGTTTTCCATGACAGCATAATGCTGGGGGAATGCAGACAACCAACAAACTTTTTACAAACCCTCATTTCGGTGTGTGTGTGTGTGTGTGTGTGTGTGTGTGTGTGTACGCTCATTTGTGTATGAATGTTGAGAAAGGGGCACGGGTGGGGGTTATCATACTCCTGAAGCCGTTCATGAACTTGCAGTGAAATTTTCTGCATACCCTTGTATCATGAACGTCTCTCCCCTATCCCCCAGCAACACCTTCCCCCAAGTCATCTTTTGTTGCCAGAAACTAATGCATTATATGAATACATCACCGTTGCCCCCACTGGAGTTCTTTACATGCAACTGTACACGTATGCCTTAACCAAGGACCTTCTGCACCATGACCCCTCATCAGACAAAGGCTGGTAAGTCCCTATGTGAGCTGCATTTCTACCACCCTTCTGGTCTCTCCCACTGCTCTCCCCACCCTCACTGTGTTCCAGCCACACCGGTCTCTGCTGCTCCTTCAACATGCAGAGCTCACCCCAGGCTCCCTGGCCCTCGCATTGGCTTTTCCCTCTGCCTGGAATGCTGTTCCCTCAGATATCAGCATGTTCACTCCCTCACTGCCCTTGACTCTTAGTAGACAGGCCTGTCTTAACTATTTATGAACAATGAACCTGTCATTATCCTCCTCTTACTTCGTGTCCTTTAGGCATTTGTCATCACTTGTAGATGACATCTACATTTCTTCCTGTTTTCCTTATCTTCCCTCCAGTAGAGTTTAAGCTCCATGAGGCAGAAACTTTGTTCTGTTTAGTATTAAATTCCCAGAGCCTTAGGACAGTCCTATTCAAATACTCTTTAAATTTACATTTAAATTATTTACCTAATATTTTTTCTTTATTTCATGTTTTTAGTTTAAGCCTTATCTTAAAAATAATATCATGGAATCAAGGGTATGATGCGCTAGGGATATTTTCTCTAATAAAGAGTAAAATAAATACAGAACTATCAGAATGAAAGATGTTTACCCTTGAGTATCTGCTAAAACCATCTCATTATCACTGATGATATATGTCCCCAGCTTTGAGAAACACAGTATCATCCATTGGCAACAGATACCAGTGACAATACATGCTAGGCTCATCCAATGGGGATACATACCAGTGTGAAAGCAGTGACCTTGGCATGCAAACAAGTGTTACTTACTCTTCATAATGTTTCTTAGTTTCATAGCATAAAACATCAAAGCTGGAGTCACAGGCCTGGCTTACAGCTCTCAGTCTGCCACAAGCCAGCTATGTATCTACCCTTAGGCAAGTGCCTTAAGCTCCCTGGGCCCAATGTCCTCACCTCTGTAATCAAGGCTTTGGATGATTCCTAAGCCTGCTGCCAGCTCTCTGTTTTTATTTCTTCCAACCACCACACAGATGCAAGAGGGAATCCTAAAGCAATTGTTATTAATACCTAGTTAATATTTAATCATTGTGATAAAGAAAAATAGAACTCACACAATATCTTTGCTCTGTGACTTTGAGAAACAGAAAATAAATATATTTTATAAAATAAAATAATTTTGAAATAGTTATACTGGGACTATGAATCTTTTCTATAACCCCATGACCCTTCCCAGTGTAGGCAGCTGGATATCAAACATCCAATGCCTCAAGCAAGAGTTATCCAGGCAGAACTAAAATTAAAAAGTTGAAACCTTTGGTCGAGGCCAGAATGCTCATTTCTTCCCCCAATGGAAGCCGGTATGTATAGAATGATTAAATTTTAAAAAACACCATTCTAAAAAAAAAATAAAAATTAAAAAATTAAAAAAATAAAGAACACCATTCTGCAACCCTTAGAAATTAAATAACTATTTCAGGAAAGGCTCAGAGCTAGATACCAAGCCCATTAGGTTCAAATTTTAGGGGAAGAGGCTATTTGCTAGATGCCAAACTATCACTCCACAAATTACTTACCAATTGCCAAGGGAAATTTAAATTTATAAAGAAAAGATCTGGGGGTCACCTTCCTTAAAAAGCAATCCAACTTACACTAGTAGTGTAATGACCTGACATTGTGTGCTTCTAAATGAGATATAATGTAAAGTGTTCAGCATCTGTGATGGCCTTCTTCCCCAAAACATTTCACTTACACCTAATCAAGCCTTTTGAAATAAGTTCCAATTCAAGGAAATACAGGGGATAAATGACAAGTTAAAGAATCCCACAAAAAACGGCATCTGGATGGCTTAGTCGGTTAAGCATCTGCCTTTGGCTCAGGTCATGATCCCGAGGTCCTGGGATTGAGCCCCGCGTCAGGCTCCCTGCTCAGCAGGGAGCCTGCTTCTCCCTCTCCCTCTGCCGCTCCCCCTGTTTGTGCTCTCTCACTCTCTCTCTCTCTCAAATAAATAAATAAAATCTTAAAATATAAAAAAGGATACTGCAAAAAAAAAGTCACTTATACTGCTAGAATGAAGGACATCCTACAGGACAACTGGCTGGTCCCTTCAAAAAGTCAATGTCAAGAGGGAAGAAAATGAAGGTAGCATTCTAGACTAAAACAGACGAAAGAAGCACACTCACCACATGCAATGCATGAACTCTGAGTTGATCTCGGTTTGAAACAGAAGCTTATGAGCAGTGGGTATTATACACAATGGATCAATCACTGAACACTACAACAGAAACTAAAGATGTACTATATGTTGCCTAATTGAATTTAAATTAAAAAAAAAAGAATGAAATGTAAGCTGTAAAAGGCACTGTTGAATAACTGGGGGAATCTGAAGATGCACCAGGTGTTATCTGTTTTTACAGAGCTGTTTTAACTTTCTTAGGTGCAATGATATTGGTATCGGGTTGTGCTTTTAGGAGATACCGTGTCCTTAGTTGTAGGAGAAACATGCTGGGACATTTAGGTGTGAAGTGACATGATATGGGCAACTTATTTTCAAACAGCAAAATGTTAAACAGAGGATGAATCTTGGTGTTGAGTATACAGATGTTCACCGTAATATTCTTTCAAATTTTCTTCTTGTTGAAAATTTCATCATAAAAAGTCGGAGAGAAAAACAAGATCCACACACGTGACAGAAATGATTTGGAAGGAGATGAATCAGGAAAGAACACTTTTCATACTCTTTCTGTCCCCATGGGAAAGCAGAGGGCCAGAGGGGAGGCCAGCAAGTCAGCTGCAAGTGAGAGGAGACCAGTAACCTGTCCCCTCGTAAAGTATGGGGGTTGGCGGAACCATAGAACCTCTAGTCAGGGTTGGAGATCGAAAAAATGAAGAAGCCAGAGTCCATCTTTCTGGGAGGACCTTAAAAAAAGATGGCCCAGAAGCCAGAGCAATCCCAAGCCTGTAATGGCACGAGTAATAAATGAGGGAAACCATAGTGTGTCTAGGTAGAGAGAGCGGGGGCCACTTGCATAGAATTTCTCAGTCCCAAAGCCCCAAGGATGCCCCTGCAGAGATGTGTGTGAAGCTGACAGAACCTGGTTGGGAACACAAGACAGTACATCTGTGACTTGCCCGAATTTGGTGGCTGAGGACAAGTGGGAAGGTGAGCAACAAAGCAGCCACCAACATGAAGGAGAAATGACCACCTGTGGCCACAAATATGACCCCTCCACACAGTGGCATGTCATGACCCCTGAGGATTTAATCCCACACAACCCCACACGCTGCACCATCGTCCAGGAACTGAAATAAGCAACCTGAGGAAATGGAGCTGAGAGACCAGTTTGAGAGACCCTGACCTGATGGAATAAACATCGAATGTTCTGTGATTGTCCAAAATTGCCACACAGACATGATGTTTCCTATGTTAATCATAAGGAGAATGTGGTTCCACCACGGAGAATAAAAAAAGACTATCTCATTATGCACACTCAAATAATAAAGGATTTCACCAGAAGCACACGGCAGACTCGTCTAGTGAGTGTGTGACTGTTCTGAATGGTTTTGTAACAGGACGGTAGATACTGAAGCTGGAGAGGACCCTCAGATGCCCTGCAGTCCTGTACTGTTATTTCTGGTCCTCACACAATTTCCTCTTACAGATGATCCAGGAAGTCAGTGTGGGAAAGGCTCAGTTGGGTGGTTGACTCTCCTTGGGTCTTGGCGGGACTACTAAAGAGGACAACCATGACTGTAAACAGAAACACCACCTCATTCCCAACGTCCTCCCCTCCCACTCCCCTCCCACTCCTCAACTCTCGCCCCTTTCCTGCCTTCCACTCTCACTACCTGGGGTGGAGATGACTGCTCTGCCTTCAATTCAGTATATCAATCTCTTAGTATTAAAGACTTAAGTTAGAATGAAAATGTCTCTCTCTCTCCCCCACTCCCTCCCTCTCATTCTCTCTGTCCTCAGACCACTAACGCTCCCAGATGATCACAGAAGAAGCCAGTGACTTCTACTTCTGCTGATGCCTTGATGAAAATGAAGACCTCCCACCGCCATCTGCCTGCTCAAGCCTTGGCTTCTCTCACAGGAAATGCAGTATCTTGGTCTATGGATATAACAACATGGATGACAATCGACAGTATAAGGAAGAATTTATTTTCTCCAAAATCCCTCTTTTCATCTCTAGCAGGCTGCGAATACATCAAAAACAAAAGCCTATATTTGGGGCGCCTGGCTGGCTCAGTCAGAAGAGCATACGATTCTTGGTCTCAGGGTTGTGTGTTTGAGCCCCACGTTGGGTGTAGAGATTGCTTAAAAATAAAATCTTAAAAAAAAAAATTAAAGCCTCCTTTTGTTAAAAGAGACCACTTTCACAGTCTCAATCTCCTCCGCGCAAAAGGGAAGCACCTTTGAACAGGAGGCTCCATGAGCTCATGTTTCTAAGTTTAAGCTAATGGTTACTGGGTCTCTACCGAATTCCACACCTACCTGCCCTTCCTATCCCTTCCTTACAGTAAATGCCCCCCCCCAAGAAACTAGTAAAACCTCCTTACCCAATCCATCCATCAATAAAAGAGATTTCTTTAAACAGGTGAATCATCCAATGGACAATAAAATTAAGAACTTGCAGTAATTCATACCTTTAAAGAATGAAGGGCTTAACAAAAACATGTTTCAGCAGCTTTGCATTCATAATACATGTCCATAAAGTAGAGGCACGTTATAATTACAATTTTTTTCTATAAACTCAACTAATAAGCCTGAAAACACTCATATACACTGTCTACATATGACACATTTTTTTCTGTAATTCAGACTCAGTATCAATTCAGACAGGACTCTCCCCATGCTCTTTTCCTTAATGATGTATTACTATAACATAAATCTGAAAAATAACTGCCTCTTCTGGAATTAGTTCAATAAGCTGGCCACTAAATTAAGCACTAATTTAATTCTTATAGTCGCCTGAGAGATGGGCATTTTTTTCCTCATTTTACTGAAGAGGAACCTAAAATTTAGAAAGTATAAAAATTTCCCCCAAAATTATGGTGAGCAGGTGGCAGACCTGGGATGTGAACCCCAGCAAGTCTGATTCATGAGTCTCTAATATTATATTCCTCTACGCTTCTAGGTTTGAAGACTGAAGATTTAAGAACTTACAAACATGAAGGATGTGCGGTATTCAAACAGACTGTCTTCCAATGTGCCACAGGACAATTCTGCTGATTTGGAGCTAAATTTATTCCCAGAGTCATTCAGTCTCTTTGCCCAAAATAAAGGAAGATAAAATTGAAGCATATGTTAGAATTTAAGCCAAGCTATTATCTGTCCTCTTCGTAAATTCTGAAAAGCATGTCCACCAAAATCAGATGCTAGGAATGAGGGGGAAGAAAACCAAAAGAGAGGAAGAATGTAAAATTAGGGAGCAAGGAGACGTGGAAGGACAAAATGAAAGGCAGAAAAAAAATGAAAGGTTAAAAAAAAGAGAGAAATGGGAATGGAGCAAAAGGGAAGAAGAAGAACACCCCAGATGTCCTGACTTGGGAGGTCTTTTGGAAAGTATGCCATGATCTGTGTGTAGGGGGGGCACCTGGGGGGCACAGTTAAGCCTCCGCTTCTTGGTTTTGGCTCCGGTCATGACCTCAGGGTCGTGAGATCGAGCCCCACATTGGGCTCTGCGCTCATTGGGGAGTCTGCTGGAGGTCCCTTCTCTCTCCTCCCCCCCCCACCTCACAAATGAATAAATAAATCTTAGAAAAAAAAAAAAGGGAGGTTAAAGTGAGTTCACCACAGGGTTTCTGGAGAACCGAAGAATGGGGAACAATTTTTCTTGACTTTGAAGTTCCAAACCTAATTTCTTAAGGGCTCCTTTGTCTTTTCGTGAAACACTAGTAGTGCAGAATGCCCCTAAACGATATCATGCGCACTTTTTCCATTCCAGACATAGCTGGGCCCTCCCGTGAAGCACACGGAGCTGGTGGTACACCCAGGTGAAGCAGGTAGTTTACGAAGTTCAAGGTCAGGGCACTTGTGAGGCTAAGGGGGAGAAAAGCTGCTACTTCCTGCTGCCTGATGGAGCCAGTTCCTGAAAGTTCTACATCCATGTTCAATCTGCTGCAACGAATAAGCATGTTCTGCCCTTACAGAGACATAACCCAAATATCGTCCCAGAGAGAAGTGACAGGGATCGGAGAGCAGATCCTTGCCTTGCAGACATATATGGGGAAAAGTTTTGTAATAACATTCTCCAAATGACAGAAAAGGAACGCTTGGGTTAATTCTTTTTTTTTTTTCTGATACATTTCCAATTTGTTAAATTACCCATAACTCTTTCAACAGAATGTCTTTTCTGAAATACCTGAAAATTTTATTAAAACCAACAATTTTTTCCTCTACTAAGAGAGTGTGACGATATACTCTGAGCTCAATCAGAAGCTAGGGGAAGGGCAGCAAAAAAAAAAGGTTCCTGTGAAAACCTCCATTCTCTGTTACTATTTGGTGAGGCTTACACTCCCATATATTATATGAGAATGAACAAAGCTCATTACTTACTTTTCAAGAGTTAAATGCTAAGTTCTTCAAAGATTCTTTTCTGTTTTATTAGGGGCTTTCTGATTCCAGAAAGTTAAAATAATATTCTTGGTCTCTCTGAAAATGTCACACTAAAATTTGTTCAAAAATCTTTACTTTATATACCTCTGGGGAAAAAAAGAAAAAAACAGAGTACTTGATACCAAGTTGAAAAAAAAAATTTCAGAAAGATTAAAGAGCTAAGTTAATACACACAGAGTAAAACTAGCGAAAGAAATATTAAGAACTATGTTTACAACCATAGGGAGGGGAAGGCTTCCTAAGCCAGATGTAACACTTGGATAAAAAAGAGGGGCAGACTCACTTCTATAAGAAGGTAAATCTGTTGTTTGCCCAAAGACATTATTTATAAAAAGGTAAAGACTAGAAAAACATCAGAACTATATATATAACCAATAAAAAATGAGTGTACATGATTTATAAGGTACGTCTGTAAATCAACAGGTAAAATGAACATTTCTTCTTATTGGTCACCTGATAAAGATGTTTCACCTTATTATCATTTTTTAAAGATTTACTTATTAATTTGAGAGAGAGAGAGAGCGTATGCATGAGCACCTGGCGGGTATGGGGAGGGAAAGAATCCCAAGCAGGCTCCATGCTCAGTGGGGCTCAATGCCAGGACCCCAATACCATGACTTGAGCGGAAATCAAGAGTCGGATGCTCAACCAACTGAGCCACTCAAGTACCGCATTTCACCTCATTATTAGTCAGAATATCACTTTAACTGAATTGGCAAAAATAGAAAAGATTGATAATAGCTGATATGGATGAAAGTATCAACAAAGGATGCTCTCATATACTACTAGTGAGAATATAAATTGATAAGCATTTACTCAAAATAATCTCTCAAAATATAAAATACACACACCCTTTTCTCTTAGCAATCTATTCCAAGTATCTATCTCTATACGTAAGGCATTATTTGAAACACTTTTCTGAAAACTTGGTAAAAGCATACACATTAAAACAGAACTTTAAACCATAACAACATAAACACTAAAAGGAGAAAACAAATCACAATTTGTCAGTAATAATTATCATAATTACTAAATGCCAGGAACTTTCCTGCGCCCTTCCTATACATAAACTCAGCGTGTTTCCTAACAACCCGACGAGGTGGGTACAATGATTGCCCCATTCCAGATGGAAATACTGAGGCAAGGGAGGATGGGAAAGTTGCTCAAAGTTACACAGCTTGTCACGGGCAGAGGCAGGTTTCAGACCCAAGGAGCCTGAGAGCAGCCTACTCTGAAACACTGGTTAGTTCAAATCCAGGAGATATCCAGGTACTGATGCCGAAAGATCCACAAGGCAAACTGTCACCCTTACAGCAGATGCAGCTTGAGTTTGGGATTACAATTTCTTTATGGGACCAAAAATGAGTCTGTTTGATTATCTACATGTGGATTTTATTATTTGCATAATATATGCATTCTAGATAGTTAAAGAAGGTTCTCCCTAGCAGTGGAAAGGGTAGCAAGAAAGGAAGAGCAAGTGCAATCCTCCTTTTAGCTCCGTATATTTCCAAACCGCTTGAAACTGTGAAAAGTAAGAATGCATTCGTGTGTTCCTGTTATAATTTTTTTAAGTTATTTGTCTTTAAAAAAAAAAAAAAAACAGTGGGGGTGCATATGGAAAACAGTTTGTCCTTACAGATGTTTCTACAACTGTGTTTCTGGCTTTTGAACACATTTTTCCCTCTTTTAAAAGTTGATCCAAATATCTGTTCAACTCAACCTCCTCAACTTTCCAGAATTATTTTCAGTTCGTAGAAAAGGCTTTAACCTTCAACTTCTCTAGCTTCGGTCCCAGTATATGTTTATGACTATTTTTAAATAGCCAAATTTTCGGTTCCTGTTGAAAGACATTTAGGAGATCATTTATAAGAGGAAAAACAAACTGTTGACCTTGAATATAGAGTTGAGAAAACCTGGCTCTGCATTCTCAGGGAGTGCAGTTCTCTGGTCAATTATGAATTAGAAATTTCTACAGCTCAATTTGTAGGAATGAGTGCAGATCAGTGGTTTACGTGCAAGGACAGGAGGCCGCAGATGAAATCTGCAGGCTATCAACACGGAATGAGAGAACAGGCTTCCTATTCCAGTTCCTCCTGTGGGATGTCTTAGGGTCACTTAGATATATTTACTGTAGATGGACAAAGGATGCACTGGTACTCGGAATAAATATTATGTGGGCTTCCATCGGAAAGTGCACGTAACAAAGCTGATGGTCACAAGGATTCTCCATCAGGGTGACGAGTGCCAAGCCCCCTCCACCCTTCTGGCTCCCTTATATTTTTTCCAGGCCTGCACACCAACCACGCCATCAGGCGGGGCTCCCAAATGCGGAGTGCTCTTGGAAGGCCCGGCAGCCCTCATGCCCCCCGATGTTTCCACTTCCCCGTCCTGCACACTTCTCCATCTTCTGTGAAGAAAGGGAGCCAGGAAGTAATGTGAGAACTAAACACGAGACTTGGTTACAACACAAGCAAGAGCGTGCTGAGGCCTGGTTGCCTGTTCCTTTGGCAATACAGCTGCTCTGGAAAAGTCTTGAAGCCCTATTTCAGCAGAAACTAAAATTAAAATCAATCAGAAGCAGCCTGAAGAGAAAAGGGATAAAATTATGCATTTATGTATAGGGGTATGGATACAGACATAAATGTCGGTAGTTTGTTATATATTTTAGGCATCTATCTTAAGCGCACATATAAATAATCCCTATACAGATGACCAAGCACTAACAGAAGGCCTTTATTCAGGGCTTCCGTGATTATGGTAACCAGATATTCAACCAAAAAGCAATAGGGTGGTGTAAAGACATAAAAATGAGCACGGAAAAACAGACTGGGGTAAATTCTACCTCCTGACATCTTCATTGACAAAAGGCCAGTAGTCCATTGAACACTGGCAACAAGAAGCTTAGACTATATTAAGCAATAATGAAAAATAAATTCTAGGTTAGCACCAAGATAGAACCCACCATCAGGCACTTCCGCCAGCTTCAAAGCTGGACTAAGACACATATTCCAAGGCCATATACTCAAAGGCAGAGAAGCAGAAATCCATGATGCTCCTGTATAAAATGGAAAGCCAAAGTGAACCCTCCAAACTGAAACAGCCATAATTGTATGAAAATTGTATGAAAACCTATAAATCCTAAGCAGAAACCTAGCAAAATGACCTCCTGTCTAGGGCCATTACTTATCTGGAATAATCAAAGAAAGCAGGGGTGAAGGGGGTGGAGAGAGGCTCTGGCTCCTTAAAAACTTAGAAAAGCTCTCAGTCTCTTTCACCATTCACATATGAGCTGTCCTCCAGATATCAACTGTTTTCCAATTACCAAACTAAAGTGACTGAAATTGGAAACTCTCTGTGATCATTCATTCAGTCAATTAATACTTATTGAGTGCCAATTTGGATGATGAACAAGACCACTGCAAACCCTGTCTTCACAGAGCTCCCAGCCAAAGCTCCATGTGTGAGATGGTCCCTTCAGCCTTTGGTTGCAGGGAATTGACAGAACAGAAAATAAACCCTAGGAAACTTCCAGTCACATAAACCCACGTCCAGAGAACACACCACCACTCACTGGTGATATTCTAAAATCTAGATTTAACGCTCAGGTTTGGCATTTAGAGATCACCTTCCCACAAAAACAATACCATCAATCATGTCTGGGTCCTTGGGGCAATCCACAGGGCTTGAGTTGCCCTGCATTCAACTGCAGTGTGATTTAAAGAGGTTTCTGGTGACCCCAGACCCTTCCAATCCACAATCTTAAACTATGGTTACGATCCCGAGACAGCTACTGTGATGACACAGTCGACATTGGACACTGGGATGGGCAAAAACCTGCAAGTGCATGGTGGGCGGGCTGACTGCCACCTGCAATCTCAATCCGTCTCCCGGACAAGGGACTAGGAATGGAGGTAGAATCTCCCAAAGGTGCTTCTGAGGCAAGAATTACATTTGGAACAGTTCATTTGCCCATCACACAGAACAGAGCCGTTGGTCCCGGCCAAGGCTACGCGCATTTTGCACAGTTGTTACTGAGAAATCACCACTCACGTGTTTCCTGGCGATTTCAGGAGGTCTGATAGTATCTTTACATACTCTTCCCTTTTTAAGGCATACATCTTTTTCAGCAGTGATCCCAGCACTAATAGCATTTAAAGTACATTAACTTCTATTAATGTTTAAATACCACTTTTTATGTAGTTTCATTACTGCCCTCATCTTATCTTCCAGACTCCCCCCCCGCAAAAAAATCATCAACTCAGCATCTGACTAGTAAAAACAATAGCCTCAGCTCAAGCCCGATGTGTTTAAACCATGGCATGGATAGATGTGCAGCAAAAATAGAAAAAGAAGTTATTCTAAACAAGACCGTGAATCTCCAAGATGATTTTTTCAAAAACAACTTTATTTATGTTTGGAAATAAGGGAGTGAAAGCATAGGATATAGTAGCTAGTGCCTGAAGGAAGTCATTTACTGGCTCTGGGACAAGGTTTAGCAAAATCTTCCTTACAATTCATTAAGGATCCCCTTAGGTTATACATGCTCGGGAAATGTAGGTGCTTTGGCGGTAATCATCCCAAATTATCCAAATAAAAATCTGTTTCAGTCTTCGTGTGGGAGTCTCTATAGGAAATACAATCTTCTCTGAAACAAATGTCTACCTTTTATTCTCTCCCTCCCTGCACCGCACAGACTATGTGAACACTTACAGACCATTCCAGAGGTTGTTTTCCTAACACAAAGCTGGGGTGGGGGCAGCTCCTAAATATCGCTGCTAGGGTTCCCAAAGCTTTTGTGAAGCTCCTGGTAGAACCTAGACAGATTTTCTCTCTGAAGAGCCCATGAGATGAAAGGTCTCAAACTAAACCCTCAAGAAGGGAAAGTAATAATGCTAGTATCTGGCTCTCTCCAGTAAAATCCCTGCTTGGGGACATCCACTCCAAGTGCCTCTAAGGAAACAAAGTACTTGATCCGAATGAGGAAAACAAAATGCCATGGTGGGTGGCTGACATGCAGAGAACAGTAGCCTCGCCCAGACCTAGGCCCAGAAAGGTCTGCAAAGCAATGCCCCTCCCCCATCTTGTCACTCAGAAGGTGCTAGCCCATGTTGATCTCATAGAACGGTGATTCTCCAGGAATGCTTGGGCCATGGTAGTATTGGCATCCCTTGGAAACTGTTAGAAATGCCAAGTATCAGGCCCACCTCAGACCGATTAAATCAGAAACTCTTGGGGTGGCCCAGAAATCTGTGTTTTCACAAGCCTTCCAGGAGTTGCTGATGCAAAGTCACGTTTGTAAACCAGCATCGTAGTAGGACTAATTAAAATCACTGTCCCTCCCCCAGGCCTTATTTATAACTGGAGAATGAGAGATCTTTCCTCCTCCAAAAGAAATGTCAAGAATTGGCAGGTCAAGAGAAAGTCAGGAGCAGATTTGGGGGCTATTCAAGGCCTAATTTACCACTACTCCTCCCGGTTCACTTCAGGTTTAGGGATTTTGATCATGGGCACCCACAGAGGGAGAGGAGAAAACGTCAGAAATAGATCCACTCCACCCCAGAGCCCAGTGTACGCTGGATAGCTTATCGCTCCATAAACAGCACTTCCAAGTGAGTAGGCAGCGTAAATAGTGGTTGTAATGAACCAGACAGATCAAGAAAACCCACCACGTTGTCTTCAACACAACGAAGCCACCACTAAACCTTCTTCGCAGCTTTCGCAAGCTGGTGGCTATTTGTAAGAGACCACACAAAATTCAACAATAGCATCTTAGTCAATACATAACATTTAAACTTCAGAGCAAATGCTTTTCAATCGCTGAAAATCTTGGCTATTTATAGAACAAGAACATTTAAATAAGTTTTCCCCCTACAATGAATTTTCCGTCCTCTGAGGGAGACCCCTGGTCTATTCTTGGGCAGCATGGCCAACAATTTTACAATTTTTAATCGAGAACTGGGAATCTTTCCATTAATGCATGCACGCACGTGCGCGTGCGCGCACACACACACACACACACACACACACACACACACACACCCTCATTCACAAAGCTTCAATGTACAGCCTGGGTTCTGATTTCGCTTCCCCAACACAGTTCAAATCTCAGAAGATGAGAACCTTACTGTAAAAGCAGTAGCAACAACAAAAGCTACCATGGAAGGGTCTGGAAGTCACCTGCACAGCAGAAAGGACCCTTCTGCACAAAATACTTGTGTCCCTAACTAACCTACTGCCATCACAGCTCGCCTGCCTTTCTGAAGCCGAAGGGAAACCCAGGCACGCTTTGCCTGTATCGTTATTAGTTACTTCAGACTCAGGAAACCAGTTCCGTGTCTTCTGGGACAACCGTCCTCCTTGGAAAGTGGGCACTGCTGAGTAATCAACGTTATTTTGCTCTGCCTTGATTTGTAGTATCATATCCTTGTTGCTATTTTTTCAGCCTTAGAACCTAGTCATCGTAAATCTAGCCGCTTCTTTCTTTAGTGGTAATTAGCATTAGTCAGAAGCCAAAAATGATTCCACTTAAGAAGTAAAATAAACAGAACCATTCTTACCTTTCATGCCAAACTTGGAGTGTCTCGCCAACTTCAGCAGAAACAGCATCACCAGCAGACAAAATCCCACCACAGACGCAATTACCACCACAGCATAGACCTAGAGGAGAGAAGGGAGAGTGGTCGTGACCTTGCTCCTTAGTTCCCTACTTCCAGATGATGATGATAATGAGGATGACAGTCCATATTTACTACTTGCTCTGCTAGAAACTTTGTGTCTGTCAACCCATTTATCACTCAACAACTCTACAGTGAAGTATTGTAGGTCCGATTATTATCCCTACTTAACAAATGAGAACACAAAAGTTAGAAGCTTATAAAAATATCAATGCACTTGATACTGTATAAACACAGAGATACATTACTCTCTTCCCATCTATCTATCCTCCTACCTGCCTACCTGGAGAGAGGAAAGAGAATATACAAAACTTGAATGATAAAATACTGATTATTTCTGAAGCCGGTGAAAGATACAGTAGGGTTCATTTTGCTATGCTCTCTGCCATTGGGCATGTTAGAAAGCTGTCCATAATAAAAAGATTTTTCTTTTAAGTTAGCTAATGTTGATCTTAGACATCAGATTCCCATGGAGCTGGGAGGAGGCAGGGAAGGGAGCAGGAGGGGTACCTGTGGGTGAGTTCACTTGTGAAAGCTCACTGGGTTGTAGATTTATGATAGGTACACATATGTGTATGTATGATAGAGGTCAACACAAAGTTTTTTTAAACTTAAAATGTAATTATAACATGTGGGTTATACAAGTGGAGAGAGCAGATGCAGACCCGTGTGAATCCTGCCACAACCCTGAGAGAGATCACAGAGGCCTAAGAGTGTAATGCTAATGAAGTACATATTAACATTTCAGAAACAAAGATGGAAGCAGGACAATGCATCTCCTTCCATTCCTGCTGCTCACTCCAAGGTCCCGCTCCCAAGAAAAGTGTGACTCTCTAAGCCAGGAGGCAGCAAACTTTTGCTCTAAAGGGTTAGACAGTACATACTTTAGGCTTTGGGGGCCATACAGTCTCTTTCACAAACTCTCAACTCTGCTGGTGTAGAGTGAAAGCAGCCATAGACAATATGTAAGCAAATGGGCATGACTGGGTGCCTATAAAACTTTATTTACAAAAACAGATGGCTATAGTTTGCAGACTCCTATTCTAAATTGTTTTAGATGTCCATACTTTCTTAGATGCTTAAGCTTCTTTTTGTTTCATTTAATCTGCATAATAATCCTTAAGACATACATTATTATTCCCATCTGTGATAATCATTAATGCTGTTTACCAAACATTTCTATTTCTTCCTGCATTTCTCTTTATAAGATTCACTTCCTGGCTTCCTTGTGGTAAGATGGGTGCATGTGACCAGTTCTGGCCAATGAGGTGAGACTTGTATCCCTGACAATGGAGCATTTCACTGCTACCCTGAGATCTTAGACTGAGGCAGTTATTCACACCCAGGGATGATGTTATACCCAGGGGACAGCTGTCAATTTGGGGTTGTCACAACTGGAGGAGGGTGCTACTAGCATCTAATGGGTCAAGGCCAGGGATGCTGCTAAACATCCTACAACACTTAACAACCCCCACAACAAGAAGTTATTCATCCATAGTAACGATGTCAATAGTTCCAAGGCTGAGAACCCTGCTCTCATACTTCTTTCTCTGGGCCTTAATAAATGCTAACTTTCCAAAAGTGGCTGCCTATCAATCTAGTCTTAGAATGAGGACAAGGCTGACCGAACTGCCGGTCAACACAAATAATGAAGCAGGAAGTAAACCTTTGTCATTTTAAGCTGCTAAGGTTTGGGGATTTTTGTTACTGCAGCATAGTTTACGCTGACTGATGTACCCATCTCGGAATGAGAGGCAGTACAGCCTCTCATTACAAGAACGTGAGTTCCTCATGAGTTTGAAGTTTAGATTTACCACTTACTGGGTGCCTGACCTCAGAATTACTCAATCTCTCAGCATCCAACACGCCTCATGTGTGAAACAGGGAATATAATCATTTTACCTTGCAGATTATTTAAATCCTCAGTGAGTTAATGCAGATAATGGGTTTGGAACAGAGTCTTCTACAATAGATAATAAATTAATGTTGGCTATGAGGATGGTAAAACTGAGATTTATAAAAAGTTAAATAAGCAACCCAAGATCACACCTTTCGAGCTTGGGATTTGAACTGAAGTCTAAGTACAAAACCTGTGACTTATCCATGGTTCAGCCTTTATACTACTCCTTCAAAACACATGGCTGAGAAGGAAGACAGGATAATAAAAATGCATGGCTAATCCTCCTGTGACATCCTCTCTGGCATCCACTGGGGACAGGACAGCATTAAAGAAGGCATGAAACCCAGGAAAGGGCACATGCCACACACTTGGCCAGAATGGAGCCAAGCTGTGAGAATCCTCTCCTCCGGCACTGTGGTCATGAGTTGTGAGTGGCTCTCCCAGAGAACACCTCTGCCAATGTTTGAGTGCAGACTTAACTCTGTCTCTGTGGCCTATATACAAACAGAGTGCTTGTGATTCCTAAAAGGTTAATTATAGATCAACTTGTAACTAAGGCCATTTCCCTCAAAGGTACCTAATGATTTGGGGTGGGTTCTTTTTGTTTGTTTGTTTCCATCTTCATTTCTAACTAACATCTGCATGGAAAAGAGATCGTAGTATTTTAGCTTTCAGTTTCTCAATCTTATTATTAAATTCCAGACTTGTACTAATAGAAGGAGAAAAATTGAATAAACAAGTTCAATCCCTATTTCATAGATAAGGAAACAGGGATGGAGAGATGTTAAGAGACTTGCCCCTAGCCCCACAACTTCTCTGTAGGACCAGAGACAGCCTCTGACCCACTTCAGAAAGTACCTGACTGGCATTCAGAAGACTTGGTTCTTATGTTCCCAGGACACCTTGCTTTTACGAGCTGTGAGAGTTAACAGATGCTTCACTTCTGCAAGCTTCCATTCCCTCATTTGTACACGGAGATAATAATACCTGCCCTGACTTCTCTATTTCATTATAGAGTGTTTAAGTCAACCTGGAAAATGGGAAGGGGTTCTACTGCTGGGGAGCAGCTAACGATCTGCTAGCAAATATTTAAACCTACTGAAGCAGCTCTACATGCAAAGAATCCTTTAACAAACAAAGAATCCCAAGACAATGAGAAGAATTGTTTCCAAAAAAATGAATTGTTTGGTAAATATAGTTTCATGTACCGTGCATGTGTTGGGTGGGGGTGGTCTTTATGCGGGAGACAAGCAGGGGTGAATGTATTTGTTCATCTGTTTGCTTGGTTGGTTGGTTTAGTTGGCCGGCTGGCTGGCTGGTTAGTTGTTTGGTTGTTTGGTTATTTGGTAGGTTAGTTTGCTGTTTGCTTGTTTGGTTAGTTGGTTGGTTGGATGGTTAGTTGGCTGGTTGGTTGTTTGGTTAATTATGTGGCTGGTTGGTTGATTGGTTGGTTAGTTGTTTTTAATCTGAGGATATCTCTCAGCATTAACAAGGACCTGCTCTACTCAAAAAATCCAGCAAGGTTCATGAGGAGCACATATTGGACCAGAAAGGAAAGCATTTGAGGCTGCCTTCCAAATGCTCTGATAACACCTTTAACTCTTCTATCAGCTCCCTGACTCTGAAACTCTTCTAATCTAACAATCCTCCCTGGGATTAGGAACTGTTCATGAATTAAATATCTGATCCAGACTTAAGTTTTACATTTTCTTTAAATTCTACAAAGCATTACACCTTGCACCCATCAGGCAGATTTCCAGGGACCTCAGGTGGAATTGTAATGTACCAACTTTCAACAAAGAGTATTTTCAGTGATCTTGCCTTCCAGTGGCCCTGCTGTAAAGAGTCCAAATATCACTGAGATGTGCCACTTAGGGACTTAAATTTATCATTGGGTCTCAAAAGAGAAAAGTGAAGTTGGCATGTAATTTTTAGTAACTGGGCTATGTATACACCTGTGGGCTTAACACATACTCCTTGGATTCCTTATATACACAACTTTCTCAAACCAAAAAACACTAAGTGGTTTGGTATGAGAATAAACCAAAAAGATTGCACAAGGCAGGAAGCAGAAAACATTCTGCAGCTGATTTACCACGGCATTTGTCCCTGCTATTTCAATGCAATGCATCCTGTCATCTATGGAAATATGTGTGTGTGTGTCTCCATGTACTGGATATGCGTATTTTGAGTTGCAGCTGAGCTACATCTGTTATGATCCTCCCATTCCCACAGCCAGGGCCCTCGTTTAAATATAAATCACATCTCCCTAGCTAATCACACTGCTTCCAATCTCTCTGTCCTGCAACGCATTTTAGAGTACTCACCATTACTCTAATCAGCCTCCAATTTTTATTATCTCCTAGGTGCCAGACACTATTTGAGGGATGAGGGATACAGCTCTGAAAAACACTGACCAGGTTGCCTAGATTTGGAAATTCACTAAAGAATCTAGAGAAGGAGGGGGGTCTGGGTGGCTCAGTTGGTTAAGGGCCCGACTCTTAATTTTGGCTCAGGTCATGATCTCCAGGTCATGAGATCAAGCCCCACATCGGGCTCCATGCTCAGCATGGAGCCTGCTTGAGATTCTCTCCCTCCCTCTCCCTCTGCCCCTTCCCACCACCCATGTGCATGTGCTCTCTCTCTCTCTCTCTCTCTCTCTAAAAAGAATCTAGGGAAGGAAAAAAGACATTACACAAGTAAACAATAAAGAAGCAAGGGAATTACAGACAAGAATAACTGCTCAGAAGAAAATGGAACATGATCATGGCTGCCTGGTGGCTAAAGCCATGTGATGACCATTGGGAAGTGCATGCCTTGTAGAGGGAACAGCAAACATAAAGGCTGTGAGACAAGAGTAAGCCCGAAGCACGTGAGAGAACATGAAGAAGGACAGGTGGCACACATGAGGGCAGGGTGAGGGGTGAAGGCAGAGACGCAGATGAGGGCAAGACGTGCGGGGCCTTTTTGTCACCATGAGAAGCCGGGCTTTTGTAATAAAAGTTCTCTTACACTCACACTGGGAAGACTCTGAGAATGACAATAAAAATGATCTGATTTGTGCTTTTCAAAGGTCACTCAGGCTGCTGTATGGAGAAAGGCCGGGAGATCACAGGGTGGGAGACAGGGACAGGTAGAGGCTGCAGAGGTCATCCAGGAACGAGCAACTGTGGTAAACTTTCTCTGTGAAGGGCCAGGTGACTAAACACTTCCATCTCTTCAGGCTGCACAGACTTTGCCGCAGCTACTCCAGCTACCACCGTGGCGCAAAAGTAGCCACAGACAATATGTCAATAGGCATGACCGCGTTCCGATAAAACTTTATTCTTTACAGACACTGACATTTGAATTTCATAAGAGTTGCACGTGTCATGAAATATCATTCTCCTTTTCATTTTTTTTTCCCAAACCACTTAAAAAGGTAAAAACTCTTCTTAGCCTGCAGATGGCACAAAAACAGGGGGTGAGCGGGACTTGGCCCGTGGGCCGTAGTTTGCCAACTCTCGGGTGAGCCTGCGGCCATGGCAGTGGGGGTGGGGGATGTGGATGGGTTTGGGGTTTATCAGGTGGCAGAGCTCACAGCACAGGGGACCGGGTGCACGTGACAGTGATGAGAAGAATGAGGGACGTGGCTGGCCTTTGAGCTGAGCAGCTGACAGACCAACCCCGCCAGAGTCCTGGGGCTCAAGCCCGCCCCCTTCAGTGGCTCCTCCCTACATGATAAATCTAACGCCTGGCACTGTGTTTCAAAACCCCATGACCTGGCACAACCACTTCTCCAATCGTGCCTCTGATGGTTCCCCCCCACACACACACACCTTACCTTCCCATCAAAACCATTTTCCAGTCTGCAGGCTCTTGTGCACACACCCAAGATGCCCTTCCCTTGGTTTCCTGTCCGTCTAAATGCCAGCCATCCCACACAGCTGGAAAATGCCCCCAGCTCCAGCAAGGCCCCTCGGGAGCTCCCAGCAGGAAGGAGTGGAGCACCTGCCCCTCTACGTCCCGCTCTCACATCCCACTGCCTCTCTGTCTGTATCACAGGTGCTGGTATCCAGTCACCGCTCAGGGCTCTGACCGAAGTATAAACTCCTGAAGGACAGACCTGCTATTCCTTCATATTTTTCTATCTTCCCACTACCAGTCCCTCCCAGAACCTATGGGATTCCTTAAATTTAGTGGGCAATGAGACTCTTATTAAAATACAGAACAAGACAGGCATGAAGGTGCCAAAGATGGGAATAATGCCCGAATGAGACACTGCTCTTCTTTTTTAAGGACATTTAAAATAAGAACCACTAGCAATTAACGGAGCACATAAAAGGGGAAGCAAGTAAGTCAGAGGCTACACAGCACATTTATCACTTCTCTTGAACCTTTCTGTGAAGTCTTCCAAACGTCAACACCCTATTCACACCTGAACAGTAAAAATGTCATGTTGAAAGTATGCACCGAAGCAGTTCTGCTCCCCCCAACATTTAAGCATCCACAGCGCTCAGAGCCGACCTAGGAAACAACTACTCATCTCACTCACCGAGAGATGTTCCCGACCGCTTTTGTCAGCAACATCTGTGGAAGGGATTTCGTTACTTCTGTTCGTGGTGTCCCCAATGTCATTTGCTGCAGTCCCATAATCTTAAATTGGAGAAATGGGAAAAAGAAGGAACCATGAAGTTGTCACCAGGCTACCAACAAACACGAGGCCACAGTATGACCCAGAACCATGAAGCGAGACAAATCACAACGATTCCAAGCCCCTGAAAGCCTGGCTGCAGAGGAACATGACCCAGCTCTTGGGTGAAAGCCATTGTAGTGCTGGGATTGCATGATGCTCAAATGTTATGCAACCCAGATCTTTCCATCACCGGCTTGGCAGACAAATTCTAAACTAGGTTTTCCTTGGTAGGTCAGAATATATCCCTTTTTTTAATGAAGTCTTTAATATAAATACGAAAGGGAATCGATCCTTTAAGAGTCATACATTTATAGACCTGGAAGGGCCTTTGGATATGGAATCTAATCACCAGTTTTATAGCTGAAGAAGGTCATCTGCGAAAAGTCAAATGACTAGTCTAAGGTGAACTGGCAGGAAGGTGGCAGAGCCTAAACATGAACCACACCTCAAATCAGCAACACTCATTCCAGGGCTGATGCGTCTTGTTTGGGTAAGAGGCAGCCACTCAGGAGGGGCTATGGAGTCAGCATTGATGTGGACTTGGGTGCCCATATGAACTTTTTTGAAAAGGTCTTAATTGCCAACATTTCAGTTTCTGAATTCATAGAAAGGGAGCTGCACCAACACAGTATTAAGAATTGTGAGAATACGTGCTCCCATCAGCACGTCTCAAATGTCCCTGCCATCTTCTGAATCAATTTTAGTCTATACGGAGCAGGCTGGAAATAAATGATTGGGTTTTTTTTTTGGGGGGGGGGGTAGTGAATGTTTTTATTAGTCATATTCATATAAAAAGTCATAGAAAGTTTTTTATGAAGTTATTGTAGACAACGTTGTTTATAAATGTTTGGTATTTTTCTTCTCAATAGATATGAGGAATGCAGTTTCCAGCCTGAACATTAAGTCATTAACCTCATTAACCTCATTAAGTGAGCCCCAGCTAAACCTCCCTCTGTAGGACTATCAAGCTGGCTTTGGGGCAACAAATTTAAATTATATTTATATTAGCAGAGTGTTCCTTTGAATGTGAATAAATAGTAACCAAAAAAGCATCTATTTTCCGTTTGCTGTTTTATTCTTAACTCCAAAACTACATTGTCACCATTTTCATTTTAAATATACTAGAACATTGATTTCAACCAAACACTAAGAAATATCATCCATTTGCTAATTTTTTTACCTCTTCATATTCTAATGAGCCACTCATGCAAAATTAAGTCACTAAAGTATTGATAGTTTAATCTCCTATTTGGCCCGAAGATCCAAAGTGGGATCTGAGGCCAAAGGGAAGATGGAATTTTTAAAGTCTTGAAGTTACTGGAAAAGAGTCCAAAACATAATTTTAAAATGTAAAATCACAATTCAAACATAGCTCTCTGTGACACAATCTGAGACTTTTTCTTTAAGCCATAATGGGACAAATAAAAGCAAAAATTCACAAATCACATGCACAAAATCATCCAAAACACAATTTGAAGGAGATATAGTTTAACATGCATAAAACAGGTAAAGATAATATAATCCCCCAGTTAAAATTAGCTCAAGTTAAATACACACACATATAACATACAAATATAGAATCTTTTTATAAAAAAAATTAAATGTCCACATGTACATAAAGGTAAAGAATGGAATATTTAATACAATAAGTTATACATGTCACATTTTACTCAATCTAACTTTTAATCAGTCTTAAATTTTGAGCCAAGTCTTGAAATTGAGGCTGCCACTTCCCCAAACAGAGCCTTCCTGGTCATGAAGGTAATCTGTTAGAGATGGATTTTCACAGCTAATCAAACACCCCTGGAATTCCATTAAAATAGCAAAACACAGATGAGATATCCAGTTAAAAGCTAATATAGTCCACCTTCTGGCTTCTCCCTTCCTACATTCCTAAGAGAACCCCATCTTATTCAAGGGGTTCAATGACATTCTCTGAGGAAGATTTAAACTCCAGGGGTGGCTCTAGTTAAGTCAAGGGTTAGTCCATCCCTCTTATCAGTAATGGTGGCAAGAATGGACTATGACCCACTGTGTCGTGAATCAGATTCAAGGAGGGCTGATGGAGATCTCTGGGAAAGTTCCCTTTCCCCTGGAATGCCTTCAGAAGCTCTTCCATTTCTCCCAACAACGTGAGTGAGAGCGGCCCCTCTGCGAGCATCATCTTCCTACCATGAGGGGAGTCAGCCTTCGGGGAAGTGGGCGCAGTAGGCAGGGGGTAATAAAGATGAAAAACTTGGGTGCCTGATGACATGGTAGAGTTACTGGTTAACCAAACTTAAAAACATGCCCTACTTTTGAGGCTGTGAGCCTGTCTGTGAGCCAAACTTCCTTATTATACAAGAAACATAATTTTGAATTGGGTTTACTGTCAAAGCCAGAAACTGATACACATCCCTTTTCTTGGTAGTCATGGCTTTTAAACAGGTAATTAGTTCCCAATTATGGAAACAAAATGTCTATTACAGTGGAATGGATTTACTACTTCCAAGAACAGAACATGAGAGAGAAAATGCTATTTACAAGCACTGTAAATATCAAGGGAAAACAGCCATCAATATTGAATGATTTTTGAAATATTATTGTGGCCCATGTAATGCTTAAAGCGTATATTTAACTGAGCTTAAAGGTCCCCTTTTAGTTGATTTGTTTCATTTTAGACAAACATTTTGAAAAAAATACAAAATAAAGACAACATGATAGCTACCTTCATAAATTACATCAGGATAATTTGGGTTGGCACCTAAAAGGCAAAACAAAGCAAAGATTTGTAAGTATGCATTCAGAATTAATACTAAGTATCCCCACTAAAGTGAGTTACATATATATTGAAGGTTTTATAGGTTTATAGTTTGTTTTACAGAACAGGAACATGAAACCTGAAATTCTTGGTTTGCTTCATGTGAACTGTTTCCCTCCCCAGTCCCCAAACCTCCACCCCTTCCAAAGAAAAGAAATGAATGAGGAGAAATTACACATCACTTTATAGCAGGGAAAACTTCAGCAATCAATGCATTACGACTATTTCTAGTACACAGTTGGCCATTTTAACTGCAATCCTGGTACTTTTATTCTAGAGACAGATTATCTCCATACCACTTTAAACAACAAAAGATAAAACCTCTGATGGCTTGGGTATTACTTTCAAAGCGTACTTTGGCAGGTCTACTTGCTTTCACAAACACATTATTAACCAGCCCGAATAATGATATCTAATGCCCAATTTTGCTCTCCACTTGGTGTTCAGAGGGGGGTTGCCAAGGTTGAATAAACGAACCCTTTCTTCTGCCTTAATACAACACAGAAAAATAAATGTACTTTCTCTATTGAAATGATTTATGTATAAGAGGTTACACATAAATGTTATGTCAGAGACAAATGCAAAAGTATATCCACTTAATTGGGGGGCGTGGGGAATGATTCTTTAGTCACCAAGATGATCAGAATACTCTGTTTTGAAATATTCTCATGAAAACTTGCAAAAACTTTTTTAATTTTTTTAAATCATCATCAACAAGAACTGGTGACAAAACCATCTGATACTTACTCTCCAATCAGAACTAACCGGATCTCTATATGAAAGCCTACTTGGAAATAAAATAAAATTTGATATAACATTTGTGTGATTACAAAATAAATTTCCAAAGCTACTTCCTATGCTTTTAGCCTTCACTTACCTACTTGTAAACTGTAAAGCTTATTCAGCTCTCATTTCACTTCTAAACCCTTCAGCAGAAAAATATCACCTAAGATAAAGGGAAACTAGAGCCAATTTTCTGTTCATGTATTCCCTATCAAAGGTAGTTTACATGAAGAACCAAATAAAAATGGCCTTAATGTTCAAATCAGAATTTTAACACATTTCAACTAATAGAATATCTATTTCAGCAGGGGAAACATTAAGTAGATGGTTAGGTACATCGATTCAGGGATGCTGCAAACTGCTGAGCATTCCATGCTAACTGGGGCGCCGTTTAGACTGTAGTCTATGTGAATGACACCACCTGAAATTGTGCAGTGCACAACCTGTGCTGCTCCCTGTGTCAATTCATGCAAAGTCACCGATTCTAGTATATTTCATAGTATTTTGAGTTTTATTATCCCAAACACCATTTTAAAGTAGTCTTGAGTTATAATATGCTAATACGTATTATCAGGATTATTTGTAGTGGATGTGATATTCTTGAGAAGGGCCTTGAAGGCTGTCTTGCAGTTTGAGGGATAAATTCAGTGGATAAAGCAGCATGAAATTCCAGTGGCAGCCCTGGTGATGTCATATGCAGAGCACCCACCCACCTGCTGAAATCCTTTCCCTTTGCAAATCCCTGGACCAAGTGGGTGTCCTGTCCCTGTGAGGATTTCCTACCTCTACTGAAGGAAAGGTTCTGTAACCCCAAGTGAGCAAGTCATTCTTTGAACTTCTCAGTAATCCATTACTTTACAAGATCCCACTCTGGTCCCCTCCTCACTGTGCCCTCAATATACAAGTCTGCATCTGCAAGGGTACCTTCCCACCAGAGTCCACACTCCACTTCTAGACCTCGCTCCAGGATCCAGGACCCAGGACTCACATTTCCTTCCCCACACCTCCCCCCAAACACATTTCCTAGGACTAACTAGCCTTTTCCCTACATCTGTCAGCCCACAGGTGGCCACACCACTGGTATGAGTGAGCACCTTCTGACCCAAGACGCAAGGGACAGGGGAGCGTTGAGCAAGGGCAGGTGAGCTGGGGTGTCCACATGCCGGCTCACTGCCTCTCATGTACCTCTTGCCATATAGTTTCAGAGGCACAGGGCAGGGGGTATGGCCAGGAATCAGCTCTACCAAAACCACTACCTTCCAGCATGGAACTCCAAGAATCTGGGAGAATTAGATCCTCAAACCCAGCCTTTCTGGTCACTACACACATATATATGCCAAGGTAGGAAGACAGAACCTATTTTATTTAGCAATTCATTAACTTGATTAATATTTTTTAAGTATTTGGATATAAGTATACAGACTTTGATTTGTACTAGGTTGGCTGCCTACGACCCAGGGCATTTCTGAGACAGTGAACTTTAAGTTTTAAAACTGGGATAGTCCCAGGAAAATCCTCGCAGTTTGTCCAGGAATGAGGGCTTTCCCCAGACATAGGACTTTTAGTGTGAAAACTAGGACTAGTCAGTCACCCTGATTTGTCCTCAAGCCCCGAGGGACCCCACACACAGTTGCCTCCTGCCTTTACACATGCAATCCCATAAAAAAGTAAAAAGGCTGAGGATTTAGAGCCAGATTTATCTAAACCACATACAGGAAGGGCTGCAGTGAATATGACCGATGTACAGGTGTAACCGACCTCGTCACAGAAAGGTAACACCTAAACGTATTACTCACGCAAGGCACCCGGGAACAACATGAACGTCGAATCAGTTCAATGCAGCAAATGTCATGTATAGAAAAAGGATTTGGGATGGGAATCAAAAGTAAGTAGGTTAGCCCATAATCTGGAAAACTCGTCTTTTTCCAGACTTACAACTTCTGTCGGTGCATGCCTTTCCTACCAAGTTCACCAGCAAAACCACTAGGTCACATCTACACTTTCCGGAAAGTACTACATTTTCCTAACTTCATTTTCTCAAATGTATGCGGAGAATCATCACTTGACTTCCATGGTCTGAAAGACTCAAATCTAGTGCGAGATTATGAAACTCACAGAAAGACAACGCGGGAAGAACAGTAAGGTGCTCTTTATTTGCCCCTCCCGACCATACAATACTATGTCTGAGGAGGGCCAACTCAACTGCAATAAAGAAACGCCTCGTGGGAGGACGCACAGACCTAGAGTTTATGACAAACAAGGGTCACAGTACTCCAGCTAAGCCCAGCTCATCGAACACGGTATTTTGCTTCTAGCAACTTCTCGGTCAAGCTAACCTCCCGTGGTGTTTATACTCCAACAGTAAGGTAGTTATTAACATCATGTTAAATGCAGACAGGAGACAAAGTCACCCCTTCCTTTTCAGACCTCTGGCAATGGTCATATTGTGAAAATATCCTGTGATTCTTAAGTCTAATTTCTAACTGGTTCCTTTCACTTAGTTTAAATATGTTCATTACATATCATTACTTGCTACAGGTAGAAACGCCTGTTTGAGATATTCAGGACGAAAAGGTGGGCGAGGAGAGACAAACACTGACTATGAGGGAAAAGCCAACAAAAAGAGAATGAATGAAAGATAAAGGAGCGATGCGCTTGTAAGGGGGATGTGAGCAGAGCTGTACTTTCTTGAATACCATCCCAGTAGCTCACCAAGCAAGAAGTCTCAGATTTAGGCAGCAGGAGGTGGTATCAAACCCTAAAGCTCCATGTTGAAAACCACCGGAATAAAATATGGAAATTTCTGGAAGAAAATCTGAAAACCCGGGAACTCCGTCAACCCCACTCCATTCCAAACAAGCAGCATCCAACCCCCCCAGCTCGCTCCAGTCCAGAAGCAGCAGCTCCTCCCCAACCCAAGGAAGGTGCCTGCCAAGCACAAATTGTTGCTTGTCTCATGTTCCAACTCTGTTTTCTGAAGAGTGCGTCGAGCGTTGGCAGGTGCTACATACACTTGTGCTCTGTTCTGAACTTCGGGCATGTTGTCAGGAATTTAGGGACCAGGACTAACAGGTGCAGAACACAGCCAGACACGCTCCCCGTGGAAAGAGCGCACACCATACATGGCCACCCACGCGCTCCTAACAAGGCTCTGGATCGCTCACGGGACGTCTGCACCTCCAAAAGACAGGCCTTCGGGCATTCAGGTTGCTAAACATCGATCATAAAGTCCTTTCTCCCCAACATATCAGACCGAAGCACTTCACTGTCCTCTGATCTCCATGCTAAATGCCTTTAAAGGGACGACTCTAGCTTCCCTATTCTAAGCTGTTACAGCTCATGAGTACATCTTCGGACTCTGCCCAGGCTTCATGAGTAAAACTCTATGACGTTTTAACTGTAAGACTCTACAGTTAAGGGATAAAGAAAACCTGTGGGAAGGTGGGAGGGTTCCCTTTCCATCCTGCTGAATGGATAAAAATGATGGTGAAGGCCAGAAGACACATCTGCTTCTTTCCTTTCAGCTTTTAGTCTCTCTCTAATGCCCTAAAAAAAAAAAAAAAAAAAAAAAAAGACTTCTCTCTCAATTCTATTTCCAGACTCTGTTTAGTGTGATCATGAAAAATATTTCAAAGAATCCCATTTTGATAAAGAAACCGCAAAAGAGGGCACCTGGGTGGCTCAGTTGGTTAAGCGACTGCCTTCGGCTCAGGTCATGATCCTGGAGTCCCGGGATCGAGTCCCACATCGGGCTCCCTGCTCGGCAGGGAGTCTGCTTCTCCCTCTGACCCTCTTCCCTCTCGTGCTCTCTATCTCTCATTCTCTCTCTCTCTCTCTCAAATAAATAAATAAAATCTTTAAAAAAAAAAAAAAGAAACCGCAAAAGATCCATTCTTTTCAAATCAATTGTCCTTGGTTTGTCAACACTGTTGCCTAACTCATAGCAGTCCCTCCTTCTGATTTCCAGATCCTTCTCTTCCTTTTCTAAATGGCAGGCTGAGCTCAGGGCCCCAAAACACTGGGGGGTTCAGATGTCTGGGTTTCATTTTTGGCTGAACCACTAACATGCTATGCAGCATGGGGGGTGGGGGGCGCGCTTCACTTTTCCTGTGACAAAGGAACGTTCCATACCTCAGGAGAGGACAACAGCATTGGCTCTGGCAACTCATCAGGAGCTTCGGGAAGCATAATTAATTAACATGAGTACTCTTGAGACATAAAGAACTATTTAAGTATAAATCTTAATTATCATGATTATTATGAGCCTATAGCCAAACCGGTTATTTAAGGCAGAAAAGCAAGTCAAACTTTCTTTCCTTTCACTCCCAGGACAAGAAACGGGTCCTGACAAACGGCCAAGGAGCCAAGTCGTGGGGGGCTTTATATTTTCTTAATGTGTAACATTTGGAGAAATTTCCTCTCCCTACATTCTTTGGCCTAAGTACACCAAATCTAAATCTGCCAGTTTAAGGGCAATTCTAAGTGCTGCAGAGAGCTCTAGTTCATCCAGACGTCATGAATCTTTTGATAAAACAGCACGAATGAGAAGCTGTGGGGAAAACTCTTCCAATATTTATAGTTTGTTCCCAACGCACATTTTGCATAGGAGACAAATGCTCCCGAATTAGGAAGCGTAAGTCACTAACTCCCACTGCTTGTGTGAATGAGCATTCTTGAGCTGTGACAGTCTTCCTGAATGAGTGGGCCATAGAGAGACTCTTTATGTACTGCCTGAAGAACGGGAAGCTTTAGAGCACGGGTATTTTATCACCCAGTGCTCCAGCTAGGTTCGTGGCAAGGCTAAAGTATTAATCACTTGGGTGAGATTTCAATAAAAGAACCTACCCTTAAACCATCAGCGTGTTCACAATTATAGAAATACCGGACATTGAAAATTCTTGAAACTCGTGCTATCTGATCCAAAGATGCTAGCAAAGGCCCCGGGTTTCTTCCTGACTACACTCACAAGTAATGTCTCTGTCATTAATTTCTGCTTACCATTCTGCTTGAAAAGACATGCTCACCACTTCTAACCTCCACTCAGTCTCCACTCACACTTCTGAGTTCACAAGAGGGCTTTTCTGGACGTAGGACTGAAGGCCAATGACAGCCACCTAGTGGATCACTGTCATCTCAGGTAAGTCTTATTTCTGGCCTCTAAGCAGAATTTTTGGAGCCTCACCAGAGAGCCCTGTGCTTCCTATGTGTGTGCTCGACGAGGGCTCTACTTTATCCACTCTCCCTAAGCCTCCTTAAGTCACACGTTGAATCCATCCTACTTTTTGCCAAACCCAATTAGAGTGCATCTCTGTGCACAAGCTATTCTGCACTTTTGTCATTGTTACTTGTTGATATCCGCAAGAAGTCAGTGCTGCCATCTTGGCAGATGCCTACGCTGTTCTTCCAGTGGCTTCCCCCAGGTTCTACAGGGCAGAAGGGAACTATCCTCACTACTCAAAGTGTGGTGCGGGACCTGCAGCATCAGCATCAGCTGGGAGCTGGTCAGAAATGCAGCATCTGAGACCCTTCCCCAAATCCATGGCATCAGAATCAGCATTTTAGCAGGATCTCCAGGAGAGTTACACTCATTAAAGTTTGAGAAGCCCTAATTTATAAGTCCATGAGAACTCTGACCAAAGTCAAAACCTCAGTGGGCATAGAGGATGGCAACTTTACAATGAAACATAGAGCAAACCTAAAAATACCCAAGTCCTGAGGAGGGCGAGTACTCTCTAGCAGTGACCATGACAAAGGTTAGGGGTAAGGGCGGGAGATGTTTTGTCCCCAGTGGCATACATTTGAGCCCATTCCAAATGAGGAGGGGAGGGGAAGGAGCTTGGATACCAGAAGGAGCTTATGTTTACCCACCCTCTCCAGGAACCCAACTGTGACTTAGTTTTCTCATTAGAGCCCCAAGTCTAGAAAGTTCATGTAGTCAAGAGTCCTGAGGTCTTCTCTGGGTGCGCCCAAGCCTCTGGATAAGGAGGACAAAGCGGTGCCCACAGAAAAGCGGTTCTGGGCAGAAAGTTCCTCCCTCATGGCCACAAAGGAAGGTGAGGAATGGGTACGTTGGTGATTATACTCTCAGTGCCCGCCAAGGCTAGAGCTGGATCCATGTCCTTTGAAACCTTGGCTTCACACTGTGACTTCCAGAGGTCCCAAAGAAGACAGAAGGTGCTTATATGGGACTTCTGCGGAAGTTTCTACGTAGCCATGGGGCCTCCACAGCAGCACTGAGAACCCAGACTGAGTTCGCCGCCAGCAGAAGGCTCTGAGGACAAGTGCTTGCCTCCAGCCAGAGAAGCCTAAAGCAACCTGTGGTGGCGGGACACAGGTGGCATTTGAGTTCAACCCATAAGCCCAGAGGTGTCAGGATGAGGGACCACAAGGGCTCCCTGTGGACCCGACGGAGGCAGCCTGAGAGAAAGTCTGTCCTAATCCACAGCCCCTTGGAGGGGCAGAGGGACCTCGGCAACACAAGCCACATTCCTGGGTGCTGAGGAAGGAGATGCTTCCACCAGTTGCAATGGAGACCCGTTTGCTCACTGTCATGGAACTGCAGGAGAGGGGCCCACGGAGAGAGGAACTGCCAAGATCCCATAAAGCTATCCAGGAGGAAGGTTTGCAAATCAGCACTGAACACACCCAGGTCCCAAGAGACAAAGTCACCAGCGAGCACACCTGCTTGGGCCCCTCCCTTCTACTTGGGCAACAGAGGACCCGAACTCTCCTTAGCCAGCTCCAGTCCCCACCCACATCCTGCCAGCCACGACCAGCAGAGGAGAGGAAACTGGCCCTTAAATGAAGTCCAGAGTTTTGATTTCTAACTCAGACAAGACATGCTATTTTTCCATTGAGATTTTTGTCTCCAACCTAATGTGACCAAAGGATTGTCTGTTACTCAACAAGGAGCAGAAAAGTCTTGCTTGGGTCAGAGGTCTCATCCAGATTGGGGATGCTCACCTTTGGGCGCACACTGGAGTCACCAGGGATCTTAAAAATAGAAAATGCCGAAGCCTAAGCCTCATCCAGGAGCCACCGAATCAGAGTTGCTAGAGGTGGGCCCTAGAAATGTGTGCTAACTAAGGAAATCACAATTAAAACTCCCCAGTTGATTTTAATGCACAACAAGGAGACAAGGAGCAGGGCACTGGCGTTCAGGGGCCAGAGAAGATTATTCCTAATGAATAAATGTTCCAGGGACAATGGAAAACAGCAACGAAATAAAATTAGTTTGATTGTTACAACCTACACTCCTCAGGGTGCTGGAAAGATAAATGCTACGGTTCTCTAAATTTCGTTTGGAAGCTAAAAGTTGAGTTTTGTGTTTTAAATGTGACCCAAAACTGACCAGAGCCGAGTTCAGCTCTGAACATGGGATCCAAAATGATCAATCTGGCGTCTGGAGTTTGGGAAGGTCTCCCCTCCCGTTCTCACTCACTAGCCAGGCTGCCAGTGATGAACAGATGGGAAGGCACTGGCTTGGTGTCTGGGGCCCTGCTGACATCGAAAGGTCTGATCACACCTGTCCGTCCTCATTAGCACCCTGGCTGGGTCTGGTGTCAGAGTCTGCGAGGTCCCAGCACTCTTGAGAGATGCTGTACAGGGTTCTCCACCAATGGCCTCACACACTCACACCCTGTGGATGGTACCCTCTTGACCTGGCTGGTGCTGGCCCCAGGTCTCTCTGCTCGAAGCAGAAAGCAGCAGAGTATCTTCCCCACCATGTGGTATGAAAAGCCATCTCCTTCACCAGAAAGCTCACGAATTTTGTTTGAGGGACTTTCTGTTTCTTTGTTTTTATTTCTGTTTTCATTTCTTTCAGCACACTTTATTTTCTATCTACAAATAGACACCAAGGTGTCCTACACAAGGTGACTATCCCATAAAAATCTCAGTTCTGAGCTGAAGGAGGAAGGCACACTCTGAGGACATCAGAGCCGCCATTTTAATTCTCCTGGCCACATGTGGAAAAGCAACCCACTTCACCCATCCCAGGCCGCCTGCTTCCTCACAAGCCAGGAAACTTGCAATCCAAAAACAAAACAAAACAAAAAAAAAGCATCTCATCAAAAAATAAGTAGCTGAAACGTCTTATCAAAAAGATTTGTAAGAGCTAAACTTCTTACCAATTACTATGCGACAACAACAGAAATACTGAAGGAATATAAACCCACATTTGACCTGTCATCCTAAACTTGTAAACTTTAGACCAGCAGGGAAATATATATATATATATATATATATATACACACACATATATATATTTGCTCTTTGTTTATTTTTCTTTAGTTTTAAAGGAGGGCAAGAGGGAAAGGAAACAATTCTTAAAAAGGCCATTATCTGTATGCTATGGCTACAAATCTCATAAATACCAAAGATTCTATCACACAAGCCAAGTGAGGTCAATCTCTAATTGGTCACACTGGTTTATGGCCCACGAGGGCCATTTATATCCACTATCACCCTGGGCCAAGTCTCTTTTATTTCTACTTTCATTTATTACTCCCTGATAGCTGGTCCTTGAGTAAATACTTAAAGGGGGAAAAAAATCTTCCTTTCTAAAAGCAGATATTTATATTTCAAAGACTTGATAAAAACAAACGAACAAGAAGAAGGAAAGAACAGACGTCTTTATAAAATTAACCTTGACTTTTATTTTTGAGAGATGATTATTTCCTTTAAAGGGAATATGTGGGTGACTCCAAGGGATTCTTATACCAGAAATCAATTCTTTCCTATCATTAGCTAAGTTAAAACTAACAAAAGCAATCGATAAAAATGAGGCCACGTGGATAAGAGGAGCTGAGCTCTACCAAATATTGGCACCACACAGAAATGTTCAAAAGAAAATACACCGACCCCCTGTGTTAAATAGAAGCCAGCGGCTTTACCCTAGCAAGACCGAGTATTGATCAAAGCACACAGACCACTTCTAAAACTTTCCAATGCCAGACCCTCACCCTGAATCAAGTTCACCCCCAACGGTTTCAAAAGGTAGCTGCTGACAAAATTCAAATAAAGTCTGAAGTTTAGTTAATAGTAATGTGCCGATGTCAGTTTCTTCCCTTTGACAAAGGCAACCACAGTAATGCGAGACGTTGTCAAGAGTGACTACCGGGTGAGGGGTGTCTGGGGACCCCATGTTGTCTTTGCAACTCTCACATACATCTAAAATCTTTCACAGATAAAACGTGTATTTAAAAACATACATAAACCGGTTGTCCCCAGGCAGTCTGGATTTAACGCTAAGGCTGTACCCCCCGAAACGTGCAGGAGGAAACACGGTAATCTAGAGATTTACTGCAGCAACTGGAGCCAAGCAGCTAAACTCTCAACGAAGAGGAAGATTTAATGGAACAGACAACTGCCAGGGGTAGCCTGGGTAAGGTGTCCAAACATAGCTTGTTTTATGTGCTCCTGAAAGGCTGTTTGTAAATCAACTCACATAATTCAAATAGCGCTTTGAACACGCTAAGGAAGCTCGTGCATTTAAAAAGCTATTTAATAGGGGCGGAGCAAGATGGCGGAGGAGTAGGAGACCTGGATTTCATCTGGTCTCAGGAATTCAGCTGAATAGGGATCAAACCATTCTGAACACCTACGAACTCAACAGGAGATTGAAGATAACAATAGTAACAACACTCTGAAGAGAAAAGCGACCACTTTCTGGAAGGTAGGACGTGCGGAGAAGTGAATCCGAGGCGATATTCGGGAGGATAGACGGCGGGGGAGGGGGCCTCCGTCGGCCGCTTCTGGCAAGTGCTAGAGCCGCGGAGCACAAAATCGGAACTTTTAGAAGTTGGCTCCGCTGAGGGACGTTGCTCCAGTGGCTAAGCGGGGGGTGGAACCCTCGTGGGACAGTGTGGTCTCAGGACCCTCGGGGTCACAGAAAGACCGGGGGTGCCTGAGTGCGGCAGAGCTCCCAGGTATCGGAGCGGGGAAGCCGGCTGCAGAGACGGAGCCGAGGCGCGGGCTCTCAGGTCGGGGTTGCCGTAAACCGTGATCCACGGCCCAGTCGGGCCACTGCTCCTCCAGCAGGGACCCAACAAGCGGCAGAGCCGGGGAAACCCCCCCTTCCTCCCACGGGAGGAGCAGCGCGGGAGCGCACCGCAGGGATCTGCTGGGTTTGGAGACTCCACACGGGGGTCGGGTGCCAGAGATAGAAATGCTCGGTCACAGGCCAGGTGAGCACGGAGTGCAGCCGGAGACCAGGGAGACGGGAGTGACTGCTTTTCTCTGGGGGCACACTGAGGAGCGGGGCCCCAAGTTCCCGGCTCCTCCAGGCGGAGATTGGGAGGCCACCATTTTCGCCCTGGTCCTCCAAAGCTGTACCGAGAGCTTGCAGGGAACAAAAGCTCCTGAGAGCAAACTGGAGCAGCTTGCTTAGCCCGGACTGTCAAGGGTGGGGCAAGTCCACCTCTGGCAAAGACATTTGGGAACCACGGCGACAGGCCCCTTCCCCAGAAGATCAGCACGAACAGCCAGCCAAGACCAAGTTTACCGATCAAGGAGAATGGGAGAACTCCAGCACTAGGGGAATACTGCACATAGAATTCATGGCTTTTTTACCATAATTCATTAGTTTTTCAAAGTTAATTTTTTAACTGTTTTTTTTGAATTTTTCTTTTTCCCTTTTTCAACCAACATCTTATCAATCCCTTTTTTAAAAAAACATTTTTTTTTCATTATTAGAGTCATATTTTTATCCCTTCATAGTAGTTACCCTTATTTTTGGCATATATATATATAAGTTGTTCTCTCTTTAAAATTGAGATACAGTTTCTTCTAACAGATCAAAATATACCCTAAATCACTAGTGTATGGCTTTGTTCTAGTCTCCTGCCTGATCACATTCTCTCCCTTTTTTTTTTTCTTCTTTTTTTTTAAATCTTCTTCTTTCTTTTTAAAAACAACTTGTCAATTCCTTTTATAAAATCTTTTATACTTTTCATCTCTACAGTCACCTTCCAACCCTTCATTGTATCAACCCTTATTTTGTACATATATAAGTCTTTCTTCCTTTAAAATTTTAGCTGGCACTTTCTTCTAACAGACCAAAATACGCCCAAAATCTAGTGTGTGCCACTGATCTATGCACTAGCCTGATCATATTTGATCATATTCTGTTTTTTTTGTTTTGTTTTGTTCTGTTTTTGTTTGTTTTTATCTTTTTCTTTTTCCTTTTTATTTCTCTTTCTTCTTTCTTTCCCTTTCTTGTCCCCTGGTTTCAGGTCTTTTCTGATTTGTATAGAGTACATTTGCTGGAGACGTTGTTAACCTGTTAGCATTCTGTTCTCTCATTCATCTATTCTCCTCTGGACAAAATGACAAATCGGAAAAAAATCACCTCAACAAAAAGAATAAAAGGTACTACGGTCTGCCAGGGACCTACTCAATACGGACATTGGTACGATGTCAGACCTAGAGTTCAGATCATGACTTTAAAGACACTAGCTGGGCTTGAAAAAAGTGTGGAAGTTATTAGAGAAACCCTTTCTGGAGAAATAAAAGAACTAAAATCTAACCAAGTCGAAATCAAAAAGGCTATTAATGAGGTGCAATCAAAAATGGGGGCACTAACTGCTAGGATAAATGAGGCAGAAGAGAGAATCAGCGATATAGAAGACCAAATGATGGAAAATAAAGAGGCTGAGAAAAAGAGAGATAAACAACTACAGGATCACGAGGGCAGAATTCGAGAGATAAGCGATACGATAGGACAAAACATTAGAATAATTGGGATGCCAGAAGAAGAAGAAAGAGAGAGAGGGGCAGAAGGTATAGTGGAGCAAATTACAGCAGAGAACGTCCCTAATGTGGGGAAAGAAACAGGCATCAAAATCCAGGAGGCACAAAGAACCCCTCTCAAAATCAATAAAAATAGGTCAACACCCTGACATCTAATAGTAAAACTTACGAGTCTCAGAGACAAAGAGAAAATCCTGAAAGCAGCTCGGGAGAAGAGATATGTAACCTACAATGGTAGAAACATTAGATTGGCAACAAACCTATCCACAGACCTGGCAGGCCAGAAAGGACTAGCATGATATCTTCAGAGCAATAAACGAGAAAAATATGCAGCCAAGAATACTATATCCAGCTAGGCTGTCACTGAAAATTGAAGGAGAGATAAAAAGCTTCCAGGACAAACAAAAACTAAAGGAATTTGCAAACACGAAACCAGCCCTCCAAGAAATATTGAAAGGGGTCCTCTAAGCAAAGAGAGAGCCTAAAAGCAGCAAGGATCAGAAAGGAACACAGACAATATACAGTAACAGTCACCTTACAGGCAATACAATGGCAATAAATTCATACCTTTCAATAGTTACCCTGAATGTAAATGGGCTCAATGCCCCAATCAAAAGACACAGGCTATCAGATTGGATTAAAAAACAAGACCCATCCATATGCTGTCTGCAAGAGACTCATTTTAGACCCAAAGACACCCCCACATTGAAAGTGAGGGGGTGGAAAACCATTTACCATGGTAATGGACACCAAAAGAAAGCTGGGGTGGTAATCCTTCTATCAGACAAATTAGATTTTAAAACAAAGACTATAATAAGAGAGGAAGAAGGACACTATATCCTACTTAAAGGGTCTATCCAACAAAAAGATCTAACAATTGTAAATATCTATACCCCTAACATGGGAGCAGCAATTATATAAGGCAATTAATAACAAAAGCAAAGAAACACATTGACAACAATACAATAATAGTGGGGGACTTTAACAACCCCCCCCCCGACTGAAATGGACAGATCATCTAAGCAAAAGATCAACAAGGAAATAAAGACTTTAAATGAAACACTGGACCAAATGGACTTTACAGACATATTCAGAACATTCCATCCCAAAGCAACGGAATACACATTCTTCTCTAGTGCCCATGGAACATTCTCCAGAATTGATCACATCCTAGGTCACAAATCAGGTCTCAACCAGTACCAAAAGATTGGGATCATTCCCTGCATATTTTCAGACCACAATGCTTTGAAACTAGAACTCAATCACAAGAGGAAAGTCGGAAAGAACTCAAATACATGGAGGCTAAAGAGCATCCTACTAAAGAATGAATGGGTCAACCAGGAAATTAAAGAAGAATTAAAAAAATTCATGGAAACCAATAAAAATGAAAACACAACTGTTCAAAATCTTTGGGATACAGCAAAGGCAGTCCTGAGAGGAAGTACATAGCAATACAAGCCTTTCTCAAGAAACAAGAAAGGTCTCAAATACGCAACCTAACCCTACACCTAAAGGAGCTGGAGAAAGAACAGCAAATAAAGCCTAGACCCAGCAGGAGAAGAAAAATAATAAAGATCAGAGCAGAAATCAGTGAAATAGAAACCAAAAGAACAGTAGAACAGATCAACGAAACTAGGAGCTGGTTCTTTGAAAGAATTAACAAGATTGATAAACCCCTGGCCACACTTATCAAAAAGAAAAGAGAAATGACCCAAATCAACAAAATTATGAATGAAAGAGAAGAGATCACAACCAACACCAAAGAAATACAAACAATTATAAGAACATACTATGAGCAACTCTATGCCAGCAAATTAGATAACCTGGAAGAAATGGGTGCATTCCTAGAGATGTATCAACTACCAAAATTGAACCAGGAAGAAACAGAAAACCTGAACAGACCTATAGCCACTAAGGAAATTGAAGCAGTAATCAAAAATCTCCCAACAAACAAAAGCCCAGGGCCAGATGGCTTCCCAGGGGAATTCCATCAAACATTTAAAGAAGAATCAATACCTGTTCTCCTGAAATTGTTCCAAAAAATAGAAATGGAAGGAAAACTTCCAAATTCATTTTATGAGGCCACCATTACTTTGATCCCAAAACCAAAGACCCCATCAAAAAGGAGAATTACAGACCAATATCCTTGATGAACATGGATGCAAAAATTCTCACCAAAATACTAGCCAATAGGATCCAACAGTACATTAAAAGGATTATTCACCACGACCAAGTGGGATTTATCCCTGGGCTGCAAGGCTGGTTCAACATCCGCAAATCAATCAACGTGATACAATACATTAACGAAAGAAAGAACAAGAATCATATGATCCTCTCAATAGATGCAGAAAAAGCATTTGACAAAGTACAGCATCCTTTCTTGATCAAAACTCTTCAGAGTATAGGGATAGAGGGAACATACCTCAATATCATAAAAGCCATCTATGAAAAACCTACAGCGAATATCATTCTCAATGGGGAAAAGCTGATAGCTTTTCCCCTAAGGTCAGGAATGCGGCAGGGATGTCCACTATCACCACTGCTATTCAACATAGTATCAGAAGTCTTAGCCACAGCAATCAGACAACAAAAAGAAATAAAGGCATCCAAATCGGCAAAGAGGAAGTCAAACTCACACTCTTTGCAGATGATATGATACTGTATGTGGAAAACCCAAAAGACTCCACCCCAAAACTGCTAGAACTCATACAGGAATTCAGTAAAGTAGCAGGATATAAAATCAATGCACAGAAATCAGTGGCATTCCTATACACCAACAAGACAGAAGAGAGACAAATCAAGGATTCAATCCCATTTACAATTGCACCCAAAACCATAAGATACGTAGGACTAAATTTAACCAAAGAGGCAAAGGATCTGTACTCAGAAAACTATAAAATACTCATGAAAGAAACTGAAGAAGACACAAAGAAATGGAAAAACGTTCCATGCTCATGGATTGGAAGAACAAACATTGTGAAGATGTCAATGCTACCTAGAGCAATCTACACATTCAATGCAATCCCCATCAAAATACCATCCACTTTTTGCAAAGAAATGGAACAAATAATCCTAAAATGTGTATGGAACCAGAGGAGACCCCGAATAGACAGAGGAATATTGAAAAAGAAAAAAAAAGCTGGTGGCATCACAATTCCGGACTTCCAGCTCTATTACAAAGCTGTCATCATCAAGACAGTATGGTACTGGCACAAAAACAGACACATAGATCAATGGAACAGAATCGAGAGCCCAGAAATGGACCCTCAACTCTATGGTCAACTCATCTTTGACAAAGGAGGAAAGAATGTCCAATGGAAAGAAGACAGTCTCTTCAACAAATGGTGTTGGGAAAACTGGACAGCCACATGCAGAAGAATGAAATTGGACCATTTCCTTACACCACACACAAAAATAGACTCGAAATGGTTGAAAGACTTAAACGTGAGACAGGAGTCCATCAAAATCCTAAAGGAGAACACAGGCAGCAACCTCTTCGACCTCAGCCGCAGCAACTTCTTCCTAGAAACATCACCAAAGGCAAGGGAAGCCAGGGCAGAAATGAACTATTGGGATTTCATCAAGATAAAAAGCTTTTGCACAGCAAAAGAAACAGTCCACAAAACCAAAAGACAACCGACAGAATGGGAGAAAATATTTGCAAATGACATATCAGATAAAGGACTAGTATCCAAAATCTATAAAGAACTTATCAAACTCAACACCCAAAGAACAAATCATCCAATCAAGAAATGGGCAGAAGACATGAACAGACATTTTTCTAAAGAAGACATCCAAATGGCCAACAGACACATGAAAAAGTGCTCAGCATCACTCGGCATCAGGGAAATCCAAATCAAAACCTCAATGAGATACCACCTCACACCCGTCAGAATGGCTAAAATTAACAAGTCAGGAAACGACAGATGTTGGCGGGGATGCGGAGAAAGGGGAACCCTCCTACACTGTTGGTGGGAATGCAAGCTGGTGCAACCACTCTGGAAAACAGTATGGAGGTTCCTCAAACAGTTGAAAATAGAGCTACCATACGATCCAGCAATTGCACTACTGGGTATTTACCACAAAGATACAAATGTAGGGATCCGAAGGGGTATGTGCACCCCAATGTTTATAGCAGCAATGTCCACAATAGCCAAACTGTGGATAGAGCCAAGATGTCCATCGACAGATGAATGGATAAAGAAGATGTGGTATATATACACAATGGAATATTATGCAGCCATCAGAAGATCTTGGCATTTGCAACAACGTGGATGGAACTGGAGGGTGTTATGCTGAGTGAAATAAGTCAATCAGAGAAAGACATGTATCATATGACCTCACTGATATGAGGAATTCTTAATCTCAGGAAACAAACTGAGGGTGCTGGAGTGGTGGGGGGTGGGAGGGATGGGGTGGCTGGGTGATAGACATTGGGGAGTGTATGTGCTATGGTAAGCGCTGTAAATTGTACAAGACTGATAAATCACAGATCTGTACTTCTGAAATAAATAATGCAATATACGTTAAGAAAAAAAGAAGAAGAAGAAGATAGCAGGAGGGGAAGAATGAAGGGGAGTAAGTCGGAGGGGGAGACAAACCATTACAGACGATGGACTCTGAAAAACAAACTGAGGTTTCTAGAGGGGAGGGGGGTGGGGGATGGGTTAGCCTGGTGGTGGGTATTAAAGAGGGCACATTCTGCATGGAGCACTGGGTGTTATGCACAAACAATGAATCATGGAACACTACATCAAAAACTAATGAAGTAATGTATGGTGATTAACATAACAATAAAAAATTATTTTTAAAAAGCTATTTAATAAATACCAGGGTCATGGAGAGGTTTATTGTGTAATGGAACAACTGCACTCCCACTATTGGCTGAAGGTGGCTTCACGAGCATCATCTCTGTCCACGGGGCTGCCCCCAAGTTCACGCTGCCCAGGCCTCCAAGTTTCCATCTTCTCTTTCCTCTGCCAAGCCATCTTTGTGTGGCTGTGATTAACTCAGAGCTATTACAGCAAGTTCTACTCATGTCCAGGTCCCAACGTCCAAACAGGCCTCAGCCTCCACCATGTTATCAGGTATCTGGGCAACAAGATCCAGCAAGTAAGAATACTCTGCCGAACAGCAGTATCTGAAGCAGATAAAGGCATGACGGCAATCCCTGTCATTACAGGGGCTCGCACTGGAATTCTCCTGCTGGCCACAAAATGGACTCCTGATGGCCAGCCATCCTTTGCGCAGTCCAAACCGTCATTCAGAGGGGAACGGTTACCACTCCTAGAAAGACAACTCAAGGTCCGATAGAAGAATGCCTGCACTCTACCCGGGCAAACCACACATTCCAGGACTCTGCTTTCTCATCCATGGTGGGACGGCAGGATTCTGAACTCCAAGTGGATAAGGGTCTAGGAAACACATCTTCACTAGCTCATGAGCTAACCAAATACTGTTCATTGCCCATAGTTTTGCATGGGTTTCACCATTATGGGTACCAAACTTCATTTAACACTTGATATAAAAATAATGCGTGCATCAGACTATTGTTTAAAATGATTCATCCCCCCAACACCTCCTTGGGAGCATGAGTCCCTGCCCTTGGACTTGGCTTTGGCCCTGTGGCTTCCGTTGGCCAGTAGTACACAGCCTGAAGAGATATGACGTGCCACTACTGAAGCTAGTCCCCGAGAAGCTGAGCCTATTTCTAGTTGCCCTCTTGCCATCTACACTTGCTACTAAGAAGCAGATCTCCTATGTACCTGCTGCTTCTTCACCTGTACCCCAGAATAGACACACGGAACAAAATTGCCCAGCTGACCCACAAGCAAGACTAAATAATGGTGTTTTAAGCCACTGGGTCTGGGGGTGGTTTATTGTAGGCACCATTTTGTCAACAGTTGAGTGACATGTGCTATCCTCTCCCCAGATGCAAAAGCATCAGGTACTCACCATCATCGATTCCAGGCCAGCCCATGAAGTGAGCAGAAATCTGTTTCTCATCCTTCCCATACTCATTCTTGGCTACTAACTTGTAGTCCCCATTGTTCATGTGAGTGGGATTATCCAGCTGGAGGCAGCCATGGTACTCCGTGTGATTGGTAACATGGATTTTAGTACAGATGTATTTGGACTCATTCAATATGGCCCCGTTATAGAACCACTGAAGCGCTGGTTTGGGGTTGCCTTTCACAGTGAATGGAATGCACCAGTGGTGGTCTGAGGTTGGAGATTCGAGAAATGTGATAGTTGGAGCAACTAAATTGAAAAAGAGAGAGTTAATAGCACCAGAACGCTCAGAATTCTCCCCATCTCCAGATTTCTGTGTATCAATAGGGGATTTTATTCAACAACCATTTGGTTAAGAAAATACAGGACCAGCAACTCTGGAATCCATCAATATTTTGAATCATCATCAAGGCTGATTGAACTCCCTACAGAGAGCTTCAAAGAGACTCCTTTCCCTATACTTAAGACCCATGAATCAGAGTCATTTTTCAAATCTATTCAGTGTGAGAACTGGCTCCAAATAGATCGCAGAGATTTCTGACAGCAGAAGGGGTTCAATTGAAGTCAACTTTGGTTTCGAATAAATACGCCTTGATATTATGTAGATTCATCACCAAAACGCTGAGGGCCACTGTTTTTAATTTACGGTCCTTCATTAAACAACACAAATATTGACAAAAGTGACTTTGGAAATCTTGCTGGAAGCCTGGATCTCACATCACTTATCTAAAACAGATCAAAATGACCAAGGCCGTGAATGCTCCTACCAATGCAGATTGATCATTATAAAGTATGATCAATTGGTACTTTTTGCCAATTGCCAATAGTAAATGCTCTTTAAAAGCATCACATTTCGGGGTGCCTGGGTGGCTCTCAGGTCATGATCTCAGAGTCGTGAGATTGAGCCCTGCATTGGACTCTGCACTTAGCAGGGAATCTGCTGAAGATTCTCTCTCTCTCTCCCTCTGCCCCTCCCCCTGCTCACTCTCTCTCTCTCTCAAATAAATAAATCCCTGAACAACAACAACAACAAAAAAGCATTTCATTACAGCACACTCCATTTTTGCTAGATTTCAGAAGCCAATGTTTTGATCCTTTTTAAATGTCTGGGGTTCTATCCAAACCTAGACAAACAAACTAGAGATTACTTAAACTTTAAAAATAAAGCACTTTATGCTTTGGGGAAACAAACATTTAAATAGCATCTTTAAACAGAGTACTTATCCCGAGGGAAGGTATTTAAAGTCCCTCATAATTGTTTATTTTAATGTGGTCTGACTTTGATAACGATACAATCGACGACTGCAAAATACCCCAGAGACCTAATAGCATTGTTTTTCAGGTCAGGAAACCCAAGTCCAGTGAGGTTAAATGACTTGGTCAAGTCTAGTGAGCAAGGCAGATCTGGAACAGGGATCCAGGTCTCCTGATCTCTAACCCAGAAGCCCTTCCCTCCTGACCCTGCTTCCTGTTATACGTGTTCATTACACAAATTGGGGGGTGGGATTGGGGGGGGAATTACAGCCTGCTAACAAATACATTTTGGACGGAGTCACTACCAAAGCTATCTCAGTTGTTAAAACTCTTTACCATTTATTCCTTTTATTCTTTATCTGGATTTTGATAGATAAGGTCAATTCTTCAGACCATGGCGGCCACCATAGATATTAAGTGAGAAGATTTTGAATTTGAGCGTCCTGATTTGTAGGTCTGTGTTACAAATACAAGGACCCCAGTGGGGTAGGGACAAAACTTACCTTCCTCCCACCAGCCCAGGCCCCCATGCCCAGGACCCACTTAATCCTTCCACCATGCTCAAAAGAGCTTTTGGTGATGTGTTGACTTAAGGACATAAAGTTGGAAGCTGGTTGCATATGTTTGGGGATAACATTGATTTCAGGCTTCTGGGTGTCTCGAAATGATGAGAAATTTTAAGTCCAGTACCTACTGGGCACAGAGGTAGTGCTGACAGTGACAAAGGATTACAGTTGGTGACTGCAGTCATGCACCCCGACAATCGCATACGGAATGTGTGCCGCAGGTGAACACTAACCAGCATATCGACACCATGTGTCTACATGTGTGTAATGTGTATTCATACATACACACGTGCCCACTTGTGGTTTTCTCACCCACATCCTGACCCAGACACAGTAAAACCTCATTAATTTATACCATACCAGCTCAGAATTCGGAATGATGTGCAAAGTATAAGGGATTTTTACTGAATACACATTTGCATGGAACGCTACAACCTGGAATGTTAAGATATGTGTTGTGTTATTTATAATACTGGAAAATAATGCACATACGCTTAAGAAGCTTTAATAGCCTGTATCTTCATTTCAATATATACAGAAATTTAAACCGTTATAATAAAAGTTTTCTGCAGGTGATCATAACTTTCGATCATTTAAGTAGTACTCCACCAACCTTCCCACAGAAACCTGATGTCAAGCTAATGAGGTTTTATTGCATCAGTGGCACACTTGGGTGTTTGTGAATAGCCAGCCCAGTACTTCAGGTGACATAACTTTAAATCTTCATAGTGCTTTTATAGAGAAAAAGATTTTAGAAACTGGTTTATCAGAATTTAAATGAAAACTGATTAACAAAAGGATCTAAAAACCAGATCAAGATAGGTTCTCTCAAAAAAAAAAAAAAAAGCAGAAGGCACAAGAAGACAAGCTTAAGATCAAAAAAACAGCTTAAAAGGACGACACGCATGTTCGCAGAAATAGAACACTGATATTTCTTGAAAAAATATACACAAAACACTGCACACACTTTTTTTTCTTGACACACTTAAGCAGCACCCAGAGGGCCACAATGACAAATGCACGTGTGTCCACGATCATTCGCTATTAGAAACATATGCCCGTCTGATTACGTACAATGTACAGTGAGGTTCACAGAATCTTGGTCTTCTCCTACAAGATTTTCTGCCACACAGGAGATTTGCTTTCCACTGTCATCAGATGAAATGTTAGTTATCCTTAAGGAGCCCTGTGTGTGGCTTGTTTCATTCTACAAATGAATTAACAGACAAAAATAATCCTTATTAGGGCTGATCCCAAAGTGACAAGATTTGGGGTTTCTCCCCCTAACTAAAGAAAAAAATACACACCATTAGGAAGTTTTCTGGCCTTAATTGGGGCCAGGCACAAGAGTAAGGCCAAAGCTATTCTATTTCTCTAGAATATAACTGTTTAATGCGCAAAATTGATTTAATCCTTGGATTCCTATCTACGTTTCTCCAAGGGAAAAGACCATAAGGAGCATCCCTCGCCTTGCTCACAAGGACACAAGCAGCTCACTAGACACCCAGAGACTCTAATCTATTGGATATACACAACTAAAATGCAAACCTGCATTCTTCTTTGTTAATTATAAGAATTAATAGAAAGTAAATGTATATCAAAAACTCATCATAAATGTCTCCGTATGGCCCTACAAAATATTAAATGATCATCACTAGATGAATACAATCTCAAGTTCTGAGACACTCTCGTCTCTCTAGGAACACAGAGCCAAACAAAAGCCTTACCATATGTTTTGAAACCAGATTACCGACATCCCAGTACAAATTCGGAACTGGATCGCCTGCAACGCTACAAGATAATGTGATAGACTTTCCCTCCTCCACAGTGAGGTTGGGTGCAGCCAAATTTGCTGATGGCAAACCTGTGGAACAAGAAAAGTAAGTGGAGACATATACAAATAGTTCGATTCATTATCAAAATAATCGCAACAAACTGGAAACCCCTCAAGCTTTAGAATCAGTAATGATTTAATTTCCGAGACAGATTTATGTTGATCTGAAAAAGTGCTGGGTTGGTAAGCTTTACAGATTTAATGTGAACCAAAAATGTGTGGTTGTAAGAGCTGAAAACAAATTTTGCATGTTTCTTAAAAATATTATTGCAGAATAACTTTTTACTTTAAAAAAACTAATTTATAAAACTAGGTCCTCTATCTCTCTCAGGGTTTTACAGTTGCTAATCCAGTTTTTTTCCACATAAACAGGTTTCTGTAGACCACCTTACCTTGTTGATTTCCCCATTGTCCCCTTCATTTTTTATAGTCAAAAACAAAAATGTGAGAGGCATCTACATTTTTTGCATAAATCCTCTTTTTACATTAAGTAACTCATAAATATAACCCCACCACCAGACCTAGATTTTGACATAGGTTACCGAAGAAAATGTAGCTTTTTGGGTTGTTTTTGTTTTGGGGGGGCAGAGGGAGAGGGAGAGAGAGACTCTTAAGCACTTTCCACCCTCAGTGCAGAGCCCAACGCAGGGCTCGATCTTAAGACCCTGAGATCAGGACCCGAGCTCAAACCAAGTGTGGGATGCTTAACCGACTGAGCCAACCAGGCACCCCAAGAAAATGCAGTTTTAAAGCATTCTTCACACATGAAGCTGGACCATCACAATATTAGAATGTTCCAAAGCTATATAAGTCATAGTTAAATATCATAGGAAAAATGGATTATTGTAAAATTTCCAGTATGATAAAAAAAAGTCATGTGGATCTATACTTCCACATTTCAAGAGCTTTATTGATGCCATTATCACGTCATTAAACCATCACACCTATTGGGTGTTTACACTGCCTTAAATCACATGGGACTCACAGTATTTTCTGCATGAAGGCGCATCCCAGAGAGCATAACAGCAGATATGTCAGGTCCTGCCTTGTCAAGCTTGTCCCTCACTTGGTATCAGAAACTCTGCCCCGGAGCTGCATTTACCCCGACAGCTGTGTCCCAAGGACCTACGACACCTCATTAACTCAGGAGTAAGCCAGAGGTCAGAAAAGGCAATTCATCTTCAGTACACATTACATTGCAATTAAAACACCCACCTAGCGCTCTCTGACCCACTGTCTCCACAGAACTCTCCTATGATGCAGTCCTTACTGACAAAGCCTTTCTTCTTTATTACCCAAAGCGGCCTGGAACAAGATTTCTCCAGGGTTCATCTCATGGTGTCCCCACCATCCACAGAGGACTTCCCAACCAGACCTGGCTTTCAGTGGCCGGTGAGACTCTTCAGAACCCTTCCTGTCAGCAACCCATAGGAAGCCTTGTTCTACCTTACACAGGGTTTCAAAAATGCTCCCTAAGACTCTGAGTTTCATACTCGCAGGTTTTCAGTCTGTCATGTTTTTAGCTTCCAAGGCTCTTCTTTTGTTCCTGAACGGTCTTCTATTTGTATAGCACCCTGTTTTTGTCTCCTGGGTGCAACATCTCCTGATCTCTTTGAGCTGTTAATCATTTCTTTTGAATTTTTCTTCTCTCCATATCAACACTGTTTCTGGCAACTTGTTTTTTGTCATCTTTTTGTTTGTTTGGTATTTGTCTCTCCTATTGTAAGCTTTTCTCAAAGAGTGGGTATCGTCGGCCGTTCACACATCTTTAAGAACAAGGTACTAGAAGCATTGTGCATTTAACTGTTGCTTTTGGTGGCTTCTTGGCCTTTTCTGGGTACCACCTTTTGCCAATATCATTAGATCATTTTGGGACAGGGTGTGGTCAGATTATTATTATTATAATACTCTTCCAATGTCCTACCCGGAAGAGGAAGAAGGATGGAAATATTGATATTCATATGTAAATCCATCATTTTCTCTATGGTTCTCACAGCCTCAACTCTTTCTGGAGTTCCTCATAATATTGGTTTGATCCTCTTTAGAGAATAAACCTCCAGTTTTCTGCTGAGGAGGGAGGGGTGCAGTCACCTGGAATGTATGGAATGAAAATGGGATTAACTGCTCCATCAGGGACTTGACCCACTCTCTTGGGTTTGGTGTTGCCTGCATACCTGCTTCTTCCTGGGCCTGGTAACAGCTCTGCGTCCCAAACCAATTTCCTCTTGCCTTTGCCCTCTGCCAACCTGGTAATCAGCATTCTCAGCCATTAGCTCGGTTTCTGTTCCTCTGTCTGCTTTCTAGCTTGCAACCGTTTGTGTCCTGTTGACTCCTCTCCCATTTTCTTGTGCTTAGAGATTTATCTGCTGATTCTGGAGGGATCACAGAGCCAGGGCCTGCCCTGGTGCTTGTCCTCAAGGTATGACTTCCTCCACCAACAAAGCTTGGAGACACCCCTCTTGGCACCTTGAATACAAACTATAGGATGAATTTCCTACTTACTATAAATTCATATAATAGTTTGGAAATTCTGAGCAGAAAAAAAGGTTAAAATAGAGATTCCCAATAGAGAATGCTATGTCATAATCTCCATTTCCCTAAAAAAATTTAATGTAGTCTCTTTCATCAAGCCTAAATTTATATAAACAATTCTAAAAAATGCGTGTTTAATTACATTAATAGTAGTATTATTTACTGGGCATTCACTGAACCAGAAACTCTTTTCCAGTACTTTAAATGATTGGTTTATGTAATCCTTACAACCATCACAAAGTTAAGTGTTTGTCCTTATCTAATTAAGGAAGACTGTGTGTTCTGGAAAAGTCTAATACATCTTCCAAAATTGCCCACATACCTGTAGACCTAGGATTCGAACCCAAAGTTCGCGGTCTTCACTGCTACACTATACTTCCTTCCCAGACTGCATATATCCATTTTAGCACAGAACATAAATACCAATATGTATCTACAACCTAAGAGTTTAGTTCATTTAGAAAATAATTACGTGTCTATTTGTGAAGGAAGAATGAGTCTCTCTTATTTATAGACAAATTGTATCACCCTGTCACAGCAGTTCTCCAAAGGAATCTGTGCAAAATTGGCCAAGTCTAGATCTTTTAGATGTAAAGTCTTCCACAAATGAGTAAGCATCTGACTCACGTTAATTCTAAAGCATTAATAGGCTGGCCAAAGATTCAATAATGGAAAAAACAATCTGTACTTGAAATATCACTTGAGGTTTAATTAGCACAATAAAAATGAAATGGGATGCATGAACAGCCAAGCAGGATAAACCATTTGCCAGGCACTACTTCCTGGCTTAATAAGATTTGAAATCAGCACAAGTACAGAGCAAAGCTCAGCAATGCTTCCAAGAGCTTCTAGCCCTATTGTCATGGGATCCTGATTTAAGCTTCCGAGCGTTCTTCCTCTGCACTCTGAGAAACCTCACTGGAGATAAGAGGTGACCAGCCACCCAGGCAGACGGACACCTCTATGTCGATGTCCTGGATGTGTTCAGAAAGGACATACCAGCCTGCGGACCAATCGCTCATTAGGTTTTTTTGTCTACGACTATTATTCTTAAACTCGGCAGGGGCTTGAGCTATCATCTCGTCCACAGAGCTCTCCCCAAAGTGTGTTCTGTGGAAATCAGACTCCTTGAGACACTTGGTGGGGAAGAGGGGGGGATCTAATACTTAAAAAAAATAAGAGCCTATAGGAACTTCCGTAACTCTGGATGTTCACTATGCACATCACATATTAAAAGCTCCCAGAAGTGCTGCTCTAAAGGAATCAGTTCACTTCCATGGATCTTATATTCCCCAAGCTTTTTTGACTACACCCTTTCCCTGTAGTATCTTCTTGTTGTGGCTCTGTTATTTTTATTTGAAGTAATTTGACAAAATATATAAGATACACATATTTAAATTTAGATGTAAAATATATTTAAAGCTACATATTCATATCAGTGGTAGTAATAACATTAATAGCTCATGTTTATTGAGTACTTGATATGTGCTAGACCTTATCGGCAATATTCTCCATATTAGCTTATTTGGCATCCTAAAAACTCTTGAAAGTAGGTGTCATTAGGATCCCCATTTCCAGATGAAGTTAAAGCTTATCAAGTACCACAACTGAATAACTAATGAATGGGAGCTGGGCTTGACCCTCATCTTTCTGTCCATGGCCTCAACCAACACATTGACTGGCTGCCTCCTTTATTGGGCTCAGCCCTGCCTCTGCTCCCTTCCATGAGCACATACTTCCAGACAATTGACTCTGTCTTAGGATCACTAATTTAAAGTATGCAGGTTCTTTCCATTTCTTTATCACCATTCCAAAGGGATAAGGAACACTCATTTTTAGTACGATATTAGGTAAAAATGAATTTGGTTGACCTATTCCTAAAAACATAAAAAGCAAATCAAGTAGGCAGTGTCTCACTTTCTAATGGTTGAAGAAAACTAACCTCTTATCACTTTGAGTTATTAACTCAGCTTTGCAGTGAGTGAAATGGGTCAGGTCTGGGTTTTATTTTTCACCTGTAAGTAGGGATAATGTTCTTTCTCATCTTGTTTTAGTGATCCCTGAGCTCTGTTCATTTTGTGTTCGATCATCATTCTGTGCATAAAATATTCAAATAAATTATGATTTTTGTCTACTCTCTCCTCTCCTCTCACATTCTCTCTTTTTAGCATATCTTCCACTTTCTCTGTCTCTTAAAGCATATATATTTCACTACCTGGAAAGAAGCCAGAATGAGCCTGACCTATTTAGAAGTAGCTGCTTTACGCCCAGTTACAAAAATGACAGAAAATTAGCAAAGTGACTTTCCAAGCCCAAATTGGAAACTGTGCTTCTATGCTTGTGTGAGCTGTGTCATTACAGTGACAGCAACCAGGAAACTTCTAAATACAAAAACCATGTCAGCAGCTGACAGGTTAGGAAAAAAACAGCTTTATTTGCCATCCTAAAAAGATAAAGGAAAACAATGGTCCACTGTGTGGCTTGCTATATTTTAGGAGACAGAACCTGATCCCCAGTAAAAGCAAAGCAAACTAATAAACTAGACGTTGTATGTGTTTTTCAGAAAAGAAACAACAACTCAATCCAGCTAAGGTGGTAAGAAATTAATGTGTTATATTAATCTAGCTTCCAGAATACTGACATAGCATTTCCTTTGAATCTTCTGTAAGCACTAACAAAGCAGAATTGCTATCAGTCTAGTTTCCTGGTTTGAAACAAAGAAGGACTATGTACAAATATGCTAAGTAGACATGTATTACAAACCACAGCATGACAACCTTTTAAAAGTACATCTTAGGAAGAAATTAGGAAAACCAATTTACCTCAAGGAACCAGGCTTCTTCTCCTAGATACCTGTGAACTGACCTCTCCCATCCTAAAGAATATTTTGTTGTTGTGTCTTAAGGAATCTCTCCACTGAAAGCTTGAAGGTTGGGAAAGTGGAAAATTGGAATTGTTGTTATAAATAACAAGGAAAGCAAAGGCAGGACTGATTTCAATTCATGGGACCCCTAAGGGAGTTTTACATAGTAGCCATGCAGTTCAAGCATCAAGTGAATTACCACCTTATATTCACTGTGGGAATAGCATGTTCTATGGTAACCAGTTACTAGTAAAATAGGTTGAGGGATTGCTTTGATAGGACCCAGAGGAATATGCCTTTCTTACATATATTTGCCATCTACTTAGAACACAGCATCTCATCCACTATTAACATTTCCTGAAGAAACTCTCTTCCAGAGATTTAAATCCTAATTATAGTATAAAAAAGTTAAAGTATAAAGTATACTGTTCTCTAATAATCCCGTTTGGTGAGGGGAAAGAATGGAAAGGCCTGTACTACAAAACTAAATGCTGAAGATCAGTCAAAGTAGCAGGTGCATTCTTATATTAAATCAGCACAATAACCTTGGCAAAATAACCTTTCTTTAGAACTTGTGTGATTCGATCTCTCTCTTCAGAACCAGTGTGCCTAGCGACCCTTTTCTTCCAATTAATGTGGAAATTTTAGATGAATGTGTTTTGTTGCATTGCAATTAATGACGTTTTTCTAAGGTTAAAAAGGACCTTGTGGAGAAACAGACCACAACATGTTTCCCAGCATGAATAAATTTACAGTAATTCACGGCAGGAGGGGCTGCTAGAAAAATATTGTGAAACATTCTAACCGGGCTGCAAATGGTAACAGGGCCATTAAACTTCCCAGCTGCACCAACCACACTCACTTAATCACTAAGAGCAGAAGGAACGTGAGACTCTTTCAAAATGGGATGATGACAGAAATTTCAACGGGAACGACAAAATGCTAATATATGGAATAATTTAGCTAGAATAATATAAATCTTTAAGTTATCATAACTGAAATATCTACACCATTATATAAAAATCTGGTCCAACCTGGTGCCTGAGTGGCTCAGTCGGTTAAGTGTCTGCCTTAAGCTCGGGATTGAGTCCCACATCGGGTTCTCCGCTTGATGGGGAGTCTGCTTCTCGCTCTACCCCTCCCCCCTGCTTGGGCTTGCTCACTTGCTCTCAAATACATAAAATCTTAAAAAAAAAAAAAAATCCAGTCCAAACTGATCACTACTATAACGTGCATGGCTCATGCATTTATTAATTGATGAATTCAGCAAACATTAATCAAATGCCTATTACATTCGAGGGATACATTGACACCATGGGGGATGTATTTTTGTTTATAAAATGTAGAGAGTTTGTTAATATAATACTTACATGTGCAATACTAAAAGGGGAAGTTTTTAAAGAAAGCCCACCTAATAAAGGAATGAAATCTCAGTAGCTCTTTCTTATTGAAATTAAAATGTTACCAGTTGCAAATTAACTCAGTAGCCATAGTTATTGGCAAACTGTTGGCTTACAATGACAAAACAAACACACAAGACCATACAGTACTCTTATGAGTTACTCATACACTTAGCTAACAAGTTGCATCCAAAAAAAAAAAAAAAGTGAAGATGAGCTCCATGAATCTGTGATGTAATTAAACACAACATATTTTATTTTAGAAGTCTACAGAGAGCAAGACCTAAAAGAAAAGCCAACCAACCACAAATCCATGCTCTAAACAAGATATCTAATTTGAAGACAGTAGCATATTATCCAATTTCTTTAGTATGGACTTTCAGAAACAATTTAAATCCAAACACCTGGTATAAATCTACTGCTCAATTTGCCTAACTTCTCTTTAAAGAACCTAAAATGGGAAACCGTGATGAAGTAATATAAGAATAAGCTCTAAACTGAAGTTTCCCCCCACTGCTCAATTTGCCTAACTTCTCTTTAAAGAGCCTAAAATGGGAAACCGTGATGAAGTAATATAAGAACAAGCTCTAAACTGAAGTTTCCCCCCTTCTGATCTCAAATCCCCAAATATTATGCAAAATTTTTTAAAACTCCAGAACCATGCTGGAAAATGAGAAAACATACTGCTAGTGGATAAGACACCCTGAGAAACCCCTGAACAAGAGAAAGTGAGAGAGTGGGATGAAAGAAAATCAGCACAGCCCCAAAGGGACACATAAGTATTCAGTGCACAAAATAGGGAGGCTCTAGGCTGACCCCAGACTGAAGGGGTAGACTGCAGGACAGAGTGGAGCCCCACCTTGGCTGAGCCATGGGGCCACTGGTTCAGAAAATAAGTAAACACAACAAGAGAAATAGCCTTTTCACATCCTGTCCCTACCCACTCACTGCGGACACAGCATCCAACAAGAAGCAATGAGTGCAGGAACTTTACCAGAAAAAAATCAGTACTGCTAGGTGCTGGTGACACCCTAGAGATATGGTGAACCCCAACACAGGAAAGGGTGTTTCTGTTATTAAAAAAAAAAATCACTCAAGATTGCAGAAATTAGAAACTGAGTGTTGAAAGGGAAAAATTCAGTATCTGGAGAAATAGCTGAAGGCCAAAGGAGTGAGTCAACCCATTTCCCCATAATACAGTGCAAAAGGACAAGCAGATGGAAAGTGCTACTGAGGCTGAGGGGTACGGAGGGTAGAGCCCTTAAGTGTAAATAACCATCTGCATAAATTAGAAAACTCTTCCAGAACTGCAGACAAAACCCCCCCATACTGAAAGAGTAGGCTGCATGTCAAACAATGAATTTTTTTAAAACACACACACACACACACACACACACACACACACACACACACACACACACACACCTAGTTACGTTGCAGTAAAAATTTTAGAATAATGCGGAAAAGGAGAAAATCTTCAAAGCTTCTAGAAGGAAAAGAAAAGCATAGGTTCCCTGTCAAGAAGCAAGCATAAGACTGGCCTCAAGCTTCTCATCAGCGACACTGAATACAAGGAAAAATGTAATACAATACCTTCAGAGGTCTAAAAGGAATTTGTTCGAGTCTAGAAATGCATACTCAGCCAATTCCACTGAGAAGAACAAATACAGTCTGATTTTCCACCAGGCAAGAACTTAAAGATTTTATGTTTTTTAGTTTCTCTGAAAGAAATATTAGAGGATACACACCAGCAAAAAGAAAATCCACTCCAAAAGGCAGTAGGATACAAAAGTTATTGATATATACAAAGAAACAGTAAATCTTCAAAACCATCAAGTAACAATCTACAAACAAAATCCTAGTTGACAATAATCTGAAGACGGGAGGAGAAAGTAAAAAGAAATAAGACTATTTTTTCCTGTCTTGTTGGAGCTATCTCTAGATACTTACAAGAAAAATATGTTTTAATATGGGTGGTGAATATTTGGGCATATTTCCAAAAACATAGAAACAATTTATAACCTTCAAACAAGTTAAGAAAAAATTAAATGATGTACTGTATGGTGACTAACGTAACATAATAAAATAAAATTTTTAAAGAATTAAATAAAAAGACACTAAAAATGGAAAAGGAAAACACTATAGAAAAATAGACAAAGGTTATAAAGAGGCAATCCACCAAAGAATAAACACAATGTCCTATAAACACAGAAGATACCCAACAGTCATCAGGAAAAGGCAAACCAAAAAGCAATGACCCACCATTTTTTAGAAAAATAAACAAATAAGAAGTGTGCTAATATTAAGATATGCTTTGCTGAAGTGGCTATAAATTGGAACAGCTGTTTTTTTAATGTGCAAACCATATCAGCCAAAATTCCGCTTCCTGCTATGTACTCTAGGAAAACCTTTTCATCTGTACACAGGTACAAAGAGCACATGAAAAGATGCTTGTCAAAACATTGCTGGAGTGGCGAAAAATGGGAAATAAGCTAAATGCCCATCAATGTGGAAATTTTAATGTAATTAAGATAGAGTCTACCAAGAATACCATGCACTGATGAAAAAGAATATTATAGATCCGTAACCACTAACCTGAAATGGTTACAAACAAGAGAAACACAAACTTTATGTGTAATACAGGAGGTTCTTTTTAACCACAAAATGTATCAACATTACTTGTGCAATTACAAATAAGTTAAAAACACTTGGAAAGAAAAAAATTAACAGACAAACAACATAACAGTTTAAGAGTACAAAAGTGGTAGAGAAGTAAGTCCATCCATTCACCTTTTTTACAATGTTGCTTTTTGAAAAGCATCATCTATACTGAAACCAATTGTGAATGTTACCATGAACCTAACCATCCCCATGGAGCAATCAAACACATTCCGTCTGAATCAGGACAGTGAATTCTTCAAGTTCCCTCATTCACAAGATTCACTGACTAATTTGTAGCCAACAAAAAATTACTAAAAACTGACAAATTCATCAGGAAAAACGAGGACCAGTTCCCTCCCACTCTTTCCCTCCCCAGCTGCAATGGTCTCACAACAACACATTAGGTGGGGCGCATCACTGAAAGCTGTCAAGACAACATGGCCAAAAATTAAAATTAAAAAAAAAAAAAAGAAGGAAAATCGGTTTCAGGCAAGGGCAACACAGATGTCTATCTTACGGGGCCGTTCGTGGAACAAGAGCAGGAGCTTGACGCTCTCTCTCTCTTCCTCTCAGTGGTTGCTGAACCAATATGGTCCCAACACCATGGACTTGGGAAGCTGGTCAAAAGGCCTGGTGACTCAACACTGAATTTCTTGTCCCTCTAGGTGATTTCTCTCAGTGGTGCAAATTTATACCAGAACAGAGCACAGTTGCCCTCTTATCAATCAGGAAATGATATATATTAAAAGCTGGGTTTTTTGTTTTGTTTTTTTTTTTAAGTGTTGGCTAGCAAAGCTGAGAGAAGTTGGCAAGAGAACAAAGCCTGATTCCCCTGTTAGGAAGCCATAGGGCTCGAGGACAGAGAAATCTGTGGGAAGACTAACTGCTCTCTCATGAGCCCCTTCAGGGTAAAAAGCAAATATTTATCTTTCTTTTTATGACATTCTCATTAAAAATGAGCAGCAGCTCTATTTTCCTTCAAGAAAAACTGACCTCAAACAATAGGGTCTTCTGAAAACAAAGAATCTGAATGTTTGTGGTTCATAGACAGACTCCTCACAGACGAGAAGCCTTCTGCTATGTCACCAGCCGCTAGGCCAGAAGATCAAATATAACTGCGAGCTGATTAGCTGGTTGACTACAGCCTAGGTGGGGATTGCCAAGGCACATCACAGATGCCCTGAGCAGTAAATTCTGAACCAGAACACCCGGGTTTTCGTTCCCTGTAAACGCAGTGGCTCTCAGAGAGATGGGACTTTGTATAACTCTGGAGGTGCAAATGCTGAGGAGGGGCCTGGAAACCCAAACATGGAAAAGCATGTATAAGGGCATATTCATGGTGCCCCATCAAGAGACACAGCCCTCTGGTAGCAAGACGAGTTGAAAGGAATGTGCTGGATCAAACTGCATTTTTTTGTACTGTTGAGGACACTTGACCACCACAAGATCTTTCCCTCTCCATTTTCCGGGTGCCAACCACATATATACATGGCCAACGAAGTATCACACTCTTGGCACATAGTTTTCGGATAGATGGATAAATGGATAGAGGAATGCATGACCAGGCAAATGAACAAAGAAAACAATGGAATAAACAGCCTACTTTTCCTCCATGGGCTTCAAAGTCATCCATTCAGAATTAATATTCTACTTGCAAAAAATATTCAGCAAAGTTGCTCCCAGCTGACTTCTCCACACTGCACACAAACGTTGCCCAGCTCAGCAGAGACCTCAACAGCATACTATATAAAATCTGGGTAGTGATAATCCTCCCGGACTCTCTACTACACCAAGGCAATTAGAATAATTAATAGCAAATAGAATTCATTGATTCGAATGTAAATTACCACAATTGGGTATCTGCAGGTTTGCCAGGGGAATATTCTTGCTGTTTTCATTTAGGCAGTACAAATCCTGAGTTTCTGGGCTGGATTTAGTCTCCTGAAGAGTCTTGATCCACATAATGTCACAGGAGCATGTAAATGGATTGCCCACCAGGATCCTACACGGAACAAAAATGAAACCCGATCAGGCTTCTCTTTTCCAGTGTTAACTATGCTAGTGTTTACAAAGCACTACAACATTATGAATTCTATCTGCCAGCAATCTTCGAAAGTCATACCTACCTTTATAGCTTTACAATACTTATTCATTCATTTATCTAATACTTACTGATCTTCTGCTAGGTGCAAACACCACCATGGACTCTAAAGGATGCAGAGTGATGCAAGACCTTTCAGAATAATGGGGAAACAAGACAGGAATAGGCAGAACTATAGTAAAGCCTAGAAAAGGATGTCTCATAGGATGGGGGAAAATCAGATGCCATAACAAATTTATCACAGCCATTATATAGTAATTAAGATCTTCAGTGAACATGCCAATAGTTGGGTTATCAGGAACACTAACATACTTATCTCTGACCAGGCTAGAGATTCAAGTGTTATCATTTAATAAGCTCAAACCACAGCAGGGAGCAGAGTGATTTCATCTGACTTTACAACGAGACCGTAAATACAAAGTGAAGGCTGAAATGTGAGGGCCAGTAAGGTGGTACCAGCTTTCTGCACAGGGCGACCACTGTTCAGCGGAACCGTTGCAAGAAAGTTGGCGTAAATGTGCACAAGAGAGCCTGGAAGGGAACTCTGAGACCTCCTTCATGCACACACACCCAAGCTCAGGGTTTCTGAGAGCAAGAGCAAGCGAGCTCCAGATGGAGCCCCTCAGCCCGCTGCAGGAGGGTCTACAAAGAGAAAGCCACCCATCAGCTGAGCTCCCGGGACTCCCGTGGCCTGCAACTGGTAACAGAGGAAGTAGTCAAGAGGAAAATAAAAACCACAAGAAAAAAAATCTTTAAATGCTTATTTATAATACTCAGTGGCCTTTTTAAGATGAATTCCATTTATGGTAATGAGCCTTTAAATGAGGCCATTTACAATCGTTACATAGGCTCTGCCTGACATTAACCACAATACTTAAGATTTCCTGGAGGACAGAACCTGGGCTTTGCAACATCATTTACTCCTGTGGTTTTCTGGTTGGGTTCGAAGAATCTCAGGGATCCCTGGAGACTCTTCCAGGAGTCTCTCTGGGGAAAATGTGGTCATGGCAGCCTCGTTTAATTTGTGTCTGCTTGATCGCCTCCAAGTATCCCTCCAACAACAAAATAGAATGTGATGCTATTGGATACAGAATCTAAGGCAGAAGAGATCCACAGTGCATCAACTCCAACTACTGCAAGAGGTTTCCTGGCATTCTAAGTACATGAAAAACTAAAGAATCTCTCAAAAACCAAGGCATGACCGAACCGACAGAAGAGATAAAGAAGCAAAGGATCTTCGGCTGTAACTATAGCAATGTTCACATGAGCACAACACACCGGCAGGTAGCTGGCTCCTTTCTTCAGTTCATGGGCAAACCCCCTCTTCCAGTGATTGCTACAGCACCTGACCCTCGTTTGTTTAGGCTTCTAGCTCTCCCACTAGATAGCAGAATCCTGAAACACAGAGAGTGTCCTCCTTACGTCCCCACGGCCCAGTGCATGAGTCTGATTCGCAACCAGGCACACAACTAACATTTGCTGAGTGATTTGATTAAACTGCTGCTGGGAGAAATCAGAGGCCTGTGGATTTGGAGTCAGAACTCTGATTTCCAACTCGTCAAGAAAATGTTCCACAGTGGTGCTCAAAAGGTTCATACTGGGTATCTCTCGCCCTGTTTCATATCTTCCTTAAAGTTTACGTGCCCATTCCTGGGCACTTCAAGCCCAGGGAATTGAGTGTATTCCAAAATACTGCCCATCGCCAACACCCGGCACCAGGCAACCTTCATTAAGACCTATCTGCACCTTTTCCTTGCGAGCAGGGGGAGACCCTTCAACGCAGGCAATATAAACAGTGTGAGCAAAAGCTACAGCCTGGTGTTCAAGGGCCTTGTCCATCTGGGCCCCCCTCTGACACACTGAGCCTCTGCCTTGGGCTTCTTTGGGCAACTTACCCATAGCAATGTCAACAGTTAGCACAAGAATGGAGCATGCCTGGAAACGGTGGCTATCAGTCATTAACACATGGCCATCTTTTTCCTATCATTTTGCAGCAAAGGAAATTAGAGCATCAGGATAAATCCTGAGTGCAGTGGCAGACCCAGAAGAAAATGTCACAAGGATGGGCAGGGAGGGAGAAGAACGACCTCTCCGGCAACGTTCCCCAAGCACCAGCGGGCACCAGGGAGTTCCGCCCATGGCTATTTCCTCCTTGACTGGCTCTGCTTTCCATTAGGCCCTGGACATCACCAATGCTATGAGATATGTTGCCCTTATAACATAAAACTCCCCCCTCCATCTTTTTCTGCTTTCCCTCCTTTAGAAAACAAATCACATTTAAACTCATCCTAAATGATACCTCACTGTTGAGATTTCTGGGTTTTGATTACTTAATCATGTTTTTATGAGGGAATAAAAAAAACAAGTGGCCAAAACCTGAGAAATCATTTTTTAAGAATTTTGATATAAAAATAGATCTGCAGCATCACTCATTTAAAAAAAAAATACTTAATTACTCTTTCCTCTGAAACTGTTTCTCTGAATGCCACACAATAATCATTACTTACAGCTCAGACAAGTCAAGGTGACGAAAATGTTTCCTAGACAAGCTCATCAGTTTATTTCGGGTAAAATTGCTGAAAGAAACCAAAAACATTAAATGTGAATTAAAAATGTAACATCTCAAGAAGAAAGTATGCAAATAGAGATTCTTTTTTTCAAAATATAATTTTATTTGATCATGGTTCATGCCTTCCTTCGACACAGTCTCTTTCTTCCATCTGGAATGACAACTTAGTTTTTCCTGCCTCTCCTAAAATTCTTGGTCATAAGGGAAGGGGAGGGGCAGGCATAATTTCCAAAATGTCTATTTTTAATCTCTTTCTTAACCAAGAGTTTATTCTTCATATGCTGATTCAGAGGCAAGTTATATACCTCCTAGAGATCTCTGACCTCCGAACAATTAATAGGAAGAATTAATCTAATTTAAAATCATAAATCTCACTAGGGAAAAAGATGCTTTAAAACTAAACAGCATTATGAATATTTTGAAATCACATGACACATAAAACTCTGAATATAAACTGAATTTAACACATCGTTGTAGGAAAGAATACACCCACTGATTGATAACTCTGGTGGGCATTGTTTATATATGACTTCTAAATAACCAGATAATTCCCATGATGAGGACAAGAACAACAAAATATCAGAAAACAAGGAATATGTCAGATTTCATGTGAAACTATCCTAGCAACGTATCATTTTAAGATCTGGACCAACCAGTGGCTTTGTGGCGCCTGGGTGGCTCAGCCAGTTAAGCATCTGCCTTCAGCTCAGGCCATGATCTCAGGGTCCTGGGATCAAGTCCTGCCTCAGGCTCCCTGCTCAGCAGGGAGTCTGCTTCTCCCTCTCCCACGCCCACTCCCCCCTGCTCATTATCTCTGTCAAGTAAATAAATAAAATCTTAAAAAAGAAAAAAGATCTGGACCAACCAGACAGTGAAAAGTCAATGAAACCAAGTCATATCTGTGACTGAAAAAATACTAATGATTCTACTGATGTGTTCTGAATACTTAGTTTTATTCAATGGGCAGGAGTTTCCATTTCTGATGATCAGGGCCATGAGGCCCTGAGTTGGAAAATTCAGAGCCATAATCCCGGCAGCTGACTTGTTCCGTGAATGTGTTTACTGGTTGAATTTATTCAAAAAGTGTCCAATGCTTGGGCCTCCAGACATGTGTTTAATAACCAGCAGGAATGTAAAACAAACATCAACTTGGACAAAAACAGCCAAGCCCTCAACAAATTGCAACGAGCCTTTTAGGATCTGTTTCCTGCTTGGAAACGCAAGTGCTAGCAGGGAGGGAAAAATTGCACACCTGAGGGTCACAGGAGTCCCGGCCCCTTCCCCGAGGCTAGTCTGCTGAGTCAGCCCAACAAACTCACGGGTTGCTCAGACATCCCGCTCTGTCTGACCAGTCACCCCTCAAAGAGGGGCCCAGGAGCTAATGTTCGAGCCGAGGCTGGTCACGTGAAAATGCTGCTCCAGGGCCCCCCGATTCGAGACTGCGTGTGTCCTCGCCTCCTTCTATATGGAGAGTTCCACTCACCCAAACCCCTACCTACACAAAGGTTCTCTCTTCCTTTGACGCTTACTTCTTCTGTCTTTACACTGAGCATAAAGTGCTCACCCACATGAAAAAAATAATCCCCCGGGAAGTTGTAAAATGTGCCCACATACATCTTTTCTCTTTTCTTTCGGAACGTGAATTAAGAATGAGCTTCATTGGAGTATCACACATTGAAAAGTCAGTCTGCCCGTGTTCTCCAGGCATCTTCAGAAACCCCCACCCTCTGAAGGAAACACAAACAAAACCAGGACTCTTCCTCCTGAGAAGAACCAGGAGAGAGGGGGCAAAGAAAGAAGACACTCTTGGTCAAGGTCTTGGTCAGCGACGAAGCCCCGGGCCGGCACCGGCAGCAGCTGGTCCTGTCGGGCTGCCAGCGCACAGCCCCGAGTGGGGTCACACGCCAAAGAACAAGATGAGTTTTATGAACCATACTCATTATTGGGGCCAAAAGCCAAAAAAGAGGGGGAGGGGAGGAAGAAAAATCAACAATCCTCTTACTGTTTGATGACAGAACTCTGCAAAGGAACTAATTAGCACCTCGGCAAAGCCCCTGGAAAATACGAACACTGGCTTTTCTCACAACCCCTGGGTTCTCAGACGCTGGGGAGGAATTAAAGGTACCAAGAAATAAACTCAATGACCAGCCACAGGGGCGATGGACAGGCCCCACGTGATGTTGAATATGCCCAGGGCAGAAGGAGGGGCGGTGAGGCAGGATCCAATCCGAATCTCCCTAAAACCCGAAGTGAAATAGATTGCTCTTGAGCACATTGTTATATTTTTGGGGAGACTCAGAGATAATCAGTGTCCCCCGGAGTAAAAAGAAACAGCTTCTAATGTACATTTCTTTTTCTGCTCCCTGGTATCCACAGTGTCAATATCCGAGGTAACTGCAGAAAATCAGGAAAAACAAGCCAGTGCCCAAGTCCTCAGTCATTAGCAGAGGTTGGGACTCAGGTCTGCAAAGGCAGACACCTGATTTGCTCCCTCCTCTCTCCCTGCCATTCTCAAAGCCAACTGCTTAATTTAATTTAATTCTGGTGATTAGGAGCCTCTTTCACCCATGAACACTGTATATGAAGCTTACTGGCCTTATGGCTGCTAAATATCGTCTAACTTTGTTTTGTCTTAATATTTGATCATGCCTACAAATGTCAACAGAGTTTTTGCTGCTTGACCAATGACCTGGCTTCCCGGCTACTGCCTTTTAAAGAAACTCTCTAAGATATGTCCATCTCTTTGGTTTTCCACTCTCAAATGATGCCTCTTTGGGAGACAGGGATAGATAGTTGGTTTTATATAAGTTGTTGACAGCACATAGAATGCTGGTAAAATTATTCTATCATATATCACCCTGAAAAGATACACCAGGTGGCTTTGGTTTTCCTATAAATGGCATGCAACAGGCAGGAAGGGAAAGTATGAAGAGGTCGAGTAAGCCCTTTATGAATAAGTCCCCTTATAAATAAATACATTAATTACTAAAACAACAATTAACCATACCCCACTGTACACATCACATCTTTAGGGGAAGTGATGGGGTAAAAGAGCCAATAAAATGGGGTTGGGAGAGTAATTCAGGTAGAATGTTAGCTGTAATGAAAATACCAGAACTTAACCACTGAGGTCATTAATTACATTTAAGCGATGGCCTTAGAGCATTTTGACTTTTTTCATCTCCGACTTCTCTCTTGTTCATGACCTCAAGACCTACACAGACATCAGATTGTGTAGGCAAGCCAACCAAAGAGATGATGCCAGAGAAGCATTTAAATGAAATGTGTTAATCCAGTTCCATGGAGTTTTATCACATTTTTGCTGAATGTTTTGTATCTTCATTCTACAGACATTATTTTTAAATAGACTTCATCATTAATGCCACCTATAAAATACGAAGTCACAAAACTGGCTTTAGCAAAAAAAAAAAAAAGGCTTTTCATAAAATCAACAAATCTCCATACAGTGTCCAGGTGACCTGCTCTGAGAGAATGATTTTCTTTTATAACTGGCATGGAAATCCTCTGGGGAGCTGTTCTCCCCAAGAAAAGAAAGAGGACAAATATTATAAGAAGGGCTGGTTCTCTAATTATATGGATGGCATAGATTTTATTTCCCGTGCTCTTATTGTAAGAGCTTGGCCAGGGGTGGGCCCTGGAGTCATAACTCTTGTCACTCTCCATTTTTGGACCTGAGCAGATCTTCGAACTTCCTCCGTCTGGTTTTATGTCCCTGAAATGGGAACCAAAAAGATCTTCCCTGCCAATTGTTGGAAAATTCAAGTGAGATAATGCAAGAGAGAGTCCTACAGGTAAACTGTAGATGAGGGGACACAAAGCATGATTAAAGAGAATTTGCAAAGTACCCAAAGGCCAACGAATGCAGGCAACATGCCTCCACTGAACACTCTAGGGCTTAGGGAACACCAATCTGAGCTGAGGGGCAGGTGAGCCTCTGTTGAATGAAGAAACCTCCCAGGAAGGCCGTACCTTTAGGACGACAGGCCATCATCTGACAGGACCTAGCAGCAAACACCCTGAGGGATCCCACCGTCCATATTTCCAGCTGACTTCAGTTGACAAAGCATCAATGTGACTTCAGTGCAAACACTTGCTATTTTATAATCGTCTGAACCTTCGGCGGGTCCCATGATTGATTTTTCCCCACTTTTATCAACCACGACAGGTAGCTTTGAGAAAATGAACTTTCAAAAGAGGATCTACAGGGGCGGGGGGGAGCGTTGGTAATTTTTAGTTCCCTAAAAAGGCCAAGGCCAAGTCAGTTTCTTTCAATTCCACTAGTTTGATGTCTTCCAGGGAACATGTCATGATTCCAAGGAAAAGAATCAAGGACTGTGTACCAGGACATAGTTTTCACATCAGACTCTGCTGTTGGACTACTGCTCTATCCAAGATGGAAATGGCCCAGAAATCCATGAAAGGGAATACACAGGCTGTTCTAAGTACCCCTCTGAAGCTATTCAAATATCAAAGCTAACATTTCTAAGCTATTGTCACATCTATGCTAACTTTAAAAAAAAAAAAAAAAAGGAGGTTGAGTCTTGGAAAAGAGAGAGGAAAAATATTGAATACATTGGGTCCCGGGAAGCAAAAGAATCAAACTTTACTTACATGTGCTGTAAATTGCTGTTTTTCAGAAACGCTTTATGAGCCACAAATTTTAATCCAGAATCCACGATTGTCCTAAGAAAATACATAATTGCACGTACATTAGAACGAACTGGTTAATGCCTGTTTGACTATAACAGAGCATAAGAAAAAGTTCTGAGATAAGGTACGCCAGTCCGGAGTACTTACAGATTTTTCAGTCCTGCATAAGCTTCAACGTCATCTTCGTTGATGATTTCCAACCTTTTCTGATTGGCAATGTAGCTGCAAAAAGCGCAGAGAGTGAAAACCAGTCACTCAGAATGCAGACAGTACGCGAAAAGAAGGGGTAGCATCCATCCTACCTCACCAGGGCGGGGAGCCCTCCCCACCCACCCGAGCCCCACCCGTCTCCTTAAAATACAGAAGACGGAGGAAAACTGAATGTGACTGAGAAGAAACCATGATTGAGCAGGTTTCAAGGTCAACGACAGGTTCACCAAGTTCGCTTTTTTTCTTAATCCTTTATCACTTCCAACTAACAAATTCAGCCTGCCTTCCCTTTCAAGGTATCCCCTGTGTACAGAGGGGAAAACAACCTGGAAGTGCATCCGCTACCTCTCAAAAGCGTTTCCTCCTTATGGTGATGGCCACAGGGATGCTGGCATCATCACATGCAAGACAGATTACGTCTTTCCCTACACGCCAGGACAACCAGTCAGTCCTTCTTTTTACCTCCTAAAACACTGAAGCCGATTCTCCTCCCCTCTCCCTCCCTCCCCCACTCCCTTCCTTTCTTCCTACTCCCTCTTTTCATGACCCCGGATCCCCCTTTTCTGCCTTGGTCAGCACTACTACCAATATCTCCTTTCAGGAACCACATTCACAAAGCCCACGTGGTCCTAGTGCACTCTCTGCAGGAATCCTCCTCTTCCCCACCTGCCAGACCTTCAAGTACAGGAGGAAAGTGGCGACAGAAGTCCATCCCCTCGGCCATGATGCTTGGCTTAGAGATGTTCATGTGGCCTCAACCAGACCAATGAAAATTTTCCCTAAAACTGAATAGATGATGCTGGGACAGAGAGAGACTCTTTCCCTGGGATCCTCGTAGAAAGATTATACAGTCCCAGGGCCTCCATGAGAAGTTTTTCTGCCACGAGGAAAGAGACTGTCTAACAATGAAGTCAGCACACAGAAGAAAAAAGACCTATGAGATATATAATAAGAGAGAGGACCTGAAAAATACCACTTGAGCCCTTGGATCCAGATATCTCTGTGTCACTAATGGAAGTTTGATCTGAATTTCTGTCACTTCCAAGCAATAAAATCCCTAGTAATACAAACACAAAGCTATTAAACCTACCACCATGGACTACTCTTGTGCTACAGTTATTCGAGTAGCTGTCTATTTTTCTTAGGTCATAACCTCTTTGAAGACAGCTGGATCCTGATCTATAACTCTTAATAACACCACAGCATCTAGCAAAGTACCTTGCACAAGGTAGGTATTCAAAGGATAAAGGGTAGATAGATGGGTGGATGGGTGGGTGGGTGGATGGACAGATGGATAGATGGATGGATGGACATCCACGGATGGGCAACAACTGGAGTTCCAAAGGCACTATAAGAACTTGTGTCAGGATGGGTCTTCCCCTCTCTTTTTCAAAAACAATTTAAGATATGTAACATATCCCAATTAAGACACTGAAAACAAATATGTAGCCCTGCTCTTACCACTGTGAGTTAAAATGAAAAACAGTAACCAGTGGGGGAGAAGATACAGCATCTATAGGTCCCTTCTTCTACACAATCCATAAAAGGAAAAATAGATGTCAAGATACACATGGTGGGCGCCTGGGTGGCTCAGTCGGTTAAGCGTCTGCCTTTGGTTCAGGTCATGATCCCAGGGTCCTGGGATCGAGCCCCACATCCAGCTCCCTGCTCTGCAGGAAGCCCGCTTCTCCCTCTCCCACTCCCCTTGCTTGTGTTCCTTCTCTCGCTGTCTCTCTCTGTCAAATAAATAAAATATTTAAAAAATAAAGTAAAATAAGGAAATGCTCTGAGAAAGCAAAACCACACCAAAGAAAAATAATTTTCAAAGGACCCATTTCATAAAAAAAAAAAAAAGCAACCTCCAAGATAGAAGGGGGCATCTTCTGCTCAAAGATCTTGGTTCTCCCTGATATCCAGGGCCTGGCACTTAATAGATGCACAGGAAGGATTCATTCCCTGCTCTCCTTCTACTACACTGGAAGGAAACACTTTTAAGACTCCAGCCTAATGCTCAAACAATTTTCAACATCAAGATCTGTTATGAAATGTTTCTAAATCATCACACTTTAGATTAAATTATTCCACTAACATTTTCAATAGAGACCATAGTGACCACCCTCTTCTAAATTATCTCCCAATAAGAACTTCATTCCAGAGACCCCCTAAATATTAATGCCTTTTTCATGTAATTGGCAGCAAAAAGGGCAGATAGCATGGGCAAGGTTTCCTTTGCAGTCACAGCCAGGACTTCCAGAGAAGGCTGTTCCTGCCTTATAGCTGAGCCCTAGCGTGGTGTCTGTCACTCTTCTGAAATCATCTAAGCGTTTTTCAGCTCTCTTGGTGAAAGCATCACTGTATCCTCCATGCCTATGACAGGCGCCTGATATTCAACAGGTACTTAGTCAACTGCTGTGGCACAAAGCATTTATCTTTAACTTTTCTTTTAGTTTGTGGCAGCCTTTGTTTTTTTATTTCATTTTTCATCAGATTTTTAATTGATAAACTCCCCAGTTGTATTCAATAAAATACAATGAGCTAACACAAATTAGAATGAAGGACATAGAAGAAAAAAAGGGGGAAGAGATAAAGGGTAACAGGCTTAATTTTAAGCCTTCCAGTCACCGAGACCCTAGAAAAGAAGGAAAAGGAGATAAATTTCATCAGTGGTAAATTCACAGTGTTCACAAGATGAAAATATGTCAGATGTTAGGCAAAGCATAACAGTTCTTGGATTTAAGACCAGACAGGAGATTGTGCTGAAAACCATCAAAAGAACCATGTGAAATTATGAAAAATGGTCACTAGAGAATGCTTTTCCACTGTGGAGGCAGGAATGCCCTGGATAAATCATGAATATTTCTCCTAGTCAGCATGGAAAAACGAACAGAAGAGCTGGATTAAAAGACAGGCAAGTGCCCTCCAGATGCCAAGAACTGCCCTTCATAAGTTACCATCTGCAGACATACTCGCAACACAGCTGCTGGCTATAAACTGTTCATCGATTCTACCCCCACCCCCAAGAAACTTTCCTGAGCTACCATGAAGTGAGGAATCACAGTGTTAGAATGGAAACTAGTACAGGTAATAACAGACAATTCACAGAAGGGAAACCTCAGTGGCCAAGAAACAGATGAAAAACTGCTCACCCCACAAGAACTCTGAAGTGCAAATTAAAACAAGGACATACTACCCCTCTCCCACTAGATGGACAACATGTTTAAAGTCTGACAATACCAAGTATTTGCAAGGATGTGGGGGATTTCTCTTACATTGTTGGAGGGAGTGTAAATTAGTACAATCACTTTGACGAGCAGTTTATCCTGGCAAATGATACATCAGCACACTTTACAACCCAATAATCCCATTTCCAGATATTTACCCGAGAAAAATCTTACATGTGTACACACAGAGACATATACAATAATATTCACTGTAATACAGTCAGAATTCGAAGTCAGAAACAACCCAAGTGTCCATCGATTAAGAAACAGAAGGGGTGCCTGGCTGGCTCAGTTGGAAGAGCATGCAACTCTTGCTCTCGGGGTTGTGAGTTCAAGCCCCATGATGGGTGTAGAGATCAGTTAAATAAATAAAAAAACTTAAAAAAAAAAAAAGAAACAGAAAACAACCAGAGGGGAGGTGGGAGGGGGATGAGGGAAATAGGTGATGGGGATTAAGGAATTCACCTGTCACGATCAGCATGGGTAATGCATGGAAATGTTGAACCACTATGTTGTACGCTTGAAATCAATATTACATTGTATGTTAATGACACTGGAATTAAAATTTAAAATTTTTTTAAAGAAACAGAAAAAATAAGGTTTAAAGCTAAATTAAACCAGATCTTTGTATGTGAATAGGAAGAGATCTTCACGCTGAGAAGGCTATATAAGCAAAATCGCACGCTGATATGTACACATATACATAACAATTTATGTGAACTTTTAAAAATACACAGAAAACAACACTGCATAATGTTCACAGTCAAGGATATTTGTAAAGCATAAAAAGAAGACCGCAGGAAGGCCACCTGGGGAAAGGAGGTTGGGTCTGGGATAAAGAAACTTAAACTATTTATCTTATTAAACTAGAAAACAATTTCTCTTATTAAAAAAGACTTGTAACAAAAAAAGACAAAAATACTAGCATGCTAGTTCAGAATATAAGTACATGAAGTATTTTTATGTTGTGTTTTTTTGAAATTTTTAAACTTCGGAAGAAAAAAGAAAAGGGGGGAAGGAAAGAAGGAAAAAAGGGAGGGAGGGAGGGAGGAAGAAGAGGGAGGAAGGGAGGGAGGGAGCGAGGAATGGAAAAAGAGACAGAGAAAGGCACACAAGTGAAGTGACTGCAGGGAGGCTGGACCCCAGGGCTTTGGGGTTAGGAGGTGGTCTCATACCCCTGGGCTCAAGTTCATGGTTCCCTGGACCACCGAAAAAGCATTCTGACAGCCTTCTGCTCCCAGCCCCAGAGCCCTGGACGGGAACCAGTAGATTAAGGAGCATGTTGGGCTGCCCCCTACTGGTGATTTCCACATGCCTCCCGCAGGATATTGGCCACACCAGGCCTGGAGCCATCAGCTGCAGAGACCAACCTAGGGTTAGGAAGGAGAGAGAAAGCGGCGGCCAGGGCACACAGCTGGAAGATGCACATCCAGGCCAGGCTTCTCCATCACTCCGGTCAAAGTGCCACGAAACTCTGAGGGCTCTTGACTGAGTCAAACTTGGTTAAATAAAGCACATCCGCAAGAAGGGTTTCGTTCCCCTCGAAGCAGTGGGAAAGCCTTGCATTTTGGCACAAGCCTTCCTCAGCAGCTTTCTCTCCATGACGACCCCTAACTCCTCTGACCTATGCCCACTGTTCTGGAAAGCTTAGGCCCCAGGGGTTTTAAGGCACAAGACATCCACCCAGAGCCCATGTCCCAGCACCTGTCTGTGAAGGAAATGCATATGAGTTCAGCAGAGCTATGGTTCTTCACAGAAAACTATGCTTCTGCAGCCCTACCCTGCAGACCCTACCTTCATTCTCCTTTAGGCAAGTCAGCTGCCTTTAAATGGTGACACACAGATGCGGTGGGTTTGGATTTCTTTAATTTGGTACTCCTTAAGAATTTCTCCATTTACCTCCTCGGCCCCCCAGCCTCTGCGGCTTGCCCCTCCATCAGTGATCTGTCCAGAATCACTGTTGGCCTCCAACCCTCCTATTTTGCCAAAATATGCCTTCCTTCTTTCTTGAACCTACATATAGGACCTCATATTATGAGGGTTGTTTTAATTGTTGCTTTTCACTTTTGCTACATCCCAGAATCACTGCCTGTTGCCCTAAAAGCTGAATCACATATTCAAGGGGCTTTTCGGTGAATTTACCAAAATCTATTCTGGGACCCTACATTACCTAGAATACTGATTGATTTGAGGGCAACACCAAAAAGACTTTTTTCCATTCAGAATATTTTTACTCCATCAGTTGGCAGTCATTTTTTTTTAGCCCTTATTGTACTTAACTTTGTACTTAAGAATTAGAGAATGAGGCACCTGGGTGGCTCAGTCGGTTAAGCATCTGCCTTCAGCCCAGGTCATGATCCCAGGGGCTCTCTGCTCAGCGGGGAGTCTGCTTCTCCCTTTGTGCTCTCTCTCTCTCTCAAATAAATAAATAAAATCTTTAAAAAAGGGAGAGGGGCAAAAAAAAAAAAAAGGGAGAGGGGCGCCTGGGTGACTCAGTCGTTAAGCATCTGCCTTCAGCTCAGGTCATGGTCCCAGGGTCCTGGGATCGAGTCCCACGTCGGGCTCCCTGCTCGGTGGTAGCCTGCTTCTCCTTTTCCCTCTGCCTGCCGCTCTGCCTACTTGTGCTCTCTCTCTCTTTCAAATAAATAAATAAAATCTTTAAGAAAAAAAAGAGAGAGAATTAGGGAGAATGAAGGTTCTCTTTGTACCACAACTGTATTTTTCTCTTAGCCTGACTCCCCAACTGAAGCTGTTAAACTGCTCTGAGGGAAGGGTCTTATTCATCTCACTGCATCTCTGCTTCCTAGCACAGAGCTGATGTTCTCAGGATGTTGTTGACTTAAAGCAATCAAACAGATCCACGGGCCCTCCACTTGGAAGTTTTTGTTATCCCATTGGGAAGACCAGACATAAACACACATGTGTGACAACAGGAAACAATCATGTAGAAAACAAAGAAACAAAGTAAAGACATTAACAGAGGAGGATGGAGAGCCAATGTCAAAAGCAAAATTAGTCCAATCTAGAAGCAAATTTAGATTGCAAGCATACAACATATTCAACCCAACTAATTTTTTTAATGATAAAAACTAATCACTCTCTGAAGATGAGCATCAATTTGCCACTGACCCCCTCAGGCTCAAGAATGTTAAGACTAGAAATGGCCTGCAAGAGTCTTCAGATCCAGTGGTTCTTGACCTTGAAGGAGGAGATGTCCTCCGAGTGTCAGTGCTCACTGCCACAGTATTTGATGAGCCCATAAGAGAAGGGTCCAAGCAGAGGAACAAGCATGCTGAGAGGACGCAGCAGAAGGAATTACAACATGTGATTGAGCAGGTCAGCATAGGCCTAAATGGAGGTCAGGGCTTGTGGAGGGACCAGAAAGTCGAAAGGTAAAGAACGTGACCATAAGCAAAGTCCATACTATTTGCCATTTTATTCTACATTGTCCCCAAAGCTTCTCCAGTCTCAACTTGACATCCAGGACCTTCACTAAGACATCTTCTCGAGGGTAAAGAATTTCCTCTCCTTACACTTAACAAAAAGCGTATGGGTGGCTTTTTGGAAAAGAAGAGAGGAGAGGTAATTTTAGGGAAAATTCACAGAAACATTTCTGAATTACAGGTTCCTGGAAAGGGTACTCATCCCATTTGAAAAGATTGCACCTTGGCTTGAACAGCCTACCAAATAATTCCTACAGGTAATTTTCTGAAGGAACAAAGAGTGGCTTTAATGCATCTTGTCTTCATGTGTATTAGCTTAACAGCAGTATTGCTCAAAAGTAAAATTTCCCTTTAGCTTAGACTTTATTGCCCGAACTGTACTTTGGCAACACATCAGAAAGAAATAGAAACAGCAGTGAATATTTCTAATGGCCACTCTTCCAAATGGAATCACTTCCCGCTACCCTGGCCACCCTCCACACCATACCCTGCCACTACCAAATAAATAAATAAGCAAGCTAATAAAAGTAGAACTCATACTGCCACATGAGACTGTGATATGCACCCAGGCTTACAGCCATGGGGTGAGGCACTTCAACACTGATGTGGATGGGATCCTCTCTGCCAGAAGATTTCTTTCATAAGGACTAGAATAGTCCTTAAAAAAATACTGCCCTTGGTCCCTGGGTTCACAGCGAGGCAGCTTCAGTTTCTCAGCAAAAATGCGGAGAGTTCTGAAAGTCAATCCCTGAGCAGGTGCAAGCGATACTCTGATGGACCAAAGCAAGGCTCCAGGTAGGAATCTCTCAGTGTATTTTTACAAGAATAAACCAATAGATTGGTCCATTCTTATGAGAGGGTGCATCACCTCAACTGTGAAGACATGAATGCAGAGAAGACCAAATAAGCATGCTCAAAACTTGAATTCAAACGGCCTACTAGGGCATGCTGTTTGGCCTGAGCACTTCCAGCTTCTTTTCGGCCGTGGGCATAAAGGTGGACCAGCAATTTCCTTTGGTGGAGTGCTGTATGCCAAGCACTGGGGTACCCAGGGATTAAGGGTGCCCTGTGACACAACAATGCTACCAGGAGAGCATTCTGATTGCTTCCACTTTTCAGAAGAGAAAACGGAGGCAAAACCATACCAGGTCACTTACCCAAGGTCACAGAGCTGCCCAAGTGGGATCTGCACCCACGTCTACCTGCCTCTAGATTCTAAGCTCAGGGCCACTGTATCACACCATGAGGGCTGCCGACTTGTAAAACCAGCACCTCCAATACAAAGTTTCTAAAATGTCTACCAAAGGGACCTTCACAGATATCAAGACCTAAAAACGATAGTCAATGAAGAGGAATGAGGACATTTTACAGGAGGCTCTCATGCATTCTATGGACATAGAGCAGTAAGAGGAGATAAATGAGAAATCTTCAGATGCTTCCACAATGGCACACTCTGGGAACTGCACTTTCCTAGAAGAGCCCAACTATCCCAGGAATTTAAGAATTCAAGTGGCTGGAAAACAATCAGTGGTGTCATGTAAGGGATAAACGCACTCTGCTAGCTTCACCTCTTATGAGCTATACAACCAGGGGCAAGTGCCCCAGGCCTCAGCTGCCTCATCGGTAAGGGTGTGGGGGAAATTAGGAGACCACCCTCCATAAGGGCATCTGAGGTCCCATATGAGGACCTCCATGAATGCCAGTCATAATCAACAATCAGCAGAGGACAGAGGTTCCAGGGCTGGCCTGGTCACCCCCTAGCTGCCAAGCTCACTCCCAGCCCACCTCCAGTGCCTACGCCCATGACACAGGACATTTGGACTTGATAATGGCCCCGTTCCCTTCAGCATGCCCATATAAGAAAATGGCAGCAAAATCGTATGAAGAAAAATTACGCTCTGGGTTTCTGCGTATTTATACAGCATTTTCCTCCTCTCTCTCTGACAACAAGGGGGTTGCCACCAAGGAGGACCACAACTGATGACCAGAGAAATTGATGATGCAAAGTTGGCTTTCTACATAAAATACACTGGTCTTCTCCCCAGGAAAGGTGAGTTTAATTGGACTTATTAGCACAGCCTTCCACACAGACTTAGGACTGGAACCCAGCCTACATCATGTGATGGGTAAACCTTATAAGCTGACAGGAAGTCACAGCATCGCATGTGGTCCAGATCAACATCCAGTCAGCACAGGTCCTTTATTTTTTATTTTTTACATTTTCCTATTAGCCACCAACTTTCCAAAAAGGGAAGATTTCACATTTTAAAATTCTGAATTTCCATATTCTTTAAAAACAACAACAACAACAACAACCTGAAGGTCTGCCAAACCGGACTAGCAAGTCTTCCTAGCAACAGTCAGGACAAGCTGAGTAACACTGCCCCTGGAGGTTTGGGGCACATTTCCAGTTGGTGCCATTCCCAACTGATCTCGACTGTTTCACTGGCCCACGGAAAGATTTAGGACACCTGACTTAATGCTTGCCTGCAATTTCCCCTGAGACGTCAATGCTCCAACTCTTCTCCTCCACTGATAGGGTCATCTCTACACACAGACTCTACTCTACTCTACACATGAGACTCTACGAGTCTCATCAAATAAAACGACACAGAGGTCCACAATAAAAATACCTCATTTTCATTTGAAAAGTTCCTTCTACCTGTCCCAGAAGTTTCAGAAGCTTCCTCTGTTGTTAAAAACTAAAACTGACAGAAACACAGCCAAGTTTAATTTTATACCTGGTCGAGTGGTGAAAATAATCCCCAGGAGAAGCAAGGGATGCGGGCTTTTTTCCTGACCAAAAACACGCACTGTTTTCCTTCCAACTAATTTAATAATCATTGTATAGTTCACATTAGGTCTCAGAGCGTTCGAGAAGTCACAACCACCTACCACGAGTAAATGGAAAGACAAGTAACTAACAATCACTGTGACATAGTTTCACCATATTAAATGAAGAGCCCTAGGGTGGAAATGGTCTGACAGCCAACTACTGTCAAGATAGAGGCTCGAGTTCTAGTTAAGCTAAAATTTTTGGTGTGGGTGGGTATCCTCTAATGTCGGTCAATATGAAGCCCCCAGAAACAGGAGTCGGCTCACTGGGGGACTTGGCCAGCACCCTGCAGCTAACTCATCCCAGCAGGCTCCGATGGGCCATACCTCTTGGGGTTGGGGGCACCCCAGGAGCCTGAGCAGGCTTTTCCGCCGGCTGGGAAGCCGTCTGGTCGCACGTGCTTTGAACAGCTTCTAGACTACAGCCACCTCTGCTGTGCCCCGTGGGAGGAACTCCAAGGTCTCAGTGGAGCATCTGCCCACGTTGTAGGGCTGTCACAGGGCTGCTCCCCAGGCTGGCCTGGATCTGCCTGCTGGTACCTCCCCAGCTCATCTGCAGCTGCAGACAGGGGACTTCCACCTGGGTGAGCACGGAGGCCAGGCTGCTTGGTCTTTGTAAAAGGACGTCAGCCCCACCATCTGCTTGTCTGAGCTCCAAAGAGAATGGATCTGGCCTTAACCAGTACCAGAGATTAAAATTTTCCAGGCTCTGGTCAGAGGGGACAACGTCAAATCATCTGCCGTCCAGCTTCTAGTCTAGCAAAACCTGGTCAGCAAAGGGTACTGGGGATGGCAGACTGAGCTCCCACGTGGCATGGGTTTTATAATTACAGCCCTGGGAGATTAAATTGGGGAGCCACTTTAGCCTCCTTGCAGAATTGATGTCCTTGTCGCTTCCCCCAACTGTCACTGGCTTTCTCAGTAAGAAGAAAATGAAATCTCCTTCTGCGTGTTTCACAAAAGCTGCAAATTACATCACTCATTGTCCCTGCAAAAGAAATTCCTTTCAGAACATAGTGCCAGACAAAGCTATGTTCCTGTGGAATTAGGAGGCATTCTCTTTACCAATAATGAGCTTCTCTTTTCACTGCCAGGAAGTTGAGAACAAATGTTGCACTCGGTTACAGCTACTATGTCAACCATTTGTGTTAGTCGGGGGTCCTAGCCCCTTTGCTCACTCCTTCCCTCCCTCTCATTTTTACCTTATTGACCTTCCTGTATAAAGTAATTACGGTCAGTTACTCAAATACTGATGATAAAGTGAATAACTGTGACATTTCTGTCATTCAATGCAAATTAAGTGGCCATTATGACCAATAGGCCAAGACTACAGAATTACCTAGAGTCGTTTTCAAGAAATGGATTAAATAATTTCATCCATGATGTTTTTAGGTTTCAGAGTGACTGTTCACAAAATCTTGCAACTCCAATCCAACGCATAAATTAGCTTGCATTAAAAAAAAAAAAAAGTTCTTTTCCTCCTTCCCTGCTATTCCAGGCCAATCAATGTTTCACTTATGACTAGTGAAGAAGAACCTCCAGTGATTAGTCCAGGCCTTAAGAATTCTAAGAAGCGTTCAAGTCAGCACTAATCACAACAGAACCCAGTTCTGAAAGCTCTTGGCCTCTGGTCAGGTCAAACCATTCCATACGAAGAGCATTTTTGGAACTAATATTTCCGCTCCAGCTTTAGGACAGATCAAGCACGGCACAGAGAAAAATGAGCATCAGGCATAACGTCAAGAAAAGAGAATGATTCAAGTGGTAAAATTTTAGGATCTCTGTGTGAAGGTCTGTTTTGATTTTGGCACAATTTTTCATCCAACATTTACGGGCTGTGGGAGTAAGGAGAGCGATAGAATGTGAGCAACACTTCCAATTTTATCTTCACTGGTTTCACTTCACATGTTAACCTTTAGTCGTTTTTATAGAAGGTTAGAGATTACTTTCTTTGGAGCAAAACTACAAAGATGCTGTTGAAAACAGATCCCAGTCATAAGTGGTTGTGGAAGGCCACAATAAAGAGAAGCTATTCTGCAGAAAGGAAGTGTGAGTGCATCTAAAAATCCTAAACAGATCTCTTACAAAAACTTTAATTCAAGGAATGTATCACAGTGCAAAAGGATGTCTATTTGTGAGGTACTCTGGTTAGTCAAATTCAGAGACCAAAACTAAAAGCGAGGTTGCCTGGAGCCGCAGGGAGGGGAGTGGAGAGTTGTTGTTTAATGGGTACAGAGTTTCAGTTTTGCAAAATGAAAAGGGTTTTTGGAGATGGACAGTGGTGTGAATGAACTTTCGCCACTGAAATGTACCTGTAAAAAATGGTCAAGATAGTAAATTTCATGTTGTTCCACAGCAATGTTTTAAAAAGATCTTTTTTTAAAGACTTTACGATTAAAGTATGAGAGAGACAGTGAAAAGAGAAAATGATGTACAAAGTAACTGATGACCTCCAGACTCCAGGGGAGCTGTTATCAACTGCCTAATAAATAAAATGCACCAGGACTACGGAACAAAACAAAGTTGCAGAACAAAGGCAGTGACCTGAGTAATAGCTACAGCTGAGCCGGGACTGCTCAGCACACAAATGGTCAATGTCCCACTCGGGGGAGTGTGCCAGGTCCCACACATGAGAGTGGTAGCAAAAGCAAAAGGGCAACAGTTGCTCTAAAGGGAGCCAACACCCTTTACATCCGTCCTCTTTTTTTTTTTAAGATTTTATTTATTTATTTGAGAGAGAGAGAGTGAGAGATAGAGAGCACGAGAGGGAAGAGGGTCAGAGGGAGAAGCAGACTCCCCGCTGAGCAGGGAGCCCCACGCGGGACTCGATCCCAGGACTCCAGGATCATGACCTGAGCCGAAGGCAGTCGCTCAACCAACTGAGCCACCCAGGCACCCACATCTGTCCTCTTAACCCCAGCGCCTGCCCAGTGCCATGCTCCAGGCAGATCCTCTTGCTTTTCCCCAGCTCTCCCAGCCCCCCGGAGCCTACTGTCCTTCGGAATACAGTCGAGGAGAGCCACACAAAGTAAAAACAGCCGAGCTTCCTGTGTTAGGCACTGGTATGAACATTTTACATGCGACAGCTCATTTTAACTTCACAGAAACCCCATGAGAAAGGTTCTATTATTGTCCCCTTGGACAGATGGGGAAACTGAGACACAGAGACTTGAGTAACTCATCCAAAGTAGCAGGGGCACACCAGCATCACAGGGGGGCTCTCCACCCACCAAGCAACCCTGCCGCCCAGCCTGCATCCCTCCCCGACACAAACGCCCAAAGAAAATGAAAAATTAATTTGTTGATCCTCCTCTGCACGGCAATGGACATTTTCAGTGATTTTTCAATTCGGGGGGTAAAAATTATGAGGAAAGGAACTTTTTAGACACAGTTTGCAGAATACGAGGATCCTCCTAGGGTGCCACTAAAAAACAAAAAAAATACATATATATATGTATATACACACACACATACATACAGCCATAATGAGCTGATCCTTAAAATATTACATTCAGATCTAGGCCTTTCAGGGGAAATTTTAAAACCTGTACGGCGAGGAGAGAAAGGTGGAAGCTGGTAGCTACGGACGTTTAACAGTCCCCATTCGCTGCTGGGGACAGATCTGGGCTTTGCTGGTCTGTCTGGGTCTGTGATGGCACACGTCTTATAATACAGTCAGGGGAGAAATCTCCACGTGCTGTCCTTGCTGGAAACACAGAGCCCCGCGCTTGAGAGCCCCCTGAAGAGAAGGTCACGACAGCGGGAGGAGCGATCTGGATAGCCTGCCCACCCCACTGCACACTACCATGTCATAAGCCTCCTCTATTGCAGAGCCATCACAGCCCCAAACTACGCTGCTGCAGAGGGCAGATCCCCAGGGCAGAGACCCGGACAGCACTTTCCCTTTCCTCTGGGCAGCGCCCAGGTATGTTAGCGGCCCTCCCTCTGGTGGTCCTCCAGCTAAGTTCCTCCAGATGAGGCAGTGAGTCTACGGGGCCGACAGGATGCTCCTACACCTTTCCTTGGTGACTCAGTAGGATTCCAGAATGCCCCACCCAAAAACCCTGAGTCCACTCCCAAAGTTTGTGCGGGCCTTCTCCGTAAGTTTGTCCTCCCGAGGGTGTGCCCTGTTGTTGGTGTATGGTACTGCTAGGCACAGCAGTGGGGGGACAGGGAACGCCGGAGGCTGCTGTCTGTGGTGGTGTGGATGGAGTGCTAACGTATAGACTAGACTGTCCACAGGGCTTCCAGAGAGAAGGGTGGGGGGTGACCTGACTGGGGACCCCCACTGGTGCCCTTCAACAGGCCATGTAAATGGTGGGAACTGGCCTAAGTCTTGGTACCCAGGACCCAGAAAAATGCCAGGTGGGCAGGACATGTTCAAAACATCTTTGTTGACTGACTGACTGAATAAATGAATGAATTGATCAATCCATCAATCAACACATATATGTATAAACAGCTCATTGCTGAAGATGACTTTGACAACAGAGTATCTTTTGTTCCCTGAACCGGACGTAGATATAAAAAACAATGAAAGGAGAGTAAAGACAGATTCTAGGGTAGACGGAGGTAAATAAAAAGCTCAAGAGTGCCCTCAACACACTGGAAGACACTCTCCATTGGTGAGAGAGAAATTTCACGAAAGAATAAATGAAATGGCTAGTAAATTCAACCCCAGAGGGTCACCCAGGCTTACCATGAGAGCCAACGACTCAATCAACCAAAACTAAGACTTTCCTCATGAGACGTAAGCATTATGTGTTGGTTCCATAATGTTCATTCCTTTTTAAAAATTTAACTTTCAAAATACACATGGAGTCTAAACTATTTTCATTTGTATGTAGATTATGAACATACTGCAGCATGTAAACATAAATAAATGGATGTTATTTATCTCAAGGGGGAATTATCTTTTTGGATTATTCAACACAATCTGTTCACCTATATACTTCCCCACTCTATTTTTAAAAGCCTCCCAATCTCATATGTCTATCAGTTGTTTTATGATCAGTTTTGCAAACAACTATCAAAATTTTGAGATGCCTGATAGTGTTAATTATTATAAATATAAAGGAAGTCCCATGAAACATTTGTAGGATCAGCTCAACGCACCTTGATTGCAAAGAGGCAAAAGTGTATGTATCAGATGGTACAGTGAACTGGACCTGACACACTATGTTTTTTATACGCCTGACGTCTGCAGTTCTTTAAGAAAAATGAACACCCTCTACCAGCCATGCTACAAGAAGGATAAATCACATCTGAAATCTCACACCAGAATCACTTTGTAAGTGAAGCACTATAAAGGCAGTCACAGGGAAAACTGCAGTTGATCCACAGCAATAGCCATTCTTAGCTATTACACAACAGAAAAAGCACAAATCTTTCTCATTTAGACCTATTTGTTTGCTGGAGATCAGATGTCCCTAGAATGATTCTTTTCCCCTGGATTTGCCTCTGGTGTTGAGCTGGCCTGTTGTGCATCTCTCATCATCTGCTTGCCCTCAGGCTCCCATTTCTTCTCTGTCCCTCCTTCCTGCCGGATGCACAAGAGGCCTCCCCCAGCAAAGCTTTGCCTTTCTTCCTTTCCAGCTAGATATGCTATGTCTCTACACTGAACTGATTTTTTTTTTTTTTTTTTACTGTGCATGAACCAATGTTGTGGTATTTAATTCCATAAAGGTTACGTATTTAAACAAACATCTTAATCTGATGACTAAAAAGTCATGGCTAGAAATTTCCCTACTGACAGCCCAAAGAACAACTAGTACACACTCTCATTTGGAATTCTCCATGATAGATGTGTAGGGTGGTGCGTGTGCGCATGCACGTGTGTGTACATCCACGTGTCTGTGTATGATGTGGAGATCTAGGGCATTGTGCTGGGTGCTGGGGAAGAGTGTGACCAAGATCCACGTGGTCCTCACCTTCATGCCCCTTATATCCTAGTGGTGTGTACAGATGGGCACAGACATGCATTTACGTCGCCAAGTGACCTCTTCTGGAGTGGGAAAGAGCACATGGTGGGGATACAGCCCGGAGACAGGGAGGCAGGGGAATTTAGCCAGAGACAGAAGGCAGGGGAAAGGTGTCCCAGGCAGAGAGGCCGGCCAGTGTGGAACCAGGGAGTTAAGTAAGAGCAGAGCCCCAACACGGGAACCAAAAGCTCAGAGAGGCTATATTATCTCACCGAACAAAGGGAGAGGCAAGATAGGAAGCTAGAGGTTTGAGTTTGGGGATGCAGGGCTTTTCAGACTCATGAAGACCGGTTTATATATATAAATGTAATGCTATCTTAATTTAAAACACCAATACAATGTGGGGAGAGCTAGGCAAGCAATTCCTACAATGTGGAAAATGATCATGTAAAGATAACTGAATATTCTAAAAGAAAAGACTAGTGAGAAAGACTAATACTTTGAATAGAAAAAAAATAATAATATAAAGCTTTAGGAGATAAAAAGTGTAGTGCTAGCAAGTAAATAGACAAACTGATTAACACAATGGATTATCTGAAAATGGCCCAAATTGTTAGTTGAAATTACTGGGGGACAGGTAGAATTATGCAATCCACAGCGTCAAGAGACCTGATTGGCTGATCAGCTATCTTGCAAAAATAACAAAACTATTTTTTTGTTACCTCACTCCTTGCATGTTGAAAATCCAGATGGAGCAAAGCTTTAAAGTATGAAATAGTGAAAGCAGTAGAAGAAAATATAGACTTATTTTATACTCTCAGAGAGGGGGAAACTTGTAGCCACATTTACAGCATAGAAGCCATAAAGGAAATAATAAATTTTACTACCAAAAAAATACACAATTGTGTTACCGAAAGAAGAAGAAAAAAATGCCATAACCAACGTCAGAAGACAGGCAAAACATTAGGCAAGGTATAAATTTTCTTTTTGTTAAATAGATTTTATGAATCCATTTTTTATAGATTTATTTATTTGAGAGAGAGAGAGTGTGCAAGTGGGTGGGAGGGTCAAAGGAGGAGAGAGAGAGGGCGAATCTTAAGCAGACTCCCCACTGAGCATGGAGCCCAATGCAGGGCTCAATCTCATGACCCTGAGATCATGACTTGACCAGAAACCAAGAGTTGCGGATGCTCAACCGACTAAGCCACCCAGGCGCACCTGAATCCACTTTTTAAAAGGCTACCCACCCAACAGATAAAGAAAATAGCTAAGGGATAAGACAAACATAGTTCACTGACAAAGAATACAAATGACTTACAGACACATAAAAAGACTTTCAAACCTGGATCATACTTACGGAATTGCCAAATAAAGCAGTGGTGAATACTATTGCCCAGGAATATGACCGACAAAGGTCAAAAGGTTTGGTAACGAATAATATGGCTTAGCAGTAGAAAAACGGGTGCTTCCAGTTTGGGTGGGAGAATGAAGTGATGTGATCACTTTGCCAGACACCGCGGCCAGTATCTATCAAAATCACAAACATCTTGCAAATGTCCCTGCAACTCAAAATCTAGGAAATTTTCCTATAGATAAGATCACGCACGTGTGTAAGAACTTGCGCACAAGGTTGTTCAAAAGGAGGTTGGTTAAGTAAAGAACAGCCTATTCATTCAATGGATTACTGCGTGGCTTTGAACAATAAGGCTGGTGTACATGCGCTGACAGAGAAACATCTTTAAGATACAGCCTTAAGTAAAAAAAAAAAAAAGAAAGAAAGAAAAGAAAAGAAACCACAAACATGCTGGACAGTGGGTACAGCACGCCTTCATGTGTGTACAAACAAAAAGGACATATATATGCACTCATGTATGTGAGTGGACTCCTTCTGGAAGCTGAGAGATGAGAGCGGTTAACTTTTCATGATACGTTCCTTTGTACTGTTTGCATTTTTTATCACGTTCAAATATGACTTTAAAAAAGCTAATCACAAATAAAATTTCCTAGGGTAAAATGAACGCATTTCAGAGAAAAGATGTGCAAAATCACTTTAAAGAATCTGAAAGTTTCCCAGGCTTGAGCAAGTCTTGGCTGAAGGCACTAACCTTTCCAAAGAAAGAATGTGTCACTCAGAATTGGTGCTGGGCAGTAAACGAAGGAGAGAGAAAGGAGTGTCCAACCAGGGGACACAGGTCCTCGCCAAAGTACTTCAAGTTCTGCATTCCCTTTGTGAAGGCGCTCCCATTATGGAGATGGATGCCTCGGGCAAGCTTAGCTTAATGCCATTTAACATTTTAAATGCAGAATTAAGTGCCCTTGCTCTAATTCCAAGATCACCAAGCAAGCTTCCAGTTATAATTAGTTCTCCTTTATAGATCTACTGGTGTAGGAAACAACTGTGATGCTCATCTGTGCGTTTGGGTCCATGGGATTGTTATCTGCCTTATTACGGAGCAATGGAATGACAATCCAGAGTGTTGTTTGTTTTTTAACTAAAAAACAAAAACAAAACAAGGACAAACAGGAGTTGCCACAGGGCATTAGAAGCAGTGACATAATGAGATCAGCATTTTAGAAAGACCATGCCAGCACAGTATGGCAGATGCGGAGAGAGGGGGCAAGACCGGGAGCAAGCCCGCCAAGTAGGAAGGGGTTGCAGTATTGTAGGCAAAAAAAAAATGAGGATATTTTTGTTCCCATCGGGGACAGTTTTCTCAACAGGTACTGTCCACCTATACTTTTCAGTAAATCCATCGATGAATCCACATGTTCACCTCTGCTCAGAACACCTGCCCCTGGATGCGTGTTTTGACCACGTTTCAGCTCCCCTGGGACAGAGTCTGACACTGAGACCACGGACGTGAAAGCCACACCCCACCTCGCTGCCCAGGGCCCCTTCCCATTATGCCAGGCTCCTGGACGCTGTGTGCCTCTCTGGCTGTGTTAAGCTTATCAAGCCAGGGTCAGTAGGAAAGGTCATGGTTGACGCCCGGGCTCTGCAACCCAACATTTCTTCACAATCCGTTAAAGGGGCTTCTCAGCCAGGTGCCTGCCTGCCTCAGTGTGTGTGTGTGTGTGTGTGTGTGTGTGCGCGTGTGTGTGTGTGTGTGCGTGCGTGTGTGTGCGCGCGCACGCTGGGGGCAGTGGGGTGGAGGATAAGAAACAACGCCAGAACCAGAGGTAGGAAAAGAAGAGTGACAAAGGAAAAAAGCCCAACTCAGGAGCACAAGGGCAGTCCAGAAGCAAAATTTCCATCACACTCAGACTAGGCTGGTAGCCACAGAGCTCCCCCATGAACCTGGGAGCAGACTACAAAGGGGTCGTGGTTTGCACTGCGCTGGGTTTTCTCAGCCCTTGCCAGAGAACGCAGAGGCCAACACGCCAAGCTCCCTCTGGTCCAGCCCTGCCCAGCCCTGTTCACGCACTGCACGGATGAGTGCACCTGGGGAAGCGAGCGACAGTCAGAGAATTCGGGTGTAGGCCCCTCTGCCACCTCTCAGGAAGGGACGCTGGGGCACATGAAACAGAGACAACTTTGGTAATAAGAACTGGAGTTTAGAAGAGCCTACCTTTTGAGAGTGCACTATGTTTCAGAGGCTGAAAACCAAAATTCGACTATCTTTTGATTTAAATTATACTCTTGTAAAATTGTCCAAAAACGCCTCATTGATTGTGTTGTTGATTTTGAGAAATGATCACAGACGACAGACATGATGGGTCTCTGAGTAGCCAGGCTGGCTAATGGCATCAAAGGACTAACACTTCTTCTCTCGGGTTCTCATCAAGAGAAATCCAGAATGATTGAAACAAAATTAAAAGTCTGGGTGGGGATGTAATGAACAGCATGGTGACTACAGCTAATAATACTGGGTTGCATATTTGAAAATTACTAAGAGAAGAGAATAGATCTTACACTTTCTCATCTCAAGAAAAATATTTGTGACCATGTGTGCTGATAGATGTTGACTAGACTCATGGTGCTGATCATTTCACAGTACATACAGTATCAAATCATTATGTTGTACACCTGAAATTAATGTCGTCTGTCCATTATACCTCACCAGAAAAAGAAAAAAAAAAAAGTCTAGGTGGTTTCAGGAAGTAAATCCTAAATTATTAGGAAAATTTTACAGTTCCAGATAATTAAGTCTGAAAGGACCACACCTAGGGGAGTTTTATATATACATTTCTATCTCCATAGACACATCACATACACACAAATAGAGTCCTGGTGTGTGTGTGTGTGTGTGTGTGTCTGTTTGTCCCAAGGACTGCTGGAATATGAACCTTATAGGAAAGCGTGGGGTATAGAATAGCAATAGGTCCTCATTTCCAATAGAAAAGAGACTCTAGATGGTGTGTGATTGTTACCATTTTTATTCTATACAAAAAGATGCCATATACCTAAGGGCACACAAATCATTTATCTCTTGATAGTCTAACGCGTGCTGCAAGGGGAGATGGTGACGGGTGTCAGAGGAAAGACACGGGGAGAAGCCCCAGTCCATCTCCTTCCCACCGCCACACTGCTTAACATGTGAACATTTATTTGAATCTTTACACTTCTCCTAAAGTTGCCTGCGCTCTCGAGGCCAAATTTGGGCTAGTGGGGCTGAGCAAACAGAGCCCTAAGCGAGATACTGGCTAAGGTTCTATCCCAAATTACAGTCTGTTTGACGGGAGAGCCCTGCACAAGTCAGTCAACCTGACAGTCCCTCCGAGGCTGTCAAGCCCTTCCCCCTGCTTCAGAGTGAGGTTGTACACAGAAACAAGCAGAGGTCTGCAGGGAGTCTTCCAGGTCTCCAGAGAGAAGCCCTGCTTGAATCCAAAGCTATGTCTCAGTGCAGGCCATGGACAACATACAAAATGGTAGCAGAATGAATTCTAGATGTGAGCCAACAATCTTTAAGCTTGCTCAATGGCTCAGTCATTGAGCTCAGTCATTGATCCTGGGCAAAGAGAAGTCAGGGGCAAAAAAGAAGGCAGGAAAGAGTAAGTATGCTCTGGCCACTGGTCTTTCATAGGAGCTAAGAAAGGCTTTGTACAAAGGCTGCGGGGCCCTCCACTTACATAACCACCCCTGACTGTGGCAAAGATACCATTCCACCTTGCTGCCAGCTCATAAAGGTTTTCTCCGCAGCCTGACTTCTGTGTATGAATTGCTTAGAGAAGAGGAAGGCTTGAAATTTAAAAAACAAAACAAAACAAAAACACCATAATCTAAACAAACAAAAAATATATTTCCTACAACGTGAAGAGAAGACCATTACTTTGGGATCGGCAGCTCATGCACTTTTGAATTGCTTTGTCTCTAGTAGAGACAGCTTGGCGTAGATTTGATCTAGTACTAAGCTTGTCTTCACTATCTCTGACACATCCAAAATGGTGGGCTGGAGTTGGGTTCAGCCCAAGGGTGCAGAACAAAAGGGAGGCACCCTAAAGTAAAGGCCATGGAACCTCCTTTGAATGTTAGGAGAAAGAGCTTCTAGACCCACGTTGTCTTTAACATAGCATGGCCTTAGAAGACTTTGTGCAGAAGGGGCTAGAGCAGAGCATTTTTGAGACCCTTCTCCTTCTGTGGTACCAATTCTAGGTGACCCTGTGTGTGACCTTAGACTCAGCAGCCCAGCAGGAACACGCCACCAGTTTGGGGGAATTCAGAGCAGACACTGAACACACGCACATCTGACGTTGTCACCAAAGGCCCTCAGTCTCTCACACCACCCTTTACTTCCTAACTGATGTATAAACCATGTTTATCTCCATAACTGAAAGTTTGTGGAACTTCAGAGCCAGGAGAAACTTGTCTGGGCACTGAATCCAAAGCCCTCGGTTTATATTTGACAAGCCCAGGGGCAGATAATAAGGGGCTGCTTCAAGATCAGGTCACTCCTGACTCCAGCTCTCTGTGACATCTGGGTTTTTGTTTTGCTTTTTTAATTTTTTAAACAGGTATACTCAGTACCTGTGCATTACTTTCCTTCCCAGCTCACAAGCACTCATGCCTTCATCGCCCAGATCAATATTTACTGACTTCCCTGTCCCTTGGACAGCCCAGAGACCAAAGTGGTAAGAAGGCACCCTGATTATGTGAGATCTTTGCCTTCTTTAATGGAGATTGATCAGCAATCAAATGTAGAGTGAAAATGATCAGGCCACTGCAGGGCTCAGACCTCTGCCACCTGGGGGGTGGGATTTGCGCGTTAAACTAGCTAGAGCAAGTAGATTATGAAAATGGTCAATCAGCTATTAACCCAAGGTTCCATTTTTTTCCTCACCCTTTCTCTCTCTCACACACACCAAATGAGTAAAAAAAAAAAAAAAAAAAAAAGTGCCTGTCAAAATAATCTCTCCCCAAAATCATCCAGTTGATTTACAAACATCAAGAGGCACCAGACCTTGGCATTGCACCACAAGGGCCAGCAGGTTCAAGGCCACATTCTACCTTATGGTTTTTGAAGCTACAAGAAGCTCTCTAGAGACATGGTAAGCTAGTCTGAGGGCTAACATCAACGTGTGGTATTCGTTACTGGTTTAATAGTGGTTTTTTCACTAACAGCTAAGATGAGCAATGAGTTAACACTGAGGGCCCTTGCTTAGTACCAAAGGCCAAACAAAAACAGAAACAGAAACAGAAAAACAAAAAAAGGAAAAGAGAAAAGAAAGAAAGAAATTCCCCTTCCCCAACTAAACAAGAACTCTAGGTTTTATACTCTGACGACCCAGATATAGTCAAAGAGATCATACAGAATGTTCCTGGGGAGAAAGAGACCTCAATTCGTAGCTCTCCAGCCAACTTTTCAGCTTAGAAAACGTCTTTACAAGGGAATATTGAAACAGATACAAACAGAGGTTTATGGGATAGAAACAGTGAAAGATTTTAAACAGATCTAAACTCAGCTCTGGGGAACTGTGACCACATTATCTCAACTTCCCATTATTTGCTTGTAATAACACATAACCCAGGCCCTTCCCCTAACTCTAGTGCTCTGAATTCCCATAAGGAAATATCACTTTTCGGAGAAGAAGAAAAAAATCAAACACATTTTAATGTATAGTCAATGAGAGGTAATGGGAGGAAGAGGGGAAGAAAGTCGGGTCAGAAGGGTCGAGGGGTTTTTTGTTTTACCCAATGTAATAAAAACCTTCTTAATGCAGAGACTGAAGATATAAAACCAAGGAGGCTTCAAATGGTTGTACTGAGCTGAATTCTGTGAATACCTGCACTGGGAAGACAGCATGTTTTCAACCCCAGCTTGCAAGTTGTGTTAATGATGCAAATTAGACTGCCTTATTTATTAACAAGTCCAGTGTGGCTTATGTAACCACACTCAAAACTTACTCTGTGTGTCTTAGATGCATGTAAAGCACAATCCAAAGTTCTAGAACCCCCAGTGTAGGACCTGAGAAGTAAACATCAGAGAAATAAAAAAGAATGCCTCTCACCGAATCCTTCCGAATGCCAGGATATTTGTTTTTAGTACAATTAATTGCAGTGGAAAAGCTTACTAAGGTGAGGGGGCCAAAATCAACGTATTAATGACATCATATTACAGTCACTTAAACCAAGCCAACAATTTATTGCACATACAGGCTCTGGCAGCAGAAGCTGCAAATTCTATTTATGTTGTACTAAGAGGAAAAATATTACACTTGTCTCCAAATATGCCCCCCCAAATCAGAAACTACCACCCAAGAAATTCAGAAAAAAAAGGCCATCACTGATCTCTACAAAATAAGAGCAATATAAAAGTGAATGCCCCCTTTCACCACCATGTAAATACACTTAACACTTCATGCTACTAAATGATACACTTAGAGATGGTTAAGATGGTAAATTTTATGTTAGGTATTTTTGACCACAATAAAAAAGAAACGTGTGATCTATTTTAACCATGCCTTTTACCACTTGAGTGAGACAGAACTTGTCCTTTGCAGTACATTTTGGCACCTGATACTACAGAGATTCAATAGCCAGTTACATAACTCCAACAACAGGCTTGACTCTTGAATTCCACTTATATATGACAATGGTATCATTTTTAAATTTAATTTAGCATGGCTTTGGTATAACTACGTCAGAGTAATAGAAGCTGACACTAAGCAGCAGTGTGATGTTGGGCAGATGTGATGCATCTCTATAGACAGAGAAGAGAGATATAGGTAAATAGATCATGTTGGTGGGTAAAGAATATGCGACAGATTACTATGACAGAATTTTTGATAAAACAGGCTCAAACGATGACTCTAAAAATGAAATGTCAACTTGGCTTAAAATATGCACATAGAAGCAAAACATAAAACTCTCTTAATGAGTCTATGCACATAGTTTTAGAATGTTCTACCATGGGCTCTCTCTGAACCCAAAAAGCACCATGGTGTACTTTCCCCCAAATATATAGATATTAAGTGATGTACCATTTTTAAATGATATAGTAAACTGTTGCTTCAGCAAGTTCCAATTATAGTTTATTTACTTCCATTTTTCCTATTGAAAAAAATAGAAACATGAAATTTCAGCTAAACACCATTAAACTGGAACTTTCAACAAGGTTATTTTAGGAATACCATTGGGTCTCATAACAAAGTAAAAAAAAAAATTTTGTAATTTGGTTCCAACTGTAGCTGGTATCCATTGGCCAAGAATGTAAAAGCTGTTCAAACAAATACTAATATGTAAGAAAAAGAGCCAGATGGTGTCATATATGGATGACAGGGAAACAAGCTCATCCACTGATGTCATTTTGATATCAAAACAACAGAATTCAAAATAAGTATATGAAGTGCTTCCCAAACAAGGATTTTGGTACATTTTACAGAACACCAGGGCACAAACCGGCTGGGCTCAAACAAAGCTGAGGGGCAGAGCTGAGCACAGACTTTCTCTCAGAACTCACATCTACCAACCCCATCAAGAATCACTAAAGAACGTAATTCCCCATCCCAAACACTAACCCTACACACCTCCCCACGCTCTCAATTTCAGTGGATTTTCAAATCAAAAGAAAAAAAAAATAACAGAAGAAATGAGGAGTGCCGCTGACAACAAACACTTGGGTAAAAATAAAAAAGCATCAGTTTTTTAAAGTCTGGAGATAGGAACCTGCCATCAGATATTACAGAAACCGCAGCAATTGTGAAAACTGATATAAGAAAGCTCAGCTCAAATCTATTGATTTCATCAATACCAGGCAGCTAAGACCACTAAGGTTTAAAACAGTGTTTTTTTACACTTAAAGAGAGTTTTATTTTCCTTTTCTCCAATTAGGGTCTTAGAAATATTACAGTGAAAAAAAAATGTTACAGTGAAAATGATTGGCTTGATCCCCTTTCCTCCTTCATTATAGATGCATCATCTAATACAGAATTTCAAAACCACCACCAACAAAACAAGACGTCTGACTGTATAAAGGCACTCTCCCTGGTCTCAAAATAGTCCAAAAGGCTCTGAATTCCATATGGCTTCCTCCATCTGACTACTGACCTCCCATCTCATGAAAAAGACACAGATCCTGATAGAAGGCCACAGACATTTGACCAGGCCAACCAGGGCCAGCACAGTTGGGGCCCTACCCACCCTTCCTCCGCAGTGGATCCTTGCAAAACAAAAACAAAAACAAAAACAAAACCCACCCAGATCCCAGCCTCCTGGATCCAGCCTGACAGTTGGCTCCTCCCAGCACATCTCAGCTCTGCTAGGCCTGCACATTCCCCTCTATGCTACTGCCATTTCCTTCTGCCCGAGCCTTAGACCATGAGCATCACCAGCAGAATAAACAACAGAGGCTAGGAAGGTCTCTTACTTACATTAAAAACAGGTTATCTCAGTCAACTACGTTGGCAGAAACAGGGTGTGCGTTTTCTGGGGAGGAAAAAAAACATGCGCACTCGCCAACCGGAAGGCCACAGTCCAAGCCCTACTTTCAGGGCTGCCTATCTGAGCACCAAACACCGTAAGGAAAACCGGGAGAAACTTTGCCTGACAATCCTCTGCATGGATGAATAAAATCTCATGCCAGTGAAATGTAGGCAATGACCAAGTCCCTTGGGCAGGGGGGTGGGGGGGGAGAGACACCTCTAGGAGAGGTGACAGGGAATGCTAGGGATGGCACTGGTGAGTTCCTACTTGGTAATGTATTTATCACAAGCCGTCAGAACGGGAGGACAGAAATACACAACTCTGCTTCTCCCTCAGAGCAAGACAAGCTCAGACATTTCCAGGGACACAGAGGTCCGTCCCATGCTAAAAGGCAGCATTCTATACCCTGCTTTATCATCCAACCTAGTCCTGGGATAGTATTCAATCGGCAATTGAGATTTATAGTCCAAATGGTCTCAAAATTATATCTCTGGGAAGTCAAATCCAAATTAAATCAGACCAGGCTTTTAGGCTTCCGACAAGCACATTTTCTCTTTCAAGAGAGCACATTTCAACACTCAGAACTTCTCCTCTTACAGACCATTTTCCAGGCCAGCTCTGGATGCCATCTCCTAACAAAAATCTGATCTATAAAATGAAAAGGGAAACCGGTGAACTCCAAACCTCAGCGAATGATGTTTAAGGGGGCCACTCTAACCTCCTTCAACAGATTTCCAAAAGTTCATTATTTTAACCTCCTTTCTAGTAAATACTACTGGAACTTCTAACCCAACATACACTTAGCACCTTAGGAAAGAAAAATGTCCAAAACTAAGTTATTGCATAAGTAAAGCCTAAAGCACACCCATCAGGGCTCTGAAATACAGAGTGTATATGGAATCCCTCCCCGCAAAGAATATATATATTTGTTACTGACACATACAGTATACTTAAAACTTATTTTCAACTGTCCACTTCTCCCCCACGTTAGCAGCCCCAAGCCAGAGAAACAGGTAACTGACAGACAGATGGCCCAGCCCTGCATCTCCCATGTATGTCGGACTTCTCCCCAGACCTGAGACAACATTCATGCCCCGGACAGACACGCCTGGCCAGCCCCAGCCCGAGGGGCGAGGAGAGAAGGAAGGAGGAAGAGCACCAGGAACTCACATTTCGGTGATGTTCTCAGGGTCTGCACTGTTGGGCTCCAACCTCGGAAACGCCACGATGCCCGGAGAAGGGTCGCTGCACCAGATCCTAGAGGCGCTGCATTTGCAGGACGTGGGACAGGCGAGAGCGGCCCTCCAGAAGCCCACAACCAGCCAGCAGAAGCCCCAGAGCCGCGCCATGGCGGGTCCATGCCACCTCGTCCAGGACGACATCCCTAGCCGCCAGTGCCAGCCCGAGTCGGACTGAGTACGCGTCCGCGCGCTGCACCGGCGGGCCTCCCCTGCCCCTGCTTGGGCGGCCTGTGCCGCGCTCGCCGCTCCTTCGCCCCGGTGCCTGTCGCGGGCGCGCAGAGCCGAGCGTGTCCGGGGCTGAGCGTGTCCTGGCGGGCGGCACCGTTCACAGTGGCCGGGGCATCTTGGGCCGCCTCACAGGGGGCGCTACCGCCGCTCGGAGCTCCGCCGCGGCCGCCGCTGCATGGCCCGGCGCGCCGAGCACCGGCCCGCGGCGCTGCCGGCACTCCCCGGGAAGCAGGCTCCTTGCTAGACGCGCACTGGGATCCGGGACGCACCTCGGGGCTGAGGACAAACAGACACGCGTGAGACTGAGCGCTGGACCCCATACAGCGCGTTCGCGGCACCCCCACCCCGACCCCAGCCAGGGGACTGTGGATGGATGCGTGCCCAGCTCCGGCCCCAGAAATAAACTTGCCCCTCGATGGCACTGACGCGGCCGAGGCCACCGATGTGCCCCCCCTCTCTCTGAGGTCGAGGGGGGGAGACAGGGCAAGGGTCCCCGAGACAGGATTCCATGGCACAGGCCGGGCGTAGGACCCTTTAAAGGGGGACGCAGAGACCGCCTGCGGCGGAGATGGCTCCGCGACGGGGGCCCCCAATGATGCTGCAGAATCCGCCACGGCCGCTGGGCGCAGGGGGCGCGGGCAGGTGGCGCGGCGCGTCCCACCTGGGGAGCCGCCACGGCCGTCCCGGGGGGTGGGGGGGAAACAGCGAGGGCCGAGACGCCGGAGGGCACTGTCCGCGCTGCTCACCCGGGCTCCGGCGCCTACCGCCCGCCCGCGGCGCCTGGGTGCAGGCTCCTCCTGCCGCTGGGCACTGAGCGCGGAGAGCGCGAGCGAAGGAGCGAGCGAGGCTCCTGCTCCAACCCAATTCCGGGAGCCGCCGCCGCCGCCGCCGCCGCCGCCGCCTCTGCTACTGCTGGCGAAGTGACGTGAGGGCTGACGCAGAGCAGGGGCAGAAACTCCAGAAAATTAGTCTGAAATCCAAAAACACACACGCTCATGCACACACAAACCCATAACACCCTCCAGACAAAAGCAACAGGGAGGGGAGGGGAATCTGGGGGCGAGTGGGGAGGAGGGAGGCATCGGTGCCACTGGCCAGGAGCAGACAGCAGCAGCATGTGGGAGTTCATACACGCGCACACACGCACACATCCTGGCTGGGTAGACGCGCGCGCCTGTGTGTGTGTGTGTGTGTGCGCGCGCGCGCGCGTGTGTGCGCTGAGCTCCAGGTACCTCCGAGATGGACCGTTCCACCGCTCGACGCCTCTCAGTCCCTACTTCACACCACCGTCTCTTCTATCATCGCAGTAGAGGCTGTCTCCTTTTTTGAAATGGAAACCGGGCTCGGTTCAGCTCTGAAAAATGCGCTGATTCTTATTATAGGAATCCTCCCTCCCCGCTCCCTCCCCGCTGCGTTCTCCTTTTCCCATCCTGCCTAAAAGGGAGGGCAAGCTAGCCTAAAAATAAATAAATATTGTAAACACCAAAACGTGTTCAGCATTGGTAACCAAGGATAACCGCCCCCATTCCGGGCCATCTATTTGGGGATCCGTGGTTTGGGAGGGTCTCCCTGTGGGTGCTTTTGCAGAGGGAGGGGAGTCTCCAAATACAACTCTAGCTCTCTAAGTGGGTCTTTTTCCTGCCGTGTTCCGGCATCACACGCCCGGGAAATAGAGACATGTGAGGGGAAGGGAGCGCGCCTGACGCGTATTGGGTTCCCGAAATGCGCGGCCGCAACCCCGGCCTGTCCGATGTGTGGCGCCGCGTCATTTTCTGTCATCCTTCAGCCTGGCAGGGTTCGGCCGTTCCCAGATCGTCGCTTCACTTACCGCGATGCCCACCCCCGCCCCCGCGGGGCACCCCGAGCCCTTGCTCCCCTGCCGTACCTTGCGCGATTTCGTGTGTGCGCGGGTGTGCGCGAACGCGTGCCCTGCGCCCGCGCTGCCCAGAGCACGACATGCATCCAGGTACCGACAAGCCCGGCGCGGGCAGAGCCTCGGGGTCTCACTAGGGACAAACGAGGCGATCCGGGAGGCTCGGGTGACAAACCGTAACTGTTCTGCGGACGCAGTTAAATGATGGCTGCGGGGCATCCGCAAGCCTTGTCTGAGAATCCGTCTTCCCCATTTGCGGCTCCGAGAGTCTGTTTTTCCGCAGTCATTTAAAAGGGAACTGGGAAAATGCACCGCAGTGCCTGACACTTCCGAGGGCTCTGGTGCCCCCGCGCGGGGAGAGAGCGCCCCGCACGCTCCGGAGCACCAACCCTCCGCCGCGGCCGTGGCGGGCACTGCGCGGGGGGCGCGCTCTGGCTCCAGATGCGCAACCAGCGGCGCCCCACGCGTGCGCGCCCCTGCCCCGCCGGCACGCCGCTCGCCCGACCTCGCGGAGCTCCTGCCGGAGAAAAAGGCGGGCAGCGCTCAGCTCCAGAAAGGGCGACAGGATGGACTCTTGTCCAGAAGATAAGAATGGTCACCGATCTGCTCGCAGAGGCTGAGGGTGTGAAGGATCCAGAAACCCGAACGTCAAGGTGAATGCTTGCATCTTGGGGATGCCTTAAATATTACAAGGGAACGGAAAGCATCTGGGGGGGGGGCTATTGTACAGACCCGGGGCGCTGAGTGTAACCGCGAGAAACCCTCGCGCAGCGCCCCAAAATCTCACTGCAGGGCCGGAAGACAAGGCCGGCAGGTCTGCCTCTTTCCACCGCCACTCAGCTGTGACATGCATCGTGTGCTGAAGTTCATTTCTCAGCTCGGCCCCCAACCCCTGATGGGTGAAAACCTGCTAAGGAAGGGAGAAACTGTCTTGGTCCAAGACACACAGTAACACTCTCCCGCCTGTCTCGGCAGTGCCCTTAATGGAGCTGCCCCTGCGGAACACCTGGGGGAGGGTGTGTACCTAATTACCCACCTCTCTCTCACACCCCCACCCTCATCCCATTTTTTCCCAGAAATGGCCCATTTGCACCCTAGTGGCTGCAAAGTGTCAGTACAGCAACTAAAGAACCGAAGGTTTCAGAGTGGTTTGCAGACCAGATTCTAATTACGTTGGAATAATTTTAGAAGTTGTATTATAACATATACATACTACTATTATATTTAGATTTTAGACATACCCCACTGACTGTTTCCCACTTGAAATTAGAACTGGCTGCCCCACTTCTAATCACACTTCCCCTGCTCTGTTTCTTCCATAGTACCTACCATTGTTTAACAGATCGTTTACCTATTTACTAGGTTTATATAGTTTATTGTATTTCTCCAAGCGGAATGTAAACTCCATGAAGGCAGGGATCTTTATTTTGTTCATCGATATATCTGAAGGACATAGTGGGTATTAAAATATGTGTGTGTGTGTGTGTGTGTGTGATGAATAAATGAAATAAGCTAAAGTTGCGATTCCTCAAATAGGCCCTCTTCACTCTCACTTTCTTAACCTATAACCCTGCAAGTGTGTCTGAATGATTGGCCCTGGAGAGTCTCCCTCCAGTCATCAGAACCTCAATTTTCTCGGTGCTATCCCAGCTATCAGCACTTCGGGAAGTCTGACTTTCTACCTCTTCTAATATCCAGGTATGTTTTAGCCTGGGCCAGGGAGGGACCTCCCCCCCATCCACGCTAGTAACTCAACATCATCATGCACAATACCTGGAAACACCAGGCAATCAATAACTATTTCTCAACTGATAGAATTACGGATCTATCTCAATTTTAAGAACCACCAGATCTTTCACGGACATTATTTCAGGGATCCTCAGACCATGACTTTGTAGGAGATGATGAATATTTTTGAGATGGACAGCCACTTTGGAAACAAAGAACCATTTCTTAAAAAGTGAGGCATAGTCCTACCATATGATCTAGCCATTCCATTTTTTTTTGTATTTGTGAGAGAGAAATAAAAGCCTATGTCCATACAAAGACTCTTATGTGAGTGTTCATAGCCGCTTTGTTTGTGGAGGCCCCCAAACTGGAAACAACCCAAATATGTATCACCAGGCAAACTGGTGAACAAATTGTGGCATACCCACACCATGAGAGGCTACTCAGCAATGAAGAATCTCAAAATAATTATGCTGGGTCAAAGAAGCCAGACAAAAAAGAGTAGCTACTGTATGATCCCATTGTCATAAAACTATAGGCTCACATAGAAAACTATGTGAACTATCATGACAGAAAGCATATCAGTAACTGCAGGTGAGTGGAGCAGAGAGTCGAAGGAGCCACAGGGATCAGCGACACAGGCGCCCAGGAAGCTTTGAGGATGATGAATGTATTCATTATCTTGATTATGGTGATGATTTCCATATTATCAAGTTGTGTGTCTAAATATGTTCAATTTATTATATGTCATTCAACCAAGCTATTTTATTTATGTTTTGAGAGAGAGAGAGAGAGAGAGAGAGAGAGAGAGTGTGTGTGTGTGTGTGTGTGTGTGTGTACCAGCAGGGGGAGGGGCAGAGGGAGAATCTTAAGCAGGCTCCACACCCAGCACGGAGCTTGAAGCTGGGTTTGATCCCAGGGTGCTGAGATCATGACCTGAGCTGAAATCAAGAACCAGACGCTTCACCCACTGAGCACCCAGGCACCACTCAATAAAGCTATTTTAAACAAACACGGCCCTAGATCCTCCAATCATCAGCTTCTTGTTCTCATTGGAGTGCTAGTAGAACCTCCAATTTAGGAAGCTATTATAAAGTTCAGAGGTTTTGTAAATAAGATCAGAATCTGTAATGTTCTAATAGTAGAGGGACCTACTATGTAATACCTTTTACATTCTAGAAAAAGACTGGGGACACCATCATTTGTAAGATGGGAGAGATAGTGGCCCACACCTAAAAATAGCTTGAATGTGCATTAATAGGAGAGTGACTCAATATATTATACTTCCATTCTTTATACTATTCTACACTTAATTAAAATGAGTTAAACTATAAACAGTAACCTGGAGATGTGTCCATAGTCCATATAAGTGAATAATGGAAGTTGCATGGCAATATTGAGTCTGAGCCTACAGAGAAAGCCACCGTTTGTGACTGTGTTTGCTGGGGTGTGCATACAGAGAAAGGAAGTCAGAGGAACACTTCTACCAAACACAGTGGTAACCTAGAGGGATCGGAGTTGTTTGGAGGAAGAGGGCAGACCAGAAAACTTGCAAGATGTTTCTTTGGCACTAATAACCTTCTTACCCACAATGTGTCTTATTTTATCACCTTTTCCTCTTTTGACTGATCTTTCCCTCTGATCCAGAGTTACCCTGTTTCTAAAGTCCCTCCCTTTTGTGGAGCACAACTGAATCTAAAAGCATGTTTGCAATCTAGAAATAATGTTCACCACTACATGTGTCACTTCCTCGAGAATATCTGTATGTTAGTAGAAGGCACTGGAGACATAATCCAAAGGAGTTTCAGGTACTGTGCCATCCACAAATAGGGGAGTATTTGGGGACTGAAGACCCTCAACACAGGCCACAATGGAACCAGAGGCTGCTTTATGATTAGCCCTACACTTGCTCCCTCTCACTCAATCACCTCTTTTGTTGTTGAGAAAGTTTCCAGCTGCTTCCTATCCCACACCCTCTAGCTCTGAGTTAGGGTCTCACTTTTCCCCAAGTCTGCCCACATAGTCTGAGAATCACATGCTGCCATCCCTCTGAACCCTCATCCCACTTCCTGTCCTTCCTGAGTCCCAACCTTCCACTTTTAACTCTTAGTCACACATTTAGCACACACTAAATCAACACAGACTTACGGAGCTTTTACAAACAGCTAAAAGGAAGAGCATACAGAGAAAATTCGACAGAGCCTCAGGAAATTGGAATCACATATACCTAGGTGTCCCTGAAATCTAAGTTTTAATTATTGATCTGATTAGATCTCGTGGTAAACTCCAGATTGTTTTCCTAGTCTAGGTGAAGAGTCTTATATCAATAGTCATACCAAGGAGTTAGTTCACTTATTTCTCAATAAAAAGTTATGGTATGCCTTTTCTGTGCCACTCAGCCTAGATTTAGTGAGATAGGCAAGTGTTCCCTGTTCCAAATCAATTGACAATTACAGCCCACGCAAAGATCAGTGTTTATGGCCATATCACCCTTCGAGTTGACAAGCCACAAGCATTCAATCATATCAGACTTCTACAGTTTATTAACTAAATGTTCTTACAGCTGGAGTAGTTGCTCATTATTAGTTTTTTGACCAATATCCTTTTAGACCCATGCTGTCCAATATGGTAGCCGACAGCTTGTGTGGCTCTCATGTACTTGAACTATGGCCAGTCTAAAATGAAATGTGCTAAAAAATAAAATAAAATATGCTACAAGTAAAATACACACATTAGTGTAAAGACTTAACAGGAAAAATGCAAAATATCTCATTAATGATTTTACATTTATTTTGTGTCAAAATGATAATATATTGGATTTATTGGTTAAATATATCACTATCAAAAACTAATGATGTACCATATGTTGGCTAATTGAACATAATAATAAAAAATAAAAATAAATAAAATAAATAAATATATCACTAAAATTAATTTCATATGTTTCTTTTTACTCTTTTTAATGTGGAGAATGTACTTTTATTTTTAAAAGTTATCAACTCAACAATCATCCTTCTTAAAAGCCCCATTGTTATTATCTTTGACTCAATGACCTAGATCCTTGGGTCTCTTTGAATCTTCTGCTTTTGAAAGCTTGAATCTGCCATCAACTCTTCTTCCCATATTTTTTCACCTGCAGGTCTAATATGTATGTTTTTCATGCATTCCTTTAAGTCATTGATAAAAAATATTTAACATGACAGGTTGAGACACTCAACTAGAGACATTATCTAAGCTGACATTCATTCCTGAACTAATTAATTCATCTTTACATTGAGTGTGTCTGTTTAGCCAGCTAAAAATCCATCAAAATGAATTCCATAATGAGGTGTTCCTTGACCTTTGGTCTGAGCCATATGTGAATCACACACCCAATTACATAAAGACCAAGCTGGTATTGCTCATTTGTGCATTTTGTTTGGGGGCTTTCGGGGGAGGAGAAGCTGGTTTGGTTTGGTTTGGTTTGGTTTGGTTTGGTTTGGTTTTTTTGCAATCACCCTGGCACTCATTTCTCATGCCAACTCCGTATCTACCTTCATTCTGACCTGATGTCAACCTAGCACTCATATTCTGGCTTTCGGACCTATAACTCCATTCCTTCCCTTGGTTCCTTTTAATCCTTATACCCTGTTTTTCCAATATGTAAATCAGTTTCTCCAAGTGAATTTGTCTCGACTGCCCTTTCAACACTTGGTGCACTGGTTTGTCTCAGATAGGAAGTCCTCTTGCACAGCTTAGGCTCGTGAAACTTAGCCACAATCCACTGGGCTAATTGTGCACTCACTCCCCTTTCCCCTGATGGGGAAAAATTGGGCAAGATTGTTCAGAAAAAGGAAGAGTAGAGTAGGCAAGTGGGAGGTAGTCTGAGAAACAGAATGAACAGTAATTTAGGTGCATTTTGGAATCCATCTTTGTTCCTCTTTGGAAAATCAAGACATTTTCTATTCTCTTCTTCCATATGCCATTATTACCAACAGTTGTTCTTTGGTCACATAAGCAAGCCCAATAATGATTCTTATCATCTTTGCAACATTAAATATGCCCTGATATCTCTTATATGGTCTCATTAACTAAGATTCCAAATTTCTTGTTAACCACATTACCTGTGCCATTTCCAATGTAAATATCCTTTTTCTCGCCAGAGAAGGCAGAGATTAAGAAGTAAATAATATTGTGTTGTCTCTATGATCTGCTAATGTCTCTCCATCTGCCCCAGCTCTGGCTCTCTCTGTTCGTTCTTCTCCTTATTCTAAGCCTGGTTCAAATAGTCCTTTCTTGTGTGTTGCTTTCTGTACTATTTTTTTACAGCTTTAATGAATTCTGGACTTCAGTACCTCTGCGATGGTTCTCACAGAATTGTGCTGTTCTATTGTATTCAAAACTCAGCTATATACCCCACCTTCTATCTTTTTCCACACCAAAATCCACAGCCTAGTTACACAGAGTCTCCTTTCTTCCTCTTGGGGATCATTCATGCCTGTGTGGTCAGAATTTTATATTTTAGAATTTCCCTTCTCTCTCAAATCAATATTCTCTTCTACATTTGTTTCCTGAAGTCTAGGATACATTTGCAGACTTCTCAGCATCCCACATTTAGCCAATATGGCCTCCGGTGCCACAGCCAGGTCAGTCTTGTGGGTTTCCATGGGCCTGTCATGAGTGTCCTTCCTCCCTGCCCACCAAGTCCTAGGGACCCCTGTAATATCCAAGCAACATTTCCTTGGAGCCAAGAAAATGGTATCATCAGTGACTGAAGTGGAAGCATCCCAACAAAAAAAAAGGATCAAGGGGGCAGAATCGAGCTGAACCAGAGTTGCTGACACCAATTAGAGATGTTCTTTCTGTTGCACAAACTATGCTCTGTTTTAATAAGAAAAGCTGCTCATTCCTGTGGCCATGTCATTTCTTCCAAAGTTGTGATTTCAACTGAAATAGATGAACAACACCTGTGTTGGGAGTCTACATCCCTAAGCTCTTTAATTCATGTTATAGGTTGGGTAGAAATTAAGTTGCTTCCATAAAGCCACCTCCCCAGATACAGTAGCTCAAACAAGTAGGAAATATATTCCTTTCCCATGTCATAGTTCAAAGCCAATGTGTATTCCAGGAAGGATACGTGGCTCTGCTCTGTGGGGTTATCCATAGATCCAGACTCCTACCATCTTGTTCCTCTGTCATTTTCCCAGGATTTGTCCTCACCTACATGGTCAAAGCTGACTCACCAGCCAGCAGGAAGGAAAGAGGACAGGAAATGGAGGGCAAACAATTTCCTTCTGAGGAAATGTTGTGGAAGTTTTATATACCACTTCCCCTTACATTTCTCTGGCAAGAACTTAGTGGCCACGTCTTTACTGCAAAGGAGATCAGGAAATAGACTTATTAAACTGGGTGTGACCAAATGTTCTGAGAAATTTGAAGTGGGGAGATCTATTACTCAAGGGAAGGAGAATGGACATGGAAGGACAGTTTCCTAACTAGAACCTCAGTAAGAGATAGTCTAGAATTTTCCTGACTACATAACCTTCAGGTTGAAACAGAATTTGATGGACAGTTTGAACTCTGGGTAACACCCTGATATTGTCCCTTTCTGTCACTGGGGAAAAAAAAACCAGGGTCTTTCTGCCACATTGGTCACTCCAGCCAACTCTGAAGTCAGTCTTCTATGCAAGACTTTATTAATAAATATATGCATAATATTCTGAGCAGCAAGCTCTCCTGCCTTAATTTTCATCTCTAAGGATATCCCTAAATTTTTATCACTATTCTAAAAAAATTCTGTAGGGAATATAACTTGTTTGTGTTTGTTCTTTCTAGTACCTTTAACCAAAGTGTTTTTTCCCTTATCAAAAAAGAAAGAGAGAGAGAGAGAGAGAGAGAAAGGGGAAGAAGAATAGAATAGAATAGAATAGAAGAGAAGAGAAGAGAATAGAATAAGCAGACATAGCAAAGTCTCTATGATGCCATGAGGACCATCCTGTAATATTCTCACCTTTGTTATAGAAATCATTAGGCTTGAGTTTCAGCCACAACTATGCCACTTTATAGCTCATGTGGTACTTTTAGGGAAATAACTTACCTGTCCTAAGCCTCAAATTTACCTATCTGTAAAATTAGAATGGCAGACTGAAAACATGGCAGCAGATTCTCTGACATCACTCCTATTGAAAAGTGGATTCTGTGTCTCCTCCCCTTGAATCTAAGCAGACTTCTGACTGCCTCGATCAATATAAAGTGGCAAAGTCACTATGTGACTTCTGAATCTAGGTCATTAAAAAAAGGTGCAACTTTTGCCTCATGCCCTATAAGACTTATTTTTGAAACTCTGAACCACCACACAAGAAACCAACTACCCTAAGACTTCCATTCTGGAAAGCATCTCAGTCAACAGTCCCAGCTAAGCCCAGCCTTCTCGACATCCCTACCTACACAGCACTCATGGGAGGAAGCTTCTTGGATCCTCCAGGCCAATCTAGCCACCAGTCAAATACCATTATGTTGATGCTATCTGGAACAGAAGAATTAGCCAACTCTGCCTGACACCACAGAATTGTGAGGTAGTGTATGATGGCTGTTGTTTTTAAACCACTAAGTTTTAGGTTATTTTTGCTACACAGAAATAAATAACCCAAACTGTGAGGAAATGAATACCCTCAATAGTATCCTTTGACACTGATATTCTAGGACTTGATAAGAGAGAAATGGAGGTATAGGTACCTCATTTGCACTGGCCACAAAATCCTGTCCACTTCTACATTTCTCTGTGCAGATCCTTACCTGTATTCCATAATTAATTAACTCTCCATCAGTACAGTAACTGCTCTGCAGCAAAAGGATAACTTCTGTAATGATATAAACAATGATATTGGAACATCTGGGTGGCTCAGTCAGTTAAGCCTCTGCCTTCAGCTCAGGTCATGGTCCTGGGATCCTGGGATCAAGCCCCAACCTCTCTCTCCTCTCTTTCTCTCTCTCTCTCTCTCTCAAATAAATAAAAAAAGAGAGAGAGAGAGAGAACTCAGGTTGGTAGTTCTCCATTGGCTTGTAAATGCTGCTGATCATAAGGCAGTCTCCGAGTGCCTTCAAAGTTCTAAGGCTGTATAAAGTATTATCTTCATAAGGAATAACTGTGTATCATTTTTTAAAGACTTTATTTATTTGAGAGAGAGAAGGGAGAGATAGAAAGCAGGGGGAAGGGCAGAGGGAGAGGGAGAAACAGACTCCCTGTTGAGCAGGGAGCCTGACACGGGGCTCGATCCCAGGATCCCAGGATCATGACCTGAGCCGAAGGCAGACGCTTAACTGACTGAGCCACCCAAGTGCCCCCAACCTAAGTCCTCATACCCTGACTTCCAGGGAGGTATTTGCAGGTGGTAGCCATCAGACCTCCAATTCTCTTCAAGTCAACTGACAGACATTGCTAACCACTGGATATATAAAGAGGAATAAGACATACTCTCTGTCTTTTAAGAGCTTGAAGTCCTGTGGGAAGACACATGCAAAAATGGATGATTTCCATTTACGTGGTGTAAGACAGGAGGCATGTACTGGGACCTAGAGGAGACAAAGCAAGAGACAAGGTTTGAGGGAGCCAATGACCTTTGATGATGAGTCTTAAAGAACACACTTGAATTATTCAGGCTAGAGAACCCAGAGGATGGCATGAGCAAATGCAAGGAGGCCAGAGAGAGCATGGCATGTAGGTAGAAACACACAATGTCTGAGTGGTGGCCATGCCTACACTTTTCCTCTACTCTCCAAAGAAAATTAGCACCAACTATGTACACTGGCCTCTTGGCCCCAAACTAGACTGTAAGAGGACATGGTGACTGCTTTCTCACCACTTGCTTCTGTTCTGATCAGAATCAGCCCTGTGGCCAGTCCACCCCCCAGCAATGCAGCAGCCTGTCTAAAGGGTGTCGGTGATTCCTGCCAAGACCTGCAACTGACAGGGCCTGAAGCGTTTCCAAGTATTTTCATGTGTGTGCATCTCCTTCCGTGCTTCCTCCTTCTCTCTGCTGGGCGACCCTACCCCTTGGCTTTATATGACCTTAGAACTGTTCTATCCCAAGTCTGATTAACAGAAAGCCCTATAGAGACAACCTTATATCCTAACTTCACTTCTGAAGTCATCCCAGCAAAGAGAAAACAGAAAACAAAATATTCTGAAGAACAAAACCCACCTCTTCCTAAGATTCTGCTGTTTTTCTCCTATGTGTTTTCTCTATCTTGAAGGACCCTTCTTGTCGGAGGTGGTCGGTTGACTGACCTCATGCCTTATTATATAAATACCTCTTTTCTGTCCAAAAGCCTTACAGATTCTGCAAGGCCCTTTGCAAACACAGAAACTGCAGCTTCTGCCATCCCCGTATTACCCTTGAAAAGTTTTAATAAACCTTCTCTACCGCTGGAAGTCATCTTCTGTGCACATGATAAAATTTCTTACAGATTAAGAGAGAAGATCCCAGAGATGGGAGAAACCCTCCTGCCCTCCCATTTCCTCTTACCCTCACATGTGAGCCAAGTGGGAGAGAAGAATCTGTCTCCAAAGGATAATTCAACTTCCAAGGGTAGATAATGCTACTTCTGAGTTTTCCGTACTCCAGGATGTTTCAAATGGTCTTCAAAAATTATCAGGTACTCAAAACACAACCCCCCGAAACCAATTGTTTTTAACTTGAACTTGAAAACATTTGCCACTCAGTACGTTTAGATTGAGAGCAGACACCCTGAGAGCCAACCCCAGCAGTCTTACAACCCCAAAGACATTATCAGCTGCTCTCTTTGGTTCTATTTCTCAGGGTCCTGCGAACTCTTTGTTCTCTAAATAACCAAATAAATAATATTCATAGAGAGTTCACAAGATTGTTTATGGCGTTTTGGGTTCTCAACTTGCCTCTGTGCCTGGAGTTCTGCACTTAACAAATGGGGATAATGTTATCACATGTCCTCTCCTTCACAAAGCTCTTGGATGAGAAGCCACATATTGTCTTTAACTGTGGAAACCTTAAGTCTGCAACTTCCTTCATGTGAAGGATATTGTCTCCAGAAGCAGCACTGCTTTTATTAATCTCATTTTGTAAGTGAAGAAAATCCTACAATGGGGGATCGACAAGGATCTTCAACAAGAATCCGAAGTGTCCAGGTAGCTCACATTCTCCAAGATGGAATAAACAATCAGCTGAGAAGCCACCTCTCTGCCAGGTGAAAGGTCTGTCCTGCAGCTGGCCATCATGAGAAATGTCAAGGCACAGAATGACCTCACCTCATCCCGGAACCGGCAGATGGCCAGCTTCTTTTGCTTTGGGGATTTTGACACAGTTATGGGGCTGGCCGTGAGGCCCGGCTTACCTCTGTATGTCAGGGCAAAGGTGGGTGTCTCATTAGACAATGCTAGAGAGCTTCTTTTTTTTTAAGATTTTATTTATTTATTTGACAGAGAGAGAGCACAAGTAGGCAGGGCAGCAGGCAGGGGGTGGGGGGGAGAAGCAGGCTCCTCACTGAGCAGGGAGCCTGAAGCAGGGCTCCATCCCAGGACCCTGGGATCATGACCTGAGCCGAAGGCAGATGCTTGATCGACTGAGCCACCAGGTGCACCTGTTAGAGAGCTTCTTGTTAAGTTAGACTTTCCTCCTCATCCATCTTTTCCTCCTGGAATATGATTTTTTTTTTTTTTTTTTGGCAGAAAGGAGAGTGTTCCAGCGTAGTTCGTTTTCTCCTTCATTCTGGATTTTAGTGGCCAGGAGAAAGAGACAGAGAGACAGGGAGAGAGAGAGAGAAATGGTTTTTAAAATTTTCCCTTAAACATCTGCTGAGTGAAATCCTATCTAAACACTTGCTAACATTTAGCATAGGTCTTTGTATAAAGAAGGAAATGCCCCGTTCTCTTATTTTCATAAAAACACTGAGAAGAGATCATCTTAGCCTAGCCCAAGACCCCTTCCATCTGAGAATCAAGGCCCTTTCCTGCCTCTTCCTGAGCACATATGGTCTCTGCTTCCGCCATGTTCCCTGTACTGTGTCCGAAGGTCTTTGCTCTAGAACAGAGCCAAAACACACACGTGGGACCTAAGCCCACACACATCTAGCAGACTCAGGACTGTGATGAGAGCCAGTTTTTAAAACAAAGCAAAACACAGCACAAAAAAAGCTTTTCATCTTTTCTTCCCTCATCATCCTTCTTGATTACTATTTATTTTCAATATTTCTCAGCAACACAAGAGGTTTGTTTCTGCTCTGCTTCCTATCACCTTTTCCAGACAGCCTTGGGGAGCGAAGCAGACGTAAGACTGCCATCTTGTGCTCAAGCCAGTTATCATCGTTTCTTTTGAAATCAAATGTGATTTGTGGGATTTGAGAGAAGGCCTTGGAGTCCAAGTCTGACATTCCCTGACCTAGGTTTTCCCAGAAGCTTTTGAAATTTCCCATCCTTTGGCACTGCTCTTTCTTGGCCTTCCCTCTCCAGGATGCCATGAGTCATCTAGTAGTTGAAAGCCTTTTTCCCCCCAAATAACTCCAAGTGTGACTTAGAATAATTATTATCTAAGTCATATAATTATGACTTAGATGCCACTACCTATGCTTTTATAACTGGGCTCAGGGGCCCAACTCGGGAGAGTGGGCCCTTAATACCTAAGGCACAACAGGTGGTTTATAAACAAAGACCTAGTGAGTATTCCCCACACTCTACCACCATCTCTACATTGGAAACTGACAAGTGGTGTACTGTGTGCCACAGTCTCGGCTGGAGGTCCTCTGGGGTCAAGATCCCAAAGGACTTAGGAATACCCAGATGGACCACTTTCGGGTAACATGTTAGTACTGATCAAAGTTGAAAGTGGGCTTAAATCAATAACCTGGGAAAGACAAAGCAAAAGAGAGACATAGGGAAAATGGAAGGAAAGGAAAGAAGAACCACAGGCCAAGAAGAGATATCTAACGAGGTCACGCCAATACAAAGATGAAAGCTCCATATGGGAACAAGCACCAGACAATTGCAACAATAATGCCAGGAAACCAATCGTGAGAACAGGTGACACTGACAAGGGCCCACGGTGTCAGGGAGTCAGCAAGGATTGGTGGAGACTGTAGTGAACTGGAGGGAGCACGTCCTATCCAAAGGAACATCTCAACTCAAGGACACAGTTGTCAAGGAAGAACATTGCTCTACCATTACTGAAGTTTCTGATTTTTTTAAAGGGAATTCATAAAGTCTATATTTGCACATGAAATCTTCAACTGTTTAAAGTTGGTTCAAAATGTTTTTAAATTTTTTTAAAAGATTTTATTTATTTATTTGAGAGAGAGAATGAGATAGAGAGAGCATGAGAGAGGGGAGGGTCAGAGGGAGAAGCAGACTCACTGCTGAGCAGGGAGCCCGATGCGGGACTCGATCCCGGGACTCCAGGATCATGACCTGAGCCAAAGGCAGTCGCTTAACCAACTGAGCCACCCAGGCGCCCTCAAAATGTTTTTAAAGACACTATGTGGGACAAACACACCTGCAGGCCAGATTTGACCTGTGGCTGCTGGCTTAAGACCTTCCCCTATGCCTGACACAAAATTTTATTGATACATGGGGTGCATAAGTGGATACAGTAGCCATACTTTACCCCCGTCCTCTGTCTCTCATGCAAGGAAGTTTATGGAAACAAGAATGTCATGGATGGTATGACTGAACTATCCTCATTTTTTTTTCCAAAAAGGATTCACACAATTATACATCCATAAGCAAAAAATTAACCTTGACCTAAACTTCATACTTGATACAAAAACATATTCAAAATGGATCATGAACTTAAATGTAAAACACAAAATTGTAAAACTTTTAGGAAAAAAAATCATGGGAGAAAATCTTTGGGACATAGGGCCAGATGAAGTGTTCTTAGCAAGATTTGGTGTGAAAAGTATAATTTCTTAGAAAAAATTGATTGAATGGACCTGATTAAAATTAAAAATGTTTGTTCTATGAAAGATCCTGTCAAGAAGATGAAAAGACAAACTACAGAGTGGAGGAATATATTTACAGACCACATAGCCAAGCAAGGGCTTATAGCTAGACTTTACAAAGAACTCTCAAAACACAACATGGAAATACAATTCAATCAGAAAATGGGCCAAGATATGAACAGATATTTCACCAAAGAGAAAATATAAGCACACAAAAAAGTGTTCAAAATCATTAGCTATTAGGAAAATGCAAATTAAAACATAATGGAGATATCACTACACACCTATCCAAATGGCTAAAATACAAAATAGTAATGACATCAAATGCTAGCAAGAATGCGGGGAAACTGATCATGCAGACTTTGCTGGTGGGAATGTAAAATGGTACAGACACTCTGGAATATAGCTTGGTAGTTTCCTCTAAAACTAAAAATGCACTGATCATAAGACCCAGCAATTGCATTTTGGGGCATTTATCCCAAAGAAATTAAAACCTATGTTCACACAAACCCACACATGAATGTTCATAGCAGCTTTATTCAGAATAGCCAAACGTTGGGAACAAACCTCATTTCTTTCACGAGTGCATGGTTAAGCAAACTGTGGTATATCCATACCATGGAATACTACTCAGCAATAAAAAAGGATGACCTACAGATATACACAACATCTTGGATGGACCTCAAAAGAATCATGCCATATAGTATATGCTTATAGTATATAATGCTTATGGCATAAATAGTATGATTCTATTTATATAACATTCTCAAGATGACAAAATTATAGAAATGGAGAACAGATCAATGGTTGCCAGGGTTAGGGACTGGCAGGGAGGATGACTGTAGGTACAGCTATAAAGGGTGAGCAGGAAGGAGCTTGTGATGATGGTACAGTTCTGCATCTTGATTGCAAATGGTAGTTACACAAAACTATATGTATGATATAATTGCACGCAACTACACACACACGAGTGCAGGTATAACTGGTGAAATCTGAATCAACTCTCAACTGTCCAATGTCAACATCCTGGTTTTAGTATGGTTCCATAATTATATGCAGTATCAACACTGGGGGAGGCAGTCAAGGTAAAGGGTTCCATGGAAACTCCCTGCACATTTCTTCACAATTTCCTGCGTCTATAATGACTTTAAATTAAAAAGTTTTAAAATTCACAGACTTCAGCACATTCACCATAATTAATAATAAGCTATTTATGCATACCCCGCAACAGGGTATATGCAATAGGTATGACACTGTGTGTCATTGAACCTGAATTGAAAACCCAGGCCTTTCTCCTTCCCTCCAGTATGGGTTGCACTTAACCTCACACAGTGGCTTTCACAATAAGTGACTGATCCAGTGGCCTCAGAAGTAACCAAATAAAACATCTCAGGAACAAAAGGGCCTTTGTCATTCCATCAGTTCAGGACTTTCCCTCATGTTAAGTGAACTGTGAGTCACCTGCCTTCAAGATGAGTTGACAGATAATGAACATTCACAGAGACCGTGCAGGGAGCGTCTGAACGTATCAGGCAGGACAGGCTAACTGCTCTAAGAACCATCTCCAAATTCCAAGTGGCCTAACACAATGCAAGTTTATTTCTCACTGTGCAAAGTACAAAGCAGATATTATTGATTGGATGAGTCTCTTCCCACGATGACTCAGGGACCCAAGCTCCTTTCCTGCTATGACTACCCCATCATCAGTAGAAGTCTGGCATCACCCAAAAGCAAACAGTGGGGAAGAGAGGAAATACAATGAATGCAAAGGGATGCTTTCTGGGTCAGCCCTGGAGCAGCACACATCATTTTCCCCAGCGCTACTCACACAGCTCCCCCTGGAAACACGGGGGCTGGGAAATGCGGTTTAGCTGAGTGGCCAGGAAGAGGAAATGGTCTGGTGAGTATATCGCCAGTCTCTGCCACACTAACCTGAGACTCTTTTCCTGAAAGTGGAAGTTAGCTGTTAAAGCACTGAAGAGATGGGTAAGCAACATGCGATTGAAGTAACTGGAGTGTGAGACACGGAAGGTTCTATGTGGAAGCTCTATTTTCAGGACCCACCAAAAAATCATAATTTTTGGCATTCAGAAAGCTCCTGAAATTTCTAGATGATTGAAAATTGCTCTCACAGCTGCTGCGGTGTGATCCCATATGTTTTGGCAGTGATTTTTCTTGTTACTTGCACTGATATTGTCCTGATAATTATTCACTCCCATGTAATAGTTATGCACTATAAATTATTCAGACCTCAATTCTCCTCTCTCATTTCTTAAAGGTGAAATAATTCAGCAAAGAGAACCATAGAAAGAGAAAAACTCTCCCACCAAATTCCCCCGTCAACAGAAGCTAGAACTAAGTTAGAACATAGAACGTGCATAGCTTCCAGAAAATGCAATTTTCTACTCATCCTTTCAACAGCACTGGATATGGCCAGACCTTGCAAACAAGAAATTTGGTTGCATCATGGGGAGAATAGACCCAGTAACACATCTGTTCCTTGGTCACACTCCCAACTGGGCTAAATTTGGCTTCTCAGTGGCCTAGGTGGGTTATAAATAGACTTAGTGATCATAAAAATGTTCTGAATGTGAATCAAACTCTCTAAATACTCACAGATCCTCTTCTAAGCCAAGACGGGAAACATTTCCACCCAACATCCCTGCGAATGCCCCACTGAAAGGCCCTTCTTTCCGTGACCTCTCCACAAAATCCTTGCCCATACCACAGTTCCCTCATAAACAAGCCCTGCTTGCACCTGTTCCTGGGCTTTCTAGAGTGGTCTCTTCTGTTAACGGGGCCCCATGAATCTGTTGTCTGTGGTATAAATCTGAGTCACCGTTACATCCCTCTTTCTTAGTAGTGTATGAGAAGATCAACAAGCTACTTGGAAGTAGATGCAACCATTTCTCTTCAAACGAAGCAGCTGAAACTTCACTAAAAGTACTTTATCAAAGCCAAAATAACTACCATTTTCTGTACTCCCCTTTCTAGGTGAGAGAGAAAAATAACAAAAGCTAAACTCCTACCAGAGATTTAGTCACAAACTCAGCTGCCAACTCACATTGTTGGATCGCTTAGCCCTGTGTTCACTATCTACAGTATTCAACAAGGAAAGCTGACGTTCACATGCAAGAAATGTTCCTGAATGGTCCACTGGCCATAAACTCTAGACCAGAATGTTTTGTTAACAGTAAATAAAATAACCAGGGTTCCAGTTAGCTGAAGTAATTTCCCAGAGGCTGCCGTTAATGGAGGTTTTTACTGCATATTGGAGAAATTGGTTATTCAAAGATTGGGAGCACATTGGAAGGCATTTACTAAAGTGCCATACTACTAGAAATTCAAGTATTCAGAGAAGTTAGGAGCTCAATGATATGTGCATGTGGTAGACACTCAAAAACACCACTGGATGAAACTAATAAAATAATGGAAATAATTCAGCTAGTGTTAGCAGAGTACCTACTACATGTCAAATATGTAGTCTTCACATGGAGCCTACCACACAGGTATCCTTTGACACACAGGTGTTCCTTTGACAAATAAGGAAATTGAGGCTTTGAAGTAACTTGACCAAAGTCCTACAGGCAATCCAGGGGGAACCAAACTGCAATCCTTAGATTCCAAAGGCCCTTTTCTCTTCACTGTGCCACGCTATGTGGAAACTCTGTCTCCAACCCCATCTCTCATTCTCTTTCCATCCTTTTTGAGGAAAATGAATTTTCCATACCCTGGCCTCCATTCATCTCAACAAGCCTTCATTGAATTTATCTTTCATCTCTGAGATTTCTGTTAAACCAAACTCTCTCCCCAGAGCTCTTTCCGTGTTAATCCCACAACTAATATCCAGTCGAAAATTTTTGGGAAAAGCCAAGTCACAAACACATCATTCTTAAGTACTATTTGTTGAGCACCCCCAGCTAAATGGTTTCACACCATTATGAAAACAGCTCCTGAAATTTCATTCATTGAAAAATTCAAGCTCATTTGAGCACAGAGTGCCTTTCAGTACTCTCCCAGACCATGCTCCCAAATCTCCATCTCAGTTATAAAAACCCTGCTTTAGATATAAGCCTTTCTCTTAAAATACCACTTCGTTTAGATAAAATGAGTAAGTATCACCCCCAGCAGGGTGGGCAGAGAAAGTAAGTTTTCCAAAAACAAAACCAAAAAAAATGCTTCTAAGCACACATCAAAGGTGCCTACCTAGAGGTAGCATCCTGGAGCAGATGGACAGAAAGAAGGTCAAAAACGACATGAAATAGACATAAATAGGATGGTTTCTTGCCAGGGCATCATGGGTCATGTGACACTCAGAGGTACAATTTAAAAAAGAGTGCCAGGCCCGGCCAACAGGAGCCAAAGCACCAACCAGGAGGATGCTGGTGAACCTGAGTGTGGAGAGTGAGGGGTCCCTCAGTGCCCCCACTGTCTGTACCTGGCAGAAGGACCACAATGCAGGCATGCACCTGGGGGGAGAATGAATGAGCCAGTGGGCAGGGAGGCCCTTTGAGAACCAAACTGGGATAGGAAATGAGTTTAACAAGGAACGGTAATAGAACGAAGACTAATAATCTAGTACCCACAGCAAAAGAAATAAGCTCTCATCCTTCAGAGACTGAGAAGCTGTTTTAAATATGTGGAGGGGTATAGGCCAAGCAGGCAACAGCAGGTGTCTGTACCCACAGGCAGCCAATGCTCCGTGCTTGTAGCACACTCTCCAGAAATTTGGGAAGTGACTATACTCCCCAATTCTCCAATGTCCTCCTAAGGAGAGGAAAAAAACATCCCTGGTTGTGAATGAGAAGGAAAGATTTTACAAGCAATAGATGCTCAGGAAATTTGTGTATCATTTTACCTGTGGATTATACAGTCTTTCCTCTTCACTAAACTTTTAACCATGGTAAGAGTGCTTTTGATAGGAGTAAGATGCCACCTTATGAAATTGGGAGGAGTTTGTGAAAAATTCTACGATGCATGTACCAAATCCACGCACACCTGAAGTGATCAGTCGTAGTCCTACCTTATTCCAAAAATGCAGGGAAGGAGTGTAGTTTATAATAATTTGGTAGAAGCAACTGGAGGTTAGCACTATGGTTGAAAATTATTTAGAAACTTAATGCTCAAGAAAGCCATGAAAAATTAGATGATCACACAAGTCATGTTACGTCAACAGGAGACCATCTCCTTGTCCTCCATGGGTATGTTCACGACATTCACCCGATCTACTTTGTCATTTCTAACATCTTATTGTGAGAGAGGCTATCAGAATCATTGTGGCTTTGCCACATGATCCAAAGAACAAATTGGAGACATCTGGCTAGGAAAATCACGCAGAAATCTGTTTAAAAAGATATTCCCAATTATCTGTAAAATCAAATCTGGGGAATTCTTGGATAAAAACATAAAAAACTCTTCAGATTTCTCAGCTTGATGATCAATAGGGGTGAGAATGTATGCTTTTTTTGTTTTATTTTGATTTTGTTCTAGTATGAGTTCGTGTGTGTGCATATTCTTGGCATAGTGACCTCACCAACACACTGTACATTAAAAAATAAAAATTCACCAATATTATTTTGCATAATCGCTAATTAAAATATTAATTCCGATAGGTTTTCCAAATACATGTGATGGGGTTAGGTCAGGGGTCAGCAAACTTTTCCTGCCAAGGGCCAAATAGTAAATCCTGGAGACTTTACAGACCATGTGGTTTCTGTCACACTATTTAACTCTGCCATAGTCATGCGGCAGCAGCCATAGATAATACATACATGAATGAAGGTGGCTGTGTTCCAATAAAACTTTGCTACCACAAGTGGTGGACAGGATTGTTCCCACAGGCCCTACTATGCTGAGCCCTGTGGCAGATTACTCTCCTGTTAAGAAGGCACAGCTCTCTCCAGATGCTCAGGTTTTCTCTTGGATAAAAATGTCCTTCCGGGATCAAGGAACAAATGTTAATGACAATTACCCTCTGACAATTTCCTTGTCTGAGACAAAAAAGAAGAAGAAGAAGAAGATAGCAGGAGGGGAAGAATGAACGGGGGGATATCAGAGGGGGAGACGAACCATGAGAGATGATGGACTCTGAAAAACAAACTGAGGGTTCTAGAGGGGAGGGGGGTGGGGGGATGGGTTAGCCTGGTGATGGGTATTAAAGAGGGCACATTCTGCACTGGAGCACTGGGTGTTATGCACAAACAATGAATCATGGAACACTACATCAAAAACTAATGATGTAATGTATGGTGATTAACATAACAATAAAAAAATCTCTCAACAATAGATGTTGCTGGGAGTAAGGCTGAATTGCTCAGTCTGATTGGTCTAGGGATCTAATATGTTATTAATGAGGAAGTCTTCTGTTAGAAAGATGTTAAAAACTAAAGGAGTAGAGACTGTATCATGCAGAGCAATAGCTTTTGACTTCCCAGTCTAATTAAAATGGTTTCAGAGACATAAAGCAAGGCAATTTTACTCACCCAACCTGACATAACATTTACCAAAAGGAGGAAATTCTATGTTCCTATTGATTAGGATTTTTAATTTATCCTCTTATTAATATGGTTATACGATCATAATGCTGTACTTGGCTCCACCCATGATGACTTTGTGCAGAATACACTAGAACATTCCAGAACCCTCTGTTTCCCTCTATGAACTCTCCCCTCTGCTCTTGGGCACTTCCAGGCAAGGGAACATGATTCTATGGCATGGATGGTCTTTGCTTTTCCTTCTTTCATTAACCCTAAGTTGCTTGGCCCAAAAGATCTATTCCCAACATGCCAGCCTCATCACCTTCTTTAACTCTTTATAACAGCCAGCTTCCTATTTTCTATAACTTCTAACAAAATGTCGGGAAAATTATTCCAGTGGATGTTCAAATGCTTGCATTTTAATTTCCTGGCTTATAAAATATTAAAAATTATAAGGGCATAAACTCAAGGAAACATGAGAAATGATGAGATGGGGATCCTCTCTGAAGCCAAGATACATATAATAACCAATGTTTATTGAGCACTTGCAAGGAGTCATTCAGCATCTCATTTAATCTTGACCCCAACTTAAAACAGAGATGCTATTTTTTTCCCCACTTTACAAATAAGGAAACTGAGGCTCAGAGATATTAAGTGTCTTGGCAAAGCCACACATCTGGGAGGCGGCAGGGCCAGGACTCAACCCTATGTCTGTCTGACCTTAGTCACTGCTCTTAGTTATTGTGACAGGGGCTCCTAAACACCAGTCCGCAGTTAAAGTTAGCTGGTGACAATGTTTTTGGCAGTCAGCAGCGCCAGAACAAAATTTATTCAAGTTCTTAAAATTATGAGATAATATCTTTTCTACATCTTTTTCTTTTAAAGCACCCTTTTTATGGAATGGTGGCATATTGGGTCATTAATGTTATTATGTTATTAATGCACTTAATGTTAACTGTTCTCTGTTACATTGTGAGTCAGGTTGTTCTAATGGCACAGCTCCTCCAAGCAGAGACTCAGGAATGCAGGTAACTTCTATTGTGTGGATCCACCATCCTAAAGTTCTTCACTCTAACCATGGATGTATGGAATGGGAGAAAGAGGGAGAAGGCACTCTGGCTCTTCATTGTCTTGGTCTGGAGCCAAACCAGGTCACTTCTGCTTATATTCCACTGGCTAGATCACAATCAAACAGCTCCACCTAACTGGAGGGGAGACAGGGAAATCGTCTTCCTTGTGTCCAGAAAGGAGAAAAGACTTGAACATTGGAGGACACTTGCATTTGTTAGTAGGGATGAGGGTATTAGGTCCCACGTGTTTGTATCAATGTCCTTATTTAGCAAAATCAACTGTTGGCAACTCTAGGTTGAAATCCAAAAATATTGTTATTATTCTTCTATTTTACTGGTACATAAACCCAAAACTCCCTATTAAATCACAACTCATATGGCAAATAGTAGGAAAAGATGTTCCGATTAATCATTTTTACAATAACTAGATTGTAGCAAATTAGGGGGCAATAATCTGACCGAAGCTTAGGGAAAAAGAAGTTCATTCCTTACCCACAAATGAGTTTCATGCAAAATTATTAAAAGAGGCAGAGTGTCACTAATTTCTACTAATTTTTGTTTCTCATCACACTTCTTATACAACAGATTTTCCAGTGTATCACAGACCCTATGTAAAGAGTAAGATGTACTACTAAAAATAGTGGTTCAATTATTGATAATTATTACCATTAATAAATAAATATATGAATCTCCTGTTTATAATAAAATGCCACCCATTAGGACCTTCAATCTGAAACTCAAAAATCTGTATTTTTAAACCTATTTATTCCATATTACAGAATTAAAAGAATTGATGTAGTCATTTTCCTAGAAAACTCAGTGTTCCTTTCAAACATATCTTATATAAATTGCATAGTTGCCACACTAATTTAGTGTGGTGGAAGAAGAACAATAAAATGTCCGTAATCAGAAAGCAAAACAAAACAAAAATTCAAATGACTGAAATTGCAAGGGCATTTCCAAAGCATTGTTTTGAAGAGCAAGTCACAGCTTTTGGATTGGCCACTAATTTCTCGACTTTAACGATATTTTCTTTAAAATATTCCATGTGCTGGGCTCCTCGGTGGCTCAGTCAGTTAAGCATCTGCATTCAGCTCAAGTCATGATCCCAGGGTCCTGGGATTGAGCCCCACATCGGCTCTCTGCTCAGCAGGAAGCCTGCTTCTCCCTCTCCCTCTGCTCCCCCTGCTTGTGCGCTCTCTCTGTCAAATAAAAAATAATAATAATAAAATAAATATATTTAAAAAAAAAGAAGATGTGAGGGGCACCTGGGTGGCTCAGTCGGTTAAGCATCTGCGTTCAGCTCAGGTCATGATCCCAGGGTCCTGGGATGGAGCCCCAAGTCAGGTTCCCTGCTCAGCGGGTAGTCTGCTTCTCCCTCTCCCTCTGCCCCTCCTCTGGCTCTTTCTCTCTCTCTCTCTCTCTCTCAAATAAATAAAATCTTTAAAAAATAATAAAAATATAAATAAATAAAATACTTTATGTGCTAATGAGCAAGGAAAGGGAAAAGCATCAGGGTGCCTTGCTGCCTGCATATAAACACTAACCAATATTTCTTGGCTCGGATATCTGTGCAATTACCTTCTGATCATCTACCACTTAGTTCAGAACAAAAGTAGGTCAAGATTATTATTGAATATTTCAAATAATCTTTCAGAGTGTTGGTTAAAGTTGGAAACTCTGAGGGCTGAACATTTTGACAGTAATCTGCAAATCCGCTCAACTCATCTGGTTTTGATTCTCTCACTGGAGTCAACACAATAGTTTAAGATGATGTCATTTGTGCCCAAAGTGATTTCTTAAACAATTGTCTTTAAGGCTTGATTCATTAAAATTCAGCTACCTTTACACAGTGGCAAAACAAAATCACCACTGAAAGGTTCATATAAACTTCTAATGCAATGAGTTTTAAACATATCCACTCTTGGGGAAAAAAAAATCTCCAATTCCTAATTTTTACATACACAGATTTTTAAATAGCAAATCAAAAGCCCAATAAATAAAGACCCCATCTGAAACTCTTTTAACTGCTCAGCTCCTTATTATTCCTACTCTGAAGTTCCATAAATTAGATACAATAGGGCCATTTTTGATAAGGAACCAAGTAAGAGCCTCTAAGCTCCAGATTTCAATTCCCCCAATATAAATATAATACAAATACATATATTATGGCCAAAATTAGGTCAAACATAAGAGCTATTCCCAAGGGAAAAAATTAAATAGCCCCAATATAAATAATTGGGTATAAGTAGTCAAAATGTGTTTTTCCCCTCCTTCTACATGAATATGTATTTCTTTGTGAATCTAAAAAACACAGTATATTCTCAAATCTTTTACAAATGTTATCATTCCTATTTCAGTTTTCAGTTTAAATTTTTGTACTTCAGATTTTGATTCAGATTCAATTTCTATATTTTATTTTGGGGTATAAGTTTTCCTATTCTGTTCCCTCCACTTTTTCCTTCAGGTTAATGTCAAAGTTACCTGAACTTCATGTTGGCAAGCTGAGTCAACCTTACTCAAAATGAAAAAAAAAAAAAAAAAAACAGTAGCATTGTCAGAGAAATGTTGTTTGTTGAAGGGTAGAAAATGGAACCTGCAAATCCCTACTGTTAGTATCATCCACCTCCATAGGACCTGCCCAAGATTTACCAACAATGTAGAAATTATCACTGTTCACTTAAAGCAACATTCTTTGTTTCAATCATTTTTTGGACAAAAAAAAAAAATCTGTTTCTTCCTCTTTCTCTCCCTCTGTTATTGTATACCACTTTGTTTTTTCTCTTACCCTCTTCAAAAATAAACTACAAAGCACTTAGAACTTTCTCAGAATTAGACATAAGGTATAAATGGCCACTGATTTTTCAGACTAAGATGCAAGTCTTCGCTATTTGAGACCCAGTCTTAGGGGGAAGGGGGTACATCTTCCCATTTGAGATGACTGCGGAGGAACATATTAAACCAGCCCACAAAAGCATTTTCTTCACTGGGGTTCATATTATAGTAACTGAATTCTATGATTACAAAATTATTTTTCTTAGGAAAATGAATATCTTTGTTTCTTCCTTTTCATGTTTTCTTATCATTATTGCTATATATTAATTGTTTTCGATTCTATCACACGCTGCTATTCAAGCACAAAGATGATGATACAGACTCACAGCTGAAATTATTTTTCTAATATAGTCATCCTCTCAGGCTTACAATTATGACATGCCTTTTTCCCTGCTCTCTTTCCCATGAAAAGGGAGACCCCAAACATGAATGTACAACTCCTTAATGATTTGACCAGTGAACCAACAGATAATGTTGACCACCAGATTGACACTAAGTCCATGGAATCCACAAGAATTTATTTTTTAGTGATGGGCTAGGTCATGAGTTGACAGGTTAAACTGTGCGAAGGAGAACTAGTTTATTGTATGGTGCGTGGTCAGATCCCGCAAGTAAGCATTGCTGCAAAGACACTTGCACTCTTCAAATCTTCTGGAAGTAGAGTCAGGATAATGTTTTCTACCCTGGCAAAGCATGGTTTGATTGCCTCAGGAGGGACTGATTAGCATAACATCAGGATTCAGGGGAATATTCCAATCACTGGTGGAGAATGATCAACATGTTTTTCTGAAAAGTTCGTTGAAATTATTAAAGAAGATTGCTGTTCAACACAGGTGTTTAGCTCCTTAAAAATGGGAAGCAAAGGATCAATGAGGATGAGGAGATGTTGTCATGGAAACAGCCCTTACCTAACATTTGCCTTTCAAGGATTTTGAGGCTTTCATATACAATGAATTTTTAATAATTTTCTAGATAAGTGACCCTATTTATAAACACTGCTCATAATTGGAGCAACAAAGAACGCTGTGTTGAGTTTGAATTTCAATAACTGTAATTAAGATTCTCAATAATTCTTTTGAAATAGAATTTTTGCCCAAGACTACTTAAGAATCGAAATAAAAGGCAAGTCTTTGAAAAAATTGTTTATCAACCCATACCTGCATTTACCCAGAGAACAAGAACAAAGAGAGATGGAGAACAGTGTGGAAACAATATAGAACCTAACAGACTTTGTGGCAGGTTCAAGGGACTTCTCAGGACACAGAAAGAGAGGTTTCCCACCAAATTCCAAGGTGAAAATCATCCCTTTATATTTGAAGGTGAAGTTGCTCCATTTGGAGGCAGACAATGCTCCAAGTGTCTCTCTGTTCAATGGAAAGTCATATAAAGGGTAAATGGAGGCTAATGCATTGATCCCCATGGCAAACCTTGCCTATGTGGGGTCTGCCCCATCCCGATCTGTGGCCAGGGCCCCAAGCCAATTCCTTGAGTTTCCTCTAGGCCCCCTATCTTGGTAGGTAGTTCTTACCTAACACCACAGATACTTTCCTCTGCACACGCTGTATCTGCAACTTGTGGTCAACACTCTTAGTTAAAGGGGGCAGTTCCTGTGGTATTTACAAATATAGCCTCTGAAGCCAGACCCCCTGGTTCAAATCCTCACTCTACTCTGTCCCTTACTTTCCTCATCCACAAAACTAGGATAATAATAGTAAACGTCCTCAGAAAGCTGTTGATGTTAATGAATGTTAAGTGTTTCTATATTTAAGTATTTGCCATTGACAATTTCCAAGACCTTCTCTGAAACCATATGGAGGAGTTCATAAAAGTAAACATACATTGTTAAAAACAGGGGGATATGTTGTTAAAAACAAGAGAACAAGCCCAAAATTATGAGGAAAATTACGTTAAGCCCCACATCACCAAACTGAGACTTAATTGAAATTTTGGCTCTCCCAGAGATGAAATCTTAAATCAGTCAACCAGGAATCACGTGACAAACATTAAACTTGGTAAGTAGTCTGCCTGATAAATCCTATAAGGAAAGGAACTTTGCAATAGCAGATCCACTTTTTTGCCTACTACAACTAATTTGTTCCCTCTCTCTGCCTATAAAATCTCTTGCCTCATACAGCTCTCAAATCTCCTTTCTGTCTGCTATGTTGGATGTTGCCCAATTCATGAGTCATTGAATAAAGTCAATAAGATCTTTAAAATTTACTCAATTAAATTTTGTTTTTTAATAATATCTATCTATTCTAATATAAGTAATTTTTAGGATGTTTTTTATTTAAACTCAATCTAATATAAGTAATTTTATCCTTTATAATTTTCACATAAGATAAGCTGCTTTTTATTTTTTATTTTTTTAAAGATTTTATTTATATCTTTGTCAGAGAGAGAGAGCACACACAAGCAGGGGGAGCAGCTCCCCGCTGAGCAAGGAGCCCCATGTGGGACCCAATCCCAGGACCCTGAAATCATGACCTGAGCTGAAGGCAGACGCTTAACCGACTGAGCCACGCAGGTGTCTCGATAAGCTGCTTTTTAACTCTATTTTCAAAATGTAGCTGAACCAGAGTTGAGATGGTTACAAAGTATTGTGAAGAGAAAAGTACCATAGCCTAGAGAAAATGCAAGATTTCACCCCAACCCACATTTATCGCCAACAGCCAAGCCTGCACAAGAAGGGAAAAAGGCACTGTGGCAGGATCTTGAATGCTTAGCTCAGACCGCCATTCAAGAAAGGACTAGCCCTGTGGCTACAGGGAGCCTCCTTAGCAGACAGCCTCCAGGTATAAGTTCTTAGAGGGTGTGGCTCCACGTTCCCGCCCAGGTCACCCCCCTGAGCTGCCCCCAGAGAATGACTGTGCAAGTGGCGTGGTCCAAGGGCTCAGTACGAGGCCCCAGCATGGGGCTTGTGTAACGGGCACCCCGTGCTTCCCAGTAGACTTTGTCGTGTCAGCCTGGGGGTCTGACGGCTTCCTCCCTTTTCCTCCCACAGAGTTCTACTCCCATAAACCTTCCACATTCCCAACTGTCCCAGCACCTGCTTTACCGAGAACCAAACCAAAGCACAGTGTCTTTCGTCCCAACTTCACAAGACCAGCAACGTAAGAACCTCAACCAGTCAGTCTAGCCCGTGCAAAGAAATTCCCCCAGAGGAATTTTTCAGTGTTTCATTTCTCAGATGTTTAAAATTAGCTCTTTCTATTAAGAAAGTAACTGTGTTCTTTATAAGAAATTCAAATATAAGAGAAATTCCTAATGTAAAATGTAAATACCTGCTGTAGTCCCAAACCTCTTAGCCACAAGGTGCTTATTCTTCCAAGTTCTCTTTGTATGCATATGCCAACACATGTGATTGCTAATATTTTTACAAAATAGAATACGAATATATTCTTTTATAATTTGCTTAAAAAATACATGCTACATATCATCTATGCCCTTACATACAGAAATGCCTCATTTGATTACCAGCTCTATGAAATTTCATCGTGTGAATATTTCATACTTTATTTAAACATTTCCACACAAAATGGATGTTTGTGTTGCAGCCTGTTTCTCATGATTACAACAGAGTTCTCTTGCCATTTAGTTTGAGTTTACATATTGAAATGTTTGTGAAAGCATATATATGACTTTCATCTCAATTTTTATCACCTATCTTAGTACATTTGAGGTGGGGAGCATAAACTAGAGTTCCAGGGACAGAACCCATATTTATCATTGTGGCTCTTTACATAGCAAGGCTTTGTGAATCATTTTCTTCTAATGGTGAGGAGCTCTCACACTCCATCCAGCCTCTGTCCCTCCCCTTCCTTGTGACCTGAAGAGCAGGCTGAGGGCCGGTGGGTGCGCGCAGGTGCTAACTTGTAGGGCAGACCCAACCACTAGCCACCTACGTGTCTCCTCTCTCTTAGATCTTCAGGGCTTTGTGCTTACATAGGCCTCCTAGGAACACTGACAGTGTGGGCAGTAACCTTCTAGATTCTATTTAATGTTCAAACGTTGCCTAATCTCTTTTTCTAGAAAAACAAGCTTTTCTTGCTTTTAAGAACTTCTGCTATACAGACCTCCTTTTGTCAAACTTTTAAAAAAGACAACAACGACAAGAGGGAAGGACATTAAAGCTATAAGCCCAATCGATGTCTGCCTCACTGCGTTGGTCTGGCCAGGGAATCAGAGGATTGTTGCCAAGCTGAATCCACCCTGTCAGACAGTCCCCTGGTCTTAGACAGCTTAAAAGCCACTGGACAATTTCTGCCAGTGGTACTCGAGCACAAACAGCCTTGGCTTACAAATGGCACCTGTGTTTCTTTGGTTAAACACCCAGAGAACATCTGGGAGGCAGTGGGAGAGGTCTCGCCAATGAGCGTGGAGGACTCAAAATAAACACATTATACAAATACCAACAAATACAGGTAGTGGATAGAATATTCCCACCAGCGACTCACAGGCAGCTTCACTTTCTTCAAACAGCTCTTAGAAAACCATGAGAAGCACTTAAAAGTCTGCTTTAAAAAAAGAAAGTAAACGAAGTTATTTTTTTTCTCTCAGGTTTTTTTTCTTCCTTGAACCATTTACCGAGTTCCTAAATTTTTCAGTGTATATTCCCATGAAGCCAGGGAAGGTAGAGACAAAGGTGTAAAACTATACCTCATGAGCCATTCTTGGGCTTTCCTGTGCTGAGACCCACCCAAGGAGATTGCCAGTGGCAAACTCCTTGATTCACTTTCCAGAATCTCTAGGGCAGGGCCTGGGAATCTGCATTTTCATGACCTCAGGTGATTCCCACTCAGGGGACAGGGAGACCACACCTCCAATTGGCTGGACACTGGCCCCAGGTCCGCAAGGTTTTTTTTTTTTTGTTCTTCCTATTCCAAGCCCATCAGTGAGTTTTGACATAGCTTTGGGGCCAAGTCACATCCACCGTGCCCCAATTTCAGTCTGCTAAGTAGGGTTGGTCGTATTTGCCACCTACCTCATTATCATCACGTGTAGCTTCATGAGGTAATACCTGTGAAGTAGTTTAAATTCCTCAGTAGAAAGGTGTTATCTTTTTTTTTTAAGATTTTATCTATTTATTTGACAGAGAGAGACATAGTGAGAGAGGGAACACAAGCAGGGGGAGTGGGAGAGGGAGAAGCAGGCTTCCCGCGGAGCAGGGAGCCCGATGCAGGACTCGATCCCAGGACCCTGGGACCATGACCTGAGCCGAAGGCAGACGCTTAACGACTGAGCCACCCGGGTGCCCCAGAAAGGTGCTTTCAAGTACTATCACCTATTTATTCCCAGTATTACAGTGATACTTTGTTTTTTAAGGACCCACAAAATGTGGTACCATTGCTGTAAAAATGTATTAATAGGACTACTACTCCACAGGTTCAATCAAATTACAGAACTTGTACACGGAGGGCAAACGGGCTTCTGCCTCAGCTTTGACTTAAAGCTGACTGACATCACGGCCAATGTGATTTTTCAGCTACAGACCATATTCTAACATTCTGTGGTGTATCTGTCAGGGTTCTACCAGAGAAACACAACCAGTAGAAAATATATTCTCTCTCTATATAAATACATATGTACATAGTTGTATATACACATCTATATACACCCCTCTCTCCATATATATACACACATATATATAATATATACATATATGTATAAATAAAAATATGTATAAATATATGTATGTGTGTGTGGGTGTGTATAGAGAGAAATAGAGACAAAAGGAGAAGGGGATGCAAATAAACTTTTATTAAGCTCCTACTATGAGCCAGGCACTGTAGTCTTCGTATAGCTTATCTGACTGGATCCTTACCATGTTCTACAAAGTTCTATTAAATAGCTCTATGAAGGGCGCCTGGATGGCTCAGTTGGTTAAGCGTCTGCCTTCAGCTCAGGTCATGATCTCAGGGTCCTGGGATGGAGTCCGGCATAGGGCTCCCTCCCTCTCCCTCTGCCCCTCCCCCAGCTCGTGCACTCTCTCTCTCTCAAATAAATGAAATACAAAAAAATAATAAATAGCTCTATGAAGTACCTATAGATATAAGTGTCTGAATATAAATAGACACTATAGTCTGGCTATGTTGACACATAAAACTAAGCATGGCACATGGTTCCATGGTGTTTTTCAGTGACTGCCAGTTAAGTAACTGATTGGGTGGGGTGGGAACAAAGAAGAATCTGGTCAGAGAACGTTACAATTGCACCTGGTGAAGTAAACGGTTCATTCTTTTTGTTACTGTGTAGCTTAAGAGGGAAAAGAGGCTAATAATTAGATTTCTCATGGACCTGAAAAGATCTTGTGCCTTTTTTCTATGTTGTAACATAGGCTTCCTTTGTCAGGTCTTGCTATTTTGTAAGAAAAGTCCTAGAGTAAATGACCACTATTTTTGCCAACATTGACTCCTTCTGGTGCCGACTCCAGTCTTCCCTTTGGAATCAGCTCTTCCCCATGCTTGCTCTGCCTCCCCTTCCAGGAGGAGGCCTCTGGCTAGTCAGACAACTGCACCCCACTTCCCACTGGCCCAAACCAGACTGATGAGACTCAGTGTTGGAATCCCTGCTGGATCCAGCAGGAAAGGAAAGCTCTGTTTTTGCTGGGATTATAGAGCTGGCAGAAAGCAGTCCTGGAAATGTTAGTGACCATCTTGCCATGAAAATAGGAGGACTTGCCTCAGAAAGCCAAGGAGAGATTGAGAGAGATTCCGAAGCCACTGCTGGAGTCACTGAAGACAGTCTTCCTGAAGCCACTCAGATTCAGGGCAACTTAACCAATAATTCCCTCTCTGTGCTTAAACCAATTTGACCTGTGCACCTGAAACTTGCCACTAACTGTTTCTGACCACACTCGATGCCAGTTCTCCCTCTTCACATTTAGGATGGTATTCACGATGAGTTTGCTCCGAAGAAAATGAAAAAGAGAAACATTTCCTCTGCCCTCACCCTCAGGCTCATAGTTGGAGCCAGGCCTCTGGATGTTCCCAGGAGAGCAGCATCTCAGGTGGCTGCCAAGGTCAAATGCAGCCAGGTTATACTGCTGAGCAAAGTGGGGGCGCTCTTCTCAACGGGCACTGTCAGTCCCTCCTGACAGCTTCTGACGGGCACTCACTTCTGCTTGGGGGTCAAAGGCAGGTGGAGCATCACCGATGTAAAAGGGGCAGTAAGTGCCATTGCATCTTGGATCAGCTTCTGCTCACGCCGTGTGAACACCATCTGACACCGGCTGCCTGCCAAGTGGGCTCAGAAGGGAGAGAAAGAAGAAGGGAGGAAGGAAGGGACAAGGGAGAAGGGGATGAGAATGAACTTTTATTACACTCCTACTATGTGCCAGGCACCGTATCAGATGCTTTTCACATAACCTATCTCTCTTTTTTTTAAAGATTTTATGTATTTATTTGACAGAGAGAGCCACAGAGAGAGAGGAACACAAGCAGGGGGAGTGGGAGAGGGAGAAGCAGGCTTCCCGCGGAGCAGGGAGCCCGATGCGGGGCTCAATCCTAGGACCCTGGGATCATGACCTGAGCCGAAGGCAGACGCTTAATGACTGAGCCACCCAGGCGCCCCCACATAACCTATCTCAGCGGATCCTCGCCATGTTCTACAAAGTTCTGTTAAATGGTTCTGTGAAGTACTTATTACCATCTTCATTTTAATTGATGAGAAAACAGATCCACAGAGATGACCTGACCTGCCCAATGTCACATGCTTAGATAGCCAGGGACAGAACTGAAGTTCAGACCTGCCCGATTCCAGCATCTCTCTCTGTGGATATGTATGTGCTCCTTTCTCTGAAGACACTCTTATTAGGAACTCCAAGACAGAAAAGAAGGATGGCCCACCTACTCATCTTCTCCTTCCCAGCTCCATGGAAGATCCCTTAGCGTCCCCTTGGAAATGTGGGACTTCAAGAGCACGTTTTGGAAAGCACGGACGAGTATGGTGGGAAAACCTCCGGACTGGTTAGGACTCATCTCAGACACCAACTTTTTCCAAGATGGGAGACAGTAAAGAAAATGGAATAAATAAACTTAAAAAGATTTTTTAATTAAAAAAAAAAAAGAGCTCGCAAGTCCCAGTACCTGCATAGAACTGGACACAGCAGAGGTACTTAATAAATATTTGTTGAATGAATAAATGATTAACTCTGAATGACTAACTCAACTAATTACAGTAAAGATAAGTGGGAAAGTCTGGATTCCTGGTTTTCTTTTTCCCTGCAATCACAATTTCCCCTCACGTCTGCACTGAATCGTGTTCTCTGATGCTGGGGCATTAGGGATGGTTTGCTGGCAGACTGCCTGATAAGATATGGTAGTCACATTATCACCACTTGATCTCTGGTCTTCCTATAGAAAGGATGTGCAAGGCTTTTAGGATCGCTGGGGAAACATGATGAGTGGGAGTAGAAGGAAATGCTGGATAAAAGCAAGGTAAGGATGTAATTCTTGCAATTCTAATGACATCTTTTACCCTGTTAAAACAAATTTCTCCAAAAAGGCACAGCATAAGGAGTAGAGTCATTGATATTAAAAGAGTGATGTAATGGGACAGATGGTAGGTACACTTGCGGTGAACATAGCATAACATAAAACTTGTCAAATCACTAAGTTGTACACCTGAAACTAACGTAACATTGTGTGTCGCACATATTCAACTTTAAAAATAAAACAAACAACAACGAAGTTCTCCAATGCCACTCCAGTTCACACAATCCTGAGAAAGATGTTTTGGAATGACATCTTGTGAGTCCCAACACAAGAACAGGCCTGGAACCAGCATTTGTTGAGTTCCTCACAAGAATCAGGCACTGTCCTCACAGGACAGTCGGTCCTGGTGCTCTGCATCTACCTAGGCTTATCACCATAAGGGTAAGCAGCCTGCTTTTGCTTCCAGAGAGACCCCATCCCCCACTCTTCGCCTCCATGCCTGGGGCAGTATGGCCTCCCCCGCCCCACTGCAGCACGGGACTTATGCCTGGCTAATAAGCAATTTCCCCAGCTGCAATGATTGGTTGGAGGAAGGGCACGTGACTCAGGATGAGCCAGTCAGAGCTCAACAGAGCTAATCCCCACTAATCCCACAGCCCTTGCTTTCCAGCTAGATTTGAAGATAGCGTTGGCGGCATCCTTCTCTCCCTTGAAACCTGAGAATGAAGCCAGTATGAAAAAGAAAAGAGTGGGATGCCTGGGTGGCTCCGTCAGCTAAGGGTCTGCCTCTTGATTTCAGCTCAGGTCATAATCTCAGGGATCGAGGCCCACCCACCCCACCTAGCCAGTCTCTGTGCTCAGCTTGGAATCGGCTTGAGACTCTCTGTCCCTCTCCCTCTGCCCATCCCCCCCCATCAAATAAATAAATAAATCTTAAAAAATAAAAATAAAAAAGGAAAGTGGAAAATGAAACTGAAAAGTACAGAAACAATACAAACAAAAAAGATCACTCCGTTTGGCTGTGAATCCAACCTGAGGATCACCCTGTGACTTCTCAGTTACAAGAGCAAAGAAATCCCACTCTTTTTTGCTTTAAGTCAATTTAAGTTGCGTTTTCAGTCACTGACAACTGAAAGAGTTTCATGGAACACAGGCATTTTATATACTCCTCTTACCTGATGTCCCTTTTCCAATTATTCCAATTATTCCAATTCTACAATAAGCAAACCCAAGGCCAAGCCTGGAAAGGTTAATTTACTTGTCCAAAGTTGCAGAGGTTATCAACTCTAATCTTAGAGAGTGAGGATAATTCTTACTATCTGTGACTATTTAAAATCATGCACAAGTCATTGTCATAAGTGCTGAAGAGAATGATTTGTTGGAAATCTGAAGATGGATAACTTGACACCGTTAGGTCACTTGAACATCTTGTGTGTGTGTGCGCACGCGCATGCGTGTGTGTTCATTCAAAGAGATAGTCTCTGTAATGGTTAAGAGCTTGGACTCTGGGATACATCCCCTGGTTCAAATCCCTGCTCCACCTATATCAACTGTATGATTTTTCAACTCTTTCACTGCCTCCAATTCCTCATTTGAAAATTGGAATGAGGATGACGATAGCATTTGTTTGCCCTTGGGGATTATTAGATTAGGAGAGTTAGTATATGAGACATGCTTAGAAAGTATCCAGCATATATAGTCAATGTTGCTATTGCTATGAACATAATTACATGTGACGTTCTCCATATGTCCCAAATTATAAAAACATGTATTACTTTTGTGCCCTGTTTGTTTACGCTGCCCTAAAAGACATAATGAAGCACATACTTGCCAATCTTTTCTCCCAAGCACAATCCTCAGATAAAGTCTTCATACACCAACTACTGCAAAGCCAGAGTAGTAAAAAGTTGCCTGAGTTAAGAAACCGTTTCAAGACTCTCACGGTGTACTGTCATTATTTGAAGATTAGAAACATTTTTTTTTTTTTTTTTTTTTTTTTTGCGAGTACAGCATCAGCTTCTAAGCAGGAGTTGTTTCAGAGCCAAGTCACAGAGATACCATCACACTCACGAGGAGGAAGCCGCTACATCCTGGCCCAGAGGAGGAGCGATAAGATCCCTCACGCTCAGCATGGGTAATTGCTAATCCTTCAGTGTAAATGCCCTCTCACTGCATTTTGCAATTTCTTGTTCCTAATATGTTTATGGACTTTAATTACATTCACCCTTCGTTTCTATCCTAGATACACTCAGAGCTGGCTGGTCTAGAGGGAAGATCTGCTTGTTTGAGAAGCAAAGCAAATCTTGTATCAGAGCATCCATGTGGCCCCTACCATCCTCATTATCTTCATCCACTACAGCCTCTCCCTCCAGAGAAAAAGAAATGGAAGCTGGCTTGCCAGCATAACCTAGATCCTTCTAGTTCTCTGCTGTGATGCAAGGGATAAGCCCCACCAAAGTCTTATCTTACATGACATGAATGGAACACTGAAGAACCTGGCTTTCTCTGATCCAAACAGCAAAGGCACCTAGCAAAAGGCAGATGGTGAGAAGTGGAAGAATTGTAAAAGTGACAAAGTCTTTCACCTCCTCTGTATCACAATAAGAAGGAGTCAGCTAGTGAAGAACTTAGGGGAGTGTCCAAGCAGAGCAAGCACTCCCACCACTGTTCAGCTAGGATTCTGTGGTCTTGCTAACTGCCGAATGACTGAATCAGTAAGTAGGCTTTGCTTCTCTCCAACTCACACCGTGTAATGTACATTGGGAATCACTTGGTACAGGATTGATCAACTACAATTAGGTTTAGGTGCAAGTGGGATAAAATCCAAATTAACATAACTTGAATTAGCTAAAAGGACATTTTTTTTTCCCCACCTAAACCAAAGCAGTCCAGGACTGATGGTGATCTCCAAGAGGACGAGGGTTCAGGCTCATCCTTTTTACTCCATCATGGTCCACCTCATGGTCCAAGATGGCTGCTGGATCTCCAACCCCTATTTACATTTCAGTCAACAGGAAGGAAATAAGCCAGAAGGAGGGACAAAGAATGCATGTACGCATTTTTACAAAATTTCTTGGAACCTGCCCATGTCCTCTACCTAATCTTTGTTAACACAGAGTTACCAGATACCGTAATGAATAGATATCTGGTCTAATGGACACTATGCACAAACCCATGTAATTATAGTCCAGATCCTGGTCCCCAGAGCAGGCAGAGTGGGTAAGCATCATCTCTTACTGAAAGTGTTACCTTAGCCAAATTTCTTGTCTGTGGTGCCAGACGTCTCACACACAGGGACTGCCAGCTTCTCTAGAGCCTGTATTAAGGTTATCATTTTCTCTTTCTCTGTCTTTTTTTTTTTAACTACAAAATAGACTTGCTTGCATCTCAACATTTATTTCAGATCATTAAAGAAACTTAAGTTGAATATTCCTTGAGACTATTACCTTATCTTTCTAATATTAATATTTCAATATTTATCATTATGTTCTTAAAATATAATCCTGTAAGTCTAGAAACCAGAAGGGTCCAAGATCCTTAGACCACAAATCCTTGATACTGACCTAAGGTTTCAGACTCAGTCTTGCCACAGAAAACCTCACTGGCTGGTTTGCCTATCTCCTTCCTGAATCTGACAACCTGGAAGGGGATGCTGGGCCCAGCTACCTTCTATCCCTCTTATATTGTTCCTGGCTAAACAATAACAATCCCAGCTGTGTGGTTGGGTCTAGCGGACACTCCAACATGGAGTGTTTCTTTAGCAGGTGAGTAATTCTTGAGCTGTGTTCCAACAATTATAATGAGGCCGCCTGGACTCATAGCTCAGTTCTAGCAATTACAGGACCTGGGAAGAATTACCTGGGAAGAATTACTCTCTGCATCAGGTGAGTAGGAGTCAACATACGTGTCATCTACATCAGGTGGCTTCTGAGATGAAATGAACCCCACAGATGCAAAATGCTTAGCAACAAATGCCTGATGGGTAATGATGTGCTAAGTGTCAACCATTATCATTAGTTTATGCTTTAGAGGATGCTTGTGTATGAAAAAGGGAGATAATATTTTTGCCTTTTTAAAGGTAATTAAAAGAATTCACTCAACAAATATTTATTGACAAGTTACTGTGGTTTATCTCAGGCACTTTCACCGACAGAGGTAGAAGGGAGAGAGAATAAGGTAGGGAGGACAGGAGGCAGGTGGGCAAGCAGGGCGTGGGGCGGATGGCCTGAGAGCATGTTTGTGAGGACCTGAGTCCATCACTGAGAACAAGAAGACAAGTCCCTCCCTGAGTTTTTTATGCATTTCCAATCCCTGGGGGGAGGCTCTTCATTACAACTAATGGCTGTGGGTGCATCTAGGCAGGGAGCGGGTGTTAATCTACACAGACTAGTTAATAGTCATTAATAGCACTTAAAAATCCAATAAACCCAGAAGGATGTTCTAACCATTCACACGAGAGACAGAATTCTGCGAGGCCCTTCTTGTGCAGTAACACACATGGCCATCTCATCCTCAATGGCAAGGCTTCCTGCCTAAGAGCCAGCAACACAAACATTTTTCTGACCCACCCTGTGTGCTAGACACTGTTCCAACACTGACAATAAAAAGATGAATGAGATCTGCTTACTGGCCCTAGAAGTGTATGGTATGGAAAGCAAAGCTGTCTGGAACTGACCATAACATAGTGTGATAAGAGCTATGGGAGGAAAATGAACTAAATTCCACAGGAGACTGTGATTAATGATCTGTTTTCTGCTTGAAATGGAACCTCTTTAACATCAAATACTGTCCAAGAGTGAAGGGACTCAGCGAACAAAACAGCAGTGATGGCACAAAGCAAATGAACACAACTAACTGCAGAGGAACGTGCTTCCAAAAAAATCTTGTAAAACTTCAGGGAAAATGGCAGACTGAAACACTATGCTAGTACGTGCCCTTTCCCTGGCCAGGCTCCAAACACATCGTAGATAAAATATAACCATTTAAAAAAAAAAAAAAAACATTCTAAGCTGAATTCAAAATAAAGATTTGGATATCCTTAGGCACCAGGAAATAAAAAAAGAAATTAAAAGCTACAGAGTTCTATCTTAGACATGATACCATGGCTGCCCAAAAAAAAGGGCGAACAGTATCAGAGACAATGTAGGAATTTTGAGGGGCTAAGATATATGGCCTTGAAACAGACCTTGGAAAGGTTATTTGCTTTGAGAAGGAAGGGTTTAAAAAAACAACAATACTATAATAGGGCCTACTAAGTGGCAAGAAAGTACATCTGTTTCATGCCATTGGATGGACAGAATTAAAAACTATATGCCTGTGCCATGTGTGAGTTAGAGATCTCAAGTACACCCTTCGCTGCATGGTACCATGATGCTAACCCCAAGGAAATGGTCCTAGGCAAGTATAACCCACTGGACACCTGATGGAACAAAGCAAAAAACACTCTATAAGGAGGTTTCCATATCCCAGGGATTGGGGACACACACAGAGGAAGAAATAGCTCCATCTGAAGATGAAATCACACCCAGAAATGAAAGGCTATAGTAGGGAACTACCCCTTGTGAGGAAAACCCAAAAGACACAATACAAAAATACAGCAGAATATCTGAAAGAGACATTTTTAAACCAACAAAACAATGCCAAAAAATTGTACATGCCAACTTCACGTAGCTGAATAAGCAAACATACTTAGTATGACTGAATATAGGAAGGGCTTCACCCAAAGACCAACCCCCCACACTACTGTTCAAACTTCGACTTTTAGTAAATCATTCCTTCATATGAAACATTTTCTTCTTCCAGCTATCCTTTTAAAATATGCATATACTCCCGGGAAAATTAATACAAGCTAGCCTTTCTCAAATTTCAGTGTTTATTGGAATCATCTGTGGAGCTCTTTTAAAATGAGTCCTACCCAACAAAATTCTGGTGTAAGTGAATTTAGCATGAGAGTCAAGAATCTGTCTATTTAACAAGTGTCCCAGGTGATTTCCAGAGAGGCTCAGGAGGGCAGTACAGTGGGGATGGGTTTGAACTGCTGACCAAAGGGTCTACTGTAGAAACTGTTTAAGGGGCTGGGAAGCAGTGTGCTTGGGAACCTCCAGTTAAGAACTCTGTATTTCATGGTAGAATAACTTTAGAACTATACATAGTCCATAGATATTCTTCTACATACACACCTTATTTTGTTTAAGATTTTATTTATTTATTTGAGAGAGAGAGAGAGTGAGTGGGAGGGAGAGGGAGAAAGAATCTGAGGCAAACTCCATGCTGAGCACAGGCCCAACATGGGGCTTGATCCCACAACCAGGAGATCATCACCTGAGCCGAAATCAAGAGTCAGATGCTTAACCTCAACTGAGCCACCCAGGCGCCCCATTTAAGAATAACTTTTAACATCCTAATATGGTTACTGGCTGTAGAAGTGAAAAGAAAGGAGAGAGAGGGAAAGGGACAGTTGCTAAGTCAAAAGTTAAGAATTAAGCAAAACAAGGAGGAATTATTATCTTTATTATGTCTGTCAAATACAGCTTAGGGTATCTGAGACATTTACTACTTGCCAAACATCCATGGACTCTTCCACATTTCCAAACAGTGGGTGTGGCCATGTGGCTAGTTCTGGCAGTGAGCAGAAGGAATATATGTGCCTCACAGAACTAACCCCTATGGGCTGTGTGCAACTGTCTGGTACTCCATTTCTCTTCCCCACGCATGGAGGTCAATTGCCCAGTAGGGTCGCCTGACCCCAATCAAACTTGCATGAGCCATAAACAAACCTTTGTATTATTAAGTCCCTGAAATTGAGGGGAGGGAGAGTTTGTTACCACAGCATAGCCTAACCTGATACAGTAGTCTCTAAGAAAGGGAAATAGGTATCATCTTGTTAAAGTAAATGGCCTCCCATGCCCTGATAGTTACAGATAACAGTTCCTGTCTTGCACCCTCTTTAGCTATTTATTTTCCACCACTGCTTCCAACATCTTCAAATTGCTACAGATGAGGGGCGCCTGGGTGGCTCAGTCAGTTAAGGGTCCAACTCTTGATTTCAGCTCAGGTCACAATCTTGGGGTGGTGAGATGGAGCCCTGCACCAGGCTCTGCACTCAGCGCAGAGTCTACTTGTCCCTCTCCGTCTGCTCCTCCCCTGCTTGCTCTCTCTCAAATAAATAAATAAATAAATAAATAAATAAATAAATAAAATCTTTTTATAAATAAATACAATAAATAAATAAATTGCTAAAGATAGAGACACCAATAACCTCCAGAGTTCTACAACTTATTCATGTGCTTATCGTACTATGTGATCCTTTAGGAAGAGTTCCATAAAGCTCTAAGTGTGTGTGTGTGTGTGTGTTAAGATGTTATTTTTAGGAAGCAAAAGATCGTGATATTTCTGATCCATACAGGCACTTATCGTCAATACACACATCTCACTGACCTCTAGTTTCCTTTTGTCGTAAAGAGAATAGCAGAACCAAGCAGATGTTCTGGCCACTCTGCAGCTGCTTGATTTACAATGTGACACCAAATTTATGAAATCAGCTGGGGGACCCCATGGCATCTTAAGGTTTCAAGAAAGGAAATTCACAGGTTTGAGTCAACCCAGGTTCCATGTTGTCAAGTAGTCTGCAACGGGAAGTTGCTGTGAGGTCCCCAAAGGACAGGGCAAAAATGAACATAAAGCAACAGGCTTCCCTCCTTGACAGGACCAATGGGAGGGCCAGGAGGAAGAGGAAGCATGGAGAAAAATCCCAAGAAGGAAGGAGACCCCATTTTTCAAACTGATAGTTTCCCCGAGGTTTGCCTCCCAACCCCACCCAGCATGGGGAGGACTCGGGAACCTTTTCCACCATGGTGAGGGAACACCTGCCCTGGGCTCATGTGGAAGGTTGCGCCATTCCTTCCACATGCTTCCCACCCCTGTTGTGCTCACAATAAAAAACGGGGTCTCTGTAGGCTGAAAAGAGGTCTGGTTTGGAGATTAGTGAGCTAAAGAGAGCCAAATAAAGTTTGACAACATCAGAGTTGAGAAGTCTGTCCTGAGGCAATACACTCAGTCATTTGCGGTGTTTCAGTGCAGGACCTTGCAAAGACACAATCCCCACCATCTATTATTCTCTGCTTCTAAGCCAAGTGCTTGATAATTGCATTTTACAAGATCTCTTTGAACTCCTTTGCTTTTATAAAAATTACAAAATCATTGCCCATGAAGTTTGCCAGCCACCCTCATGGTAAAAACAAAAACAAAAACAAAAAACTCACATGTCCCAAAGGCCCATGCAACAATTATGAAGAAATGAATGGATACAAGATCAAGAGGAGAAGGTAAGCGGAAGAATAGTGGGAAAGGCAGTTTTAGACACTTTGGGCTTGAGATGTTAATGGAAACATCCTACACTAGAGTGACAGATTTGAGTGCTTAAAAATGTAAAATTCTGCATGACAAAAGCACCACAAATAAGCCCGAAAGACAAGCAACACATTTTAGGAAAATATATACAGTGTACTAAATAAAAGATTATCCCAAGGGATTATCCTAAATATACAGATTTCCTAAAAATCTGTGAGGCCCCTATCTCCATAGTTAAATGAGCAAAAGCTATGAACAGGCGATTTGCAGAAGAATTACAAATATCAACAAACAGATGGTGAAATGTCAATAAGAAGATGGTGAACCTTATCTATAATAAAAGAAATGCACATGAACAACCAGATATCAAAATTTTTGCCCACTGGCTTGGCAAAAACAAAAGGGAGGGATGGTTTCAAATGTCGAGGATGCTATAAAGAAACAAACATTCTCATTCAATGTGGAAGAAACATAAATTTTAAAGCCTATTGTGCATAGGGAGAAACAAATTGGCAAGAGCCATCACAATTTTAAAAGTGCCCGACACATAGAGCAGTTTCATTGCTACCAATCTATCCTAGAGAAACATACACACAGGCCCAAAAAGCAGCACTAGGCTATTCTTGGCTGCTTTGTTTGTAATAGTGAACACTGGAAACAATTCAAACATCCATCAATAAGGGAGTGATTACGTGTATTATGGCACATCCTTATAAAGAAATGTTTTACTGCCATTTTAAAAAGAATGTAGTAGATTTTTATATGCTGATATGGGAAGATCTCCAAATCAAAAAGCAAGTCAACTGGTAAAATACAGAACATGTGAGCCCATTAAATTACATGGATAAAGGACCGGAAAGCTCTCCACTAGTGTTAACATTAGTTTCCTTTGGGATGGGCAATGGTTATGGGAAAAGTACAAGGGTTACTCTTACCTTTTACTTCAACCATTTCCATATATGCTTTACTACAACGAATTTTAGGAGACCGGAAATTGATGGAGTATGAGGCACGAGAATCTATTTGCTTTTATTGCTTAGAAAGGCAAGAACAGTACAGTGGTGAAGACCATGAGCTCCCGAATCGTATTTCCCAGTTTCAAATCCTGTCCACCCTGCTCTACTTAACACTGTGTGACGTTTGGGCAAGTTTCTTAATACCCTGGCCCTCTGCATGCTCATTTTTAAAGTAGGATTGGTAGATTCCACCTATAAGTGAAACCATACAGTGTTTGTCTTTCTCTATCTGATTTATCTCCACAATACAGTATGATGTCACTTATAGGTAGAATCTAAAAAACCAAACTTATAAAAACAGAGAGTAGAAGGGGTGGGGGGCAGGGGCATTGGGGAGATGTTGTGTAAGACTACAAACTTGCAACTAGTAAATAAATGAGTCCCAGAGATCTAAGGCACAGCACAGTGACTACCAACAACAGCATTGTATTATAAACTTCAAAGTTGCTAAGACACTAGATCTTCATTATTCCCAACATACACCAAAAAATGATAATTGCATATGATAGAAGTGTTAGCTAACACTACAGTGGCAATCATACTGCAATATATAAGTGCACGAAATCAACACATGTACACCTTAAACTGACAGTGTTATTATATATCAACTCTATCTCAAAAAAAAAAAAAAAACCCCAATTTTAAAACTAAATAAAGTGGGATTTGTGGTGCCCCGTACATACTGGTTCCATTATTAATATCACTTTGGGTGGCAAAGTTTATGTTCTAGTCCCTTCTTTCAGTTGCCGATCACAATAATTAGTTTGGAAATAAATAATATTTACATAATAAAATAGTGCTGATTTTGATCATTGTTAATACTCAGAGGAACATATGGACGATGCATGGAATAATTAATCATGTTTATAAAACAGAAAACAAATGTTATTCATACTGACGCTATAAAAGCAATGGTTGTTAAAGTTACAAAAATAACCAAAAGAAGAATGGAAAAGAATAACTAATTTTAAAAATGCAAAGAGAGGACTTACGCTCATTAATGTAGGCTGATTCGGCTGAGACATTTCATAGTGGAGAAGACTAGATCCTATCCAAAGTGGGTGAGTCAAGAAATAGAGATAAACATATCTTATTTAAAATATGGAACTGGACATCAGAAGCACTAAAAAAATAAATAGTTCAAATAATTTTCCTCAAGGAGAAGCATCAGGAAGACTTTTATATTGTAACTGAATTTTATAATAGAATGCATTTTTTTCAAGGATATTCAAAAACTAGGAGGCTCTTGCCATAGTGGAGGCATGGTAGTGTGTGGTGCGTTTGTGTTGATTGCGTACAAATTCCATAGATGGAGAGCTACGCTCCCAAACCTGATGGCAGTTACTGTCACTGGGGAAGGAAACGGGGTAGCTGAGGGACAGGAGTAAGGTGAGTACCTTTCACTAAATCCATTTTGGGTCTTCAAAATTTTATGCCATGTTCATATATCACCTACTCCCAAAATAATAATTTTGTAAAGACTCTGCCTTTCACAACACGGCCCTGTCCATAAGGGTAGAACCCCCAACTTCCAAATGCAAGAGTTACCTGGGCTTGTACCACTCACTAGTTCCTGTGTCCGTACTCACTGTTCCTCTTCCATCAAACCCACCAGAACCCTCACCAACGGTAACCTCCAGAATTCCAGGAAGAACAGGTGCACCCCCTTATGGAGGGTTACGAATGCACACTTGGACTGTCCAGTTTTGCAAAATGTTACCAAGCATGAGCTTTGGTAAAACTGCTGAATGGCCTGCTTTATACTGCATGCCCAAGGATGTCAATGTGCCAATCTGTCTCAGTTTTAAAACATGGCCTCAAGTTTTTGTCTTTGTTTTTTTGCCTTCTTCCCATCAATCTTGAATTACTCAATCTCCTCCCATGTTTTGGTTATTCAACAACTGTGTTTAGAGAAGAAGGCAAAGCAATGTATGTGACTGGTCCCAGGGTGAGATGCAAGGATGTCATGGACTGGTGGCTGAACTATAATGTCAGGGCTGGGGGGGGGAGGTGCCGCGCGGTGCAGAATTGCCTGGATAACTGCCCCGCTTTCTCAGACATGTGTCTGTAGATAGGAAGACTGGTCATGTACAACCTAGCACTTTCAGTAACTATCATAATTTCAAAGTAATGATGAATATAAACAATATTTCAAGATAACTGAAACAACTGTAATAATACATGAAAGTATCATTGATTTCTTTTGCTGGCAAAGTCCCAGGATCACAGGTACAACTAATAGTAGTGAGGTTTGTGGCCCACATTCATAATTAAAGGAAATGCTGTATTTTTTGCTTGAGGTTACTGAAAATAAATGTATAATTGTTCCCATCCAAGATCATGCACACCTTAAATTTTATCTGTGGACCCGAGATGAAGACCTTGTTCTAGATCCAAGTATACCCAGAATTATAAATCCTATCTAAGAATGGCTAGGCTTGATCTGCAGCCAGTCTGGAAGCCTTAGACACATTTTGAGAGCTGTTTCAGACAGAAGCCACATGCCAGACTAGGGAGGATTCCATACTGACTCAAAGTCAAATACATTAAAAATTCAAAGGAAAAAATCTAGACTTTTAAATAGATTACCTGGGATGCATAGCATATGTCATGGTTTTGAGCAATTAGAATTGTTCTCATTCATTTTATCTCCCTAGGCTAGTGAGAGGTGATTACAGAAACCACAAGTTAGAGATATTTTGAGCTTTGGTAAAACTGCTGAATGGCCTGCTTTATACTGCATGCCCACGGATGTCAATGTGCCAATCTGTCTCAGTTTTAAAACATGGCCTCAAATTTTTGTCTTTATTTTTTGCCTTCTTCCCATCAATCTTGAATTAAGATTGGCTTGGGACCATTTGGCCAATAGCATCCTATAGAAGTGATGTTGCATGACTTCCAAAGTTCAGTTATAGAATATTATGGAACTCCTGCCTTGTTTGCTAAAAATACTTGCTCTTGGAGTTCTGAGCCACTGTGTAAGAAGTCTATCCTGAGACTGCCATGCTGCGAGGAAGCCCAAACCACGTGAGTCCCCTATTTGGGACTGTCAACTGGTGTAGCACCCCATTTGGCAGTCCCAAATAGCCTGGATTTCACATATGTGAGTGGAGGAACTTTCAGATGATTCCATCCTCCAGCCATTTGAGGAGACCCCAGATGTTCAAGCCTTCCCAGTTGAGTCTCCAGTCACTGAGGAGCAGAGCCAAGTCATCTTTGCTTTGCTTGCCCAAATTCCTGACCCACAGAATCCATGAATGTAACAAAATGACTGGGTATTGTTATGCCATGAAGCTTTGAAGTAGTCTGCTACACCACCAAAAAGAACAAAAAAAAAAAAAAATAAAGTCTAGTATCTAACCAGGAGAAAGCTGGTAGAAAAGCTGAAGTGGTCAACATGCAGACATAGTGACCAACCACCAGTAAAAATTCATCAGAGCATCCCCAACCAGACCCTTTTATATACATTAAATTGTTGTTCTAAACCAACGTATTAGCTATAGGCCAGAGGTAAAAAATCTAATTGCCATAAGTGCTTATCGTATGTTACCTCTGATCAACGTGAAATCTGACCTTTTTCTACCTTCTTTTCCCCATCCCTCAGTTGCATGCATAAGACTCCAAAGCTCAGATGGCTAAGCCATGAGATAGGAGGAACCTGAGTCCCTGAATGATTGATTGTGGGAAGGAAGCCCATCCACTCCCAGGGACACCCATATTGGATTGTTACATGGGTAATGTGATACACTTCTATACACTATTGAGTCAATGGACTGTCTGAGTTTATTTGTTACAGCATCTAATGTTACCCTAACTGATACAGCAACTCACACTTGGCCTCAATGTCAAGAGAATAAGAAGCAGGGATAGAGAATATGGAGAATATAAAAAACATCAGCCCCAACTCCACTCTAGCTGATTTTTATCATGTGGAAATGTGGAACCAGTTGCCAGATGTTCCTATTTTCTTGAGTGATGCCAGCAATCCTTATTTCTATAGGCAGCCTTAAGTTTAATGTTTTATGCAATTAAAAAAAATATCAGTGAAGAAGCCAAACAAAACTCACCTTCCAGCCCATTTTGCCACCTTGCACCTCTCTGGGTTCTAGACCAAGACTGATGGGATCCCTTTATAACTATGGTGTTAGATGAAGGGGCTAACCATTATTGAAATGCACGGTATCATACCACATGTTTATCCCATCTGTCACGTCTTTGTCAGAGCTGTCATCTTGGAACTGCTCATCTCCCCCTCAGCAGGTTTCCACTTCAAAAGACTAAAGTTCTTTTTAGCTCAGCGTCCAAAGCCCCCCCAGTCTGGCCCTCACCTAACCTCCCACAGTATCCTTCTCCAGCTGCATCAGACTCTGCCCTTCCGTGTATCTTCTAAACCCTGTGCTTTGCTCACGCTGCCCTACAGAACACATGATCTCATGGTTCAAGGTTCAGTTGATGGACCACACAGGCGAAGGAGTGAGAAACCAAACAGATCTGTCCTTGGATTCTGTGACACTTGCTGAGTGGCCTTAGTGAAGTCCCCTAAGTTTCGCCAGGCTGCACACCATAGAGCCTGAAAATTGCAGAAACCCCAGTCATCTATTCAGTTAGCTCAGGAGCCAGCAAACTCTTTCTGTAAAGGACCAGGGGAGCAAATGTTTTTAGCTTTGCAGGACATGCGGTCTCCATACGGTGACCTCTGCCACCGTAGTGTGAAGGCAGTCCTGGTCAACACATAAACAATTGGACCTGGCTGTGTTCTAATAACACTTTTATTTTTGGACACTGAAATTGGAATTGCATTTAATTTTCATGTCATAAAATATTATTTTGCCTTTGAACTTTTTTCAACTATTTAAAAATACAAAAACCATTCTTACCTTGTGGGCTAAACATGATCAGATGGCTGGCCAGATTTGCCAACCCCTGACCTAGTTTGTGGCCACATGACCAATCCTGGCCAATGGGATCTGTGGCCAAGTTCTCCAGAGTGGCTTCCTGGAAAAGTGTCCCCCTCATTGGTCCACCCCCATTGGGAGAACACACTCGTCCTCTCATGCCGAACATCATCTTACCTCCATCCAGTGCCCTCCTGGGCCTTTAGAGGTCAGGCTGGTGACTCAGCCAGGATATTGAAAGAGGGGTGACAAACAGAAAGACCATAGATCCTTGTTGATTTCATTAAGCTGCCAAAACAACCCTGACACCATCTGACTCCAGACTTTATTTCATAAGAAACAGACTTTTCGTCGTTGTTTAGCCAGGTGTTTTGCAGTGGTGTACCGAGTAGGGAGAGCAGTCTGCCACGGGTATAGGCAGTAAGGGAGTGTGTTGTTTGCAGGGAATTTAAAAACAGTAATAAAACCAACTAAAAGTCCATCTGCTTTTTATTACCACTATGCACCAGCAACTCTAAACCATGTCTGTGATAAAATACTCACCCTGGTTCAGGTCTTCTGCTCCCACCACTCCCCAGTCTTGTTCCCCAACTCATACTTTGTCCACGCAGTCAAGAGGTTCCTAACTGATACGCACGTCCCAGCACCCAGCATGGTGTCTGGACTTTATAAATATTTTGCTGAAGTGTTGAAGAACCCATGATCCACACACATGCACATGAGGACATATATGAACCCATGCAGCAGTGAGTCATGTTATAATTGCATTCTACTGGCTTAAGAAAATGAAGAGTATTCTTCGGTTTCTGCCACTTGACATTTCTTAAATCCACAGTGGAATCATGAGGCCTCTACCATACTGTGACCTCACATAGCTTTGCCATGGTTTCTCAAGCCCCGGCTGGATTTGCCAGGATGGTCCTGGAGAAGGGTGCATTTGATTGAAGTGAAAAAGAGAAGAATCAAAATAAACTTAAGACAGCACACTTGAATTTACTCAAGAAATGCACAGTGTCCCAAAATAAGAAAATCAGCACAACCTAGAAAAATGTAGCCCAAGTCCCCAGGATATCGAACCATATGAAGTGGTGGATGGGCTGCTGGAGGTGGGCACAGCTCCTAGGCAGCGTGCCTCACTCCCCCTGGCTCTGCTCTGGGATGCCCGACCATAACTTAGCATGTTCTAGAGCTGTTTTCTATTAAAAATGTGTACACATGACTTAAACATCAAGCTTTAATTTTTACCCAGACCCTTTCCCAGCTATATTTTCACTGTGCTAAAAAACCACACACACATGCATTCATGCGTACACCGTCATACACACACACGTATCCACACAAAACACATGTTGACAAAAACACGTTTGTACAGACATGCACACAGATGCATGTATGCATGTGAACATGCAGCACACATCAACACACACGCGTGGGCAAAGACCCTCTTGCATACACGAGCAAGGCACATGTAGACACACACACATACATGAACACAAAGACATATACGTGCAAGTGTACACACACAATACATGTCCATACTCACATCCCTCAGCACCTGGACATGAGATTTTTTTCGGTTTAAGTTAATATAGCAGACTTATTCAGAAAGGCTCAACACTCAGATCAAACTAGTTTGAAACCTGGCTCCAACTCTTCCTAGCTGTATAATTTTGGACACGTTATTTAACTTCTCCGAACTAACTTTTGTTCGGTAATGTAAAATCTGAATAACAAAAGTCCCTCTACGATAGAATTATTGCAGGGATTGGACAAGATGATGTTTATAAATGCTCAGCACAACCCCTGTCACATACAGACTATCTATGCTATTAGTACTATCATCAGCATCCCCAGCATGTTCTGTTTTTTATCAGTACCAATAAATTTTTATACATTCCTTGTATTTTCCCAGGGTAAAGAGAGAAGGGGAAAAGGTCAGCATGTGTGTGACAAAACAACAGCACGAGGGAAAGGAAGTACCCGACAGAGTGGGAAACTCAACCACCCAATAAGTACTCCCCAGAGATGGAGTCCCTAACGCCCCAGGGGGCTCAGTCTCCTGCAGTTCAGAAATGAGGGGAAGGGGTCAGGGAAAGAACACATAGATGGAAGATTTCCTCCCCGTCCGCGCCCCCATAAATTCAATATTTCACACAAAGCTTTGGATTCTAGCAGTAAACACGGAGCTACACTTGTCCGCATCCTGTTAAACAATCTTGTGGCCACTTTGACATAAGTTTCAAAATTTCCCTGAGTGACTTGGATATACATTCATCTTCCCTTTCTTGGTCTCCCAGCCCTGTTTTCGACATGGACAGCCCCCCCTCATTGCTCCTGCTTCTCTCTACCCCAAGATTAGAGATTAAAGGAGGTTTGATCTATCCAAATAGTAGTGTATTTGTATGAATCACACCAAGGGATGGTCTTGACACAAGAGATTGGGGACAAGGGATGGAGTGACTGTAGCTGCTTCAAGATTTAAATGTGTACGTGGTGGGGGGCTTTTTGGGGGAGGGGGGATAGAAGAGGAGATAGAGTAGGAGTCAAGCATTTAGGACAGAAGATCTGGCCCAAGATAGGAAATAGGGGAAGGGAACACAAAGAGAGGATGATTCAAGACCCCCACACTTCAAGAGGGGTCACCAAGCTATGCTCCAGATTCTTTTCCTGATACAAAATCTTGTCAAAGATGCTTTGGCTATTTTTCTTAATACAAAAAGAAGTGTGTAAACTGTAAAACCCCAAAAGAAGATGGAGAAGACCAACATATTATATTTACACAAAACAGGCCACCTAGCAGCCACCCAATCAGCTATTCATGAAGTCTTACAAGGCCCAGACAAATATAACTAGAGGGGGCAGTGAGTAGGGGAGACAAGAACCCAGGATCAGACATACATCACCCAATGCGTTCTGTTGCACTTGCCCTGTTTCAACACAATGAGGTAGGTCTGTGGGGATCTCACAGCATGTAAACGAAATCTTCTTTTCTCCTTTAGCTATCACATTAATGACAGCTGCAGCAGGCAGGACACTGGCTCTGGGAGCCGAGAAGCAGCCATGGCTCATGATCTCTCTGGAAGCCAACAAGAAAAGCTCAGAATTCATGAAGGTTAAGAAATGTAGCCTCAGCTTCATACACCCATCCCTGGGCAGTTCAAGTTGGGTACAAGAAGTATTGTTCTTAAAGCTATCCTTACCAACTCACTTTTTAAAGCACACACACACACACACACACACACACACACACACACACACACACACTCCCCTGTTGTGCTAGTAGGCCTAGCCCAATCCAGTGAAGGAGGGATCTAGTCTGTAAAGTGAGTCCCGTGCCCCGGGATTAGAAGTCCAGAACAGGAATCCTTTATTACATGTAGAGACAACCCTCAGCTAATCTTGGCTTCCCCTCTGCACCTTTCCCCTCGTACAGCCTCTCCTCACCCTCCTGCACCACCTTTTGCTGTTCAGACCAATTTCTAATCTTCCAGTAGAAGGACATCAAGTCATGGAGCCACGAATGGTAACCTAGTCTCCTGTGGAACACTGAGGGTGGAGTGGTTTCAAGAAGACACTAGGGCAGGAAAGCCTGCTCCGATTGGCAAAAAGGAGGTAGGTCAATAGGTTATGCCCTCCGAATAGATGTTCTCCCTTGTGATCAAACAAAAAGCCTTCCTGCTCTGCAGACCCCGGGAGCTGCTGCCGACTGACCCCCAAGATTGCACGTGTACCCGAGAACACTGTGCAGGAACGAGGGCCTTAAGATTCAAATCCACAAAAATACAAAATCAAAACATTTATATTACAAAAAAAAAAGTTAAAACACACAAGATCTGTCATATACACGCAGCTCGCGCAGTTGGCATCCTGGAGAAAGTGGGGCCCAAGGTGCAGTTATCCAAGGGAGCAAATAAAGAAAATTCTATTGGCCCAGAGTAGGGTGGGAGTCAGCTTAGGAGCAGTGGGTCTGCAGCTGTTCCCCCAACAACCCCTTTGCCTACTGTCACAACCCATGGCTTGGGACAGTAGAGAACAACCTTTCCCCTGAGTCGGTTATGAGACAAGATGTGGGAAAACCCTGCCTCACCCCTGAGAGACTCCCTCCCACAAGATGCAGTGGTTCATGCTCTTGGGCCCATCAGTCTGGTCTCAGGCTCAATCTTTACACCCTGGTGTGGGGCCGGGGGGGTGGGGATTATTATTACATCTCCTTTGAAAAGAAAACAATTTCCCTCTCCAGGTCACTTTCAAAAGCTGGAGATTCTTGCGGGGGGGGGGGGGGGAACTCAGACAAAGCACACAGGGAGGGATGTTCCCCAAAACCCTCAGGAGCATTTGGATTGAGCAGGGTTGGAGTTCATTTGCCTCACCCCTTCACCCACCCTGCCAAGAGGAAAGGAGGGGTGATGCTGTGGACCCCGGCCTGAGATGCATGGCAGAGCCAGCTGCCCCCTACCCACCCTTTTCCCCACTTCCTCCACTCTGCCTGTTCCTCAAAACTTCCAGATCACAGAAGGCTACCCCCACCCACCACAGCTCAGTGCTGGGCCTCTGGGAGCAGGGCAGGGCTCTGGACCTCCTCTTCCTCCTCCTGAAAGTAGGCTGGCTTTCCCTGTGAGCTGGGGACCTGCTGGGCCTTCAGGGGACACGAGGCCACCATGTGGCTTCTGCTCGGCCTGGGGTGACCCTCCACGCTTATAGCACCTGTCCGCCTCGGATCTGCGCTTCTGCCTGTTTTTCCCTTTGGGCCCCTCTCACTCACCGACAGGTGACGCGGATAGAGTCCAGGCCCTTAGCCGACTTCTTAAAGGTAAACTGCACCACCTCACCCTCCTTCCGGCTCCAGAACCCCGCCCCCACGCCAAGGGCAACTTGCTCCGGTGCACAGGGGTCACGCGTGACCCGGATGCGGGAGGTCTTGGACCGGAAGCGGAACCCCAGTGCACTGAACCACTTACAGACGCCGGCCCCTCCAGCAACTGCGGCTCATCTGCACCAACGACGGCCTCCTCCCAGGCTTTGGCCTTGACACCCGCAAACGGCTGGTTTGACACGGAGACTTGAAACCGTGCATAAGGTTACCTGGTTCCTAAGATTCAAAGAACCAAAGTGTTTCGTGTGGCCCCACCTGTCAGAAGTAGATGAGCCCATAGGTAGACACCTGCCACTCCCCGTAAACCCAGGCCTCGGCTGGCCTTGCAGCCTGCCTGCCCAAGACACAGGCACCAGCAGAGGCCCCACTCTGGATGGATGGGGTGTTCTGATCGACTGGCTCCCTTCCACAGGCCCATCTCCCTGCACATGGAGTCTGTTCATGAGCATTTCCAGGAATCAGAGCAAACAATTCTCATTTTGGAAGGAGGTTGGGTTAATGCTAAGCTCGAAATCTGTGGGGCTCCATCAGGGATAGCCAGGCAGGAGGAGATGTGGGGGACCTGTTACCCTAAGGCATTCAAGAGGACATTCAAGAGGAAGATGTAGATGTCAGCCAGAAAAGCACGTCCCTGACTCGAGCAGGATCCACACGAGGGAAAGGGATCAAGAAGATGAGGGTGTAAATGGTGAAAGTCAAGGCAGGGGTGATGATGGGAAAGGGGAACAGGACATTTTCATGGCACTATCTTAAGCTGGCCTAGGACTTAACCAGAACCATCTACCTCAAATTAGCTAGCTCTCTTTCTCTCTCTCTCCCTCCCCCTCTCTCTTCCTCTCTCCCTAAGAGCACATTCAAAAAGTTGCTATATTTTCCTATTACTTCATGAACTAAAATTAAAAATAAGTTAAAGAATGGTTTATTATTAACTGAGCCAAAACATCTGCACCTTAAGCCAAGATCTACAATAAACAGTCTGATGTTATCTTGACTAGCAGGAGTGCTGTTCCGTCTAAAAGTGCAGAGAGACATACACCAAAAATAATAATGAAATAAACAAAATAAAATTCAGTGAGACAAACTTCAGGACAAATCTGTTCCCTTTGGCGTCCTGAAGGGTAATGAGGATTGTTGTCATTTGGAAATTGCTTTAATGCTTTCTCTTTGTCCAAGCCTCACTGGCTTTCCTGAAATGTATAACCCTTTCATGTTTCATGAGTATGGATAAAACATGGTTGAAACCCAACAGCAAAGTAGTTTTAAATGGAGATAATGGATATAGGTTCCCGATAATGGATGTAGCTTTGCTGGACCCTCCCAAGAAAGAGACAGAAAAGATTGAGTGAGGACAAACCAGTGAGAGAGGCTGGTTTTTGAGCTCAGGGCACGGTGGATGCCTCCAAACAAAGACAATTTGGAGATCATCTTTATCGATAGTTTTATATTCTAAAAAAAAAAAAAACAAGTAAACATGGAATTTGGCATCCATCTATGAAAAACATGGTTGTAGACACACATTTATATTTTCTCCTATGGCTTTGTCCTTGTAAGCTGTTTCAGCAACCCCATCAAGATGATTAGTGTTTTTTGTGGGGGACAGCTACACCATTAAGAACTAGAAATGCCTCCATTTATCTATCAGCAGTCATGAAAAAAGTGTTCTACATCTCACCCAGGAGAAACTCACCTGACTAGTAAACCGAGATTATCTAATCCAGGCTAGGCAAAATGGGGCCAACGGAATCCCTTGCAAAATGCTTTGCTATTAAGACTTAGCTAGGACCCAGTGAGCCAGCAGGAGAGCTTGGTCTCTCCAATGGAATCAACGGGGCCATTGGAAAAACCATAAAGGGAAGACTATGGAGCTACAAACATGAAAAGTAGAATTAAAGATTTAGCTTTAAAAATTTTGGTGGTAGTCTTGGGACACCTGTGTGGCTCTGTTGATTAAGCATCTGAATCTTGGTTTCAGCTCAGGTCATGATCTCAGGGTCCTGGGATTGGGCCCCACGTCAGGCTCCACACTCAGTGTGGAGTCTGCTTGAGATCTTCTCCCTCTCCCTCTGTCCCTCCCACTGCCCCCCAACTTGCTTTCTAAATAAATAAATAAATAAATAAATAAATAAATAAATAAAATAAAATAAAAAATTAGCAGTAGCCTTAATATGAGGTAACAAGAATGGTACTTGATCTTTGTTGTCTTCCTCTCAAAACTCATAATCCCAGGCTGACTATGAGAAAAACATCAGACAAATCCAAATTCAGGAGCATTCTACAAGACACCTACCTGACCAGTACTCTTCAGTGTTGTCAAGGTCACAAATAACAAAGAAAGTCCAAGAAACTGACACAGGCCAGAGGAGCCTAAGGAGACATGACAACTAACTACAATGTGGTATCCCAGATGGGATCTCGGAATTGAAAAAGGACACTGGGGGAAAACTAGTGAAATCAGAGTAAAGTGTGGAATCTAGTTATTTAAGTACCTACCCATGTTGTCTCCTTAGTTAAGCTGATGTACCACAGAGATGTAAGCTGTTGACAGCAGGGGAATCTGGCTGAGGCCTAGGGGGAAACTCTTTGTACTACCTTTGCAGATTTTCTATAAATCTAAAACTTTTCTAAAAAATAAAAGTCATTTTTTAAAAATTTCAGCGGTCATAACAGATAAGAAGTAAGTTTATTTAAAAACAAAACCACCAAAATGTCCCAACATATTTGTGATTGTTTCCATATTACTTGTAACTGAATTATCACTATTAAAGCAGGCTACATACCTAGTTTAGCACTAGGACATGGTATAGAAGGTTCATTCCTCCAGACAAAGCCCAAATGACTGAGAAATATGGTGTCCGGCACTTGACCCCATTTCTACATCTGTGCAGTGCCCGGCTCTCAGGACCACAGAGTTATGGCCTGGTCATATCATCCATTCTGGCGGGAGAGGCTCGCCAAAGTCCTAGCAGGGTGTCCAGGAGAAAATAGAGAACTAAGGCTCGGTGTCATACACATGATTCATTCATTCTTTATTCCATCCACTCATTTGTCCACTTAATTTCATTCATAAAACATTCAAAAATGTATTCAAAAGCATTCATGTAAGGGGCTACTATATACCCAGCACCATGCTGGACCCTAGTCCCTGCACTCACAGCCCTGATAACTGACAATGCACTATGCACTCAGAGTCCTAGTTCCAACCCTGGTTTTGCCACCTGGTAGTTTTGTGACTATGGGCAAATTACATGCATCTTTGAGATAGTTTCTTCATTTGTAAAATGGGAATAATAACAATGGGACTTTCCTTCTGTCGTTTTTGTGGGAAGTTCATGCATGTCATGTGTTGGGCACACCCATCGTTGCCTACCACTCTTTATCAGCACTGCAAGCTCCGCGTGCTTGGACAGGAGAATGAATAGAAAGCAAGGGAAGCAGACCATTTTTTGGCTGCTTCCAAGTTGGGTGGTCTTAGGACTCATGGAACCACACTGGGACTCCGTTTCTTTGAAAAGTAGGGGAAATGTTTCCCACCTTGGGTTTTCAAGGGAATTAAAAGAAATAAGACATGTAACAAACTCCCCAAGGTGCCTGGCAGGTGACAGATTCTCAGCCACTGAGAGCTGTTATTCCTTAAATACAATGGCAAACGTGATAGTCACAGAACAAGACGGGAAGGGTTTGTCTGTGCGCCAAGAGGAGCCTGGCCCAATATCATAAGAAGATAGTCACAACAAAACAATACCCGAGGGGGCATTTTTGGATCCTCGCAAGATGGAGATGACAAAGTTTGCTGAGGAACACAAACCCGCCCAACTCAGCGTGAGGCCCCTTTTCCAGGCTGCCCGAAATTACCCAAATTATTTTCCTGGCGTTCACGTGGTCTCAGCTCCTTCACCTGACAGCCGAGGCCCAGCCCCATCTGCCCCCAAATCCTTCCCCAACCAACTGTTTCTCTCTGCACCAGTCAGACCAGTCCTCAGAGCCTTCCCTGCCTGACTCACCGGCCCACATCCAGCCCACGTCCTACCTGGTGTGCGAGGCTGGGTCTAACCGCTACTTCTAAAGGACTTTATTCCTGGTTCTCCTGATTGAAATCAATTCTCCCTTGCTCTCCATGCACACCCTGCCATCTTTGGTCTGTTCTTCTCTCAGGCACATCACCACACTCCCCCCGCCTTAGAGGGAGAGTTCACCCTGTGCTAGCCCAGAAGCTGCTTGTGGGTATGCTGCATTTCCTGTCTCATCTCCGTGCTACCTGAAGCTCCAGGGTGGCCTTCCCACACAGGAAGTATGTAAGGATTGGTTGAATGTTCTGGACTAGAAGGATCCCCCAGGATAGCTGGCACACACACACGCTGTAAAAGCTGATGGGATCACCCAGGAAATTCTAAGTAGCTACCCTATAAGGAGGGCAGTAAGAAAGATGCCTTCTGTGGCAAATGTTTGGTTCGGCTGCCCAGCCTGTCCAGCAGCTCAACCTCCCTAAAGGAAGCCAGGCTGAGCCATGAAGAGCCCAGGAGCTTCACCCAGCTCTGAACCTAGTCGAGGGACAGGGGTGCTCTGAGCCCCCTGCTCAAGTGGACCTGAATAAATCAAGCCTGGGATTGACCTCAACCTTGAGGACAACGGTCACATGCTTCTTTCTATTGCCCTGTTTTGTCTGGGCTTGGGACAAAGAGAATTGGGGGGAAGGGGTGTTTTTTTTTAAGATTTTATTTATTTATTTGAGAATGAGAGGGAGAGAGAGTGTGCGTACACAAACAGGGGAAGGGCAGAGGGAGAGGGAGAAGCAGGCTCCCCACTGAGCAGAGAGCCTGGACCACGGGGCTTGATCCCCATGACCTGAGCTGAAGGCAGATGCTTAACCAGCTGAGCCACCCAGGCACCCCTTGGACAAAGAGAGTTGTAAAATAAAGTTTGGCCCCCAGTGTTACTATAACATAATATAAAATATATATATATTGGTCTTTGCCCCCAGATCAAATATATATATTGATCCTGACACAAAGCTCTCAAAACCCTTGTAATTTCCTGAGTGAGAGGGGTGCTAGGAGCATCTTTTGTTCTAATAGTTGGTCTTTGACCTTGGTTTCTGACACAGAGTTCCTAAAATCCTTGTAATTTCCTGAGTGATAAGAGTGTCTTTTGTTCTAATGAGGTGACTCTGAGGGGCTCCCGGGATAGGGGTTGGAGGAGGGCTGGTCACCAGGAACACCAAACATGATTAGAAGCTTGGAACTTTCAGCCTCACCCCATCCTCCTGGGAGCCCAGTGGGGCTAGAGATTGAGTTAATAATCAATCATGCCTACATGGTGAAGCCTCCATTAGAAAATCCCCAAACTCTGGGTTTCAGAGTACTTGGGAGGATGACACAGCTGGAGGGGGAATTAAAGCTCCTCACCCCTTCCCCACACCACGCCCCATGTACTGCTTCACCCCGCTGTTCGCCTGTATCCTTTGTAACACCCTTCAGGATAAACATAGATAAATGTTCTCCTGAGTTTTGTGAGAAGTCCTAGCAAATTATCAAACCCAAGGAGGGAACCCCTGATTTAGAACCAGCTGGTCAGATATATATGACAGCCCTGGATTTACGATTGGCATCGGAGGTCTGGGCAGTCATGTCAGACTGAGCCCTTAACCCCTGTGGCCTGTGCTCATGCCAGGCAGTTAGTGACAGCACTGAGCTAAATTGCTAGACTCCCAGCTGGTGTCTACTGAGAATTGGAAAATTTCTTGGTGTGGCAAAACCCACACATTTGGTGTCAGAAGTATTCTGAGAGTAAGAGAAAGTGTTTTTTTCTTTGCTTTTTGTTTTATTGAGATATAATTGATATGTACGGTGCTTTTTTCTCCTACTCCCCAGATCTACTAGCAAGTCTACCGACCCCTCCCATCCTGAGAAAGACTTCTAACTCGCCAAGGAGGGAAGAAGGGAAGAAAGGAAAGGGAGAGGGAAAGAGGGAGGGGAGGCAGGGAGGAAGGAGAGAGGACAGAATCTAGCTAGCCGTGTGTACTTACAACCACCACTTCTTGAATTCTGGTCACTTTTGTCCATCATTTGATGGTCTACAGCTAACTACTACAAATTTCCACCCAGACTGTGAAGATATGCTTAATACATCCAGCGGAAACTGGCATCTTTAAAGAAGGAAACTGACACCATCTGGTTATGAAGTTAAACACTCAAATCTCAAGCTCCTAGAAGGCCTGCCAGAGCCTTGTAGGACCCCAGTTGGAGGCCTGGCTCGCCTTTATGAAAATTCTTCTCTCTTAGACCTAACACAGGTGAAGGGGTAGAGAACTACTTCTAGATGAAGACCACAGTGTGAGCAAATTGACCACAGGGAAGAGAATTCCACAAATGCTTCAGAATTTTTTTTTATTGGAAAAACAGAGTTTTCAGTCTCTCAAAACATTGTGTACTTTGACATAATGTTTTCCTCTTCACTTAAACCCTTATTTTTTCCCAAAAGAAACTTAATTTAAACAATGTGTTACTGTAATTAAATAGAGGCCTTAGTGATACAAACACCAAAATTCTTGTTTGAAAGTAAAACTTTCCTGGCTTCCAGGACTGCCGGGGAATTTTTAAAAGAATAGTGGCAGCTTTCGAGCTAAGCGTTTTCGCAGAGCCAGAGTGAGAAAATGAACCAGGAATTTATTATCTGAACATATTGTGTGGAGCCTGAGGTAGATGAAACTCACCCTCCTTGTCCTCATAATTCTAATTGCACGTGTGGATTAGGCAGTGACATTTCTGAGGAAGCTCCGAGGTCTCAGCAATCCTTCATTCACCGTGCATCCACCACCCAGGGTGTCACGTGGGTTGAAGAAGAGCAGCCCGCGTTCTGCAAATCCCAACATGCAGTAGATGCCACATGAAAAATTTCCTGGGACCTTCGGCTGTGTCAGTTTATCACCAGCAGTGCTTCATCCCAGCCACTGACAACCCAAATGATCAGTTGAGGGTTATTCTCCTGGAAAAATGTGAAGTTTTAAATGGAACCAAAAGACAGAATGAGGATGCTTGGAAATAGTTGAAAAGCAATGAAGACCACCCCAACAGCAAAGGACTGAATAAGTGTCTGCGAAAAGACCAGATAAATTACCCTCCGGTGCATCAGGAAATGCCCGATTATTTTCTAGATTCATGTAGCACTGCATGAATATGGGATTGTTTGCTATGTGCTTGACCAAGGGCAAAAATTCTGTATTTGCATCTGGTTCTGATTATGTATCTGCCCCAGACAAGACCACCCCTCCAGACACCATCAACAGTGCGGCAGGTGGAAAGAGAAGGATGCTAAGACCATAAGAGGCTATGTTGAAAAACAAACCTAGTCCCCTTTCTTCCTCTTGATAACCACATGGATGGCTGGATGTCCTCTACCAGATAAGGCCATGGCATTGCCCACCCTGACACAAGGTGCTACTATCATTTTATTTCAGCTCAATACTAAAGATCTAGGAATCGATGAAAGCTCCACCCTAGGCAGAGGACAAGGGTCCTCCATCATCACTCATGAATCAGGCCAGGGAGGGTATAGAAGGGCACTGCCTCTTATCTGTGATATAAAAGGTAATATCCCAGAAAAACCATTCAAGGTCATGGGCAAGAAAGCCAATCGAGCAAAATGAGCAGTTAAGAGTGGGCCATGGAAGCCCATTGAGGGCAGGCCAAGCAACCAGTTCAGAGGAGACAAAAAAGAAGTGAGCCGACCAACAAGAACTGGGTAAAATCTGAATGTTGATTGCCAAAACATGAGTTTTAACAGGTGAAACAGGCTCAGTTAAAAGGTCTGTGTAGAGACAAAGATCCCCATATACTCAGTGTACAATAATAATTGATAACATTAAGCGTTTACTATGTGCCAGACACTTTAAAAACTTTTTAATTACAGTACAGTAAACATACAGTGTTAAATTAGCTTCAAGTGTCCAAATATAGTGATCTAGAGAGTATAATGCTAAGCAAAATAAGACAGTCAGAGAAAGACAAATACCATATGATTACGTTCATATGTGGAATTTAAGGGAAAAAAACAGACACTTTTCTTAGGGCTTTATGCATATTATCTCATTTATTCCTCACAACTCAGTTCCCTGAAATAGGTACAATAATCAGCACCCCCCTTTGTCAGGTGAAGAATCAAGGCACACTCCACTTTGTGGAGCCTACAAAAAAAGAAAAAAAGATATTATGAGGCTCAGACAACCCCCGACCCTGTGGCAGGATTACTTTAGAGGTGGGGTAGCATCCAATCTTGAAAGTAGAACTCACCCTTTCTGTCCAGTATGGAGGACCCCAGAGATGAGCCCTGTCCAGGAGCAAGGTAACCAGGAAATTTCCATCTTAAAAAAACGGGAAGCTGCAAGCATAGATGGAAGCAACCCCATATTTCCTCCTGGATCTTGCAGACCAGGATTTAATCTCCTCATATTTACAGTGTTCAGTAAAATCCAATTTTAGAGTCAGTATTAACTAGCAATGCTTTCATTAGACAGTCAAATGGAAGAGTTATTTAAGACATTAACTAAAAGGTAAGTGGAAAAGTTGAGCATGAAAGTAAAGATATCTCATAAAATGGTTAATTAGAAAAGTATTTTAAACATTGTAAATATTCACACTTTGAACATCCCAAATATTTGCATAACTTTATTTCAAGAGGAGTCTCAATAAGGGGGTTTCCAAAATTGCAAAGGCTATAAAAAGACTAGTGTGTTATTTTCCATGTGCTTGTTTTTGAGCAGAGCTCAGGAATTGTCTGGCTAACCCAAAGTGAGTCCTATCTTCCTTCAGTGAATGTATCAGGATCTGCCTTCATTTTGGATCTAAACTCTGCACTCCTGCCCACACAATACCCACTTTGCAACCAAGTCTGTACCATAGTACAGGGCATCACTTTAGGGGTCAAGGACACAAAGGGACAACACACAAAACCCTCACACACAGAGCTTGCATCTTGGTGGGCAAGGCAGATGGTAAACAAGTGGATACTTGCACATTGTGGTAACACTGGGAGGGAAATACACAGGCACATCTGATATAAAATAATAAAATAATAGAAGGAAAGGCTGTTTTGGGACTGATGGCCAAGGGCGGCTTCTCTGAGGGTGTGGCATTTCAAACAAAATTAAGAACTGTTTTTTTAAAAAAAAGATAAACAAAATTGACAAAACTTTAGCTAGACTAAGAAAAAAAGAAAGAGGATATAAATAAATACAATCAGAAATGAAAAGTAAGCATTAAAACTGATCCCACAGAAATATAAGGGATCATGAGACTACAATGAACAATTAAACACCACCATCTTGGATAACCTAGAAGAAATGGATGAAGTCCTAGAAATATACAACCTACCAACACTGAATCAGGAAGAAATTTTTTTAAAAATCTGAATGTACCAATAATGAGTAAAGAGAGTGAATCAATAATCAAAAACCTCCCAACAGAGAAAAGCCCAGGACCAGATGGTTTCACTGGTGAATTCTATCAAACATTTAAAGAAGAATTAAAACCAATCCATCTCAAAATCTCCCCAAAAACTGAAGAGGAGGGAACACTCCCAAACTCATTTTACAGGACCAGCATTATTCTAATACCAAAGCCAGATAAGAACACCACAGGAAGAAAGAAACTTAAGGTCAATATCCCTGATGGATATAGACACAAAAATTCCCAACAAAATATAAGCAAACTGAATTCAACAACACAGCTACAGTAATCAAGACAGTATAATAGTGGCATAAAAATAAACACATAGATGGATGGAACAGAATCAAGAGCCCAGAAATAAAACCTTGCATATATAGTCAACTAACATTTGACAAGGGAGCCAGCAATACATAATGGGTAGTATTTATTTGAAAGTTGCTAAGAGTGAATTTTAAATGTTCTCACCACAAAAAAAAGAAACAGTAATTAAGTGACCTGATGAGAGTGTTAGCTAATCATTTCCCAATATATAAGTGCATCAGATCAACACGTTGTGCCCAGTAAACTTACACAATGTTATATGTCAATTACATCTCAAGCTGTGGTGGGTGGAGGAGATTTTATCGTAGAGAAGGTCCAAGGAGACCTAGAACTTGAGCTTTTCCTAGTACGTGAGATTTACAGCTTACTCATGATGATCCAGGTGTGAATCAACACTTAGGAATTTTTTATAGAATTCTACAACCCCACGGCTGCTCCCGACCTACGCTTCCAAACTTATATTTTTCCATAATTTCCCCCCCAAAAAGCCCCCATTTTGATACAACCGGTCTACTTGGTACTCCCTAAATTTGTTATGTCTATCCTTACTTCCTCCTCACCCTCTTCCATGTGTTCTCTCCACCAGGATTGCTCTTCTTCCTTCCTTTGCCCAAGGCCAGCCAGTGCCATCTATTGCGTGAAGCCTTTCCTGGCTAGCTCTATCCACAACTGACCTGGAAACACCTACAAACTACAGTGCCCGTATCACTCATGTGACGCCTGGCAATTAGAGCCTTGATTGTGAGCTAATTTTCAGTATTTATATCCAGCCTCTTCAAATAAACTAGACGTGACTTGAGGTCCTTTGTGGGGTTTTTGCATACACCTTTGCTGATACCCAGCAACTGGCCAGATGCCTCTACAGTCTCTTATAACATTTAGCACGGCATATTGCATTTGGCAATTTCCTTGAATTTCTCCTAAATAACTCCCACATCCAATTAAGGATCAAGTTCTGTTGTTTCAGACTCTTTTATGTCTCTGGTATCTCTACACCTCTCACCATCATCCTTCCACACCTACCCTAGTTCAACCTACCAGCACTTCCCACTTGAATTAATGGACTAACCTCCCAACCGGTATTTCTGCCCCATTACTGCCCTTGCAAGCCATTCAACATTCAGGGCCAGAGTGACCTTTCCAAAGGGCATATCCGATTACGTCCCTCCCCCGAGGAAACCTGCTCCTTGCCTTCCCATTGCACTTAGCATGAAGACCAAAATTCTCCCTTGGTCTCTGAGGTCCTGCCTGGTCAGGTGACCTGTCACCCTTCCTCTGGTACCAGCAAAAGGCTCCTGTGCTCCAAAACTCTTATTCCTTCTCTCCTTCCCTTTATCCATGTCTCCATCACGTTTATTCTTGTTCATCCTTCAGAGCACAGCTCACAGGCCACTTCCTGACAGGACGTGGACCATCACATCCTCGGAGCATTCTGCTCTAAACCCTTGTGGCTCTGATCACAAGCATGATTCAATAAATAATTATGCGCCATGTCATTTAATGTCCATCTCCCCCACGACATCTATGTTCCAAAGAATCGAAACCTTTATTTTCTTGCTCACTGCTTTACCCAAGCTCCCAGCACAGTGCCTGGATTATAGTCAGACTGAAAAAAAGTCTTTCTTTTTTTATTATTTTTTTTAAGATTTTATTTATTTGACAGAGAGAGACACAGCAAGAGAGGGAATACAAGCAGCGGGAGTGGGAGAGGGAGAAGCAGTCCTCCTGCAGAACAGGGAGCCCGATGTGGGGCTCCATCCCAGGACCCTGAGATCATGACCTGAGCCGAAGGCAGATGCTTAATGACTGAGCCACCCGGGCACCCCCAAAAAAGTCTTTTAAATAAATAAACAAATTCACAGTTTAAGCCTAAGCTCTTAAAGGCATGAAATATGTCTTATTCATGAGTTTACCCCCTACAGCTAGCACATACCTTTTACATAGTAGGACCCCAAAAGATTTATTTTTATTTTTTTAGAAGATTTTATTTATTTACTTGACAGAGAGAGAGAGAGAGCATGAGGGAGCAGGGTGGAGGAGCAGAGGGGGAAGGAAGAGGGACAAGCAGACCCTGCCCCAAGCACAGAGCCCGACGCGGAGCTCGATCCTAAGACCCCGAGATCATGACCTGAACCGAAACCAAGAGTTCAATGCTTAACAGACTGAGCCACCGAGGGGGCCCCTAAAAGATAATTTTTTAATGAGTGGCTCTATCTCATAGTGTTAGCTTTGTATTTTACAAAAGTTGAGGATAATAAGAAAGTCATAAGTGTGAAAGTTTGAAAAAAGAAACATTAAATAATGGAATTTTTTTAAAAGCTCAACTCCAGTGCTGATTTAAGTCAAGCACGTGACTTGTATTTACCTCCGCTGCCTAGAGAGCTAAGGCTGGGATTTGCATGGGAAGATACCGTCTTCAGCTTGCCAATCTTCAAATCAAATGAGACTCTGACCTAAAGTTTAGACATCACCAATGAATACAGATCGGAGCAATTTCCTATGCTGACTTTGGCTGAAAGGTCATCTGCTGTTTTGTTGTTGCATTACCTGCTCTTACATTGTCACACCATAAACATAAGCAGGACATTTGTTTTGAGTTATCAGAGAATTTTAATCTTGGCGGCTTCTACGTCTGCTATATGCAGAGCCAGGGTCTCTTAGACATAAGCTCCTCTCTTAGACATTTTCTTTTTTTTCTTTTTCTAAAGCTGCATTAACTGCTTCAAGCAAGTTGGACAATGTGCCAAGAACAAATGGAGATGTTTCAGTAGGGAAAAGTGCACAGCCTTGTTATAGCTAGACGATGAAACCAAGCCTGCACACCTGAGATGGGAAAGGCCTGGTGGGTGCTGCTAACCCATAATAGCAATCTTACCTTCATCCTGAAAAATAACCCAACCATGGGACAGGCGTACAGCCTGAAAGTTTCCAAAACTGCAGTTCTAATTTGCATGCCTAGAAATATAGGCATGTGTCGGTAAAGAGACTGGTATGCTGAGGTTAAGTGTGAGAAAAAATAGTGTTGCTAGTTGCTTTCAAGTCGTGATTCATGCAATGTTTTCCATGGAGCACTCACATAGGATGATAAAGAGGGAGGGGGGTCCTGTAATCCCTCCTGGAGATTCATGATGCATGCGATCACATGAGAAGCCCTAGAGTAAAGAAATCTGTTAAACCTGGCATTTTCCAAAATTAATTGACTGTGGAACCTTTTCCTATGTAACATCCTGTTGTCATTTATCATTTTTTGGCTGGCAGGCAGCTGAAGTCACTTCTTCTGTCTAGGGAATCCCCAACTGTGTGAGAATCTTCCTGGGAGGCAAGGTCTACCTCTCCCCACAGGAGGTAAAAAAGGCAAATAGTCCCCCTGCCTCACTTTGTGGGAACCAGGGTACCACGTGCCCTCCAGGGTCAGTGGGCTGTTGCCTCCTGGGACTTTGACTCTGGAGGAAATGACAGGGAAGCAAAGCAGTGCAAACTCCTTCTGGTGGCTATGGTGGGCACAAGGTTCAGAGCTCGGAGCCATTGGTGGTGCAAGGAAGGGGTTAAATATCTACAGGTGGTGGCAGTGGTGTCCTACCAGGCGGTCCCCAGAACATGGTTTTGGCTGTGATTCTGGTCACCTTCCTCTCCCTGGGCTCCTGACCGTTGTCTCAACCTGTTCTCCAGGCTCGCATCAGGACTGTGAAGTCAAGTGCCCTCTCTTCCTGTCTAAGTCATCCAGGGTCAGCCTCTGTGGCCTGCAAATGAGAATTTCCCTCTGACTCATCCTTTAACATCTGGCAGAACTGGTGCTTCGTGGAATGACTTTGGAACATTCTGCATCCTCATGCAACATGACCAACCTAGAAAGTTGGATTCTCGGATGACAGTATAGTAAATTTGCATGCCTTTACTTCCTTGACCAGACATAAACACAGCTTCCAAAAGCAATTTGCTACTATGTATGAGGTTTATGAAAAAAAAAGTCTCAGAAAAAAATTTCATCTGATTTCACCTCCAGATCGTCTCTGATTTCACCTCCAGATCACCATCATTTAAGACCATCAAGGTCTCTTGTAGGCACCACCTCCCTTCCTCTGACTTGACCATGACTCCTCCTCCTTGACCCTCCCCACACCGGTCACTTAGTACCCGCCATTTCTTTTATCCTTAAACAGAATCCACTCCATCTGAGTGCTAAGCAGTGTGAGTTTCATGCAGATTATGTGGGCTGCAATACTAAAAAGAAATAATAACTGTGCAACACAAAGATGTTTCAGCTGGCAGAAGACTTGAAGCCGGTAAAATTTTAAATGCTGCCGTTCAAACTATGTCAAAGTTTTCTGCAAGCAAAACCAAGTTCAAATGGACCACCTGAGTAGAGTTTTCCAGGGTCGCTGACAAGGAACTGAGAGATGCAAGCATATAGATGAATAGAAATGTTAGCCCTGCAGATGTACTTTTTTCTCCTTTCTTAGTTGGTGAAAATAATCTCATATATTTCTACCTAGTAGGTCATATCTTGAGGCTAAGTTTGACATATTTTTTCCTGGTGTGGGTGACTTCTGGACCTCTGTTTCAAATACACCATCGCCAAATCTGATAAGTTTCCATATTGTTAATTATGCTATCTTGGTCTAACATCTATCTCATTTGTGATAATGGACTGATAATGGATGAAATGGGATTTTCTGCTTATAACCAAAAAAAAAAAAAAAAAAACCAAGAAACCCTTGATTTCTGAGCAAAGCGCCTATATCATCAATACACACGGGTAACTTCAGCTTATCCACCTTGTCCCCCCACCCAAATATCCAGATGGTTCTTCTAAGAAAATGGGAGGTATCTGTACTGTGCCTTTTTAAAAGCTTGACTAAAACAAAAGGTTTCTAGCAAGTTCTTAGTTTTTCGATTTGCATTGAAAATACACACGATGGGAGAATTGGCTTATTTGGAGAGATGACACCTTGAGATATTAACCAAAATGTTCTTTCCCTTTCCTTTTGATTGTCCTTCCCTTGGGCTGCAAACATACACTTGTCATTTTTCCAGGGGTGGTGGAAAGAGGGTTTAGAGGGTCAGAAAGGAAATGGAACAAAGGTATCCAATTCTTCAGAGTAAAGCTCAAAGGCTAGGGCTTCAGGGACAAAACTGGAGAGAATTGGAAAGAATTGGAAAGCAGATGCATGAGTCAGGACTGGACTCTTCTCGCCTTCACCCACCAAGGATCTGAGAAGCACAAGGCTACAGCTCAGCAGGCCAACCTAGGGACCAGGTGACACAAGGCACATCTCAAGGGCTGGCAGCAGAAAACATTGCCAGGTAGATATCAAGAAACAGCCAAATGATACTTGAGTAAACAGCCCCCTTCCCAAAGCTTCACATCAACATCAATGTGAGAGGCAATGGAGTTTATGCAAGAGGGAAAAAAATCCCCAAATTTAGTAAAATGTTTAACCTGAAGTGACATAGAAATTATGAAAATGCACTGAATTTACCTGAAGAAATGAGATCCCATTTTCTATAATAGGAAAATGAAAGTGGACACTCAAGGCTAGACATGAAAAGTTTGTTCCTGAAAAAAATACTCCATTTTATAAGTGAACTTGAGAACTGTGAAGTTTGCATCCTTTCGAGTCAGATTTGCGTAAAGGACCTGGGTCTGAGGGCAATCCAGTTGGGACTGGCCTTTCCGACCCACCTGAACTGCTCGGATCTTCAGAGCTTATTGAAGTGGGTAAAGCAGAGATGGGGAAAGATGTGGGACGAGGAGGCACCGGGACAAGTTATGAGAAGTCCAAGTCAGAAATGAGGTGAGGAGCAGAATGGGAAGGAGGAAGAGAATTGCGTCATTATCTGTCTTCCCTGAAGTCCCAAGGGGTCAAATCCCTGTCCTCATCACTTATGCAGGCTCCAAGCAGCTCGAGAGGGAAAGGTCAGGAGTTTCAGGCAAGTGGAAGGAGGTCTGCAGATGGACGGGATGCAGGTTTTGCAGGAAGCATCTAGCTTGGAAACGACGATTTGGGGGAAATTTAAATATAAGAAATTTTCATGCATAGCAGTGTGAGAAATATATGTGGCAATATGATAATGAAACTAAACCTCAGTACTCAGAACTCCCTCGTATTCGAGCTGACAGAGTGGTATTATCACCTTGGATCAAAAGTCTGAGAGCTTGTTCATTACTGGTGATTATGGCCCAGTTCCAGCACCGATAATTACATTCTACTTCCCTGACTCCCCCTGGACCATCTATTAAGCATGTTTCCTGTCCCTCCTGGTCCCAGGTTATTCCCCGTTCTACATCTGTGGTTCCCAAGGGGCTGGTGAGCCATAGTGAGCTGGTATTTACCATCTACCTTAAGATCTTTGAATGAGAAGTGCCATGAAAGTGCCAATTGATCTGAGCAAGAGCAGGCTATCATCCCCTATGTGTTAGGCCACCCTAACCACGTCCCCTACCGTGTAGCTCCTCTCCTTATTTGCAAGTGCTTCACATTCATCGTGATCCTTCTCCACTGCCTCCACCGTGAGCATCTCAAGAACAAGGAGTATGTCTTCTCTTCCTTTGGTAGCTTCCAGTGAATAATATGCCATGGCGCTTGATGACGGATTACTTAACCATGTGTTCATAAGGCCACGGTGGACTCCTACCTCCTAAGGCCCCTCATAAACTGCCAACCAGAATCCTCCTCACCAGTCCTTCTACGCCACCTATCTAAACTGATGTAGTTCTTAAAAATCATCTTTTCCCCATCTATCTGATGGCACAGGAAAGAGGGAAACAGGAACAAGTGGATAACGCAAGCAAGATACGGAAGTGAGAGCCCATAAAAGATGCCACTTAGTGGGTACTTGTAATATTTCTAAATGCGCGCTTACACTCATGCATGAATGAAGTGATCCATCAGTCGACAGAGATAAGAGTAAGGCCCTTTGTGGTTGCAGTGACAGATACCCAGTTACACATAGAGCACAAAAGGAAATGTACTGGTTTTGATTTGGAATCCAGGCAACGCCAGACCCCCAGGCTGTTCATAGGGCAGGTTTTCGCAGGGCCTCAGGAGCAAAGAGAACTGAGTGCACCCTGACCATCTCCCAGCTTTGTTGGCACACATCAGCTTCATTCTTTCTTCGTTCTGTTGACTCTCTAGACAAGGTCTCCAACAGCTCACAAATGTTATACCTACCGTTCATTCACCACCCAGAGGGAGACGAGTCCCAAGATGACCCTAAAGTCCAAATGACCTACGAAGGTCCTCCTTGGTCCAGCTAGGGTCAGGTATCCCACCCAGGACTGTAGGGCCTTGTGACCAGGTGTGTGCACAGGAAGGAGACAGGGCAGGAAGTTTCTGGGCGCACAATCTTGAAGGTCAAGGATTTCCTGGAGGAGTCAGCAAAGAGCTAAGCGTGGACTATGCAAAAGCTACCAGATTATGTAGGACTGGGTGCATTCCCGCCTAACAGTCCAGTCCTGTCAGGTGGAGGAAAGAAACGTCAAAGGCTTCACCACTAATGCTGGATGGGGAATACTGAGACTCCAGCCACTCCCCAGCCAAGGCCACCAACAGCCTCAGTGGGATGCTGGAGAACCGTCCAGTGCCGCTAAGACATAGGTAAAGAGGTAACCAGGAAGGATCTGGGTATTCATCCTGCTCTCAGTAAGTCACTTACATCCTGAGCTTCAACTTCCGCCTTTGTAAACTTGTGGAGCGGTCTCTGTGTTTTCCATGGTTTCCCCTCTCTTCAGTTATAGTTTTCATATCCGTGATAACAGCCAACCTACGCAGGTGGAAAGATGAGTAAATTAACAGGTAACATGTCAGCAAAGGACAAGCAAGATGGGAGGCAATCTTTTAAGCATCTTTTGAGGTCCCATTAAAATCTGCTGTTGATCACGCCTCTGCTGGCAAACTCTGACCAAATTTCATTGTCACCCCATAACTGTGACTTTTCTTACCTTGGGGAGAGTCAAGAACTCTGAGGCCTTTACACAAAGACTGCAATGCTTTTGGTTTCACAAGCTGAAGTATAAAAGGCACCAGTCCCACGGTGATTAACTGGGCTTTTATAGGCAGTGTTTCAAACCAGTGCTGTACTGCGTGTCTTCACTTACTGTAGTTATGATTTCATTAGCCTCTCTGATAAATAATGCAACGACTTTAATGATGCATTTCCTCTTTAAAAAAAAAAAAAACCCACAATGGAAACACCATTTCATAAAGCAGGGAAGAACAATGACTTCTGTTTAATTTTTATTACTTTTAAATTAATCTGTAAGATTTTGAGAAGTGAAAACCACCTTCTGAGGAAAAACAAACAAACGAAAAAAACAAAAGAAAAAGGTTAACCTGCTTAAGGTGCAGTCATTTCTGGGGGAGTGCAGAATGGATATAGGTCAAGAATCAGCATGGAAGCTCCACCTTCCTCAACTGAGCCCTTTCTAGATCACAAAAGGAAAGTGGTCCTGCCAAATTAAAACCCTCCATAACAATAAAACCTGATTTAATGCAGTCATTATTTTTCCATTAAATCTGAATATCATCTAATGCATGGATGTTATTTTAAACCTACCACACTAATGCAAATCCAGCATTGCCTGTAAATCAGACCTAAACGTTCCATCAGTTGTCATTATTGCTGTTGACAATCACAGTACTTCATCCCCAAGGACACCATCCCCTCAGCCCCTGACTCCAGAGATGGAGGGGGAGAATAAAGGAGGTGTATTTTAATTTCGAACAGAGAGCTGCTTACTGAAGTGTAGAGGTTGGGTCAGTCACACCCTGGAGGTCTCAGCCTAATTTGGTTCAACATGTAGCCCTTGCTTCTCCCGGCCACAGTAAGCTGTAAAAAAAAACAAGGCTTTGGTTTGGAACAACTGGGAAAAGAGAAAACTCTCTAAGCGTTGAAACCAGAGGAAACAGTGCTAGGAAATGGTAACACAAGGGATGGACGTGACCAGAAGAGTTGAGAAGCCAAACCGGAGACAGTGATGCAACCCAGAGACTGGCCACATGTTGGCTGGCAGGACAGGGGGAAGACAAAGTGCAACCAGGACTCTTGGGGCAGAGATGCTGGGAGGATTCTGGGACCACACCAGCCCTGTCCAGTGGGATTTGGAGCCATGGACTCAGAGGAAACATTACCACTGCTGGATGCTGCCAGGGCACAGGGTGGGTGAAATACCCTGACTTCTCTCTTTTCCTTACCCACCCTCTGCCAGTGCCTCCCATTGGCAAAACCCTGGTAGAAGCCAACTGACCTAGAGCATGGGGAAGGCAGATGGATGTCTGTCCCCTTGCAATGAAGAGCAGGAGAAGAATGAGAGAAAGGTAGAAGGGCGGAGGTTACAACCACGTTAGTATTTGGGTTCTGCCTCCCTGGGTGGGGCTGTTCCAACCCCTGCCTCAAGCCCCACCACAGACTGTCTGCTGAGAGCTGCAGAAGTCCATGGAGGCTCTGCTCCACAGTGTGACAGCTCTGTTAATCAAGTTTCTGTAACCTCAGAGTCCATGGGGAGATGGGTATCATAGTTGACTCCCCAGTACATTACACCCCCCTACTCCTGTGGAGAAGCCCAACAGTCTGTGAAGGATGGAATGTCTCCACCCTGGCTCCCAGCTCAGGCCTCAGTTGGCTCTGACTACACTACACGGTGTCACCCTCAGAGTGACTGATTCAGGGCAAAGCTGCTTGCTGTCCCAAGTGAGTGTTTGTGCTACAAAGGAAGAAAAAAAGAGGCTACGGATGGGGAAGCATGTGGCCCCAGGAACTGACAGCAGAGATCTGGCTGCCAGCCTAGGATGAGGCAGCCACCCAGAGGAGGGCAGGACCCAGAGAACCACAGAGACCAAGCCCTAGCCCGGATGACCACGTGAGCCTGGTGAACAAACCACCCTCACCCACACACACCACACACACACAAACACACACCTCAGGACTTCACAGTTATGTGACACAACAAATTCCTTTATGGTTTAAGCCACTGGAGCTTTCTGTTGCTTGCAACAAGAGTCTTAACTGATTAAAGAAGCAGTTGCTTCTTCAAAGGTTTGGCACATGGTAGATGTTAATAAACAATTGCTTGCTCTTGTTTTCTTATACAGGTATTGAGAAATGTATGCCAAGCTCCCCGGGAACCAAAATGGGGGTGGTCTGGATCTCTAGCATGATATGGTCTTACATCTGATTCTTCATATTTGTAACCCATGCTAAACCTGCCTCCAATACAGGACACATACCTCAACCATTCTTCTCTACCTCATGATGAGTTTCCTAACTTGCAAAGGCTTTATCCTGCCACACCATACCATCCTCTCAGCCCCTGACTCCAGAGGATAGAAGCCCCCATTTCTCCTTTGTTCAAACAGGTTCTGAGGATCTAAGTGTTCACTGTATCTCCCAGAGACAAGAGAGAACTCACAGAAGCACAGCCTAGCCTCCCTGGGTGAAAAAGGCGAGGCTCACCCAAGAATCTCCTCTTGTGGAGTCCTTTCCATGAGCCAGACGCACTGAAGGGTGTGAAGAATAAATTAGCCGCAACAGGAAGTTGTGGGTAGAAACTTTCCCATAACAGAAACTCATTTGCCTCAGCCTTCACAATGGGCAGCTAGAGGATAAAAAGCCAGGAATGCTACTAAACATCCCACAGTGCACAACACAACCCACATGACAAAGAATTAGCCAGCTTAAAATGTCCATAGTGTCAAGGTTAAGAAACCCTGCTCTAGGGTTAAGGTCTTAAGAAAGCAAGGAAGAAAGACCAATCAAACAAAACATTGTTCAAATAGGCTAAGTACATTTATTTTTGGTTGTATGATGCAGGCAATCCTACAATGTTGTCCTTCCTTTCTATTCATTATGCATTTCATTTCTTTATATTGCCTTTCTACTCTGGCTAGGCTATCTAGCACAGTAGGGGAAAAAAAGTATAATTACATGCACCCTTTCTTCTCCCCTTCTTCACCATTAAGTACAGTATTTGCTAAAAGCGTTTTGGTAGTTACTACCATCAGGTAGAGAAAGTTTCAGTCTATTGCTAGTTTGCAAAAGGTTTCTATCATGAATGTTAAATTTTATCAAGTGCTTTTTTTTCTATATCGATGGAGATGATCAAATAGTTTTGCCCTTTCTATTAATGCAGTGAATTACATTGATCAATTTTCTTTTTTTATAATGTTTATTATGTTAGTCACCATACAGTACATCATTAGTTTTTGATGTAATCAACTTTTTAAAATATTTTATTTATTTATTTGACAGAAAGAAACACAGCAGAGAGGGAACACAAGCAGGGGGAGTGGGAGAGGGAGAAGCAGGCTTCCCGCCGAGCAGGGAGCCCGATGCAGGGCTTGATCTCAGGACTCCAGGATCATGACCTGAGCCAAAGTCAGACACTTAACAACTGAGCCACCCAGGTGCCCCTGTAATCAATTTTCTTATGTTAAACCAAATTTTCATGCCTATAACACCAAGCTTGGGCATGAGATACTGTGTTTCTATGTATGTTGAATTCAATTTACTAGTAGTTTGCAAGGGATTTCAGCACCTATATTCAGGAATGAGATTGGCCTGTGATTATCCTTTCTTTTCATTTCCTTTTCTGATATGGCATCAAAATTATGCTAGCCTCTTTCAATGAGTTGAGAAGTACTCCTTTTCTATAGTCTTTGGAAAAATTTATGTAAGACTGAAATCTTCTGTTTGTCGAATGTTAAGGAGAACTTGACCTGTAAATTCATCCAGGCATGCTGCTTTCTTTGAGGGAAGATTTAAAAACTATCCATTACTAGTTCTAGGACTATTCTGGTTTTCCATTTCTTCTTGAATCATTTGCAATAACTGTTACTTTAGATATCATTGCAATAATGTATGTATTTCAGAAATTTCTCCACTTCAGCTTTTTAACTTCTTTTGTCATAAAGCTGGTTTATAATCTTTTCTCATTATCATTTGAATCTCTGATACATCATTTGAATCATCTGCGGCTCTTTTATTTACTTTATTTGGCTTATTTCTTTTTATCTCTTTCCTCTTGCCAGAGTTTTGTCAATCATACTAGTATTTACAAAGACCTCTCCTTTGGCCTTATTCATACTGCCTATCTGTCTGTGCTTTCAACTTCTACTTCTACTGCCTGTAGGCTTATTCTATTGTTCTTTTCCTAATTTCTTAAATTGGAAGCTTATCTCATTAACTTTTAGCCTTTTTTTTCTTCAATGCAAATGTATGGCTCCAAACTTCCCTCCAAATCCTAGGTTAGCTGTACCTCACAAGTTTCAGTGCCTTTAGTGGGGTTTGGTTCTGTATACATTCTTATTTATACTATGATTTTTACTCATTGATTAATTAGTAAATACATTTTTTACAATTCAACACTGATGAATTCTTCTACTCATCTTTTTTGAGTATAAACACAACAAAGCAGTATTTGTGGCCACATGGCACGCTCTGTCAGTCTTTTGAAATTTGTTAAGATGTGCTTTGTGGTCTAACAGGTGATTGTTTTCATAAATTATTCACATGTGCATAATAAGAATATGTTTTCTGGAGTTAATTATAAGCACATCCATTTGATCAAGTTTAATTGTACCATTCAAATATTCCATATGTTTGTTGACTTTTTAGAAATGTGTTCTATTGCCAAAATTGGTGAGTGAAAATTGCCCACTGCCTTGATGGACTTGTCTTTAACTCCCTGTACTTTTATCAACTTTTGCTTTAGATATGTTGTGGCATTTTAGGGGCACCTGGGTGGCACAGTCGGTTAGGCAGCCTACTCTTGGTTTTGGCTGGGGTCATGATCTCAGGATCATGATCTCAGGGTTGTGAGGTCGAAACCCTCACTGGGCTCCGAGCTCAGTGAAGGGACCACTTGAGGTTCTCTCTCTCTCTCTCTCACTGCCCCTCCCCCTTCTCTCTTCCAGAGAACTGAATCTTTCATATCTACGTAGTGATTCATTTGGTCTCTGCTAAATATTGTTGCATGTCTATTTCACTAATATAATTACACCAGCTCTTGTTTGGTGCTGCCTACCTGATACATGTGTTTTTTTATCCTTTTATGTCCAATCTTTCTTTGTCCTTATTTTAATGTTTTTATTATTAGACGGAATAAAGATTTTTAATCCAATCTGATAATTTTTGTTTTTTATCAAGATTGATTTTTCATTGAGGCGGAGCAAGATGGCAGAGGAGTAGGAGACCTGGATTTCATCCGGTCTCAGGAATTCAGCTGAATGGGGATCAAACCATTCTGAACACCTACAAACTCAACAGGAGATCGAAGAAGAGAGTAGCAACAACTCTCTGAACAGAGAAGCAACCACTTACTGGAAGGTAGGACATGCGGAGAAGTGAATCTGAGGCAATACTCGGGAGGCTAGAAGGCAGGGGAGGGGGCCTTCGTCGGCCGCTTCTGGCAAGTGATAGAGCCCCGGAGCACAAAATCGGAAATTTTAGAAGTCGGCTCCGCTGAGGGACGTCACTCCAGTGGCTAAGCGGAGGGTGGAACCCTCGCGGGACAGTGTGGTCTCAGGAACCTCAGGGTCACAGAAAGACCGGGGGTGCCTGAGTGCGGCAGAGCTCCCAGGTACCAGAGCGGGAAAGCCGGCTGCAGAGACGGAGCCTAGATGCGAGCTCTCAGCTCAGGGTGGCCGTAAACTGTGATCCGCGGCCCAGTCGGGCCACTGCTCCTCCAGCAGGGACCCAACAAGCGGCAGAGCCGGGGAGACTCCCCTTCCTCCCCCGGGAGGAGTGGCACAGGAGCGCACCACAGGGATTTGCTGGGTCTGGGGACTCCACATGGGGTCGGGTGCCAGAGATAGAAATGCTTGGTCAAAGGCCGGATGAGCACGGAGTGCAGCCGGAGACCGGGGAGATGGGACTGACTGACTGCTTTTTTCTGGGGGCGCACTGAGGAGCAGGGCCCCAAGTTCTCGGCTCCTCCAGGCGGAGATTGGGAGGCCACCATTTTCACTCTCATCCTCCAAAGCTGTACCGAGAGCATACATGGAACAAAAGCTCCCGAGAGCAAACCCGAGCAGCTTGCTTAGCCTGGACTCACAAGGGCGGGGCAATTCCGCCTCCGGCAAAGACATTTGGGAACCACGGCAACAGGCCACTCCCCCAGAAGATCAGCACGAACAGCCAGCCAAGACCAAGTTTACCGATCAAGGAGAACGGGAGAACTCCAGCCCTAGGGGAATACTGCACATAGAATTCATGGCTTTTTTACCATGATTCATTAGTTTTTCAAAGTTAATTTTTTAACTGCTTTTTTTTTTGAATTTTACATTTTCCCTTTTTCAACCATCATCTTATCAATCCCTTTTAAAGAAAATTTTTTATTTTTCATTTTTAGAGTCATATTCTATCCCTTCATAGTAGTTACCCATATTTTGGCATATATATGTAAGTTGTTCTCTCTTTAAAATTTTGAGATCCAGTTTCTTCTAACAGATCAAAATATACCCTAAATCTCTAGTGTATGGCTTTGTTCTAGTCTCCTGCCTGATCACATTCTCTCCCGTTTTTTTTTTAAATCTTCTTTCTTTTTTCAAACAACTTCTTATTAATTTTTTTATAAAATCTTTTATAATTTTTTTCTTTACACTCATCTTCCATCCCTTCATTGTATCAACCCTTATTTTGTACATATATAAGTCTTTCTTTCTTTAAAATTTTAGGAGGCACTATCTTCTAACAGACCAAAATACACCCAAAATCTAGTATGTGGCACTGATCTATGCACTAGCCTGATCATATTTGATCATATTCTGTTTTTTTGTTGTTGTTTTGTTTTGTTCTGTTTTTGTTTGTTTTTATCTTTTTCTCTTTTTTTTTTTCTTTCTTTCCCTGTCTTTTCCCCTGGTTTCGGGTCTTTTCTGATTTGTTTAGAGTATATTTTCTGGGGACGTTGTTAACCTGTTAGCATTTTGTTCTCTCACCTGTTCTCCTCTGGACAAAATGACAAAATGAAAGAAATCACCTCCGCAAAAAGAACAAGAAGTAGTACCGTCTGCCAGGGACCTACTCAATACGGACATTAGTATGATGTCGGACCTAGAGTTCAGAATCATGATTTTAAAGATACTAGCTGGGCTTGAAAAAAGCATGGAAGTTATTAGAGACACCCTTCCTGGAGAAATAAAAGAACTAAAATCTAACCAAATCAAAATCAAAAAGGCTATTAATGAGGTGCAATCAAAAATGGGGGCACTAACTGCTAGGATAAATGAGGCAGAAGAGAGAATTAGCGATATAGAAGGCCAAATGATGGAAAATAAAGAAGCTGAGAAAAAGAGAGATAAACGACTACTGGATCACGAGGGCAGAATTCGAGAGATAGCAACACCATAAGATGAAACAACATTAGAATAATTGGGATCCTAGAAGAAGAAGAAAGAGAGAGGGGGCAGAAGGTATATTGGAGCAAATTATAGCAGAGAACTTCCCTAATGTGGGGAAGGAAACAGGCATCAAAATCCAGGAGGCACAGAGAACCCCTCTCAAAATCAATAAAAATAGGTCAACACCCCGACAACTAATAGTAAAATTTACGAGTCTCAGAGACAAAGAGAAAATCTTGAAAGCAGCTCGGGAGAAGAGATACGTAACCTATAAAGGTAGAAACATTAGATTGTCAACAGACCTATCCACAGAGACCTGACAGGCCAGAAAGGACTGGCATGATATCTTCAGAGCACTAAACGAGAAAAATATGCAGCCAAGAATACTATATCCAGGTAGGCTCTCATTGAAAATTGAAGGAGAGATAAAAAGCTTCCAGGACAAACAAAAACTAAAGGAAATTGCAAACACAAAACCAGCCCTACAAGAAATATTGAAAGGGATCCTCTAAGCAAAGAGAGAGCCTAAAAGCAGCATAGATCAGAAAGGAACACAGACAATATACAGTCACAGTCACCTTACAGGCAATACAATGGCACTAAATTCATACCTTTCAATAGTTACCCTGAATGTAAATGGGCTCAATGCCCCAATCAAAAGACACAGGCTATCAGATTCGATTAAAAAACAAGACCCATAAATATGCTGTCCGCAAGAGACTCATTTTAGACCCAAAGTCACCCCCACAATGAAAGTGAGGGGGTGGAAAACCATTTACCATGCTAATGGACACCAAAAGAAAGCTGGGGTGGCAATCCTTCTATCAGACAAATTAGATTTTAAAACAAAGACTGTAATAAGAGATGAAGAAAGACACTATATTCTACTTAAAGGGTCTATCCACCAAGAAGATCTAACAATTGTAAATATCTATGCCCCGAACATGGGAGCAGCCAATTATATAAGGCAATTAATAACAAAAGCAAAGAAACACGTTGACAACAATACAATAATAGTGTGGGACTTTAACACCCCCCTGACTGAAATGGACACATCATCTAAGCAAAAGATCAACAAGGAAATAAAGACTTTAAATGACACACTGGACCAAATGGACTTCACAGACATATTCAGAACATTCCATCCCAAAGCAATGGAATATACATTCTTCTCTAGTGCCCATGGAACATTCTCCAGAATTGATCACATCCTAGGTCACAAATCAGGTCTCAAACACTACCAAAAGATTGGGATTATTCCCTGCATATTTTCAGACCACAAGGCTTTGAAACTAGAACTCAATCACAAGAGGAAAGTCGGAAAGAACTCAAATACGTGTAGGCTAAAGAGCATCCTACTAAAGAATGAATGGGTCAACCAGGAAATTAAAGAAGAATTTAAAAAAATCATGGAAACCAATGAAAATGAAAACGCAACTGTTCAAAATCTTTGGGATGCAGCAAAGGCAGTCCTGAGAGGAAAGTATATAGCAATACAAGCCTTTCTCAAGAAACAAGAAAGGTCTCAAATACACAACCTAACCCTACACCTAAAGGAGCTGGAGAAAAAACAGCAAAGAAAGCCTAAACCCAGCAGGAGAAGAAAAATAATAAAGATCAGAGCAGAAATCAATGAAATAGAAACCAAAAGAACAGTAGAACAGATCAACGAAACTAGGAGCTGGTTCTTTGAAAGAATTAACAAGATTGATAAACCCCTGGCCACACTTATCAAAAAGAAAAGAGAAATGACCCAAATCAACAAAATCATGAATGAAAGAGGAAAGATCACAACCAACATGAAAGAAATACAAACAATTATAAGAACATATTATGAGCAACTCTATGCCAGCAAATTAGATAACCTGAAAGAAATGGATGCATTCCTAGAGATGTATCAACTACCAAAATTGAACCAGGAAGAAATAGAAAACCTGAACAGACCTATAACCACTAAGGAAAATGAAGCAGTCATCAAAAATCTCCCAACAAACAAAAGCCCAGGGTCAGATGGCTTCCCAGGGGAATTCTACCAAACATTTAAAGAAGAATCAATACCTATTCTCCTGAAACTGTTCCAAAAAATAGAAATGGAAGGAAAACTTCCAAATTCATTTTATGAGGCCAGCATTACCTTGATCCCAAAACCAGACAAAGAACCCATCAAAAAGGAGAATTACGGACCAAAATCCTTGAAGAACATGGATGCAAAAATTCTCACCAAAATACTAGCCAATAGGATCCAACAGTACATTAAAAGGATTATTCACCATGACCAGGTGGGATTTATCCCTGGGCTGCAAGGTTGGTTCAACAACCGCCAATCAATCAACGTGATACAATACCTTAACAAAAGAAAGAACAAGAGTCATATGATCCTCTCAATAGATGCAGAAAAAGCATTTGACAAAGTACAGCATCTTTTCTTGATCAAAACGCTTCAGAGTATAGGGATAGAGGGTACATACCTCAATATAATAAAAGCCATCTAGGAAAAACCTACAGCGAATATCATTCTCAATGGGGAAAACCTGAGAGCTTTTCCCCTAAGGTCAGGAACGCGGCAGGGATGTCCACTCTCACCACTGCTATTCAACATAGTTTTAGAAGTCCTAGCCACAGCAAACAGACAACAAAAAGAAATCAAAGGCATCCAAATCGTCAAAGAGGAAGTCAAACTCTCACTCTTTGCAGATGATATGATACTGTATGTGGAAAACCCAAAAGACTCCACCCCAAAACTGCTGGAACTCATACAGGAATTCAGTAAAGTAGCAGGATATAAACTCAATGCACAGAAATCAGTGGCATTCTTATACACCAACAACAAGACAGAAGAGAGACAAATCGAGGAGTCGATCCCATTTACAATTGCACCCAAAACCATAAGATACCTAGGAATAAATTTAACCAAAGAGGCAAAGGATCTGTACTCAGAAAACTATAAAATGCTCATGAAAGAAACTGAGGAAGACACAAAGAAATGGAAAAACGTTCCATGCTCATGGATTGGAAGAACAAACGTTGTGAAGATGTCAATGCTACCTAGAGCAATCTACACATTCAATGCAATCCCCATCAAAATACCAACCACTTTTTTCAAAGAAATGGAACAAATAATCCTAAAATTTGTATGGAACCAGAAGAGACCCTGAATAGCCAGAGGAATGTTGAAAAAGAAAAGCAAAGCTGGCGGCATCACAATTCCGGACTTCCAGCTCTATTACAAAGCTGTCATCATCAAGACAGTATGGTACTGGCACAAAAACGGACACATAGATCAATGGAACAGAATGGAGAGCCCAGAAATGGACCCTCAACTCTATGGTCAACTCATCTTTGACAAAGCAGGAAAGACTGTCCAATGGAAAAAAGACAGTCTCTTCAACAAATGGTGTTGGGAAAACTGGACAGCCACATGCAGAAGAATGAAATTGGACCATTTCCTTACACCACACACAAAAATAGACTCCAAATGGTTGAAAGACCTAAATGGGAGACAGGAATCCATCAGGATCCTAAAGGAGAACACAGGCAACAACCTCTTCGACCTCAGCCACAGCAACTTCTTCCTAGAAACATCACCAAAGGCAAGGGAAGCCAGGGCAAAAATGAACTATTGATGATATCAAGATAAAAAGCTTTTGCACAGCAAAAGAAACAGTCCACAAAACCAAAAGACAACCAACAGAATGGGAGAAAATATTTGCAAATGACATATCAGATAAAGGGCTAGTATCCAAAATCTATAAAGGACTTATCAAAGTCAACACTCAAAGAACAAATCATCCAATCAAGAAATGGGCAGAAGACATGAACAGACATTTTTCCAAAGAAGACATCCAAATGGCCAACAGACACACGAAAAAGTGCTCAACATCGCTCGGCATCAGGGAAATCCAAATCAAAACCTCGATGAGATACCACATCACACCCGTCAGAATGGCTAAAATTAACAAGTCAGGAAATGACAGATGTTGGCGGGGGTGCGGAGAAAGGGGAAGCCTCCTACACTGTTGATGGGAATGCAAGCTGGTGCAACCACTCTGGAAAACAGTATGGAGGTTCCTCAAACAGTTGAAAATAGAGCTACCATACGATCCAGCAATTGCACTACTGGGTATTTACCACAAAGATACAAATGTAGGTTCCGAAGGGGTATGTGCACCCCAATGTTTATAGCAGCAATGTCCCCAATAGCCAAACTGTGGAAAGAGCCAAGATGTCCATCGACAGATGAATGGATGAAGAAGATGTGGTATATATACACAATGGAATATTATGCAGCCATCAAAAGGAATGAGATCTTGCCATTTGCAACGACGTGGATGGAACTGGAGGGTGTTATGCTGAGTGAAATAAGTCAATCAGAGAAAGACATGTATCATATGACCTCACTGATATGAGGAATTCTTAATCTCAGGAAACAAACTGAGGGTTGCTGGAGTGGTGGGGGGTGGGAGGGTTGGGTGGCTGGGTGATAGACATTGGGGAGGGTATGTGCTATGGTGAGGGCTGTGAATTGTGCAAGACTGTTGAATCACAGATCTGTACCTCTGAAACAAATAGTGCAATATATTTTAAGAAAAAAAATAGAAGAAGATAGCAGGAGGGGAAAAATGAAGGGGAGTAAATCGGAGGGGGAGATGAACCATGAGAGACGTTGGACTGTGAAAAACAAACTGAGGGTTCTAGAGGGGAGGGGGTTGGGGGGAAGGGTAGCCTGGTGATGGGTATTAAAGAGGGCACGTTCTGCATAGAGTACTGGGTGTTATGCACAAACAATGAATCATGGAATGCTACATCAAAAACTAATGATGTAATGTATGGTGATTAACATAACAATAAAAAATTTTAAAAAAAGATTGATTTTTCATTGACATTGACTGGGAGTACTGATGTTTGGATTTATTTCTATCATTTGGTTTTGTGCTGCCTATTTTGATTTTTCTTTTCTCTCTCTCTCTCTCTCTGTCTCCTTTCTTTCTTGAACTATTTTTTTATTAAAGTATAGTTGACACATAATTTTCTTGACCTTTTTGAGATTGACTCCATTTTTTTTTCTCATTCCCATTTCTCACTCTAGTAATTTGGAAATATACATGATGTTTTTCCTTCTTCCTTCCTGCCTGCCTTCCTTCCTTCCTTTCGGGGTGGTAGTTTCTCTAAACAATTTAATATGAAACTTTAACCTAAGAAATCCAAAACTGATCACTATCTTCACCTTTGTCACAAAGAATCCAAGAACTCCAGAACACTAGCCATAATCACCTCTATAATGGTTTATATGCCACGGTTAATCAGTGTTTATGTTCTATTGTTTTAATCCACAAATCAAACATCATTATCAGTGTTTTTGCCCAATCAATATGTGTTTCTATGGACTTTCATATTGACCAGTTTATATATTTTCCTTTCCTTCTTGCATCTCAGATTTTCTATCTGGGATCATTTTTATTTTCCCTGAAATAGACATTTCCAAATTTCCTCTATAGACTTCTTTGGATGGAAATATAATTTTTTTATCTGAAAATAACTTATTTTTCTAACTGAAATGCATTTTCATTAGATATAGAATATAGTGAATGGATATGTACTAGATATAGATTCAGCACTTATAAATATTGTTTTATGGCCTTTTGGCTTCCTTGTGCCATTATGAAGTCAGCTACAAATCGAATTGTCATTCCTTTGTAGCTGATTCGTCTTCTCTCTCTAGCTTCTTTTTTTTTTTTCTTGTCTGTGGTATTCTGCAATTTCTCTCTGTTCTAGATATGGATTTTTCTTTATTTATCCCACCTGGGATTTCTTGGGCTTCCTTAAGCTGAGAATTGGTGACTTTCAGTTTTCTAAATACTAAGCCAATTTTGTCTTTGTTGCTTTTCCTTCATCCCCCCTCTTCTAGCCTTCTTGAATTTTTCCTAACATCTTAAACCTGTTCTACATTTCCCAACCTGTTCCACATTTCCCAACCCAATTTACTCATTAAATACTAAATATACTTACTGTACTCTTTTTGTGTCCAGTAGTCTTGGTTCCTGCTTTTATTCATGATGCTTTGTTTCTTTGAGCTCAAGTTCCTTGGATTTTTATATGTAGATTCTTTGAGGCCTGGGTTAAAGGTATGTTAGCCCAGAGATGTACATTTGCTTCTTTCAGGCATCTTGGATTATAATAAAGTCATGGTCTTGCTTATGTAAATTATTTGTCTGAAGTGTTTCAAACTACATACAACATAGATGCTAGATATAGAAGTCAAAACCTATCAGAAATGCAAATAGTGGGCTTTCTAATGTATCTCTTTCAGGGCACATCTTGAAGGTGAAAAATAAGTGAGGATATAATTAGTACATATATTAAGACCTGACACCCCTGAATAGGAAAATATGTTTGTTATGTCCAAAATAAACACTTGGCCACAGAGAAAACTCATAAACTGTGTAAGAGTTGTAAAAGTCAGGTGCCCAAGCTTAATAATAATATTAATAATAAAGATAATTTCAATGACTCATAAATTGAGAAACAGTTCTATCTGTCCTTATATCAAAGACGAATTGTAACTGAAATTTTAAATTATTTTGAAAGCCTTGAAAATGAGACTATTTTATAATAAAATCTGTGGGACACAGCATCACCTATATTTAGAAAAAAATTATAGCCTTAAATGGCTTCAAAGCCTAAAATTAAAGACACTTAGGGTTCATCATAATAAATTAGAAAAGGAGTAATAGAATTAACTGCAGTAGAAAAAGGGTTAGAAAACATAAAAGAAAGGAGAAATAAAATCAAATTCTCATTCTTCAAAAAGGCCAAAAAAAAAAAAAAAAGATAAACCTTTGTGAGCTTGATTAGGAAAAGAGAGAAAAAGTATTTAAAACTAGAAATAGGAAGTGATGAAACCCACAGATACAGAATGGACCAAAATCATCAAAAGAGAATATCCTATATCATTTGATGGCAATGAGTTTGAAAACTTAGAATGGGCCATTTCCTAGCAAAATTTCAATAGAAAACTAGAGCAGTTACAATGGAGGAACTGGGAATGTGATTCAAGATCTTCTTTCAGAATACAACTTTTAACACAAGAAAGCACAGCACCTTCTAGGGTCAGAGAATGCACAGAGGCTTCAGGGAAATTCCAAAGTAAATAGCTACAGAAGGGTAGTGACCCCAACACTCTTAAACACCATGTAATGTGTAATGCGTAAATCCAATATTGAGATAATTGGGGCCAAGAGTAGGACATCACATTGAATCTTATTGGAAGCCCTGATTCCAGAACTAGCTGGGGGCAGATTCATTGAAAGATGCTGAGAAGAGAAGAGCTTAAGAGCATGTTGAGTCCCTTTGGAATCGGTATGCTGGACAGGTAATAAATAACCTTCAGGTAAATCCAGAAGGCTGGGCCTTCCTGATTCCAATGTCTCCCTTGGAAATTCGAACAGTTTTTCAGGATGTACAAATCATCAAATCCAGCCTTGTCAAAATCTGCATTCCTAAGCTATTGTTGGTATTGACCATTTCTTGGGAGAGTGTCAACGTCATGTTCACATGATTAGTGTTCAGATGGAAACATTTAAAAACTCATGAAAAGGAGAAATTAATGATAATGCAGTCTCCAAGGTCAGAGTCATGCATTTCAGTAAAAGATTACCTCCTTCCAAAACAAAAAGTGACTCTGAACCACTATTTCTGATGGGGGGTGGAGAGGAGGAGTAAATTAACCAGCATATTTATCAAAATGGGCTGCAGAGATTATGTTTTACAGGGGAGTATTTTTCCCTACCAATAACCTCACCAGTGAGCCATGAAAATTGTTTTATTATGTTTTGCTGTAGGATGACACCCTGAAGCAGAGAATGTGCCTAAGTGGTGCCCAGATCCCTGACCCAGAAAGAGTGAGATAATAAATACATGTGTTGTTTTAAGCTACTAAATTTATGGTGATTTGCTATGCAGAATAGAAAACTAACACACAGCTTTGTGACTCCTCACTCTTCCCACTGGCCATACAGCCTCCCACCCACTCCCATCCATTCACCAGACAGAGAATTCCTACCCACCTTTAAGGCTCAATTTAAACACCTTCTATTTTCTCCCATTCTGTGGGTTGCCTCTTTGTTTTGTTGGCTGTTTCCTTTGCTGTGCAGAAGCTTTTTATCTTGATGAAGTCCCAAAAGTTCATTTTTGCTTTTGTTTCACTAGCTTTTGGAGATGTATCTTGAAAGAAGTTGCTGTGGCCAATGTCAAAGAGGTTATTGCCTAATGTCTCCTCTAGGATTTTAATGGATTCCTGTCTCACACTGAGGTCTTTCAACCATTTTGAGTTTATCTTTGTGAATGGTGTTAGAGAATGGTCGAGTTTCATTCTTCTCCATGTGGCTGTCCAATTTTCTCAGCACCACTTATTGAAGAGACTGTCTTTTTTCCCTTGCATATTTTTTCCTGCTTTGTCAAAGATTATTTGACCACAGAGTCGAGGGTCCATATCTGGGCTCTCTATTCTGTTCCATTGGTCTGTATGTTTGTTTTTGTGCCAGTACCATTCTGTCTTGGTGATCACAGCTTTGTAATAGAGCTGGAAGTCCGGAATTGTGATGCCGCCAGCTTTGTTTTTCCTTTTCAATATTTCCTTGGTGATTCGGGGTCTTTTCTGATTCCATACAAATTTTAGGATTGTTTGTTCCAGCACATTTAAAAATGTCATTGGAATTTTGATTGGAATGGCATTGAAGATACAGATTTCTCTGGGTAGCATAGACATTTTAACAATGTTTACTCTTCCAATCCATGAGCATGGAATGTTTTTCCATCTTTTTGTGTCTTCTTCAATTTCTTTCATGACTGTTCTATAGTTCCTAGAGTATAGATCCTTTATGTCTTTGGTTAGGTTTATTCTGAGGTATCTTATGGTTTTTGTTGCTATTGTAAATGGCATCGTCTCTCTAGTTTCTCTTTCTACAGTTGCATTGTTAGTGTATAAGAAAGCAACTGATTTCTGTGCATTGATTTTGTATCCTGCCACATTACTGAATTGCTGTATGAGTTCTAGTAATTTGGGGGTGGAGTCTTTTAGGTTTTCCACATAAAGTATCATGTCATCTGCGAAAAGAGAGAGTTTGACTTCTCTTTGCCAATTTGAATACTTTTTATTTCTTTTTGTTGTCTGATTGCTGTTGCTAGGACTTCTAGTACTATGTTGAACAATAGTGGCGAGAGTAGGCGAAGATATTTGCAAATGATACTACAGATAAAGGGCTGGTATCCAAGATCTATAAAGAACTTCTCAAACTCAACACCCAAAAAACAAATAATCAAGTCAAAACATGGGCAGAAGATATGAAAAGACACTTCTCTGAAGAAGACATATAAATGGCTAACAGACACATGAAAAAATGTTCATCATTAGCCATCAGGGAAATTCAAATCAAAACCACATTGAGATACCACCTTACACCAGTTAGAATGGCAAAAATGGACAGGGCAAGAAACAACAAATGTTGGAGAGGTTGTGGAGAAAGGGGAACCCTCTTACACTGCTGGTGGGAATGCAAGTTGGTACAGCCACTTTGGAAAACAGTGTGGAGGTGCCTCAAAAAATTAAAAATAGAGCTACCCTATGACCTAGCAATTGCACTCCTGGGTATTTACCCCAAAGACACAGATGTAGTGAAAAGAAGGCCCATAGTCACCCCAAGGTTCATAGCAGCAATGTCTGCAATAGCCAAACTGTGGAAAGAGCCAAGATGTCCTTCAACAGGTGAATGGATAAAGAAGATGTGGTCCATATATACAATGGAATATTACTCAGCCATCAGAAAGGATGAATACTCAACTTTTACATCAACATGGATGGGACTGGAGGAGATGATGCTAAGTGAAATAAGTCAAGCAGAGAAAGTCAATTATCATCTGGTTTCACTTATTTGTGGAACATAAAGAACAGCATGGAGGACACTAGGAGAAGGAAGGGAAAACTGAAGGGGGGGAAATCGGAGGGAGAGATGAACCATGAGAGACGATGGACTCCGAGAAACAAACAGGGTTCTAGAGGGGAGGGGGGTGGGAGGATGGGTTAGCCCGGTGATGGGTATTAAGGAGGGCACATTCTGCGTGGAGCACTGGGTGTTATACAAAAACAATGGATCGTGGATAACCACATCAAAAACTAATGATGTATTGTATGGTGACTAACATAACATAATAAAATAAAATAAACACCTTCTATTTTCAAGAAACTTCTCTGAACTCTCCCTTCCACCCCTGCTCTTGGGCTCCATAAAACCTGTAAATATCTATTATTATACACAGATATTACACGTGTGTTTGGATCATCATCTTATAAGTGTGTCCCCTTGACTGGATGTGGGCACCTTTGAAGCAAGGAGCTATGTCTTAGTCATATTTACATTCTCAGTGTCAAGCATGGTGCCTGCCACACAGTAATCCCTCAATAAAGGTGTGGTGAGTAGGCATCTAAGTCTAAAAACTTGTTTTAAATAAATCAATGTAATTACCAACTTCAAGCCTCCTTTCCCAGGCTGGCAGGAAATTTGCCCTCAGTCCTTCCTTAGTTTTCCTTCCCCCTTCCTGAAATTCATATCAAAACCCCAAGATCTGGGGCACCTGGGTAGCTCAGTTAGTTAAGCTTCTGACTTCAGCTCAGGTCATGATTTCCTGGTCCTGGGATCGAGTCCCATGTCAGGCTCCCCACTCAGCGGGGAGTCTGCTTCTCCCTCTCCCTCTGCCCCTCCCCCCGCTCCTGCTCTCTCTCTCTCTCTCTCTCTCAAATAAATAAATAAAATCTTTTAAAAAATCCAAGATCTTACTCTGTGCCAGAGTACTATGGGTTAGAGGCTCCATCACCTGTCTGCCTTGGTTGCTACTAAAATATTCATTATCTCTCTACAGCCTCTTCTGGTACTTCTGCAACTGGCTGGGGGTGTAGGAATTAGCTGTATCACCCAACCATTCTCCTCTGGAGGCTTACATCATCCTGGGGGCCCTTACAGAGAGTGGGGCCTGGATCCCCACTGCTTCTGGACCACAGCTCTCTCTCTCTCTCTCTCTCTCTCTCTCTCTCTCTCCCCTTTTTCTCCCCCCCAGCCAAGGGCCATCTCCTCTTCTAGGGGTGTGGGGCTCTACAAGACCAACTATATAGAACATCAAGTCTCCTTCACACTTTTGCCTTCTCTGCAAACCCTCCTGAGGGCTTGTGCTCTTAGAAAACAAAAGCCAGAAATCCTTGCTGCCTTCCACTGCTTTCAGTCCTAAGGGGAATCTTCTGAGACAGTGAAGTATAACCAGGACCAGCTCAGCTAGGAGAAAAGCAAAGGAGGAAAATCACATGCTTTCACATCCAAAATATGAACCGGTCTCACTTTGGGGATGAATGTGTTAATTAATTGACCAAATTAGAGAAGGAGTAATAACAATGCAAGGGTATCTAGGCAAATGTAAGTAACCAATAAAGTATTAATCATTCATCCTAAAGGAATCATAGGTGGTAAACAGATCAAGTCCTCTCCTGAACATAGGAGGAAAGGAATAATACAGGCAGGTAAGACCTACAGGTGATTTTGAAACCATCAGTTTAGGTCACAATTGTAAACGCTCATTTCCAAATGCTTCTCTTAAGCTACTGCTGACTGATTTAAATATCATCCTCTGTAGGACACGTTTGATAAGCCCACTGATTTTTGCACACCTGAGGTGGACAGTTATACCCCCACTGCTTGCTTTCCATCTTAAGTCTCATCTCAAAGACCTCCCCCCCCCCCCCCACTTTTCTGCCTCCCTGCCTTTCTCCTCTGCCTGGAGGACTTTGGCTCAGGCTCAGCCCAGGAATAGAGAAGAGTTAACACCCTCAGGGCAATCCTCTGCCAATGGGTCACAGAAGTTGGTAGATGAATGTCCCAGGCTCCTGCCATTCAGAAGGACAATTCTGAGGTGCATTCCACACAGTTCCTCAGAGGTCCCCAGGGAACTGAGCCTCAGCTGCCCACATCGGTGACCAGTTCAAATGTACCTTCTCTGTTGGTTTTTTCTCCTTGTCCTGTTTACTCCTCACTCCCACACTCCAGCTTCCAGGAGTCACTCCCAGATAAACTACCTGTCTCAGACTCTGTTCTTAGGGGAAACCACCTCAGCCAGCCCTCTCTCCAGGGCACCTTTCCTGGAGGAGGTGCTAACGGGAAGGGACAAATTCAGAAGGTAAGTTCTAGACTAAGCAGAGGGGATGGGGAGGGGAGGTAGAAATCAATCACCAAAATCAGAGAGTTGGATAATCCCCTACAGTGCTGTGCCTGTGAAAGGGATGTAAACTGCCCTGTAAGAGTTCATCTGTGTAATGTCTGGACCAAGTTCCAGAGAAGGAGCACATGGCTTCCGGGATGTGGGTATTGACAGGTTGCTGACAGCAGGTGGACGATAGGCGTGCGTTGCTCAGGCTCTGACAGCACCGCCTGAGCAATGCAAACACTGGTGCACCAGCCATGCTGTGACCTCACGCTCAGCCTCTCAAAGTGGGACAGCGGGAGCAGAGGATTGCTTAGGCAGCTGTCTGGGAAGAGGAACATCGCCAGCATCAACTGCGACGTGTAAGCAATGAGGCTGCTGGGAAAGCTTAGAGCATCTAGAGCAAGTCAATGAGGTCACAGTCAAGGAAGGGAGACAAAGGGAGGAATGAGGTCAGCCGTTTCCAGAACCCCTCCAAGGGCCTCAGCCCGGGGCTAAGAGCCTGACACGTCCCCTGAGCTTCCCAGGCCACACCTGCCCAGCGTTTAATATGGGCACGGATTGTTCCAAAAGGTAGGCTTGATGACTATTCAGGTCCGGTGAGGCCAACAGGATCAGGGGAGGACTGCTACAGAGAAGACAGCTTGCTACTCACTGTTCCCAAGATGGGGGCGGGGGGCACACAACGCCACATGGGGCCACACGGAGGAGCACCGAGAGGCATCAGGAGGCAGAGGGCTGAGGGGACACAGTGAGCGAGAGCCTCTATTGTGGTTTCCTCCAGAAGAAATAGGCAGGACAGTGTGACCTCGGTTTAGTGAATTTGAATAATTTCTGTGGGACCTGGGAGGTAGGGGCTGTCCTGATTTGTCTGGTACCTGGCCCTGGGGTGATTCGTTGTTCTCGGATTCACCACCACCTAGCCTGGTATGAGGAGAGCTCAGTGTCTGAAGAGCAGGGCCGTACTCCTCCTGACTTTGGACTGCCTTCTCTCCAGGGATGCTGCTTATCTCCCCGGGAGGACAGATGACCAGAGGCCTTGAGCATGTCAGCGAATCTTTAAAGTTTCTTGCAAAGGTCTTTAGTCCTACATTTCCTGGAAGGTAGAAAAATGAACCCTTTCGTCGTGATTGAGGTGGTGGCTTCGGAGATGGCTATTGTTTTTAACCACACCGATGATTCTCCAGGGCTCTGCTCCCAGGGATTAGTGAAGTTCATCCACTAAGCAGCCTGATGTGTGTGTGTGTGTGTGTGTGTGTGTGTGTGTGTGTGTGTGTGTGTGTGTGACCTTCCTCCAATGCCCCCAAGAACTCTGCAAGTCAGTCTCAGCATTGGCCATTTGTCTAGACCCTCCATATGGGAATCTAAAGCCCCATGAGGCCTCTCACCTGTCAGCTTGCTCCTTCAGGCAGGGGCGCTGGTGTCCCAGCCAAGGATCCCTTGGGTCCTGTGGGATCGCCTTTGGAGCCCTTGGGCCAGGAGGAGAGCAGCGCTCTCTTTAGCTCAAAGGCAAGAGCCCAAGCTTGAGGCCATGTTGGTTGACCACAGAGCTTTTTCCTCCACCACAGCTTCTTCCTTCTCCTGGGTACTCAGGTTCTCCTGGTGGGCCTCCTCCCTGAAAATCATTCAGCCATCTCCTGCCCACCAACTCTGACCTGCACTTCCCAGCGGGGAAAGGGCAGACAAGGCGATAGTCAGTTCCTGATCAAGGACACAGGATCCAGAAGCTGTGTCTGATCCTATCCAAGGCAATAGTCAGTTCCTGATCAAGGACACAGGATCCTGGAATCTGAGTTCCAGGCTGACGTGGGTGACATGGCTGTCAACCAGGTGGGCAGGATGCAATATCAGGCTGGCCAAAGAAGAACAGTGAGGGTCCGGGACACAGGGGGCAGTGAGCCAAATCCATGCCAGAGATGTAAGTGCCACTTCCAGGGGCAACTTCTTATACCTCAGCCTAAGCTTGGAAGGGCAAGTGGGGCTATTCTCACAGTCACTGTGCTTGTCCCCAGAGTCACCTCAGATGACTTGGGTCCCACCCCCTTGCTTTGGGCATGACTTCCTGGCTTGATTTAGCATCCTTGCTCAAGCATGATTCTTACACACCAAACCATGGTGGGAGACAGACACTGAGCTCTCCTCATACCAGGCTAGGTGGTGGTGAATCCAAGAACAATGAATCACCCCAGGGCCAGGTACCAGACAAATCAGGACAGCCCCTACTGTCTGTTTGTTTGTCAGATCTTCTCTCTTTTTTTTTTTAAGATTTTATTTTATTTGAGAGAGAGAGAAAGCACGAACCAGAGGAGGAGCAGAGGGAGAGGGAGAAGCAGACTCCCTACTGAGCAGGGAGCCCAACCCAGGGCTCTATCCCAAGACCCTGAGATCATGACCTGAGCCGAAGGCAGACACCTAACAGAATGAGCCCCCAGGTACCCCCTCTCTGCCTGTTTCTTATATGGACATCTGTGAAGGCATTTAAGCCCCACCCAGATAATCCAGGATAATCTCCCCATCTCTAGATCCCTAACTTCATCATATATCATATTTTCCATATAAGGTAACAGTCCCAGGATTCCAAGGGATTAGGACCTGGATATCTTTGGGGGCCACTATCCAGTCTGCCACAGAGACATCCCCAGCTCCCTCTCAGGCCTAGTGGGAGGATCAGATGCATGAGAGGACAGGCTAATAAACAGAGGATTGAAATCCGGGTCTTCTCACCTCTGAAGCCCCGGCTTTCCCTACGTGATCATATTGCCCCCCATGAAATGGTAGTGAATTTCTGCATCCTGAGGGTTACAAATCTTCCCAGGATCCTCAAGATGGAAAAAGATTCCTGAGCTCCAGAGCCACTCAGAAGCAAGTGCCTGCAGCCTGCACCAAGGATGATGGGGGCAGCTCGGGGCCTCGTCTGGCTGCCACCCTGTGCTAGCTCGAGGAAACAGCCTAAGTAATTCCTAACACCTGGTGGTCAGAGAAGAGAGGGAAGGAAGGGTTCAGGGGTTCAGCAGAGCTTCGTGATGGCTTTAAAAGCACAACTGGCGTCAGTAACCCCACGAGGAGTGGTCAGGAGTATCATTTTCATGGAGGCAGGAAAGCACACTTACTACGTTATAAAAATACCTGTGCTGGCTAAATGCTACGTCAAATAGTACCATGGCCGCGGCTCTGCCCTGACTGTGTGTCATCACATGTCAATCCTGATTTCATTACTCTCACGTGCATTCCATTTATCCCTTTACGTTCTTTCCAGAGATGCAATTTCTCGTCGTCCGTGTGAGCAAAAAGAATGCAAGCAGTGTCTACCTGGCCATCACTTGGACTTCCCAGCAAATATAAATCCTCCTGTACTTCAGGAGACTTCTTCCTGCTGTTGTCATGTATGCAAAGGCAACACAGCTTGACTCGTAAACACTATTACCGAAGATGAATCTCCAAGCAATGCAGAGAAATGTTGGCAATAATACTCCATTTAGAAAGGTTTTGTTTTGTTTTGTTTTTCATCAGACAGGTGTACTTAGCTTTATAGGAGAAATATTCCTAAAGAGTTGGCTGTACTATAAATTTTGGAAAGCAAATCTCATTTTAACATTGATTTCCATTATGTCAGAGATGTTCTCCCAAATCTTTTGGTCTTCCTGCTTGGTTGTGATGACTCTGCAGACTTGGGGTGGGGGTGGGGGGAAGAGCCTCTTAAGGGCAGCTGCCTCCCTGGAAAGACCAGTCTAACAAATAGAGAGCTTCAAGCCCCAAACGTTTGGACTCTGTCCTGTGAGCTCCAGTCCATTCCAGTTCAGACGACCTCCGACCCCTCAGCATGAACTTGATGGTGAGGCAGAGAGAGGTAGAGACAGGCCATGGAAAGATGCCAACCCAAGGCGCCTTTTTGCTTCAGGGGAGGATCAGGAGCCAGAGGGGCCCCTGGGGGTGTAATGAAGACACGCAGAGTTTGGTAACGACTGGACAGCAGTCAGATGCAAGTTTCATTCCGGCCGAGCACTCAGCTTCAGGCAAGTCAGGTCCATTTCACAAGCCTGTTTCCCCATTTGCAAAAGAAGGGTAGAAATACTTACCCAGCTGGTGGTTGTAAGGGTGAGACATAGTCTAGAACCAGGATCATCAAACTTTTCTGTAAAAAGCCATATGGTCTCTGTCACAAGGCCTCAACTCTGAAAAACCTAGCATGAAGACAGTCATAGATGATGTGTTAAGAGTGGGTATGGCTGTGTTCCAATAAAACTTTATTTATGAAACCAGGCAGTTGGTAAATTTGACCTGAGGGCCATAGTTTGCCAGACCCTCCACTAGAACAGCCTGGTACGCAGTCTGGTGAAGGTGCTGGACCTGGCCTGCTTGGCCTCACATCCATTCACAAGCCTTGCGAGAACCTCTACAAACTACAATTCCCATCCTCCTCTGCCTGCTGGCTTCTGGATGGATCTAGCCAACGGGAGGCATTGGGAATTGGGAACTCTCTGTTGGACCTACAAATCTGGCAGTGGCTTGTTCCACTAGACAACCTGTCCCTCGACAGCCCCAGCTCCCAGCTCCTGCCTGGTGGGTGCCTCGGCATCAGGCTCCAGCAGCACCATCTCCTCCTCCTGGCTAATCCCCAGGCTGCCTCACTATCCCGTTGGCTTTCCAGCTCTCCTGGCCCCTTTTTTCCCCATGCTCAACGGCCTCTACTGAACTAGTTGCCTTGAGCTCATGCATTTCCCTGATTGGACTCCTGACTACAACAGAGAACAGTTAGTTCTCCATAAATGGTGATGTTCTTAATTTATTCATCCTAACACTCTGGATATTTTTAATCTCATGATTTAACATTTCTGCCTAATAGGTGTCCAAAAATAAGTTCTTATATAATTCCTATAAGGTGAAATGCAAAATCTTAGCCACTCGGTCAACAAGCATATATTGAGTACCTGCTGTGTGCCAGGCACAGTTGTAGGCCCCAAGGTGTACAGCTTAATAAATTAGTTGATGACTTTATCCATCACCCAACCCAATGCCTTCATAGTACACACAAGGAAAAAAAAAAAAAAAAACCCAAAGATCATCATAGCTAATGTTTATTGGGACTGTAAATTGTGCCAGGCTCCTATCTAAGGACTTTGCATGAATGACCTTACTTAACACTGCTAACAGCTCACTGAGGCAGGTTGTATTATTACTCCCATTTTAGAGATGACAAAACTAAAGCACAGAGACGTAAGAGAACTTACCCCAAAACAAGTAGCTAGTCAGTGGTGGAACTGGGATTTGAACCCAGGCGGTCTGGCTCTACATCTCAAGCTCCTAATCACAGAGCATAGTGCCTCCTTCCCAAGAGGGTGGAGGATGAGTTCAAGGCCATGATAAGTGGTACAGTCATGACCAGAGCTAAGTCCTCAAGCTCTAATTACATGTTCCACCCATTCATGAATTGGCAGCCACTGCTGTAATCATTAATGCAACAGTCACCCCTCTAGAAGAAAGAACAAAAAGCCATTACATGTCTCTTTACAGTCTTTAATACACTTCATAGAAGAATACAAAAGTCAATAAGGAATCTGCTGTATCAGCCATCAACAAACACTTTGCAAAATGTTCAATCTAACAAACACTGGAAAAAATCCTAAAATCAGAATGCTGTAGATGAGGGATCATCTACTTAAGTAGTTTTGAAATTTTTTAAGTCTCATAACCCTTTCTTTAAATAAAAGTGTCTAGGGGACCCCAGCATGTAAAACAGTCAACAGATAAAAGGGGACCTGCTCCAGTTAGGGTAAGTATAAGATGCTAGAAGGCCCTTCTCTCAGTTCTTGTCTCCACTTTCCACAGCCCCTGAGTAGACTCCCCGGAGCCCAGTTTAAAAGCCATCGGTGCCAGTTCACCTCGGTCTCCGGTCTCCCAACACCTAAGAAGTGACAGGCGGAACTTCCCCAAGGTCATTCCGGTCAGTCATAGCACAGTCAAGATCAGAGCCCCAGCTCAGAGCCCCTCACCAATCCTCTTTTCAACATCACCACCGTATGCTCTTCTAACTTGGCTTTCTGGGAACTGTGAATACCTTTTGCCCCCGTCAAGCGTCTGTGTCTTTTGGGCCCCTCCACGTGAGCAGCAATAAAAGAAACCCGGATGGCCGGCAGGGGTAGGACGCACAGAGCACAGCCTCAGCGAACTTGATGGAGCTCGCCTTAATTTCTGAGGATCTAACAATCCCCAGCTACATGGTCAAGGCTGCATCGAAATAAATGGAGAAGAAAACAGCTCTCTGATCTACTTGGGGTAATAGTCCAAACTGCTCAGCGAGACGCATTTCCCAGGATATCAAAAGCTTGTGTTCCTGGGACCACTGTGAGTTGGCGATGCACGTCTGCATCCCCAGGCTTGCTGTTCACAGTCGTTTTTATGGCCTGACAGCGGGGGCCCCCGCAGTGCTGGAGCCAGGAATCAGAGGGTATCTGCAGGCTTCCATGCTGCAGTGGCTTTTACACATTATGTGTGTCTCTGAGGCTTTCCCCTGACGTAACTGACAACCTCCAGCTGCCATTTAGACTTCATGGGGGTTCCCAGATCTCAGCGGGGAGAAAGGAAAGCCCTGGAAACCCCAGCTTTGAAACAGCCCTCTTAGCCTAGGAGACCAATGACGCAGAGACAAACCCTCGACTACTGAGCAGAGCAGGCTGGAGAGAGGAAGCAGGGGTAGTAAACAGGGTCCCCCTCAGCCTTGTTAGCTGCCATCCACATTCCAGTACAGTGGCCACAGCAAGGTCATTGAAGGTCATTGTCGTGAACCAAGAGGGTTTCACCTCCAAAAGCACAATCCAGGTGTCACGTCTGCAGCTTCATATCATCTCTTTGTTCAGATTTCCTCTCCTCCTAAATAAATTCTATTATCCAAATTTACTCTCCGCAGACATTAAACAGAGGTACATTGTTCCTCTTATGACTCCTTTTCTCCGGATGGTTTATTTTCTTTGCCATTAAGGGCTGGTTGAAAACACAGAAGTTTTGCTTGAATTACCATCAAACCAAGTGTATAAAGACATAAGGGACTGACAGTTTTCCATTTATGGATTAGGCACTCGTTATTTTTCTGGCTTTTAACAGCTTTTCAATCTAACTTGTCATTCCAACGTTCTTCCCATTCCAAGATGACAGCAAAATTGGACATAGACCATGCACTTACAGCTGCCCTTCCAGAAACAGTACCTAATGGTTTATGAGGTTATTGGCTTATGTTTTTTCTAGTAAATTCTTTTAAAAATTCCAGTAAATTGGTTAAGTTCTTGCCTTAAAGAGGAAAAAAAACAGTCAATGTCCTTAATTGCTCTCTCGTCTTTTAGGGTGTCCTCTCGTGGGAATGGGCATCATCAGACTTGGCCAGGAGTCCAACATTGCCCGCCTTCCTTTAATGTTGCAAATGTTCCCTCTTCCTATTGTTAGAAGACTTTCTGTTCTTGTGGACCTGACTTAGAAAACTTCGTTTGGCAGGCGGTGTCTGAGGTCCAGGATACAGCAGGCTCTACCCTGCCCCACCCCGGATGCAGCCAGAATCCTCGTTCAGCTCCAGGTTCTTGCTCTCTTTAAAAGGTGCAAAACAAACAAACAAAAACCCAAACAAGAAAACCAAAAAACCAACCAACAAAACCCCAGGAATGCTCATCTCTAATTGGTGGAATAATTTGGGGAGATTTTTATTTTCTTCTTTTCATTTTTTTTCTAGTTCTATCATGCATTTCCCATGGAATATAAAAATTACTACCCTTGTTTTTGTGAGAATCATCCCCCTGTGCTTCATTCTAATTTTATCACCTACTTACACGTCTCTAAGCAATACACTTTTAGTTTGGCTTATTTTGAAATTCCACTTAGAAATAATCATACTTATGGGCACCTGGGTGGCTCAGTTGGTTAAGCATCTGCCTTTGACTCAGGTCATGATCCCTATGTCCCCAGACGGAGCCCCGCATTGGGCTCCCTGCTCAGCGGAGAGCCTGCTTTTCCCTCTGCCCCTCACCTCGCTCGTGTTCTCTCATTCTCTCTCAAATAAATAAATAAAATCTTAGAAAAAGAAAGAGTCATACTTTTTAAAAAGTTTATTAAATAAAGGACAAAAATGTGACAATGCGGAAACAAGCTGTCTAGAACTACACCCTCCGATAAAATAGCCCCCAAGCGCACGTGTGGCTGTTAGTACTTGAAATGTGACCAGTCCAAATTGAGATGAGCTGGAAGGACAAAACACACAGCAGATTTTGAAGACATACTTTAGTCTGAGAGAAGGAATGTGAAATAGCTCATTAATCCTTTTACATTGATTACTTGTTGAAATGTTAATATTTTAGATATACTGCTTTAAATAAAATACATTACCCAAATTAATTTCACCTGTTTCTTTTTGCTTTTTAAATGTAACTACTAGGACATTTTAAATTACACATGTGGCTTGCATTATATTTCTGTTGGATGACGCTGGTCTACGAACTCTCTGAATTCCTTACATTCAAAATCCCCAATTCTAAACAACATTTGATGATTACTGGACATCCACTCCAAGCCACTAATTTTGCTGTTTCTTTTTTTTCTTTCTTTCTTTTTTTCTTTTTGGTTTCCCCCTAGTCTAACTCCTTATATTACAAAGCTCCTTCAGCATCCCCTGCATTTCTTCCCTACAGCTTCGGCTACTGGCCAACCAAAATGAACACTGTACCAATTTCTCAGTGCCCTCCACAGATGGCCGGTGTTCTCACCCTCCAATGCCTCTGGCCTTCCCTGCTTCTCTTCCCAACCTCCACTTCTCCTGCCCTCACTGCTAGGACCCCGCTCCTCCACACTCACCCCGTTCTTCCATCAAAGACGTCCTGTGGCTTACACGTGTCAGATCCTCATGACATCACTCACAGCCAAGTCAAGATTGCAGGAAGACCTTTCACTCTCCATACAGTTAAAGGCTGGACATCTAGTAAAACAAATAAACAAAATCCCCCCCAAAACTTCATCATTATATCTGCTCCACAGCAGATTCTTTTGGAGAGACAGGGGATCCACCCTAGTGCTCCTGCAACCACAGGGCGCCATCCCGAAAGAGGCGGCGATCTAGAACCCTAAGACCGCTCTCTGGTTACGCATCCGCCTCCCTTCCCCTCCTCAGCAGACTCCGCCTTCCTGAAGGCCGACCTCTGAACCCAGGGGTTTCCAGGGTTCCCTGGGCGATAATATTCTATAGCAAGAAGTGGATGGTTTGGTTCCTCTTACCTAAGTCTCACTCCCCTCATCAGCAAAACCAGAACAATGGCAGTGCTTACCCCGAGAGCGATGTTAAGCACACTGCCTGATATTTCTTATTTCAGACAAGCACGCTGGTTTGTGCAAAGACCGGAACAGCCCCTATGGGGGCATGTTATGCTCATTTTAATGAATACTTAAATTCCATAGCTATTACTTCAGAAAAGTGTGCTGAATTTATTTTGACTTCCCTTGGTTCAGACATTCTCTCAGTTTCCTCTCTTCCCGGCTGGTTTAGATCGGTTTCCAATGGCAACATGGATGGATGGCAGAGTCACAGCCCGAGCAGGTCTCATTCCAGCTCTCCAATTCCAATTTCTGCTCTGCCCAATATCCTTCCAGATGCTTTCTCATCAGACCCAACACAAGTGCAAACGGAATCTCAGATCATCCTCTTGCCCACCTTGGAGACCCTACCTCAACCCCTTCATCACTGGAGCATGGAGTCTTATCACTCACTGTCTGAAATCATTCTCCACCCCATCGGGGACCCCACAACCGCACCAGGGAATTTGGCAACACTAGCCACATGTGGCGCTGGAGCTCTTGACCTGTAGTGAGCCCAAATTGAGATGTGCTGAAAAGTGTAAAAAAATACCCAGATTTTGAAGAGTAAGTGCAAAAATTAAAAAGGAATGTAAAATACCTCACTAAAAATTGTTGTAATGATAACACATTGAACTGATATTTTAGACGCATTAGGCTAAGTAAAAATATATTATTAAAATTAATTTCACCTGTTTATTTTGCTATTTAATGTGGCTGTCAGAAAATTTTAAACCGTGTATACAGTTTGCATGATATACTTAGTGGATGGCACTGCATCTCCAATGGTCACCTTTTGTAGCTTACTACTTTGGGGTAATATCACAGTCTTCCTTTCAAACTACTGCAACCAGTAAGTCAAACAAATGGCTATCTTGTGTGTAAGAATAAAGCAGCCTTATTTTCTTCTCCCATTGTCCCTTAACTTGCTCAGGAGAGATAGTTTTCCCCCTGCCCCTGGATGAAACTTGCCTTTCTGGTCACTCTTAGGTAACAGAAAATCCTAGAGCCAATTGATTCACAAAACACAATTTGGATTTGTACTTCGAATACCCAAAACACATACTAAGAAAAGCTTCCAACTTCATTCAAAGTTTTAAGGACTCACCCTTTCCCAGCTAGAATGTGTTGTTAAAAAGAGAGAAAGCTGCAGTTGGTGGAGGGGACAGGGCTGTCACATTCCTCTTTCCTTCTCTGTCCCTCTTCCCCAATTTGCCAACCCAGGTTTCTGACTCCTCCAGTGCAGGAGAGCAGGCTGGGAGAGGGGTGTGGTGCCCTTGAGTACAGGCTGTGGGCTCCCTGGGCCCCGCCAGTGTGTAAAACTGGCTCTTCTCAGACAGATTCCGAGAAGTCTTTTGAAACCTCCCTCTTTGCTAAGGACCACTCACCAGAAACTCCTTTGGTGTGGTTGATGTGTTCTCCTCCAACTTTCTGCTTACTCTTTCTGCAGCCCAGAGAAATCCAGCAATACTTTTAACTTTTCTCTGATGAGGCTTCTTCATTCTTTTTTAAAAGCAGTTTTGACTGAAGTATAACATATACATAAGTGTACCACGTGAAATGTCTCTGAGTAAACGTATGTGCCCCCCAGCTGAGGCAAAAAGTAGTCCGTTCACTTTTATAATGGCTCCTTTTGGACAAGGTCTAAAATGCCAACTCTCTTTCTGGTGGGGCCACATCTGGTCCCAGAGATGCTCATGCACCCTTTGCCCCCACAAATTCTGGGAGGATGTGCCTAGGACGGGAGCAGCCAGCCTTCCCTCACACTTACTACCAGAGCAGAAAGGAAGCTTTCTGTTTCCTTGTGTATGAATCAGATGCTTGTCCAGCCATCAGCTGACATCAAGGTCACCAAGTGGACTCAATGTCCCTCCACTTGTTGGGAGGGCGAGGCATCTCTCACCGTTTCCTCTTAGGGATGGCACCGGGACTCAGAGCGTACTGATGATTCTCCCTGATGATACTTCCTTCAGAATCCCTTTCCTCATCTTCACTCCCTGTCGGGGAAGGGGAACCCCACCCAGTTCTCAGCCACTTGCTTTGAACATATTCACCTTGGTCTGATGCCTGACTTGGTGTCTTCTGTCACCTTAGGACGTTAGCCAAAACATCCACTCTAATGTCCTGTTTCAGCACCAAAGGCACCAGTCACCTTCTCTTCTCCATTCTCCCCTCCAATCATTAAAGAAAAAGTGGGGGAGACATAATTTCTCCCTCAGTAATATGTTTACTTCAAGGCCATGGAAATGGAGCTTCTACCTTCTTACTAAGTTCTGCTTGCTGTGGGAGATTCAAATGTGCCATCCACAAGGTCACGGCTCCCATCTGCAGCCACTTACAGTGTGGAACCCAAGCAAGGTGGATGGAGGGTGACTCTTTGGTTCAAATCCAAGCTCTGCCAACTATTAACCTCTTGGAGACCTGGTTCCCCAACTGCAACAATACACCTCGCTTCACAGGGTGGGGAAGAGTGAGGTTAAATCATCGTAGGTTTTTAATGATAACTTTCCATGATTTTTCTGGCTCACAAGCTAGACTCACTTTTCTTGTCTCTTCTTCCAAACCCCTTCTTAGGTTACTCACTTGTCACAAAACTTTCCATGATTATCTTCCACTGGAAACCTTCTCTTAGGTCTAAATAAGGGGAGAGGAGGGATCTAAAACAAGAAATAAGAGAAAATAGTCTAAAAATTGTATTCATTTTTGCATAGGTCAGAGAGCTGGAAAGACCTTGAGATATCATCTCTCTAGTCCTGACCATGGTCATGATCCATGTCAGGTTCCATCTTCTTCACTATCCACGTTTGTGAAGGAATATCACTGCTCCTAAAAGTCAGATTCTTTTTGTTCACCAAATATGCAATCTTCCAAGCAGACTCACTTAAAATTATACTGCCCCCAAAAGGACTGAAACATGGGTATAGTTTATACAGCACTTTGAACTTGCAAGAAGTCCTTTCTCTTCTAATATAGAACCCTCACACTGTTATTTGTTTCCTTGTTTTTTAAGCAAAATGAAAGTCCTCACAGTCATCTGCTTCTACCACTGATTTACTTGCTTCTCAAAGGATTGCCACCATCCTCAACTTCTTGGGGCTGCTTCTCAGACATGGCAGGCAATCTGCAGATGCAGCAGAATAGCTGAGCAAACAATGGGGAGGCTGTTACAGGAGCAGACAGGACGCAGTGCCTGGCATCTGCTACAGGACAGGGAATGTGTTCAGAGGCTGCCCAGCCTACTCTGGAATCCCACACGTTTTCTGAAGTTTATGCCTGGATAATCCCATTGTAATGGGAAAAAATGGTGGCTGTGATGGGTCTATTCCCTCAGCTCAGCACAAATGTCTACTGTGGAAAAATCTACACAGGAAAACTCAGTCCTCGGTCGTGGACCCCAGCCTGAGATCATGCAATGTGTGTGGTTAGTTAAAAAGGGACAAGGACCAAAAGTACTAAGGGGTCATATGACCCATCCTTTTGGTTGGGAAAACAACTCAGTACCAATCTTGCTGACAGTGGGACATCTCGGGAGGGGATCATCCCATGCTGTGGGGAGATGTCACTGGTCCTGCATGGGTCTTTTCAACCACGTTCACACACCCCAGCCACTGAGTTTCATCAGATGCACCATCAGGGATATAAAAGGCCAGAAGTATAATAGAAACCAAAGAGTTCCTGCAGTTGAGAGGGAGAATGATACTTGAAAAGCAGTGCAGAGTTGCCTCCAGTCTAGGCCAGTGGCTCACCATGTTGTACAGCAAAGGAAAATGTCTGTTACTATTTGTAGGACATAAAACCTGGAATCCGCACCAAAGGACCCATTATTCTAAAACACTACAAAATATCCCTGTTCATTCTCGAAGTTTATAGAAGCTCCCCAGTGGAAGCTCTAGTCTTGCCCTTTGATATCTGTCATTCAGATGCAGCAACTAGACTCCTGGATGTTGGTCAGAGGGGCAAAGATCACTCTGCTGCATTCTTGCCCTTCAAACCCGGAAGGATAACCTGTGCTTACTTTCACATGCACGAAACACCTTTGGAAATTTCTTCTTCCCACTCTGACTTCATTTGCCTATACCAGTTTGTTACATGAAGAAAAATAAGCGATGGATTCTCTCACAAAATAGGAGATCCTTCAAAAGGCACACACATACACACACAACTGGGGCCTTAGCCTAAAACCCCCAGGATGTTAGAGAATGTTTCCAAGCCCAGCCACTATCTGAGTAAAAGTAATTTTTTGATTAAAACAAACCCCATCTCATACTTAACACAAATGATGTAATAGCAGATCCTCAAAGAAACTGCATGACATGCAGCAACACATGTGAAATGGAGGTAAAAGGAAAGATTAAATGAAAATACATAGTTGAGCTGGTTATTAGGAACCATAACATTTCCAGGAATGGGTCACTAGGGAAAACAGTTGATTTGGCTGGGGATAAACAGTGCCTCTTAGGTGTGTCCTGAGAAGACGTGATCAGAACTTAATTTTAAATCTGAGGATTGTAATAAGAACTTGGTTGTTTAAAGCCACTGCCAAAGAGAAGAGAGCAAGCATAAGCCAGCCCCCAGAGGATGAACTGGAAGAAGCTCATGTTACCCTTGGGGTCAAAAGGAGGGGCAGAGACTAGTTAAATACGCCAAAGCTAATTTCTACTTGTCTTTTCAAATGCTCTAGCAATGGGAACCCTCTGATTACGCAGTCCTCTACACAAAGGGTGCAATGATGAGTTTCTGAGATCAGCGTTAATGTAGGGGCAGAAAGGAGAGAAAAGGTGCATATTCCAACTCCACAGAGAGCTCTCCACAGGCGAAGGGGTCTGGGTGAGATGTTCGTAATCTGATGTTTTTGGTCTCAATCTTCTCATTTATAGACTGACTTCACATCACTGGACACTTACTGTTCCTCCCCTACGGATGTTATTTTTGCAGAAGAATGACTACACAATAGACAATTCTCTTTTTGTCCAAGCTGGAGTCTAAAATTTGAAACAGCTGATGTTCTCTTCCTTCCTTAAATAACTAAAGCACAGCTTTGATAATTAAACTTGGTGTTCCACTAAGAGTGTGCTCAGATGGGCATATTTGAATTGTGTGAAGGATAAGAATTGGATGGTCAGGCGGGGACCAGGTGCGTGGTGCACCATTTCTTGAGACTGGGCTCCGAGGGGACACCTCAGGCCAGTGTAGCATCCAGTAAGTAATGCTTGGAAATGAAGAAATGAAGCTAACAGCCCCTTATGTAGGAACTGAAGATCAAGAGGAGGCTAATGAAAGAGTGATTTTACTTTTTATGTCAGATTCATCTGAAATTAACTAGGGTCTTCATTTTTCATATTCTCATAAAGTCAACAAATAAATCACATCAAGTGTAAGCTTCCCAGAGAGTAAAACTGGCTATATTAATTTCCCTTTAAAGCATCATCACATTTCCCCTGGCATACAAAAACAAATGCTGTAAGTCACAAAAAGTATGAAATTTCAAGGTCAGTTGATACTGTGTCACTCAAGGCTTCCCAGATAGCAAATAAAATTTCCATTACTTTGTGTGTGTGTCTTACTGCCTTGCTCCCCATGCCTCATTACAACTCAATGACCTTCAAACGCAATATCTATTGTTACAGCCACTTTCATCTTTACCTGAGTGAAGCAGAATCAATGTGCTTGACCAGCAATTCCAATAAAGCCACTGTAAACCATCTGCAGGCTTTGGATTTATATTGAATTAATGAAAGCTGAAAGGGGCTCCCATATCACAGCCACACTTAATGCATCCTTGTCAAAAAGAAATGCAATTACAACATTGCATGTACATAATAGGTTGAATCAACTTACACAAGGTGACAACCATGAACTGATCATATGGCAGTGTCAGTGAAAATTCCAGTAGCTAATAAAATGTGCTCCTTTTAGGTTATTTAATCCCCTAGAGCCTGGATGGTTCAGATGATTGGTAAAGAGATATACACTTAGGGTCACTTATTTTCAGGTCAATGGTTTAAATAGACCAGTAGTTAGTATCAAAGACAACTGTTCCATAACAATTAGGCTTTATTATTTAGACAAAACTGTCTTAGTCTAACAGTTGATTTCCATGGGGGTAAGTCCAAGAAATAAATATGTTCTAAATGCTCATAGTTAATCTTTGGAGTAAAAAACAAATCTTTCCTGGAAAAAAAAAAAGAGCAAAGGAATTGCTAAGAGGAAGTACGCAAAGCAACACTGACATTAACTGGCGGGGGCCTCCTCTGATTTAGGCAGTAGACACACCTTAAAGCATCAGCTATGCTGATCAACTCTAATATCAGTTTTTGGGTTACTAGATTTAATTATAAAAAAAAATCTAAGCTCCAAAGTGGTCAACAAACAAACAAAAAAAGAGAGATGCATCTGATTACTTAAGTACTGTGATGGGTTAAGCTATGTAATAATGTTGACATGATGGTTGGCAAACTTGAATTCTTTTTCATTAGTATTACATTAATTTCTTATCTGAGATAATACAGAAAAGAAGTCTCTATTCACTCTTCCCCTCTAAACTAACTAAAACTAACAAGTAAAACTAGGAAAACACCTCAACCTTGAGCCACAGTTTATGAAGTAAGACTGCTAAATGCCCTGGGAACTGTGACCAGGGAAGGAGAAATTCAGAAAGAGAAGTCTGAGCTCTGCAGTCCCTGAGATAACTTGTTCTCCAGACTAGATGGCTCACCAGAGTGGTCACCACGATGTCCTGATTGGAGCAGCAAAGTCAGGGTGTGTGAGCAAGCCAGCTGAACTCTCCATAGAGAGGCAGAGGATTTATTTCTGCAAGAAACAGGCTGTCAGTGAGACTGGATTTAGGATAAACCTGGGGGGCACACAGAGCTGCAGCTTTGATCACCTAAAGATGAGTAATGTTTAAATTGCCAAATAAGAACATGGGACCAAGAAGCCAGAATGATTTCCCTTGGCCAGAGGCAGAATCACACCAACCAGGTAGAGTACAATGACAAAGCATTCAAAACAACTTAACAAATGTTCCTGTTATTCCAGTTTATCCCCAGCTGATCCCTGTACTTTTGCATGCAGACAGCTGGTCCAAGAAACTTCCACCATTCAATGATGGACACCAGCAGGGAACTAATACAAACACACTGCAAAGAAACAAGGAGGAGAGAAACATCACCAAACAAGGCAAATAAAGAATACACACCAAAACATTATGCCACAAATCGGTTTGAGATGATGATCAAATATCTTTATGAAAATTAAAGAAAGCAAATGAAATTTGACTTCAGGGAAAGGGAATGAACAGGAAGAAATGTAAGGGTTTATAAGGGACAAACATAGGGGGAAATATTTTGTTTTTTTAAAGGACATGAATTGAAAGAAAATATAAACATAACAAAAGCAAAGGTCATATTGGAAATAGAAATTACTTGAGAAAAAGTTAGGAGCATAAAGGAAATGCTTTAGTAAATTTGAGTATATTGGAAAGGAAAATAGCAGTTTTTTTGAAAAGATGCCTAAAGGGTAAATGTTAGTTATGGGGAGACTTGGAAATACTCTGTCTAAGATATATGCTCCACCCTTGTTATTTGAAAGTAGGCTTAGACTAGTTGAAAAACTATATTGAAATTTTTGGAAAACCAATCATATTTTTAAGAAATATAATTAATATGCTAGAGAGGAGAGAAAATGGGATCATATAAAGTGCTCAATTAAAACTAGAGAAGGCAGAAAAAGAGGCAAAAAAAATTTAAAGAGAATTAATGGAAAGAATAGAAAACAGTTGCAAACATTGAAGATATAACCTATCTATATCGATAGTCACTTCAAACATCAATAGTCTAAAAAAAAAACAATAAAAAGTCATAGATTGCCAGAATGGATAAAAGAAAAACAATAACCAACTATATGTTGCCTACAAGAACTCTCCTTTAAATATAAAGACACAGATAGGTTAAAACTAAAGAAGATATGCCATATTAATAGTAATCAAAAGAAAGCTAGAATAGCTATAGTGATTTCAGGAAAAGCAGACTTCAGGAAAAAAAAGAAAATTACAGAGATAAAGAGGAGCATTGCATCATGAAAAAGTGATCAATTTTTTCAAGAAGACTCGACAATCATTAATGTGTATGTATGTGTATGTGTATGTATCTAACAACAAAGCGTCATGATACATAAGGCAAAACGTGATAGAACTGCAAGAAGAAATAGACGAATGCACCTTGGAGACATCCCTCCTTCATAATTGATAGATCAAGCAGGCAGAAAATCAGTAAGGATACAGTTGACCTGGAAAGTACCATCAATCAACTGGTTCTAATTGTATTATGAAATATTTCATCTAATAACAGCAGAAGAAACATTCTCAAGCTCACGTGGAATATTCTCTATGATAGAACACATTCTGGGCCGCAAAAGGCACTTGAGCAAATTTGAAAGAATAGAAATCACAAAGTATATTCATAGACGGCAGTGGAATTAAACTAAAAATCAATAATGAAAAGATAGCTGAAAATCATCTTTGGAGATTAAATATTTGGAGATAAAACAAAATGCTATTAAATAACATGAGTCAAGGAAGAAATCTAAGAGAAATTTTAAAATATTTTGAACTAAATGAAAATGAAAATACAATTTACAAAGCTTGAAAAATGCAGCAAACACAGTGCTTAAAGGGAAATTTATAGCATTAAGTGCATATATAAAAAAGAAGAGAAATCTAAAATCAAAAATCTAATGTTCTGCCAAATTAACTAGAGAAATAAGAACAATTTAAACCAGAAGCAAGTAGAAGAAAAGAAATAATGCAAATTAAAGTAGAAATTAATGAAATTAAAAACAGGAAATTGAGAAAATCAATGAAATTAAAAGCTGATTGAGATGATCACTACAATTGATAGATCTCTAGCCACATTAACCAAGAAAAAAAAGATAGAGAACACAAATTCTAATATCAGAAATGAAAGAGAGGTCCTCACTGTTGGTCCTATGGGAATTAATGATAAAAAAATATTATGAAAAACCTTGTTTACAAGTTTGAGAACTTAGATGAAATAGACCAATTCCTTGAAAAACACAAAGCAACAAAATTTGAAAGAGAAGAAAGTGACAATTTGAATAGGTCTATATCTACTAAAGAGATTGAATCGATAATTAATAATCTTACAAAACAGAAAGCACCAGGCCCAGATGGGTTCACTGATTAATTCTACCAAACATTTAAGAAAGAAATTATACCAGTTCTCTACAATCTCTGTCAGAGGATAGAAGCCAACATTATCCTAATATCAAAACCAGGCGAAGACATTACAAGAAAAGAGAACTACAGGCCAATAGCTCCCATGAACATACACACAGAAATCCTCAACAAAACATTAGTAAATTAAATCTAACAATGTATAAAAAGAATACACAATGACCAAGTGGGATTTATGCTATGTATGCAAGTTTGATTCAACATAAAAACCAATTAATGTAACCTACTGCATGAGTATATTAAAGAAAAAAATCATATTATCATGTCAATTGGCACTGAAAAAAGATCTGACAAAATCCAACTATTCAGGATTAAAAAAATGTATATCAGCAGACTCATAATAAAAGAGAACTACCTTAACTTGACAAAAGGCATTTGTAAAAACCTACAGCCAATACCACATTTAATGGTGTGAAACTGATGCTTTCTCCCTAAGATTGGAAACAAGGCAAAAAGGTATCCTCTCATCACTCTTAAATAAAACACAATACCATCTATAATGGCACCTAAAGAAAGAAAGAAAGAATTTGATATAAATCTAACAAAATATGTAGTGGATCTATAAGCAAAAAACTAAAACACTTTGATCAGAGAAATTAAAGAAGATTTAAATAAAGAAGAAATATTCTGTATCATGGATTGAAGGACAATATTATTATGTGAATTCTTCCCGACTTCATCTATAAATTCAGTGCAATCTCAATCAAAATCTCAGCAAGCTATTTTGTGGATATTAACCAACTGATTCTTAAAGTTTATATGGAAAAGCAAAAGACCCAGAATAGATGATAACAGGACACTGATGAAGACTGGAGTCAGAAGAGGGACACTACCCCACTTTAAGAGGTACTGTGTGGCTACCATAATTAAGACAGTGTTGTTATCAGTGAAAGAATAAACACATTGGTCAATGGATCACAATAGGGAGCCTAGAAATGAACTCACAGAAATATTGTCAACTGCCTTTACCAAAGAAGCTTAGGCAATTCAATAGAGAAAGGATAGTCTTTCAACAAATGTTACTAGAACAATTGGATTTCCATATGCAATAAGAGCAATAAAAAAGAATTCAAACACAGAACTTACACCTTTCACAAGAATTGACTCAAAATGGATCATAGACCTAAATTTAAAACATAAATCTACAAAACTTCTAAAAAGAAAACATAGAAGAAAATCTAGGTGACCTTGGGGTTCAAGGATGAGTTTTTTCATACAACTTTAAAAAACATAATCCAGGGGTGCCTGGGTGGCTCAGTCGTTAAACATCTGCCTTCGACTCGGGTCATGATCCCAGGGTCCTGAGATCGAGCCCCACATCGGGCTCCCTGCTTGGCGGGAAGCCTGCTTCTCCCTCTCCCACTCCCCCTGCCGTGTTGTCTCTCTCTTTGTCAAATAAATAAATAAAATTTAAAAAATAAAATAAAATAAAATAAAAAACACAATCCAGGGGCTCCTGGGTGGCTCAGTAGGTTAAGCGTCTGACTTCAGTCATGATCTCAGGGTCCTGGGATCCAGCCCTGCATCTGCATCAGGACTCCCTTCTCAGCGGGGAGTCTGCTTCTCCCTCTTCCGCTGCCCCTCCCCCTGCTTGTGCTCTTTCTGTCTCTCTCTCAAATAAACAAATAAAATCTTTTTTAAAAAATTAAAATAAAAAGGTTAAAAATAAATAAAAAACACAATCCATGAAAGAAAAATCTGATAAACTTGAACCCATTAAAATTAAAAACATCCTATCTTCAAAAGACACTGGTAAGAGAGTCAAAAGACAAGCCACAGACAGGGAGAAAGTATTTGCAAAACCCATGTCTGATAAAGGATTTGTATCCAAAATATACAAGGAACTCTTTCAATTCAATAATAAGAAAATCAGTAACACAATTTTAAAATGGGCAAAAAAATCTGAACAGACATCTCACAAAAGAATATATACAAATAGGGGCGCCTGGGTGGCTCAGTTGGTTAAGCGACTGCCTTCGGCTCAGGTCATGATCCTGGAGTCCCAGGATCGAGTCCCGCATCGGGCTCCCTGCTCGGCAGGGAGTCTGCTTCTCCCTCTGACTCTATCCCCTCTGATGTGCTCTCTCTCTCTCATTCTCTCTCTCTCAAATAAATAAATAAAATCTTTAAAAAAAAAAAAAAGAATATATACAAATAGCAAATAAGCATTTGAAAACATGCTCATTATTATTTGTCCTCAAGGAATTGCAAAGGGAAATAATGAGATACCGCTACACAACTGTTAGAATGGCTAAAATCCAAAACCTGACAACACCAAATGCTGATGAGGATGTGGAGTAACAGGAACTGTTGTTCATTGCCGCTGGAAATGAAAGCTGGTACACTTTGGAAGACAGTTTAGTAGTTTCTTACAGAGCTAAATATAATTTTACCATACAATCCAACAACTGCACTCCTAAGCATTTACCCAAATTAGCTGGAAACTCATGTCCACACAAAAACTTGCATGCAAATGTTTACAGTGGCTTTATTCACACGTGCCAAAATTGGAAGCAACCAAGATGTCCTTCAACAGGTGAATGGATAGACAAACTGTGGTACATCCAGACAATGGAACATTACTTGGTACTAAAATGAATTGAGCTCTCCAGCTGCAAGAAGACCCAGAGGAACCTTAAATGCATATTTCTAAGTGAAAAAAGCAGGACATTCTGGAAAAGACAAAACTAAGGACAGTAAAAGGTGAGTGGTTACCAAGGATTTGGAAGGAGGAAGGGATGAAGAGGTGGAGCACAGAGGAATTTTAGGGCAGTGAAACTATTCTGTATGATGCTATCATGGTGGAGATGTGACATACACTTTTATCAAAACCCATTAAACCCTGCATGGAGCACTGGGTGTTATGCACAAACAATGAATCATGGAACACTACATCAAAAACTAATGATGTGATGTATGGTGATTAACATAACAATACACAATTTAAAGAAAAAAAGCCATAAAAACGTACAGCATAAAAAATGAACCTTAATGTAAACTCTGGACTTTAATAATAATTTGTCAATATTGGCTCATCAATTATAAATACTAAGGCTACTATTAATAATAGGGAAAACTGAGTTGGGGAGAGACAGTATAGGGGGACTCTGTACTATATGCTCAATTTTTTTATAAACCTAACACCTCTCTAAAGTCTATTAAATTAAAGATGAGGCAAAAAATTTATAATGCATTAGATATCCCAAGCAAGGTAAACAAACACAAATCCACACGTAAACACATCATGGCACAATCATAGAACTGAAACATTTTTGTAAATCTTAGAAACTTCCAAAAAGAAAATATAATCTGAAAAAAAAAAAGAAATCAGACTGTCTTCAGGCTTCTCATCAGCACCCATAAATAGCAGACAACAATTGAGCAGTATCTTCAAAGAGCTGAAGGGAAAAACCTGTCCAACTACAATTCTATCAATCAAGAGAGGAGGGAAAATAAAAACATATTCAGAAATATAAAGAACAAGATAATTCACTACTCCTGGACACAGAATGAAAGATGATTAAAAGATACTTAGCAAAAGGAAACTTGAACATGAACGAGAAGGACATGGGGATATAAGAAGAATTTTAAGGGGAAAAAAATCGGTAATGTGTATTTGTCATTCCAACGATGATGGTAATTGCAGATGGCGGTGTTACACACAAGTTGGAACTAAAAAATACATGGAACAAGCTGGAACAAAAAAACCATGGAAGATGGGAGGGCCAGATTTAGATTCATGTGTCATAGGCTTTTGTATTTTTGAAGATCGACATCTTGGTTAATCTTAGACTGCTGAAATGAGTATAGGCTAAGTCTTTTTAAGATAACCCCTAAAGAGTAAAAATAAAAATAAAACATATAACTCCCAAAGCTGTACAATGTAATTGCATGTGCCATATTATCGAGTAGATTTCTGAAAGGCATCACAATTTAATCATGTGCCTACCATTGTTCATGTCTGCCGATGGGAAGACTTTTGCACGCACTTTTGGCTCTAGAAATAGCAAACTTAGTTTCTCCTCCATTACTCACACAACTCGTGTGCTGGGCACCATAGGAAAAATTTGATGTAACTTCTGGCCCTGAAATAGCAAGTCAAAATACTAGGAAGGACAACAGAGGATATTTCTGGATGCCACTTCTACCAAAGTGACTGGGAACCACTTGAACATACCCCAACGAACCCCAACTAAATGCATCCACGATTCCACTCCCTTAACCAAACCCCTCAAATTCCTGCTGCCACATCACCATCTGATTTGAGAAGTGTGATGGATGGAAATCTGAGTAGACAAAAGCAGCAAACTTAAAAATCTCACTTAACTGATCTCACTTTTGCAAAATCTACTATAAAAAAAAAAAAAAAAAAAAACTGTGTGCCCACATTAACACATTGCTAGGGCTACCCAGGCCTGGAAGGGGACTTTTTGCAGATGAGGGACTCTGAAGTTAAAGCCTTATTACTTTCACAGTAAGCATGCTTCTGTACTCTGTTTAAAAACAAAACAAAATGGACAAAAACTAATGCACAGAAAAAGACTGAAAGAAAATACCCCCCAAATATTAACCATGTTTGTATTTAGGTGTTCTGACTCTGGGTGGATTTTTTTTATTTTTTCCTGTCTACTTTTCCATATCATCAAATTTTCTTTGACTAACCAGTAAACAAGCATTCAATTAGTTTAAGTGACATTTCTTCTGGCCTTAGTTGTTCTAAGGGCTGTAATCTTTTGATCTGTTTTTTTATCCAGATAAAGATCATGAAAGATGCTTTAATTTCCAAGGCATTTGAACCCTTTGGTGTTTCTAGTCTGGTGCAGTGTGTATTCACAAGTTATAACTGCTCAAATAAGTCTTCCCTGCAACACCATATAGATGCATATACAAAGTTGCAGAAATAACTTCATTGATAAATAATAATATGCAATAACAAGGGCAAGACTTAGCTGGCTGATTGCTATAATTCTTACTATGAGACAAACGTATGTGTAAAACTTTCTCTTCTTGCCTGAGCGTGAAATGTTTTACAAGAGGCAAAAGTGCTCTCAATTTTTATTTAGTAAAACACAGTCATATTCACATTCAACTCCATTTGCCAAAGTGTTCATGGACGAATCCAAGAATAATCTGATTCAATCTTAGGATGAATTTTGTTTTGTGTTTGCCACTTTGGGCCTCTTGCTTAAACAGTATAAAAATGCTCCACATTTCCATCGTAAATACAACAATAAAACCTAGAGGAGTCCACATATGATCAGCATTGATAGATGACTTTAGGGGAAACTTCCCAAACTGGTATTCCATAGAACCTCCTTTCAAAGGTATTTATAGATAGAGTAGGAAAAAAAATTCTTCTCAACATATTTGGTAAACAAATGGTGTGTGTGTGTGTGTGTGTGTGTGTGTGTGTGTGTGTGTGTGTATGACTTTGTTAGTTGTTGTTTGTTTGTTTTTTAAGTAGCAGACTACCAACTTTAATGGGTAAATAAGTATTGTAAATTGTCAACAGAAAATACAGTAACATTTTCCAAACTTATCTGATCATAGAACACATTTTTTACTCTAGAGCTACTACAGTTTCTAGATGAACATTTGGAGGACCACCATTTGGGAAAATGTCAACTTAGATTCTGATGCTGGTTCCAATTTTGTATTCCATGAAGAGTGGTGTATGGAATCAATGAAAATGCATGTCATCCATCAACACTGAAAACGAAACAAAACATTGCTACTAGAAATGGTTTACCTTTGCTTGAGGGCAAATTCCATATTTATATTTTTAGCATAATTCAATGTGGAACATTGGAACAAAAACCAGCCACCCCAGGGTAGTCACTGTGGCAACCTGTTAAAAAAAAAAAGGTGGGGAAAAGGGGGGAAAAGGGAAGAGAGAGATTGTGCAAAAGAATTATTAAAACATTCAAGATAAAATTGTAAAAGTTCACAAATATATTCCATTTGATGCACAGATATCAGTGCATCTTTTAAAAGCCAAACGTTCTAAAGGAAAGCAGGAGTACAGAAAAGGATTTCACATTTATCTTTCTCCAAATTTTTCCTAGACATCTAAAATTCAGTGGAGTAAATAATGGGTTCCAGGCTGTCACTTTGTTAAGTAACGCAAAATACTGTCAGTAAATAACATCAATGTTCACTTCAGTTTAGGAAAAGGCTATGACATTCTCAAATGAAAAGAAAAAAAGTAAAATTTATCATTCCATCATAACTCCAAAAGGAATACACTGATGAGTTAAGGTAGCCATGAATGCCAAAGTATTCTACCAGATTACAAGACTGAGTGTCATAGCAAATAAATGAACCATAAAAACTGAATATACTTGGTTGCAAAATCAGCTCTTGGAAGGCAAACAAATGTGAGGTGGAGGTAAGATGACCAAAGCAAAGACCCCAAATTCCAACGGACAAAGGACACTGTACCTTGGAAAAATGGAAAACAAGCAAGTGTCCACAATAATATCTTTGAAAACCACTTGCAAATCTCTAAATACAAGTGAGATATCCTCTTCAAAAGAACATCTCCAGAGGAGGAGCCACTCGTCCTTATGGGCCTCAGAGAAAATTTAGACAGGCTTTGTCATCTGCCCCTCAGATCCGCTTTCTCCTGCAGCGACTGACTCGTCCATGCTCAACACAAGACTAAGTCTGGGGCCACTGTTGGCCTGCCAGATACTTGTTTGGATGGATTATTCCTTGAACTGGGAAAATCTGGTTTCAGAATTATCACTAGAAATTGGAATACACATAGCAATGACCTCTTTTATGTGATGCTCATGCGGTGTGATCTAGTGGGGTGCCGGAGACAATGTCAGATGGATCTCTTCCCAGCTCCGTATTCAGTGATATCGATGCAGAGATCACTTGAAATCTGCCATAGTGAAAGTATTTGTACTACTAAAACTGGAAAAATACAAACAAATCAAGGCTTTTCTTTTCAGAAAGCCAATTGTTAGACACTTACCAGTACATTTCTGTTAATATCTATTAGTCTTTTGCAGTTCTCTTGGTTATTGATTATTATTGTGAGCTTCCATTAAAACACTGAGGGTATTCTAGTGATTCACTTTTAGGGTATAATATAAAGGGATAAAAGTTATGACAAAAGATCTGGGATCCCTCTAGAGTCCTGCCTAAAACACAGAGTATAATCTACTGCAAGAAATATCAAACTTCTATGACCAGGTCCCAAGGGCCAGGAGAATTATGACAATTGGTGCATGCCTGGGGATGGGAAAAACTGCTTGAATACATAGCAACCAGGCTTTTGGATAAGAATTCTGAAAATTACATCAGTAAGTTCTAACAACATGGTAATTGTGGTTTATAAACATTATGAAAAGTATTAATAACCCTTAATAACTCACTTATTAGGAACAGAACCACTGTAGAGGGGGATTCGGGTTCTGCACCTCTCAAAGGCACCTGCCAGAGGGGTGAGCAGAGACTGCAATGCCATCTGATCTCCACTTGCAAGATGCAGGGCTGCCCCTGCTGGGCATCTTGTTGTAATTTTTACAGTGCTGTGGTTTGTGCTAAGGACTTCCCTGACAGTAAATACCCCATGGTCACAGGTAAAAGTAAAGAACTGTAGAATCGGGAGTCATTCACACATAAGAAACACAACAGAAGACTTTCACTTTTCAATCAGAGGGCTCCTCCTAAGACCACCAGGCACCGTGCTGAGGAATCCCAGCCAGGATGGCTCTGTCACTTCAAGTCCTGACACACATTTGCGACTCCCAACACAGTACAGGGGGAGTTGTTGTTTTTGGTTTTGTTTTTGTTTTTTTAAGTAAATCAAAGAAGTAACAGTCAGATACCAACCCAAGATAAACATGTCTGTGGACCAGAAACAGAAGAGATGAGCAGAGGTGGAGCCATACCAAGGGAGCAGGCAGGAAGAGGGAGAGAAAAATCGATAGGTAAACAGAGAGAGACGGACTATGAAATACGTACGTACATAGCTGTGTGAATAGAGATGGTACAGAAGGGAAAACCAAAATTCCAGACAAAATACCAACATGGACTGACAGTCACTGACTTGTTCCAGCACATGGATTCATGTCACCTCTGGCGGCAGGACAGGAAGACAACAAAACCCTGCCTAGTATTAGAAAGCTGTATTGTTGTATGTATGTTCCAATGTGAAGGGTAACCACTCAAAGAGGGGGAATACGATCTTGAGCTTCTAAACAAGCAGAGAAGTCAAAGGGGAAGGTAGGAAAGTTTGTCAGCCATTCAGACGCAGGGAAGGAGTGACAAGGAACAAAGTAAAAGAGTGGCAAAGAGCATGAAATAAGGTGGCAAAAACGAAGTCCAGCCCAAGAGTGCTCACTGTGAAACTTGCTATTAAAAGACAGCATTTGTCTGAATGCATTAAAAATAAAACATCTGTGCTGGTTACAAAAAAGCATACCTAAGACAAAACTACACAGAAGGGGGATACCTGGGTGGCTTAGCTGGTTAAGCATCTGCTTTTGGCTCAGGTCACGATCCCAGGGTCTTGAGATCGAGCCCCACACTGGGCTCCCTGCTCAACAGAGAGTCTGCTTGTCCCTCTCCCCTCGCTCCTCCCCACTGCTCATGCTCTCTCTCTCTCTGTGTCAAATAAATAAATATAATCTTTAAAAAAAACTACATAGAAAGGTATAAAATGAGCTGATAGAAAATATACATATTAGATACTATATTAGATATTAGATATTCATAAATTTTATATAAAATATATATTTATATATTATTCACATAATATTTTTCTTTTTATCATCTCATTTTGCATGTATCTATCTATCATGATAGATGATAGATAGATATAGACAGAAAGACAGACATCAGGCAAACATCTAGCCAAAATAAAGCTAGCATACCAATATTTGGATTAGATAAATAGAAGCTAAGGGAAAAAGCATTAAGAGAGATAATTTGGAATCCCACATAATGATGACTAGAACAATCTATCAGGAAAATATAAAAATCATGAATTTGTATGCAACTAAGAGCAGAGCCAAAAATACATATAAAGCAAAACTAAAAAAAATGACAAGAAGAATTTGGCAAATATATAATCACGGCAGGAGATTTTAACATTTCTAATAGAAACTGACAGATGAAGCAGACCAAAGGTTAGTAAAGATATAGAAGTTTTAAACAACCAAGTTAACAAGGTTGATCTAATGGATATACGGAACCCCGCACTAGCAGAAAACATACCGTCTCCTCAAGTAAATGTGGAATAATTATAGAAACAGACCATGTTCTAGGTCACAGAGGAGGCCTCAAAAAATTCAAAAAATAGCTATCCCATAGGTTATGTTCTCCAACAATAAAGCAATCAAATTAGAAAGAAATAAGATAATCTTCAAAAGAAGAGTCACCACTAGAGTAAGAAGAACAAATGGGCCATGAACTCTGAGAGATGTACATTTAAATCAGGCTCCGCACACGACTGACTGGTGTCCTTGGACAAAGCACTTAACCTCTGCAGGCCTTGGTTTCCCTACATGTCGCATGGGCACAGTAATACCTCTCTCATAAAATTCTCATGCAGATGACATGAGGAAGTAGCTCAAAAGCACCTAGCACAGTGCCTGACAGATGCAAATCCTAGTTTCTGTCCTTTCACATAATTACATGCTCAGTAAACATCGCTTGATTGATAGCTGAATAAATGAATACCATGTACAGATAATATACATTCTTTTGCAACAGAATTTAGACTAGAATTTAATTAATCAACAAGGTTCTATTTGTTAAACAGAGACAAGAAAAGGTATGGCGCATTCGATGTTTTTTATTATCCTCTATTCGAAAAAAAAGAAAAGGTTTTGCCAGGGCCTCTGGAAAGTCTGGTGCTACAACCCTGTTGTCCCTCTCATGTTCATTTCAGATCATGAGGCTCTTTTATCCAGATAAAGAGAACTTCTCTTGTGAAAGAGGAGAAACGTGGAGGACAATGTCTGAGACCTCATTGCCCACAGTGCAGAGAAGAGCAAGCTGCAGGCCCCAGTTTTCAGAGGGGACCCAGCTGAATTCAATGAGCCTGAGTCAGCTAGATATAAGAGAGAATTTTCCAACAAGGGTCACCACTCCATTACATCAGGCAGGGGTTTGTGTGATCTCCTTCCAAGTTTGATGTTTCCAGACATCCTGAACTTGATACAGGCCTTGGGACAAGCTGAGACCCACCCAACTGGCCGCCATGATAGTTAATGAGCTGTGTGCCATGATGTGGCACAAAGACGGCCTCCACCACTCTCTGTAGCCTGGTTAGCTCTCCTTCCCACAAGGTTTTTCAACTTGGGCTTGGGCCAGTTATCTGTTTCATTGCTTCATTTCTATGAGACTCAGAAGAAAGATTTTCTGCTATCTTCATTTTTTCACTGGTGCCAAGGACATATCAATTTAATTGTTAGGGGGAGCATGATGTTCCCGTGGCCACACCAAGGCTTTGATCAAAGAAGAAAACTTTTCCAGATTTTAGATAAAGGTGGCATTGGTGACAAAGCAGACAAGAACAGGATGGACAGTTCAGGAATTCAGCACTGCCAATGGGAAAATAGCATGCGGTTCTAATGCTATGAATGGTCCTTGACTTCATTTTTGCCTGGAAACTACAACATCTTGGTTTTTCCACCCTTGCTTAAAAAAAATTAAACATTTCCAAAGCACACACACACACACAAAAAAATTGGATTAACTAGTGAAAAAATAACCACACTAGCTAGACCAGTCCTTTATGTCATGTACCAAAATAAATTTCAGGTAGATTAAATTTTTAAGGTAAAATTAATATAGGTAAATGCTTTTATAATCTTAGAAGATCTTTATAAGCTTGAGATCAATGCAGAAGCTAAAGGGAAAGACTGACATATTGTAAATATTTGTATGGTTAGAAAAATCATAAATAAGTTTAAGACAACAAACAGGAAAAACAGTTTTAACATAATCTATGACAAAGAGTTAATAGTTCTTAATATATAAAAAGCATATATCCAAAAATAAAAGGAAAATGGGAAATGGGCATGATCAGTCACTTCCCAAAGGAGGAAATACAAGTGACTAGTAAACAGACCTAAGAGAAAAATGCAACTTTAGTATTGAACAAGGAAGTGCAAATTAAAACAATGAAACACAATTTTATTTATTTGTTTGTTTACTTATCTCATTGGTAAGAATTTGAGTGAATAGCCAGCATTACTGAACTCACTGTTGACAACTACATGGGGAAATATCTTAACCAGGTTGTCAAAAGTAAAAACAGTACAATTTCTAGGGGGTTGGGGCAGGGGGAGGGAGATGGAATTGACACAAAACACTAAAATCCTTAAAAATGGACATATTCTTTGATGAAAGAATTTTATTTCTAGGAATTTATTCTGAGGAAATAATCAAACAGAAGTGCAGCTGACCCTTGAACAACACAAGGGTTAGGAGCCCAATCCCCAGGCAGTCAAAACTCCATGTATAACTTGGACTCCCCAAAAACTTAATAGCCTACTGTTGACCTTATTGATACAGTTGACCTTATTGATAAACCATTGATTAACACGTATTTTATATGTTATATGTACTGTAGACTGTATTCTTATAATACAGTAAGCTAGAAAAAAGGTTATGGAGAAAACCATAAGGAAGAGAAAATACATATACAGTACACAACAGTTTTTATCAAAAAATAATCCGCCTGTTAGTGGACCCATGCAATTCAAACCCACGTTGTTCAAGGGTCACATGTACATGGATGTGCCTTTAACTCACCCAGGCTTCTTTGTAATAGCAATAAATCAAAAAATAAATAGCAATAAATCAAAAAATAAATAGCAATAAATCAAAATCAGTAAATAAATCAACCTACATGTCATTCGGTAGTGGACCTTTTAAGTAAATCGTGAAACATACACATGATGAAGCACTTTGTGATGATTGAAAATAAAGTGGTGAAACCAGGTCTACTGACATGCAAAAATGTCCACAATGTACTAAGTGAAAACATGGAGGGAAACAGGATGTGTATAGCCTGACCCATTTCCCCCCAAACTTTTATCTAGTATGTGTATTTGTATATGCTTATAAATGCATGGAGGAGAAAGTCCAAGAGGATAAACAATGAAATTTTCAAAGCTGTGCTCTCTTGGTGGTAGATTACAGGGACTTTTCCCTTTCTTCTTTATGTTTTTCTGATTATCTTTCTTTTTTTTTTTTTACTTTTTTTTTTATGAACATTTTTTACTTTAGGGTTGGAAAAAAATCACAGAGCAATTTATACTGAGGACTATAAAAAGAAGAAAGCAGTTTAACTAGGCAAAGTAACTCTAGGCTTGGAAACTTCTGGGCTTTGCTATAGAATTTAATCCAACCCATGAACTTTAACATCTCTTAGGATATCTCATGGTAACTCAAGAACTGTTTCCTCTTCTTGCTTTCACTGGGCAGCAACTCTGTGCAGATACCCAGTAGGCAGCCTCTCAATTCAGTTCCACTAACAATAATCGGGGCCACCGTCAGCTCCTGTAAGAAGTCACCCTGGGAGCCTCTGGCAGGTGGGGAGAAGCCCGGAGAAGCATCACCCCTTAGTGTCCTTCTCTGAAGGAGATCCAAGATGTTTATCACACCAGTGCTGAAACCAGACTTCTGTTGCCACGGATGGGTCTATGGAAGGCACTCAGAACAGTGCCTGGCACTTTGGAAGTGCTCCGCATTGGTGAATCACGCTCCCCGGGGCTCACTGTCTCCCTGCTTCCAAATGTAAGGAATGCATCAGGGCTTAGCAATGACCACATTCACCCACTAGCTTAGGGTTACTGAAAAAGCTTTTTCTAAGGGAAAGTACTCAAGGGGGATGCTCCCTGGTTCCTATCTCTCCTCCTCTCAGCTATTTGTGGATGGTTAAATAACGTGCGGGTGACCCGGTGAACCAAGGCTGATGATCTGGTGGAGTCAGAACCCAAACCCATCTGGGACTGCCTCCCCTACACCCCTACAACCAACATTTACTCTCTACTCTTGGTAATATGTAAGGTGGTAAACATATATTTCTACCACCTGGCTTACCAGGTGAACAGAGATGGAAATGAACGTGCCCAATGATACATGCATCTAGAATGTATCTGGTCCTGTGCTTGTTTTTGTTCTTTGTGGCACTTTAATGTTTTATCTTGCAGAAGGCATATTTGTGGAATTGCCAAAGATATTTGCCATCCAAAAAGATGATAAGAAGTGAATCTGCAACGGGGGCCAAATTTTCTTTTAAAGACAAAAGCCGCCTCGTACACGCTGCCTGAGTTTCTGAGTAACTTCAGACTCATGAGGCAAGCACCCGCTCATCTCTCATGCCCCTTGTCCCTCTGTCCTTACCAGGGGACATCTTCTGGCACCCCCGTAGGGTCCTCGTTCAGAAACATTGACCCTAAATATCTTGCATATTGCAGCTTAGGCTTCAAAGGAGATTTTGCTTCCTGTTTCGTGTTTTTAAAGAATTAGTGCAAGTTAATGATTACTGCGGGAAACGTTTCTAGTTTGCCTCAATTATGCTGACACCTAATAGTGTTCCATCATATAGTGGCCACGGCTTCTGAAACAAAAATCAGGGCATGTGGTTTAACAATCACGGGTATATTTATGAGGGCAGAATAGTTAGCAAACCAGAAAATCCAGGCCATATGCATGCCATTAGCTATATATAAGGAATGATACGTATGAATAATGTATGAATACGTGGGATGGCTTGTGTCTTTCAGTTGGCCCCTGTACATGAACAGGTTTTGAGGGGTCAACTAATTGAAAGTCACATGTTGATTCTGCTCTCTTTCCAACTGTTTATTTAATTGATGTCGACTCTCTTCCTTAGCTCAGTTAATCTGAAAAAATGATGGATTATCCTGATATTTGCTCTTCTCTAAGACAAATATAAAATTATTTTATGAACCTTAAAGTTTGCTGAGAAACTTATGAGAACTGTTATGTCCATAATCCATTGGTTTGCAAATCATGACTGGAAAAATAGCGCATTAATTTACCAATCGCTGACGGATAAAATCATGATCTGCAGACATATTTTGAAATTATACATATATTTTAATGGAAAATAAATGTCATGGCCCATTTCTCTAAACAAAAGTGCATATTTGCAAAAGAGCAGGAGAGCCTGTCTAGATGTGACCTAAGGAACAACACCTAAAATTACCTACATCACAGGGCTCTTCGGTGGACTCAATGAATTTATATTTGCAACGTGCTTAAAACAGTGCCTGGCACATGCTAAATGCTATATAAATACTGTTCGCAGGGTTGGCTTTAAGATGGAATTGTTAACTTTTCTTTTCAAAAGTCTTTTGAAAAGCCTGTCAGAGGCTTTAGCTAATGTTTATTTTTCATATGAGATCTTTTTTACTTTTTCAATGTAAAATCTATAGATTCATCATCATGGATTAAAATTCATAACCTATTTGTACTTATTTATGGGCATACTTTTTCCCCCTGCAACTGTGCAGTTGATGGCCTGGAACCAAATCCTTGCCTAAACACGATCCGCTGTTCCCTCTTCTCCTGGCCAATATGACCCGTCAGGACATGACAAATATGCATACACAGATATACTGTGTTCCTAAATATGGTCTCTGAGCAAACATGGCAACCATATGAAATCTTGAATACATTAAAATATGTTAAATAAGTTGAGTTAATTACAATACAAACAGGCTCTCCACTGTACTAAATGAGTCACTGATGCTCCCAGATGGTCTGAAAAAAGTCTGATGGAAACTAAGGGAAAACAAGGTATGTCCTTGGATGTTCAGGCTGCTGAGGTGGATGGAACGACAGGGAAGGTATAGTCAGCTTGTTTTGTGCTGGGGGAGACCTGTCTGAGCCTGTCTGATAAGCCAGCAGGGCATGGCCTTCCAGAAAATTCTATTCTATGAAGGCCTAAAAAGTTTTGTGGGAAAGAATTCTTAAGAAAAGGACGTTGAGACAAGCTTGAGCTGGTGGAAAAGCCTAGCATCGTTACCAAGATGTGTCGCCAAACGTTAATCTGTGTCTGAAATTGATTCGGGTGTGTGAGTGTGTGGGTATGAAGGGAAAGTCAGCAGAAGTAAACACTGCAAATGGCACTCGATGGAGCGCTCTAAGACGTGGAGACAGGAGACGCACACACAGCTTTGATATTCTCTAACAAATGAGACAGGAAGAAAGCTGGGTCTCCTTTCCCACCTTTCCACAAAACGTCATCCTTCTGGGAAGTTTGAGGTGGAGGAGGGGTAGCTTCTGGCAGAAGCAGGGGAGGAACCAAGTGGCAGCCTGTGGTGTGCTGGGGCAGTACAGAGAGCAGGCCCACACAGAAGGGTCCAGAAAAAGTGGCTGTGTCCAGCAAAGGGGCTCGAAACAACATGACCTGTGAGGACACAAGGGACCCAACCAGAAGCATTATCAGGGCAAGAAGATCCTGCCTCACCCAGAAAAGCAAGAGCCACAGAGGGGTTGAACAGCAGATCTGAGCAGGCAGAAGAAAGAAGCAGCCAACTTGGACAGTTGAAATTATCGAGTCTGAGGAGCAGAAAGAAGAAAGGATGAAGAAAGTGAACATTCACTGAAAAGTCAACTAATATGCTGAATACACAATAAAACCTGCTCATACATTTAACTATATACTTACAAAGATTTTGTGCAACAGATGTGTTTTTGAAAATAAATAGAATTTTCTAAAATGAAATTTTCAGAGGAGTCACTTTTTTACGGAATTGGTTAAATGATGAATAACATTCTGCAAATGTATTTGTCTGGTGCCTACCACGTATCAGATCTTCTATGTGCTTGGGATGCATAGGTGAACACAACAGGAAGAACATTTCAGTGAGTCAGGTGGGGCAGAGTCATGGGAGTAAGCAGCACACTACTCTACTGTCACCATCTCGAAATTTTGAATAAATTTTGAATAAGAGCAGTCAGATAGCCAGAACTCTGTTCAGGTTCATTCTAGAGCATTCCTTTCCTTTTTTTTTTTTTTTAAGATTTTATTTATTTATTTGACAGAGAGACAGCGTGAGCATGAACAGGGGCAGGAGCAGAGGGAGAAGGAGAAGCAGACTCTGTGCTGAGCATGGAGCCCAGCTTGGGGCTCGATCCCAGGACCCTGAGATCATGAGGTGAGCCAAAATCAAGAGTCGGACGCCCAACTGACTGGGCCACCCAGGCGCCCCTGGAGGATTTCTTAAGAAGCTTACATAAGGGTCTGCTGACTCGGTTTCTAGACCAGGAGTCAGAAAACTTTACTCTGTAAAGGGCCAAACAGTAAATATCTTCAGCTCTGCAGGCCCAGTGTCATCTGTCACATCTCCTCAGTTGGCCGCCATAGTGAGAAAACAGCCAGAGAGGCCAGGCTAGATAAAAGGGCATGGCTGTGACCCTAGGCTACACAGAGCAGCCCCAAGCCAGTTTCCAACCCTGCCCTAGGGCCTGTAACATGGACTCGCCATTGACTATGATATAGTCCCACACGGGGTAAGGCTACATGTCAACCTGTATACGGAATAAATGACAATTTGTCTAGTAGAGACCGCAATTTCAAAACTTATAGCTCATTGCCCTGCAGGATAGTTCCCAGTTTTTTATTAATTTCTCATAGTTCTTTGCCAATGATCCCACCCACTACATACGTGTATATGTAGTAGATACAGGTATGGATATGCGCATAGATGGGAACATCAGTCCCCATATCTGCCTTTGTATCTGCTTTGTCATCCCGCTGGGACCCTCGTTAATTAGCTAATCTTTTACATATGTTTAACTACCTATTTGTATGGAAATAGTGTTTTTTACTTTTTAAATATTGTACTTGATCAACAATCCAGAAGAGAGGTGTGGACAGATACAGAAGGAACGTGGAGTTTTAAGAGGCAACGCTGAGAACAGGATTCTCCCTGAAGTCACTGCAGCTCGCCTCAGTGAGCCTGAATGAATCTGCTCCAACACAGAAATATCACAAGCTGCCTTATTTTTTCCATGAAACCAGCTCCAGGAAGAAGATCTGAAGAGGAATGGCTTCTTCCTTTTTTATACCAATGTTAAGTGATCATCATTAAATTACCACCATACAGGGAAGCTTCATGTGAGAAAGGATCAGCACGCTGGACTCTCCCCATCACTGCCCACTCCCTGCAAGACCTGTTCCTCCGTCCTCGGTCCTCCCAGCCTCTGGGCTCCAAGCCAGGAACCTGGAAGGCAAGGCCTCCCAGCCCCTGCACTGAATTCCTCCATGACTTCTGAGCCACAGAAGAATCTTCCTCCTTAATTCCACTAAGATGGAGCTAGAATTTTTCAAAATGATGGTTTACTCTAAAAACGAAGGAAAACAGAAAGGGAGATCACCCGCGGTGGAATGCTGTCCCACGTCTGTGCTGCTGGCCCAAGCCCCTCAGGCTGTGGTCCATGCACATGTGGCTCAGAAATACAAAGTGCCAGAAGCAAAGCAAGATAGCAGTGGGATGAATGGCTACGTGGTGTCACCTCTCCAGGTGGTTTGTAATGACTCATTAGCATAAAAACAGTGCAGCTTGTGGATTCTGAACCGTTTATTTCGATAAGCTAAGGGGGTAACTACCACTTTGCACAGTGGAGGCAGAGCTGGGAAGAGTCCCGAAAGCTTCCTAAATCCTTGTCCATTTACTCTCCAACCATTAGCCAACAAAAATACACTCATTCATGTTTGAATTCCTTCAAAAAAGAGAAGCCCAACAGTAAATGAATTAGAAGGAAAGAATCTAAACAGTTTGGGGCAGCCTGTTTGCTAACTGAGGGAGAATTTCATTTGAAACTATCTCCATAGCTTTCTGACATGACTGTTTTTAACCAATAAGCAAACAAAAATAAATGAAAACAAAAGATTTTTTTTTAAAGGGACAGAGGCATATTTGTGTTTACCGGCACTCAGAGTTCCTCCGGCGCGGATCTGTGTGAATTAGGAAGTCAGTCGTGACCATTGCTCCGTCCCTGTAAATCCTCCTTCCCCAAAGCCATTCACAAACATAACTGTGAGCTGTCAGTTCTTCATTACTGTGTTCCAGATTTGTAACAACCCAGCTCACTTGCCCTGCTTAAAATGGGTCTTATCTGGATGTTTCTACAAGCTTATCTACAAGTGTTCTTCTTGAGCTGACAGCAGTCCAGAATTCAGGATCAGTGACAAAGACAGTTGAAAATGCAAACTGCAGTATCCTAAGGAGGGAAAAGCTATATACACCTCCCTAACAGTTTGTTAAAATACTATTTGTCTTTGAAATCATTTCTTTCATTAAAAAAATCTTATAGGAGAGGCGTGTGGGTGGTTCAGTCATTAAGCGCCTGCCTTTGGCTCAGGTCATGATCCCAGGGTCCTGGGATCGAGCCCCGCGTCGGGTGCCCTGCTCAGCGGGGAGCCTGCTTCTCCCTCTCCCACTCCCCCTGCTTGTGATCCCTCTCTTGCTGTCTCTCTCTGTCAAATAAATAAATAAAATCTTAAATAAATAAATAAATACATATCCCAGCAACAATCAGGATCAAAAAACAAACATTAAAAAAAAGCTTATATGACATATCAAAAAGGTATATTTTTTAAATGTACATAGATATATTTATATTACTTACCATGTGCATGTATAATATAAAATTCAGTCCACCACAACACACTGTTTATTTCTCATAATCTGAATGCTGTCCATAGCTCTCACCAAAGAGCTAAAATGTGACACATATCCAGGTGCCTGGGTGGCTCAGTCAGTTAAGCATCTGCCTTTGGTTCAGGTCATGATCCCGGCTGGGGTCCTGGGATCGAGCCCCATATCAGGCTCCCTACTTAGCGGGGAGCCTGCTTCTCCCTCTGCTGCTCCCCCCACTCTTGGGCTTACTCTCTCTCTCTCCCAAAAATAAATAAATAAAACCTTTTTAAAAAATGCTTTAAAAAATAAAATAAAATAAATGTGACAAGTATCTACTGTCACCCTTGGCCAATGGTCGTTTCTGTCCCACATTGTGAGTTCCCTTGGCCAGTGAGCACATTCTCTCGCTATCCAGAGTTTTAAGTGTTGTATCATGTGCATTGTTTACTTTCCTGTATGTCCCTGTCTTTCATTTATTTGTATTCTGGTGACTTCCATCCACTCTGGCTGACAAAAGTTGTACAAGTCATTCAAGATGTGAAAATGCAAATTTTATGGCAACTCAAGGAATCTTCGAGAAAACGGTCAAGAAAACTTAAAAAACAGGGTTCCAAAACCTCTTACGGTCTTATCAAGATTTTTCTTATCTAGCTAAAATAAGTTTTAATTTTTATTATACAAGCAAAGCCACAAAATCCTGTAAGCAGATTGCATTCCCAAATCAGATACTCTGAGTCCTGGATCAAAGTAGGAAAAGTTCTTCTGGCATGGGGACTGCAAAGAAAAGTAGCCGTGTGATTGCCAACTACAATTCTAATTTAAGAGGCTTTGCAAGTGTGAAATCACAGAATTTTCCCTTGATCAACTTAATCTGATTACCAAATCCTCACAATCCATGCCTGCTCTGTGATTGCAACCACACCACTGGTGCAGATGGTCCTGGGTAATATCTTTTTGGCATGATGTGTGCACTGGGCTTGCTCACTGAGTTAATCAATAATTGTGCTTTCTTAATAGTTTTAGTTTAATTAAGTGTGGATTTCAGAGCACACTTTCACTTTATATATGTGCACGTGCTAGCAAACCACCCAACCTAAAGAAGTAAATACTACTTTTCCCCTTGCTAACAGCTTATTGTGACTTAATGCACCAAACACAGTTTACACAGAAAAACATATCTATGCATTAAATTTTTATTAAAAATTCATTAAAAATGGGGTGGATGCCTGGGTAGCTCAGTCGGTTAAGCATCAGACTCTTAGTTTCAGGTCAGGTCATGATCTCAGCGTCGTGGGATCAAGCCCCTCCTGAGGCTCTGGGTAGGGTGTGGAGCCTACTTGGGATTCTCTCTCTCTCCCTCTCCTCTGCTTCTCCTTCCCCCCTCACAAGCAAGCACGCATACTCTCTCTCTGTCTCTCTAAAAAAAAAAAAAAAATGCACATAAAAGTAGTGAATAAGGAGTCAGTATTATAATTTGCTCAAGTTTTGTTTGTCCCTCTTTGATGAAGAAAACAAGACAATAAACATTTCCCATTCACTTCTGGATAGGAACAGGTCAGCCAGCACAGCCTGGTTATTAAAGGATTAATTGACTAGCCTGTTCATTTAGATAGTCTCTCAAGGTCATTAACAATTTCCATTTGACATTAACAATATTCCCCCTTTTCTCTGACCTCACTTTGTGGGTCTTCTCTGAAGCACCAGACACTTCTTGAATCTCCCTTCTCCAGATCCTTCCCGGACTGCAGTATTCCGGTTCCCTTCCAACATCTCTGTCTCCTCCTGTCTCCTCCTCAGGCCTTCATGAAATCCCCTTCTTCTACTGACATCTTGAATCCAGATGATCCCTGAAAGAGAGTGCATTAATGGCAATGATCATTCACTGCCCCCATATTCATTCTCTGCCATGTGTCTTTGAAGTTCTTCCCACTGAAGAAGGGGAGTATATTTCCCTGATCCTCAGCTTTGGGTTGAAGCATGTGCCTTGTTTGGACAAATGGAAGGTTAGTGCATAACAAGATCGAATGTTTCTTGGGTGATTGGACTTGCCCTCCCGTCGTGCCTCTGTAATAATATTGTCAAGAGAAGAACATGCCCAGGCTAGCCCACTGGTCCCAGGAGAGTCAGTCTGCTGGTGCCAAAAGAAGGATAAGAGACCCTCAAAGCAGAGTCCAGCCAGGGTCAGCTGAATGCTGATCCATGGAGAATAAATGATTGATGCCATAGCCACTGGGTCTTGGGATGATTTGTTATGCAGCACTGTTGGGGGCACAGTTTAACTGCTGAAATCCCTGAGATTCTGTTGTCCTCCCTTACCAAATGTGACTTATTCCTGATAGCCTAGGGGCTAAGCTGACCTATCATCTGATAATAATAGATGATCATAAATAAGTAAGAAAATACAATGACAAATAATATAATCACTAATATAAGTTAAAATAAGTAAATGACAAAACAAGTAATAATAAATGATAAATAAGAGTTACCATTTTTAAAGCTCCTAGTATGTTTCAAGGGCCACGATAAGAGCTTTACATGTGCTATGTCCAAAACTCATGATTTTCCAGAAAGAGGAGATATGACTATGCTCAATTATAAAAGTGTAAACTGAGTCTCAGAGAGGTAAAGTGATGTGCCTAAGCCCTCAAAGTAAGGAAACGGTATCCAGCATTTGTACCAGATCTGTTTTCTACACAGCAAGGCAAACCAAATAGCACTCATTCCCTGAATTCAACCAAAGCAGTTTTACCTTTTTCTGCTTTCTATGTTGGTATTTCACGTGCTTGATTTTTTTTAACCTAGGCGTTCTATTACTAAAAAGAAAAGTTTGGAAAGCAATGATCTCAGGTCTTGTGACCTCTCACCAGCAGCCAACCATATACTGAGAGAGCAACACAACAGAGACAACATCCCTTTGAGCAAAAGCCCTGTACCCGCACAGACCCAGCCCACCCTGACAAATCCAGCGGACCTCATGGCAGCCTGAGATTATGGAAGGACATCTTGGAACATCTTGGAAATGGAAATTTATTTGTCCCCAGAATGAGAGGACTCACTCTTTGGGGTCTCTAACAACTTTGTCCACACCACTAGTCTCCTAAGCCAGTACAATGCACTCCCAAGAAGGATACCTCCTCCCGGGATTTCTCCAGTGAGGGAGAGAACAAGGTGGGCCTGCAACTTCCCCAGTATTCCAGAACTCTGCTGAGACGCCCACTTCTGTCTTGCCTCATGCAAAATAGTGGGGGAACTGGCATGGCTAGATCACCAAGGACAGCTAAGAAGCAAAAATAAATAAATAAAAGGGGAGGCAATAACAAAAGAATGTGGGGAAAACCCAAATAAATGGACGTTAAATAACACACTCTTGAACAACCATTGGGCCAAAGAAGAACTCAAAAGAGAAATTTAAAACTACTGAAGACAAATGAAAATGAAAACACAACATAGCAAAACTTATGGGACTGAGCAAAAGCAGTATTAAAAGGGAAGTTTATAGTGATACATGCCTTCATTAAAAAACAAGAAATATCTCAAATAAACAACCTAACTTTATGCCTCAAGGAACTCGAAATGAACAAAATAAGCCCAAAGTTTGCAGAAGAAAGGGTGATAAAGATTAGAGCAGAAATAAATGAAATAGAGAATTTTTTTTAAAAAAAGAAAAAATTGATAAAACTAAGAATTGAGGGTGCCTGGGTGGCTCAGTCGTTAAGCTTCTGCCTTCGGCTCAGGTCATGATCCCAGGGTCCTGGGATCGAGTCCCACATCGGGCTCCCTGCTTGGCGGGAAGCCTGCTTCTTCCTCTCCCACTCTCCCTGCTTGTGTTCCCTCTCTCGCTGTCTCTTTCTCTGTTAAAAAAATAAATAAAAAATCTTAAAAAAAAAAAACTAAGAACTGGTTTTTGAAAACACAAACAAAATCAACAAACCCTTAGCTAGACTAAGTTAAAAAGAAAGAAGATTTGAATAAATAAAATCCACAGGGAAAAAGAAGACATTACAACTGATGCCACAGAAATAAAAAAGATCATAAGGTCCTATTATGAACAACTGTACACAAACAGATTAAACAATTTAAAAGAAATGGAAAAATTCCTAGAAACATACAACCTACCAAAACTGAATCAAGAAGAAAGTGAAAGCCTGATATACCCATAACAAATATGGAGATTGAAAGAATAATCAAAAACCTAACAAAGAAAAACCCAAAACCAAATGGCTTCACAGGTGAATTCTTCCATACATTTAAGAATTAATACCAATCTTTCTTAAACTCTTCCAAAAAATAAGAACGAACATTCCCAAACTCATTTTATGAGTCCAGCATCACTCTGACAACAAAGTCACACAAAGACACCACAAGAAGAGAAAACTACAAGCCAATATCCCTGAGGAACAGAGAGGCAAAAATCTTCTACAAAATATTAACAAACCAAATTCAATAGCACATGAAAAAGATCATGCACTGTGACCAAGTGGGATTTATCCTAGGATGCAAGATTGGCTCAACATGCCACTAGATCAAGAAATATAATACACCATATTAACAGAATGAAAGACAAAATTATATCATTTTAATATAGCAAAAAAAAGCATTTGACACAATGCAGAACCCTCTTTTATGATAACAACTCTCAACAAATTAGGTATAAAAGGAACTTACCTCAACACAATAAAGGCCATAAACAAGCCTACAAATAACATCATGCTCAATGGTGAAAAACTGATAGCTTTTTTCCTAAGGTCTAGAAAGATCTGGAACAAAGCAAGGATGCCTACTCTTGCCACTTCTATTCAACATAGCCCTGGAAGTCCTAGCCAGAGCAATAGGCAAAGAAGAGAAATAAAAGACATCCAAATGGAAAAAAAGTACAATTATCTCTGTTTGCAGATGATATGAACTTATATGTAGAAAACCCTGAAGACTCTATGCCCCCCCCAAAAAAACACTGTTAGACATAATAAACAAATTCAGTAAAGTTGCAGAATTGAAAATCAACATATAAAAATCAGTTGCATGGGATGGCAACTGATGTGGGTAGCACAGTCGGTTAGCATCTGGCTCTTGGTTTTGGCTCAGGTTGTCATCTCAGGGTCCTGAGAGATCGAGCCCTGTGTCAAACTCCATGCTCCACACAGTCTGCTTGGGATTCTCTCTCCCTCTCCCTCTTCCCCCCTTCCCCATCCCACAAACACACTCTCTCTCTCTAAAATAAATAAATAAATCTTTTTAAAAAATTGGTTGCATTTCTATACACTAACAACAAACTAACTAAAAAGAAAATTAAGAAAACACTCACGTTTACAGTAGCACCAAAAAGAAAACTATAAAACACTGATTTAAAAAATTAAATAAAAGGGAATCTATCCATTCATGGATTGGAAGAGTTGATATTGTTCAAATGGCCATACTACCCAAAATGACCTACAGATTCAACACAACCCTTATCAAAATCCCAGATATTTTCTACAGAAATAGAAAAAACAATCCTAAAAGTCATTTGGAACTACAAAAGATCCCAACTATCCAAAGCAATTTTGAGCAAGAGCAATGCTAGAGGACATTTCCTGATTTCAAAATATATTACAAAGCTACAGTAATCAAAACAGTATAATACTGGCATAAGAATAGACACCTATCAGTGGAACAAAATAGCCCAGAAATAAACCCATTCTTATACAGTAAAATTATCTTCAACAAGAGTGCTAAGAATACACAATGGGGAAATGATAGCCTCTTCAATAAAGTGTTGGGAAAACTGGATATCCACATATTTTAAAAAAATAAAATTATATTGTTATCTTACACTATACACCAAAATTAACTCAAAATGATTAAAGACTAAAATGTAAGATCTAAAATATTAAAACTACTAGAAGAAAACATAGGCAAAAAGCCTCTTGACATTGGTCTCAGCAATGATTTCTTGAGTATGACACCAAAAGCAGGGACAACAAAAGCAAAAATAAACAAGTGGACAACATCAAACCAAAAAGCTTCTGTACAGCAAAGGAAATAATCAAAAGAGTGAAGAGGCAACCTACAGAATGGAAGAAAATATTTGCAAACCATACATCTGATAAGAGATTAATATCCAAAATATATGGAGAACCCCTAAAACTTAATAGCAAAAAAGCAACCTGATTTTAAAGTAGGTAAAGGACTTAATAGACATTTCTCCAAAGAAGACATACAAATGGCCAACAGGTATAAGAAAAGATGCTCAACTTCAATAATCACTAGGCAAATGCAAGTCAAAACCGCAATTACATGATATCATCTCACACCTGTTAGGATGGTTAGTTCAAAACAACAAAAGACAACCATTGCTGGAGAGATTATGGAGAAATCAGAACCCTTGTGCACTGTTGGTGGGAACGTAAAATGGTGCAGCCATCATGGAAAACAGAAGGAATTTTATCAAAAAATTAAAAAGAGAAATATCACATGACCCAGCAATTCCATTTCTGGGTATATACCCAAAAGAACTGAAATCAGGATCTATCTGCACTCCCATGTTCATGACAGCATTATTTACAATAGTCAAGATATGGAAACTATCCATATGTCCACCGCCAGATAAGTGGATAAGGAAAACGTGGTCTATACATATAATGGAATATTAGTAGCCTTAAAAAAGAAGGAAATCCTACCATTTGCAACAACACAGATGGACTTGGAAGACATTATGCTAAGTGAAATAAGTCAGTCATAAAAGGACAAATACTGCATGACTTCTCTTATATGAGGCTTCTAAAATTGTCAAATGCATAGATGTAGACAGCAGAATGCAGGCTACCAAGATATAGGGGGGAAGGGGAACAGGGGAGCTGTTGTTCAATGGGTACAAAGTTACAGTTATACAAGATGAGTAAATTCCAGAGATCTACTGTAAAACATAGTGCCTACTGTTAACAATAAGGTATTATGGCACTTAAAAATGTGTTAAGAGGCTAGATCTCATGTTAAGTGTTCTTACTGCAAAAAAAAAAAAAAAAAAGAAAATATTTGCAACATTTATGACTGATAAAAAGCCAATTTCCTTAAGTTTATTTTTAAAAGTTCATATAGGGGCACCTGGGTGACTGTCAGTTAAGCATCCGACTCTTGACTTCAGCTCAGGTCATGATCTCAGGGTCATGAGATCAAGCCCCACACTGGGCTCCACACTGGGCATGGAGCCTGCTTAAAATTGTCTCTCTCCCTCTCCCTCTGCCCCTACACCCCCCTCTAAAATTAAAAAAAAAAAAGTTCATATAGTTAAATAAGTAAAAAGAAAACAAAACTTGGGTGCCTGGGTGGCTCAGTTGGTTAAGTGACTGCCTTCGGCTCAGGTCATGATCCTGGAGTCCCAGGATCGAGTCCCTCATCAGGCTCCCTGCTTAGCAGGGAGTCGCTTCTCCCTCTGACCCTCACCCCTCTAATGCTCTCTCTCTCTCTCTCATTCTCTCTCTCAAATAAAAAAAAATCTTTAGAAAACAAAACTTGATTAGAAATATTAAGAAAATAAAGTCAAATACTCAAAAGAATTTAAAAAAGAAAACAAAAAGAAAAAGAAAATCAGGAGGACCACTGCAGAGAGTCAGATAACTGTACCATCCACTGTTCAGGAAGCTAAAGCAACTGCTGCTAATTATTGACTCTACCAAATCCCTGAGACTGGTGAACGTCAGGGGAATCCAGAGGCTGCTGCCCAATCTCACATCTGGGGAAGCCATCGCTGCCAGAGGAGAAGAACGAAGCTTCTATCTTCCATTTTTCAAATCCATGCAAATGCATCTCAGAAGCAGAACTTAAGTGGTTTCCAGAATGTTGGGGGCATGGCATATTCCAGGCTCCCAACCCTTGTATACAGTGACACCTGAAAGCAGAGTCAGTCAGAGATAAGGGTTCAAGTGCAGGGAGTTTGGGAAATACATTCATTTTGTGTTGCTGCTCCATCAAATTACCGTGAACTCAGGGGCTCACAAAACACAAATTTATCTTATAATTCTGAAGGTCAGAAGTCTGAAGTGAGTGTTATGGGGTATAATAGAATTGTGCCTCCCTCCCCCAAAAATATGTTGAAGTCCTAACCTGCAGTACCTTAGAATGTGATCCTTATTTGGAAATAGGGCTTTACAGAGGTAATCAAGTTGAAATGTGGTCATTCAGGTGGACCTTAATCATTATAAACACTGTTTTTATAAAAAGGGAGAACTTGAATACAGACAAATATGCACAGAAAGAAGACCACGTGATCACACACAGGAGCAGATAGCCACGTGACTGGGAGGACACAGGTAAAACCCAAGGAACGTCAAGGACTGCCGGCAAACACCAAGCAGCTGGAAGAGGCAAGGAAGGGTTCTCCCCTAGAGCTGTCAGAGAGCATAGCCCTGGAAACACTTTAATTTTGTACCTGCAGCCTCCAGAATAGTGAGACAATGGATTCATGTTGTTTCAGGTCACCTAGTTTGTAAAATTTTGTTACAGCAGCCGAAGGAAACTAATACATGGGGCTCAAATCAAGGTGGTGTCAGTAGTGCTGCATTCCCTCTGGAAAATCTAGGGAAGAATCCATCCTTTTCCTTTTCCAAGTTCTAGAGGCTTCCTGCATTCCTTGGCTCATGGCCACATCACTCACGTCTCTGCTTTCATTGTCACATCTCTTTCTCTCACTCTCCTGCCTCCCTCTTGTAAGGACCCTTGTGACTACCTTTGTCCTCCCTGGATAACCCAGGATCTTTAACTTAAAATCACATCTGCAAAAGTCCTCTGCCATATTCATAGGTTCCAGTAAGAGTCACAGGTACCTGGAATTAGGACATGGACATACATGGGGACCGTTATTCTGCCTACCACAGGAGGAGATCCCAGGAAGCAGGCATGGGAGCAAGGGCAGAGAGACAGAAAGGAAGAAAAGCCCAAGTAAGAGTGTATCCGCAAAGTTATACCTGGGAGCAACAGGGCACCAATTCTGCCAGGTCCTCCTCCCGATTCGCCTCCCAAATGCCCCTAGAATTGCCTACCTGAGCTATGGGGATCTGGGACACTTACTCCCTGGCCTCCTCCCCAATTTGATTGAGGGCTGTGTCTGGGAATATCAGCCTCACTTCCAGGCTGCATTTTTATGCTGGCTGAGGAGGCTGCCAGGACATCAGAGAAAGCCCTGGGCATGTTCTTGAAGTGGGACGTTATCGAACTCATCCGGAAACTATTCACTGAAACTATGGATGAAATCAAAGATGGGCCAAGGGGAAGTGATGCGGGACACAAGAGGCATCTGCTACAAAGTGAGTGCTTGATGCTGCTTGCCAAAAATCCACATACTATCCAGCACGCATATCCCTGGTAACCGCTTAGAATTTGAGATTTGATTTTAAGTAACAACAAGCCTATTTCTAATCTGCTACCCCAAAACTTGTGTGTTTCTCGTTCAATAGTTAAGCTTGGGGAGTTGTTACCTAACATGGCTGTCTTGTTGAAGGCACAGAGCAAGGCTTGCCATGGGCTAAGGGGCAAAGTCGCTTCTGTTAAGATGGATATTACTAGTGTCAATCATCAGGCAGTAAGCAGGTCAGAGAACAGGGTTTTGTAAGGAGTCCAGGAAAGGATCACAGAGGCAGGGAGACTAGCTCTGGGCCACTGGCAAATGGAAAGGATTTGCCCGGTAGACCAGAATGTCATTCCAAGTAAGATGATGTGATGGTGAAAAGTATATTTCACTTCCTACAAAATCCTGGTTTATTGAAACCAGGAGCAGAATATGGACCAGATGAGAAGAAGAGCTAGATTTTTCTGGGGACTCAATATTGTCATGCATCATGTCCCCACCCCATCTCCCTTCTGATGCAGGGAGCTGGTGAATGAGCTCTCTGGGATGACACTAGGCTGTTCTTCTCCCATTTTCCAGCAGTATTGGGGAGAAAATGCACCAAATCTCTGTGATAAACTAGCTGGCAGGAAAACTTGTCAAAACATCCAAAGGCTGAGCAAAAAGGTCAGGAGCTTCTGGACACACCCAGAAAAATAAAGAGCTTTGGATCTTGGGTGAAATCAGGAGAAAAAAAGGATCCACAGCATCTGAGCGGAAAAACCTCCAAGGAGAGCTGTAAAATCTGGAGGAGGAAGAGAGAGAGAGACAGAGAGAGAGAGTGAGAGAGAGAGAAATGCTTTCTGGAATCTTGTGGAACTGTCTCAGCAAGAGTGTGAGGCATGATGTACACCTCTCCTCCCTTTATAGTGAGGAAACTAAACAAAACAAAGCAGAACAAAACACCAAAAGACTCCCCCAAACAAAAAAATTACCTTGACTTAGAAAAGTAATGCTCCTGGATCACCCCGACCTCTGTCAATACCATGGTTGGGCAAAGAAACAGTGAATTTTAAACAAAGAGACATGTCAGAGTCCATGTTTTTAAAGTCGTCGCTCTACTCCAAATACTGTGGACTTCACAAAAATCTATTTACATTCGACTCTACCTTACGCTGTGCTGTGCTATCCTAGAAAGCATAAAACAGCACAGCATCAGCTAGAAGAGAATGCAAATAGTGTTGTTTGCGTGTGTGTGTTTGTGGGAGTCTTTTGGTGTTTTGGTCTGCTTTGTTTTGTCTCTCCCAACCCTCTTTATTCTGAGAGTTTGATCATTTCCCCAGCTAGATCAGGATAGACAGCAAGTCCTCCATCCTCTCCACACTGCACCCGAGAACCCTGCTCTCCAGTATGGTGGGGAGGAAAAACACAGGATTTTCAGTCTAACACTCCCAGGTTAGAATCCTAGCCCCATCGTTGTTAGTTACATGACTTGTGCAAGCTACTCAAACTTTCTGTGTCTCAGTGTCCTAAATGTAAAGGGAGGAGAGGTGTCCACAATACCTCACATTGTTGCTGAGACAGTTCCATAAGATTTTATATATAAATATATCTCTCTCATAAGCCTCAGCACAAAGCAGACACTCTAAATGTCAACTTCCTTCTTCCCACTCTTTATCCTCCAGCTTCCCATCCCCCTCGCACCACAGACAGTTTGCGATACACTATTTAAAACTGTCCACTTCTGCAGAGCAAGGAGAAATGGCTATTCTCTGGAGGAATAAAAGCTCTGACCCTCCCTGACATAACGTCCAGAAAGGTCTTATTACATCATATACTTCAGTTACCGCATCGTCAAAGCATTCTGTATTCATCATCATTACAACTAACATATTTTAAGACTTTGTGGCAAGAATTATCCTAAAGTACCCTATACCTAACTACTCACTTAATACAACAACCCTATGAAATATGTATTATTATATTTACAGATAAGAAATTAAGGCTCAAACGTCATACAGCTGGAATCAGGCGTACAGGTAATGTGACTACAGAGCCCCCACTCGTAATGACCATGCTAACCCCCGTGTATCTACAACATTCTGGGAGCCAGGGAAGATGTGTCTTTAGTGAGTCACAGAAAGAAATTAACCTTGTTTCGAGTAGCTCAGGCCTGCTATACCTAGCTACTCCACAACGCTGCCACTGGCCACGGACACAGCAATGGCCAACACACAACATGGGGTTTAAGTCAAATCAAAGGGAAAATATTGTTAGCATTAATATGTCTTTTACATTTGCCCGGAGAACCAAATAATGTGGTACATAAGCACATTCCCTGGGAATCAGAAAAACAAGTTAGAGAAGGAACAAAACAGCAGGTTGGAGCTTGAACCCAGCTTCTGGAGCTAGACTACAGTTATCTTAGTAACTGTGGGGAAAGAACAGTCAAAATGAAAATAAAAGAAATAAAATCTAGTAGTGTCTAGGAACTTACAGTTGACTAAAGAGTTGTTCTGGTTATTTACTGCTATATAATGAACTACCCCTAAACTCAATAGTTTAAGTGGCAACCATTTTATGACACCATATGATTTTGTGGGTCAGGAATTAGGGCAGGGTACGGCTGGGTGATTCCTCATGCCATGTGCCATATTACTCGGTGGTATACAGCTGGTGACAGGCTGGTCTGGAGGCCTAGAAAACTGACTATACATTTGAACTTGGGTTTGTTATATGATTCATATTTTCTAGGACAATTTCTCCTTTCCTTATGCTCTTTGATAAGGTTTATTCAGACGATGTCGACCTATCTCAACTAACCTTAAGAGAACAGAGGAAGGGGTGCCTGGGTGGCTCAGTCAGTTAAGCATCTGCCTTCAGCTCGGGTCATGATCCTAGGATCCTGGGACTGCTCCCCCCCCCCATGGGACTCCCTGCTCAGCAGGGAGTCTGCTTCTCCCTCTGCCTCTGCCCCACCCCCCCACCTGTGCTCTCGCGTGTGTGCATTCCCTCTTTCTCTCAGATAGATAAATAAAATCTTAAAAAAAAAAAAAGAAAAAACAGAGGAAAAAGACCTGACCTTGAAAAGGAAATATATTCCTTGGAGGCTGAATGTGGTGGCAGCAGGAGAAATGAGGATGAGAGAAATGAAGCTGGGGAGCAAATGTCTGCTGCCTGTCTGCCACGGCCTTCCGGAAAGGATCTTTCCGAAGCGTTCTGCACAGAAACCACAGCCCAGCTGGTGAGGGTGGGAGATGGCTTGCTTGAGCAAGGGGGTGTCCCCTAGCACATGTTGCACTTAATGGACATTCCCCTCTTGATGAGTCTGTTCAGTGACATTCTATCCGAGTACTAGCAGCCTCTCAGGTCTGTCAGTCACACAGGCATGAAAGTAGCCCCTGGCCATCTGCCCTCACCAAGTAACACGTAACACCAACAAGGAGAAAGGATAGCTGGTTTCATTTAGTGAGTTCCCAAAGTGCTTCTCCGGGCAAATGGGCAATGAGGGTGGAAAACTGTGAAGGCTATATAATTATTTTAGTGCCATCCACTTGGGAGTTGCTCTGCCATGAATTACAAACCTTTCGAAGACTAAAGATAGGACCAGGAAACATAAAGACTCATGGACGCTGGAACACACAGCCCAGGAACAAGAACCTCTGTGAAGCTCCTTACTTGGCTCACTCTTGACTCCATATTCCCTCAGCACATTGTGACCAGAGCCTGCGCTGTGGGTTCTGACATGTACTTGGCAGAAGTCATACAAACGCTCTCTTGCTAGTTGTTTCCACTGTTTTTGATGTGAACACTGTGGTAAATTGGAGATGGCCACACATTTTTCCCTCTTCCTGCCATGGAGAGGTGGAGTCCAATTCTCTTCCACTTAAATCTGGTCTGACCTTGATGACTTGGTTTTATGATGATTGGATTTTCTTCTCTTTTCTTTTCATTTTAACTGTTTTTTCCCCACACTTACCTTCACGCTTATCCACCAAATACCTTGCTATACCCCAAAGATAAACCTAATTAAGGTTTCTGGAATAAGTATATTTTCATCTATCTCTTCCTGTTTCATTAAACATCTAGGAAGAGTCCTCATTTTTATAGTGAACAAATTCACTTTAGTTAGCAAAAAAAAAAATCTGATTTAATTTGCCAATTTCCTGTATTATATTTTATACATCCTATCTCTATATTTTAGAGATGATCAGTGTAAAAGTTCATGGGTTTAATATTTCCATTATCATCTTCACAATGACTTCTTACAAAAAGGAAATGTGACTTTTATATACATTCTACTTCATTTACATTATTTGGGCCCACTTGAGAGCCAAGTCTGAGAGATGACCATGATACAAAAAAGGTAGAAATTAGCAACAGAAGGATAGCGAATGTGGCCAAAGTAGTGTGCTATGGGGAACTTAATAAGATTTCCCCTGGGCCCAATATTTAGACCACTACTCAGCACACTGTAAGCACTAAGTAAATGTTCGCTACTATTGGTATTAAAGACATATATAATTTTCAAACCCAGTTTTAGATCAGCAGGAGATAGCTAATCCTACTCTGCTGAGTTCAAAAATTCAGAGCCAAAATGCCGAGAAACGTAATGTTTTTCTAAGCCTGTGCCACCTCATCAGAAAATAGGTAATGATTCTGCTAGACTTTTTGAATCATTATAAGTAGTATGAGTATCCCCTTGTAAGCCCCAGCTGGGAATGACTAATGTAGACACAGTCTTTTATTTACAAATGAGGAAACCAAGTTCCAAAGAAGAGTTAGCAATTTGCCCCAGACTACACTGCTGGACCCAGAGCCCACGACTCCTAATTTTCCATCCCGGACACTGTCCATTCATGCTACCAATCCTGAAACAAACCAAAATGAATCTGTTGTTTAGAAAACAGAAAAAGGGACAAGGCAGGTATGGGAAGGGAGGTTCTCCTGAACTCTGCTGTTTTGTCTTATAGATAATGGCAGAGTAGCAAAATAGACTTTGTACTTGACTTTTACAGTGTACTATCAAGAGCTCAGGGTATACATTTTAGGAGTTTTAGGAACCTTCTATAGGATTTCTTCCAGCTGTGCCCTCAGACATCCAGAAAATACTTGAGGCCTGAGTCTCATGAACTTCTATTGCAGTAAATGTAATTTATGAAGAGGAAATATTACCTTGTATCTTATACAGGTCATATCTTAGTCCCTAGATCTAGGCATAGCACCAACGTATTTCCATCCCCTAGCTACAGTGTTGTGCTCCTAAAGCATCAAGATTTACAATCATATTATTGTACATTCAAATGATCTATTCGCAAATATGCAGTGAGGTTTTTTTCCCCCAAAATCATTCCTCAAACAAGTAGACCCTGTATTCTAGGCCTTATAAATTCTCTGAGATCATGGAGGTACTCCTTCAGTTGCCTCATTTTTGGCAAAGCTACATTAGCCTGAACAATTTCAATCAGTGATGGTTAAGCTGATTAGAGAAATTGCCTCATGAATTTTTTTTTTTAAAAAGGGGAAGGATGTATATTAGTCAGTATACGGTAGGCTACGCTGCAGTGACATTAACCCTAAAATCTCAGATGCTTAAAACATAAAAATGTACTGTCACTCCCACAAATACCACTATGGGCCTGGGGTGACATTTCAAGTGGTCCTTCCAGTGGTGACTTCTCTTTAATCTTACGGCTTTGTCCTCCAGCACAGGCTTTCTTAATTGCCAAAACAGGGGAGAGAAAGTTGGAATACCATGCAGGGGTTTCTCACTGTCTCAGACAAAAGCAACACATGTGTTTCCACTCATATTTAATTGGCCAGAATTGCCTGACTGCAAGGGGTAGTGTGTTCAGGAAAAATGAATATGAAAAAAAGATCCAGTAAGTGCAATGCATACTCTTTCACAGGAGATAAATGGTTAATACATATTTAGTAATTATATGACCTCACAATTGCAAGAATTGAAGGTTATTATTTAAAAGCTTCCTAAAAATCACTTCAAAAAGCAATACACTGGAGGTTGGAACAACTAGATACTCATCTGGAGGAAAAAGAAGTCTCAAAAGCATACACAAAAATGAAGTTGGTATGGGTCATAGAGCTAAATTAAAACCTAGGGATGCCTGGGTGGCTCAGTCGGCTAAGCATCTGCCTTCAGCTCAGGTCATGATCCCAGGGTCCTGGGATCCATGCTCAGTGGGAAGCCTGCTTCTCCCTCTCTCTGCCACTCCCTCTGCTTGTGTTCACTCTCTGTCTCTCTCTGACAAAATAAATAAATAGAATCTCTAAAAAAATAAAAGTTAAAAGTACAAAAGTTTTAGAAGAAAAATATGAGAAAATCTTCAAACTTAGGGTAGACAGAGATTTCTTTAAAAAGCACAAATTACAAAAGAAAATACTGATAAATTGTACTTTATCAAAATTTAAAAGTTTTGCTCTATAAGACACTTCTAAGAAAATAAAAAAGCACTATATTGTACATATACTACAACACTGTATGTCAACTAAACTGGAATTAAAATAAAAAATTTAATAACAGATAAAAGTAAACATAATTTTTAAAGAAAATAAAAGGCAAATCAGAATCAGTGGAATATTTAATATATCTATAATGAGTATATATGAATATGTATATTACAATTCATTGATAATAAAACATAGTCCAATTTATTTTGGTGGGCAAAAGATCTGAATAGATACTTTCAAAGAAGACAAGCCAATAGTCAAAATAGATGCTCAACAGCATTAGTCATGAGGAAGTGCAAATCAAAACCCGAATGAAGACATGAAACCATAAAACTCCTAGAAGTAAACATAGGGAGAAAGCTCTTTGACATTGATCTTGGAATGATTTTCAGGGGGCATGACACCAAAAGCACAAGCAACAAAAGCAAAGATAAACAAGTGAACAGTATCAAACTAAAAAGCTTCTGCACAGCAAAGGAAACAATCAACAAAAGGAAGAGGCAACCTACAGAATGGGAGAAATAATTTGAAAACCACGTATCTGTTAAGAGATTAATACCTAAACTATATAAGGAACTTCAAAAACTCAGTAGCCAAGAAATAAATAAATGAGCAAAGGACATGAATAGACATTTTCTCCCTGCCAAAAAGACAGACAAAGGGCTAACAGGTATATAAAAAAATGCTCAACTTAACTAACAATCACAGAAATGCAAATCAAAACCACAATGAACTCTTACCTCACACCTGTTGGGATGGCTATTATCAAAGAGACAACAGATAACAAGTGTTGGTGAAGTAATAGAGAAAAGGCCTCGTACAGTGTTGGTGGGAATGTAAATGAGTACAGCCATTATGGAAAACAGTATGGAAGTTCCTCCAAAAATTAAAGCTAGAACTACCATATGATTCAGTAATCCCATTTCTGGGTATCGTAGATGGGAACCCAGCTGATTTCATGTAAGAGGTTGTTTTGCTGCCCAAACAGAATTGCCGTGGGATTTCGTCAAGTAGCCAATTCAAAGCTGTGCATTGAAATTACAATTCCATTTAGCATAAACATTTATAATACATGCAATCTCAGAAAACTATTGTGTGAAACTATTGGTACCTCTTTCATTTGTGCAGCACATTAAAGGAAAAGTGGCTTGCTTTTACAAATCACTCCCATATCTGAGTTGAGGACAGTTTCACTACCCCCAAGGAGAGATTAAATTCGTCTGTCCAGCTGGCAAGACTAAAAGGCCAATTGAGTACGTAACTCAGCATCCCTAATGCCAAGCCACTGAACTAGCTAAAGGGGAATGTGTTTAACATTTGCTAAAAACCAAATCCAATTCATTTATCATGTGGACCATCAGGGTGTTAGGACCCCTCCAACCAGCTCCTTTAAACCTTTCCTAATTAGATATTGTTAGGGAAAGTTCTGCTTATTAGAAATGGAGAACCACAGTATCTACCCCCAATCTACTGAATTATATGAGAACTTAATGTTCTCACATTTAGAGAGACTCGTTTAGATAAGCTAAAGTTGTCAGTGGGATGGAAAAGGGAAATGGACACAGGACAATTAAGGAGGTTGAATTCCCAAGGTTTGGTTTTGATGGGATATGGGAGAAAGTGAAGTCAAAGACAGCATCTGGATTTCTGGCTTGGATGACTGAGTGCCATTTAACAAGACTGGGGACACCAAGGGAGGACCAGATCTTCTTACGAGTTCCTCTTCTGCTTCCACCTACTCTTCTCATCCCTTAAATGTGTTGTTCCCTGGGGTTCTTTATTTGACCTGTGTTGCTTCTCTTTGGACACATCTGATCTCAACTGCTTCAACCCTCCCCCATGCACATCAACAACCTGCTCAAGGTCCCAAAGACATATCTAAGTTAGTTTATCATCTTTTTCTCAAAACCTACTCTGCTTCAATTTTTCAGGTAATAGAATTCAATCTCTTATCTACCTATGCATTAAGAGGAGAGGTCTAGAAGTCACCAGAGAGTTTAGCCTCTCCCTTACACCCACATGAAGTCAGTCACCAAACCCTAGTTCCCCATTCCTCATATCGCTAATATCTGCCCCCTCCTCCCAACCTCTCTGCTCCTATATTAGGCCATTATTGCTCACCTGAGTTGTTGACCTGAGTCCTTATATTTCCCCTATCACCACTCTTGTTAATCTACCTCTGCCTGCCCCCCATGCCCTCCTTCTACTACATTTAAAGAGCTACTTCTAAGACACAAATCTGATTATGTCATTACCTTGTTTAATACTGTTCAGTGGCTCTTTAGCATGCCATATGAGGTCTTCCATAGCCCCACCCTGCCCACTTTTCCAATCTCATCTCCTGATACTACCTAACATACTTTACGTTCTTGTTTCTTGCCAACTTTACAACTCTGAATAAAAACATGGACCAGACAGTAATCGCAGACATCCTATATTGCTTTTAGTTCACTGAACCCTCACAGAGCAATTTCATCTACAAATTCAAAGCTCTCATTGGGTCCCAATGTATTCACTATTGAAGGAATGAAACTCTTCATCAGTAGAAGTTTATTGAGTGCCTTTTTTGTGGGCAGTGTTACCTTGATGCTCTGGGAAGTTTATTCTGTAAACTTTATTCTGTAAAATAAAGTTTCCTTATTTTTATTTATTTATTTATTTATTTGAGAGAGAGAGAGAGAGAGTGAGACAACATGTGAGTGGGGGGGGGGAGGCAGAGGGAGAGGGAGAAGCAGACCCCCAGCTGAGCAGGGAGCCCGACGCAAGGCTCGATCCCAGAACCCCAGGATCATGACCTGAGCTGAAGGCAGATGCCTAACCAACTGAGCCACCCAGGTGCCCCAGAGTTTCCTTATTTGAGAGTTAGAAATACTTTAACTTCTTATTTCTGAAATTACCACCACTGTTTCTCATAGCCCAAAGTAGAAAATATCGAATCCTACCTTGAAGCAATGGTTATCCATATGGTGTTAAGTAGTTCCTGCTAAAGGTCACAAATAGACATTTATTGAGTACCTGCCAGCTCATTTATGCCTCACCTCAATCCCAGGAGTTTGGTATTATTATCCCATTTGACAGATAAGAGTTGTATCCATTTGATATACACCCACCAGAGGCAATTATGGACTACATGAGGTCAATAATTAGTATGCATTTAGTACGCCACTCCTGGAAGATGATGCTCAAAGAGATGTGTATTGAGTGAGCAAATGAATGAATGAAGCGAAGAGCTAGTGAGTGGCAGAGCTGGTATCAAACCCAGGTGATCTGGCCACAGAGGGGCTGCCCTATACTCATAACCGAAAGCCCAGCATAGGACAATGTCTAGCTGATAAGAAGCCTGATCACACTCCTCTTTTGTCCTCTCTTTCTGGGCTTTCTGTAAGTGGTTTGAAAGAGTCAGAGGGAAAAAAACCTGACCAATCTCATAATGGTGTTGAGAAGAAAATCTAAGGAACATTTTATGAAACCTTGTAAATACATAGCACTAGAAGAAAATTAAAGATGAGTCCTAGTATCAGCATTTAAGGTCCATTGTGTGTTTCTTTATGGATGTTGGATATACTTTCTTTTCTAAGATTAAGGGAACAAATGAGGAAAATACCCTTGTTTCATCTGGCCTCATTCTCACCACCTCATGTCACCCCCTACCATCAGGGTTGAAATGGGTAGATGAGTGATTCTTATGTAACCTCCAGAGGGGTTGTTATGAGGTCACACAGATCCATACACGTCTGATAGATTTACATCGAACACCCCTTGTGGGAAAAATTACATTAACTAAAATGAGGTGAATTAGGTCCAGCTTTAGACATTGCCTATTAAACAAAATCTATTACACTGTCAAGGACACTAAATTGTTTAATTCAACATTTTAAATGTGAGAAGTTAATGTTGGTGGAAGAGTTAAGCACATTATACATTTATCACCCGAAAGACAGAGATATGAAAATGTCTAAACCATTAGCCATATGATAGCTTCAAATGCTTTATTCTGGTAACCTTAAATTGGTTAAATTATGAAACTACAATTCAGAGTAATTATCCCTGCTGTAGTCAAGTAGATGCAGAAATGCCAAGAAGCAGACATTTGGGTTCAGTAATATATCAGCTTACAACCTGAATCAACCTGAAGAGTGATAGAGTCACCAGAACTATGATCCTCTAATCACGTTTCACAATGCATCAAGGAAGACTTTGTGACAATAAGTAAAGAAAAATTGGGAGATCCTAATCCAAACCTGTGCCCGTCTAAAACAGGAAGTAAAAATGCTCCAGAAATCTTTGTTTGTTTGTTTGTTTATTTAAATTAACACAGATGATATTTAAGTCTTTACTTACATTGTAAGTCATACGTTTTATGAAGCTATTCTGCAATTTTTAAGAAGATTTTTGTGTCTATAGATTTCAATAGATAAGCCAGTATTTTTAAGTTGATGAGAGCTAGCTAATTCTTAATATATACTTTTTTGGATCTTACTTCCAAAGCTCTCCCTTCAAGGTCCATCATGTCCTTCTTTTTTCCCCCATAACAATGATGCCAGGTCAAATCCAAATGGCAATCTCTCAATAAACATTTGCTGAGTGAGTGAATACACGAAGGAGCAAATGCATGGGTGGCGGCAGACTTCACCGAATTACCTGAACAAGATCCCAGAAGTTTTATCAACTTCTCAGTCTTTCTGCTCTCATTCATCCCACAGACTTGCCAAGTGAATCTGGCCCCAAACATCACTTTCCACAATCAACGTCTTGCCCAAGAACTGCCAACTACTGGTTTAATGGTGAGATCCTACCTCAGTTCCAGCTGACTGGACTTGACCCCTTTGCTCACATTGGTCCCCTTCCCGGAAACAAGCTGTCTGCTCAGCTTCTGAGGGATCAGGGGGCTTCCCAACATGTCAGAGCACAAATGCAGCCTTGAGCCACCCCATCCCCACCCCCCATACACCAGGTCTCTTGTTCCAAAGGCCAGCAATGAGGTCCTGAAACAAACAGCTGGAAACATGCTGATGTTGCATTCATGCAGCTGCACTGAAGTGCTCTGAGGTTTTGTGAATGATAAATATTTATCCAAGAGCTTCTCAAATTTCAGTAAGCTCAAGAGTCACCTGAAGGTCTGAGAATCTGCATTTCCAACAAGCTCCCAGATGATACTGATGCCCCTGTTCTGTGGACCACACGGAGTACCAGGGATCCACAGCAGGGCTTGTCACACTTGGTGGCACATTGGAATTATGTGGAGTGTTCTAAAGACATTGATCCTTGAGACCAACCCTGAAGATTTTGTTTTGATTGGCCTGGGGTGCAACCCAGGCATTGAGATTTTTAAAGCACCTCTGATAATTCTAGTGTGCAACCAAAGTTGAGAACCACTGCCTTAGACCAGTGTTTCTCAAACTTATTTTCATTTCCTCCCCCTAAGGAGAGTTTTTAGACATTTCTCCTCTAAATATTCCTCAGGCAATTTTAATATCACAGAGAGACTGCATGCCAGTTTATATACTGTATGCATACTTGGACTTTATACACAGAAGGAAAATGTTTCATTCCCCAAGTAGCATTTTGCATGCTGTTGGGAGTGGTATCACCTGTACTGAGAAAGCATGCTTCAGATTATGCCTACAGACCTGGGTTTTGTCCAAGCATCCACATGCCTGCCTCCATCACAAATTCCCTCCAGGTAGAGGCCGTAGATCTCAGGCACTACAGGCCAGGCTGGCGAGAGACGACAGGAAGGCGATCAGATCAATGCACCCCCCACTCTGCATCCTAAGCCGTGACTGGCTGGATGGCCTGAAATTCCTCTGTGCTTTCTACCACTTCATTATCCTATAGCCACGAAGGAGAGTGAATGTCCTGTCCTATTCAAGTAAGTCAGCTAGGGTGCTTGCCAGTATATCCCTAGCCAAACCTCCTTTATATTGCCTGGAGGCAAAAGGGCTTTCCACCATTGTGTAAAGTGAAATGTCTATAGGAGACGGTTTTTTAAATTCCAGTATAGTTAACATACAGTTTTATATTAGTTTCAGGTGTACAAAATACTAATACAGTAATTCTCTACATTACTCATTGCTCATCATGATAAGAGCACTCTTTTTTTTAAATTTTATTATGTTATGTTAATCACCATACATTACATCATTAGTTTTTGAGGTAGTGTTCCATGATTCATTGTTTGCATATAACACCCAGTGCCCCATGCAGAACGTGCCCTCTTTAATACCCATCACCAGGCTAACCCATCCCCCTCAACTCCCTCCCCTCTGGAACCCTCAGTTTGTTTCTCAGAGTCCATAGTCTCTCATGGTTCATCTCCCCCTCCGATTTGCCCCCTTCATTTTACCCTTCCTACTATCTTCTTTTTTTTTTAACATATAATGTATTATTTGTTTCAGAGGTACAGGTCTGTGATTCAACAGTCTTGCACAATTCACAGCGCTCACCATAGCACATACCCTCCCCAGTGTCTATCACCCAGCCACCCCCTCCGTCCCACCCCCCACCACTCCAGCAACCCTCAGTTTGTTTCCTGAGATTAAGAATTCCTCATATCAGTGAGGTCATATGATACCTGTCTTTCTCTGATTGACTTATTTCACTCAGCATAACACCCTCCAGTTCCATCCACGTTGTTGCAAATGGCAAGATCTCATTCCTTTTGATGGCTGCATAGTATTCCATTGTGTATATAGACCACATCTTCTTTATCCATTCATCTGTCGATGGACATCTTGGCTCTTTCCATAGTTCGGCTATTGTGGACACTGCTGCTATAAACATCGGGGTGCGTGGACCCCTTCGGATGATAAGAGTACTCTTAATCCCCTTGACCTCTTTCCCCCATCCCCCACCCACCTCCCCTCTGGTAACCATCTGTTTGTTCTCTATAGCTGAGAGTCTGTTTCTTGGTTCGTCTCTTTTTTTCCTTTGTTCATTGGTTTTGTTTCTTAAATTCCACCTATGAGTGAAATCATATGGTATTGGTCTTTCTCTGAATGACTTATTTCGCTGAGCATCATACTCTCTAGTTCCACCCATGCTGCAGAGGGCAGGATTTCATTCTTTTTATGGTTGCATAATATTCCACTGGATATCTATACCACATCTTCTCTATCCACTCATCTACTGAAGGACACCTGGGATGCCTCCATGTCTTGGCTATTGTAAATAATAGCCAAACATAAGGGTGCGACAAACATAAGGGTGCATATATCCTTTTGAATTAGTGTTTTTGTTTTCTGTGGGTAAATACCCAGTAGTGTGATTATTGGATCATATGGTAATTCTATTTTTAATTTTTGGGGGAACCTCCATACTGTTTTCCACAGTGGCTGCACAAGTGTGCATTCCCACCAATGGTGCACAAGGGTTCCTTTTTCTCCAGATCCTCGCCAATCTTGTTGTTTCTAAAGGAGACACTTTTTAATATAGGTGTTAAACCCTAATATTCATGTTATATGACAACTCATATAAATTGCGTCGGAGGGCTGGGCCACAGCTATCAGGGACAAACAACAGTGCTGTTTCTAATTCTAAAGACAAAGAAAGCTAGACTGTGCTCCCTGTGTAAAGTCCCACCTATGGGGAAGGCCAGCGAAGATGTGGTAGCCAAAGCAGGCAGGGACGGGTAAAAAGAAAGGGCGGGAAAAAGAAACCAGCATTATCACATGTCTCCTTTGTGCCAGGGATGGATGTCCATTATTTCATTGAACCTCCATCATGAGTCTGGGAAGTGGGTATCATTCTTCCATTTTCTAGACAAAAGCCCTGAAACTACCCAAGGTCTCCTCCTAGTAAGTGGGGGAGCCAGCACTCAAAGCCTCTCCTGCTAGGCTCCAAATCCAGTGCTCTCTTTCTAGTCTATCCTGCTCTCCTCCCAGCCTCAGGAAAAAACAAAAAAGAAAAAATGAACCACTATAACCATTAAGGACAGCCTTCCACATTTGAAACCAGGCAGGTCCGGGTGACCTTACCATGACAGCAGGAACTCTGGGTCCTGCAGCAGCCCCAGAATATAAATGAGAGGCTGAAATGAGGGGCATCTGCAAGGGCGCATCTACCATGAGGACCTCTGAAGAATATGGATTTAGGTGTCTGAACCCCAGTGCGGCACCCAGAGGTCATGAGGACTAAGGCACAGAAGGAAGAGAGAAGCAGTGATGCAAGGCAAGGCCCACATCCATTTTACATCAAATAGTAAGAAAACTGGGGGCCTGAGTTGCCTGAGGACACAAAGACATCAGAAACTATGGGGGATGGGGGCAGGTGATGGGGGTAAGAATTCCAGGAAGTGGGAAAAGACTAAAAACTGGATGGCCCCAGAACAAAGGTAGCTTATTTGCTCTAAAGCAAATAAGCCCTGAGCTGACAGCTTTCTGCTCTACCTGGGCCCTTCCAACCTCAGGGCGGGGTTAGAGGAAAGAGAACAAACTGTTGAGGGAACCCCTGGGGGTCTAAAACCTGAGAGTCACTCCTCTGAGAAAGAAGACAGATTTCCCTCCATTCTCCACCCCAACCTAAAGCCTGACCTCACCAGAAAAAGGCCTTTTTCCTTCTCTCTGGGGCAAAACCAGGGAGGCTCAAAAGCTCTGCGTAGAGGGAAAGAGGCCTAAGAACTTGAGTTCTCACATGCACACAGGGACACGGAACCCACCGTAAAGCTAATCATTAACATCTGCCTTTCTGCCTTTACCCAGGCCTTCTTTCTCTTTGTCCAGATTGTGTTGTAGCCTGAAACCCATCTACCGCCATGATGGATCACTCCTGGTGAGTTATTGGGCTGGTCCACACATCTTTCTAAGGGGATTTCAGAGGAAATCCTGGGGATGAACCATTTGTCTTACCATCACCAACTGTGCTACTGACTACAGGGCCCCTCTTCCCAGCAACACCACAGTATGAAGTCCCATGTGAGGGAGACCACTTCCTGTGGAAGCCGACTACAAGTGACTTTGCAAAATAATGCATCTGTGGAGAAGGGGAAAACTCCTGAATAATACACTGAAAGCCAAAGGCCCCCCAACACTTTCCACTCATAACCACCCAAAACTGGAAATCCCTCAGGGACATAAAAGCTGCTGTAGGCAGGGAAGAGACCTGGGCACCCACATTTCACGTTTAGCCGTAATAATCCAAACATGCCTGAAAGTCTACAAATGCTCTACCAGAGGCCCTACCCACAGAAGGGAGACTCAAAGAACCACCATGTAAAATTTATCTCCTCTAAGAAATTTGTTCAGATTACTGCCACAGTATTTGCAAATGGCTGGATGGACTACGAGCAGATTTAACCCCAACACTCCCCAGAGTCAGGTGTCTCACACGTTTGGATCAGGTGAACTCAGTCCACAGGGCAGAGAGAGGAGAATTGCCCTGTCTACAGGAAATGGGGAGGAAGTTCGCACCCTGTCCTCGCCTTGCTACATTGATCATGTTCCTAAATTTGTTCAGCTCCACAAGCTAACCAGTTGATTTCCATTCAACATGTTTATTAAAATATTGAGTGAGAATTGGCAATGTCTGGTAATGCTGGCCTGGTAGGAGAATCCCCACATGGTGTTTTGACAAGAGCAGTTCAAAGGGCCCCTCTGCACTGGCATCACCAAAGTGTGCATTCCCAGAATCAGTGAGGCAGAAATCGTTTATTTGCTGAGTATTTACCCAAGCACAATTACACTTGATAGGCAGATTCATTCCAAGAAGCAAACTTTACTTTGAATCTCTCACTAAAGCTGATAGGAGCGTATCTGCACATTTTGAGGGAAGACATCTGCCAGCAGAGACCCGTCTCTAGTTGGCATAAGGAGTATTGTACAATAAGACCACATTTTTGGTAGTTGTTCAGTAAGAACCTTATGGCTCGGCAACAAAGATCAACAATGTCTGGACAGATCAAGATAGTAGCAAATACCTAGCGAATTTACCAACTGTGAAATAATGAAAGAGAAGGTAGGAGGGAGAGAGGGAGGGAAAGAAGAAGGAAGGGAGGGAGGGAAGGAGAAAAAGAACTTATAAAACAAGAAAGAAAGAAGTCCAGAACATTCTTACTAGTCTGAACCAGTGAACATTTCCCAGATTCACTGTTCTATAAATTCATTGAGTAATTGTGCAAATCTCCTGGACAACTGTCAGATATTCTTCATCTCCCCTCCCTCCCATCTCCCCATGGAAAAGCTCATCACATTAAAAGTCCAGGATTAAATTAAAAGTGCAGTAGAGAATGCCACCATATTCTTGTGAAAGGGCTGGGCATTGATATGCATGGCATTTGCTTGTATTTTCACAGATGCCCATGCAACCAATCCAGAAGTCCATACAAGTAACCACAACAGTGTCTCCCTGGGGTGGGAAGCAGGGCCACTGGGTGCAGGGGTGCAGGCCAGACAGGGTAGAAAGGAGATTCTTCCTTGGGTGCCTTTTTAGACCTTTTGATGTTTGAACCATGAGACTGTGTTGCCTTTCTAAAAAATGAAATGAAAGAATGAGAATATTTAAAAAAAAAAAAAAGAAAGTATTTAAATGGCAGCCAGCAGAAGCCCCTGGGTCCTTCATCAGATTGGGAAAGAAGGGGGTGCTGGGGACAGGGAGACCCAAACTGCTTCCCTCCACTCCTGCCTCCTGCCTTTTCCCTTCCCTCCCTGAAAGTCCCTGGGACATCTCTGGGCTCAGCAGAAGGTGAGGCCCTGACACCTGCGTGGCCCTGGGGAACAACAATAGGAAAGCCCCAAACTAGAAACCTGAAAGCAAAGCAAGTCTAAACCTTTCCATAGAGACAGGAATAGAGGCACTCGGCAGGGCAGAAGCGCCCGAGGGTCTGAGCAGCTGATCTGTGGTCGGAAACTTGAGGCGATTCTGGGTTTCTGCCTCCATGAAGCTGGCATGGGACAGACCCATTGATGGCAGCAGGGACAGCACCCAGCGCCAGGCCGGGAGGAGGGAGGGAACTCGAGGTACTGTCCCCCTTCCCCGCGCTCTGTGACCACTGCTCAAAGCAGCCTCCGGGTCTGAACAAAGCATACAGGAAAAGAATAATGGGCACAAGATTAAGATTTCAGCAAACTCTATAAATGATCATTGGACAATCTGGGATGTGTTTCTGTTCTTTAAAGATAGCACAATGGAGGGGGAAAACCAGAAAGACAGGCTTCCCTCCCAACCCTTTCTACTTGCTAATCCTGTGCCTTCCAACAAATTGCTTCCTCTCTCTACTCCCGAGTTTCTTCATCTGCTAAACAGGATAACCCCAGGATTTACCTTTTGAGGACTGTCTGTGTGTCATACAGGGCCTGGCCCAGAGGCAGCACCCAGTAAAGGGAACTGTTCATGCAAGTGGGAACGTAGGGGCGACAGTGACAAACCAGGATCCAAGCAAATAAGTAACTTCCTCCAGCCAGTATTTTGTTAGCGTTACTATTATCAAGTTGACACTTAGATCTTTGCCTTCACACAGAAGCTAGGATTTGTTGTTGTTGTTTTTACGTTTTGTTTGTTTTAGGTACAATATTTGCAATAATGATGGAAAGAGTGCCACGGGGCCAATGTTGAACACATCTCACTCACACTGTCGTGGTGAAAATTAGTATTAACCAACAGCGTTATTCCTCCAACTCTCAGAGACATGAGGCACTCCTCACAGAGGACTTCGTATATTTGATGCCTGGAACAGATCATTTTTTAACACCCCCTTGTCCATTGGACAAAATTAGTTTCAGTTATACTCTCATGTTGAATGAGTAATGACCATTTTTTTACATATTTGTTCTTTAGGTATGAAACAATTAATTGAAAAAGAAGAAATTTCTATTTTAAGAACGTTATTCAGAATTCAGTAAAATAGTTCATTTGAGAACTAATATTTGCACTTACTGCCCAAAAGTGTTATGCTTTGCAGTTACTGTTTTAAACTTTAAACCCCAAATCTCCAAGCGGTCCCATGGGGTAACAATTAAAATAACTCAGGCTCTGAGCTTTCATCTTTAATTCACTGGGTTATCATGGTTTATTTTAAATCTGTTATTTAAACACAAACTATGCAGTATCACAGGGGTTGGAGACACGTACAATGCCCAAAGCCAGCTTAAACAATTCCAGACCGTTACACATTTACTCTCAAAACAAACATGTAACTGAGTCCATGCACATTGGAGATCCACTGTATTACAGAGGAGCTCTCCAAATTAACTTCCATGGAGAATACAGCCCTTACGAAAGAGTAAGAAACAAAACCATGCGAATTTGAAACTGACATATGTATTATTAAATCTCAACAGTAATTTTACTAATCTCTTAGAATATAAACAAGCAAAAAAGATTTTTTGGGATAGGAGTAGTTTATCACGGACATGGTTTAGAACTGCCCCAACCACAGGGATCACAAAAAGCAAACCAACTTTTAGTTGCCTTTATTGTTTTAAAATCCTCTACAGATACTGCCGGCACCAAGGGCAGACCACTTCTACCCATATCCCGCTGGATGTGGGCCCCTCATCCACCCATCAGTCCAGCCAGCGTGGTCCCTGAATTCCCAACCTAGCACATTGAAAGAAGAGATTCATGTTAATCAAAAGAGCACTTGTTCATGAAGCTGTTCTTCATGCTCTTCTTTTCATATGTCAGGCCATTTGGCCTTGGGATTGGTGTTTATGCGATCTAAGACATTTCAGTTAAAATTTGAAATGAGAGGGTGTTGCCAAGAGAAATCTGGCTGGTTGGCTGGCAGCGAGGGTCTCACTTAGCATGGCATTAGATCGAGGAGTCTACCGTGTCTCAAGTTTATTCCACAGCCTTGCAGGTCTAGAAAGTGGGGTTTTCCACTACCCCCAGAGGAAGTATTGAAGATGCTCCAGTAGTAAAACCAATGAGTAATACAGAATGGTCAGTGTATTCATTACAGTGGGGAACATGGCCCTCCCCGTGACCACAAGGCTAATTCACCTGTCTGGCTTTTCCCTTGTGTTGGATCTTGGCTACGCTTTCTATATTTGGAGACTTTGCTCTTCATGAGTGGCATCTCCCAAGGTAGAGTCCAAGAGCATGCTTTCCCAGACTCCCTTGAAGCTAAGGAAAAGCCATGTGACCTAGACTTTTCTAATCAGACATACGCACATGAGATATTTGACCTAACACTGCGCAGAATCTGTTTTTTTTTTTTTTTTTTTAAGAGGATGGCATTGAGGGTGCTTTTAAGGCAGCAGTGGCCAACGACCGAGTATTTGCTTTCTGGCACAAATTGTGCCCCCTCCCATATCTTTGACCATGGTGATAGTAGTGGGATTGTCTCTGGAGCCAGCCCACCATGAGGTCTGCTTCAGGCTGCAACACACTCAAGCACAACCCTCCGGCCCTCCCAGACAGTATGTGAGCTACCCCAGATCCTGTAATAAACTTCCTTCCTGTGTAATTTAACTGGAATGGTCTTGTTATTTCCAGTATCCTAGGAAGACAGCTTAGTAATTAGCAGAACAGATACAGAGTATATAATGTAAGTAGACAGTACTAAGGAATATTTTATGCAAACAAGATAATAACTGTTTATAAGAGAGTACCTTGCTCTAATTTCACTATGTCCCCCAAATAGGTATTCTACCCCAAACCATGATATACATGTATCGGCAGGGATTTCTTCTCTTAGATCCACTTTTTATGCTATAATAAATATGTTCTTTCTTATACTATATTAATATCACTGGTTAAATTACAAGTCAAGCAGCTGTTCCCATGGGCTGACACCTCCCATTTAATTTTATTTGAGCAGTCTAATTCATTTCTACTTAATTCTGCAATCTTATTTCTAGACTCCCATGGGCAACTCTTCCCATTTAATTTTATTTAATTAATCTAATTTATTTCTATTTAATTAATCCACTTTATTTCCAGATTATTGGTGGGCATTTCACTGGTACCCTCATATACCACCTACAGTTGACATAAGTTTTTGGAATCTTTTCTTTTTTCAATATTTCTAAAGACAAAATGGATTCATTTCAGTGTGAACTAAGGCCACCATTCAAAGCAATCAGGTTTCCCCATACTCACTCTCACAAATTCACAACAAGCTGTTTAATAATGCAGGAAATTCAACTATTCAAACACTTTTAAGGCTGCCATTTTGTTTCAGAATAGCAGACCTAGCCACAAATCAAATGTAAGTCACTGCAACATTGGCTAAAAATTACTCATCCACTTCCAAAGTTCAACATCTACCTAAACATTGACTGATAAGAGCTTCTCCTGAGAAAAAGGACTCACAACTGTTCAATCAGCTCCTGACACTTGACTGTTTTCAGGCAGCCCTGGCAAAGGCAGAGGGATGAGCAAGTTGCCCCTTGAATTCCACAGATTCCAAAATTCCAGAATTCTATAAGATCAGCCTCCTATGGGACCTTCATATGCCTGGATATACTTAAGTTATTTTGCTCTCTTATCAAAAATTATTGCCAGGCAAGATAATTGTGGGCCATATAGAATACTAATTTTCTAATCCAGGTTTCCTGTTAATATCATTTTATTTATTGTGTTGTTTGTCTTTGTTCTATTTTAGCTTTACAAGGTGAACCAAAGTTTACCTAGAAAGATGCTTTTGATAAGTTCACTGCATTCAGAAGATTTGTCAGCTGTCAAAAGTTTTTCCTGGGTTTTCAAACATCCTGCTTTACTTTTGACAAGAAAATGTTCACTAAGCCATTTAAATCATACACCAAGAGTAAGCCAGAAGTTTAAAAGGGAATATTCTATACTGGGCCGGGATGGAACTTCCTTTAAAAAAAAGAAAAATAATATATTTAGGCTGGAAAATAGTTTTTCTTGTAGTCACTCCTAAGAAAGAAATTTTGAATGAGAATTAAGTGTTCTTTCAATTTTGACATAGCATTTAGAAATGAAGTTTTCCTTCCATTATTTTTTTCCTATCCTAGATTTCAAGAGAAATTGCCTTAAAATTTCAAACTCCTAAAATTGTAAACTACCAGACCCAGGAACCTTGTAGAACACTGTGATGTCAGTCAGTTGATATCATCATAGAAGCACATTGGAACCAAACTGTCTCCATGGCCATTATCTGGTCCAGTGTTACCCAAACTTCACTAATTCACCTACTACTTCAGGATTTTTGTCATATTGTGTATTATCTGCACTTTTTTTTTTACAATATCTTTCTACAAACCAACACACTTTTTATACTTATGTAAAATTGACTTTGCCTTAAGCATTAATACCCATAGAGTCAAGGACTTGATGTAGGGGCTGATGACTAGTTAGATGCCCACCAACTTAATTTCCCTTCTTAGTGACACAGGAAGACTGGCCCTCCCAACCTCCCTGCATTAGGTTGGCCCCATGTGACTGGATTCTGGCCAATGCAATCTGGGTGGAAGTGAAACACTTACAAAGTTGTCCCTAAAACATCCCACACGTTCTCCCTTGCTCTCATTCTGTCACCTGTGTGCCTAGAAACAGTGGATTCTGAAATAACAGTACTCAGCACCCTAACTGCTCAGAGAAGTTTTGGCCAAAGGAGCATCCACCTCTGCAACAGACTTTACACAAAGAGGGAAAAAAGGAAAAAAAAAAAAGTTTATTGTACTGAGCTACTGAGATTTTTTTAAAGCTGTGTTTGGGGGTCCCCCAAATCACCCTGGATTCAGTGATTCAATAGAAGGACTCACAGAACTTAGAAAGCTGTCACACTCAGAGTTACAGTCCATGACAGTGAAAGAATAGAGAATCAAATCAGAAAAGGAAAAGGCCCACAGAGCAGAGTCCAGGAGAGGCCAGGCATAAGCATCCAGTTGTCCTCTCCCAGTTGAATCCTGTGAACAGCACTGAATTCTCCCATCACTGACAGTGACAACATGCGTGAAGTTCTGCCAACCAAGGAAATTCAGCCAAGCCTTGGTGTCCAGGGATTTTATTACATAGGCATGGCTGATCACCCATGTGGCTGACCTGAATTCCATCTCCTCCAGAGGTCAAGCTAATACTTTTTGGCCTGAGACCCCCACCATAAATCATACTGTGAACATAAACTATCCCACTTGGCGCAGGCCTCAGGTAAACAAAGACACTCTTAACAGACAAGTTGTTCCAAGGGCTTAGAGGTTATCTCCCAGGAGCTGGGCAAGAACCAAACCTTTCTTTGGAATGTTTAGAGTTTGAACCACCCAGACCTGCTGAGTTAATCCTTTACTTTATAATAGCCTATTTGTTACACAGCATGGCCTAACCTACCCTGACTAATGTAACATATAAATTACAGGTTTGTCTAACACACATGAAAATACCCAGATGGTGAAAGAAGTGTTTGTTCATGTCCTTTTTAAAATTATCTTGTATACTACCAGTAGTACACATACCATACTTTGGTAAACATTGATCTGGTTCAACCTCACTTTCTTTCTTTTTTTAAAGATATTTTCCTTATTCATTTGAGAGAGTGAGCAAAAGCACAAGTAGAGGGGAGGGTCAGAGGGAGAGAGAGAAGCAGACTTCCCACTGAGCAGGGAACCCAACACAAGGCTCCGCCCCATGACCCCAGGTTCATGACCTGAGCTGAAGGCAGTCGCTTAACTGACTGAGACACCCAGAACCCCCAACCTCACTTTAAAATGTGTAAAAGGTAAGGAACCCCACTCTACTGCTGAGCTTCCTCCAGGGGAAGGGACACTGGCTTGGAAAGGAGCATTGTTGAGAAGAGTGGGGTCTGATAAGTTCTCCAGCAGGTTCTTCAGGAAGGATGTCCGAAGACTATGATAGGACATTTCCAAGAGCTCTCAACCTCTGGCTCCCACCAATCCCTGGTCTCTGGATCATTTAGCCACCCTGCCCTGAAAGATCTATTACAAGTGTTGTGATGGTTAATTTTATGTGTCAACTTCACTGGGCCATGGGGTGCCCAGATACTTGGCTAAACATTATTTCTGGGTGTGTCTGTGAGGGTGTTTCTGGATGAGATTGTTATATGAATCAGTAGGCTGAATAGAGCAGACTGTCCTCCCCAGTGTGGGTGGGTCTCTTCCAATCTACTGAAGGCCTGTGTAGAAAAAAGACTGATTAAGAAAGGTTTCTTTCTGCCTGATTGTCTTTGAGTCAAAACACCCATCTCCTCCTGCCTCTGGACTCAGACTCAGACTGTTAACTTACACCATCAGCTCTCTTGATTCTCAGGCCTTTGGACTCAAACTAGAACTATACCATGGTGTCTCCAGCTTACTGGCTACAGATTTTGGAATTCTCAGGTTCCATAATCACATGAGCCAATGCCTTATAGTAAGATAGATGATAGATAGATAGATAGATAGATAGATAGATAGATAGATAGATAGATAGATAGATCGATCTCCTATTGGTTCTGTTTCTCTGGAGAACCCAGACTTGGTGTCAATAAACCACCAATAAACCACAATAAGTGCTAACCAAGCCTCACTACTCAGTTTTTCTTCTTTCTCTCTCCCTCTTGCTCTCTCTCTCCCTTTCTCTCTCTCCCTCTCCACTTGTTTCTGGAATATACTTCATTAAAATCTCTTCTGTGAGGACCATCCTCTTAGTTTCTGTTCTTTTATAGCATGCCAAGGTGAGGAGAAGGCAAGGGCAGGGTCCTGAGGCCATGACTCTGGCCTAACCCAATGTGACCTTACAAACTCAGAGTCCTTAACCACTTGATTTACTCAGTTTCTGTGTCTTATGTTCAAAATCCAAGAGAGGAAAATGAGATTCGTTCAGCTTGGCCCAATGAGCTGTGACTATAGGGTGGCAGGGAAAGTGGTCAAATGACATGAACAAAAGAGATATAGTGGGGGGGATGGGGGAGATGTTGATAAGTGTACCTAGTGTGATAGAGAATCATGAAATAATAGAACAAGGGCTGAAAACCCATCCTCCAAGTGAACTACAGATGTTCTAGGATGAGAATCTGTCCCTCCACTTGAAAATTTCATTTCATCTGAACTAACCTTTTCTTCAAAGGGTCAATCCAATTACTTGGGACAAACACCAGTGGCTCTCTGACACGCCCATCAATCCTCAGAGGAGATATCTGAAAGGGGTTGGGGGTGGGGGTGAAAAGCGAAGCAGAGTCTCAGTTTCTTGGGAGGTCCAAATGGTTGCTGTGCATGGATTGCAGTTTAGAATTACAGTTCAGTGCTCGCTTTGGCAGCACATATACTAAAATTAGAATTACAGTTCAATGGACCCTGGATGCGATTAGTTCATGGAAGACCCCTAATCTTCCCACTTCTCTGCGTTTGGGAGGCCTGTGAAGGACTATTACGGTTCTGCCACCAGTTTGTTCTCAAAGCCATTTTCATTTAAGTGCCAAGTGTGTATCAATTTGGCCATTGACCAACAACAGCAGGTTTCTGTTTCTGGTCTTGTTTTTGTTCTTTAACTCCAGCTTGCTCCATTTCAGAGTTCCCTGAGAGGACAAACGTGTGCAAGCTCTCTCCTGGGAGCCAGTATGATACAGTTTCTTATCCAAAATTATGAAATCCCAAAGCTCTGAAAATGAAACATTTCACAAAATAGGTGCAGAATCACTTGACAACCAAATAATAAGGTTATTTGTACTTTTATTTACCCTATTTAGTTTCAATGTTGTTGTTTCACTGCTGAAATATTAATGGGTTTGACTACAGGGTGCTGCTCCAGACCCCACCGGGAGTATTAAGTAATATATGGGATATGCATCATGACTCCATTCTGTACCCTACTGAATTTCAACACACATCTGGCCCCAAACCTTTGGAATAAGAAATCAAGGCCTTGTTCAATAGAAAAAGCAAGACTTCTGGCTCAGACAGACCTAAATTTGAATCCTCTCTCTCCTTGTGTAGCAAGTGACTTCACTTCTCTGAACAGCAGTTTCCTCCTCTGTAGGGTAAAGGTCACAATCATAGCTACCTCTTGGTGGCTAGTGGGAGAGTCATCAGATGAGACAAGTTGCAGAAGGAATTTGACACTCTCCCTGGTACTGGTCCACGCACAACAAGAGCTTCTTTTCTTCCCCTAATAACACCCTCTCCCTTGCCACAGAATCCAGGCACAGTGCTATGAAAATCAAAACACAGAAAGTAGAGAAAAGCAAACAACTCACTCCCAATAAAAAGAGGGCACAAAAGCAGAGACTGACAGGATAATTTGTCAGAACTGTCATCCTGTTAATAAAGAGTAAGGTGCTCAAATGTGGTTGTGAATGAAGACCAATAATAACCAAGTTCTACTCTCTTATGTATCTCTTTATGCTTCTCTGGGATTGATTTTTTTTTTTTTTTTATGGCCTATTAACCGATTCTAGCAATTGGTGCAATTATGTGGGCGGGTGGGTAATTTCCTTTCTCCGTTGGTCCTGTCCATCCTGCTAAGTGATTGGTTGTAAACAACACAGCATTATTGACCATATTGACTTCCAGAATCCCACACTTTGCTTTATTCTTTGGTTCCCTTTTGAGACGAATTCTTTACTTAAAGACTTCACCGCACTCCAGTCAACAACAAAGGCCATAAAGCGTCAGAACATTTTCTTCTTAATGTGAAATCTATGCACATTAAAAGCACAAGAACATGTATATTAGTTTAATGAGCATTGCTTAAACCTTAACAGAAAGTCAGGGAGCCGTTGTATACAGAGTTTTGACTTTTATTTTAACAATATTTTTAATAAATTTAAGTTCTAAAAGAGTCTTTGTGCTTTTAGTCTTCTTGAGTACAAAACATGGTTGATTGCTAGCTTCTATATATAGTTCAAAGACAGGGTGAGGCAGCCTTTCCAATCCCCAGAAGGAGTGCTGGGGTCTGTTAACCATGCCTTCCATGGGCACAGAGTTTGGAAATGGCAGCACATATGCTCCAAGTTTGCAAATTCCACTTTATATTTTTCAAGTTTTTCTCTGCATTCATCCATTTACCTATGCATCCATCCATCCATCCATCCATCAAGAGCCTTTTCTTTGTCAAGCAGTGAACTAACCTAGGGTGCAAAGATGAATAAGACACAGTCCCCAGTGAGTGAGACAGATGAGCTTATCATTTGAGTGCAAAATTAACTAAAATAATGTTTTCTTGTTATATTAAAAACCTCATAAGCATTCCCGGAGCTCAAACCCTGCCCCTTAAGGAGGGCGAGATCTGGTCCCTGGAGGTCTCTTTGTTACTGAGAACTGAGATGGATGTGCTCTTCAGGGATAGAGGTAGCTGGTGGGGCACAATGAATTCTGCATTATAAAGGGATAGAAAGTATGAGGCTTCCCCAGGAAACTGAAGAAAATGGAGACTGGAACCAGTAAAACTGAGCTCTGAATGAAGGGAAATGCTGAGAACTGGAATAGCTAGTAGCTGTGTGGGAAAGGAGAGTTTCAGGGAAGGAAGTCATGATGTCTAGAGTCAGAGGTCTCAAAGGGGAAGTTGCCCTTGAGCAAAGGTTTGAAGAGGTTCTAGATACTATTGTTGCATAATAAAATTTATTTAGTGGCTTAAACCAACAATTATTATTGCTCACAGTTTGTGCACATCAGGAATTTAGGAAGAACATGGTGAGGGGCTTTGGCTCAGGATCAGATAGTGGCTGAAGCTAGAACAGTGCAGCTTGAGGGGAAAGGGACTGAGAGTAGCCAGAAAATGTCCCAGCAGCAATCTCTCTTCATATAGTCTTGGAGCTTCTCCATGGGGTCTCTCTATGTGGGCTAGTTTGACCTTCCTCAAAACATGGCAGCTATAGGGCAGCTGGACTACTTATAAGGTGGTTCCAGGCTCCAGATCGAGTCTCTGGTCCAGTGCACATTATCTAACTTTGAAATCATGCCACATCATATTGACCACATTCTATTAGTTACAAGGGAGTTATAGGTGTGCTCAGATTCAGAGAGGAGAATTAGACCTCACTGTGTGTTGGAGGAGTAGCAAGTTTTCAAAGAGCAAGAGGGATGGGAGGTATTGTCATGGCCACCTTTGGAAAATGCATGTGTCACAAAGAGTGATGGAGGTCAGGGGTTGAGAAATCTGGCCCTACCTGAATCCCTGAGTGCTAACTGCTCCTGCAAGCAGCCAAACTAATGGCTGGTCTTACTGAATGAGAAATCAGAGAGAACCAATCAGCCACCCCTTCCCAGTATGCATCCAATGCCACCCTCAATAGACTGCCTCACTTTCTAGCACCTCTGAGGCTTCACTGCCCACCTGTAGTGTTAAGTTCTGCTCACCATCGCCCATTGCCCTGAGGCTGAAGCCCATGGCCCTTTGCTTACTGTCCCAATTTCCTAGGGCTGCCATACCAAAATCACAAATTAAGTGGCTTATAGCAGTAGAAAGGTGTGCTTTCACAGTTCTGAAGGCCAGGAGTGTGAAGTCAAGGTATAGTCAGGGACATAATCCCCTGTGAAGCTTCTGGGCAAGAATCCTCCCGTGCCTCTTCCTGGTGTCTGATCATTGCCGGGAATCCCTGACATCCTCAGTTTGCAGCTGCACCTTTCCATCTCTGCCTCCGTCACCACATAATGCCGTTCCCTCTTTTCATAAGGACACCAGTCACTGAATTAGAGCCCACACTAATCTAGTATGATCTCATCTTAACCTGATTATGTCTGCAAAGACCCCATTTTCCAAATAAGATCACATTCACATACTAGGAGTTAGGACTTGGACATATTTTTTAGGGGAGGGAACACCATTCAACCCACAACACTTGCCACTGGACCATGGAAGTTCTAGAATCACCTCAAGGCTTCAGAACTCTCTCTCCTTCCCAGCCTCTGCCCATCCACCCCTTCAAAGCAAAGTCACCACCTCCTCCTCCCAGGGCACATCTTCTTAATGAGACTCTTTTAGTCACACAGTTTGGCAAGAACTTCATCAATCTCTCTGCCACTGTCTTTGCTCTATTCCAACCCCTCCTGCAGCTTTAGTGTGTGGATTCACACACATACACATGCACACACTTGATAAAGCCACCTGATTCCTGACCACAGAGAATGGTGTTCAGAGCCACACAAAAGGGATTATTGATTTTCTCTTCTCTCAGCTTTTTATTAGTGCCCACAATTGCTTTTTGTCCTGATGGCTTTCTTTAGAATGAGATTTGGTAGAAGAAGGATCCCTACTTTTTTCTTCGATGCTCATGGAATCCCAAGGAGCTCCCTGGATCCCTGCTCACCTTACATTGTTTTAGGACCAGCAGTCCAGAGGGCCCTTCATGAGTCCAGAGACATGCCATGCAGAACTCTTCCTAACAGGCCTGATTTCAAACAAGAGGCAGGAGTCTATAGATGACAGACTAGCCTACATTTTGCAGGTTCAGCCTGAGAGAGAAATAGAGCTACAAGCCCAGTTTGTGGATGTCCCTGTGTTAATGAACATGAGACACACTATATTGTGACAGACTAGTCTTTCAGAGGGCACAGTCAGACCCTTTTCTGGAGTGCCCTGCCTGCCCTTTGTCCTACCCTGCTCTGAGACATGGGTAAAATAGAAAATCATCCGCATGTCAACTTCTTCATAACCATGATCTAAGCACATGGCCCCAAAACAAGGGATTCAGCAATCCTTTGTTAGTTAGACCTCATTCATGCACACATGACAGCTGATATCCCAAAATAAAGTCATTACAGCACATTTTTTTCTGCAAATGAAATAACTATAGCCTTCCAAATTTGTGAAAGTGGTTTTCTTCATGTTTGAGTAATTCTCTGCTTGCCTGGCTAGTCCTATATAGGGTGCGCAGTGGGTAGCCCTCCTCTCCTAACTTGGAAATTGAATTCAAATCATAATTAATCTGAATAGAAATATAGAAAACCATTGGAGAAAGATAACCCAGCCATGACAAGAAGCCTAACTCCTGTCTGAGTGAAAGAAAAGGGGGTGCCAGTCAGAGGGACTCAAAAGTCCCTATGTTACCACCACCCGACCCACAACAGCTCTGTACTGCGTTTGTAGGGCGGGTTTATCACCATTACAAGCTCTGAAGCCTGAAACCACCTGCATCCGAGGCATATTCCTGCTGCACTTTGTCCTGGTCAGTGCCCTCCCAAGACCTTCAAAAAGTCTGGTTTCCTCTAAGTCCACACAGGGAGAGAATATGCTGAGCCTCCTGATTTAAATAGGTTTATCAGTTTGTTTTTTTCAGCCTATTTTGTTTTTACGTAGAGCCAGTGGGGTTTTCAAAATTCGTAAACAGAGATAAGTGAAATAAATAAAATCTTACCCAGGTGAGAACTATTTCAGCCCCCTTTCAAAGTCATCAACTCAAATTACCTTCAAATGGGTTTTAATATTTAATTTATTCTATGTGCTGACAGAGGAAACGTGATACCTACACTTCTGATAATCTTCTTTCTTGGTTGCTGATGTATCACCTGGTTTTGAGAGGATTTCAATGGTTCTCCAGTTTTGAATGGGGCCACTGAAGCTCTTAGGAGCACACTTTTGCCCATACAGATTATCACACGTTTAATAACGTTCTGAGAAGTTGGACAAGCCTATGTTTAAGAGCCCAGATCATGGAATCAGCCAGAATTGGATTTGAATTTTAGTTCTGCCACTCAGTAGCTGCGTGACTTTTGGGAAATTACTTAACATCTGTGAGTTCAGTTTCCACAGTGATAAGTAGGAATAATAATGACTGCCTCCTGTGGACAATGGAAAACTTAAATGAGATAAAATGTGTAACTTATTGTATTAGTCAGCTACGTAACAAACAACCCTAAAATCCCAGTGGCCCAAAAGAACAAAAGTAGAGTATCCCCTCATGCTCCACATCCAACTCAGGACATGCCCCAGTCCATGCCGTCCTCACTCCAGGACCAAAGCTAATGAAGCCACCATGGCCTAAAATGTCACCATTCCCCACAACAGGGAGTAGGGAGCTTGTAAAGGGGCGCACTTTCTCTGAAAGGCTTCCAGCTGGGAGTGACACATGTCCCTTCTGCTCACATTTCACTGGCCAAGTCCAGTCCTATGGCCACACCTATCTGCAAGAGGGAGGTGCAATCTGACCATTGGCCCAGAAGGTTGAAAATCAGAATGGTTAGCAGCAGCACTAATGTTGGCCACAGGCACTGAGCACAGGCTCGGGTGATGCAGGATATTTTGACCTTAACACTCTTCTCCTTCGGTTTTGAGTCAGTGGACAACCTGGCCCTGGAGCTGGATCCAGGAGAAACATCGGCACTGAGTTAACAAATACAAACATTTTAATGCAGAATTTGCTCAACCAATATCTGTTGGGCCTCCTACATGCCAGGCTCTCTTTCAGACCCTGCAGACTGAGCAGTGAACCAAACAAACCCTTCGGAGCTAACATTCCAGCCAAATAGGTAGACAAATAAGTAGATAGATATAATAATACCAGGAAATAACAATTACTATGAGAAAAAAGAAGGGAGGGTAAGGGGGTGGAGAGTGAGTGGATAGTATAAGTTCTCCCTGAGGAGTGATGGTTGGTTAGGGCCACCATGAGGTGACAGTGAGCTCGATGAAACTGTAGGGAGAAGAACATTCCAGGCAAAAGAAGGGCCCAAGGAACACATAGCTGGCCTGTGTGGGAAACATCAAGGAAGCTAGTGCAGCTGGACCATGGACCACAGGGCACAGGGCTGGGTGGAGGAAATGAGAGCACAGGGGGCCCAGGGCCAGGCCATGGAGGGCCCCAAGGCCCCAGCAAGGATTTGGGACTTGATCGGACACAATATCCCTGGAGCCTGATGTACAGAAGGGAGGCCTGAATAGCACCAACAGGAATACCTCTTTATAAAGAGGTACTTGCAGAAGTGAACTCCAGTAAATGAATTTAATTCCTGGATTAGTTAAATGATATCCAATTTTTTTCCATATTCATTTCTATTTTACTAAACTTGTTTTCATTGGAATTAATGCTTTTCCTTGTAAAATCACAGCATAAATTTAGTTCATTGATTAGTTTATATCCATATCAAATTTTTACAAAATCTAGCACCTGCCATTGTGCCATATTTGTTGTTATTTTGTCTGGTCTTTCTGTGACCAATATTTTTGCCAGATCTAATTTTTCTACCTCAAGCTTTTCAGATCCAGATTTTTTTCAGACATATTTGATTTTTCCATCATAATTGCTCACTCAAAAAAATTACCATGTGCAATTTTAGTCATTGCCTTTTTTATGTTGTGTTGCTTATTTCTACCCAGGCAAATTTTCCCCAGTGGGTTTTTGCAGTTTTCAGTGTAACTACCCAGATGTAATCCTTTAGTCAGAGTGAATCTTTAGCTAGCCAATTGCTTTGCTTTGTTTTGCATTGCTTACATATGCCAGTAATATTATGAATTGGATTTAAGAAGAAAAAAAATATATAGTTTCTACTGGTTTCTGTCTTAGCCTGTTCAGGCTGTTATAACAAGATACCACAGGGTGGGTGGCTTATAAACAACAGAAATTCATTTCTCACAGTTCTGGAAGCTAGAAGCCTAAGATTGAGATGCCAACAGGGTAGGTTCTAGTGAAGGCCCTCTTCCAGTTGCAGACTGCTGACTTCTGACTGTGTCATCACATGCTGGAAGGAGTGAGCTAGCTCTCAGAGGCCCTTTATAAGGACACTAATCCCATTCATGAAGGCTCCACCTTCATGACTTAAGAACCTCCCAAAGGGCCCACCTCTTAATAGCATCACCTTTGGGGAGCACCTGGGTGGCTCAGTCATTAAGCATCTGCCTTCAGCTCAGGTCATGATCCCAGGGTCCTGGGATCGAGCCCCACATCGGGCTCCCTGCTTCATGGGAAGACTGCTTCTCCCTCTCCCACTCCCCCCGCTTGTGTTCCCTCTCTCACTATGTCTCTCTCTGTCAAATAAATAAAAAATTTTAAAAATTTTTTAAAAATCTTTAAAAAAAAATAGCATCACCTTTAGGAGTTAGGTTTTCCACATACAAATTTGGGAGGGGACACAAACATTTAGACCATAGCAGCTTTAGAGCAAAGAACAAAGTGAAAGATCTGGAAGACCCAAAAGGTCAAAATAATGGCACCAAAGCCTCCTGCTTTTAGCATGCATTTACTGCTCAGAAAACAATCATTATTGTCTCATGTTCCAAGGGAGGAACTACACACCTGCATTCCCACGTATGCACTCCCAAGTAAAGATTTGTGTTTATGTTTTTATTGTTAAAGACAGGCATTACCAGCTTGAGTAGGACTCTATGACTTAATTTCACATATCAATACAAGAAAGTGTCTTTGACCTGACAAATAAGATGTGAAAAATCAAATTTACCTGTAGGACATATTTTATTTTTACTCACAGGTACAAATGATTTAAGTCAAGGTCGATATAAAAAGATAACCTTCTCAGCCATAGCCCTAATTAAATGGCTCAGCATTCTTTCTTGATACAGAATTCAGGGTTCCATCTTTAACCTGTGACCATCACATCGCTCTTCAAGGGTACTAAGAGATTTGAGTCTACAGAGTTAGTAGTTGCCTGATGACTCCACATCTTCTCCAGAAGTACAGGGGAGGAAAACTAAAATTATTCTGCACTTATCCAGGTATTTTGTGTGTATCAAATCATCTATTCTTCAAAACATTTCTTCTTATGAGATGAGAATTTGTCTCCCCATTTTGGAGACAAGGAGACCAGCGTTCTAATAAGAGGTGAAGTAACCTGGCCAAGGTTACATGACTGGTGCATCATTGCAGAGCCGGGGCCTAAAATCCAGAGGGCAACCTGCCCCTAGAGCTCCTGCATTTTAATCCCATCTAGCCCAGCTTCATAAAGATTTGTATTTCAGAAGCACTGGAGCTTTCAAGCACCAGAGGATACCTTTTCCTTGGAGAGTCTGCTAAGCATTTCCTCCTGCAAACTTTTGACCCCTACATCTTTCTCCCTGTGTCAGGAAGAATTATCATGAAGTGACAATGCCAGTTTTGAGCTAATGTAGGCTACTCATGACCAACAATGGAAATTTGAGGTATGTCTCTCTTAAAAACATATATTCCCAGAACTATCCGTAGGCAATGGAACATTTACAAGAGCGTTCCAGACACGCTATTGTATTCTGTGACACGCTTTGTATACACTATTGCATAGCACTGTGTGATGATTCCTGAGCCACCTCATTCCAGATTTGCATTTCTTTTTTTTTTTTAAGATTTTATTTATTTATTTGACAGAGAGAGACACAGCGAGAGCACGAAAACAAGCAGGCGGAGTGGTAGAGGGAGAAGCAGGCCTCTCGCGGAGCGGGGAGCCCGATGCGGGGCCCAATCCCAAGACCCTGGGATCATGACCTGAGCCGAAGGTAGATGCTTAACTGACTGAGACACCCAGGTGCCCCCCAGATTTGCATTTCAAGAAAATAAATCCTAATTTTGCTGGCTCTGTGACATACATACCACATCACACAACCTGAAGTCTCCTATATCATTTGGCCTCTTATATATATATTACAACTCAGGTTCACTCACTTTATCAAAATAAGTCATTCCTTTGAAATCAACTGCAATAACTTAAAAAAAAAAAATAACAAGGAATCATTTTTCTTCATGTCTCCTTATCCAACCAGGGAGATCTATTTTAAACAGCCACTCAAAATGTATTAATAATAAAAGCCAACAAATGTGCTTTCTCTGACATTATGATCTGAAAAGCTCCCAGTTAATGGCAGTCACTGATTTTCAGCTTTCCTCCTTGGTAGACAGAGAAACTGACCATCAAGGACTGGGCCTGGCCCATCTGATTTATTGATACCATTGTATACTGTCAATTACTCATAAGCATTGCAAATGCTGAACATTACATGAATAGGAGCACTACACTAAATTATAGATGGCCAGTATGGAGAAGTATAATATGTGAGGTCCCATCAGCACAATGTCAGAGCAACCCTTCAAATAAAAGTCTCTGTTTTAATGAGCACCAAAGGCCCATCCACATTAGGCATATGAACTGGAGAGAAATAAATCAGAGGATCATAATTTACAATCCAAAACGGGTGCATCAAGTTTGGGAGGAGACTAACTGCTGAGTTAAGAAGGCAAAGCAGTTCAGCACAAAATACCACATAGTACCTATCTAAGCACCCTCAAGAAGTCTTTGTATTCCTCTAAAAGCCCAATGTCAATAGAGTATAAAAATATATATGAGGAATGAGTAAGCTGAAGAATAGTGTCTTGGGTGGATTCCCTAAGGCACAAAACTGAATGATTTCTCTGGCCTGGAGTGGAGTGAAGGAGCGGGGGGTAGGAGGAGGTTGGGTGTGGAACAATCAGGAAGGCAATTCTGGGACCTCTTTGCACTGTGTATATAAATCATTTAACAGCAGACAAATGATTTAACACTAATACAAGTATGGGTTCCCAGAGAATTAAATTTCCTTTCCCACAAATGAGCCAGAATAAAAGTGAACTGACCACACCATCATCACAAACAAGTGCCAGGAAGTATGATGCCAGCACAAAATACACCTTGTCAGGACGGATGTGTATTCAAAACCATCCATGCACCCATGAAATCCCTCAACCCATTCAGTATCTTTCCCAAACAGACTAGTGAAGCTAGCTCTCCTCTGATACACGGGGCCCCAAAGGCCACACCCATGACTGGGCTAACCACGAGGCAATTTGAAACATTTTAGAGCAAAAGCGTTGGTGGAAGATTCACAGTGCTCTTTTAGGAAGCACTGCCCTTTAGTCTGAGATTATGCTCTTCCCAATAACTGGCACAGAATTCTCTTTCCTTTTAAAATAATGATGATCAATTTGTAGTTGTGGTTGTCCTTTAAGTCTAATGTCCTTGATTTGGCAAAACAAAAAGTTAACAATTCTAGGTTGAACACAATTTTTAAAAATTTACCAGCCCGTAAGATCCAAAAATCTAAAAATAATCATCTTCTATTCTAATGTAGCCCAAATTTATACATCAACATACATCCAGGTAAGGATCAATAAGTGCCAGCTCTGTTTATTTTGCTGCTCAAAATGTGGTGAGACGAATGAGCCACACAGTATAACCTAACTTAGAGGATTGGTCCCTGCTTCCAGCCAGATGAATCATGTAAATGATGGTCTCTCAAGCATTCACCCTAAGGCAAAGTTTGATCATCTGGAATGCAATGGTGGCCTTGCTTTGTTTTCCACCTCATCTTGGTATCTCAGACAAGTTGAGGATTCTTCCCACACCCTGGATTAACAGTTTCTTGACCCCCTTCATTTAATATCTGTTCCACATCAGTTACCTAAAGGCAATGAACCTTCTTTTCACTTGTATGATGGAACTCTCCTTTCCTTTGATCTCACAGCAAGGCGGGGGAAGCCCAGTAACTGAGAAGTGATGACTGGACATGACACCTCCCAAGGCTTGGTCAACAGAAGAGGGCTTTGAAGTGAATCTCACATTCCAGAAGGAGAATTTTTGATGGGCTTTTTGCATAATGTGCAGCCAAGGTTATTACTCGTAGAGGCCATGAGTCTCTCATGCTCAGATCGACTGTATGGTGAGGTAGTGGACCATTAACAACTTAAGCAAGATCAAAGGAAAAAATTAAAAACAAAAAAGATGAAAAAAAGCAATCTTCAAACCATGAGCACAATCCAGGCTGGGGGTCAAGCGGACTTCAAAGTCACAGGAGGAGACTGCTACTGAGAACGCACCTGTCTTCACTCCAGCCATTCCTCTGCCTGGATGCCCTCCCTCCCCCATCCCATTCTATAAGTTCAAATCCTCCCCATTCTCCAAGGCTCAGCTAGAAACCATTTCTCATAATAAGCCTTCCTGCCCCTTGGTGACAAATTCTCTCTCCCTGTCAGTGCAATCACAGCATTTCTCTTATCAGAGGAATGCCCATCATTTCCTACTTCACATTATTGGTTTTAAGATGAGAGCACTATTTCTCTTACCATTTTGAAAGAACCACAAGATCAGAATCATATTTGATTCATCTTCGTATATAGTTGATGTTCAATAATTACTTGCTGAATGGAAATAAGAATGAATGACTATAAAATGGCATATATTCACTTAAACTTCCTCCAATTCCACAATGGCATTTTTAAATTCTCTGTTTCTTTGTATTTCCTTACATGGCATCAGTGGCCATCTCTGATGTGGCTGGGAAGAAAAAACAACTAAGTTGTTGATGATACTGGTAAGTGGCAATTACAAAAATTTCACCTTTGGTTCCTGTAGCCACTTCTGGGTTTTCCAACTGTTTTCAGAAGAAAATCATCTCATCTGATTTTCTACCTGCCATGGGAGAAATAGAAGCAACAGAGGAATATACTCCCCATAGAGCAGATGGAAAAACAGATTCTAAAAGATATGGTAACTCATCTCAAGTCATACCGATGACCAGTAGCAAAGAAAGTTTTTCTTCTGGCTCAGTCCTTTGGCAGAGAAAATAACACCTGGGGATGCTTACACCAGTGGGATCCAGGAGTGGAGTGGGGTCCACAAGATGAAGGAAGCCATGTTAAGAAATGGTCTTTAAGAGGAAGGTAATCCATATGAAATAAACAAGGACTGTGTTCATTCTCCCCCAGAAAAACACCAAACCTCGCTGACATGCCCATAATTGTAAGGAACCGAAATCATGCTTTTGAAGACCATTGTTGGCACGTCCATAAAAGATGTTGCTCCAAGGGTCCCAAGGCACTTGAAATAGATGAAGTCTAACCTTAGTGTTATGGTTCATTCATTTATTCAGCAAGCATGATTTGGGGGTTTATTGTACAAGAGACTGAAGAGATAAGTCTTGTTTCTGATTTCAAGGACTGCAAACCAGTAGAGGGACTTTAGCAGAAGGAAAAGAAGGAAGGGATTCCCTTAGATGGAAAAGGAGGAAGGAATTCCTTTAGAAGGAAACAGAGGTTTCAAATATCAAATTTTTTTTCAACTCAACATGGTGGAGCCAGGATTAGAATACGTGTTTTCTTACTCTTTAGTCCTTGGTTGGCTCTCTGCTTTTATAGGAAGGGGGAACTGAGGAGAGTGAGGTTGACTTAAGCCCCACATAGAGTCATTGGCAGAGAAGACCTAGGGTTTATGACAGCCAAATCCCAAGTCTGTGTTTTAGCCATTAAACAAAGCTCTCTCCTAGTGACAGCGACCATATTACTTTTCTTCCCTTTACACCAAAAAGGCCAAAAATTCAAATTCTAGTCCTGCTGGAGTCCCTATAGCAGAACAGCACCCTTCCCTGTCTGCAGTGCTCCCCTGGGGCCAGTCTATACTTTTGCATAGCAGATCTCTCCCAACCAGAATTGTACAAGTTCTCACCAACAGACCATAGCTCATCTGCCTCAAATTCAAATTTCTAATTGTCTTTTGATCACATATCATGTGGTAGGAAAATGAATTCTGAAAAAGGTATGCTCTGTTAGCAAGCAGTAAAACAAAAGGTGCTCAGTTCACAAGTCATAACCTGGTTTTCATCCTGTATCTGAAAGCTCTTCACCTGACTCTAGGTTTTAATAGGTAGACAGGATATTTTTCTGCTCTTGGTGTTTCCCAATTGGAGGAGAGAATGTGTGTCTTGCTCACCACTGCATCCCTAACACAGTGGTTGACATGTTGCAGAAGCCCAATAAATATTTGTTGAGTATTTGTGTACCACACGTGTGCATGAAAAAGCCTATAACATCACCTGTAACCTTTGCAATACTCATTCCTCATGGAAAGACCCACCTGATTTCCAGGGAGATTTTCTAGGTTTAGGAGGCCAGGGACCAAGTGTGGGGGCCACTTGCTTCTCCACTTTCCCAGGAGTTCCAATGACAGTGCACCTGGATTTTGGACACCTACGAGGGCCTAAATATGGCTGCCCACACTGATGAGCATGTTTGTATGTGACTGCCTCCTTCAAGAGACACTTAGGCAATTGAACCAATTGTAGCAGCTGCACACAGGCTGACCTTGGGACACCTGGACACTGGGCAGCTTGCAAAAATCTACTGCTTTATGTCACGATCCAGGAAAAGGAGCAAACAGTTCTACAAAGCCACCAAGACTGTTTTTTCCCTGCTGCTGTGACAGGGCACAGAGTCACCATCTATTGAGCACCTGTTTATGCCAAGCATGTCGCTGGCTCTTTTACCTGCATTATCTCATTAGAAATTGTTGCTGTCATCCCCATATCAGAAATGAGATAGATGAGCCTTCTGAAGGTTAAGGTAGCTTGCCCAAGGTTATTCAGTTCAAATGGAGCAGAACTGAGATGCAAACTCGGATTTGTTTGAAGCTGAACCCCGTGTGCTCTCCACCACTCCACCCTGTTTGCTGAAAGGGCCCCTAGATTCCATATGAAACTCTGTTCTTGCTTTCTGAGAATAGCACCTTGCCTGCAGCTGAGCTCCTGTTCCAATGACAGCTTGTTGTTCAGCTTGCTGGTTCTAGGAAAATAGGCCAGGGAAGACACCAGAAGTCAAGGTTGTGGCACTCACTTCAATGTGCACACTTGCTCCATCCCTATCCCCCTTCCTTAATCTCTTTATTGTTCTTCTGACTTCCTGTCTCTTTGTGCCTATATCTTGAGCTTGCTGTGACAGCCCTGTGACCCTTAGTCCTGGCACTAAACAGCTTAATTGAATTAGGTCCTGGGATGGCCAAGTTCACTGCTGACATCATTTCTCAGAATCCCGTAGGGCATAGCTCTGTTGGCTGTGATACCTCAGGACACAGTGTTAGAGTCCAGAACCAGGAGATGACCTTGCACACTAGGAAGCTAGACTCTAGTGGGGCAAGCCTTTCATAGGTGCTAGAAGTCCTCTCTGGAAAGCTGAGTGTGCTGTCTGGGGTCAGAGCAGTAGAGATGTGACAAAGCAGGCAGCACCAGGTAGTTCTAACAGAGGGAAAAGGTGTCCTGTTGATGTGAACTGAGGGCAATGGTAGGAAATTGGATAACAGACAGTGCTTGAAGACCACCCAGGAGTCAGGCTCAGGGATGTCTGTCATCAGGCAACAGGGACCCAGACACTGGGCTGTTGCTCAAAACCAAGACCTCAGGTCCTAGAGGACATGGTGGGTACAAGGCAGAAGCCCAAGGGTGCAAGGGCATTCAGCTGGGCAAGTTTAAAAAACCTGGACTTGGGCAAAAGGTTCAGACACCAGAACTAGAGCTCAGGGTGAAGACCACATCCACAGAGAAGGGCTGTTAGTTTTTTTCCTCATATCAACCAATTCCCCGACCGGGTGTCCTACGGTTCGATTCAATTCTAACACTTCCTGGAGTTAGCATCAGACCTACACGTTAAGGCCTCAGTCCCAGAAGACTGCCCTCACTTCAAAAAACAGTGCCCAGGTTACCCACACACTGTGTGACTTGGCTAAAAGTCAGGGGCTCCCACAATCCACTCCTGGGTCTGATCCTCAGTTTTGATAATTTGTTAGAACAAACAAACTCGGGGAAATGTTATATTTACTATAACAGTTTATTATAAAATTACAAATGAACAGATGAAGAGGTACTAGGGTGAGGTCCAGAAGAGTCCAGAGTACAGGAGCCTCTGTTCCCTATGGCGTTGGGGTGCACCACTCTCTTGGCACATGGATATGTTGACCAACACAGAAGATCCTCAAATCCCATCATTTGGGGGTGGAATAGGGTTTGGAGGTTTCATTACGTACGTGTGATTGTGGTCATTGGTGACAAGTTCAATCTCCACCCTCTCTCACCTCCCTAGAGATCAGGAGGTGGGGTTGAAAGTTCCAAGCTTCTGATCATGGCTGGCTTCTCTGGCAACCAGCCCCCATCCTGAAGCGAGCAGCCCCCCAGCCAAGAGTCATCTCCTTAGCACACTGAAGACATACTTATCACTCAGGAGATTCCAAGGGTTTTAGGAGCTATGTGTCAGAAACAAGGGACAAAGACCAAACACTGGATTACACCACAGAGGCAAGTGTCCAGCTATCAGAATACAGATAGGAGCCACACTGGTGGCCAGGATGACCTACAGCCATATCCTCCACATTGGACAGAGCCTCAGTGTCTAGAGTTGGGGCCAGCTGTAAAGGAAAGGGCCAAAGTGAGCCTATACATGCAAGGCTCCAGATCATATGGGAGAGGAAGACACAAGAACTTAGCCAGCAAATGAGAGACCAAGAAGAGGTATCTGGAAAAGCCCTCCGCTGCTTATACGGCTTCTGAGCTCCTCCAGAGTCTTGATAGTCACCATGGCTTCTCTGCTTTCCCCAGATACTTTTTAAAAATCAACTGGAAAAAAAAAAAAGCTTAACTCATAGAAACAGAGAGTAGAAAGGTAGTTGCCAGGGGGTGAGGGATGGGGGAAATAGGGAGAGGTTGGTAAAAGAGTACAAACATCCAGCTTTAAGATGAATTAGGTGTGAGGATCTAATGCATCACATGATGACTATGATCGATAACACTGTATTCCACAATTGAAGTTTGCTAAGAGAGTAGAACTTAAATGTTCCTACCCCACCCCTCAAAAAAAAAAAAAAAAAAAAGGAAAGGAAAAGGAACTGTGTGAGGTGATGAATATGTTAATTAGGTGGGGGGAAACCTAGTATATTAGATCAAGTCACCACCTTATACACTTTAAATATTTTACAGTTTTGTCAGTTACACCACAGTAAAGCTGAAAAAAATCAATAATAGTTATTAAGCTCCTCTAATTATGTGCTGGAGTTAAGGAGGACTAACTCTTCAAAGTAGTCCTTGCCTTCAAAGCTTATTCTAGTCAAAGACATGAAAGTAATATACAAGAAACAAGGAATTATAAGATTCTAGTTCTAGAAGGAATCTTAGAATTTGTACTCATTTCTTTTTTTTAATTTTATTTTATTATGTTATGTTAGTCACCATACATCATTAGTTTTTGATGTAGTGATCCATGATTCATTGTTTTCACATAACATCCAGTGCTCCATGCAGTACGTGCCTCCTTAATACCCAACACTTGGCTAACCCATCCCATACCCCCCTCCCCTCTAAAACCCCCAGTTTGTTTCCCAGAGTCCATAGTCTCATGGTTCATCTCTCCCTCCGATTCCCCCCCCATTTGTCCCTTCCTTCTCCTAGTGTCCTCCATGCCGTTCCTTATGTTCCACAAATAAGTGAAACCAGATGATAATTGACTTTCTCTGCTTGACTTATTTCACTTAGCATCATCTCCTCCAGTCCCATCCATGTTGATGCAAAAGTTGGGTATTCATCCTTTCCAATGGCTGAGTAATAGTCCATTGTATATATGGACCACATCTTCTTTATCCATTCATCTGTTGAAGGGCATCTCGGCTCTTTCCACAGTTTGGCTATTGCGGACATCGCTGCTATGAACATTGGGGTGCATATGTACATGTTTCTTATTGCTGCGGTAACAAGTTACCACAGACTTGGTGGTTCAAGACTATGCCACTTATTTGTTATCTTACAGGTCTGGAGGCCAGAAGGCTGAGATGGTTCTTCTGAGCTAAAATCAAGGTGTCCAATCAGAATGGCTAAAATTAACAAGTCAGGAAACGACAGATGTTGATGGGGATGCAGAGAAAGGGGAACCCTCCTACACTGTTGGTGGGAATGCAAGCTGGTGCAGCCACTCTGGAAAACAGTATGGAGGGTCTTCAAAAAGTTGAAAACAGAGCTACCATACGATCCAGCAATTGCACTACTGGGTATTTACCCCAAAGATACAAATGTAGGGATCCGAAGGGGTACGTGCACCCTGATGTTTATAGCAACAATGTCCACAATAGCCAAACTGTGGAAAGAGCCAGATGTCCATCGACAGATGAATGGATAAAGAAGATGTGGTATATATACACAATGGAATATTATGCAGCCATCAAAAGGAATGAGATCTTGCCATTTGCAATGACGTGGATAGAACTGGAGGGTGTTATGCTGAGTGAAATAAGTCAATCAGAGAAAGACATGTATCATATGACCTCACTGATACGAGGAATTCTTAATCTCAGGAAACAAACTGAGGGTTGCTGGAGTGGGGTGGGTGGGAGGGATGGGGTGGCTGGGTGATAGACATTGGGGAGGGTATGTGCTATGGTGAGTGCAGTAAATTGTGCAAGACTGTTGAATCACAGATCTGTACTTCTGAAACAAATAATGCAATATATGTTAAGAAAAAAGAAGAAGAAGAAGAAGATAGCAGGAGGGGAAGAATGAAGGGGAGTAAGTCAGAGGGGGAGACGAACCAGGAGAGATGATGGACTCTGAAAAACAAACTGAGGGTTCTAGAGGAGAGGAGGGTAGGGGGATGGGTTAGCCTGGTGATGGGTATTAAAGAGGGCACATTCTGCATGGAGCACTGGGTGTTAGGCACAAACAATGAATCATGGAACACTACATCACAAACTAATGATGTAATGTATGGTGATTAACATAACAGTAAAAATTTAAAATAAAATCAAGGTGTCGGCACAGCTGCCTTTCCTCTGGAGGCTCTAGGGGAGAATCCACTTCCTCCCCTTTTCCAGCTCTGGGAGGCCACTGCATTCCTCAGCAAAAGGAGGCCCTCAACCTCTGCTTCCATTGTCACATGTCTGGCTTCTGATTCTGATCCCACTGCCTCTCCCTGAGAAGGGTGCTGGTGATTACACTGGCCTCACGCACATAATCCAGGATAATCTCTTTCAGGATTCTTAATTTAATCACATCTGCAAAGTCCCTTTTGTCTTGTAAGGTAACATATTCACCTGTTCCAGGGATTAGGAAGTGGACATCTTGGGGGGAGAGGGGCATTATTGTGCCCTCCAGGGAGTTCTTCTAACATAACCAGCTTCTGTTTTTCAATGAGGACATTTAAGCACAGGAGATAAATGGCTTGCCCAGAGCCATGAGTTCAGACTAGAACCATGATGTCTAATTCCCATCACACTTCCTAGGCAGGTGTTCTTTCTGCTACATTAAGCTGCCACCAAAATGAACAATACAAATCAGTGTAACAGTAAGTGTGTATTACAGGATATGTTTATAAATACACAGGATTATAGGATCAGAGAGTTAGTGCTTAGAAGTCCTTAGACCTTAGAAGACCTTAGAAGTCTTCATGTCCAACCATCTGATCCTGGCTGCATCCATATATTTCATATCCCCAGTTAAGGGAAACCCCACACCTGCCAAAGCAACCCAGAGCCTATTTCTGCCTGTGTGAACTATGAGCAGAATGTTCCTGGAATATCTGGATCACCAAGCTTCAAAGTTTGGACATCCCAGCAGTGACCCCTAACATCCCAGCAGTGACCCCTAACACACTGGAAATCCCACAAGCCCAAATAGACTAGAAGCCCAGTCCCTTTCCCTAGGAACTCCATCCTCTGATCCAGACAAGAATACTGCTGGCACTTACTCCTGTCTCAAGGGCCAGTCCTGTGTGCCCATCTCCCTGCCAGAACCACAACCCAGGTAGCACCTGGGCAAACACTGCCAGACATGTACCCAAACATTCTCTCCTTCCTTAGTCACAGGATTTAACAGACACAAGACTAGCCTACATTTCTCAGACTTCCTTGCAATTAGGTGGACATAAGACTAATTTTCACCAATGGAATATGAATAGAAATAACGTGTACCATTTCAGGGCCAGGCTTTATAAAGCAGGTGCTTCTTTCTTCTTTCTTTTCCTTCCTTCTACCTAAATGCCAATGTCTCGGGGTGGGGGGGGGGGTCCTAGTGAAAGATGCTTTGTGATTTCTGCATCACTGCACAAAGGACAGATACCCACTGACTCGGAACAGCCACCTTAGACTGCTATAGGAGTAAGAAATAAACTTCTTTGGCATTTGAGCCATCCTAACTTAGAGTCCAATTTGTCACAGCAGCTTAGTTTATCATAACTACAATAGTACCTCTTAACAGCTACCTGACCAGTGTCATTGCCACAGGTCATAGCCAAAGAGCAAGTTCTTGTTCCTCCCAGGCAGGACACGATTATTCCAGCCATGGAGGTGCAGGAGGTGGGATGGGAGACACAGAGTAGCCCCATAATCTCCATTCATACCCCGACGCTTTCACAGAGACTATATTTTCTTAACATTATCTAAGGCACTACTCAGTCCCCCCATGCACTCCACCCTCCAACGAGATGGCTGTTCCAAGCCCCTTCCATGTGGAAATTCTGGACCCGGCACTGGTCACAAACAATACTCAAGTAGTCTGTAATGGAATTCCACTCACCACTGCTGCCCTCTGCATCATGGCACCAGCTCTGGTCACGTCACCCCACACTGGCATAGATCTCAGCTCAGTCCACCACCGTTCTGCAAACAGAGAGGACCAAGGTACACCCCACCAATGTTGCAGCTCCTCTGTACCCACAGGCACCAGCTGAATGGCCTGTGCAGAACAGGTGAAGCTAGCCACCCCTCATGGACTCAAAAGCACTGCTCCCTTTGACCACCTGATACCATGCTAAGGTCAGCCCTCTCACATCATCTCTTTTGATCTTCATAGTGAGTTTATTTTAGCTATCTTGCTGATGACGTTTCCTGCCACTGATTCTATGTCACGGCCACTTTTTCCACCCTAACAGCTTTCAATCACTTTGAAAATTCCCCCATATCAAGTTTCTCTGTAAAAAAAAAAGTTCTACCTTGTTGGACATCTCACTCCACTTCCATGAAGTTTCTGCCTTTTGGTAACTTAACCCACATAATCCTGATTACACATAGGACTGGGGTTCTAAAGTATCCAGAATAAGAATTTCTCTACATGATAGTCCTCATAAAAATTAAGGATAACTCTCATGACCCCAAACAAAGTCATCTTTTCATTGGACCAAATAGTCCCAATTCCTTTGACTATCCCTTGAGAAATTAAATAAGAAAAAATGTAAGACAAAGCACTCTGTGATCCCTTGAGTTCCCAGCAAATGCTGGTCAGCGTTGTGGCTGCTTTATGCAATCTCAATTGTCCTCAATGTCCTTGCCTCACCTCTCAACATGCCCACAAGAAGAGGGAAACACTGACAGATGGAGTGGAAAACAAAGAACTTTCCTGGAGGAAGAAGAATTTGAGCTGAAGCTTGGGGATGTGTGTCATTTGGATGCATACAATGGGCAAAAAATCAAAATGAGAAAGAGAATATGAGTAAAGCCAGGACCAGAGAAGGTCTGGGTTGGTTAGGAAGGTTAAGAGGGTTCTGCACCCAATTTCACCATGGGATAGGTTAGGGGGTTCCCCATACCACAAGCAATGCTTCAACCCCAGCTAGGTGTTCTACAATCCAGCTCAATTCTAATACTCTCTACTTGGAGTTATGGTCAGATCCCACAGGTTAAGGGTTCAGTCCTACAAGACTGCAACTTCAGATGCCAATCTGAAATTCAAGTTGTCACCTGTGCTTTTGACCAACCAGCTCTAACTCAGAGGTTCCCACAACCCCCTCCTCAGATTTGATTAATTTGCTAGAGCAGCTCTCAGAACTCAGAGAAACATTTTACTTACTAGATCACGAGTTTATTATAAAAGGATAAAACTTAGGAACAGCTAGGTAGAAGCAAAGAGTGGGGAAAGGAACTTCCATGCCCCCTTCAAGAACACCACTCTCCTAGCACCAACCAGGAGGCTCTCTAGTCCCATCCTTTTGGATTTTTATGGAGGCTTTGTTATATAGGCAAAATTGATTAAATCATTGGCCACTGGGGACAGATTCAACCTCCAACTATTCTCCCTTCCCTGGAGGTCAGGAAGGTGGGACTCAGAGAATTGGTTCCCCCGGCAACCAGGCCCAAACCATAGGTGTTTTCCAAATCCACCTCATTAACATTACAACAGCCATATTTACCACCTTTTTTTTTTGGTATTTTAAATTTTATTTTATTGTGTTATGTTAGTCACCTTACAATATATCATTAGTTTTTGATGTAGTGATCCATGATTCATTGTTTTCATATAACACCCAGTGCTCCATGCAGTACGTACCTCCTTAATACCCATCACCAGGCTAACCCAATCCCCCACCCCCACCCCAACCCTCAGTTTGTTTCTCAGAGTCCATAGTCTCTCATGGTTCATCTCTCCCTCCGATTTCCCCCCCTTCATTTTTCCCTTCCTTCTCCTAGTGTCCTCCATGCCGTTCCTTATGTTCCACAAATAAGTGAAACCAGATGATAATTGACTTTCTCTGCTTGACTTATTTCACTTAGCATCATCTCCTCCAGTCCCATCCATGTTGATGTAAAAGTTGGGTATTCATCCTTTCCGATGGCTGAGTAATAGTCCATTGTATATATGGACCACATCTTCTTTATCCATTCATCTGTTGAAGGGCATCTCGGCTCTTTCCACAGTTTGGCTATTGCGGACATTGCTGCTATGAACCTTGGGGTGACTATGGGCCTTCTTTTCACTACATCTGTGTCTTTGGGGTAAATACCCAGTAGTGCAATTACTGGATCATAGGGTAGCTCTATTTTTAATTTTCTGAGGCACCTCCACACTGTTTTCCAAAGTGGCTGTACCAACTTGCATTCCCACCAACAGTGTAAGAGGGTTCCCTTTACTCCACAACCTCTCCAACATTTGTTGTTTCTTGCCTTGTCCATTTTTGCTATTCTAACTGGTGTAAGGTGGTATCTCAGTGTGGTTTTGATTTGAATTTCCCTGATGGCTAATGATGATGAACATTTTTTCATGTGTGTGTTAGCCATGTGTATGTCTTCTATGGAGAAGTGTCTGTTCATGTCTTCTGCCCATTTTTTGACCTGATTATTTGTTTTTTGGGTGTTGAGTCTGAGAAGTTCTTTATAGATCTTGGATACCAGTCCTTATCTGTAGTGTCATTTGCAAATATCTTCTCCCATTCTGTGGGTTGCCTCTTTGTTTTGTTGACTGTTTCTTTTGCTGTGCAGAAGTTTTTTATCTTGATGAAGTCCCAAAAGTTCATTTTTGCTTTTGTTTCACTAGCCTTTGGAGATGCATCTTGAAAGAAGTTGCTGTGGCCGATGTCAAAGAAGTTATTGCCTATGTTCTCCTCTAGGATTTTGATGGATTCTTGTCTCACATTGTCGTCTTTCATCCATTTTGAGTTTATCTTTGTGTAGGGTGTTAGAGAATTGTCGAGTTTCATTCTTCTGCATGTGACTATCCAATTTTCCCAGCACCATTTATTGAAGAGACTGTCTTTTTTCCATTGCATATTTTTTCCTGCTTTGTTGAAGATTATTTGACCACAGGGTTGAGGGTCCATATCTGGGCTCTCTATTCTGTTCCATTGGTTTATATGTCTCTTTTTGTGCCAGTACCATGCTGTCCTGGTGATCACTGCTTTGTAATATAGCTTGAAATCGGGCAACGTGATGCCCCCAGCTTTGTTTTTCTTTTTCAACATTTCCTTGGCGATTCAGGGTCTTTTCTGATTCCATACAAATTTTGGGATTGTCTGTTCCAGCACTTTGAAAAATGTCATTGGAATTTTGATCAGGATGGCATTGAAGGTATAAATTGCTCTATAGCATAGACATTTTAACAATGTTTATTCTTCCGATCCATAAGCATGGAATGCTTTTCCATCTTTTTGTGTCTTCTTCAATTTCTTTCATGAGTGTTCTGTAGTTCCTAGAGTATAGATCCTTTACGTCTTTGGTTAGATTTATTCTGAGGTATCTTATGGTTTTTGGTGCTATTGTAAATGGAATCGTTTCTCTAATTTCTCTTTCTATAGTTGTATTGTTAGTGTATAAGAAAGCAACTGATTTCTGTGCATTGATTTTGTATCCTGCCACATTACTGAATTGCTGTATGAGGTCTAGTAATTTGGGGTTAGAGTCTTTTGGGGTTTCTACATAAAGTATCATGTCATCTGCGGAAAGAGAGAGTTTGACTTCTCTTTGCCAATTTGAATACCTTTTATTTCTTTTCATTGTCTGATTGCTGTTGTTAGGACTTCTAGTACTGAACAATAGTGGTGAGAGTGGGCATCCTCGACGTGTTCCTGATCTTAAGGGAAAGGCTCTCAGCTTTTCCCCACTGAGGATGATATTCGCTGTGGGTTTTTCATAGATGGATTTTATTAACTTGAGGAATGTTCCCTCTATCCCAATACTCTGAAGAGTTTTAATCAGGAAAGGATGCTGTATTTTCTCAAAGGCTTTTTCTGCATCAATTGAGAGGACCATGTGGTTCTTCTCTCTCCTCTTATTAATGTGTTCTATCACATTGATTGATTTGTGAATGTTGAACCACCCTTGCATTCCGGGGATAAATTCCACTTGGTCATGATGGATGATCCTTTTAATGTATTATTGGAGCCTATTAGCTAGGATTTTGTTGAGGATTTTGGAATCCATATTCATCAGGGATATCAGTCTGAAGTTCTCCTTTTTGATGGGGTCTTTGCCTGGTTTGGGGATTAAGGTAATGCTGGCCTCATAGAATGAGTCTGGAAGCTTTCCTTCTGTTTCTATTTTTTTGAAACAGCTTCAGGAGAATAGGTATTATTTTTTCTTTGAATGTTTGGTAGAATTCCCCAGGGAACCCATCAGGCCCTGGACTCTGGTTTTTTGGGAGGTTTTTGATCACTGCTTCAATCTCGTTACTGGTTATTGGCTACTCGGGTTGTCAATTTCTTCCTGTTTCAGTCTTGGGAGTTTACAGATTTCCAGGAAGGCATCCATTTCTTCCAAGTTGCTCAGCTTATTGGCATATAGTTGTTGATAATAATTTCTAAAATTGTTTCTATTTCCTTGGTGTTAGTCGTGATCTCTCCCCTTTCATTCATAATTTTATTAATTTGGGTCCTTTCTCTTTTCTTTTGGATAAGTCTGGCCAGTGGTTTATCGATCTTATTAATTCTTTCAAAGAACAAGCTTCTAGTGTCATTGATCTGATCTACTGTATTTCTGGTTTCTAATTCATTGATCTCTGCTCTAATCTTAATTATTTCTCTTCTAATATGGGGCTTAGGCACCGTTTGTTGCTTTCTCTCTAGGTCTTTAGGGTGTAAAGTTAGTTGGTGAATTTGGGGTTTTTCTATTTTTTTAGTGAGGCTTGGATGGCTATGTATTTCCCCCTTAGGACTGCCTTTGCAGTGTCCCATAGGTTTTGGACTGATGTGTTTTCACACTCATTGGTTTCCATGAATTGTTTAAGTTCTTCTTTGATTTCCTGGTTGACCCAAACATTCTTGAGCAGAGTGGTCTTTAGCTTCCAAGTGTTTGAATTTCTTCCAAATTTTTTCTTCTGATTGAGTTCCAGTTTTAAAGCATTATGGTCTGAGAATATGCAGGGAATAATCTCAATCTTTTGGTATTGGTTGAGACCTGATTTGTGACCCAGTATGTGGTCTATTCTGGAGAAAGTTCCCTGTGTGCTCGAGAAGAGTGAGTATTCTGTTGTTTTAGGGTGGAATGTTCTGTATATATCTATGAGGTCCATCTGGTCCAGTGTGTCATTCAAAGCTCTTGTTTCTTTGTTGATTTTCTGCTTAGATGATCTATCTATTGCTGAGAGTGGAGTATTGAGGTCTCCTACAATTAACGTATTGTTATCAATATGACTCTTTATTTTGGTTAACAGTTGGCTTATATAGATGGCTGATCCCATGTTGGGGGCCTAGATATTTACAATTGTTAGATCTTCTTGTTGGATAGACCCTTTAAGAATGATATAGAGTCCTTCTGTGTCTCTAGCTACAGTCTTTAGTTTAAATTCTAATTTGTCTGATATAAGAATTGCTACCCCAGCTTTCTTTTGAGGTCCATTGGCATGGAAGATGGATCTCCATCCCTTCACTTTCAGTCTGGATGTATCTTTAGGTTCAAGATGAGTTATAGACAGCATATGGATGGGTCCTGTGTTTTTATCCAATCTGCAACCCTGTGCCATTTTATGGGAGCATTTATGCCATTCACGTTGAGAGTGATTATTGAAAGATATGAATTATCATCATGCTATCTGTGAAGACCTTGTTTTTATAGATTGTCCCTGTAAATTTATTTTCTATATCACTCTTGGGGTCTTTCTCCTTTTATAGACCCCCCCCTTAATATTTCTTGCAGGGACGGCTTAGTGGTCACATATTCTTTCAGTTTCTGCTGGTCTTGGAAGCTCTGCATCTCTCCATCCATTCTAAATGACAGCCTTGCTGGATAAAGTATCCTTGGCTACATGTTCTTCTCATTTAGTACCCTGAATATGTCTTGCCAGGCCTTTCTGGCTTGCCAGGTCTCTGTGGATAGGTCTGACGTTATTCCGATGTTCCTCCCTCTGTACGTAAGGAATCTCTTCCCCCAAACTGCCCTTAAGATGGTTTCCTTGGTTCTAAGATTTGCAAGTTTTACTACTACATGTTGGCGTGCTGGCCTGTTTTCCTTGATCTTGGGAGGGGTCCTCTCTGCCTCTAGGACATAAATGTTTGTTTCATTCCCCAGATTAGGGAAGGTCTCAGCTACGATTTGTTCAAATATATCTTCTAGTCCCCTCTCTCTCTCCACCCCCTCAGGGATTCCAATAATTCTGACATTGGAACACTTCATGGTGTTGCTTATTTCTCTGATTCTATTTTCATGGATTCTGAGTTGTTTTTCCCTGGCCTCCCCTTTTCCGTTTTTCTCTATTATTTGGTCTTCTAGGTTACTAATTCATTTTTCTGCCTTGCTTACCCTAGCTGTTAGATTATCTAGATTAGATTGGATCTCATTGATAGCATTTTTCAGTTCTGCCAATGCAGCTTTCATTTCTGCCCTTAGAGACTCAATGTTGCCATTAATTGATTTCTCCATTCTAGCTATTGTCTTCACAATTGCTAGCCTGAATTCCATCTCCGACCTCTTGGTTATATCTGAATCTATTTGTAAATCTGTGGCATAAGTCATAGTCTCTGAGTCTTTCCTATTTTGGGGGTTCCTCCTCCTAGTCATTCTTTTGAGGGGTGGTTGAGAGAATGTTACAGAGTCCAAATTACTGACCACAAGCCAAGCAAGATGCACCTGTTTTCTAGGGACCTTAGGGCTGCTGGCCTCTTGTTTCCCCAGCCTGTCTTCTGGGGGAGGGGCCTGCTGTGCTGTTACTCAGGCAACCCTGTTTGGGCAGAGTTGCCCTGCCCCCTGTGGCGGGGGATGGGCTCACTGAAAACCGGTTTTGGGGGGCTTTTATTCTCTGGCGGCTTTCCCTGGCAGCTTTCCCTGTGGCTTTGCACATCTCTTCTGAGAATCAGAGCAGAAGAGACTGTTTCCAACCCTCTGCCTCAGAGCAGAGAGATCACAGTCTGTTCTTCAGTGAGCTCTCCAGGCCACACTCTCTCCGTTTCTGTCTGTGCTGCTATAAACTGCAGCGTCCTGGGTCATGCGCCCCTCAGCAGGGCTCCCAGTCCTCACCTCCAGGTCAGGGCATGTCTCTGTCGTTTGTGCTTCTAAAACTGTCAGCCGCCCCCAGTTCCCACATGGGGCCCCACTGCTCCAGTTTCCGTCTAAAGTCCTTTCCCCACCGCTACCAGTCTGTGAGTCTGTGCCCGGTCCCCAGTGCAGGTGGCTATCGCTCACTGGTGGTGTAGGATCCCCACAACCAGGCTCCCTCCTCCTGCTGTTTATCCTCTGATATCTGCTCGCAGAATCACAGCTCCTTGCTTCACACCTCAAAACCAACCGCTGGTGATATTCTGTTTGTAGAGATCCAGATCTATCTTCTTACATCTCAGGCTGATTTTGTGGGTGTTCAGAATGGTCTGGTAGATATCCAGCTCAATTCTGGGGACCTGTTGGAATAGGGTTCCCTACTCCTCTGCCATCTTTTTACTTACCACTTTCATCACTTAGGAAATTTCAAGGTTTTAGGAGCTCTGTGCCAAGGTTGGTGACCAAATATATATTTCTTATTATAAATCACAGTATCACAATTGTCGATGAGGAAGTCACTTTGCCTAGAATTGAAGGTGTCTACATTTTGGGAAATAATAAGTGGAGACTCTTGAGAGCCAGCAGGAAAAAAGTTAATTCAATACTGTAGAATATTATGACAATGGATTTGGGACAGGTGAGTGTTGTGATGTTAACAATAGGGAAGATACACTTGGCATCAATGCTAGTTGGGAAGGAGAGGGAAGAAGCTATGGCAAGAATTTTGGAATGAGGAGGTAAGAAAACTAACTAGTGTGGTGACAAGAAAACCTCAGAGGAAAGAATGGATGATAGACAACTTCAGGGATTTAGTGACTGGTTGGATTCAGAGATTTATCTGTTTACAAAATTTCACACTTGGATAACTAAGATAGTAATTTTCCACCAGTGGAAATTTGAAAAGACTGTTTGGAGAAGAAGATGAGTTCCTCTAGAGATGTTGAGTTTGAAGCAAAAGTAAATATCTTAATAGAACTTCCTGGTAAGCAGCTGGAGATGTGGGACTCGACTAAAAGAATAAATAGAGATAGTCAGAAATCATCACCAGGCTGGTGATAAGCAGTAAACAAAAATGAATGAACTTTCCATCCACTGGGCCAAATGACTGATTGAGTGGTAAGAGAAAAGTCAAGAGAAGACACATGACCATTCATTCAAAAGTCACAAGTGTCTATTATGACCCAAGTACTGTCCTAGGTTCTAGGAATGCAGAGCAAAGCCTCGTTAGCCTCCAACAGAGCAACAGACTGATCCTGGGGCAAAAAGTCCATGTTGGTCCCAATGCCCAGCTATGGACAGGCTACTGGGCAATCACCACCAGCCCATGCTTTTCTGCATCTAGACCACTGGCTGAATTAGAAGGTATGTGATTTTTCAGTCCTGGAACTCTTGTGGTATATATATCTTGGATTTACTAATGCCTCTCAAAAAAGCATAATTCCTTCCCCACACCATTTCTCCTTAGTTTTCTCAAGCACTGGATTTTATCTAATGTTTTTAAATTCCTTTAAAAAAAAAAGAATTACCTTCTAAGAAATGTCTTTCAGAAGAGTACACATTTAGAAGTTTAAAATAACTGTAGATACATCTATTCCAGCTCACATCTCTGTTGGGGGAAGCCTCCCACTGAGCAGTTTTGTGTCAAGAGTCAAGTGACAAAAAGTCATTCCCTGCTGGGGGTAGAGGCAGACAAGTCAGAAAATTGCGAGAATTTGGCCTTTGGCCTCTGAGTGGCAAAAAAAAACAAAAGAAAGAAAAAGAAAAGACAAGAAAAGAAAAGAAAAAGAACAGTACTCAGGTTCCATATGTCCATATGTTAAGAACTATAGAGTTTTGTTTCTTTATTAACATTTCTCTTCGTCTCATGATCTGAAAAAGACTAATACATATTACATGGATATTAAAGGGAAGAACATTTCTCATTTTGGTGGCATTTCTGCTATAGAAAATGTTGCTTCTTTCCTCCTCAACTTTGGATTCCAGCTGAGTACGTGGTCGGTGTTCTGCACGGTCAGCCCGTGAGTCCTTCACAATCTCCTGACTGGTTACAGAGAAGAAGGACTTGCTGGCTTACCGTTGTGGTGACAACACCCCTGAGGACTTCCTGGCAGTCATGCTCTCATAGAAAGAGATCTACTGCTTATGCATACTTGATTCTCTTTTTTCAAAAACCCAATTAAAAAAGGCTTTAAAATCAGAAAGGTGAGTCCTTGAGTTTTTCTCTTTTCCCCAAATAGTCCCTGTAGTTTTTCAGGAGGCCATTATTAACATAGTCTCAGTGGAGTCCCTAGGGATCTGTATTTACTTCAGTGAAGATGATGTGTGTTTCTGTGGTCAATCACAATTCTGAGTTTGTTCAAAGATAGAATAAGAGGACTTGATAACCATCATCATGAATATATATTTGGCCAAGGGACTTCTTCCAGTGAACATAATTCTTAGAGAATGAAGTGCCAGGTAAGAATGCACTTAAGATGATGAAAACAAAGTTTGTTCTTTATTCAGTGTTGGTTTTGCCCATTCAAAGAAAGATGTTCTTCCATCAAATTAATGTTTTTCTACTAGAGACTGGGAGAAACCATGATTGGAAGGAATTGAATCTTGGTCCTACAACAGTGCTACAAAGGGGTTCATCCACAAGAAATGTTTAAGAGTGAGCAACTAAAAACTTTAACATTGACACAACATCCAAGCATGTGATTAGCGACTTGTCTCTCCAAACAAGGTAGAAGCCAGCTTGAATGTCTTCTCTCCTGTGGTGAGTTGCGTATGGTGTGAGCCACACAGTGGCACTGGTCTACGATGGATTGGAAAATTTTTAAATAATAATAATAAGAGAAAGAAAGAAAAAGAAGGGCACCTGAGTGGCTCAGTCAGCTAAGCGTTTAGCTTGGGGTCAGGTCCTGGGATTGAGTCCTGCATTGGGCTCCCTGCTCAGTGGGGAGTCTGCTTCTCCTTCTCCCTCTGCCCCTCCCTCCCCGCTCATGCACACACACGCACACTCTCCCTCTCTCTTGCAAAAATAAATAAATAAAATCTAAAAATAAAAGAAAGGAACGAAGGAAGAGAGAAGAACTGGTCCTTTACAACAGATAGTTTGAGAAGCACTGGACTGCAAAACTGTTGGTTACAGGTCTGTATTCTGATACACTTTGGGGCTTCCAGAATTTCAAATTACCTGAGTTAAACCTTCAGAGTGTTCAAAGCCAAAAAAAAGAATTCAATGAAATATTTGTGTCCAGGGAAACTGAGAAGATAAAGTTTTTAAAACCAAAAGAATGAAAAGAAATTCTGAGTTGCTCCAGTGGTTTATTTGTGGAAATTTTTAAGGAATATAGACAGTTTTGTATGACATTGTATGTAAAATAAGTTAAATGTAGGGCAAAACAATGTATTTCCAAAGGAACTCATGGAAGCCTGTTTATAATAGCACAAGACTAGAAATAACCTAAATGCCATCAATCAGAGGCTGGTTAATTCAAGTATGACACTATCATGCAGCAAAATGTTTTGCAGTTATTAGAAAAACTGAGACATCTCTACATGTCCAGATATGGCAAGATTTCTAGGACATATTATTAAGTTAAAAAAAAAAGGAGGGTACAAAACAGCATAATATGGTATGATACTTTTTGCATAAAGGTGAGAACACACATACATTCACATGTTTCAATGCCCGGATTACACTAGGAAGGAAAGAGTAGTTGCCTCCAGGGAGGTAAACTGGGCACCTGATGGATAAGGAGAAGGAAGTTGTCTTTCTTTTTACCGATATCTTTTTTGTTTCTTTCAAATTTTGTGCTATGCGCAACTAGTATCTATTGCCATCAACATATTAAAAATAATAATTAAAAATATCAAAAAACCAAAACTGAGAAATAAATTATTCATGTTCAACCATAGCCATAAACTGAAATGACATCTGCCCTTAAATCTTCCTGCAGGCTCTGGCACAGTGCCCTCCACTCAATATTTTTTAAATTGTTGAACTAAAAGTAATAGCTCATACAGAATTTAACAACATAACAAAACAAAAAGAACATTCAATATTTATCATTCAAACTTGATATGTTTTCAAAGAACTAAATCATTTTAGCCAAAATTATGGCTACATTATGGAAACAGATTAAACCTCTAAAGTTGTTAAAAGATACTAGAATCAGCTTTAGAATCAAAATCTTCCTGAAATGGAATAATTTACCCTGATAAATTTAATCAGTAAATTCAACAACTCATGCATTTATAATTACATTGTAGTTTGCCTAGAGAATATAGGAATTAGATGTCATCCATGGGCTACTCTTCAATCTTTCATTAATTTGACATAAATCTGCAGATTCAACAAACCTATGTCATGTTTGTTTAGATTGAATCTGAGAAAATAACATTGTTTTGGATGAAAATGAAGATAACAGTAAGAAATAAAGTAGCCTGGGTGGTTCAGTCGGTTAAGCAACTGACTCTTGATTTTGGCTCAGATCAGGATCTCAGGGTCGTGAAATCCAACCCCACTCCATGCTGGGTGTGGATCCTGCTTAAGATTCTCTCTCTCCTTCTCCCTCTGCCCATACGCCCACCCCTCGCACGCAATCTCTCTCTAAGAAAGAAAGAAGGAAAGAGCAGAGAGAGAGAGAGAAAGAAGAGAAAGAAAGAGAGAAGAAGAAAAGAAAGAAAGAAAGAAGAAGAAAGAAGAAAGAAAGAAAGAAAGAAGAAAGAAAAGAAAAAAAAGAAAAGAAAGAAAGAAAGAAAGAAGAAAGAAAGAAAGAAAAAAGAAAGAAAGAAAGAAGAAAGAAAGAAAGAAAAGAAAGAAAAGAAAGAAAGAAAAAGAAAGAAGAAAGAAAGAAAGAAAGAAGAAAGAAAGAAAGAAAGAAAAGAAAGAAAAGAAAGTAAATAGTACGGAATCAGATATTAGGAGCTCTCTGAGGGACAGGCAGGACTATACTATTCAGAATCAAAGACATAAAAAAGTAACATTGAAACTGTTATAGGTAACAAAATAACTATTAGCTGAGCTTATTTCTTAATTTTTCTCCTCTGGTATATAGCTTGATACGTCTAGGTACACAATAACCTATCATGATCTCAGCTATATTTGTGTTTGTTCTTTAGTGTTACTTCTATGCAAGCTTCTCATATCCCTCAAACAAGTTCATATCCTCATTAGATATCCTCAAGATTCTCCTTAGAGGCGCACTTTTTCTCCCAGCAAAATTACTTATTTACCCAGTCATTCCATTTAGGGAATAGCAAAAGTGTTCAGCAAAATCTTCATGCAATTCCCACTCCCACTCCCACATTCACATGTGTTGCTATGGGTCATTCAATTCCCTTAATGAGGAAATAAAATTAGGTCACTCTGAAAAGAATAAAGTGAGGGCTTAATTTAAAAATTACTCCCCTCCAGGATGCAGAGAAAGGGGAAGCCTCCTACACTGTTGGTGGGAATGCAAGCTGGTGCAACCACTCTGGAAAACAGTATGGAGGTTCCTCAAAAAGTTGAAAACAGAGCTATCATATGATCCAGCAATTGCACTACTGGGTATTTACCCCAAAGATACAAATGTAGGGATCCGAAGGGGTACGTGCACCCCGATGTTTATAGCAACAATGTCCACAATAGCCAAACTGTGGAAATAGCCAAGATGTCCATCGACAGAGGAATGGATGAAGAAGATGTGGTATATATACACAATGGAATATTATGCAGCCATCAAAAGGAATGAGCTCTTGCCATTTGCAATGACGTGGATGGAACTGGAGGGTGTTATGCTGAGTGAAATAAGTCAATCAGAGAAAGACATGTATCATATGATCTCACTGATACGAGGAATTCTTAATCTCAGGAAACAAACTGAGGGTTGCTGGAGTGGGGTGGGTGGGAGGGATGGAGTGGCTGGGTAATAGACACTGGGGAGGGTATGTGTTATGGTGAGTGCAGTAAATTGTGCAAGACTGTTGAATCACAGATCTGTACCTCTGAAACAAATAATGCAATATATGTTAAGAAAAAAAAAAGAAGAAGAAGATAGCAGGAGGGGAAGAATGAAGGGGGGGAAATCGGAGGGGGAGACGAACCATGAAAGACGATGGACTCTGAAAAACAAACTGAGGTCTAGAGGGGAGGGGTGGGAGGATGGGTTAGCCTGGTGATGAGTATTAAAGAGGGCACGTTCTGCATGGAGCACTGGGTGTTATGCACAAACAATGAATCATGGAACACTACATCAAAAACTAATGATGTAATGTATGGTGATTAACATAACAATAAAAATTTTTTAAAAAATTACTCCCCTCCACATAAAGACAAGTTTTTAAAACATACTATATAACCCAAAGCCTGTGATGTCAATCCCAGCAAAAATAGTTTAGGAGAAGCTCAACATTTTAATAGAAGAAATTCACTCTTTATGCAAGGAAATTCATCATGCTCTCTCATTCCCATCAGAAAGGCCCTAGAATCTTGTTTCAGGAAGTCATGGATTACATCATCCACCAGAAAAATATATACTGATCTGTACAGGTCCCCCAATTCCCGGATACCCAAGGCAGTGACAGAGATAAGGGAGAAAGAGCTCATTTCAAACTTTTTTTTAATCCTTGGGGTTTAGATGTATATGACCCATTCAATACCCAATATAACCCATTCAATACCCAATACTCTCAAGAGAAAACCAGCCCTAGGAAAGGGCTTTTTGCCCTGCACTTCTCACATATCCCTCCATAGCTCAACATTTTGGGTGTTCTTAATAAATGATCATTTGAACTTGATTTCACTTACATAAAAATACCTGGTATAGCAGTTAGCCATTGTTAGGTAACAAACTATCTTCCAAATTTAGTAGGGTTTGAGAAAGAGGAAAGAAGTATACAAGTGCTTCTTCCAAGCCTCTACTTGTATCATTGGTGTTGTCCCATTGTCTATAGTCATGTCACCAAGCCCAGAGTCCAAGTAGGAGGGCTCTACCAAAGGGCATCAATATAGGGAGATGCAAAAAATTGGGTCCATCTATGCAATCAGTCTTCCATGCCTGGAGATGAACAACACAGGGTGGTATACTTAAAAAGTCCCCCAAATGAGTCAGCCCCAAAATTTTCACTCCAATCACTTACCCCTACTGTATGGGGTAAGTTGCCAAGTCGGCCACCAAGTGAGAACTAGGACCAACCTTGGCTTGTTTAGGTGCACATTAGCTCAGGATAGAGGAGGGATAATTTCCTGCCACACCAAGGCTAGTAAATGGAGTCCAACATGAGTTGAGATGGATAAGAGAGGAAATGGTGTCATAGCCTCCGCTTGAGAAACTTGATTGGTTTCTGAAGCCCTGGACCAGAAGGAAATTAAAGTTCATGACATTATACAGAACTCAAGGCAATCCACCTTGCTCTCTTCCCAGCATGACCACTCCAGCTATTCTCCCTTGGGTTGTCTTTCCTCCCCATTGGGCTCACTCTTTCCTGGACCAAGCACTTGGAATCTCTTCTTAAGTGCTTGGAGGAAGGATCTTGCCCCTGGACTCCCCCAGCCACATTAGGGCTGTATGACTCTACCACCTGCTGTAGCTAATGGGCTCAAGGCTGGACACGTGGACCAAGCTGAGGCACCAAGTCTCTCTCCCAGAAGCCTGGAACTAAGATCTAGCCTACTTAGCAAGGATCCTCTCAGGAAATCTCTTTTTCCACTTACATTGATTTGAAGTGGGTCTCTGTTACTTTCAATCAAAGGGAACTTGACCAAGTCAGGAGTTCATCAAAAAATCCATGGGGGTGTTCCAGGAGCAAAAATCAAATAAGCTTTCAGTTAGTGATCTTAACTGTCTGGAATTTTTAGCAAAGATATTTCTCTATTACTCCAAAAGGAATGAGTTAACAGCACTACAAAGACAGCTTCCTCCAAAAGTCTTCAATACCCGTGATTAGTCTAGAAAATTATGTACATGTTTAAATGCAAATTTTCTCCAAATATATTTGAGGTACCCAAAGTAGGTATCAGATTTTTTTTCTTAAACTAAAATTAAAATCATATGAGCAATCACTAATTGGACTTACTAAAATGTATTGTTTGGCTAATATAACACTGTACATTAATTACACTGGAATTAAAATATTTTTTAATGTGTTGTTTGGGATTTTTTCCCCACTATCATTATTTCTGGACAGACTTTTTATTGTGGTGGAGAAAACTTCACAGCTACCAATAATTCTAGTTCATCTCATATCAAATGAGAAGAACCCGTATAACTTGAACATCTCTCCACCATGTATTAATCTTTCATTACAATTTATTTTTTTTAAGATTTATTTATTTATTTTGAGAGAGTGAGAATGAGAGAGAGAGAGAGTACATGAGAGCGGGGAGGGTCAGAGGGAGAAGCAGGCCCCTCGCTGAGCGGGGAGCCCGATGCGGGACTCGATCCAGGGACTCCAGTATCATGACCTGAGCCGAAGGCAGTCGCTTAACCAACTGAGCCACCCAGGTGCCCCTTTCATTACAATTTAGCTTTGGGGTTTTATATATGTGGAAGAGGTAGGAAGAGGTGGATCTTGATGGTATCTACAAATCCGGTTAACAATGCACCTAACATTTATATCTTAGCACTTAAAAATGTTAAGTGTCTTTTTAGATCTCAATCTCCTTTTGGTTTTAGTTGTTGTGTTCTTTCCTGGACATTGGTGTTTCAGCTAGGACAGATTTGATTAGATGCTTCCTGCCATCTTTTGCTCACATGCTTTCCTATAAGTGATGGCTACGCTGACCTCTTTAGAAGTCAGGATGAGCTCAATCTCTCCAAGGGGCTCAGCTAAAAGTATGGATCTCTTAGGTCAGCAAAAATTCATTCTCCCCCAAATTCCATATGGCTCTGCCCCATTAAGCCATTACTAGGCCAACTAGAGGTTATATTCTTAATACTTAAGTAGAATGTACACGTGAATTGATATTGATTCTTCCTATTTTATTTTATAAAACATTCCTTAGGTTGCTAAGACACAGGTAGAGACTGGCTTCTATTCCAAAGATCACCAAATATACCCTTGGTCCTAAAAATTAATTATTATGCCCTAAGCATCATCTTTGTGTAGAGCTGCTACTGACCTATGGTGTTAGAAAATGTGTATCGGTGCAAATGAGAAAAGGTGCCACTGTAGGCAGACACTGCCTTCAAGTACTGAGCTTGGCAAGTAGTCCAAGGGCCAGATTCCAGCTCACACTTGCCTCTCAAGCCCCTCCTGCAGTGGACCAACACCATAGCCATAGACAATGACCTGCCTTTAGGATTGAAAATCTATTTTTACCTATTTTTTCAGCTCTTCACTTAAGAGAGATGGTGTAATAAAAATGTATGATTGCTGCTAATTTATGGACTTTAGAAAATAAAAAGGTACGAACATTTGAGATCATCAATTTTAAAGTTCTTTTCCAATAGACACCAGGGCATAGACATGGAAGAGAGCTAAGCAAGACACTGCATTATTAGCGGTTCTCTTTGGGAGGCAGCTTGTATCTATATATAGTAAAGTGCATAAAGTGTACTGATCCTAAATCTATACCTCAATGATTTTTACAAATGTCTGCTCTTCATGACAACAGTTCAGTCCCAGATATAGAGCATTTCCAGCACCCCACAAGATTTCCTCTTGCCACTTCCCAGAAAATCTCCCCTACCCCACAGCAATCATGTTTTGCCTATTCTCGGACTTGGTATAAATGGAATCGTACTGTATTTACTCTTTTGTGTCTGGCTTCTTCTAATCAGTGTGATGTCTGTGGGGGTCCTTCCATGTTGTAGTATGTGTCAGCATTTGGATCCTTTTGTTTCTGTGTAAAATTCCATTATATGGTGATACCACAATTCATTAGCTCTCCTCTTGATGGATATGTGGGCTCTTTCTAATTTGGAGCTATTATGAATACAAATTCAGTGTTCCTTTGAATCCATGGTATAGAATTTCATATTTTTACTTGATGTTATTTCACAACATTTATACAATAAAATAATAGTAAAATAGAGAGACAAAGAAAATTAAAATAAGGATAAAATACCAATGTATGGGCGGATAAGCACAATATGCAATCTATCAGGTCTTAATAGTTGTGATAATTGAGTTTCAAGTTAGACTCTGAGCTTCCTGGAAGCCAAACAAAAAGGGAAATATGGTGAGTTATGTAATTTTTTTAATAGGAAAAAAAATCAGTTAGTCAGGGGAAGCAAAACTTCTGTTGCCACTAAGTTCCAAAGAAAGTTCTTCACATGGAGCTTCACAGTAGGAATTATTGAGAGATGTAATGAATAATATCCTCAGGATGGCTCTATAAGAAATGCATGGACAGATTTTTAGATCACTATTCTTATAGTGCTCATAAGACAGGACTCCAGCCCAGCAGATTGTAAGACAGTGTCATAAGTACTGTGGCATTGTATGGGGTGGTGTTTTTAAAGAGGGAAAAGTATATCAGAACATCAGAGGTTGGCAGACTGCAGCCCACTGACTAAATGCGGCCTGCCACCTGTTTTTGTAAATAGCTTTATTGGAACACAGCCACGCCCATTCATTTATACACTGTCTGTGGCAGTTTTCCTGGGACAACAGCAGAGTTGGATGGTTGTGACAAAAACCATCTGGCCCACGAAGCCTAAAAAATTTATTATTTGACCCTTCACAGAAGAAAAGTTCCAGTTCCTGCCCTAAATTAGCAATAGAACAGAATTCCAGGTATGATTTTCTTCCTGTTACTGTTCATGTCTTTATGCAGTTTCCACCCCTGCAGAATGGGCAAAAGGGATTTTGCAGGTGTAATTAAAGGGCCAGATCAGTTGGTTTTTATGCAATCAAAAGAGGGTTTATCGCAGATGGGACTGACTTAATCGGGGGAAAGTTCTAAAAAGAGGGTATGAGTCCATGCTCCCATCAAAGATTTCTCTCCCTTGCTGGCTCAAAAAAGCAGGCTGTGTGTTGTGAGAGTACCTCTAGAGAGAACTGTGTGGCAGGGAGCTAAGGGTGGACTGAAGTTGCTGAGGACCTCAGTCCAGCAACCACAAGGAACCAAATTCTGCCAACACCTATGTGAGCTTAAAAGAGGGCTCTGAGCAATGGGGAACACTGCAGCCCCAGCAGCTCAGCTGCAGCCTGGTGAGACCCCCAAAACACAGAGTACACCCCAACCAGGTCTGGACTCCTGATCCACGAAAACTACTAAATAATAGGTGTGTATTGTTTTACCCCACTATAATTGTGGTAAATTGTCACACGGCAATAGAGAACTAACACAGTTACCTACTCTCCCCAATTTTGTCTACAAACCACATATGGTTTAAACATGAAAGACCACCACAATTTTTATAAGGAGTGCTTATCTTTTTAGAAGTACACACTGAATTATCTGAGGATAAAATGATATGATATCTGGGATTTGCTTCAAAAAGTGGGGAGGGGACATTGGAATGTTATAAATGAGATGAGATTGCCGTGTGTTGATAATTCTTGAAGCTAAATGATGTATTCATGGGGATTTATTGCACTACTCCTTACACCTTTGTATATGTTTGAAAGTTTCCATAATAAAAAAGTTTTTAAAAATTAGACTCATACATAGGGAATTAGCTAAAAGTATGTTTATAGTTTCTGATACAGGAAAACTAAACAATTTAAATGCCTACACAAGGAACTGGTTAAATTAATCACTATAGATATACAGTATGTTTATATGTATTTTTAAAACTGCATAGAATAATGATGCTGTTGACATTAGTCTATGGTCTTATAAGTCAAGGCAAAATAAAATATTTGTAAGCAACAAAACAAAAGCCACAAAGCTTGTGCATTTTTTAAAAATTCATCTGAGTAAATTCTGTTCTGTCAGTGACTGAATCCAGCAACATAAGTGCCCTAGTGACTCCCCCTGATGGAAGGAGCATAGTGGGACATAGGGGGAGTCCCAAAATGAGGGAGGAAGGAGTCTGTGGAACCACCCAGTGATCCCCCCCACACCCATCACTGATCCCTCAGTCATCTGCTGGATAAGAGGCAACTTTAGGGAGCCATGTTCTGTTGACAGGCTCTAGTCCTGCTATGAATGCACAGAGATGGGGCAAGGAAGAGGGTGCAGTCAAACAGGTCATTCAAAATCTGAGCAGATCCTGAATAAATATAATCATGATTCTCAGGGAAGTTTTGAACTATGACCATTGTTAGGGACTTCCCAGTTTTTACTTTGGCCCAGATGGCCTCAGATTCATATTATTATTGATGGATTTCTCCAGTTTCTTAAAAACTACAAGTTCCTCTGTATCACCAGCTTCTATTTCCCCCAGTTCTCTTTGTCAATAAGATTAAGGGACAAGCTATACTTACACCAAACTGATTCTTGGGACCATTTTTTAGAATCACTATTCCAGATCACTTCAGGGCAGAATGTTCAAAAGGCAGTGAGGACATGGTAAATGTTCTGCCAAATTATGTGCAATCACAAAATGCCAGAGATGAAAGTGCCCTTATAAATCATTTAAAGTTTTTTTTATTTTACCAACCAGAAAAAAAAAAAAAGGAGACCCAAGACATCATGCAACAATGAGCAACATCACAAGGACAGTCAGAGTATCTGAGAGTAGGACCCAGATATGCTAGCTCTCAGGCCAGTGCTGTCTGCCTGGGGGTAGGTGCCCTGCCTAAGTCCATTCTTTTCCATCTTAATGAATAGCCTAAGTTTGAGCTAACATATAGTCTTACAGAACAACAGCACAAAACTTGAAATACGGGTGGCCACTGAATGTAGGAAGGAAGGAGAAAGGAAAGAAGGGAGAGAGGAAGAGAAAAAGAGAAAGTCTCAATGGCCAGCAGATAAATTCAAAAGTGTTCAAGATCATTAGTCATCAGAGAACCACAAGCAAAATCCCAGTAAGATACCACTCCTATCAGGGTAGCCAGTAAGATACCCACCTATCAGGGTAGCCAAAATGAAAAAGACTGTACCCAGTGTGGCACACATATGGTACGACCAAAACTCTCCTGCATCACTTTCCCAAACATTTAAGTATAGTGCATTGGAAGATGCAATTACTTTGGACAACTGGTCAACTGGTTAGCAATCTCTACTAAAATTGATCATGTGCCTACCTGCGAAGTCAGCAATTCCATCTCAAGGAATACTCCCAACTGCAATGTGTACATAGGTTCACCAAAAGAGATACACTAAAATGTTCATAGCAGCATTATTTTTAATAGACAAAACTAGAAACTACTGCAATATCCATCGACACCAGATGGATAATAATGGTGGCATATTCATATAATGCATGTACCATGCACAAGTATGAAAGAAGCACTGGTATAGGCAGTAGCATGTATGAGTCTTATAAAAATGTTGAGTGAAAGAAGCCAGTCACAAAATAAATTCTTTCCATTTATAGCAGCTTCAGAAGGTGGCAAAGCTGACTGATGATGTGAGAAGTCAGGACCATGTTGATTTCTGAGAGGGAGGTGGGAATGGCGGGAGGTGGTCCCAAAGAGGTCTTTGGGGGTGCTGATAAAGAGCTGAGTCTTTATATGAGTGGTAAATGCACAGAATTCTTCACATTGTGATCATTTATTGTGCTGTATACTTGTAATTTGGGCACTTTTCTAAACATATGCTGTTTTTCAATAAAACAGTTTATATATATATATTTTTTCTTTTTTAAAGAAAGCAGCAGCAGCTGTTTTGATAGAAGTCTAAAGATCTCAAGATTCTTGATCAATGCAGCCTTCTTGAACTTCCTAACACCACAGAAGGACATTCATTCTTTGTGATCTCAAACATCAGCTCCATTTCACCGCTGCAAAGAGAGATGTCTACCAGATGGTGATACCACATAAATATCATAGACATCATATTAGATCACTAATAATCTCAAAGTAACAGAAAGAGACAGGGTCCAGAGATGTGCTCTGCACCTTATATATGTTGTCATCTTGAGGGATCCTCTCAGTAACACTTCACAACAAGGATAATTAATTCCATTCCATAAAAGGAGGAACTAAGGTTTAGTGACTTAAGGAACTTGCCCAAGGTGGCAAGCATCTAAACAGCAGAACGTAGATACAAATCCAGAATCGCTTTGCTCTGAAAACCCCCAAGTTTTTCCGTCACACCCCACATGGCCCTGGGCTATTAGTGCCTTTGACTTTTACCAATAGAACAACTTCACAAAACTTGCACCCTCATAATATCTCTTATAAACAAAATACCCTGAGGTGATTTCCTAGAAATATATTATTGCATCATACTCTGTTACCATTTATAACCCAGAAAATGTCCTACAGCCTTTACTCCTAATAAAGGGGGAAAAAAACAGAGGTACAGGTTCCCTGATTCCCAAATAACATTTAACCCCCCCAGGACATTGCCGGAGTGCAGCCAAACCAATCCCCGCCCCCATCTAGCTCACCCCCCATCCCAGGGCTTTCTGAAAAGAGGGAACTGCCAAGGCCAAGTTACTCTTCTAAAGCTTTTCTTATTGTAGCTGTTTTATTATTCATATACTTTTAATAGCATCTCAGTAATTTTTTTATAGACCCGCTATAGCTTAAGTTAATGCTAAGGACATTACAAGTAGCTCCCTTTTAAATTTTTAACCAGAATAAAAGTTACAAAAACCACATATACTCCAGAAACTGTAAGATCTTGTACATAAACAAGACAGTTTTACAAGGCAACTTACAGATTTTAGGAGGTCCCACAGGTATTTGCTGCCCATTACAACTACAAAATCCAAAGCCTTAGTGACCATCTATCTATAGGCAAGTATGTGATGTTTTCTGGCTTAAAGGCCATTTTCAGGAAGTGTCATAGAAGAAGATTCTATTTCTCTCCTTTTCATTAGACAAGAAAATCAAATGTTTTTGGCAGCTGGGGTTGGGGGTAGGGAGGAGGTACCAAACAGGAAGACACTAGAAGGGGCAACATTATGCAATTATTGAGCCAACCTACTTAAATTCCCCAAGTGGATGTGCCTGGTTTAGAAGAGGTTAATGGTTATCTTTTATTGAAGGGAAATGAGTTTTGTTAAATGTATTGATAGTGCTAACTTATTAATAATTGAAGAACAGACCTTCTCCACTGCCCCATTAGATATGCTCTGTCATATACACGATGATGAATTTAATGCCCCTGCTTTTATATATAGGAGCCAATAGTGGAATTCCTCTCTAATCTAGAAGGTTGGGCTCCTGAAGAATCTTCCTGATAGGAGAATCCCTGGCTGTAGAGAGTAATCTTATGAGAAAAGCAAGGTGGAAGGAATAAGGTCCTGAGTGAATCTCTGACAAATATTTTCATATTTACTAATACACAATGATAAAGCCAGCACAATGCAGTCAATAATGACATTTTTACACATCTTAAATTAGTAATAGTGGCCTCTATACAGTTAATCTTCATACCTCATCCCTTGACTCCATGGATATTTATTAAGATATCCATCCCTCAAGTTTCAAAGGGATGCTAGTGAATTCATTTTATCTTTATAGATAAATGACAAGCTAGGAGGCAGCTTTTCCTGTGTTTAGTTTTCCAGCCAAATGTCTTTCTACAATTCAGATTTTACAATTCAGAGCTGTGGCTATCACCCCCCATGCCCCTCCCCCAGCCCCCTGCCTCAAATCCAAAACAAAAGACTGCCTGCCTTTGGTCCCAGAGATGCAGGGATTTCTTGCACATGGAAAACATCTTAGAATGCCTGAATTGGCTTATGCATCCCAGGTTAGGAAATTGTTCTTCATTCCTCTCCTATCCCAGAATGATAGCCCCAATGTCAGCATACTCATTGGTCCTCCTGCCTTCTCATCATACAGCAATAGTCCACCTCAGGAATCCATGATTCCTTTCCTTTCGGCTTCCTTCCACTTCATGGCAAAAACTCCAACTTCACTTACTGTGATAGTTTTATGTGTCAACTTGGCCAGGCTATAGTGCCCAGTTACTCATTCAAACACTAACTGAGGTGTTGCTGTGAAGGTATTTTGTAAACGTGGCTAACATCTGCAATCATGATTGACCTAAGTGAAGGAGATCACCCAACGATAATGTAAGTGGCCCTCATCCAATCAGTTAAAGGCCTTGAAAGAAGAGAGAAGAAACATTTTCTGCTAAAGACAGCAGCATCACCTCTTGCCTGAGTGTCCAGCTTGTTGGTCTGGACTAACAGATTTCAGATTTTGAACTTAGCAGCCCCTACCCCCACAATTCTGTGAGCCAATTCCTTAAAATAAAGCTAAGAAGGAAAGAAAGAAAGGAAGAAAGGAAGAAAGGAAGGAAGGAAGGAAGGAAGGAAGGAAGGAAGGAAGGAAGGAAGGAAAGAAAGAAAGAAAGAAAAGAAAGAAAGAAAGAAAGAAGAAAGAAAGAAAAGAAAGAAAGAGAAAGAAAGAAAGAGAAAGAAAGAAAGAAAGAAAAGAAAGAAGAAAGAAAAGAAAGAAAGAAAGAAAGAAAGAAAGAAAGAAAGAAGAAGAAAGAAAAGAAGAAAGATGAAGAAAGAAAGAAAGAAAGAAAGAAAGAAGAAAGAAAGAAAGAAAGAAAGAAAGAAAAGAAAGAAAGAAAGAAAGAAAAGAAGAAAGAAAGAAAGAAGAAGAAAGAAGGAAAGAAAGAAAGAAAGAATGGAAAGAAGAAGGAAGAGAAAGAAAGAAAGAAAGAAAGAAAGAAAGAAAGAAAGAACGAAAGAAGAAAGAAGAAAGAAGAAAAGAAAGAAAGAAAGTAAAGAAAGAAAAGAAAGAAAGAAAGAAAGAAAGAAAGAAAGAAAGAAAGAAAGAAAGAAAGAAAGAAAGAAAGAAAAGAAAGAAAGAAAAGAAAGAAAGAAAGAAAGAAAGAAAGAAAGAAAGAAAGAAAGGAAGAAAAGAGTTGGTTCTACTTTTCTGGAAAGCCCTGACTGATACACAAACCCTCCTATCTTCTTTATTCCTACTATTGCTAATTACCTCAAAACAAAGGACTCATGAGTCATTCATCTTGGAAGTGGAATCTCACAGTTACTCCACAGTAAAATTTACACACTAATATTTCCTGGAAGGAGAACTTTAGCCTGTCTAGAAATTGTTATAATTTCGATTCTGGCTTCTGACAAATTGCTTGACCGAACTTCAGTCAGCTCCTGAACTTTCTTCTAGGCCCATCTGTATACTCCTTTGCAAAAATCTAGTTTTAGCAAGAACCCTGATAAGCCAGTTTAGCCAGAATTCGTCACCCTCCATATCTGATCAGGTTCCTCACCCTCGGCCATCCCCCAGATGATGTCTGATCACCCTGGCCTGCCTTCAGCAAGAATCCTGTTAGGCCAGTTTAGCCAGAACTGCACCCCCCCCCCCGGCGCCCCTAATGTTTCCTGTCTGTAATTTTCCAAGCCCTGACCCCCACACTGCTCCTTGGCTATGAATTCCCACTTGCCCCTGTTGTATCTGGAGTTGAGCCTGATCTCTCTCCCCTGCTGTAAAATTCCATTACAACGGTCCCCATCCCTGTGGTGATGGTCCTGAATAAAGTCTATCTTTCCATCTGTAGCAAGTGTCATTGAATATTTTTTTCCTCAACTCTTCCAATTTGAAAAATTTGCCCCATCACTTGAGTATAAGCCAACATTAAGAAGATTTGTGTTTACTCGGTTTAGAAAGGGTGGCGATTGAGCCAGAAGCCTCTTTCACCTTCCAGAACTGAGGCACATCTGGGAATCAAACCAGCTTCCTCAATCCAAACGACAGTGGGAAAACCAGGCACAGCTCCACAGCAGCCTGGGACGGGCCTGCCTGCACCTGCACTGAGGTGGACATCTGGAAATTCGCCCCCACACTCCCATATCTACAACGGAATCAACAAAGGACCTTCTGCTAGATGTTAGCCTAGGACCAGATGAGAAGTGTGAGGCTACTCCCACAAGAGTACCAGTTACAAAGCACATCTCCAGCTTGCTCTCAAAATCTGTTACATGTGACTGGCCGAGCAGAGGTCATATTCTCCCAGCCTTTGAAAGGGAGAAAAAAATGACATATTTTTGAAATCTAAAACCCCTACTCAAAGTTAAAGTATTTCCTGTAGGGAAGAAAGAAATAACCCCCAAATCTCCTACTACTTGAAATTCAAGCATTTATCAAACAGTTATTTTTCTAAGAAAGTTTTTTTCTTCAAAATGCTTAAGGAAGAGAAAGAACAACATAAAACTTGGCTTATTTCCAACAGAAGAATGCCTGCAATGATCGTAATTACTGTGTCATTGGATGAATGGTTACTGAGTGAAAATTCACCAATAACAACTACTACTAATGAGATCACTCCACCCACCATGTAACTTATTAGGAGTTACCACCAGAAACTGTCACTGGTGTCTTTCCAAGGAAAAACCACTGGCCAACCCCAGTTGACCAAAGGGTCCTTTGTAGAACCAGTGAAAGTGATCATGGTGCCACCGATCAATGAATAATGCAGTGAATTTTTTTAAAGTTCCCCAAGTCATTAGTAAGAACAAAATATCACAGGGAACCACGGTAGAGGTGAAGGGCCTCTGAGAAAAGGATTATCCACCTGGTTACCAGCCACCCTTTTCCCACAGCCTCACAGGCACCAAAAACTCTGACAATATCCCATTCAAGGTCACCAACCTCTGCAGGCCCTCAACAAATGGCATTCCCTGGCCCAGTGCTGATGCTGCCTCTGATGGGTGAGGCATGGAGATCTTTACCCTTCCCCCACTCCCCACCGTGACTATCATGGATACTACAGGAAAAGGAAGCCCAGGACTCCACAGATGCTGACCCACGGAAGGCTAAGTCTCAGGTCTCATGCTGCATTTACCCCATCATTTGTCACTGACTGAAAGAATCTCAATTAGGAACAGCTGAAGAATCAAACTGGCTTGCATGAGGCCGAAGCAACCATCATGAGGGGATTAAATGCAATCTCATGTTTGCAAAGCCCTGAGCATTTGGCAATGCATGTAGAATGATTTATTTGAATAATTACTATGAGTGAAACATTATACTTTATTATATAAACATGAACGAGTCAAGGTCCTCAACCTCAGGGGGCTTATTTCTGGTGGAGAAGACTGGCAAGTTCAGAGCTAGAAGGTGGGGGATGAAATTTGCTTAATTGAGGGCGACAATCTTATAAAAACCCACAGGCAGAAACAATTAATTTCAACCAGGAAAGCTGGAATAGGCTGCCTAATAAATTAGTAGGAACTAAGGTGGCTTCCCCTAGAAGCTCAAAAAGAAGGAAATTTCAGGGGTACTTGGAACTCAGAGAGGACAAGACTTGGAGAGATGTGGCATAGAAGGGAGAGTAACTCCCAGCAACATGGTAGCAGGCAGAGGCACCTGAAGATGAAAATACTCTTTCCACACTTACAGACTGAGCTGTAATTCGCCTATTTTTCTCAAGACTTCAGTAGAAGTCTACAATGCACAACAATCCTCTGTAGAGTGGTTGGGGAAAAAATAGAAAAGGACTGGGTCAGTCCCTGGGGTCAGCAAGACAAACAGTGCCCTTTTGCCTCCAGGATATGTAAATCTTAGAAACTGTATTTGGAGGACTGTGCTTCAATACTAAAGAAACAGAGAACAGAGGACTTGGCAACACTTGGGTTTCACACATTAAAATGGTAAAGTAATACATTTTAAGATGACAGGCAGCGTGCAAAGGAAGGGAATGGCTTTCACATTCTATAACCCTGAGCTAGTCAAATGACCCAGCATCCACTGTTTCTCTCACTGCCCTGTTGTTAACTCATGCTACTCCCTCTGATAGAACACCTTCATAAGGGTCACCCAAATACCACCTCCTCCAGAAGAACTTTCTGACTCTTCCAGAGAGACCTAAGCACTCCTACTCTGCTCTCACGCACTTTCCTCAATTAATTCCATTACCCAATCATCTAAGAAATGCTTATCCACTGGACAGTCTCCCATTAAATGGAAAAGTAGCCTCAAGAATAGGAGCTGTGGGGCGCCTGGGTGGCTCAGTTGTTAAGCATTTGCCTTTGGCTCAGGTGATGATCCCGGGATCCTGGGATCAAGCCCTGCGTCAGGCTCCCTGCTTGGTGAGAAGCCTGCTTCTCCCTCTCCCTCTGCCTCTGCCTGCCGCTCCCTGGGCTTGTGTCTCTTTCTCTCTGTGTCAAATAAATAAATAAAATCTAAAAAAAAAAAAAAGAATAGGAGCTGTGTGCCTTTTAATCTGTGTGACTTCAATGCCTCGATGCCCAATACATTAACTAACACACAGCTGATGCTTAATCAAAGTTTCTGCAAAAAAAGAGAGGAAAGAGGAAGAGTTCAACCAGAGGAAGATTTCAACCAGATTGTAAGGTTATGATTATCATGTGATTAAACATACAAGAGACTCAAAAACATTCTAAGCAAGGAAAGCACCGGAAGGAGGGACATAAAGGGAATGGACTGTAAACAAAAACTTAAGAAATACATTTTTAAAATAGAAGGAACAGACCGATTAAATATGGTGGCCTGAATAAATGCATTTATCTGTACTCTCTTCTGAAATGCAAGAAAGTTGAGGAATCTTTTTCAAAAGTATTAAGTCATAGGACAGACATCACTAGCAATGTGAGCCCCTTTTGGGGAAATGGGAAGTAGATGTGGAGTTAATGCAGCTGCAAAGGATGAAGACCAAGTGCCTAGAGAGAGTGAAGCCAAAGAGCAGCAGAAATGCATGCCTTAAAAATGCATGCCTGAGAAATGCTTGCCTAGGAGAACCTGGATCTGAGACCCAGCTATCACCAACCTGAAAACAGAGAGATGGGTTGAGTCTGAACATAGAGCTTCTAGAGCCTAGACCTTTCCTCCATCCAATCCCACAGAATACCACCATCTTCCACCCTGGCATGACACTGTAAAGATTTTGAACCAGATTCTCCAGATTCTCAGTGGACAGGCCATATCTTCTTAGATATACTATATATTAAATATTCATGTACTATATGCTTCCAGCCCCCCTTATACCAGACCCTTCAACAACATTGACCCCAGATCCTGAGGATCCCTTAATGGAAAAGTCCAGCTGGGGACCTGATCGCCAGTAGAACCCACTGGTTGGCAAGTCCATTCTGCACTCAGAACTTTTAATCACCCTTTCTTAGTGACTCATTAGGAAAATCAAAATTTTTGAAAGCCAATATTCTCACTCAATTTCCCCTTTTTAGTGCAATCTAATTTATTTACACCTGCATCTGCCGAGTGTTTGTTTTAAAATATAAGACTGTAGCCAAACAGAGAAGATGTCTAGAGGAAACAGGAGAAGCCAAATCCAAAATGATTTATTGTGGGTCAAGCATCCCGAGGGAGATGCACAGAACTAGAGTCTCAGTTAGAGCAGAAGAGAATTAGTTTGTCCTGAAGAAATTATTGTAATTATAAAACAGTTTACTTCCTAAAGAAGCTTAGAAAACCCCTACAGAGACTATAAGGAGACTTCTGAGTAAATGTCAGACTGAGGCTAAGATCAAAGATTTGTCCTCTAATTCTTAATAGAATAGAATTTTTTAAATAAAAAATAAATGTTTTACCCAAATTCTAATCAAGGAAAAGTGATGTAACTCTGCCTTAAACTTCAAAAGTAAAATGAAAGAAAGCAGCAAATGAAAGAGAGAAGATTCTTAACAGACTTAGGAAGTCTCATGGGTAGATTGGGAAAAGGTTTACAATTCTTTACTTCCTTGCATTTATAGACTTTACATCCTTGCCCTTTGTCATGTGATGTTGCTGACCCCTGCTAGAGTTAGATTTGGCCATGTGCCTTTTTGGGTCTATGGACTTCATTAGCAGTCATGATGTAAACAGAGACTTTGTGCTTGTGTGAGGCAACTTGGCTTTTTATGCTGTTGGTATACCACTGGGTAGCAGCTCCCTTCCATCTTGGTCCCCAGAGTGAGGATATGAAGCACCCCTGACACCAGCTGCAAGCCTGGAGTCCAGCCTGGCCCAGCCAAGCCCAGACTGGATCAGACAAACAGTGGCTTACTTGCAGATGCCTGAACATGAAGATAAATATTTTTTGTTAGCCACTGAGATCTTGCAGTTGTTTGTTGCACAGGAAAAAACTATTATAGGCTCCTAACTTAATCACCACCTCTTAGAAGCAATACTAAAGGAAAATGTGTAGACAAAATGCTCAAATGTGCACATTACCCACTAATGTGAAGAGATGCACATTGAGTAGGTATACAGCAGCCCACGAAGTACAGAGAGGAAATCTTCAAGAGGAGAAGCATTTAACTGCCCTTATAAGAGGTCAAGATCTCACAAGAGGAGAAAAAAAAAAAAAAAAACACCAGGGCTAAATTAGGGGATCTCTAAAGCCTAGGCTTCCATGCTCCTTGAGAGTAGTACACAGTTGAGGCAGAGGACAAGCCAAGGGCTCCAAGAAAGGCTTCCCACAGCCCCAGCAGAATATTCTCCACTGCCCCAGCCATACACCTCCAACATCACATGTTCTGGTTATATAAAAGCAACAAGAGTGCACAGAAAACAATATTTAGCCTTCAGGCTACAAGACAGACAAACAGGTCCTAAAGAGTCTGAGAAAATTCATGTACACTACTTTATATTGACTAAAGAGTGGGCAGAGCTGCTCATACCAAGCTGGGTCAAGATAAAAAGAAATGGCATGGCAGCTAAGCAAACACTAAAGCACAAGAAAAAAATTAATAAGGGGGGGATAAAGGGAAAGAAGGAAGAAAAGGGTAAGGAGAGGCAGATAAAGGACACAATCAGAAAGAATGAAAGAAAATATAATCCAAGGTGGAGAAGACAAATTCCCTGTGAGTGCTTCTTGCTAAAAAAAAAAAAGCAAAACCTTAAGAAAAACATGAATTTAATAAAACAATAATAATCCAAAGTCAAAATGAATAAGTAATGAAGTGAAATGACAGGGAAATTGTGAAACTAAGGAAACCAAATAGGGATCAAAACAACATCATTATAGAAAAAAACCATAAGTAAAAATTGTGAGAAGAGAACAGCCAAAAATAAAATACTGACATAGAATAAAGGCTGAGTTTATCAGCATAGGGAAGGGAAAAGTTTTCCTCGACCTTCTTAGGGTCTCTGGCTGGGGCTGAAAATTAAACTGACAAAGACCAATTAACAGGAGAAAAGCATACATATTTTATTGAATTGTTATGGGTCCATGAGAGACTTTGCAAGAGAATGAAGACCCAAAGAAGTTACCAGAGCAGGAAGCTTTTACACCTTTCAGACAAGGAAACAATACATTTGGGAAGAACTGGCAAGACAAAGAGGTTTGGGCTAAGGTAGTCCAAGTAGGGCTAGGTGGTCCTTACTTCTTTAATTAGGAAAAGAAGGGTTAGTTTAACAAGGTTTGTTTGCAGATTCCTCTGGAGCCTTTTCTGGGCTGATAAGAGTCAGTCTCTAATCAAAGGAGAATTTATTTCCTGCCTATAGGCAGAAAAGGAGAAGCTTTTTCTGCATCCAACACTTCTTAATTGTCTTCAGCTCAAAATAATTTTATGTCAAAGGGGCATATTTTGGGGTGACATATTCTGGTTTCTTTCAATAGCAAATGAAAGCAAAGGTATAAAAGCAACTGAGAGGATATTCAGGAACAAAGACAAGGACACGTGTCCTCAAGATAAAGAACTCAATAAATGAGACAGAAAAGGTAGTAAAAAACAATGTAGAAGAAAACTTCCCTGACATAAAGGAAGAACTAAACCTGAAGCACAAAAAAGGACATAAAATTGATATAAATGATTAATACTGTGACATGTTCTCAAGAAGATATTAATTCTAATAATAAAAAAAGATTCTTTCAGGCATGGGGGGGGGCAGTTAGACACTCCCAAGGGATAAAAACAAAGCTGTGCTCAGGTTTCCCAAGAGCAATACCCAATACTTAAAAGGAAAGGAGCAAAGCCTACAAGGTCCCCAGGCAAAGAGAGATCACCCCAAGTGTGACAGACACAGCCAAGTAAGCCCTCCAGCATGAATGCAGATGGACATTTTCTAACAGGAAAGAACAGGAGAAATGTAGCACCTACACATCATAGAGAAAGTGGGATTCTTGACCACAAAATCCAACCAGCCAAAAGACACATAAAGAAGCTGTAACTTTAAAACTACAGCAAAAACTTAAAATAAAAATTATACAAACACTTGGTAGAAATGTGACCCAGGAGTTGCATACCTGGACAGTCTGTCCTTTAAGTATGATGCTAAGAGGCAAATCAGAGACTAAAACTCTATAAGTCCTTCTTGAAAATATTACTAGGCAACAAATCCAACTCAATAAGAGAGGAACAAAAACTTAAAAAAAAAAACCCAGAAATGAAGAAACCTTGATTAAAAGAAAAATGGTGGTAGCATTAGCCCATCTACTGAAACATCTAAGACCAAAGGACCCCCAGGTCATTGTGGTGATGGAATAGAATGTAAATCATTGGCCTTGACAATTTAAAAATCAATCAAATGAGCAAAGGGAATTCAGACAGGAGAAGTGGAAGAACACTTATTTACTTATCTTTCAGAGTAGGAAGTCAACTGCTCCATCCAAAATTGAAAACTGGACTTTAAAAAGCAAAAAGATGCCCAAACTTTTCATCATTTTCCCCCCCCCTAATTTCAGAGGAACTATTTTAGGAACTATATCACCCGTGGTGAAGAAATGTGTGTCTGAACTTCAGTAGCTCCTGCAATCTTATTTCAGTTCATTCCTTCTGTCAAATTCAAATAAAATTGAATTTACTATATTTTTAAATATAGATTTCATTTTTATAAAAATGCTTTCATCTATATAAAATTAGCTCTCTCTTTTTTCCTCTATGGATATATTTCCAAAGACACAAGTGAGAAGGAAAGAAAGAAAAAAAAAGGTTTGGGAAATGATGTGCACCTAATATAAATGAGGGTTACTCTTCATCAAGGGTTAGCAAACCACAGCCTGCTGGCCAAATCTGGTCCTAAATAAAGTTTTATTGAAATGGCCACACCTGTTCATTCATTTACCTTTTGTCAATGGCTGCTTTCCTGCTACAACTGCAGAATTCAATCATAGTGATAGAGACCAAAGGCAAAGATATTTACTACTCTAGACATTTGCAGAAAGCTTGGTGACTCCCACATAAGTGGTGGGATTTGGGGGTTTAGGGTGTTTGAGTTTTTACTTTCTTTTTATTATTTGTTATATTGCATAGAATTTTTAATGAATGTTATAATTTTTAATAAAGCAATGAACACACTTTCATATTTAAAAAAAGCGACCCTCCTCATGTGGGATTTAGACTAAGTGACCCTCTGGCTCACCTACAGCTTCACACACTCCTTTCTAGAGCAGCGCCTTCCTGCCCGAGAGGCTGGTGTTTCTGTGGAGAAGATTCAACACAAAGCTGGCTGTGGAAATCTGGGCCAGTTTGTCAGGTGCCTGTCTGAAAAAGGCAGTTGTGTCACTGACTTTGGCAAACAATTTGAGAACCCTATCTAAGGAAGAAGAGGATGAGTGGGGGAAGGCAGTGGGGGGAGGACATTTTTTCTTCTATTTAGCAGTTGCCAAAATCACAACCTTCAGCAAATATCACATAACTCATTAAAAGATTCCTCATTTACTGAAACTAAAATGGAAGTGGCCCAAGAATCAAAGAAAAGAAAAGCTAATCACTCTTGCTTATGCATTTAAAATCTATTTCTCAACTGCATGTGAATTTTCCCATGTCCAAATAAAGGCCTTTTCTCAACAATTCAAGTTGGAAAATGTTTCAGAGTCCGCAGAATTCAAGGGATAGTCAGAGTCTGTGAAATACCTTCTGATGGATTTTAAGAGACCTTGTCATATCCACAGCTGTTAGAAGAGGCTGCCCAAAGGCGTCCCCCACCATGAGCCCTTGCCCTTCAGTCTCTGGGCCACACTCTGCAGAGTCTTTCTGCCAGGAAAACCTCTCTGACGATTTAAGCAGCCAAAGCAATCCCAGCAAGGGATGAACGCCCATCCCTGTACTGTGTATCACTTCCCCCAGCATAAATTATTAATTAATTACAGAGCATTCCAAGGGCACAGAGGCATAATTCTGCAGGATGAGTTATCAGCCATTAGAAACAAGGAGAAAGATTAAGACCCATGAATTAAAGGTTTCATGATTCAAGATGTTTTCTGTCTTAAAATAATTAATAATGTTGATTTTATTCCCTATTGAATAAATGTACTTATTCCAAGAACAGTAAATCTCCCAAGTTCAATAGCAACCAGAATGAAAAGGTCTCCAACAGAAACCTTCTGCTTCCTTCCTGATTAGAAAGCAACTTTATTTTTTAGGGAAAGGAAAAATCTCTATTAAAGACTGTTTTTACTAAAGATGCTAACTGATCAACTAATTATATCTAAAAACAGAAATTGCAAAAATTTTTCTTCATGCTTCTTCAGGTTTCTTGTATAATTAAAAGTTTAAAAATCAGCTTTTCTAGGTAAAAATTGAATTAGTTGAGCACAAAAGACAAGTTGAAGTTGTCTAAGAAAAATGCTTATAAGTTCTTGTCATGAATGAGAAAACTAGAAGATATTTTTTCCAAAAATTTTACAATTTTTGCTCAGATTTTACAGTTCCTCATTTTATTAGTAGTCATTCAGATGCTCGGTGAAATCTAGGAAATTCTCCCAAATACATAAAATTCTCTGCCCTGCCCTGCACCACTCCTCATCCCAATCCCCCCAAATCCCTCATTGACAAACAGCCCAGACCAACATGATAATTAATATTTTTAAAAAGAAAGAGTTGAGGGGCACCTGGCTGGCTCAGTTGATTAAGCATCTGACTCTTGATTTTGGCTCAGGTCATGATTTTATGGTCATGAGATAGAGTCCCACATCGGGCTCCAGGCTCAGCATAGAGTTGGGATTCTTTCTCTCCCTCTCCCTCTGTGCGCCCCCTCCTAAATAAATAAATAAATAATTTTTTTAAAAAAATAAAAAAAGAAAGTGTTGAAACTCAGATATGTTTCAAAATATCACCCCTCAACTGAACCACAAAATGCTGAGATCTAGTTAAGGAGGCCTCTGTCTAGAGGCACATTTCTCCATAAATGGGCAGGATAGATATCAGCCAAGACATTAAGAGCAATTCAAGAACATGCTCTCTCTCTCTCTCTCAAATAAATAAATAAAATCTTAAAAGAAAAAAAGGAGGTGCCTGGGTGGCTCCGTCAGTTAAGCATCTACATTCGGCTCAGGTCATGATTCCAGGGTCCTGGGATCAAGCTCCGCATTAGGCTCCCTGTTCAGCAGGCAGCCTGTTTCTCCCTCTTCCTCTGCCCCTCTCTGCTGCTTGTGCACTCTCTCTCTCTCTTTCTCTCTCTCTTTCAATAAGTAAATAAAATCTCTTTTTAAAAAAAGAGCAATTCAAAAACAATTCATGATTTTAGATCAGAAATCCAGTCCTGGGAAGTGGGAGAAATGTATGAAAGGGGTCAAAAGTACAAACTTTCAGTTATAAAATAAATAGTCCTGGGGATCTAATGTACAGTGTGGTGAGTATAGTTAACAATTTGATATTACATATTTGAAAGTTAAGAGAGTAGATCTTAAAGAGTTTTCATCATAAGAAAAAATTATAACTTATTGTGGTGATCATTTCACAATATACACATATATCAAATCATTATGTTGTATGCATGAAATTAATATAATGTTATAGGTCAATTATACCTTAATTTAAAAAAAAGAAATCCAATTTAATTGTCAAAGCCCAAACATTCTATGTTCCATTAATCATTTAAGTCAGACTAAAGCACTCCCAAAGAAAAAAGAGCCAACTGAGAGTGTCTGGAGTTTCAAATTATAGGGAAGGTCTAACATATTGAACTTTATTCTTTGCATGTCTAGACATATTTATTATATGCTGAACATTTTGAATGACACATTGTAGAGATTCTGGATTTTGTTGTATTCTTCTAAGAAATGTGACATTTTGTTTTAACAAACAGTTGAATTACTAACAGGTCATCTTGATCCTACTGAGTCTTAGGTTTTGGCTTTGTTAAGGCAGATATGTTTCATCTTTGTTCTCAATGCTATGGCATGTCCCTTATTCCTAGGACATAGTCCTTCCTCCTGAGGCAGGCCTTTCCAGAGTCTCAAATAAGCATCCAGCTCCACTTTGGCTGGATCAGAACTCCAATAGCTCTCTTGCATGGCAACTTTTCAAATCACTATCACCTCGCAGTCCTCTAGAAACTGTTCTCAGCTGACTGCAGAGTCTCATTCAGTGCATACACAACTAAAGATCTGGCAAATAATCTGAAAGAAACCCTTACACAGATTTCTGGAGCTATTTCTCTTCAGCTTCCTTCTCTCTGGTACACAACCCTGCAAGTTCCAGCAGCCTTAGCAACTCCAACCTTCTACCTTGGTGTCCTTTCCCCAACCAGACTGCTGCTTTCTGCTTGGGCTCCACTTCCCTACAGTTTGGAAAATGCCTCAGGCAAAAAGTCAGCATGGAAGTGAACTTCACCTTGTGTGTTTCTCTTCCCTCAAGAACTGCAGCCATGGGATGCTTGGGACTAGTTGTTCATCTGTTGTGCCCAATTTTATAGCTGTTAACAGTAGAAAAATAAACCTGTTACTCTGTCTTGGCAAGAGCTGGAAGTTCTATGTATTTTAACACATCAATAATTTCCATTATTCTAAGAATAACAAAGACCTCTATAAGGTAAAATCATCAACACCAGTTTAAAGCCTGGGCTGGGAGTGAGAAAACCCAGTCACTCTCCCAGTTCCTTCTCTGCCTGGCTGTCATTTAAGCTCCCTAACCTTCAATTTTCAACTCTGTAAAACAAGCCAAGCTACATGATCACTGATGTCTCTTTTAGCTCTAGCACATGAAGGTCCTTCTAATCCCATTATGTAATTGGGTTAATGAGAAGTACTACTTCAGGGATTAAATCAGCAGTTCTTTGTAAAGCCCTCTCTGAAGCTCTTGGGCCACAGGAAACTCACTGGGGCTCCAAGCCCCCAGCAGTTCCTCCACACTTGAACGATGGTGCAGCGAGCTCCAGGTCAATACAGAGGGCAAGAGCCTGTGAGCCACACAGAGGAGCACAGCGTGATGGACCAAGTCAGACTTCAGGCCCCAACCGACCCAATGTCCAAACTCCTTACTTCACTTCTCTGAACCTGCCTCCTCACCTGTGAAATGGCTAAAATGATGCTACCTTGCAGGGCTATTCTGGGGATCAAATTAGATGATGTATGTGTTTTGGTGTAACCCACAGAAGACTTTTTCCCTCTGATATTTAAAGATGCACAGTGGCCTCTAAGAAATGGCAACTGAAACATTAAGTTTTGAAATTTCTTCCCCACCACCCTATCTTGCCCAACCCCTTGCACTTACTGCTATGAACACCACTACCCCGATGCTATAGGCATGGAGAGCAATCAGGGTCAGCAGCACCCTCTAAGGTGGCACCTCATCACCTATCCCCTTCCTTACAAAATACTCCAAATTTTTTCACCTTAAATGAAAAAAATTGGGAAGGCTTTGATCAATTAACGTTATCTCAAGAAGAGAATAGAATAATTTTTTTTAGATTTTGAGGATTGCAAAGGAAAAACATCTCAGCCGTGGTCTCGATGTTTCCACCTATCTACCCAAAATATTCTCAAAACAAAAGAAAGGCAGGGTTTCAGGTTCTAGGAGGAGGTCCCCCGAGCCACCCACAGAGCACCAACCCCGGAGGAGAATGACTGAGAACTGCTCCAGAGAACCCACTGAAGAGCACTCTGAACTGAGTGAGGCCCAGACTAAGTAAAATCGCCCTCCTCTGAGAGGCACCAGCTTGTACTGGGCAGAGCAGGTACCACAGGGTCAATTGGAAAAGGGGTTGGGGGAGGGTAGCGGGGTAAGACACAATCTGTTCATCAGTGCCTCCAAGAGGCAAGGAACAGCCACTACAGAGGGCTGACCAACCTGAAGATTTTTTCCCACCTGTGAACGGAAGTTTGGAGAAATTTCCTTTTAGACTGCAAAACTTTCGAAAGGTTCATGAATGATCCAGAAAGGAGAGGGGGGCCCCCAAGAGTGTGATAATAAGCTTTTTGCCAATCTAGTGGGTGGACACTTGAGCTTATTTGTTCTATATCAGCTGCCACCTATTATGTGCCTGAAGACCAAAAACAAGTCTCAACACATACCACCTCAACAAATTATCATCATGAATAAGTGTGAGCTGAATTAAATAAAGATCCCTAGTACATATTATGGTGGCAAGACTTACTAGCCAAAATGACATCCACTAAAATGTAAGCTTTGTAAAGATGGAATTTTTATTTGTTTTGTCCACTGCTGTATCCCCAGCATTTAGAACAATGTGTGCACAGGTTAACAAATATTGGTTGAATTGAAAGGTAAATGAACTGAATGGAGGGAAGGACTTCTTATAATGTGTAACATGGCTGTCTCCCAATCCCTTTACTGTCCAATATATTTACTAGCAACTTGAGGAAAGACCTAGAAGGCCCCCCTTACCAAATTAGCCAACAACATCAAGGTAGGGAAAATAGTTGATTCATGGATGACTTGCATCAAAATATCGCCCCCCAAAAAAAGGACTCAAGTTAGAAAACTGGAACTAACAGGATGAAGTGTAATTCAAAGAAATTCCTGCATATAGGCTGAAAAAAAAAATCAAATGTACAGTTTCAGGATGAAGAAGGCCTGGCCTCACAGCAGTCCCTAAGGAAAGGACTTGTAAGTTTTAATCAGCAGCAAGGCCTGTATCTGCAACATTGGACACTGTCAAAACACTCAGGCAGAGGCAGATGGCCCCGTTGGAAGAGAGTGTCCAGAACAAAGGCAACGTGGTGGAGTAGCTCTAGGGCGCCACGTATAGAAAGTCACATACATCTGGGGTATAACATGAGTTGTGTGAAGTGAGCCCAGAGAGAAATGGGCAAAACAATGAGTGGGGAATCTTGAAAAAGTATCATATGAGGGACAGTTAAAAACAAAAAATCTTGGGGCGCCTGGCTGGCTCAGTCAGTTAGGTGTCTGACTTTGGCTCAGGTCATGATCTCAGGGTCCTGGGATGGAGCCCCACACTGGGTTCCTTGCTCAGTGGGGATTCTGCTTCTTCCTTTGAACCACCCCCCACTCGTACTCTTTCTCTCTCTCTCTCTTTCTCAAATTAAATAAATAAATCAAATCAAATCAAATCAAATCTTAGGGGGAAAAAAAAAGAAACTTGGGTTGGGTATAGAGAAGAAAATGCTCCTGGAGGGACAAGATGATTGTCTTCAAATACAGGGAGATGGCCTTGGTTCTGTGTATACCCAAAAGACAAAACCATGGCTAACAGAAATTATAAGGAGGCTTTAGAAGAGCTTCTCACAATCCAGAGCAGTTTGGAAATAGAATCAGCTGCCTTGGAAGTTGTGGCTCCTTACCACTGGAAGGAAAGAGAGGAGAATGAGAATTTGTATTTAGAGGGCCTGCTGTGTGCCAGACACTGGAATAGAAAATTTGTGTGATCTCATTTCTTCCTCACATTTGTCCTCTGAGATAAGCATTTATTATTAATACAGAATCCTTATATCTAGCATTCTCCCCTGTAGATGGGTGGTTAATTGAAAAAAAAATAAGTTAAAGCAGAGAATCATAAAACATGGTACATACACACCATAAATATTTAATTCCAACTTAATACATATGTTTTTTCATTCCCCAATGCTTGTGTTGACCCAAGGCCTTTCTTTGAAGAAATCTACTGATTAGATCTACATGGTCTGTCTTCCATAAACTCTACCTCTGTGAGTTGATATTGATTTCCAGTTTCCATTTCTTTCAAGCAGAGCAAGAACTTAAACTCCCTTAAGAAGCAATCTGAATTGGAGAGTTTTTCCACATTTTTGTAACTTTCCCCAGGTCTTACAACCATCTCCTCTACACCTGATACTGAAGCCTTTTAACATATGATCCAGCAATTCCATTTCTGGCTGTCTAGCCAGAGTAAATGAAACCACTTGAAGAGATAACTGTATCCCCATATTTACTGCAGCATTACTCACAATAGCTAAGACATGGCAACCATCTGGGTCCATCGATGGATGAATGGATAAAGAGAATGAGATAGATGGACAGACAGGTAGATAGATAGCTAGAATGGAATATTATTCAGCCATAAAAAAGGGAAATTTTCCCATTTGTGACAACATGGATGAACTGTAAGGGCATTATGTTGAGTGAAACAAATCAGACAAAGAAAGACAAACACTGTATGATATCACTCATATGCGGAATCTAAAAAAGTCAAACTCACAAAAGCAGAGAGTAGAATGGTGATTGCCAGGGAGCTGGGGTGGGGGGTGGGAGAAATGGGAAGATGTTGGTCAAAGTGTACAAACTTCCAGTTATAAAATGAATAAGTTCTGGAGATCTAATGTACAGCATGGTGACTACGGTTAATACCCTACAGTACATTTGAAAGTTGCTAAGAGAAGAGATCTTAAAATTTCTCAACACACACACCAAAAAAACCATAACTGAGTGAGATGATGTGTGTTAATTAAACTTATTGTGGTAATTATTTCACATGCATATATCAGATCTTCACACTGTACATCTTATGCTTACATGGTGTTATATGTCGGTTATAGCCCAATGAAGTTGGGGGTCAGGGGGAAGCCAGTTTTTTATCAGCTTATCTGCTCCAAGTCTTTATATCACATTCAACCATTGCAGAGGAGATGGAAACACCTCTATTTCTTTTTGACATCCATATTTCATCAATTTTCATGGTGTTTGATTAAATTATGTGAGGATAATATGAAGGAAAGCTGGCATGGACAGGTTTGGGGGAGAACATGTCTGCCTGTGGGAGGGCCTGCCTCTCAAGCTGGATGTGTCCCTGGAGAGCTCCATGAGTGTCTCCAGCTGAGCATGCCATGGGCATCTGTCAGCCCAGGGAGTGGACAGAGAGTGGACAGGCTGGAGAGATGGTTAAATGGCGATCTGTTCAGCAAGCTTCTTCTCTGCCTTTCAGTGATGGAATGTTCTGGCTTCAGAGAAGGTAAGTAGTTCACCCAGGGTCAGACAGCTCATAAGTTTCTCATTTCAAGTCCACACTCTGGCCACTGGAGGATCCTGGAAGAGTCTGTGGGAATGCTGAATGCACAGCAGTGCTTCACCTGTCAAGGGACTCCAATACTGGGGAGAGGGGGGAACTGAATGATCTCCACAACCATGGTGCTGTATTTCAAACACCCCTGTCAGCGTCCCTCTGCAGCTGTACATTTAAGAAGATATTAGGACATAACCTCAAAAGCCTAGACCTCAAACTAAATGTAAAAAGACATTTTTGAGACAATTTTGGAGAAATTTGAGTATGGACTGGGAATTAGGTAACACCTAGAAGATATTATTAGTTTGTGATCATGGCATAGAAATTATGATGAAAATGCCCCATACAGGGGAGAAAGGATGAAATGCTTGGATTTTGCCTGAAAATATCTTATAAAAGACAAAGACCAAAAAAAATGACTAGGTAAAACAATATAGCAAAATCTTAACTGTTGAATCTAGATAATAGATACATAAGGACTCATTATACTATTTGCTTTACTTTTGTATATGTTTACATTTTTTTCCATAATAAAAAGAACTTAAAGTCTACAGCTGAAACACCACCCCCCCCCCCCCCCGCCCCGGGTTATGAGGTCAGAGCCAGAGGCCCTCCTGAGGGCCATCACCCTCTGTCACTGGAAAAGCCGGGACTGGAGGAAGGCCAGGCCTCACCAGGCACAGAATCGGCTTCCTGCCCGGAGAAGGTCCCACGGCATCTTGAGGATATGAATGCAGACAAACCTCAGCAGCTTTAAGAAGTGGATTTCAGGGCCAGGTCCTCCGCATGGAGCCATCACGTCCACAACCACACATTTCCCCCTGGAAGGAAATGAAAAGCATTCCTGGACATTGGACACCAGGCCCCCGTGGGCTCTCCTGGGAGCTTATTAAACTCCCACACTCCTGGGCTCCAACCCAGACCCACAGAACAACTAAGCAATAGCAGGGCTCCAGAATCTGGGTGCTTATTCATTTCCCCAGTGATCCTGGAGCAGCCTTGAACTGGGGGGCCCAGAACCTCCAAAGTGAATCAACACACCAACCTCACCAAAGAGGAACTTGGCAGACAACGGGCTGGTAACCTGCCCAAGGACCTCATCCCTGCGACCTTCCCCTCTTCAAGTCTCCTGTGGAAGAAGCTGCCCCCCAGTCCCCTCAGAAAGAATGGGCCCTGGGGCTCTGGCTGGTAGGTAAAAGAAAAAAGCCAAGCTCTCCATGAAAGCCCGTCACTTCCTTAGGTTCTGGGGGACTCACACCGCCCTTGGCCCCCTTGCCTGGTTGATGCATCCTGGCTCTTTTGCTTGCCCATGCCTTAGGCACAAATCAGCCCCACATCTCTCTCTCTTGGATTCTTCTCCGCAGCACTAACCCCCTGCCTGCGGCTAAGGGGCTCTTAGTTGGGAGATGTTCTAATAGAAGACAGGGAGGAGCCAGGGGATATCTGTTACAGCCATTATTTTCCACTCAGAATACTATTTTACATCTTCACTTGAGGCCCATAAAAGCCTAGAGGGAGGAGCTCAGAAATCCGCAGTGGGGAGTTCATTAAAGAGGGGGCGGGTGGCCTTGAGCCGATCAAAGTGAAATACTGCCACCACGTGGCCGCTCCGGGTCATCACAGGCTCTCGCCCCCTTCCCCGGCGCCGTCTGCACCGGCGTGAGACCCAGGCGGCACGATGGAGCGCATAGCCCTTCTCTTCTTCTTAAAACGATTTTATTTATATTAATGGAAATACACTCACATGGCGCAAAGCTCAGAGGGTCCACAGGCTCTACAATGGAACGTCAATCTCCCTACCCTTGGCCCCGGAGGCATGAATTATCTGAGCGTTCCTCGTGTCGCCTGCGGGAGGTGCTCTAAGCACACACACAGATACTCTCATTGTCTCTACACAATATGGGCACGTTTGCCCATTGTGTTCACTGCTGTATCCCGGGGCGCCGCAACACTGTAGATAAACACGGCCCGTCTGCTGCTTGATTTTTTTCACCTACTGTAGCTCACCCACAGTCCCTCTCTCTTGCAGTTGACAAAATCCCATCTCTCACAAACACAACAGGAAAAACAGTAAATAATAGATCAGAGACATGATTTTAACCGAATGGCCATTCCTTCCCACAAAAAAATCAACGCAGACCACCCTGAGTGAAAGTCTTAGAAACTCCCTAGTCCAACCTCTTCTTACAGATGAGAAAACAGGGAAGGAATGGGCCTTCCTGAGATCACACAGTGCTGGCTTCGCTTCCTGGGCTCACATAGATTGTAGCCTGAATGCTTAGTTAGGGATCTGTACCTTGTCATTAACCCCCAAGCCTGCTGTCTCACCAGCACTGCTCCCTGGCCCTGCCCTGAGGGACCTGTTCTCAAGTGCCTAGCTCTGTTCCTGCCAGCATTTCTCAGAAATCTGGGCTGATTCCACAGCACCCAAGGCCTACTGCTAAATGCTGCAATTCAAAGGACCCTCTCTGGTCCTGAACAGCCCTGAACACAGGCCACGGGGTGAGCCAGACTGAATTATTTAGCCTCCGCTACTCTGAGAGCCCAGGTGGTCCTGCACTGTGAGAAATTTAGGCTTCACAGACCCAAAAAAGACCTTCTATGGGCCAAGTGGTGATTAATCCTGAAACGGGTGGCCAAGGGAACTAACAGAATCTCTCCCAGAGATCCTTACGGACCGTTACAAAAGAACGCTGTGTAGAATAATGAATCTGTAATACCATAAAACACAAGGTAGAACATCATAAGAGACCCTGAGGACTGCCTTGAATTTGAAACTCTCCAACATGCACTGACTATATGTGCCACATTTCAAGCTGCTCTTAACATGCTAACTTGAAGATTATCAGACAAAATATTTACACTTACATTTCATGAGAAAGGAACCCAAATATTAGTTGTCTTTGCCTTGATTGATAGCTTCATAATTAACTGGGTACATTGCAAATTTTAACTTTTTGGCTTATTATACAATGAATCATTTTGAAATCGCCCAACAAATGATCCTTTTTTTTTAATGATGTGCAATTAGAAGTAATGCTAGTTGGCAGTTGGTTTTAAGGAATCGATCGAATAATTGTTCTTTACGAAGATGGAACGTGGAAAAGCCAGAATGTGTCGAGGAAGGAATGCGGGATCGTGGAATCTGGTATCTGAGAGACGTCTGGAAGCCTTGCACAACACCCTTTTTTATCGTGGGGAAACCGAGGCACAGAGAGTTAAGTGGCTTGCCCCCAGCCCCTCACTCATGTCACCACTCCACCACACACCCTCTCTTGGGGGTAGCAGCTGGGAGCACCCGCCCAGGGTGGGGGGGCCTCTGGGTTCTCATTCTCACTCAGCAGCTACCTGGCTGCGAAATCCCAAGACCCGGTCTACTCTCTCTAAGCTTCAGTTCCCCATCAGCATAATGAGGACGCTGGACGACAGGGCATTTCTGATGTAACGTCTACCCCCCACACCTCCCTCCCAGGTTTGACCACCAGCCCCATCTCCAGTGATTTTTCTGCTCGCCTGGCTAATGAAGAGCTGAGAGCCCTCAGTGTCAGCTCCTATTCATCAGTGCCTAAAGGACGTGGGCTGAGGAAAGCAACTGGCAAATAGGAAATACAGGATGCTTTGGGAGGAACCCACTTTCTGGCACCGGAGGTTTCCAGGGCCTCCGGCTTCCTTGGGGGAGCAGGTACTTAAAGGCACTGAGTATTCCCCAAGGTCTGAACAGGCCCTGAATGACACCTGGGATCCTGCTTAAGGCAGGAAGCTGGTCCTGGCCGCCCACAGACTTTTGTCAGAGGTGGGATGGCCAGCTGGGAGGTGGAGAACAGAAAGAGATGTGTGCCATCGAGCATGGGTATGCAGGGTGTGAGGGATGCGCTACGAGCCCCCACTCTGCTCCAAGCCCTATGCCCTAGCCAGGAGAGCACACCGTTCAGGGGCGGGCAGGCAGCAACTTCTCCCTGCACAAAAGTGACTTCTGCTCCAGAGTTGCACATCCCAGGACTGTAGTTGCCCTTTTAAATGTGTCCACCCAGAAAGGACACTTTCTTCCAACTTTGCACACAGAGGCCAGCAGTGGCCTCCCCCCTCTGGAGCCCTCCTTCCCCAAAACCCAGGACGTAACTCCCTCTGTCCTCCCTGCAGGCCCTGGAGGGAGCACATTCAGCACCGAGCACCTGCTGTCCCTTGCAGACTGTGCAAGGGTGGGGGTGCTCCTGCCCTTCTTGCAGACCTGGGCCAGTGCACTGACATGACAGCCTTGACTGGGAGACGTGTTTACTGCAGGTCCAGCAGCCCTTCCCTGTAGGAATGGTACCTGAGCTTGTTCCATAAATGGTCCTATATCCCATCCTTGGTTAAAGGATTTTAGTTGCATGATGCATAGAAAATTCGTTCAATTGACCTCTACACTATTCTGACATCAGTGCCTCTGAACCCAGGTTTGGAGAGCTGGGGCTTCGTTGAGCACACAGAGAATGAAGCGATCCGTGCCTGCTCTCTAACAAATGTGTGGGTTCTTTGGGGGGTTTCTTTGTTTGTTTGTTTGTTTTTAAGATTTTATTTATTTATTTGAGAGAGAGAGAGAGAGAGCACAGAGGGAGAATGAGAGGGAGAAGCAGACTCCCCGCTGAGCAGGGAGCCCGACGGGGGACTCCATCCCAGGACCCTGGGATCATGACCTGAGCCGAAGGCAGACACTTAACGACTGAGCCACCCAGGGGACCCCATATGTGTGTTTACTACACATCTACATGGGCAACATTTGATCTGAGTCCATGTCATGTCATCTACCTCTAACTACTGGCGCCTATCAAGATATGCCAAAAAAGAATATAATCCTTGTACATGACCACACAAAGGGTCACGTCTTCAACAGAAGAAAGATGGGGGGGCCAGGAGAAGGTGGAGGGGCCCCAGGAAAACCCTGCTGCCCACAAGCCTGCAGATCTGGGGGGCAATTCTATTGGGTAAGAAACCCCCAAGATTTGAAGTTTCCAGGACTCCAGGAAAAATCAGTTATGTCTTACCCACACTTTCTGAATGCTTAAAAACTCCCCAGGGAGTACAGACTGTGAAAATGATGCCACTTCCTGCCTGTCCCTCTGGTTCATCCATCCAACACATGTACACATACAGAGTCACTACCAGGTGCCAGGCACAGGTGGAAGAACTGAGGATTCAGCAGTGAACAGAACAGACCGAGTCTGATGGATTCTGCAGGGATGGTCCCAAGCATACCCTTAACTGCACTCCTCTACAATTCCGGCTACAGCGCAGGGCTCAGCGTCAGCATTGGACAATGTTGGTGCTCTACCCAGACCCACCCAACCCTTTGTACCATTTCTGTGCTCCCCGCCCTCCCCATGGGAGACCATTAACCAGTGACCATGGGAGGTGGGCTTTAAAGCCCAGCTCCCTCATTTTCAGGTCTAGTTTTGCACATGGATGTCACTTCCCCTGCAGAGCTGGCCCCCAGACCAGGCTGAAGCCACCCCAGCAGGATTTGATGGGACCTCACTAGTCACGTGGCTTCCTCCCTCCCCTGGCTTGCATCCTGGGTTCCTCACTGATCTTCCCAGGAGCACTTTCCTAGTATGTCACTTAGACACAAATCCTCATCTCTGGCCTGAGAGTCACTGAAGGCGTCGATCACAAACCCACGTGTGCTTACAGCAGATGCCCTCACCGGGTCACTGCCCAGCATTGCTGAGCACCATAAGCCCTGCGGGGTTTGAGCAGCACCCATTGAACGTGAGCCACACACTGTGCTCAGAGAAGTGGTGTCGGGTGTGAGGACGGGCTGCAGAGGCCCTCCTTCCTCCGACCCTCAGCCCTCTGTGCCTTTTACCCTCTCCCAAGGAAGTGCTTTAACCTGCTTGCTCATCTGTGTCACTTCCCACCCTTGTGGCCTCATCACCCCTTCTTCCTTCAGTCTATCCTTGACAAAACTCACCCTGGAGGCCAAATCCTGCCTCCCAACTAGACTCAGAGCATCCCGACATGCTTTCGGGGAGGTTATAGTCCTCCCGAAGGGGTGAAAGCAGGAAGCCTTCATGTGGGAAGACCCTGAAAGTTGGGTGGGGTTTTCGTATGGACCCCCAGGGAAAACGAAGTCCCAGTGACGAGAAGTCAGGAGCAGGAAGGGACCGGGCGGGAGGGGGGGGGTGGGGGAGGCCATGGCTTTGGCCCAGGAGGGCGCAGGGCCAGGAAGGGGCGCTGGGGGAGACAGAGAGAGGATGTGGGCCTGAACGTGCAGGACCTGGCGCACCGTGCACAGGGGAGTGGCTACCATCAGCAGGTGGCATGCAGGTGGTGATGGCAGGTGGAAGGAACCAGGGGTGGGTGGTGAGGGACAGACCTCTGAAAGAAAGGTTGTTGGGTGTGGAGGTTGATTCAGTCTGACAAGGGCAGGGAATCAGAGCCCTCGAAGAGAGCTGGGAGGATTTGAGCCCACGGATAATTGTAGCGTCAGATGAGGGGGCCCTGGGGCTATGTGACCTCGGGCTTGTGGCCGCCATACCCTGAGCCTCCATTTCCTCCTCTGGAAAATGGAAATTACAATAATCCATACTGTGATGGTTCACTTTATGTGTCAGTTTGACTGAGCACAGAGTGCCCAAACATCTGGTCAAACATTTTTCTGGGTGTTTCTGCTAAGGTGTTTTTAGATGAGGTTAACTTCTTTTTTTTTTTTTTTTTAAGAGAAAGAGTGCAAGCGGGGGCAGAGGGGCAGAGTGAGAATCTTCAGCAGGCTCCATGCTCAGTGTGGAGCCTGACGTGGGGCTCAGTCTCACAAACGTGAGATCATGACCTGAGCCAAAATCAAGAGTCAGACACTTAAGTGACTGCACCACCGAGGCGCCCCAGAGATTAACATTTTAATAAAAGAGTAAAGCAGATCACACTCCCTAGTGTGGGTGGGCCTTGTCCAATCAGTTGAAGGCGTGCATAGAACAAAAAAGACCAACCCCTCCCCCATCCACCCAAGTAAGAAAAAATTCTCCAGGAGACTGACTTTGGACTTCATCTGCACTATAAGCTCTTCTGGGTCTCAAGTCCTCCAGCCCACACTGCAGATATGAACATGCCAGCCTCCATAATCACAAACCAATTCCTTGTAATGAATCTTTTTTTCTATATATACATTCCTATTGGTTCTATTTCTCTGGAGAACCTTAATACACATACTTCATAGCACTGTTGTACAAGTTAAGTGAAATTATACTTGCAAAAGCCTTAGAAGGATACCTAGCACATACTAAGCATTAGTCTGAGGGGCATAGATATATGTAAATCAAGGTTATTCTTCATCTAGGAAGGGTGGTCATCATTTGAAAACCCCACATCAGGAATCCACAAAGCAGAGGTGTTCAATTAGAGATAAGCAGAAGAGCAGCAATCACAAATACATACTCTTGTTAAAGAAAAACCATGCACCAAGCTTGTGAAAAGTAGAGGGATAATTGCTTCACATTTAATGTCATCCTGGAGCATTGCCCAGTAAGCCTGCCTGACCCTCACCTGACACCCCCAGGGGCTGTCACCGTGTATTTGGCTAACAATCCACAATAAGACTGCAGGCGGTTGTTAGGTCTGTCAGGTTAGAAGTTAACCTGCAGAAACTGGTAAGTTGTTCTGACATTATGACCTGGTAGAAAAGTGAGCCCCAAAGCTGTTGCAGTTTCCCTGGGCTCTAGAAAGTTACAAAGTCATATATCTAACCTGGCCGCCTGATTGGGCACCCATTTCCCTAAAGACCACAAATCCTTCCCCTTGAAATGCTCTGAGCCAGCACTTTGGTGTCCCTGCTGGTTCCCTCATTAAAGAATTAAATCAAATCTTGACGCCTGGTTTCTATCTATTTGTAGGAAAATTATGTTTATAACACTCCGGAGGAAGGCAGATCTGCACCAGGGGGTTCATGATTTCACACAAGATGCTTGAAATGTTTCCATGGATGAAAAAATGCTGGCAAGAAATGTGATTGTCACTGTGCTCCTCAACCTTTTTTTTTTTTTTGTCTTACTGTCCCCCTAAAGGAATGTTTTTAGACATTTTTTCCCCTGATCATCCCCTTCCTGTGAAACTTTTGTACAACGCATATAATTATATCTGTTTGTACACTGTGACCCTTTGGAGAGCCCCAAACCACTGTGATAGCTAGTATCTTTTCATCCCCCCTGAAGGACCCATGTGCTCTCAATGGGGCAATACGGCCTCCAAGGGGGTGGATTTTAAGCTCTACCCTACCATCCATTTGATCTTAAGGAAGTGACTTCCTTTCTCGTAAGACAGTTGTGGGACACAGAGGCGACAGGAGAGAGAAGGATCACTGTTCCCCGATATATGTGTCTGGGCAGAGCAATTAGACTCTAACCCCGCTCCCGATCACCACTCCACTCCCTTATATATAGACACACCCACCTCGCTTTAGTGTTTTGGGTTTGGGGCTTTTTTGTTCATTTGGTAGGTTAGTAGGTTGGCTGGTTGGTTGGTCAGTTGGTTGGTTTTGGTCTTTCAGGTCACAGAGTCTTGAAGCTCCCCCTTTTCTTCTCTCTCCCTCTATTAAAAATATTGCTAACTACATATTATTTGCTATTTATTTCAATTTAATTCCATGCGCCTTATAAATGTGAAGCACAAATAACCAGCCCCTCCAGTCATGCAGCTTCTGTGGGCATCCCATTAACACTTGCTGCGAGTGATCATTTCTGAGGGAGAGACCATTTCTGTCCCAAAAGAATATGCTAGAAAGACTAGAAGACTGACCAAAGCAATACTTCTACTCAATACGTCTCCTAGTATGATAGTGGTGGCTATAAAGTCACAGCCTGAGAGACAATCTTCACGGAGCTCACAGGTATTTCCCAGTCATGTGATTTGGTCCTTGAAATTTAACAGACTCTCTCATTCCAGAGTCTGAGAACTCTGGCTTCCCCTGGCTGAGAAAAACAAGAGGCCCTGAGAGATTCAGGTCTGCTGCTCTGTGGAGACCCAGCCAGGGCCAAGATCTAAAGGTGATGCCATCCCGAGAAAGACCCTTTGCTGGGAATCCAAAAATGAGCCTAGGGTGACATCAGCCGAAGGAAGGAGGAGATGCAGGAGAGAACTCCCTTCTTACCCCCAGTCCCATGAAATCATCTCTTACTAGAGACTGAACCTCAAAAGTTTAGTGAAAAAAAAAACAAGGCAAGACTTTCCAACAGGCCATGAATCAATACTTACGCAACCAGAAAGGAATGAGAACAGGACTAGTATAGCCAACAGGGTGGTCTAAATGACACTGGAAGAGAAAACGTGGGGAGAAGTGTTTTTTCTTGAAGTTTCAAGCTAACCCAAGGAGTAAAGGACAAAGAAGTCAACCCTAGGCTCCTCAGACCAGCCTAGTTGGTTTTCTTCCCACTTCTTTGGTCCTTCCCACCCAGGTATCTTCCGAATGCTTTTGCGATGCATTTGTGCCTTTTTCTACATGATTGAATTTAAATAAGATCACTTTAATACTGGGAATGAAACCCACCAGGAATCTACAAGCACATCAGCACAAAGAGGAAATTGAGATCGGATTTCCATCATCAGTAGAATTTTCCTCCTAAGTGTGAGCAAAAGAAAATACGCAATGAGGGAAAACTTACAACGACTCTCTGGGGTCAAATGAAATAAAATCTTCCTGATGTCCTAGAAAGAAATATTTTCTAAGTCATCTAGTGTAACAAAGTAAAATTAATCCTATGTATTTATTAAACTCACAAAGATGCACTGGATTTATCAGCACACTTTCCCTATGGTGCAATATGTTTTGTAAGCCTCCTCCTACTGCCACTGAAAAAATGTATATTTTTAGGTCCAGCTTTAGGCTGAATACAGTCTAGGCTGTAGGCTTTAGGCTGAATACAGTTGATTCTTGTTATTCACGTAATTATGTTAAAAATTCACTGTAAACCCTGAATTAGCGAGCGCTGAATCATTGTTTCTAGGGAAAATGCAGGGTTTGGTTCCTGTGAACCTCTGGTCACATTTTTGTCAACAGATCAATACATAGCTTCGTTTTGTGTAAGTTTCTGTTAAAGACGCCTTACTGGATATATATTGCTGGCCCATTACCAAGGGCGCTGTAACTCATGCCAGAACACAGCTTATCTAATGCACATATTCTCTCTGTTAAGGTGCATCCCAGCCTTCTTGCCATAGGGAACACCAGAACACATTTCAGCACCCTGCTTGAAGGACTATTTTAAGTAGTGAAATCGCCAACAATAAGCACAAAAAAATGCAAAAAGAATGTGGCACGAGCTAGATTGCGGAAAGGACACTTATTTACACCACGAGGGCTAAAACAAGAAGGCAGTGTGGCACCTCATCTGACCTCAGCTGGAAACATGTGACTCAAACTTTGCTCCAATCTGCACATGTCCACAAATGACTGCAAAACGCACCATGAGCACTGATTTTGGAGATTACAAATAAATTTTAGGAAACAGATGGATTTGCATGCAGATCTGTGAATAATGAGATCAATTGTATTTCTGTCTTTAGCTCCTACTGCACAGATTACCGAAGCTGAGTTTAGGGAGTCCTTCAAATTTATACAGACTTTACACCCAATAAAAGAACACTTTCAATTCCATTCAGACTTTCTGCTTGCAAGAGTTCAGTCCTCTTTTTGGCAGTGAAGAGGAACTGAATAGGGCCACCCCAAACTATGCCACTTTGGCAGATTGATTATTTTGAATTAAAGGTACTTGAGATACAGCTGGTACAAGGATACCGTGACCATCCTTTGTCCCCCTGAAAGCAGGAGCTAAATCTCTCATGTGAAAGGTACCCTCCCTGTCCCAGGAGAGTAGAAGGCATCCTCATCACCAGACATAGGAAATCCAGAGTCAAGAAGGTGTATCAACAAATCTTGTTACTTCTTCACCAATTTACTACCCCAAGCCCAAACCACTTTGTCTTGTCAATTCATCACAATAAATACAACAAATATATTGTCATAAAAGCTTCCTGCGTTAATCACTTCTTTGAGTCTCATATTTTTATGGGGTTCCCATTGTACAGAATTATGTTGTTCTCTTGTTAATCTGTTTTATGTCAATTTAACTATTCGACCAAAGAATTTAGGGAAGAAGAGAATACTTTTTTGCCCCGATAGCAGCCAATTATATCTGTTAGAAAGTTCCTCTTCCAGGAGTGCCTGGGTGGCTCAGCTGGTTAAGCTTCGGACTCTTGATTTTGGCTCAGGTCATGATCTCAGGGTCATGAGATCGAGCCCTGTGTTAGGCTCCATGCTCAGTAAGGATGGGGAGTCTGCTTAGGATTCTCTCTCTCCCTCTCCCTCTGCCCCTGCCCCCCCAAAATAAATAAATAAATCTTTTTTTTTTTTTAAAAGGAAAGAAAGAAAAGTTTCTCCTCCCTTGGTAAGCCACAGAACCTCGTAGTTAAGAGTGGACTCTGGAGCCTGATGTCTGAATTTGAACCCAGACCCATCATTATAAGGCTTGGCCTTGGGCAACCCAACCTCACTAAGCTTCAATTTCCTTAATTTTAAAATGGGAATGATAACAGTACCTACCTCACTGGATTGTTATAACACTTAAATGCTACAATAAGTTTAAAGCACTTAGCCCCATGCCTGCCATGTTCATGAGTCCTCAGTAAGGGCATATTATATTGAGTTGAACAGAACACCCTTCCCACAGTAGTCACACAGAAGGTAATGTGTGAAGCACTACTTTCCTATGTTTTTCAGAGCCAGGAGCTGCATTGCCACTGTTAGAGAGAAAATAAAATAGTGTCCTTAAAAAGTTCGTTTTAACAGCATGTCCTCTTTAACTCTTCAAGTGGATTTAATCTCAGAAAAGGGGAAAAAACAAAAGATAGTCCATGAAACTTCTCCAGTGTTTTCCGGACCACAAGGTCTGCCTTGGCAAATGGTCCACCTCTCTGTAAAGTGAGGGTTTAACCAGTGATCTCCATGGACGAATCCTGGACAATAATAATGTTCCAGCCCAGTCTGACTTGTGACTCTTTTCCCTTCTTTTTCCCGACACTCGAGCTAAAACAGTCTTCCCAACAACAATATTAGAAACAAGATTTCATAAGATGTTATTGTATCTTGAATCTTTGTTCACTGCTGTGGTTCTCAACCAGCAGTGATCTTGCTTCTGAGGGGACATTTAGCAGCAATGCCTGCAGATGTTTCTCATTGTCACAAAATGGGGCAAGGGAGGTGCTGTTGGCATCGAGTGGGGAGAGGCCAGAGATGCTGCCAACATGCTACAAGGCACAGGACAGCCCCCACAACACAGAATTATCTAGCCCAAAGTGTTACTAGTGCTGAGGCAGAGAAAGCCTGGTTTCTCTTGAAAGCACAGTTCCCATGGCTGACTTGATCTCCCTTGGCATTGAGATCCAGGGGTGCGGGAGTGAAGGGGCTACCTGTTTTGCATGGTGTTCTGACTGTGACCTGTGATTTCCTGCCAACTTTGAGCGTATGTGATTGGTGGCATTACTGGCTAGTTACACTCCCACAGAGTTTAATCCTGTCCTAAACCTATGTTCCAGTGACCTGACTTTTTCCTAGGGTAAGATCCAATTGAGTGACTTTTTAAAATCTCAAAGTATAAGCTAGAAACACTTTGTGGATTTGGTTAAGTCACAGACCATCAATTTCAGTGGAGATAATCACATGGAATTACTTTATCCTGATAAGGAATTAGCATCTGGTGGGGGTAGAAATGTTGGTGGCTGGGACAGCTTTGAACTATGAACATCTGTCTCACCCCATTGCACTTACTCTTTCTGCCTTTGAGGAAAGCATAACTTAGATACCTAATGATACTTTTAAAGCCCAGAATTCTTTTCAGCTGATTGCCTTTCTTCTATTCCTTGATCCTGCTGCTCCTCAGAAACTTACAGAATCACCACGTGCTCTGACACCATTCCCTGGACTGTTTCTGACCAACTTGCAGTGAGCATAGTCTCTGAACACCCCACACCAAGCAACAATAATAAGACAAGAGTTTGTGCTTGAACATCACTGGCTGCTTCAGCAACACTGAAACCCATCAGGAAATTTCCCAAGAGGAAGAGATTTGGCACCAAGGGTGTGTGAAGTAGTCTCACTCAGATGAACTCTTCCAGTGCAGGCTGAGTGAAGACCATTAGAAAAAAGAAAAGGAGAGAGGGGCTGGTGTGGCCCTTCAAGTGGACCCACACCTTACCAGGAGGCTGTCACAATGGGGCACCAGTGGGAAGGCACCACCAGGGTTCTCCGATTCGCTCCTCAGATAGGCCTGCAGACAACAGTCCCGGGATCACAATTTGGAATCACTCTTCCCATTTTTTTTGTTTTGTATTCATCATCTCATCAATAACAATGATAGAGATTATTATCCCCATCTTACGGGCAAGGAAAATTGAGCTACAAATTCCATGTCTCACCCCAAGTCGATCACATGGTTAATGCAGGCACCAGAGAGAGTGCAGTCCCCCACTCTCCTGACTGGCTGGCAAGACCATTACAGGAACACAAACAGACAAGAAAGAATTGCACCTCCTTTTCACCAACAAAACCATTTTTGATGGTATGTAATGGAAATGTCCCTGCTAAACTATATCCCCCCAATCCTGGCTTTAGTAATAATCTAGGCAAAGAAAAATTGGCTCCTTTACAAGTTATTGAATTCTTAATCCTAAGATTTGCTAAACTTTACATATAACCACAAAATAGAAGCTATAATACCCATTTTATAAGTGAGAAAACTGAGGTCTGAGGTAAACTGAGGTATACTCTTACTACATGATCAAGTGTAATCATGCTCCTTGGTATTGATTCAATGCAGTTGAAAACTTATGTCCGCACCAAAACCTCCATGTGGATATTTATAGCTGCTTTATTCATAATTGCCAATACTTACAAGTAGCCAAGATGTCCTTCAGTAGGTGAATAGGTTAATTCAGCACTAAAAACAAATGAGCTATTAAGTGTGAAAAGATATGAAGGAAACTTAAGTGCATATTACTAAGTGAAAGAAGCCAACCTGAAAAGGCTGCATATGATTCCGACTACATGATATTCTAGAAAAGGCAAAACTATGGAGATAGTAAAAACATTAGTGGTTTCCAAGGAGAGAGGGATGAATAGGCAGAATACAAAGGATTTTTAGGTCAGTGAAACTACTCCGTATGATACCATAATGGTGGATATTTGTCAATATACATTTGTCCAAACCCATAGAACATAAAACACCAAGAGTGAATCCTAATGTAAATTATAGACTTTGGGTGATAATGATGTGTCAATGCAGATTCATCATTTGTAACAAATGCGCCACTCTGGTGAGGGATGTATATAACGGGGAAGGCTCTGCATGTGTTGGGGCAGGTGATATATGGAAAAATCTCTGTACTTTCCACTCAATTTTGCTTTGAACCTAAAACTGTGCTAAAAATAAGGTCTATCTTCTTTAAAAAGGAAAAAAAATTCAGCTCCTCTCAGATTCAGATATTGTTGCCCTGGGGGGCTCCCCTATCCCCCAGTAAGGGTCCCTATTACGCCTATGTTTAGAAACCATTTGCTTAAGTGAACTACTGCCTGCCATTTAACAGCTCTGTGACCCTGTGACCTCGGGCAAATTCCTTCACCTCTGGCTTCAGTTTATTACCCATGAAATAAGGATAACCACTTCCTCATGAGATCCTGGGAAGGACTAAAGGAAGATTCAGTGTAGGAAAAGTACCTGAACATTATAATTCCTTTCCGTATTTCTAAGAAGTTTGAGTTTGGTCTAAGGGCATTTAGGCACTCACCGAGAATATTAAGGAGGGGAATGAGTGATTAGATTTGTTTAGAAAAATCGTTGATTAAAAAAATCGTTTAGTCAGCAGTGTGAAGATGGATGGAAGCGTTTGTGGACCGCTTCTTGCAGTACTCAATGAAAGATAATTAAATCCGAGAGAGTGGGATGGACAGAGAAGGGTTACACACATTCACAAATAAGTCGGAGGTAGACTGGACAAACTTTGGGGATTCAAGAGCCCGTCTTGACCCCTGCCTTTCTTCACAGCCCACAGCTGCTCCAATAGCACGTCCCGCCTTCTCTACCATGGCGTAACCAGACCCTCCAGGCTCTCCCACCTACGCTGTGACTACTACCATCTCCAATGCTCAGTCCCTGGTCTTGGAATATTATCATAGGCTTCTAGTGTTCTTCCTGCATCCAACCCCAAGCCATTCTCTATAAAGCAGCCAGAATGTTACTTAGAAACATAAATCAAATCTCTTTCACTCTGCACTTTAAAATCCTCTAGTCAGTTTCCATGACACTGAACAAAATAAAATTCTTTAACCTTGGCTTTTAGGATCAGGCTGATTTCTTCTCCTACTTCATTGGCGATTTCCCTTCCCCTCTCCGTGGCAGCTTTGTTTTCCACCAGTTAAATTCAAGCCCACATAAGAGTGTGTGCAGTTTTCTGTTCCCTCTGTCTAGCATGCTCTCCCTGCCTTCCATCTACCTACCCCCACCTGCCCACTCCACCCCCTCCATTCTTGCACCTCTTTTGTGCATCAACCTCTCCCATCCCCTTTCAGGCTAGGGAACATTTTCTTAATTATCTTTGCTTTCCCAACATCTTACTCAACATCTGGCACACGGTAACCATTCAGCAGTTATTTGTAAAATGAATGAATAAGTGAATGAATATTTCTCAGTTGAGGTTTTACTTCTTATTGAGCCAACCTTCCCTTTCTCATATATTTGCTTCCTGAATTATTCCCCCTGGCATTGCTTTAAACTCTATCTCTTCTCCTCATACTTGCAGTTGAGACCTGCTCACATTCAACATTCAACTGTCCTCACATTGGACTAGACTATGCCCTCTAACCTCGGCTATCCAAACTTCTCTCCTTTTCACCACAGAATTTCTCTGAATTCTCTCACTTCCTCTTTCCTCCACTCTTGCCCAATTTTACCTCCCCAGGGCTCCCTTACATGCCCTCAGAAGCTATGTTTCTTCAAGGACAGTCAGAATCAATTCCATCGATGGCTATAAACACAGACTGCTGTGTCCTACCTCAGATATAATGAATTGGCCTCTCTAGAGTGGAGATCAGAAAATACAGTTAAGCTTTGAACAACACAGATTTGAACTGCACAGGTTTACTTAAACACAGATTTTTTTTTCAGTAAGAACAGTACTATAAATGCATGATTTATGATTGCCTTATTATTTTTAATAACATTCTTTTCTCTAGCTTGCTTTATTGTAAGAATATAGTATGTAATATAGATAACATACAAAATATGTGTTAATCATCTGTTTATGCTATTAGCAAGGCTTCCAGTCAACAGCAGTCTATTCGTAGTTAAGTCTGAAAAGCCAAAAGTTATACTCGTATTTTTGACTATGCAGGGGATTTAAGGGTTTACTGTATGCATTTTTAATTTTCCAGATGATTCGGAAGAAAACCAGAATATGTCACCCCAAAATATGCCTCTTTGACATAAAAATTATTTTTAACTAAAGGCTATTGAGAACACAATTAATAAACACAGAAAAAGCTTCCCCATTTCTGCCTAAAGGGCAGGAAATAAATTCTCCTCCCACTGGAGATAGACATATATCAGCCCAGAGCTGGCACCAAAGGAATCTGCAAGCAAACCCTGTTAAACTAACCCTTCTCTTCCCAGTTGAGAAAAGACAAACTATGTAGCCCTAGTTGAACTGCCCTTAGCCCAAACCCCTTTGTCTTGTCAGTGCTTCCCAAATATATTGTTTCCTTGCCTAAAAGGTAAAAAGCTTCCTGCTCTAGTCACTTCCTGACATCTTCATTCTTTTACTAACATGTAAAAATTCAATAAAATGTGTATGCCTTTCTTCTGTTAAACTTTGTCAATTTAATTTTTAGCCCCAGCTAGGGACCCTAAGAGGATTGAGAAAGATTTATTCCTCTCCTATAATTCTTGAGTGCACCAACACTTAAGACTTCTAGTAAGCTATTTTTAATTTTTTTAAATAGTTAATACCCTCACAATGCAAAAAAATTCTAATAATGCCACAGGATTTTGGTGGCTTTCCACATGTAACTATAGAATTCCTACTATTTAATAAGATGACCAACAATCCAATAGAAAAATGGGCAAGAGACATGAAGAGGCATTTCTCAGAATTGCCAACAAGCATATGAAAAGATACACTATCTTGACAAAATAAACATTCATATCTATATCTATATCCCCTCAGAATTCTTGCACTAAAATAAGCCAAGAATGCTCTCAGCCACATTGTTTGTGATATAAAGAAATGGAATGACTCAAATGTCCATCAACAGAAGACTAAATAAGTAAATGCTTATTTACTATATTGAGTCAAAGGAATACTATACAACAATGAAAATAAGTAAACCATAGCTCTAAGCTTCAACATAGATGAATCTTAGAAAATAATGTGGAGGGAATTGCCTGGCTGGTTCAGTCAGTAGAGCATGTGACTCTTGATTTTGGGGTTATGGGTTCAAGCCCCACACTGGATATAGAGATTACTTAAAAATAAAATCTTTTTAAAGAAAAAAGAAGAAAAGAGGGGTGCCTGGGTGGCTCAGTTGGTTAAGTGTCTGACTCTTGATCTCAGCTCAGGTCTTGATCTCTGGGTGGTGAGTTCAAGCCCTGCATTGGGCTCCATGCCCAGCTTAAAAAGAAAAGAAAGAAAAGAAAAGAAAAGAAAAAAGAAAAAGAATGTGGAGAGATGTAAGGGGGAAAGTAATTTTTTTCTACCCTTCTGAATTCTTAACTGAGACCCTCATGTAATTAAAGACAGATTTACAAGAGGAAAACAAACAGAAGTTTATTAACATATATAACTTCCCGGGGCACCTGGGTGGCTCAGTCAATTAAGCCTTGGACTTGGACTCGGGTCATGATTTTAGGGTTCTGGGATGGAGCCCCTAGTTGGGGGGGGGGGGTCCATGCTCAGCAGGGAGTCTGCTTCTCCCTCTCCCTCTGCCCTTCCCCCCCTCATGCTCATGCTCTCTCCCTCTCTCTCAAATAAATACATAAAATATTTAAATATACATATATAACTTCCAACTATATGGGTAACTCTCCCAGAGATGGCCCAAGCCAGCACCTTAAATACCATCTTCAGCTAAAGACAAAAGAAAGACCCTGAGGAGGGAGGCAGTCATGGGTAGTTACCAGGAAAACATAGTAAACAATGAAGGTTTGCTATGCAAGTTTAAGTCAGTGCCTCCTCCATTGACAAGAGTTCCTAGAGATTTAGTCTACAATATAGTAATTCAGTAATTCTCTACATTACTCACTGCTCATCGTGATAAGAGCACTCTTTTTTTTAATTTTATTATGTTATGTGAATCACCACACATTACATCATTAGTTTTTGATATAGTGTTCCATGATTCATTGTTTGCCCATAACACCCATGCTCCATGCAGTACATGGGTTAGCCTGGTGATGGGTATTAAAGAGGGCACGTATTGAATGGAGCACTGGGTGTTATATGCAAACAATGAATCATGGAACACTACATCAAAAATAAAAAATTTAAAAAAAGGATTTATTCTTTCATATTCCTGTGAATTGCATTCCTTCCCTTTGAAGTCCCATACCCCTACCCCCTTCTCCTTAGCTCTGGATGACATATGAGCCTTATTTGCCTGACTGCCTGTGGGCCTCATATTCTTATAGAGCCACTGTACATACATAATTAAATTTGATTTTCTTCTGTTAACATGTCTCATGTTAGTTTAATTCTTAGACCAGCCAAAAAAAAAAAAAAAATTTAAGGGTAGAGGCATATTTTTCCTCCCTAATATCAGAGAATTCCAGACTGATTGGTTTAAAATTCCACTCCCATAGAGGCTGAAACTGTGATCAGGTTAGGTATTCTTGCTGTGGCTTAGCACAAATGACTCCATTTTAGGTACGTTGTTTCTTTTTAACAGATAGAAAAAGTAAAATTGGGATCTCACTTTTTTTTTCTAAATGGTCATATGTTTTTCCAGCACCATGTCTTAAGTAAGTCATCTTTTCCCTACTAATTTGATATGCCACCTTTTTCAAGTAATAAATTCCTGTATGTATCCAGATCTGATGAACCCATGCTTTCTCATCTGCGGGACCTCATCTACTATCAAGGGCAACTTGTATCCTTGGAACACAGAGCAAAGAAAGCTTGCATACCTTAGGTCCTCATTAGCTCATTAACATGGAGCTGCTAAGACAACTAGTAACAACTGCTTATAAACGTGAAGTGCAAAAGACATCTAGATATGGCCCAGCCTTCTCCAGGTCCAGTCTGTAACAATCAAAAAAGCCCTTCCCAGGTTGGGTTCCAGTCATTCGCAGCACAGCCTGATACCGGATTAACAAAGCATACCCTCTCCAGGCGACCAATTTGCTGCTGATTCTCAGGATTAACAGCATGTTAATCTATAAATGGGGATCTTGATCTCAACCCGGTGAGAACGGGACTTCACAGAATTCTGCTTTGAATCAGTTGTAATAGAACCTTTCCTGAGGTACCTCTACCCGCAGGAGCATTTTCTCCTTCCCTTGCCATGTGACTTAGCCTTAGAACCAACCTGAAAATTTTTTTCTGATTACTTGGCAAATTTTGCTTTCAGTTAAGTTCTCTCACAATTAGTATTAAAATACTCTTCTTCACTGATGAAGGACGTGAATAACCTTGAGAATTCCAAGTGTGATATTAAGCATCTTGAGTATCATGGACTCCACCACACAGTTAGTGTGCCCCTACTATGTAGAAGGTGTTGTACCAGGAGCTATGGAAAAGATAAAAACAAACGTAATAGTTCCTTATTCCTCAAGGAGGTTATAACCCACCAGGTAGACAAGTAACAATAGTACAAATTATAATCATGATCATGATTATGATCATAATCATGATCATGCAGGGGTGAGAAGTTTGGCTGGGGAGTCTTTCTGTATAAACGTTAGCATGTGACTTAGTCTTTCTGGGTGTCCCTTTTCTCATCTGAAAAATGCAACAAACTCATACTTCTATTGTCAATGAGAGAAACAACTGAAACATCCATGTAGAGAGTATGCTACGGTGCCTGGTGCACTTGTGAGCACTCTCTCCAGGAACCGTCCTCAACATTCTGAAGTGCTATGGGAACACACTGAGGGACCCAATCATTACATCTTACACATTCCAGGATGAATAGCTTTCACAAAATTAGAGGCTTAGAATTCAGGTAAAGGCAACAATTTGGAGAGAGAGGCTAGTTAGGTGCCTGAGGCATTCCCTGTTTCCCAAGATCAGTCTGCAAAGGGAGGAGAGGACCAGGGAGGATCGAGAAGAATGTAGTTAGGAAGTCAGCCGTGATTCTGCAGACAAGACTTAGCTCCTGGATCCAGCCAGAGAGCTCCACAACCAGCCAGTGCTAAGTAAGGACGAGCATTCTCTTTTTCCTATGTAACCTATTCGCTCTGGCACTTTATCTCTTGTACTTGAAACAGAAACATCTCCCAGGCTCTGCCAGTCACTACTCCTCCTTCCACGTGGATGATGCTAACCAGGTTCTCATTAGAAAACCATTTACTGTCTTTCCACTTTATTTCACTAAATACTAATATCCCCCTCCATCCCGACATAACAAACAAATCACTGTCACCTTGTTCTTCCAGCTGCATAAATTCTATTTTGCTTCCTCTTTGAGTGACAGAGGTTAAGAAAACACAATAAAAGTATGCCTTAATTATGCTATCAGAATGAAGCTTTTCTAAGGTATTTATCAGGTCTACAGGGGTGGAAGAGAACAAACATGGGGGAAGCTGTGTTTCCAAAGATTTAAAGATGCATGAAATTCACATTTAATAAGAAACAGATGTACTGTAACTAACTGAATGAAAGTTTTTTTGAAAACAACAGGCCCTAACTGGAACCTACCAAAAATGCCAAGTTTAAAGCTGAGGGTGACAGGAGCAAAAATAAAGATAAATGGCAGCTACCAGGGAAAAATAAAGTTCTGACATCACCTCTAACCAGGCCAGACAGGACCAGTATTTAGAACTCATTCAATTTGCTGAACCTAATCAAAACCAGAAGGTGGCCCTCGAACCACATCAACTCAGAGGGGATGGGTTCAGGGAGTCTACTCTCCATAGCAGCCACAGCAATTTATTTTAAAAGGTAAATCAGATCATGTCACACCCTCTAGGACCCTCCTCAGACCCTATTCATCTTTCTGACCTCACCTTCGACCCCGTTCTCCACAGCTCCACCACCCCGGCCAATCTGCAGATCTCCTGACAAACCACCACACTTTTGCGTAGGCTCAGTGCCCTGACCACTCTTCTGCCAGACACCTGCTTGCACCATTCTCAGTGAGGCTACCCCGTGAACACTGAAGCCAACCCTCCTGCCCCTGGGACCCCAATGTCCCCACTCTACTCCATTTTCCCATATCACTGATCACTATCTAGCATAATATAATGACCATATTTTATTATAGTTGTTCTTTCTTTTCTATCTGCACCTCTTAGAATGTAAGAACACAAAGACAAGGAATTTTGTTGCTCATTGGTTTACACCCAGAATAGTACATAGCATATAGTTGGTCCTCAATAAATATTGTGAGATGAATAAGTGACATTTATACCAGTAAAAGTATTGCTGTTTGTTTCTAAATAAGAACCAAATTACAGTTGACCCTTGAACAATGCAGGGGTTTGAGGTGCCGGCCCCTGCACAGTCAAAAATCCAAATATAACTTTCAACTCCCCAGAAACAACTACTAATAGCCTATTCAATAATAGGCTAATAGACCAAAAGCCTTACCCATGACATAAATAGTCAATGAACACATATTTTGTATGTTATATGTATTACATACTGTATTCCTATAATAAAGTAAGCTACAGAGAATATGTTATTAAGAAAATCATTAGGGGGCACCTGGGTGGCTCAGTTGGGTAAGCATCTACCTTTGGCTTAGGTCATGATCTCTGGGTCCTGGGATCGAGCTCCGCATCACTCTCCCTGCTCAGTGGGAAGCCTGCTTCTCCCTCTCCCTCTGCCTCTGCCACTCCCCCTGCTTGTGCTCTCTCACTCTCTCCCTCTATGTCTCAAATAAATAAATTTAATTTAATTAATTAATTAAAAGAAAATCATAAGGAATTAGTAGGTCACAAATCAGGCCTCAACAAGTACAAAAAGATTGCAATCACACCATATATATTTTCTCACCACAATGTTATGAAACTTGAAGTCAACCACAAGAAAAAAATTGGAAAGACCACAAGTACATGGAAGTTAAGCAACATGCTACTAAACAATGAACAGGTCAACAAGGAAATCAAAGAAAAAATTAAAAAATATATGGAAACAAATGAAAATGAAAACCCAACGGTCCAAAACCTTTGGGATGCAGCAAAAGCGGTCCTAAGAGGAAAGTAGATAGCACTACAGACCTACCTGAAGAAGCAAGAAAAATCTCAAATAAACAGCCTAACCTTACACCTGAAGGAGTTAGAAAAAAAACAACCAATGAAGTCTAAAGCCAGCAGAAGGAAGGAAATAGTAAAGATCAGAGCAGAAGTAAATGATATGTAAACTAAAAAAAACAATAGAACAGATCAATGAAACTAGGAGATAATTCTTTGAAAAAATTAATAAAATTGATAACCCCCCTAGCCAGACTTATCAAAAAGAAAAGAGAAAGGACCCAAATAAATAAAATCACAAACGAGAAAGGAGAAATAACAACCAACACCACAGAAATACAAACAATTATAAGTTGTTTGCCAACAAATTGGACAAACTGGAAGAAATGGGTAAATTCCTAGAAACATTTAAATTACCAAAACTGAAACAGGAAGAAACAAAACTTGAACAGACCTTTAACCAACAAAGAAATTGAATCAGTAATAAAAAATTTCTCAACAAACAAAAGCCAGGGCCATATGGCTTCACAGGCAAATTTTAACATTTAAAGAAGAGTTAATATCTATTCTTCTCAAACTATTCCAAAAAATAAAAAAGGAAGGAAAACTTCCAAATTCATTCTATGAGGCCAGTATTACCCTGATACCAAAATCAGATAAAGATTCCACTGAAAAGGAGAACTACAGGCCAATATCCCTAATGAACATGCAAGCAAAAATTCTCAATAAAATGCTAGCAAACCAAATCCAACAGTGCATTATAAGAATCATTTGCCATGATCAAGTGGGATTTATTCCTGGGTTGCAAGAGTGGTTCAATATTCACAAATCAATCAACGTCATACACCACGTTAATAGAAGAAAGGATAAGAACCATATGTTATTTTCAATAGATGCAGAAAAAGCATTTAACAAAGTACAATATCCATTCTCAATAAAAACCCTCAACAAAGTAGGATAGAGGGTACCTATCTACCTCAACATAATAAAGACCATATACAAAACACCCACAGCTAATATCATCCTCATTGGGGAAAAACTGAGAGTTTTTCTTCTACAGTCAGGAATAAGACAGGGATGTCCAACCTCACAACCCATCTCACATTTACATAGTACTGGAAGTCCTAGCCTCAGCAATCAGACAACAAAGTGAAATAAAAGGCATCTAAATCAGCAAGGAAGAAGTAAAACTTTCACTGTTTGCATACAACATGATACTCTATATAGAGAATCCAAAAGACTCCACCAAAAAATTGCTAGAATTGAATCCAGTAAAGTCGCAGGATATAAAATCAATGTACAGAAATCTGTTGCATTTCTATACACCAATAATGAATCAGCAGAAAGAAAAGTCAAGGAATCAATCCCATTTACAACTGCACCAAAAACCATAAGATACCTAGGAATAAACCTAACCAAAGAGGTAAAAAACCTGTACTCTGAAAACTATAAAACACTGATGAAAGAAATTGAAGATGACACAAAGAAATGGAAAAACATTCAATACTCATGGATTGGAAGAACAAGTATTGTTAAAATGTCTATATTACCGAAAGCAATCTACACACTTAGTGCAATCCCAATCAAAAGACCAACAGCATTTTTCATAGAACTAGAACAAACAATCTTAAAATTTGTGTGGAATCACAAAAGACCCTGAATAGCCAAAGCAACCTTGAAAAAGAAAAGCAAAGTTGGAGGCATCACAATTCCAGACTTCAAGGTATATTACAAAACTGTAGGGATCAAGACAGTATGGTAGGGGTGCCTGGGTGGCTCAGTCCATTAAGCCTCGACTCTTGAGTTTGGCTCAGGTCATGATCTCAGGGACATGAGATCAAGCCCTGCACTGGGCCCCATCCTCAGCGTGGAGTCTGCTTGTTCCTCTCCCTCTGCTCCTCTCCCCGCTCATTCTCTGTCTCTCTCTCTCTCTCTCTCTCTCAAATAAATAAATAAAATCTTAAAAAAAAAGTCTTCTAAAAAAAAATAAAAGGATGGTACTGGCACAAAAATAGACCCATAGACCAATGGAACTGAATAGAAAACCTAGAAATGAACCTACAACTCTGTGGTCAACTAATCTTTGACAAAGCAGGAAAGAATGTCCAATGGAAAAAAGACAGTCTCTTCAACAAATGGTGTTGGGAAAATTGGGCAGCCACACGCAGAAGAACGAAACTGGACCATTTCCTTGCACCACACACAAAAATAGACTCCAAATGGTTGAAAGACCTAAACGTGAGACAGGAGTCCATCTAAATCCTAAAGGAGAACACAGGCAGCAACCTCTTTGACCTCAGCCGCAGCAACTTCTTCCTAGAAACATCGCCAAAGGCAAGGGAAGCAAGGGCAAAAATGAACTATCGGGATTTCATCAAGATAAAAAGCTTTTGCACAGCAAAAGAAACAGTCAACAAAACCAAAAGGCAACCGACAGAATGGGAGAAGATATTTGCAAATGATATATCAGATAAAGGGCTAGTATCCAAAATCTATAAGAACTTATGAAACTCAACACCCAAAGAACAAATGATCCAATCAAGAAATGGGCAGAAGACATGAACATTTTTCAAAGAAGACATCCAAATGGCCAACAGACACATGAAAAAGTGCTCAACATCACTTGGCATCAGGGAAATCCAAATCAAAACCTCAATGAGATACCACCTCACACCAGTCAGAATGGCTAAAATTAACAAGTCAGGAAACGAGAGATGTTGCCAAGGATGCAGAGAAAGGCGAACCCTCCTCCACTGTTGGTGGGAATGCAAGCTGGTGCAGCCACTCTGGAAAACAGTATGGAGGTTCCTCAAAAAGTTGAAAATAGAGCTACCGTACGATCCAGCAATTGCACTACTGGGTATTTACTCCAAAGATACGTAGGGATTTGAAGGGGTACGTGCACCCCAATGTTTATAGCAGCAATGTCCACAATAGCCAAACTGTGGAAAGAGCCAATATGTCCATCAACAGATGAACGGATAAAGAAGAGGTGGTATATATATACAATGGAATATTATGCAGCCATCAAAAGGAATGAAATCTTGCCATTTGCAACGACGTGGATGGAACTGGAGGGTATCATGCTGAGCAAAATAAGTCAGTCAGAAAAAGACATGTATCATATGACCTCACTGATAGGAGGAATTCTTAATCTCAGGAAACAAACTGAGGGTTGCTGGAGTGGTGGGTGGTGGGAGGGATGGGGTGGCTGGGTGATGGACATCGGGGAGGGTATGTGCTATGGTGAGCACTGTGAACTGTGGAAGACTGTTGAATCACAGACCTGTACCTCTGAAACAAATAATACATTATATGTTTAAAAAAAAAGAAGAAGAAGAAGAAGAAGAAGATAGCAGGAAGGGAAGAATGAAGGGGGGGATATCGGAGGGGGAGACAAACCATGAGAGGCTATGGACTCTGAGAAACAAACTGAGGGTTCTAGAGGGGAGGGTGGTGGGGGGATGGGTTAGCCTGGTGATGGGTATTAAAGAGGGCATGTACTGCATGGAGCACTGGTTGTTATAGGCAAACAATGAATCATGGAACACTATATCAAAAACTAATGATGTATGGTGATGAACATAACATAATAATAAAAAAATAAAGAAAAATAAAAATAAATGGCGCTGGGAAAACTAGTCAGTTACATGCAAAAGAATGAAACTAGATATCTTCCTTACACCGTACACAAAAATAAATTCAAAATGAATTAAACACCTAAATGTGAGACAGGAAACCATTAAAATCCTAGAGAACACAGGCAGTAACCTCTTTGACATCAGCCACAGCAACTGCTTACTAGATATGTATCCTGAAGCAAGGGAAACAAAAGCAAGAATAAACTACTGGGACTTCATCAAAATAAAAAAAGTTCTGCACAGCAAAGGAAACAATCAACAAAACTAAAAGGCAACCTACAGAATGGGAGAAGATACTTTGCAAATGATGTTTCTGATAAAGAGTTAGTATCCAAAATGTATAAAGAACTTATAAAACTCAAACCCCAAAAACAAATAATCCAGTTTAAAAATTGGCAGAAGACATGAATAGACATTTTTCCAAAAAAGACACATAGATGGCCAACAGACACATGAAAAATGTTCAACATCACTCATCATCAGGGAAATACAAATCAGAACTACAATGAGATATTACCTCACACCTGTCAGAATGGCTAAAATCAGCAACACAAGAAACAACAGGATGTTGGCAAGGATGTGGAGAAAGAGGAACCCTTCTACACTGTTGGTAGGAATGCAAATTTGTGCAGCGACCCCGGAAAACAGGATAGAGATTCCTCAAAAAGTTAAAAATAGAACTGCCTTTACAATTCAGTAATTGCACTACTAGGTATTTACCCAAAGAATACAAAAATACTAATTCAAAAAGATAACATGCACCCGATGTTTATAGCAGCATTATCTATAATAGCCAAATTATGGAAAGAGACCAAATGTCCAACAACTGATGAATGGATAAAGAAGATGTGGCATATATATACAATTGAATATTACTCAGCCATAAAAAAAGAATGAAATCTTGCCATTTGCAACAATGTGGAAGCTAGAGAGTATAATGCTAAGTAAAATAAGTCAGAGAAAGACAATACCATATTTCACTCATATGTGGAATTTAAGAAACAAAACAGACGATCATGGGGTGGGGGGGAGAGGCAAACCAAGAAACAAATTCTTAACTACAGAGAACAAACTGATGGTTACCAGAGGGGAGGTAGGTGGGGGATGGGTTAGACAGGTGATGGCGATTAAGACGTTCACTTGTTGTGATGAGCACCAGGTGATGTATGTAAGTGTTGGATCACTAAATTGTACACCTGAAACTAATATTACACTGTATGTTAACTAACTGAAATTTAAATAAAAACCTATTTTATAAAAAGAAAATGATAAAGAAGAGAAAGTACATTTACAGTACATTACTGTACTTTATTTACTGAAAGAAAATTCATATGTAAGTGGACCCATGCAGTCCAAACTCCCATTGTTCAAGGGTCAACTGTACATCCCTCATGTGTTCTCAACATGTTCAAAGCTGTAATTCAACATGTTTTAGAGTCTTATGTCCATACCTTCAAGTTTTGGGAGGAGAAGATAATGTTGTATTCCTTATTTGTTAAGAGGACAAGTTGAAGGGTTGGACCATAGCATTCTCCAAAGCCAGTGGGGTGGGAGGGGCCATTTTGCCTGGTCTTTTCATTCAGTGCGTCAACAGCTGCTGTAAAGAAAGAGTATGTTTCTTAGGATAGTTAAAGGATTAGCAGACCAACCCCTTTCATTTTATAGACAAAGGAAACAAAGCCCCCAAATCAAGGGTATGCCTCACTATGGGAAAGGACCCAAATCAGTGTAAAGGCACTAGGAAATGGGAGAAGCTGCAGACAAAGTGGACAGACTGCAATGCATGCAAACTTGGCTTTTGGTCCAGTTAATTAAAAGACACAACTCATTGTAGGCAGCACTGGACAGGGAATGAATCACCCTGGTTGCCTACTTTTGTGTATTTGAGGAATGAGGGCCCTGAGCTTTGGGGTGAAAGAAGGAAAAGAAGTAGCAGGAAGATGAAGACTCCTACATATCCCTGTAGTTAGTTTTTTGGTGTATGTGATATACCGATGTTTGAATACTTCAAAAAATAATTATAATTTAAGGTGGCAGATCTTTGCTATGTTCTGGCTTGTTTTACCCAAGATGGGAGTTAAGAATTAGAGATCAAAATGAAGTCATTGAAAAACACTTTTACTTCGGCAGCCAAGGTTGAGGTGTTTTGGCAGTGATCAGGGACAAGTAGTCAGCCACTTTTTATCAGAAAGGCCCCATTCCAGAGGCCTCTTGGCCATAGGAGAGCCCTTGTGGTTTACATAATGAATGTCACAGATAGATTTTTCATTTTTGAAATTAATAGGCTTGGTAATTAGCATAAGAGTTGTTAAAAGTGAGCTGTTTTAAACAAAGATTTTATTTATTTATTTGAGAGAGAGCCTGCATGTGTGCATGCGTGCGAGCAGGGGGAAGGGCAGAGTCCCTGCTGAGTGTGGAGCCTGACACAGGGCTCAATCTCATGACCCTGAGATCATGACCTGAGCCAAAACCAAAGAGTCCATCGCCCATCTGACTGAACCACTCAGGCGCCCCAAAAGTGAGCTTTTTTGGGGGGAAATTAATGGTATTCATGATATGTGGATTGGTGCAAATATTTCAGAGACTCTACCCAATCAACAATAGCCCAAACAGAATAAAAGAATCCACGGAGATCTGTCACCTGTGATCTTAGGGACAATGCCCTGAGCTAAATCCTGTGGTGTCCCCCCATGATCTCAGTGTGCTGGTTACCTGATGCCAACCATCAGCCTAACAGAATCCTACCTTTAGAGCACAGTTTCTCAACCTTGGCACTGTTGCTATTTTGGCCCAGATAATTCTTTTTTGTTGAAGACTATCCTAAGCACTGTAGGATTTTTCGCAGCACCCCTGTACCCAACCCTCTCTTTTGATAAACAAAAACATCTCCAGATATTACCAAATATTCTTGAGGGAGCAAAATTGCTCTCAAGTACTGCTATTCAAGAGAATTTTCTGTGAGGATGAAAATGTTCTCTGTCTGCATGGGTCCAACACAGAAGCCATGGCTACATATGCCTTACTAACCTTTAAATGTGCTTAATGTGTCCAAGGAAGTGAATTTTTAGTTTTAGTTCATTTCAATTCATTCAAGTTAAAATCTGAATAGCCATGTGTGGCTAAAGATTACCACATTGGACAACACAGTTCTAGAATATATCATATCTGCCTTGAGCAAACACTTCATGAATAGTGGTGGCCAGAGTGTCCACAAAGAGAGAGAGCTGAGATTTTATTAAGGTGCCAACATAAGTTGTATGAACAGGGTTTATGGCAGCTTGCTACCGAATGTTTGTTTTATAGATTGAGAGGAAGAAAGAAAAAAATACTCCAACCAGATCTGTCCAGGGCAGTTTTCTTTCCCTGTTTTTAGAAATGGGTTTACCATTTATGTGACCTGTTTCCATCCAGCCACACCCTACATCATAATCAGAATCTTGCAGAGATTTTTTTCTTATACAAAGAAAAACGGAACAAAAGGAAATGAGCATAGGCTTTTTTGAGATTTGTTAGATCAGTTACTTAGAGATGAATCCTCATCTTGCTTTTCCCTCACATTCATAATTTTTTCAGCTCACATTTTATCTATTCTTTATTATCTAGTCTTGCAAAAAGTCTGTCCCCAAAGCAAAAAAGCTATGATCCAGCCTTTCATCTTTTATCAAAATAATCTTTTAACTTATTCAAATAACTACATTGGACAACCATAGGTATCAAACAGTATCTGGATAAAGATTCCGACCCCTCCAGTGGTAGAAATTGATGACTGGATATATTTGTAATGGTCATTTGTAAGTATTCTATGGTGGGGAAGGGGAAAAGCCAATAGTGCAATGAATCATGTCTAGATAGGGATTATGACAATCCTCATATGGTGAATGAGACAAAACTGAGGTCCAAAAAGGTTAAATGACTTGTCCAGGACTGGAAAAATCACATCTGTAAAATGTACTTGAACTTGGGTTTTCTGACCCCATATCCAGTGTTGCTGCTGCTTCTATTTTTAGACATAAGATGGGAACAAGAGAAATTACCTTTATGATTGGTTTTTAGAATGTGTACTTTCCTGCACCCTTAATAACTGGACTGAAATCCAGAAATAACCTCATTTTAGAAATGGAATTATCATAACATGCAAAGTATGAAAGCAGTACTTTGTTGATTTTAGTATAATTAATCTATGAAAAAGTAATTTTTTAAATCCTAGCTAGCACTGGTTTTCAAACTTTGGTCTATGGGAAAATCACTTGTGCCATTTATTTAAAACACAGTGGGACATGAGCACCCTGACCATCTACTCTGCCTCTGAATGTCTAGGGCTAGGCCTCGTCATCTTTCTTTTTTCTTCTTTGTTAACAAAACATTTACACAATTCTGATGCAGCCCAAAGTTTGATAATTATTGTTCATATAGAGCATAGGAGAGAAAGAGCAGTGAGATAGAAAGGAAGTGTGGAGTGATGAGTCACAGAAACCAGAAGAACGTGCCTCAAAAAGTGGAATGGAGGTTGAGAGAGAAGAGATAAAATGGGAATTGACACTAAAAACACAGGCAACAAAAGCAAAAATAAACAAGTAAGGCTACCTCAAACAAAAAAGCTTCTGCAAAGCAAAAGAAAAAATCAACAGAATGAAGAGGCAACCTAAGGAATGGGAGAAAATATTTGTAAATCATATTTCTGATAAGGGGTTAATATCTAAAATATATAAGAAACTCATACAACTTCTTAAAAATCTGATTAAAAATGGGCAAAGGACTTGAACAGACATTTTTCCAAAGAAGACATACAAATAGCCAATAGATACATGAAAAGGTGCTCAACATCATTTGTCATCAGGGAAATGCAGATCAGAACCACAGTGAGACATCACCTCACACCTGTTAGCATGACTATTATCAAAAAGATAACAGATAACAAGTGTTGGCAAGCATGTGGAGAAAAGGGAACCCTGGTGTACTATGGGGGGGGGAGGTTGTAAATTGGTGCAGCCACTATGGAAGCTCCTCAAAAAATTAAAAACAGGGGCACCCGGGTGGTTCAGTCGGTTAAACATCTGCCTTCTGCTCAGGTCATGATCTCAGGGTCCTGGCATCGAGCCCCGCATCTGGCTCTCTGCTCAGCAGGGAGCCTGCTTCTCCCTTTCCCTCTGCCACTCCTCCTTCTTGTGCTGTCTCTCTCTCACTCTGTCTCTCAAATAAATAAATAAAATCATTTAAAAAATTTAAAAGTGGAACTACCATATAACCCAGCAATCCTACTTGTGGGTGTATGTCCCAAGAAAAGGAAAACAACACCTTGAAGAGATACACCTGTGCCCCCATGCTCAATGCCCCATTGTTCACAATAGCCAAGACATGGAAACACCCTATGTGTCTTTCAACAGATGAATGGTCAAATAAAATGTGGTGTATGGATAGAAGGGGTATTATTCAGCCATAAGAAAATAAAAAGAAGAAAATCCCACCATTTATGACAACATGGATGAACCCTGAGGGCATTAGTAAAATAAGTCAGAGAAAGATAAATATGGTATGATATCAGTTATGTGTGGAATCTAAAAAAGTTGATTTTATAGCAGCGAAGAGTAGGTTTGGTGATTGCCAAGGCTGAGGAAAGGTGAGATTGGGGAAAGGTAAGATGTTAGTCAAAGTGTATAAACTTCCGGTTATAAGAGGAATATGTTTTGGAGATTTAATGTACTGCATGGTTACTATAATTAACAATACTGTATTGTATATTTGAAATTTGCAGAGATTAGATCTTAAATATTCTTACCATACACACAAAAAATTCTAACTATGTGAGGTGATGGATGTGTTAACTAACTTTATTGTGGTAATCATTTCACAATGTATATATATATCAAATCATCATGTAAATTTACACAAAGTTATATGTCAATTATATCTCAATAAAGCAGAGGTAAAAAGAATTTAATGAGAACCATGAACAACCTTTCAAATCCTTAAAAAAAATAAAGGTGTAGGGTGCAGGAGTCAGCTCTAAATCCAGGCTATATCCCTTTCTTTGGATAATTTATTTAACCTCTCCTGCCCTGATTTCATCTACTGAGTGGGAATAATAATAAAAGAGTTGTTGTAAGAATTAAAATCATGAATATTGAGGGCCTGTCACAGAGTAAGAGGCCATTGCTTCTGTATTCCCAGCCTTAGAACAACACCTTGCTTGGTATATTGTTGGAGTTGACAAAAATTAATAAATGGATGGATGGATGGAGGAATGGATGAATGAATGAATGAATGAATGAACGAACGAACGACCAATGGGAATGGTCCAGTAGAGAGGAATCTAAAATGTTCTACATAGTAAATCCCAATATACAAACGCAGGATTATAAACCATGCAGATCCTTGGATCCTCCCCCAGAGACATTTTCTTCTCTTGGCTACTTGACTCCACCCTCTCCTGGCTCCTCTCCTACCTCACTGCTGGCACCTGCTCAATCTCTTTTGAGCTCCTCCTCTGCTCAACCTCCTATGTCAGAACATCCCAGAGATTAGTCTTAGGAATCTTGTTCTTCTTTATCTATATACTAGTTGGTTTCATTGTGTTGTGGTTTTAAATACCAGTCGGGGGATCCATGAACTTGGATGGGGAAAATATCCTATTTTCATTGATCTGTAACTGAAATTTAATATTTTTTATATTCATGAATAAAGGAGCTAAGCACTAACTGCAGTTAACTGTGAATTTGTCACCAATAGAAATCACAAACATTTTCACATTAGAGTTGTTCCAGATATCTGAAGACATCATTTACTCTTTTATAACTTTGAAATTATGGTCATTAATTTCCCAGAGCTTGGGTTGTTAGTTTAACACATCTTCCTACTAGATCTGTTATTTAATATTAATACAGGAGCACATTATATTGCTCAACACAATTTTTAAAAACTTGTTTATATTTTAATATGGTTTCCTGTATAATCTTATGCATTTTACTTTATGCATGTAAAAACAACATTCTAAGAAAAAGTCTAGTCGCTTCACTAGATTCCAAAGGGGTCCATGGCATAAGGAAGGTGAACCACTCTTGATTTAAGTGGTAAGTCCTAAATTTCTATTTTCAGTTCTGAGTTGGCTCTAGCAGCAGCTTCATAAATTCAGTTGACCTTGACTCCTCCACAAGGGATGTCCAGTAGGCATCTCAACATCAGAAACAGAGAAATAAGCTCAGGGGCTCCACACTAGCTACCCTTCCAGTCTGCCCCTTGAATCGCTGGAACTCCAGGACCACCACCTCCAGAACAGCCCCTGAAATTCTCTAGTCAGTGAGCTTCAGGAAAAAATAACAAGCCAGGTATCCCCCAGAAAAGGCAAGTTGATTCTTATTTTGAAGAAAGGAGCACAAAAGGATTGAAATAGCTAGGATGAGCCTCTTCAGAAAATTTCCAAACTAGAAACTTCCCTTAGTAGTTGCTAGGGATGAATTCCGCAGCACCCCTCCACACCCCCCCGCTCACCCCAACCCAGAGTTAAAAATTCACATTGTCCATCCTTTTGAGATCTACCCTAGGGTGGGACAAATCAGGGTGGGTGGGGAAGAATGGAAGATGAAAACAAACAGATCCTTTAAAATGGGTTTATCCACTCTCAGCCAGTAGGACTTACAAGGCATTCTCAAAGGATATAAGGCATTATCATGGGTGAACGAGGAAGCGAACCTGGCATCTGGCCCTCCCCTCAGATCCACAAGGGAGGAGGCACTGGAAAGTGTAGAGATCATCTGTGGCTGCAATGGTGGTACAGAGAACAGAACTTCCTTTCCTGAAATGCTTTTCTTTGTGTAACTCAACAAGTGTGTGATGGCTCATATTCTGAATTAGACCCATGACCTTATTTGTATGTTTAGCCGTAAAGGTCAGTCTGGTATGGGATTAATTGTTGACCATGAGCTCATTTAACAAATATTTCATGAGGGGAAGGAAACTAACATTTACTGAGTATGTGTTCCATTCCAGGCACGATGCTGGGGGTTTTAAATGTGTGATATCATTTAATCCTCAATGAAATGTCGGATCTCTTGGGATTAATCCTGGACCATTGTCTCTTGTTCACTTTACATGTCTACATGCCGTCAGCTCATGTTTCTACCTCCAGCTTGGCTTCTAAGGGCATATCTGAACTCACTCAAACTTCCCTCTCCACTTCTTTGCTCGGATCCCCTATGAGAACCCCAGACACTGCCAGGACTCTCCATGCCCTGCCCAGGTCTCCCCACCAAACTGCTAAATCTCTAAGATTGCTTACCTAAGTAAATGATAGCCAGATTACCTTTATAGGTTCCATATTTTTTCCACATTGACACTACCCCTTCCCCAAATGCTGGCCTGACTCTCAAAATCCATCCAACTGGTGTCCCAGCTTCCAGTCGGGCCTTTTCACACATCCATTCTCCCTCATTCAGAACCTCCCAGTGGCTTCTCATAGTTTCTTAGAACAGAATGCAGATGTCTTAAGGGGAAACCCCAGACTTTGGCTGTATTTTCTGCCACACTAGCCACAAAGGCCTTGCAGGTTCCAGATCCCATCCCATGTCAGGATCTTTACCTCCTCTGCACCCAAATTAACCAACTAAACTCTCCCTCAAGATTCTGACTTGGGAAGCAAGCAATGCCACACACAGGTGAAAGAAAGCAGGAACGGGAACCTGTTTGGGGGGTTGATGTCAGTTTTAGTCACTGGAAGCACCTATGGGAGCCTCAGGTGGAGACATCCAATGGGCAGTTTCCAAATATGAGTGTGGAGCACCTGCCACCTGCACACTTGGACTTCATCTGTGTCCTTCCATCATTTCCTCCTACCCTCTCCCCACTGGTTCTTATGGGGTCATGGATTCTCAAGAATGATGAGAGTTCCAGACCCTTTCCCTAGGAAAACACATACGGACACTTGTAGAAGAGACACCTGTTCTCTCCCTGTGCGTCTCCTTTACTCTCATACGACTACCAACCCATCGGCTTTTACCCCACACCAAGCAATTCTGTGACACCAGCTGGGTGTCCTACAATTCAACTCAATTCTGACACCATCTATCTGGATGTAGCATCAGATCCCACAGGTTAAGGGCTCAGTCCCACAAGACCCCCTTCACCCCCCAGGCCCCCCAACACACACACACACTCCAGACACCAGTCACAAGTCCAAGTTGTCATCTGTGCTTCTGACCCATAGGCTCTAAATCAGAGGCTTCCACAAACCCCTCACCAGGTTCAGTTAATTTGCTAGAAGGCTCATTGCGCTCAGGAAAACAGTTTACTTACTCTTTACCAGTTTATTAGGAAAGGGAAGGATAAAGGATACAGATGAACATCCAGAGAGAAGAGAGGCATAGAGCAAGGTCAGTGGGGTGCAGAGCGCCCTCCCCGCGCATGCTACTCTCCCTGCATGTCCGTGTTCACCAGCCCAGAAGCCTTCAGAACCCCATACTATTGAGATTTTTATGGAGGCATGATCGTTCGCATGACTGATCAATAACTCCATTTCCAGCCCCTCTCCCCTCTCTGCAGAATGGGAGTTGGAACTGAAGATTCCAAGCTTCTAATCATGGTCAGGTCTTTTTGGTGACCGGCCCCCATCCAGGAGCCATCCAGGGACCCACCCAGAGTCACCTCAATAGAACAAAAGATGCCCCTAGTGCTCTTATCACTTAGGGTTTACCCGGGTTTTCAGGAGCTCTGTGCCAAGAACGCGGAACAAACCTCAACTGCATATTTTTTATTTAAGTCACAGTATCACAGCATGCATGCAAAATGTTTGGGTGATCTCAGTCGATCCTATGCATGAATCTTATCTGGAAAACTGAGTCACACACCCGTGGCAGAGTAAAAGGAAGCCCTAGGGACACTCCAAGGGTAGCCACAAAGGCAACTAAGACGGAATGGCTGAAAGAGGAGGCGGGGGAGGTGGGGGGCAAAGCGTGGGCAACTGCAGCCAGGGCGGGCCAGGACGGGCCAGGATCCAGTATCAGAACAAGCACTTGCAAGGGTTTACAGGCCTGCAAGGAGGAGTTGCTGCCGGCATCGGTGAAGATTCTGTAGTGTGATGAGTGAGGCACAGGGGACCAAAAAGTGACCCACAGATGACGTGGACTTAATGAGTGCAGACTTTTCTCCCAGCTGGGGTCTGATGAGATCGGAGGTCATTATTCACAGATTGCCACAGAGCCCCCTGCACACACCGTAACTGCCTCCCCCTGCAACAAATAACCAGTCATCACTATGTCTTTCAACAGTTCGAGCTCTCAGGAAATAAAGTCAGGTAATATGAGAATACTTTGAAGAAAGAGTAATGAAACAGACAGCAGTGAGTGGAGGAGAAAAGCAAAAGCTTTGGAGGGGTGGGAGTTACAGAGGGAATTTTTGACTCGGTCCGTGTGCGTGCATGACTATTTTTCCTTTAAAGACCAAACCCTGAGTTACCTGCTTTCCTACTCTACATGTGAAATCAGAAATTAACAAACATGCTGGGAGTGTCATTTGCACTTAAGAGGCAATTTACAAAGAAGAGATAGTGTCCTCTCAGCAAAGATATTAGAAATGCATTTGGTTTACAAACTAATTGAAGGAGAAAAAAAACTCAGCTTCAAGATAGGCATGCACTTAAATAATCCACATCTGCAGTGAGGTTAAACCAACTGCGCACGTTCACAGCAAGGGTTATCATTGAAAGATTGATGATAAGGGAAGCAAGGAAACAATTTTGAAAAAAAAAAAGAGAGAGAGCCTTGTTGTATAGGAGGGTGTGAAAACAGCCTTGTGTCTTGCTTCTTAGAATTCATGCTTCCTGCATATACATTACTAATTCTTCCCAGAACCACAAGGAAGGGCCTTTCTTTCCTGCTCTGTCTCTGAGGGACTCAAGTAAATGCTCTGGGCGTCTACATGGCAGGCCTTCCCTCCATACCTATCTCACGGTCTCATGGTTCCCTCTACACACAGGCCCACATGGAGGGAGTCTTAGGGCCTCAGGACAACTTCTTTCATCAAGGCTGCAAGATTTCTTTGCAGTTATAAAATCCTAGGAATCTTTTGTTGATTGATTTATAATCACTTATCATTCTATTCTTAATTCTGGGACCAAGAATTAGAGCCCTTCAATAGTCCTTAGCTTTGTGCTGAGCATGAGTCCGTGTGCCTTCCATATAAACTCACTCATCTTAATAACATGAGAAAAGAGAGACTGGCTGAGTCACTGTCCAAGATCACACAGCTAATAAGTAACAGAGCCGGAGCTGAGGCCAGGTAACCTGTTCTTAACCACCACCACCTCATTCTAACCTATACGCTTACCACACAGAAAATGCAAGAGTGAAATAAGAAACCACCATGTTCCCACCAGCCAGAACACTACTAACATTTAATCCAACTCATGCTATGACATTTCTTTTCTTTTTTTTATCTTCTGTAAGTGGTTCTTTATTCTTTATATAAATGAAAAAAGATATTTTAGTGTTAAATTGGAACAAATGCCTATTGCAATTGGACTAACAAAAAATCTAGAATTCAAATCCATACATTTGAATTGTTAACCAAACAATTACTAAATACCTGCCATATGCCAGGCATAATGCTACAATTCTGGAATACGTGGCATCCAGTTCTGACATGGCGTTCCAGTTCTGGAATCGAGGCTTGCAGTGAACTTATAGTCTATTATTTCCTTTTTGACTAAGCCCATTATCTTCAAAAAGATTATAATAATACTATTACAAGAGACAATGAGTCCTTTCTATTAAGGTACAACACCCTAAGAGGGCAAATAACATGTAGAACATGATACCAAAGCAACAGGGTTAATTTTATTTCCTTTAAATTTTTTACTGTTATGTTAATCACCATACATTACATCATTAGTTTGTGATGTAGTGTTCCATGATTCATTGTTTGTGCATAACACCCAGTGCTCCACGCAGAACGTGCCCTCTTTAATACCCATCACCAGGCTAATCCATCCCCCCACCCCCCACCCCTCTAGAACCCTGTTTGTTTTTCAGAGTCCTTCGTCTCTCATGGTTCATCTCCCCCTCCGATTTCCCCCCCTTCATTCTTCCCCTCCTGCTATCTTCTTCTTTTTTTTTTCCTTAACATATACTGCATTATTTGTTTCAGAGGTACAGGTCTGTGATTCAACAGTCTTGCACAATTCACAGTGCTCACCATAGCACATACCCTCCCCAATGTCTATCACCCAGCCACCCCATCCCTCCCACCCCCCCACCACTCCAGCAACCCTCAGTTTGTTTCCTGAGATTAAGAATTCCTCATATCAGTGAGGTCATATGATACATGTCTGTCTCTGATTGACATATTTCGCTCAGCATAACACTCTCCAGTTCCATCCACATCGTTGCAAATGGCAAGATTTCATTCCTTTGATGGCTGCATAATATTCCATTGTATATATATACCACCTCTTCTTTATCCATTCATCTTTCAATGGACATCTTGGCTCTTTCCACAGTTTGCCTATTGTGGACATTGTTGCTATAAACATTGGGGTGCACGTACCCCTTCAAATCCCTACATTTGTATCTTTGGAGTAAATACCCAGTAGTGCAATTGTGGGATCATATGGTAGCTCTATTTTCAACTTTTTGAGGAACCTCCATACTGTTTTCCAGAGTGGCTGCACCAGCTTGCATTCCCACCAACAGTGGAGGAGGGTTCGCCTTTCTCTGCATCCTTGGCAACATCTCTCGTTTCCTGACTTGTTAATTTTAGCCATTCTGACTGGTGTGAGGTGGTATCTCATTGGATTTCCCTGATGCCAAGTGATGTTGAGCACTTTTTCATGTGCCTGTTGGCTGTTTGGATGTCTTCTTTGGAAAAATGTCTGTTCATGTCTTCTGCCCATTTCTTGATTGGATTCTTTGTTCTTTGGGTGTTGAGTTTCATAAGTTCTTATAGATTTTGGATACTAGCCCTTTATCTGATATGTCATTTGCAAATATCTTCTCCCATTCTGTCGGTTGTTTTTTGGTTTTGTTGACTATTTCTTTTGCTGTACAAAAGCTTTTTATCTTGAAATCCCAATAGTTCATTTTTGCCCTGGCTTCCCTTGCCTTTGGCGATGTTTCTAGGAAGAAGTTGCTGCGGCTGAGGTCGAAAAGGTTGCTGCCTGTGTTCTCCTTTAGGATTTAGATGGACTCCTGTCTCACGTTTACGTCTTTCAACCATTTGGAGTCTATTTTTGTGTGTGGTGTAAGGAAATGGTCCAGTTTCATTCTTCTGCATGTGGCTGTCCAGTTTTCCCAACACCATTCGTTGAAGAGACTGTGTTTTTTCCATTGGACATTCTTTCCTGCTCTGTCAAAGATTAGTTGACCATAGAGCTGAGGGTCCATTTTTGGGCTCTAATTCTGTTCCATTGATCTATGTGTCTGTTTTTCTGCCAGTACCATACTGTCTTGATGATGACAGCTTTGTAATAGAGCTGGAAGTCCGGAATTGGGATGCTGCCAGCTTTGCTTTTCTTTTTCAACATTCCTCTGGCTATTCAGGGTCTTTTCTGGTTCCATACGAATTTTAGGATGATTTGTTCCATTTCTTTGAAAAAAGTGGATGGTATTTTGATGGGGATTGCATTGAATGTGTAGATTGCTCTAGGTAGCATTGACATCTTCACAATGTTTGTTCTTCCAATCCATGAGCATGGAACGTTTTTCCATCTCTTTGTGTCTTCCTTAATTTCTTTCCTGAGGATTTTATAGTTTTCTGAGTACAGATTCTTTGCCTCTTTGGTTAGATTTATTCCTAGGTATCTTATGGTTTCGGCTGCAATTGTAAATGGGATTGACTCCTTAATTTCTCTCTCTTCTGTCTTGTTGTTGGTGTAGAGAAATGCCACTGATTTCTATGGGTTGATTTTATATCCTGTCACTTTACTGAATTCTTGTATGAGTTCTAGCAGTTTTGGGGTGGAGTCTTTTGGGCTTTCCACATAAAGTATCATATCATCTGCAAACAGTGAGTTTGACTTCTTCTTTGCCGATTTGGATGCGTTTGATTTCTTTTTGTTGTCTGATCGCTGTGGCTAGGACTTCTAATACTATGTTGAATAGCAGTGGTGAGAGTGGACACCCCTGTCACATTCCTGACCTCAGGGGGAAAGCTTTCAGTTTTTCCCCATTGAGAATGATATTCGCTGTAGGTTTTTCATAGATGGCTTTTATGATATTGAGGTATGTACTCTCTATCCCTATACTCTGAAGAGTTTTGATCAAGAAAGGATGCTGTACTTTGTCAAATGCTTTTTCTGCATCTATTGAGAGGATCATATGATTCTTGTTCTTTCTTTTGTTAATGTATTGTATCACGTTGATTGATTTGCGGATGTTGAACCAATCTTGCAGCCCAGGGATAAATCCCACTTGGTCCTGGTGAATAATCATTTTAATGGACTGTTGGATCCTATTGGCTAGTATTTTGGTGAGAATTTTTGCATCCATGTTCATCAAGGATATTGGTCTGTAATTCTCCTTTTTGATGGGGTCTTTGTCTGGTTTTGAGATCAAGGTAATGCTGGCCTCATAAAATGAGTTTGGAAGTTTTCCTTCCATTTCTATTTTTTGGAACAGATTCAGGAGAATAGGTATTGATTCTTCTTTAAATGTTTGGTAGAATTCCCCTGGGAAGCCATCTGGCCCTGGGCTTTTGTTTGTTGGGAGATTTTTGATGACTGCTTCAATTTCCTTAGTGGTTATAGGTCTGTTCAGGTTTTCTATTTCTTCCTGGTTCAGTTTTGGTAGTTGATACATCTCTAGGAATGCACCCATTTCTTCCAGGTTATCTAATTTGCTGGCATAGAGTTGCTCATAATATGTTCTTATAATTGTATTTCTTTGGTGTTGGTTGTGATCTCACCTCTTTCATTCATGATTTTGTTGATTTGGGTCATTTCTCTTTTCTTTTTGATAAGTCTGGCCAGGGGTTTATCAATCTTTTGAATTCTTTCAAAGAACCAGCTCCTAGTTTCGTTGATCTTTTCTACTGTTCTTTTGGTTTCTATTTCATTGATTTCTGCTCTGATCTTTCTTATTTCTCTTCTCCTGCTGGGTTTCGGCTTTATTTGCTGTTTTTTCTCTGGCTCCTTTAGGTGTAGGGTTAGGCTGTGTATTTGAGACCTTTCTTGTTTCTTGAGAAAGGTTTGTATGCTATATACTTTCCTCTTAGGACCACCTTTGCTGCATCCCAAAGATTTTGAACAGTTGTGTTTTCATTTTCATTGGTTTCCATGAATTTTTTTAATTCTTCTTTAATTTCCTGGTTGACCCATTCATTCTTTAGTAGGATGCTCTTTAGCCTCCATGTATTTGAGTTCTTTCCAACTTTCCTCTTGTGATTGAGTTCTAGCTTCAAAGCATTGTGGTTGAAAATATGCAGGGAATAATCCCAATCTTTTGGTACCGGTTGAGACCTGATTTGTGACCTAGGATGTGATCTATTCTGGAGAATGTTCCATGGGCACTAGAGAAGAATGTGTATTCTGTTGCTTTGGGATGGAATGTTCTGAATATGTCTGTGAAGTCCATTTGGTCCACTGTGTCATTTAAAGTCTTTATTTCCTTGTTGATCTTTTGCTTAGATGATCTGTCCATTTCAGTCAGGGGGGTGTTAAAGTCCCCCACTATTATTGTATTGTTGTCAATGTGTTTCTTTGCTTTTGTTCTTAATTGCCTTATATAACTGGCTGCTCCCATGTTAGGGGCATAGATATTTACAATGTTGGATCTTCTTGTTGGATAGACCCTTAAGCAGGATATAGCGTCCTTCCTCATCTCTTATTATGGTCTTTGGTTTAAAATCTAATTTGTCTGATATAAGGATTGCCCCCCCAGCTTTCTTTTGGTGTCCATTAGCATGGTAAATGGTTTTGCACCCCCCCTTTCAATCTGGGCGTGTCTTTGGGGCTAAAATGAGTCTCTTGCAGACAGCATATCAATGGGTCTTGTTTTTTAATCCAATCTGATAGCATGTGTCTTTTGATGGAGGCATTTAGCCCATTTACATTCAGGGTAACTATTGAAAGATAGGAATTTAGTGCCATTGTATTGCCTGTAAGATGACCGTTACTGCATATTGTCTGTGTTCCTTTCTGGTCTATGCTGCTTTTAGGCTCTCTCTTTGCTTAGAGGACCCCTTTCAATATTTCTTGGAGGTCTGGTTTCGTGTTTGCAAATTCCTTTAGTTTTTGTTTTCCCTGGAAGCTTTTATCTCTCTTTCTATTTTCAATGACAGCCTAGCTGGATATAGTATTCTTGGCTGCATATTTTTCTCGTTTAGTGCTCTGAAGATATCATGCCAGTCCTTTCTGGCCTGCCAGGTCTCTGTGGATAGGTCTGTTGCCAATCTAATGTTTCTACCATTATAGGTTACATATCTCTTCTCCCAAACTGCTTTCAGGATTTTCTCTTTGTCTCTGAGACTCGTAAGTTTTACTATTAGATGTCGGGGTGTTGACCTTTTTTTATTGATTTTGAGAGGGGTTCTCTGTGCCTCCTGGATTTTGATGCCTGTTTCCTTCCCCACATTAGGGAAGTTCTCTGCTATAATTTGCTCCAATATACCTTCTGCCCCTCTCTCTCTTTCTTCTTCTTCTGGGATCCCAATTATTCTAATGTTGTTTCGTCTTATGGTATCACTTATCTCTCGAATTCTGCCCTTGTGATCCAGTAATTGTTTCTCTCTCTTTTTCTCAGCTTCTTAATTTTCCATCATTTGGTCTTCTATATTGCTGATTCTCTCTTCTGCTCACTTATCCTAGCAGTTTGTGCCCCAATTTTTGATGCACCTCATTAATAACCTTTTTTTATTTCACCTTGGTTAGATTTTAGTTCTTTTATTTCTCCAGAAATGGTTTCTCTAATAACGTCCATGCTTTTTTCATGACCAGTATCCTTAAAATCATGATTCTGAACTCTAGGTCCGACATCATACTAATGTCCGTATTGAGTAGGTCCCTGGCAGACGGTACTACCTCTTATTCTTTTTGTTGAGGTGATTTTTTTCCATCTTGTCATTTTGTCCAGAGGAGAATAGATGAATGAGAGAACAAAATGCTAACAGGGTAACAACATCCCCAGAAAATATACTCTAAACAAATCAGAAAAGACCTGAAACTAGGGAAAAAGAAAGGGAAAGAAAGAAAAAAGAAAGAGAAAAAAAAACAGAAAAAGAAAAAGATAAAAACAAACAAAAACAGAACAAAACAAAAAAAAACAGAATATGATCAAATATGATCAGGCTAGTGCATAGATCAGTGCCACACACTAGATTTTGGGTGTATTTTGGTCTGTTAGAAGAAAGTGCCTCCCAAAATTTTAAAGAAAGAAAGACTTATATATGTACAAAATAAGGGTTGATATGATGAAGGGATGGAATATGACTTCAAAGATGAAAATTATAAAAAATTTTATAAAAGGAATTGATAAGTTGTTTGAAAAAAGAAAGAAGAGGATTAAAAAAAAAAAGAAAGAAAGAAAAGGGGGAGAGAATGTGATCAGGCAGGAGACTAGAACAAAGCCATACACTAGAGATTTAGGGTATATTTTGATCTGTTAGAAGAAACTGTATCTCAAAATTTTAAAGAGAGCAACTTATATATATATGACAAAAATAAGGGTAAATACTATGAAGGGATAGAATATGACTCTAAAAATAAAAAATAAAAATGTTTTTTTTAAAAAGGAATTGAGAAGATGTTGTTTGAAAAAGGGAAAAAGACAAATTTTAAAAAAAGACAATTAAAAAAATTAACTTTGAAAGATTAAGAATCATGGTAAAAAAGCCATGAATTCTATGTGCAGTATTCCTCTAGCGCTGGAGTTCTGCCGTTCTCATTGATCAGTAAACTTGGTCTTGGAGGGCTGTTCTAGCTGATCTTCTGGGGGAGGGGCCTGTTGCCGTGGTTCCCAAATATCTTTGCCAGAGGCTGAACTGCCCCGCCCTTGTCATTTCCGGCTAAGTAATCTGCTGGGGTTTGCTCTAGGGAGCTTTTGTTCCCTGCAAGCTCTTGTCTCGGTACAGCTTTGGAGGACCAGGGTGAAAATGGCAGCCTCCCAATCTCCGCCCGGAGGAGCCGAGAACTCGGGGCCCCGCTCCTCAGTGCGCCCCCAGAGAAAAGCAGTCAGTCACTCCCGTCTCCCTGGTCTCCGGCCGCACTCTCTGCTCACCCGGCCTGTGACCGAGCATTTCTATCTCTGGCACCAAACTTGGTGTGGAGTCTCCAAACCCAGCAGATCCCTTTGGTGCGCTCCCACGCCACTCCTCCCGGGGGAGGAAGGGGAGTCTCCCCAGATCTGCCGCTTGTTGGGTCCCTGCTGGAGGAGAGTGGCCCGACTGTGTCGCCGATCACAGTTTATGGCAACCCCAAGCTGAGAGCCTGTGCCTCGGCTCCGTCTCTGCAGCCGGCTTCCCCGCTCTGATACCTGGGAGCTCTGCCGCACTCAGGCACCCCCAGTCTTTCTTGACCCCGAGAGTCCTGTGACCACACTGTCCCGCGAGGGTTCCACCCCCCACTTAGCCACTAGAGCGATGTCCCTCAGCGGAGCCGACTTCCAAAAGGTCCGATTTTGTGCTCCGCAGCTCTAGCACTTGCCAGAAGCCGCCGACGGAGGCCCCCTCCCCCGCCGTCTATCCTCCTGAATATCTCCTCGGATTCACTTCTCCGCATGTCCTACCTTCCAGAAAGTGGTCGCTTTTCTGTTCAGAGAGTTGTTGCTATTCTTTTCTTCGATCTCCTGTTGAGTTCGTAGGTGTTCAGAATGGTTTGATCCCTATTCAGCTGAATTCCTGGGATCAGACAAAATCCAGGTCTCCTACTCCTCCGCCATCTTGCTCCGCCCCATGACATTTCTTTTTTGAAGAATCAGAATCGTGCACACAGACAACTCTTGTCAAGGGCCCCTTCGCCCCTGGCCCATCCTTCCTCCTCATGTGCTCTGCAATTATTGCCATGAATGTAACTCATATTCTTCCGATCTGATTTGCTGTTGCCACGGGCAGTTACGGGTAAAATGGTCCCTTTACTGTCACCTGACTGCTGCCTATCTCCTGTTTAAGGAACACGACACTGCAACCCCCACACACACACTCCAAAAATCCCGCACTTGCATTACTTGCAGTAATGCACCCAAAATGCCATTATCAAACCAAAGACTGAGATAAAACTGAAGTACAGTGACTAATAGGGCTCCATCTAGAGAACAGGTTTTAACGCTCAGGTGAATTGTGTGGCAGAATATTAAGGCAGGACAGGGGAGGAGCAAGGAGTACTTCTACAAGATGCTTCAAGAGCTGGACTTCCGTCTCTGCCCCCCACTGACTCCTGCATCTCAGGCAACAGCAACTCCATTCAGGAGCTCAGGCAAAGTTCTCGGTATAATCTTCAGCTCTTTCTCCTGAATTCTATGTCCCATAGTTCAGGTCAGAGATCTTTGTTTTGTTCACTGAGGACTTCAAAGTGTCTAGAAGAGTGCCTAGCTCAGGGTAAGTGCTCAGTACATATTTGTGAGGGAGCTGGAGATGCCAAAGGCAGACAGGAAACAGTGGGGAAAAGCCCAAGTCTCTAAGGCAGACAGGCTGGGTTGGATTGTCTGGGCAAAATCCAACCTGCTGTGTAGTGTGGACACATATTACACATCCTTACATCAGGCCTCAACCACGCTGTTCAACAGCCCCAATGTTTCCCTGGCTCAAAACAGTCTTGGGCGGAGACAAGTGAATATACCCATTTTACAAGCTGTAGACGTAAGCCTCACATTTTATAAAAGCAACCAATAGGGGCGCCTGGGTGGCTCAGTCATTGGGCGTCTGCCTTCGGCTCAGGTCGTGACCCCGGAGTCCTGGGATCGAGCCCCGCATCGGGGTCCCTGCTCGGCGGGAAGCCTGCTTCTCCCTCTCTCACTCCCCCTGCTTGTGTTCCCTCTCTTGCTGTGTCTCTGTCAAATAAATGAATAAAATCTTTAAAAAAAAAAAAAAAAAGCAACCAATATCCGTGCTGCTAACTTAGGATTTTTGAACAATTAAGATAATATGTGCCAAATATTAACTGCATGTCAGGTACTGTTGTAGGTGCTGGAGATGCATCATTGAGCAAAACAAAGATTTCTGCCATCATGGAGCTTGCAGTCTAGCAGGGAAGCAAAGCAGGCAACCAATGTAGTCAATAAGTACATTGTACTGTTTTAAAAGGGGCGAAGTGCAAGGAATTTTTATTCTGGAATAAGAATTACGATCATTAAAAAATCAAAGGATTTAATAAACAAATATTTGTTCACTAAATCCTGGAAGGAGTAGAATCAGGGCAGCCCCCAGTTTTATTTTGGAAAATTTAAGAAAAATAAGGTCGGTGTGCTCTGCCCCTGAGCGGGAGAACCATCACATTTTATCTTATATACATTGTGCCCTGGGTTTTAGAGCATAGTCATGCTGAATACCACCTTCCTAACCTGGTCTGTGTCATCTTTCTCCCTCATATGCTGCCCATTTGATGCACCCTCCACTCTGCCCACCTCTTGTCCAGGCTCATGATCAGGAACCTGAGGATCAGAGCACTTGAGTGACTCACTCAGGGCCTGCAGGTGAGCTAATGATGGGAGAACCTGGAGCCCAGGTCCTGACACATTTATAGGTCCCCAAATTATCCCGTCAGAAGTGTAGAATCTCATGGGCTGGACTGGGGTGGGTGAAGGGAGAGAGGAGAGCCAGAGGTATAGATAGTTCTTTTGGCTACAGTATTCATTTATTCAGGAAATAATTACTTATAATAAAATAAAATAACTTATTGAGCACTGTATGGTCCAGCCCTGCTCCAACATTTCACAAATATTCTTATTAGATCCTCACAAAACCCTAAGAAGTCTAGGAAACCGAGGCTCTGAGATGTCACATAAATTGCTCAAGAGCCCAACCTAGAAGTGAGGGAATTGGGACTAGACCCCAGCAGTCTCATTTCAGAGCTCTTGAGAAAAAAAGAAACCAAAACATACATGTGCTAAAAGAGAAGTGATAATATAGACTTCCTATTATCCCACATCAGAGGCTCATAATAGCAGGTGGACCCACTTTAAAAAAATGGTAGAGGGCACCTGGGTGTTTCGGTCGGCTAAGCGTCCGAGTCCTGATTGCGGCTCAAGTCATGATGGGGGGGAGGAGGGGCAAGGAGGAGTGTCTTGAGATTGAGCCTCGCACTGGGCTATGTGCTAAGCATGGAGTCTGCTTGAGATTCTCTCCTTCTCCCTCCGCCCCTCCCCTGCTTGCACTGTCTCTAATTAAAAGAAGAAAGAAAGAAAAAGAAAAAAAGGGTAGGCCCATTTGCATTAAAATTGGCCTGATCTCCTTATTCTATTTCGTGGTTCCCTGTACCAGTATGTCATCTGTGTGTAGAGACTTTGGCTCCATACAATGTCCAGCACCTCACCAAGTACCCACCAAATAATTTAATGCCAACCAATCATCCTTACTCAAGAGGTCTCCAAATCACACCTTTTCAATCTTATCATTCCTCTTATATTTACTGCTTGCCGTATAGCTCCTCATCAACTGGGCTATTTGATTACCTTGAAATGCAATCCCTGACAAACAATATAAATGTTTACTTTTCCCCTTAACTACTTTCACAGTAAGGAATTAATCCTGCTTAAGCGACCACAAATATGAGAGGTGTTTTCTAGAGTTTTCTTTTTTTAAAAATCATTATGGACTCGTGAATTTTCATATACTTGATGTCTTTCCACTATGAACATTGTTCTTTTTGGTGTTAAAATCACCTTGAGTTGGACTCTTTTTGATGCCCTTTTCAGATCACTCCTTTAGATACAAACTCAGGCTTAAAATCTTCCTTGTTTCCAGACATTTCTGCAAAGAAGACATCCAAATGGCCAACAGACACATGAAAAAGTGCTCAACTTCACTCGGCATCAGGGAAATCCAAATCAAAACCTCAATGAGATACCACCTCACACCAGTCAGAATGGCTAAAATTAACAAGTCAGGAAACGACGGATGTTGGCGGGGATGTGGAGAAAGGGGAACCCTCGTACACTGTTGATGGGAATGCAAGCTGGTGCAACCACTCTGGAAAACAGTATGGAGGCTCCTCAAAAAGTTGAAAATAGAGCTACCCTATGACCCAGCAATATGTCAATCATTCAGAAAACATCTCCTTTTTTAACTTTTTACTCCAATATCATCTCAAACGTATAGAGAAGTTGCAAGAATAACATAAACTCCCATAACTTCATCAGATTCACCATGAACACATTGCCTCATTTGTTTTTTTTAATTTTCTCTCATACTCATATACGTTTATATGTCATTGCTTTTTTCCCTAAGCCATTCAGGAATAAATTACAGACATCACATCCTTCTATTCCTAAATATCCAATGTCTACTTAAGGACATTCTCTTCTATACCACAGTGTAGTTATGAAGATGAAGAAATTTAACATTGATACATTGCTGTGACCAAAATTCAAATTTGGTCAACTTGCCCCTATATTGTCCTTTATAAAAAACATTGCCCTTGGTCTAGGATCCACCCCAGGATGATGTCTTGCATTTATTCATCCTGTATCTTTGGTATCCTATAATCTGAAAGGGTCTCTCTGCCTTCATTGCCTTCTATGACCTTAACAATTTTAAAGAATACAGGCCAGTTATTATGTAAAATATCCTTTGATTGGTTCTAACGTCTTTATTATTGGATTCAAGATACGCATTAAGTGCAGGAGTACCACAGAAGTGATCTGTCCTCCTCTGTGCATCATATCAGGAGGCACGTGATGTTGCTTTGTCCCATCCTTGGTGACCATTTCGTTAAGATGGCATCTCTCAGGTTTCACAGTTATAAAGTTTCCACATTATGAATGCTCTTCTCATCAAAAATTTCCAGCTAAGTTTAGCGCCCGTTCATGATTCTTGCCATGATAGTCATGAAATGATGAAGAAAACAAATTTGGGTGTTCCCTTTTCCAGAAATTACAATTTCCCCCCCCCAGTTACAGCCTTATTTAGCTGACCATCCAAAACCACCCACCATTCCCTCATGAGATGTGTCCTGTTTTCTCATCCATGAAAAGGGACAATGAGTGTTTCCCACAACATAATGATCAGCACCGTGGCGCTTAGGAAATGATGCCTAAGTGTTCAGACCTTGGGCTGGGCCCATGGACCCTGAAATCACGGAAGATCCCACCTGAGCCCATCAGAAGAACACAGCTACCACTATTGCTAAGCACTCTTGTGGGTAAGAACTGGGGAGAATTTATAGCCAGGCCCAGGCCAGGATGAAGCTTTTCTGCAGACCATTCACACAGCAGTCTTCTTCGCTGAATTAAGAAAATAAAGGGGAAGGTTTTTATCTCTGGGAATCTCATTTTCTCAGCCTCAAGAATGGGCTTCCTGGAAAGCCTTTGTTCCTCCACGAGGATCATGTTGCCATCACCATAAGCCAGAACAAAATCCATGCTTTTTCTTCACTCCCTTTGTTAACCTTATTTAACTAGGTGTGACAGTAACCTACCCAGCCTACCAGATACTTCCAGAGCCCTAGAAGTCCACTCTGGGTTGCCTTCTGGGAAGCGGCTGGCAGGTTTCCCTTGAAATCTGGAGTGTGTACACTCCTACTACCCAGCAACCACCACTTTCCCAGCAATACTTCATTTAACCCCCACAGCAGGGCTGCTATAAGATCAGTGCCGCTATAAACCTCATTTTGCAGAGAACAGCAGATGTATAGAAAGGTGACTGGTTAAGTAACTTGCCTGAGGTTCCAGCTAGTTAGTGTTCCTCAGAGGCAAAGCCTGGATTGGAAGCTGAGCCCAATCCAGAGCCTGTACTCTTCACTCCTACATTATACTGGTCCAAAATAAACTCAGAGATTGTTCTTGGCAGGGCCAGGGTTAGGGTGAGCTGAGCAAGGTGCTTAGGGAGCCAAGTTTAAGAAGATCCTCACTCTCAGGTGCTGATCTTGCATTTGCACGGCACTGAGATGCGTGGCCCCTTAAAATTTGCACCCGAGGCTCTTTGTCTACCTCACCCTCCGACCAGCCCTGGTTCTCAGGGAGGGCTAGTCAGTGTGAACTGATCTCCCTAACGACTCACTGTGGGACTCACACATATCTCTAGGCTCCCGGGAATGTAGGGACTTCAGTTTTCTTCCTTTGATCAATGGACAAGCTATTCAGCCCCTAGCCAACTCTGTTCGAGAGGCCTGAAGAGAGAGCAGAGACGAAGATGGGTACAGCCCTTCCTAGAGGTTGCAACCCATTGGTTCCATGGGTTCATTTCCCATGGAACCAATATGGCAAGCCAATACTTGGGCCTTCTTATGAATCCCCTCAACTAGCACTGGCACATTGTTTTGAGGATTGCAAAGTACACAGATGGATGAAACTCTGCTGTCATGACAACCCCATCATTTTTCCATTTTATTCACCTTTTTGCATTTAGCTTGGTGGTGGTTTGCTTTCCCCACTGACAGAATGAGCACTTCTGGGTTTTAACTCAGTTGTGCTTCCCCTAGGCTGTGTTTCTTTCCAGAACTTGGAGCTCTCGATAGGACTAGGTTTCAGAGGCATGGGCTCAAATTAGACTTTGCCACTTATGTTCTTGGAAAAAGTCAACTTGTCTCCCTGAGCCTCAGGTGTTTCATCTGTGAAATGGGGATGTTAATACCTCATTTGCAGAGTTGTTGTGAGGATAAAATGGACACAAAATTAAGTACTTAAAAGGCACAAGGCAGTGCTCCACAGACTAGTTCTCTCCCCTTCTTTATTGGCCCACCCTTGGGCCAAGATCATCCTTTCCAGGATTCTAACTAAAGTAGTGCAAACAGGGACGCCTGGCTGACTCAGTCAGTAGAACATGTGACTCTTGATCTCTGGGTCATGAATTCAAGCCCCTAGGCTGGGCACAGAGATAGCATGGGGCACCTGGGTGACTCAGTCTGTTAAGCATCCAACTCTTGGTTCCTGCTCAGGTCATGATCTCAGGGTCCTGGGATCGAGTCCCACGTTGGCTCCCCACTCAACACAGAGTCTGCTTGTCCCTCTCCTTCTGCTCCTCTCCCTGCTCACACACACGCTCTCTCTCTCAAGTAAATAAATAAATAAAATCTTTTTGAAAATAAATAAACAAAAATTAAAACAATAAAGTGATACCGACTGCCAAGCCATCTTAAATCACAGTTAGGTGTTACTCAGCCTACAGATCCTCTGACCCATCTTTGACTATGGGAAGTGCGCTGGCTGGCCTCTCCTAGTACAGTGGGAGTATTGAAAAGCAAAAGGCTTTTTTGTTGGAAAACATCCCAAAGTATTTCTTATTTCAAATACATTTTATCGTGGGTTTTTTTCTCTTGAATGATCTGAATAGAGTTGGTTAATTAGATTAAGCTTTGTAAGCATCCCAGGATTACATTTTTGGTTTATTAAACTACAAGATTTATAAACAAATGTTCATCTGTAATACGTGAAATGTTCCTTGGGGGAAAACAGCAAGGAACAGATAAAACTCATGCTATTACATATAATACAGTGTTCTTAACATGGGACAGATGTTATACATAATTTTTAAAAATTCATTTTACTCTTTTTGGAAACACTGTCACCAAAAAAAAACAGAGTGACCTTTCTGTAGAATTACATGCACAAGGCATGACCTTTGTCATGTATTTAAATTTTTTTTACTTTCATATTTTTAATAAATTTGGTGGGACTTGGGGTTTTTTTCAATTTTTTTTCTTTAATAAGCTTGAGTTTTCAGTCTTCATAAGCCAATTCTTGGGGAATGGAATATAGAAACTATTTGATTAAAAATCCCAGTGATTAGTTGCTACACAACGGCTTCAAAGTTTAAAATTGAGTTTGAGGAACACTGCAATAAAAATAGCTCAGACTCTTCTGAGTGAAGGGACTATTCCTTTGGTCTTGGCACAAGCTATTCCTTACGAATAATGATTCTGCATGACTAGGGAAGGACTTAAAATGTAGTCCTGTAAAGTTGAAAGGGTCTTTTACCTCATTTTCTGATCACAATTTCTACTCCAAATTGGGTAAAATGAGCGTAACTTCTACCAAGGTACCCATCATTTTAAGCAATAGTCCCATAAATCAAGTTAATTCTTACACTGCAAAGAAAGTCTGAATTTTCATTAGTTCTTAAAGCTCTTAACTACAGGTTTCAGATAGATAACATTTTGATTTAAAACTTCTCTGTAACTGACCATCACTTTTGCATTTTAGCATCATTGTTGTATATATAATTTATTCTATTTAGGTCTCCATTTTTCCTTTTCACTGATGTAGGTGGAGAATGGAAGGGGCAAGTCACTGTGTCTTTTAATCAACACTATAGAGTGTTCTTGCTTGCACAGTGACATGTTCTCAAATATGCTTGCACTCTTCAAACTTAAGTTTGAAAACAGCCTAGGGGCCGAGAAAACACTGGGTTGTGCCTTGTAAAAGGTTCATATAAGAGTATTTGCAGGAATGTCAGGTATGTGAGTCAAGCTTCCTGCACTTATAACCACAAATGGCAGAATAAAGGGTTTTTGTTCTTTGGGGGTTTTTTTGTTTTTGTTTTTTCCCTCCAGAGAGTAAGAATCTTCCATAACCTTTAACTAGATTGAGTCTTGAGTTCATGATGGTTTTGATATCTGGTTGCAGGAAATGGCTTCTTCCAACATTTTACAAAGAAAGCTCCCCACATTATCTGCTTTGTGCTTATCTGCACCTCTCTTGATCACTTCCAATTGGACTTTTTGCCTTTCATAACATGGCGGCTACTTATTACAACATATCACAATTATGGGGAATAACTGATAAAAGAAAAATCCCAAGTCTCCCATTTATCAAGTTACGCATTTATTTATTACGCAATAAAGAGCAAAAGCATAAAGAAAGCTCTGAGGGTGTTGTTAAATGGTGAAGACTTGGAACAGGGGTCCAGGAGCACACAGTGAGAAGTCAGAGATCACCTTTCCCACCACCAATATGGTGGGGCTTTGAGGAGAGAACGACCTGACTGCCAGTCCAGCGAGGGCACTGTGCCTTCCTGTGTAAGTGTAACATATCACTTGCTCAGCCATAGGTGTACCTGGCCCCAGGGAGAAAGAATATCCCTAAAACACATGCAAACTACTGTTTAGAGACCATCATGCTTTTTCTTGTTGAACATTTTAAGGTAAGTATAACAACAAATTTACTATGTGCCCAGGACTATTCCATGTGTTTTTAAGTGTACTAACACACTTCATCATCTCAACCATATAGTGTAAAATGGGAACTATTATCCCCATTTTTTAGATGAAGTATTGAGGCACAGAGAACACAGTACCTTGCCCAGATTCACATGGCTAGTAAGTCAGGGGTCAGCACACATTTTCCATAAAGAGCCAGGTAGTGAATATTTTTGATTTTCAGACACCAGTCTCTGTCACAATTACCCAACCCTGCCCTTGTGCACCAACAGCAGCCGTAAATGATACATAAATGGATAGGCATGTTCATGTTCCAACAAAATTTTATTGATGGACACTGAAATTTGAACTTCATATAGTTTGCATGTGTCACAAAATATCTGTTCTTTTGATTTTTTCCAACCATTTAAAAATCTAAAAATGATTCTTAGCTCTTAGGCTGTATGTATAAAAATAAGCAGCTTGGGGCGCCAGGGTGGCACAGTTTGTAAAGCAACTAACTCTTGGTGACGTTGGGTTTCGGCTCAGGTTGGGATCTCAGGGTTGTGAGATCGAGCCCCACATAGGGTACCATGCTCAGCGGGGAGGCTGTTTGAGATTCTCCTTCTCCCTTGGCACCTCCTTCCCACCCGCTGTGCATATGCTTTTTCTCTCTCTCTCTCTTTTTGAATCTCTCTAAAATAAATAAATAAACCTTTAAAAAATAAACAGTTGGCTGGGGTTTAGCTCTTGAGCCATAGTTTGCTGCAGTAAGTGGTAGAGCCAGAATTTGAACCCAGGCCATGTGTTTCCAGTGAGCTTTTAATCATTATATAGTCTATATCATGATAATAGTAAATCATGCTCTTTATAAAACTCAGCAAAGTCTGAAAGAGAAAATAAGAACCCCCATAAAACCACAACCCAGAAATAACCATTAGTAATATTTGATATTGTCTTCCATTCTTTTAGCTACTGTATGATGCAGTATTCCATTTATTAATTCTAGCTTTTCACTTATCATAAGCATGTTTCACATTTCCACAGAGGTCCACAATTGTAGCTCATTTGAAATGTACTAAGGGAAACTGCTATTTTGAAGGAATCCTATAGCTAATAATTTCCTAAAGAATCCTTTTATTAAGTGAGCAGTTGGTCACATTCCATTTATCTGCTACATATTTGCACTTCTAGGAGCTGGATTTTTAAAAGCAATCCAGTCTGCAGTCAGGGATGTAGTAAAAAGGCTGCGGAATCATCTAGACATGAATTTGACTTCTCACCGTCTCTTTACTAGCCAAATGACCCTGAGCAAACTATTAACTTTACCACACCTCTGTTTTTGTTTGTACTGAAGAGAAACCAAGACCACGATATACAAAGTACTGAGCGTGGGCCTAGCACAGAATAGTGGTCAGTTGGTAGCAACCAGTCCTTACATTCCTTGCTTCCCGTCCATTCCTAGTCCCCACCACCACCCACAGGAAACAGATTATTTCCCTCCTGACCATTGAGAAAGAACCCGTTCTATTCTGTGCACTGCAAGAGTTTTCCTGAGTAAAAATGGGCCAGCAATCCTAGGGCTCATCAGGAAGATTAATGAGATGGGTGGATCCGAAAGCCTCCCCGCCTTCCACCTATGACTCTTGTTCCGCCCCCAACAGACTCACCTTGGTAAATGCAATCCCTGCCCAGGTTCCCACAAACAGCAGGTGGCATTCTGACATCAGCAGAGGCTGTGATCCTCTTCAGAGCCACCGAGGAACCTCTAGAGCAGACGTCTGAAAAGAATTCAGAGCCCAGCCAATTCCATGAGCAGCAACGACGTTGTAGAGCTGGAGAGTATGACAGCCCCCCTGGCTGAGGGTTACAGCAACACCGGCTTCCAGGTGAGCCGACGTCTTTATCTTGTGTTTAAGACCAAATCAAGGGAAATAATGTTCTTTCTAACCACCCTGGCAAGTTTCTGAAGGAAAGCAGCACTTATTGAAACGCAATAAGATTTTCTCAGGAAACTCTTTAAACCTGTTTTTTCCTTCTTGGGTTCTTCTCGGGCTGACAAACCTGAAAAGTCTCGTTTAATCAAACTTGTTTTGATCCCTGACTTGCCCTGTCACTTAGAAACAAGACTATCTTCTCTGGCTTTTGTTTTGGGCTCGCAGGCCCTGCAGTATTTTCCAAAGAGCTGATAAAACAGAGAGAATGGGGAGAATCCAGATCCTGGATGTAGTGAGCACCGGAGGTGTTCCTTCTCTTACACCAGGTCCCAAAGTCCCTGTCCAGTGGTGGCCTGGGTGCCCGCCCCAGTGCAGCCAGGTTATGCAAACCAGTCTCATGTAATCAACTAAAACTCACTGAGTGATTAATGCCTCTGACCTCGGGGCTGGGTGCTACAGAGACCTGGAAGGAGTCCTGTCCCAGGGAAACACTGGGCTGTTCTGACTGGCTCTGAGATGGGGATTTTTCAGAGATGTCCTTAGCTGTGTTTACTTCTTTAAGCTGACACAAAAGCCCACACAAACAGCAACCTCTTGGGATTCAGGATTACCAAACGGCCAAAGAAACTTTTAAACACTAGCCAAGAAAGGAACAAGGAAGGTAAAAGGGCTTTGGCACAAGTCCTAAGTCTTCCACCCACAAATTACTGTAACTTCCTTGAGCTTCAGTTCAGTTGTCTATACAGTAGTCACAGTGTCACACTTATAAATCTCATAGGTTATAAGTGTAAGGGAAGAAAAGTCTTGTCCTCTACCCTCTTAGATTCAGCATCTGAGGACTGTGAATTAAACTGGGAAATAGCAGATTAACCAGAGAAAGGCATACAAATTTTATTAATATTTTTAATGTTATGTTCATGCAACTTCACAGAAAAGAAGTGAAAAATTCAAAGAAGCTGTAAGACTCAGGGCCTTAAATACCATTTTAACAAAAAGCAAAAAATTGTGGAGAAGTGATCAGACAAAAAAAAAAGAGAGAGAGAGATTGGGCTTTTAGGGCAAATAGGCTGTTGGAAAGTGACCAGGAAATATATAGGAGAAACTAATGGAAGACAGGTTTGATATGAGGTTTATGCAGTCTTAACCCAGTACCATCTCTGTGTCCAGTGACAAGAGTCGTTGTCCTCTTTCTGTTATGGGAGACGGGACACCTGCATAGGGAAAATCATGTCCTGTTTCTAGACAGAGAGAGGAAGACCGAAGAGCTCTTTCTGGGTCTGCTTTTTCTCAATTGCTTTCAGCTCAAAATAACTCTCATGCTAAAGTGGTATATTTTGGGGTGGCATATCCTGATTCCCTTCTTAAGGGTTAAATGAGAAAAAAAAGCATAATGCCAAGGGCCTTTTATGGTTCAAGAGAATGGAAGGGATAGAATGGGATAGAGTCAAAGTGAGTATGACAGCAAGACAAAGATGTCTGCAATGGAGGGGGGGGGTCCATGTCACCAGCAACTGGCAGCCCAGTCAATGAGAAGGATACACATCCACCAAAGGTAGCCCTGTTTTCTATCCCTCATTCTCTTCTATCAAAACAAAGCATCTCCAGGGCTCAAACCCAGCAGAATACCACACACCAACACCAACATGGCAGTGACCAGGTTATTTCTTCCAACGCTTGCTATTTGACAAGAATTTCCAGAGACACGTTTCCTCAGCAAAACCATTGACTACCCCCCCACCTGCCGATAAGACCACTACTGGAAAGGGATACCAGTTCAAGAAGGGATAATACACTATTCTTGCCCTCCAGGAGCAAAGCAGGCAGAAACCAATAAGCAATTGTAAGATGATATAAAACAAAAACAAAATAACAATGCTAGAAGTTGGCACCAAGTGCATTGTAAATACATATGCAAGTGGAGTTGGGCTGACCTAGGAGTCTCTCAGTTAGGGCTTAAAGGATGGGCAGGGATTTCCCAGTTGAACAGGGAGGGGTATCAGCAGAGCACTGCAAGCAAAGAAAACTGCACGGGCCCAGGAGCCTGAAAGAACACGTGTGCTCAGGATAGAGAAGACGAGGAGCTGGAGCTGGAGAGTAGGGATGGGGGCAGGCTGGCCCCAGATCACATGGCCTCCATGTGTGCTAAGTCACTGGGAAAGAGGATTTACACTATCAAGTTATTAAAGTTATTAAAGTACTCTACTAGCCCTGCTGAGGGTGGACAAAATGGAAAGAGATTTGTGTGTGGCTGGGACCGCATTTAGGAAGGTAGGATGATAATCATGGTGGAAACCAGCGCTGGGCAGAAATACCAATACTGGTAGTAGGCCCCCTTGGCCATGGAATTAGCATTGAGTCAGGGTGAGGTAAGAGTTGCTCTGGTTATTAATATTTCCATTTTCTTCTCTGTACAGTAGGATGATAATATCATATCTTGGAGTTGAGAGAATTAAATGAGGTAATATATGTTAGAAAAAAGTGTGTAATATCTGTTTTTAAAAACTGTGTTGTCTTAGTTTGTTCAGGCCATTATAACAAAATACCACAGACTGGGCGGCATATACGTAGAAATTTATTTCTCGTCGTTCTGGAGCCTGGAAGTCCAAAATGGTGTCCCCAGCAGATTCGGTGTCTGGTGAAGACCCACTTCCTCATGGACAGCTGTCTTCTTGTTGTGTCCTCACATGGCAGAAGGTGTCTTTTATAAGGACACTGATCACCTCAAAGGCTCCACCACCTAATACTTTCACATTGGGCATTAGATTTTCCAAACAGGAATTTTGTGGGGGGATGGCAGGAACACATTCAGACCATAGCAAGTGCCTAGCACATAGTATGAACATAAGAATAATAGGTCCTGGTGCTGGGGCAGGTTAAAGACTGACAAGTCAACATTTCTAGCTTGAGAGCTCAACCTAGAAGTGATTCCCTTTATGTGGACAGGAAATCCAGAAGTCGGGTTGGAGCAAGGAAGACCATGAGTTCATTTTGAGGCCTGTTGGATGAAATTAAGGTGATTCCCTACCCCTAGATGAAGATGAAGAGGAGGCAGGAAGCTCTAGGCATGCACACACCTGGAGTCTGGAAGGGGACATCATGCATTTGGGGGCCGTTAGCACAGCCATGAGCTAGTGGTGTGAATGAGACCAGCAGGAGGGAAACCTAGGAAGACTCAGTGCTTATGGAGTTGGGAAGTTGGAGCAATCAGAGAATGAAGCAGAGAGGTCATGGGGAGAGAAAGAGGAGCAGCATCAGGAGAGGGAAGCGTCTGGGGAAGCCAAGGGAAAGGAGAACTACAAGGTCAGCAGCAAAGACAAGTTCATTTGATTTGCCAACCAAGAGGTCACTGGTGACCGGAGGTGGGGATGGGGGACAGTTTGTGTTATGAGTGGGAGCTGAGAAAAGGGGAAAATAAGGGAAGAGAAGATATTCCTTCCGCTGGTGGAGAGCAGAGCATCAAAGAGAGAGACAGGCTCAGGGGAGGCAAGATTGGGGCTGTAGACAGGGGGCTTTTTTATTCAAAAAAAATTTTTCATTGTGAAATATAACATGCAGAAAAACACACAAAATCAAGACAACCTATTATAAAGTGCCATCTATGTCAAGAAACAAGACATCGCCATCCCTCAGCTCAGACACCCCAATCCTGCACATCTGCCACAACTGCCCCTCACCCCGAGGGGTGACAATGATCCCAACTTTATAGTAATTACTTCCCTGCTTTGCTTTATATTTTAACATAATTATGAATCCCCAAGCACTGCTTTTGCCTGCTTTTAAATTTTATATAAACAGAAAATTACATGAAAATTCTTTCCTATTTTAAAACATTTATATGGAATTGGGCAAGAGGAATCATTTTGTATCTGACTTCTTTTGCTCGGTTTTGTATTTCTGAGACTCAGCCATGCTGTTTGCATGTAACTGGAGTTCATTCATCCAATTTCATTGACATACAGTATTCTCCATAAACATTGCACTATTTATCTATTTTACTATTGGTGGACATTTATGTCATTAAGCTTGGAGCTTTTAGGAGCTTCTACAAACAAATGCAGCTACAAATACTCTCAGACATGTCTCCTGATGCATATTTAACAAATTTGTTTGGCGTTATATTTAGGAGTGGAATTGCTAGATCATTGGGAATGCATATATATTTTCAACTTTAGTGATAATGCCAAACTGGTTTCCCAAGTGGTTTTACCAATTTACATTTCCATCCACAGAATGTGAGTTCCTTTTACTCCAGAGCCTCACCAATATTTATCTGGCTTTTTAATTTCAGTGATTCTGGTAGATGTAGTGTAACGTCGAGGTTTCATTTTCATTTAACTTTGTTATTGGCCACTAGATGCCAACTTTATGAAATACTTGTTCAAGTCTCTCGCCCATTTTCTCTACTGGATTTTGTCTTTTTCCTACTGATTTGGAAACAGTTCTTTAAATGTTCTGAATACAAGCCCTTTTTCAGTTATATGCTTTCCAAATGCCTTCTACCACTCTTAAGCTGTCTTTCATTCTTTACTAGTTGGATGCACAAAGGGTAATTATATTGTGGTCCCATTTATCAAGTGTTTCTGTTTTATATATCCTGTTTAAGACAACTTTTTCTGCCCTGCAAGATCATAAAGACCCTCCCATATTTTCCAAAAGCTCATTGCTGTCTTCTACCCTGAGGACTCTAGTCCCCCTGAAATGAGATCTTATGTATAGTGTAAAGTGGTCATCAAGTTTTTGTTTTTCTACACAGGTATCCAATTATTTCAGCAGCACTTAAAAAAAAAAATCTTTTCCCCACTTGACAAATACCGTATTTATCAAGTGTCCATATTTAGGGTAAGTCTTTTTAGAATAGGGCAATTGAAAGATTTTTCCAAACTCCAAGTTGGGGGAAGGATCCAGAGAAGAGGGAGAGTGGAAAGTTGACAGCAAGAGAGGTCAGATAAAGTTCAGAATTCCTAAGGGTGAATATTCAGGCAATTTGTGAAGGAATACTTTTACTAAAGGGTGTTCCTTAGAAACCCAGCCGAAGTTGCCTGCTGCCTATGAGTCAGCACCGATTTTACCACCAGTGGCCCTCAGAGCCACAGAGCCCATGCTCGCTCTGACGTCAGTGAGCTGGGACCCACTTATGTGAGATCCGAGACAGGACTAGATGGGAAATGTGCCTCCACTCTACACAGAGAAAAGCTGACCTACTCCTTAAATTGCCTGGTGAGCCAGTCCAGTTTGAAGAGTTTTTTCAATGGAGGTCAAAATTTGGGAGGTCATCTAAGTGCAAGAATATTTGGCACAGATCATTTGAATAGAGAGGTTCAGAGATTGGAAGCAATTATGCAAAGTAAAGAGGAAGAGCACTGTTTCTCTTTAACCCCCAAGGGAGGGCCGCATGAATCACACCAGGTGGTTGAGTAGGTTTCCACTAACTCAACTCCAGACAAGCTTAGCCAGAACTATCATCGAGATGCTTCTCTCCTCCACAAGTGAATTAAAATACAGAAAACACATGACAATAATTGCTTTTGTGAAGGAAATAAAAAAAAAATTCTCTCTCTTTTCCTTAAATCAGATCATACCTAGATTTGTTTCTAACAACCTAGATGGCTAGAACCCAAGGCACTTCCATGACATCTCAAAGGGGAAGGATTTAGGGATTTCATTTTTTACTTTACTCCACAGTCCCTTACTTTATTTACATATTTTTTCACAGTCTCTTAATTTAAAATGAAGGTGGTAGCACCTACTGACCCATTTCATCCAGACATTGTTGATGTTGATGAGAAGCTGGCCCTGGATGTTAGCTGAACTGTCATTGGTCAAACTGAAAATAATCAGAAGTGGGAGCATTTGGAATTTTACATAGAACAGATTATTGTGAGCAGGAGCCCCAAGTCTCCATCAGGCTACAGAAGTTTGGAATTCTGTCTTCAGACTGCAGATTTAGGCACACATAGTACAGTATGACTTTCACTCAAAGCCAGGATCTGGATTCAGAGGCAACTAATTCTACTCCACACGTGGGCTAAGGTGTTTGACCCAGAAGCCGCTTACAGCCTTGGCATGCCTAATTGTTCTTTCTTTTTCCTGGAAAGGAAATTTAAAAAGAGAGAGAGAGAGAGAGAGAGAAAAGAAAAGAAAGAGAAAGATGGTTTGCGTGTCTTGGTCTTATTTCTTCTGGAAGTAAATAAAGACAGAGGTTCCTTAGGAAAATGCTATGAGTCACAGGGTTAAAGAGCCTCCTGTGGGTGTTCAGGAACAAAGTACATGATGACCAGGAATGGTTCCATTGGGAAGCAGGGAAATGTACCTGTACATGTCTCCATGTTCCTTTCAATCTCCTGGTTCTGTAAATTCAAAGCTTTGTTTGCTTTCCCTCCAAGAGTCAAAACTCTTTGACATAAAGCGTGTCATTTATTGAGTCAACAAAAATTTATTGACACTGTGCCAGGCATTACACAAAAAGCTGGAAACAGCTACTATTTGGTTAAAATTAGTTAACAATGGCAAATCAGCACAACATAGTTTGTAAAAAGTGCTATTCATGACATGAGAAGGTTGTCTCACCTAGATTGGGAGGTGGGGAATATTTCCCAAATGTTCGCAATGAATACTTACAGGCTTGCTTGCTTTCATTCATTCATTCATTCAACAAAAATATATATATTTAAATATATATAATATATATTTTATATATAATAATTTAATATTAAATAATTAAATATTTAATAATTTTTATATAATAACTTATATAATAATATATATTTTTAAAATATTTATTTATTTATTTGAGAGAGAGAGCACTGGGGGTAGGGAGGGTCAGAGGGAGAGACAGAGAGAGAGAGAATCTCAAACAGACCCCCTCCTGTGTGTAGAGCCCCACATGGGGCTCAATCTCACAACCTTGAGATCATGACCTGAACTGAAATCAAGAGTCAGATGCTTAATTGACTGAGCCACCCAGGCGCCCCTCAACAAATATATATTGAGTACCTACTCAGTAGATGCTAAGCAGAAGGAAATACCCAGTAGGGCACAAATAATTCCCTAAGTTACGATGTCAAAAACTGTTTTTTTCCATATCACACTATGTGGAGAAGCCGAGGCCCTGAATGGGAAAGTATGAGATGCATGTGCAGGCGGACAGAAAAAGTGGTAAAGAGAAAACCAGACAGGATGAGAGGCCAGCTCTGATTCACCTCAAGGCTCTTCGCTGATTTCAAAACCTTGGTCCCAAAAATCTAAGACCAGTGATAAGTTTAGGTTTAAAACATAATAAAAAATAAATAAATAAAATAAAATAAAATTCTCATCCTGGGTGTAGGGAGGGGCAGAGGGAGAGACGGAGAGAGAGAGAGAATCCTGGTCACTTACAATCACCTGAAAAAAATAAAAATAAAAAATAAAATTGAGTTTCTGTACTCTGTGGACTCAGGAACATTCCAGAATAAACCATCCAGCCAGATTATAAGGAGTGGTAATCAAAGTAATGGTATAAACTCCTCCATGAAACATGGTCAGAAAACAGCCCATGAATGTGAGGCAAGGCTTTCTGCACCATGAGAAAATGTCAGTCATAGATTAAAAGGGGCCAAGACAAGCATATTTTCTCCCCTCTGGACTATCTAGTTGCCTTACTCCCTCCACCTGCTCAACTTTGGGACCATGGCATAGTTCCAGACAGCACAATCTATAAAGTTGTACAGCTGTCCCCCCTCTCCTGTGGGTCCTATTTCCCCTGTCAGTGTCCCTCCCTTTGAATTATATTACTTTACAACTTTTCTAGCTTTTAAATAATTTTTACTTTTCTAATTCAAATTACTGCATCCTAGTTTCTCCTCCATCTGAATCCATTGGTTTAGAAACATTTGCAACATTTGTTGGTTAGAAGGCACTGATCTAACTTGCCCAGGAAGGTCTGAAATAAAAATTACTTAATTGAGGGCCAGACCCATGCAGATAGAGCAGGTGGGAGCAAAGGTCCTGGTCCATGGTATGTTGGGTCCATCAAGGAAGGGAGAAAGAGACAAAGACACACACAAAAGCAACAAGAGACATTCCAGGAGCCAGCAAAATTAGGCTTCCTGTTGACCCACAGGGCTACTTCCTCATTCTTCCTCACAGCATGAGGTCTTGAGGTCAGAGATGAGGGAAGAAAGAAGTAGGAGGGGAAGAATTTAAAAGGCACAGGTGGAATAAGAGGTGGTCTGTAATGGCCCAAGAACTGACTGTACTGCATGTGACTTTGACCTTGGCTGGAGATAACAAGGGGCCCCTTCTTAAGGAGGAAGTGGAGAGGGAAGAAAGGAATGAGCTTTCAAGAAAAGCCACACTGGGGTGGGGTGCGGGGTTAAAAGTCACATACTGAATCATCATGAGGAGGGCAAAACATAGGTTCTTTGGGTGAAGAGTTGAGGCTTCAGAGCCAGACTGCCAGGCCTACCATTTAGGCAAGTATCTAACTTCTATATCTATTTCCCATTCCAAAAATAGGTTCTAATACCCTACATCATAGGACTATAGGGAGATTAGTAGAAAGCACTAGAACCTAGCAAATGCTCAAGTATCAGCAACCATTAACCAAACCATTTAGTTGGGGATGCTATTCTGGTGCAGGGGCCAAAACAAACTTTGAAATCCAGGTGTGAAGTCTGCTTCTTCGTATAGCCGATACTAGAATCTACTGATGGGAAACTATGGAAGACACCAAAAGGCAACTTTCAATTTCTTTTTAAAGATTATATTTATTTATTTGACAGAGAGAGACAGCGAGAGAGGGAATACAAGTGGGGGGTTGGGAGACCGCAGGGAGCCCGATTCGGGGCTCGACCTCAGGACCCTGGGGACCATGACCTGAGCCGAAGGCAGCCACTTAACAACTGAGCCATCCAGGGGCCCCTACTTTCAATTGTTTTAATGTCAACCAAATGTGAACCACAACCCCCTTGGTCCCTGCCAGACTGAGAGACCTTGGCTCCCAGCACCTATGTCTCTTCAAAAGGACTTTATAAAGTTATTTTTCAAATATTTTGGTTCATTCAGATCCATTTCTTATTTAGTCAAATGCATCTCTAAAAAAAAAATTATAGGCTCCAAATTTTTTCCATGTGTTTCTAATTAATCTACACTCATTTAGTCAGTGCTCTTTGGAAAGATGTGCTTGATAACAAAAGTGATTTTAGGAATTGTCAAAAAGCAACATTTTTCCAAATGTAAGCAAATTCAAATGTGTAGGGCACACTGATGTATTCTCTTTAATGCCTCACTATCAACTGTTCTGGCATGAAATAGTCTGATTCAAGGTTAAGACTAATACTTAGGAAGTGACCATGATTTCCCAAAACAGCACAAGAGTAAGGCAGGACCGGGAAACCAAGGCTTCATCCTGGAGGTGATTCAGGCTTTGGCATCAAATGCATTTTCATTAAAAAAAAGAGAGAGATCTATTATCACCCTTGATCCCTTTAGACAGACTGGAGATTTGCCTACTAAAAACAAATCAGAGAAGGAAATGAGAAAAAGAAGAATTTTAGTTTCAACTGATAGAGTCAAAGGGATTATATCCTTGTTTCTTTATTTTTTTTCTCAACTGTAAGAAGACGTTTAGCTGTTAAGAACATTTCTGTTTCCCCCATGACTAAAGGGGTTGCATCTTTGGAATTCAGACACAGCTAGGTTTATTCTAATTAATCTGTAAAAGATTACAATGTGTAGGAGTTGAACTTTTTCACTTTATCATGACTACAGTAAAATAATTAATTGTGTAACTTATGGTTGACAGCTTCTTTTCTAAATTCCCTGACACCAGTGACCATATATTCAGTGCTCAGCAACAGCATTCTCTAGCCCATAGTAGATGCACAAAAAAAAAAATATTTGTTAGAGGACTGAATAAGAATGCCTAAGACAGAATCCCAAGGAACTGTATGTAGCATTAAAGGTTGAGTAGAGAGGCTGATAGAGTACAGGAGAGGGAGAAGTCTGGGTGGGAGGAGGAAACTAGCAAGGTGTGAACATCACAGAAGCCCGGGACGAGGGTATTTTAAGGAGGGAAGTGGCCCATTGTGTATGATGAAAACTGGATTTAAGGACAGTGAAAACCATCCATGACTTTGGCAAGGGTGATTTCCATGGAGTGGTAGGAGTGGAAGCCATATTGGAATGGTCAAAAGACCAAATGAATCAAGAAAATGGAACATTAGTCCATTTGAGCTACTACAACAAAACACCACAGGCTGGGCAGCTTATAAACAGCAGACATTTATTTCTCACAGTTCTGAAGGCTAGAAGTCCCAGATCAACCAACATCAGCATGGTTGCATTCTAGGGCCCTCTTCCTGGTTCATAGCCAATGCCTTCTCCCTATGTCCTCATACAGTGGAAGTGATTACAATCTCTGTGGGTCCTCTCTTGTAAGGGCACTACTCCCATTCCTGAGGGCTCCACCCTCATGACTTAAGCACCTCATCTCCTAATACCCTCATCTTTGGGGATTAGAATTTCAACATGATGAGTTATGGGGGGAGACAAACATTGACCATAGCAACCTGTAAGTTCAGACAGAAGACTGGTTTTTAACAGGAGGAGAAAGGATGTTTATCTATGAATTCTTGGTTTCACAGCAATAAAAAATTGATAAAGTTGCAAATATCAGAGAAGCAAGGGAAGGAAGGAAGTATAATAGTGTGGAGGGAAATGCAGAGCATTGTGTCTGGACCAGTAAGTAAGGAGTCCAGGCATTATCATATTATTGCTCTAAGGATAGCTTGTCCAAGCTGAAATCACACATTATCCAACACAAACTAAGAGATGCACCAGGTGGAAGATGGACAAGGAAGACTTCTACCCACACCTGAGAGGGAGAGAGCACGTTCCATTCCACAGACCAAGAGGAAGTAGAACTGCTTGTTTGAAATGGGTGTGAAAGATGCAAAAGAACCCTCATTATGTTGAGTTAATATATACAAGTAGAGAAAAATTTGGTATCTGTTGCAAATACCTCCAAATATAATTTACAACCATGGCACTGAAATTAAGGTAGTTTATAAGAACTTGCCACTGGACCTTGTTGGGTTTTTTTTTTCTTGTTCTTTGAAGTGTTGATAAAGATGCATATACACTATCACAAATTAATTTTAATATTTTAATAACTAGATTTCAATACAGGTGATTCCCTTTTAGTATTATATATTTAATTTTATGTATTTTAAAACATTCTGAAAGGAGTCCATAGGCTGCACCAACTGCCCTGCTCTGGGACACTTCCCCAAAGTTGCACGTAGCTTCAATCAGAGTGACAAAATTTAATCATAGCCACAGGGAGTTTAGAAATGTACCTTTATTTTGGGAAATCTTGGGCCCCGCTAAAATTCAGAGCCCTATGTTTAAAGGAAATAGAGAAGGGGCGCCTGGAAGGTTCAGTCAGTTGGGTGCCCTACTCTTGATTTCGGTTCAGGTCATGATCTCAGGGTCATGAGCCCTATGTCAGGCTTCCTGCTGGGCATGGAGTCTGCTTGGGATTCTCTCTCCCTCTCCCTCTGCCCCTACCCCCTGTGCTCTCACTCTCTCGCTCTCTCTCTCTCTCTTTAAAAAGAATGGGGAAAACGGAAATAGAGAAGAATAGATATTAGGGACAACTAGCAGTCTTGGCCACAATCTATTTTTCTGTTGGGGTTATAGAATTCAACAGATGTTAATCATATCATATTATTTATTATTTTGGTCTTCATTATCCTTACTCTTGTCCATTTGATTTGTCATAGACTGAAAGAGTTATATCAATCTCTTTCTAGATGTGTTTCTAGGTTTCTCCCTCAGTTTCCTCTATGTTAATCTATGCCATTTGTACACAGTCACGCTTGTCAGAGCATGAGATTGTACTCTGATCATTGTTTCTTTTGGAACACATTAATTGCTTTTTTTAATCCTGTATTCAGCCATGACCACTGCATGTTTTATCTTTCTGAGTCACTGAGTCATTTCCAGGACAGATCCTCCTCAATTTATAATGAGGTTACGCCCCAATAAACCAATCATAAGTTGAAAGTATTGTATGTCAAGAATGCATTTCATATACCTAATCTACCAAACATCATAGCTTAGCCTAGCCTACCTTAAATGTGCTCAGGACACTTACATTAGCCTACAGTTGGGCAAAATCATCTAACACAAAGCCTATTGTATAACAAAGTGTCGAATAGCTCATGTAATGTACTGAGTACTGTGAAGTGAAAAACAATGGTTGGATGGGTACAGAACAGATTGTAAGCATATCAGTTGTTGACCCTAGTGATCTCATGGCCGACTGAGCAAGGTCCAGCATCACACACGAAGATCATATTCCATATCGCCAGCCCAAGAAGAGGTCAAAATTCAAAATTCAAAGTACAGTTTATACTAAATGCACAATACTTTCACAACATCATCAAATTGAAAGACAGCAGGAGATGTGAGTGTATGGTTGTGTCTGGTATTCCCTCTAATTCAATCAAACCCATTGATCTGTCAGATGGGCTTATTTGTTCTCAGCTCCTCTCAGCATATTTTATGTTGTGCTTTGTAAAAATCTTTTCACTGCACGTTCGCATATTTTTCAATTTTTGGCTGGTTTCTTCTGAAGACATTTTCTGTTTTAATAGTTCCTTTTATAATGAGTTTAAGATTATAAGTAATCACAAAATTAATATATTTTCTAACTTCTGTTATTTTCTTTCCTTCTCTTTCACCACTTGATTTTAGCTGAATATATATTTTAGCATTTACCTTTCTCTCTTAAACACTGCTGCTTATAATCTCTTTCAGCTTCCAGAAATTAAAAGATAAGAAAATTGGCATACTCACTCTACCTTCTACCTTTTCTGTCTCTTCTCCTTCAAGTAAGTTTTCTGAGTATCTTTTCTACATTGTCAGGGGTTAAAATATTTGTAATTTGTTCTGGAATCTTAATCCCTGGATTAAGGTTTTAATTTATTAAACAGATTCAAAACATACTATCATTCCTCTTGCCATAATTTCTCATTAATCTTTTGTTTGGCTGAAGTTCTTCCTCTAGTAGTTTCTCCAAGAAAATCGTGGAAACCATATTCTATGAGTACTTGCAAGCTTCAATTTATTTTTATAAATCTAATCATTATAAACCTTCCTCTCATTTTTCTCACTGGATATAGAACCATGCCTTTCCTTACATTCCTATACTTAGGGTTTCCATTTGCCCCTGGCTTACAAAGATCACAAGGGGAGAATGTTACCAGTGTCTTGTGGTCCTGTCTCCTCACACCCAATTCTAAGCTCCTTTCAGAGCATTCAGAGATGACAGAGAATTGTTCCAGGGAAGTGTGATAATGAAACATAGGCTGGCCAGGTCGTCTCCTTAACCCAGTCCATAACCCCACACAGGCCCATAAGAAAAACAGGACCATCTCAGGGAGGAACGGTCTAGCTAGCACCCATGAACTACATTAGGATTCCGTAAACCTGAGACTTGAGGCAGAAGGCCACCTGAGCCAAAAGGGTCACGTGCAATAGGCAAAGAGCAAAGGCTTCTGGGATACCGCCTTTGAAAATTCAATCCTTCCGAGGCAAAGCCCAGGCAATTTAGAGGAAACATTATAGAGAAAATGGCCTTAAAATTTGTAGACTTTTAAATGTACAAAATAAATAAAGAGGGAGACATTCCCAAACAATGCGAAAGGATCAGATTCACCAAACAGATATTGACTCTTCCATGCCAAATTTCAACCACAGAGAACAAAGTGACTATAAATGCCTGAAAGCCAGCGAGTAAGTAGCAAACTCAACCATAAAATTAACATAAACGTCAACTGACAAAAGTCAATTACTATACATGGCACTAGGTAGGTAATGAATGCTATACTCCTATCCAGTGGTGAACACGGCCTCAAGAAATTAAGCCTGGACGTGAACCCAGAAATGACGATGGGACCCAGCCTTTTATCATAATGCAGCACCAATTAATACAGATAATTTGCCAATATTCCTGAAAGCAGTCATCCTAAGATTCATGGTGAGCCACTTCTTTTGATCTAATTGTTGCATTTTGGAATTTTAAGTCACTATTTGAAACAGTTGTTCCAATCTTGTCCCATTCCATGTCCATAGAAATGGACGTAGAAAGGTTAAATTGATCACCTGAAGCTTAAAAAAAATGGAGGTATATTTCTGACAACCTCATTTAGGCATCTAAGGCTTAGAATGTTAGAACATATAGTAACCTTCTTGGAGAAGTAGAGAAAGCAGTCCTGTACCATTTTGTCTCTCCTCCAAAATAGTTGTAGAGACACTATTTTAGCTGCACTCTTAACGAGCTCAACAGCCCCCAGGAATATCTTTCCGTTGCAAAACAGTTACCAAGCCCTTCCACACCTGCCATTGTGTTACGCACGTGGTATTCAGCAGAGAACAGGGGACAGAGAATCTGTCTTCTCAGCTTAGAGACTCGGGGTATAATATAGATTGATACAGATTTACACAGTTCCAAGTTTTCCAAATGACATCATAGTCCCATTTTTGCCGCAGGTCTTGGGACTTGGACATCCATCGCAATTTTTCAGGCATCACTCCTCAGAATATATCCCACTGACTTTTTCTCAAAAGATTGCTTTAAAGATGTACAGAAATGGGGCGCCTGGGTGGCTCAGTTGGTTAGGCGACTGCCTTTGGCTCAGGTCATGATCCCAGGGTCCCGGAATAGAGTCCTACATTGGGCTCCCAGCTCTTTGGGGAGTCTGCTTCTCCCTCTGGCCCTCTCCCCTGTCATGCTGTTTCTCTCACTCTAATAAAAAAATAAAATCTTAAAAAAAAAAGGTGTACAGAAACGTGAAGATAGAGAGGTAGAAGGATACATACATACATACATACATAGACAGACAGATAGACACATACACACATAAGAAAATAAGCAACTATGATCACCAATCTAAATCTGTTCTAGTGATATAAAGCCTTCCAGCCAAGGTAGATTAGCAAACACTTCACAAAACTTGCTGTGAAATGTCAAGCTCTAGAACCAGGTAAAGATCTTCATTGTGACTCTTCAGAGTCCTTATCAACATCGTATTTGCCTGATGGGCCATTCCCATCTGTCATAAAGTGACATCATTTTTGTCCCATCAAAGGTCAGGACAAAAGTCTCTCCAGGGGCGAAGGTGTCCATTCTCGCCCCAGGCTCAAGCCCATTAATGCCCCCTTGGCAAGACCAGTCATGCAGCCAGAGCGCACCAGGCCAGAGCAGTTTCTGTAAGGAAGGTTGAAGAAAGGCTCCCCGGCACAGGGAAACAGTCTGCAGCAGAGAAACCCCAACCACAAAAACTGAGAAATGGAAGCCACATGGTAGAATCAGGGCCACCGTGGGAGGGAGAGACCAAGTAAGCAGAGCAGACACGGTTGCAAGAGAAAGCGCCAGACTAATCATGGAGACAAGACTTGTCCACAAATGCAGGAGGGCCCCCTCCTGCTATCAAAGGAGAGCATCTACTTAAAACCAGTCTGTAGGGTGGGAGGCCCACTACCCTGTTTGAGAAATGACCAAAGCCTCAATATAGTTGAAAAGTGGCCATAAGCATTCTAGGAATCTTTCAGCACTTCTGCCATTACTATCTGGCTGGTGTTTTGTTTTTCTTGTTTTTGTTTTTCTTTTGAGTGTACACAATGTAACACAATGATACACACTGTTACACTAGTTTCAGGTGTACAACATAGGGATTCTGCAAGTTTCTGTACCATGCTATGCTCCCAAGTGTAGCTATCACCTGTTGCCGTACAACGCTATTATAATACCACTGACCCTATGCTGTACCCTTCACCCGTGACTTATTCATTCCATAACTGGAAGCCTATGTCTTCCCCTCCTCTTCAGCTGTTTCATCCATCCCCCCACCCTCTCCCCTCTGGCATCTGGCAGTTTGTTCTCTGTATTTATGGGTCTGATTCTGCTTTTTGTTTATTTATTTATTTGTGGGGTTTTTTGATTCCACATATAAATGAAATCATACAGTATTTGTCTTTCTCTGCCTGACTTATTTCACTAGCATAATACCCTCTAGGTCCATCCATGTTGTCCCAAATGGCACAATTTCATCCTTTTCTATGGCCGTGTGATATTCCATTCGCTATCGATATAGACCCCATCTTCTTTATCTATTCATCTATTGATGGACACTTAGCTGCTTCCATGTCTTGGCTATTGTGAATAATGCTGCAGTAAACATGGAGGTGCATGTGTCTTCTTGAGTTTTTGTTTTCTTCAGATAAATATCCAGAGGTGGAATTGATGGATCTTATGGTAGTTCTGTTTTTAATTTTTTGAGGAACTTCTATACTGTCTTCCAGAGCGGCTGCACCAATTTGCATTCCCACCAACAGTACACGAGGGTTCCTTTTTCTCCACATTCTTGCCAACACTTCTTATGTCTTGTCTTTTTTATTCTAGCCATTCTGACTGGTCTTTTAATATCTAGAGTTCAAATCAGGTCTTCTTGTTAGAAGGGGAATTTAATCTGAAAGTGTACTGCTATCTTTTTAGATATCCCTGAGGCCAAAGTGTCCTGGCCCAAGGTCCAAATGCTACAGGCCTGGTACAGTTTGGGTTGGACAGTAAGTTCAGGTCCCATCCCAGTTATTCTGGTTGTATAACCTGAGTCACGCAATCCGCTTAGCTTTGCCTTAGTTTCTTCATCTGTCAAAATGGAGAACGCAGGACTTTAAAGAGTTTAATCCTGTGTCTTGTAACTACTACATAGTATGTCAATGCAGGTGCAAAGAAAAGCAAAAACCAAAAGTAACAAGGGAGAAGCTTATTTCCAGCAGATAAAAGGCAGGACGTGGGTAGTACAGAACTGGAGTGGAAGCACCTGCTCAAGGTTTGCAGAGCCCCAAGTGCCCTGCAACTCACCCCTCTGACATCCCCAGGATGGGGCCCTGGCATTCATGGCCCAGCTGGAACCATCCACACAAAAAGGCAGCAGGACATAGGGGAAAATGAAAGGAACAAGGAGCACCAGCCATCCCTTAAGGAACATTCCCAAGCTGCCCCACTTAGGGCACCACATCTATTTATATTTCGATTGGCCAGAATCTAGTTAGTGGAAATGCAGCCTCTTTTTGGGGTGGCTATACGTTCAGCTATAATTCTATAGAAGGGAAATACCACAAATAGATGGGGGGAATGGTTTCAGTAATTTCTTATGTTTTAGAAATTGTACGGTCTAGAAACTGAATGAAAGGAATACATTAAGAAAGAAAGAAAGGAGAAAGAAAGAAAGAAAGAAAGAAAGAAAGAAAGAAAGAAAGAAAAGAAAGAAGAGAGAGAGAGAGAGAGAGAGAGAGAGAGAGAAAGAGAGAAAGAGAGAAAGAAAGAAAGAAAGAAAGAAAGAAAGAAAGAAAGAAAGAAAGAAGAAAGAAAGAAAGAAAGAAGAAAGAAAGAAAGAAGAAGAAAGAAGAAAGAAGAAAGACAGAAAGACAGAAAGACAGAAAGAAGAAAGAAAGAAAGAAGAAGAAAGAAAGAAAGAAAGAAAGAAAAAAAAGAAAGAAAGAAAGAGAACCTCTGTTTATCTGTACTCTCTGCAACACCCACTGGGGATCTGTAGTTGCTTGAGCAGCATGGAAAGTGCAGGATCGAAGCCCAGGCACAAGGGACTCCAGGCTCAATAATCTGCCCTTCGGAGGATCTCAAGCCAGAACTGAGTACACCCAGCAAATAACACTAACTAGAGAAATTAAGTGGCTGCTTAGAAATACTCATACACAACACCACAACATTGTCACCCACTCAGTAGAGTGACAAGCTTGCATTTAGAACACAATATTGGTTGTAGTTCAGTGTCCTAAGGTATGTAGTCATCTGTATTAATGTATCTACTTAATATGAATTGCTAAGTAGATGTAAAGAAACAAGGAGCTAAGGAGTAATTATGGACCACCATTTCAGGCCCTAGGACTCCAATTTGGAAAGAAGTGATAAAATAAAGCCAAGCAATGTCTCAAGGGTTATTTTTCCAGCACCAATCAACACCCACAATACCCCCATTATTCCTGTTGGAAAATCCTCCAATGGGAAACATTGTTCTTCCTGAACATGTTAAAAAGCCAAGGTGTACACTCTACTAGGGGTAAAATAATCCCATTACATGTTACAAAATACGTCCAGAAGTGCCCTTGTCACCACTTCCACCTACTTTACCCTACCCCCAAACACACACACACACACACACACACACACACACACACACACACATATCCCTTCCTCTTCCTTGAACTTAAAAAAGGCAGGCCCCTTCCTTGTGCTCCACAAGTTTCAGATTCTGCCACCAGGTGGCAGGAATAATCAAGAATTAGCAGGAATTACCAAGAAGGTTGGGCCGCTCCTCCTGGAACCAGAAAATGTCAGGATTCCGGAAGAGATCACAAGAACACGCAATCGAAACTGTAGTATAGATGGGTAGACTGGGACTGATAAGATGTGACCTACCCAGCATCACACATGTAATTAGGGGCCCCAAAGACCAGCCCCCTCATTTACCTGTGTCTTGTATTTCCACCAACTCATGCTGAGTTTTATTTTTAACTTTTTGTTAGGGAAATTTTCAGCGTCCGTGAAAGTGAGATTCGTAAAATGAGTCCCTAAGTGGCCACCAGACAGCTTCTGCAATTAGCAACACTTTGTCATCTTTCCATACTGTACACAGCGCCCCCTACTGTATTTGTTACCAAATACTCAGATGTACCACATGGCCACACCCGTTAATGCAACATTAAAATCACTGTGGTTCATTCATCCAACAAAGAACTGTTAGCATCTCCTAAGTATGGAGGACTGTGCTAAAGTAAGATATACAGCCGTAACCAAAAGGTCAGTATGGTAACAAGGCTTTCATGCATAAATCATGCGTGTGCTGGAAGTTAGATTTTATTCATGCTTTATACGCTCTCGTGTTTCGATAGATAGAAAATGCAACCCAGGTCAGAACTGTCATTCTTTTATAGCTCCTTGGGGCCAGTCGGAGATCTAAAGTTAAAATCAAAGTCATACACTTGTTCTTTCAAAGACAAGGTCACAGCTGACAGGCCTAGCAGTGAACATTTCCTAAAAAGCTATAGGGACCTACCTGACACGGTTTATCTATCTTGTTGCCTTACTTGGAATGAAGTAACTGAGGAAGGCAAGTTGGGATGAGATGGGAGAAAGACTGGACCCCCCCCCCCCCGCCGGCCCTCACGAAAGGTAAAAGAGAAATGAGCCAGGTGTCTGTCACATCTCGGAACAGCCTCTCAGGGGCGAGGACATTCCTCCAAGAATACAGCTTACTCACTTCCTTAAAGTAAAATCACCACAGCCTGACAAAAGAAGGCATTTTTCTTATTCTCATTACTACCAGAGGTTGCTTTAAACTAAACAAAACACATTTTAGCATCTCAAAATCCAACAACTAAGAAGAAAACTATCTGGCCTACATTTCACTTTATTTAATACATTGGAAGCCTGTGTTATGTGACACACCCTAGTCTCAACTCTGCTTATTATAAAGTCACATGACTTAGACAGGGGCGCCTGGTCCTCCTCTCTCTCTTTCTCAGGCTGGACCACACCATTCCCTCTATCAGAGCAGAGCAAAACAGAAATCATCTGTCTCCTTCTGAGCCCAAGATTCACTGGTTCTTTCTTTATTCAGCTGACGCATCTGAACACCTCATCTTTGCCGCCCCATCCCTCAAAAGTCTTCTAGGTCCCGTTTCTTGAAATAACATTTGGGTTTTTTGGTTCTGAAATTGTATTTTTGCAATCTGTACTTTTTTTCTTAGAATGAAGATGACTTTGACGAAAGCCAGAACACATCTGGAGACAACTCACTAAGGTGTAGAATTGTGCAGAACAGAGAACACAAAGCCGCCAAGCAGGTACTCCGGTGATGCTTGAGTGAATCTATTGCCATGGTAACCGCTGTGCAACAGGGACTGAGAGCTGTGGGGACAGAAAGCGGGCGCTCCGCTGGCACTCATAGGAATGAATTAAATGGTAATTAGGATATGTAAGGCAGAGTCGTGAAGAAAACACACATGCTCAAACAAAGAAATCTTGTGTTGATACACCTGTCCCCAGAGTTTTCCACTGGGGAGAGTACGTAGGCTTTCTCTGGACACTTCACTAGTACAGATTCCAAGCTCCATCCTAAAGCAAAAAGCACTGGCTTAAACCAAAGCGTCTCAGTTTTAAAGCAAGTGAGGCAGATGAGGAAGGTTCTAAGATATGGTTCTAAAACTGTCCATCATGCCCTCGGGTTCCCCAGGGACACCTAAGTTTACAGCAGACTGAGGCACTCTGTCACAAGGCCACTTTTATTTTTTTATATATATATTTAATTCTGGGTAGGAGATCATTTGAAGAAAGCCTTCTGCTGCTAAAAATCCAGCAGATTATCCATGTAGACCATCCTTTTTTTTTTTTTTTTTTGGTAATTCTGGGTGCCGACTATCAAGCCATTTATTGGAGGGAGTTATTCTCATGATAAAAAGAATAACTTGTTTGAAATAGAAAATGTGATAAATTATTGTAGCAAACTTTGGAAGATAAAAAAAAATTACCTATATAATTCCAGAAAAAAATCAGTGCCTAACATCTTAAAATATGGCCTTTTAAGGCAAATGTACACCCACGTGCCCATGTCATGGGCCATGTACGTTCATCAACTGCAACAAATGTACCGCTCTGGTAGAAGACGGTGCTAACGGGAGAAGCTACGCATGAGCTCGGGCAGTAGGTACATGGGAAATTTCTACTTTCCCCTCAGTTTTGCTGGGAACCTGCAACTGCTCTTTAAAAAATGAAGTCTTTTTTTTTTTATTGTTTCAAAAAACAATCAAAAACAAAAAAATTAAATACTTTACTGTTATAAATAAGAATATAAAGAACAAGGAGGAGCCACTGGATTTGGCAACAATGGTCCTTGGATGACCTTGGCAGCAGTCATCTCAGTAGAAGTCTGAGTGAGTAGGATGTGAGGGTCGCTAAAAGCAAAGGCAATTCTTTCAAGTGATTTGTCTGTGAAGGGAAGGAGGGAGGGTAGATGTCCCATGACTATGGGGTCAAGAAGATTCTGTTGTTGTTATTGTCAGTTTTGGTTTGTTTAAAGATGGAGACAGGTACTTGCTTTGGCAGCACATATACTAAAACTGGAACGACAGAAAGAAGATTAGCATGGCCCCTGGACAAGGATGACATGCCTATTTGTGAAGCATTCCCTATTTTTAAAACCAAAAAAACATAAGCCAGTTAAAAAATGGGCAGAAGGCATGAACAGACATTTCTTCAAAGAAGACATCCAGATGGCCAACAGACCCATGAGAAGATGCTCAACATCACTCAGCATCAGGGAAATGCAAATCAAAACCACAATGAAATATTACTGCATACCTGTCAGAATGGCCAAAATCAAAAACACAAGAAACGACAAGTGTTGGCAAAGATGGGGAGAAATAATGAATCGTTGAACACTACATCAAAAACTAATGATGTGCTATATGCTGGCTAACTGAACTAAATAAATAAATAAGTTAATTAATTAATTAATAATTAATTAAATTTCTTAAAGAAGATGGGGAGAAAAAGGAACCTTCGTGCACTGTTGGTGGGAATGCAAATTGGTGCAGCCACTGTGGACAAGAATATGGAGGTTCTTCAAAACTTTAAGAAATAGAACTACCCTGTCCACTGGGTATTTACCCAAAGAATACAAAGGGATACATGCACCCTTATGTTTATTGCAGCATTATCTACAATAGCCAAACTATGGAAGCAGTCCAAGTATCCATCGATAGATGAATGGATAAAGAAGAGGTGATATATATATATATATATATATATATAGGAATATTATTGGGCTATAAAAAAGAATGAAATCTTGCAATTTGCAACAACATGGATGGATCTAGAGAGCATAATGCCAACTGGAATAAGTCAGTCGGAGAAAGACAAATACTATATGATCTCACTCATATGTGGAATTTAAGAAACAAAACAAATGAAGAAGAAAAGAGATAAACCGAAAAACAGACTTAACTATAGAGAGGTGGTTACCAGAGGGGAGGTGGATGGGGGGGTGGGTGAACTAGGGGAAGGGGGATTAAGAGCACACTCATATGATGAGCACTGAGTCATGTAGAGAATTGTTGAAGACTATATTGTACACCTGAAATTAATATAAAACTGTATGTTAATTTTATTAAAATTAAAATTTTTAAAGAAAAAAGTGTACCAATCTGATAGGTAAAAACAAACAAACAAACAAATAAATAAAGATGGGAACTATTTGGGGGTGGAAAAAGAACAGTTAATGCCAGACATTCCATAGGCAGTAGGTAACTTCAAATTTCACTGTAAGAAAATAATAATTATGATTATTTAAATAAAATATTTGTCAAACTTTAACATATTGGCTAAGCTAGGTGTTAGATGGGAATGAAATGAATAAGGCTCCTGTATACCCCTGTCCTCAGCAGCTGCAGCTTGGAGTCCACTGGCCTCTTTTTCTATTACCCTCCACCTTCCTAATTCCTTGGATCCAGCCCAGAAAATGAAGGTAGTCTAAATGAAACATGTAATGGAATTTGGCATCAAAGGACTATATGATCTTTGAGAATCCTTTTAGCTCAGAGACATGCTTATGACTTAATTTATTTTATTTTATTATTATTTTTAGAGCGGGGGTTGGCTAAAGGGAGAGAGAGAATCTTAAGCAGGCTCCACGCCCACTGCAGAGCCCAATGCAGGGGTCAGTCTCACAACCCGAGCCGAAATTAAGAGTCAGACACTTAACAGACTGAGCTACCCAGATGCCCCGCTTATGACTTATTTCTGAGTTCTAGCAAAGTACAGAGAATCACTGGCTACCTGGGATATGACAGAAAATATAAACTGAGATATGGCATTATCCCTCTTAGAGCACGTTCAAAACTGCTCTTCTGCATACTTCCTTGCCACCCTCCCTTGCCATGCTTACAATAGCTGGACCTATTTGAAACATTATTGCAAAATGTTGGATGGATATTTAAAAGTTTGAACAGCACATAGAAAGATAGCCCAGGTATATACTTCACTCCATTAATTAGAGCAAGGGCTCACTGAGAAAGGGAAATGCATCCAAACTTTAGCCCACTGATAGAAGGACCCTAGTTCCCAAGGGAAAGTTTATCAGCTCTTGAAGATACTGGGCTTGTGCTCACATCTGCAGACCAAGCCTTGGGCTGCCAGGAAAATAAGCCAGCTTTGGTCTCAGTCCTTTGGAAACCAGGGCTGGCAGAGTATAAAAGGAGATTTAGGTGTAGGGTTAGATTGTGTATTTGAGACCTTTCTTGTTTCTTAAGAAAAGCTTGTATTGCTATATACTTTCCTCTTAGGACCGCCTTTGCTGCATCCCAAAGATTTTGAACAGTTGTGTTCTCATTTTCACTGGTTTCCATGAATTTTTTTAATTCTTCTTTAATTTCCTGGTTGACCCATTCATTCTTTAGTAGGATATTCTTTAGCGTCCATGTATTTGAGTTCTTTCCGACTTTCCTCTTATGACTGAGTTCTAGTTTCAAAGCATTGTGGTCTGAAAATATGCAGGGAATGATCCCAATCTTTTGGTACCGGTTGAGACCTGATTTGTGACCTAGGATGTGATCTATTCTGGAGAATGTTCCATGGGCACTAGAGAAGAATGTGTATTCCGTTGCTTTGGGATGGATGTTCTGAATATATCTGTGAAGTCCATTTGGTCCAGTGTGTCATTTAAAGTCTTTATTTCCTTGTTGATCTTTTGCTTAGATGATCTGTCCATTTCAGTGAGGGGGGTGTTAAAGTCCCCTACTATTATTGTATTGTTGTCGATGTGTTTCTTTGATTTTGTTATTAATTGGCTTATATAATTGGCTGCTACCATGTTAGGGGCAGAGATATATAAAATTGTTAGATCTTCTTGTTGGATAGACTCTTTAAGTAGGATATAGTGTCCTTCCTCATCTCTTATTATAGTCTTTGGTTTAAAATCTAATTTGTCTAATATAAGGAGTGCCACCCCAGCTTTCTTATGATATCTATTAGCATGGTAAATGGCTTTCCACCCCCTCACGTTAAATCCGGAAGTGTCTTTGGGTCTAAAATGAGTCTCTTGCAGACAGCATATTGATGGGTCTTGTTTTTTTATTCAATCTGATACCCTGTGTCTTTTGATTGGGGCATTTAGCCCATTTAAATTCAGGGTAACTATTGAAAGATATGAATTTAGTGCCATTGTATTGCCTGTAAGGTGACTGTTAATGTATATTGTCTCTGTTCCTTTCTGGTCTATGTTACTTTTAGTCTATCTCTTTGCTTAGAGGACCCCTTTCAATATTTCTTGGAGGGCTGGTTTGGTATTTGCAAATTCTTTTAGTTTTTGTTTCTCCTGGAAGCTTTTTATCTCTCCTTCTATTTTCAGTGACAGCCTAGCTGGATATAGTATTCTTGGCTGCATATTTTTCTCCTTTAGTGCTCTGAATATATCATGCCAGTCCTTTCTGTCCTGCCAGGTCTCTGTGGATAGGTGTGCTGCCAATCTAATGTTTCTACCATTGTAGTTCACAGACCTCTTGTCCCAAGCTTCTTTCAGGATTTTCTCTTTTTCTCTGAGACTTGTTTTACTATTAGATGTCGGGATGTTGACCTATTTTTATTGATTCTGAGGGGAGTTCTCTGTGCCTCCTGGATTTTGATGCCTGTTTCCTCCCCCAAATTAGGGAAGTTCTCCGCTATAATTTGTTCCAATATACCTTCTGCCCCTCTCTCTCTTTCTTCTTCTTCTGGGGCCCCAGTTATTCTAATAGTGTTTCATCTTATGGTACCACTTATGTCTCAAATTCTCCCCTTGTGATCCAGTAGTTGTTTATCTCTCTTTTTCTCAGCTTCTTTATTCTCCATCATTTGGTCTTCTATATCACTAATTCTCTCTTCCTAGCAGTTAGAGCCTCCATTTTTTTTTATTGCACCTCATTAATAGTCTTTTTTATTTTGAGTTGGTTAGAGTTTAGTTCTTTTATTTCTCCAGAAAGGGATTCTCTAGGATCTTTCATGCTTTTTTCAAGCCCAGCTAGTATTTTTATAATCGTCATTTTGTTCAGTTTTTTCTTTCTTTCTTTCTTTCTTTATTTGAGAGAGAGAGAGTAAGCAGGAGCAGGGGGAGGGGCAGAGGGAGAAGAAGGCTCCCCGATGAGCAGGGAGCCCAATGAGGGTCTCGATCCCAGGACCCTGGGATCATGACGTGAGCTGAAGGCAGATGCTTAACTGACTGAGCCACCCAGGTGCCCTATAATCATCATTTTGAACTCTAGTTCCGACATCTTACTAATGTCTATATTGATTGGGTCCCTGGCAGTCGGTACTGCCTCTTGTTCTTTTTTTTTGAGGTGAATTTTTCCATTTTGTCATTTTGTCCAGAGAAGAATAGATGCCTAAACCCAGCAGGAGAAGAGAAATAATAAAGATCAGAGCAGAAATCAATGAAATAGAAACCAAAAGAACAATAGAACAAATCAACAAAATGAGGAGCTGGTTCTTTGAAAGAATTAACAAGATTGATAAACCCCTGGCCAGATTTATCAAAAAGAAAAGAGAAAGGACCCAAATAAAGAAAATCATGAATGAAAGAGGAGAGATCACAACCAACACCAAAGAAATACAAACAATTATAAGAACATATTATGAGCAACTCTATGCCAGCAAATTAGATAATCTGGAAGAAATGGATGCATTCCTAGAAATGTATCAACTACCAAAACTGAACCAGGAAGAAATAGAAAACCTGAACAGACGTATAACCACTAAGGAAATTGAAGCAGTCATCAAAAATCTCCCAACAAACAAGAGCCCAGGGCCAGATGGCTTCTCAGGGGAATTCAACCAAACATTTAAAGATGAATTAATACCTATTCTTCTGAAACGGTTCCAAAAAATAGAAATGGAAGGAAAACTTCCAAACTCATTTTATGAGGCCAGCATTACCTTGATCCCCAAACCAGACAAAGACCCCATCAAAAAGGAGAATTACGGACCAATATCCCTGATGAACATGGATGTAAAAATTCTCACCAAAATCCTAGCCAATAGGATCCAACAGTACATTAAAAGGATTATTCACCAGGACCAAGTGGGATTTATTCCTGGGCTGCAAGGTTGGTTCAACAACTTCAAATCAATCAATAATAAAAGAAAGAACAAGAACCATATGATCCTCTCAATAGATGCAGAAAAGCATTTGACAAAGTACACCACCCTTTCTTGATTAAAACTCTTCCCAGTGTAGGGATAGAGGCTACATACCTCAATATCATAAAAGCCATCTATGAAAACCCACAGTGAGTATCCATTCTCAATGGGGAAAAACTGAGAGCTTCCCCCCTGAGGTCAGGAACACAGCAGGGATGTCCACTATCACCACTGCTATTCAACATAGTATTAGAAGTCCTAGCCACAGCAATCAGACAACAAAAAGAAATCAAAGGCATCCAAATTGGCAAAGAAGAAGTCAAATTCTCACTGTTTGCAGATGATATGGTACTTTATGTGGAAAACACAAAAGACTCCACCCCAAAACTGCTAGAACTCATACAGGAATTCAGTAATGTCACAGGATATAAAATCAACCCATAGAAATCAGTGGCATTTCTATACACCAACAACAAGGCAGAAGAAAGAGAAATTAAGGAGTCGATCCCATTTACAATTGTGCTCAAAACCATAAGATATCTAGGAATAAATCTAACCAAAGAGGCAAAGAATCTGTACTGAGAAAACTATAAAATACTCATGAAAGAAATTAAGGAAGACACAAAGAGATGGAAAAACGTTCCATGCTCATGGATTGGAAGAACAAACATTGTGAAGAGGTCAATGCTACCTAGAGCAATCTACACATTCAATGCAATCCCCATCAAAATACCATCAACGTTTTTCAAAGAAATGGAACAAATAAACCTAAAATTTGTATGGAACCAGAAAAGACTCCGAATAGCCAGAGGAATGTTGAAAAAGAAAAGCAAAGCTGGTGGCATCACAATTCCAGACTTCAAGCTCTATTATAAAGCTGTCATCATCAAGACAGTATGGTACTAGCACAAAAACAGACACATAGATCAATGGAACAGAATAGAGAGTCCAGAAATGGACCCTCAACTCTATGGTCAACTAATCTTTGACAAAGCAGGAAAGAATGTCCAATGGAAAAAAGAGTCTCTTCAACAAATGGTGTTGGGAAAATTGTGCAGCCACATGCAGAAGAATGAAACTGGACCATTTCCTTACACCACACACAAAAATAGACTCCAAATGGATAAAAGACCTAAATGGGAGACAGGAGTCCATCAAAATCCTAAAGGAGAACACAGGCAGCAACCTCTTCGACCTCAGCTGCAGCAACTTCTTCCTAGAAACATTGCCAAAGGCAAGGGAAGCAAGGGCAAAAATGAACTCTTGGGATTTCAAGATAAAAAGCTTTTGCACAGCAAAGGAAATAGCCAACAAAACCAAAAGACAACTGACAGAATGGGAGAAGATATTTGCAAATGACATATCAGATAAAGGGCTAGTATCCAAAACCTATAAAGAACTTATCAAACTCAACACCCAAAGAACAAAGAATTGAATCAAGAAATGGGCAGAAGACATGAATGGACATTTCTGCAAAGAAGATATCTAAATGGCCAACAGACACATGAAAAAGTGCTCAACATCGCTTGGCATCAGGGAAATCCAAATCAAAACCTCAATGAGATACCACCTCACACCAGTCAGAATGGCTAAAATTAACAAGTCAGGAAATGACAGATGTTGCCGGGGATGCAGAGAAAGGGGAACTCTCCTACACTGTTGGTGGGAATGCAAGCTGGTGCAGCCACTCTGGAAAACAGAATGGAGGTTCCTCAAAAAGTTGAAAATGGAGCTACCCTATGACCAGCAATTGCACTACTGGGTATTTACCCCAAAGATACAAATGTAGTGATCCGAAGGGGTACATATACCCCAATATTTATAGCAAAATGTCCACAATAGCCAAACTATGGAAAGAGCCCAGATGTCCATCAACAGATGAATGGATAAAGATGTGATACACACACACACACTCACACACACACACACACACACACACACACACACACACACACACACTGGAATATTATGCAGCCATCAAAAAAAAAAACCCAAAATCTTGCCATTTGGAACAATGTGTATGGAACTAGAGGGTATTATGATAAGCTAAATAAGTCCATCAGAGAAAGACAATTATCATATGATCTCATTGATATGAGGAATTGGAGAAATAAGACAGGATGATAGGGGAAGGGAGGGAAAAAGGAAACAAGATGAAACCAGAGAGGGAGACAAACCATAAGAGACTCTTAATCTCAGGAAACAAACTAAGGATTGCTGGAGTGGAGGGGGGTGGGAGGGATGGGGTGGCTGGGTGATGGACACTGGGGAGGGTATGTGCTATGGTGAGCGCTGTGAATTGTGTAAGACTGATGAATCACAGACCTGTACCCCTGAAACAAATAATACATTATATGTTAATAAAATATTAAAATGCTAAAAAAAGGAGATTTATGCAGCCTCTGATATTAAGTTCATTTAGCTCATGCCTGAAAACAGAGCAGGGGTTGAATGACTGCAGTACAGACAGAAGCAAAAAGTAGAGATATAAGCCTATTCCCTAAAGAAAAAGGAGGAAACCCAAAAGCTCTTTTGGAAGAAAAAGGAGAGAGAAGTGTGATCCTGGACTTTTTGTGATAAAGGGGAAAATGTCTGCAGAAGTAGATAATAGGAGCTATCTTCTAGCATAATAATTTTAAAAGAGCTTTTGTCAGTCCTTTGCCAAAATTCTGAGCAAAAGAGATGAGGGTCCATTATGCCCCAGATTCTCATTATTCCATTTCTGCTGCAACGTTTGATTTCCAGGACGAAGAGCAAGTCACCATTGAGCAGGATTCTTTAAGAAACAAAGAAGATGAGGAGGATGATCCAGAGACACATCAAAAAGGGTACAGGCTTAAACCAGAGAAGTAACCATACTGACCTCCTATTTGGTTTTGCCACTTTGTTTTATCCTCATCTAATTTTAAACATTTATTATTATTATTTATTATCTATTACCACCACTACCACCAATCCCCCTTCCCTACTACCGACCCAACACCATTTTCAGAAAAATTAATGCTCTATGATAATCACGTGGTAAATTCAAACTGCTGATGTCTTGGGAACCCAATATCCAAGACAGTCTTCTAATTAAAGGCATAAATTACCAACTAATTGCTCCAGTCCATGCAAAAGTAGTTAATTCATCTTCTCAATGTCAATCAATAAGCAATTGATTTCTCAAAACCCAATCCACATTAAGTCCCAACAAACTTGCTCTTACATTGTAGTATCCTGAAGGTATTCCAAGTCCTTATTGCCCCATGAGATAAGAGAGGCAAATTGTTTTCTTTATTTTTTGGACCAGAGAAATGAAGCTCAGAGAAGTGACCTACTCAAGGTTAGTCAGCTAGCGAGGAACAAAGCTAATTTAACAATTTCAGCTTCTGATTCTTAGTCCAAGAATGTCTGGTATGTCATAACACTCAAGTATTTGTCAAGTTTCTGAATGCCCATTTAAATTTTATTTAAATTTCTATGTCTCCGAGGAACTTTGTTTTTATGCATCAGAAGGTATCTCTGGAGTTGGTGAGAATTAGGATTAAAAGCTCTTGTCACAATCCAAAATACTCACTGCCTCAGAAACCTGAGCTTAGTCCCATCTTTCATTTTACTTTATGGATCTCTGACCCCAAGGGCTGAGAAATTCTCTTGGGTGGGCAGAGGTACTCAGGTTTCCCCTAATGTTAATGGGATAGAAGCAATCACCAGGAGGACAGAAGTGGTCTAGTCAAGATAACCAAATGGCTGAAGCCTCTATTTTGAGCTACTTTACTTTATGCAGTGTGAGATTGATGTCTTGGACCACATACATTCTGTGCAATTAAAGAATCTGATGAATCCAACCTAAAGTACATGAATGTGCTCAATTCAATGTTGCCCTCCACCTCTGCCACTTTGAAACACTATCAGAAATTGAAGATGATGGATCATCAATCTTTCCTAAATTCAACCATGAAAACTTAGTCTTTACTGAATTTTTATTTCCTCCATATCTTCTGGATCAGTATTTCTAATTCACTAACAGACATAACACCAAAGTTTTCATAAAGTAAGACTCATCATTACTATGTGTGATATGCTCTCATACATCCTAGTCTTTCTTATTAAAGAAGGGTGTCCCGCACTGTGCTCTTCATAATCCACTGATGGGTCCCAACCCACAGTGGTAGAATACTATTCCAGATAAGCAACACACACTACCACTTCATTTATCTGGTAATTCAACAAATGCCCATCAAGCAGCCTCATCTCCAAGGGTCCTAGTGCAACCAGGCTCACATCTGTTCTCCAGGAAGTTAGCCAGTCAAGACTTCATCACAAAATATGATCAAAGAAGACAGTAGGAGTAAAGCACAGAGGAATGCCTCTGTCCGAGGAGATGCAAGGTGTTGTAGGAGTGAGGGGCTTGGGCTCTATTCTGAAACTTGCAGGGGTTGCCAAGACTTGGACACACAGGAATAGCTGCTGCAAGGTGGAGAAGTGGAGGGGAGGTCCCAGCTCAGGGTTGAGTCCTTTGAGATCCTGGAGATGAGGAATCTCCTCTAGGGACTAGAAATGGCAATGATTAAATGTGTGAATAAATTCCTTCCTCCAGTGGGAGAAGAGGTCTCCATTAGAAGGGGCACTGAGGAAAGAGGTGAGTGCAGGGAAGCCAGATTTCAGGGCAGGAATGGAGGGAACCAGGAGCACTCCAGGAAAAGTAGAGGACAGCCACTGTGTGTATGGCCCTGAGGCCCCTCCAAACTCACTCACTGATGGACACCGTCCTCCCCAGCAGAAGTGATTGGATGCATATATTGTTCACTCACTACCCACCACCCCCTAACAAAGCTCTGGACAGAAACAAAGGCATGCCAACAATGCCAGAACTTTCTGGAAAGCTATATTACAACCTGCTGGCTGGCAGCTCTGAAATCCACAAAATCCTTCTTTACATTTCAAGCACCCAGTGAAGTCTGTCAGTCTCCCGCTAAAACATACGGTAAGCCAGCACAGGGAACAACCTGCTTACTCAAACTTTGTGAGACCAGAAGGGTTTCTAAAATCAACATTTCATAACTGTGGCTTAAAAGCTATCAGAGGCCCTCAGAGTCCAGTGAGAAACACTCTCATCTTATGATTTATTTTCGGCTTTTGTTTAGTTACCAGCTCCCCTGCTCTGTTTCCAGAAGCATGTTTTCTGCATTTCTGTAAGCCCTCAGGGCTTGGCACATCCGTGCAGCAAAAGTTGATGCAAGCCATGGCTGCTTGTAGTCTTAAATGAGATGAGTATCCCATTTCTATTTTGTAGGACATACACTTCGCCAATTTGTTCGTTTGCTTGCTTGATTTACAAAGCCTCATCTAGCTCAGTGTGTCAGTTTATTTCATGTTTTTGATGTTTACTTCTGCCTGCGTTTTTGCTTTTGTGTTGTTACAGGTATCTGGAAAGGAAGTATGATACAGTTTGTGATTTTTATAAGAAACACAAAACCACCCTTTGGTACATCATCTGGGGCATCTTACTACTAGGTAAATAATGAAAGGAAGGATGGATGCCAGTGTCTTTTTTTGAGAATCCCCCAAATATTAGTTTTCTGTAGAAAGAAAATAAATCTTTCTAATCATTCTGTTCCCCCGGACTTCGGTGAATCCAAAGAAGCAGAGAGGGTAATCAAGAAGTCCCAAGTGGTGGGTCTCGACTGGGGTTGCCTATGCAGATTGTTTCCCCGTTCGGTTTATGCAGCCAGCAGCTAATTATTTAGGTTCCCTACTCTTACGGCCTTTGTTTTTGTAATGGATTTAAGGGTTGGTTAATGCAAATCCAGGTAACTAGAAAACATGGTGATACTCACCAGGTGGGAACCTAATTGCAGGGGGCAATCTAAGCAATTCACACTTCATGCAAATACAATGTGAGCAGGAGCCTAGGGTCATGTAGGCTATTCCTCTTGCCTATCTTTGCTGATGAGCAGGTCCCCTCTATTGACTCCCTCCAAAGCAAATGATTCCACAGCCCATTTTGAAGAACACTCCTGTCTATAAAATGTGAACCCTCACACCCAAGTCCACTGACATTAATTGAGGATCACTGCACCTCCAAGGTCAGTGGCTTGGTTGGTGCTCAGATAGCTGAAACAGGGAACAGCAGGGTTGAAAGCTTCCTCTGTACTGGGCCAGCTAGTATTCTAGGCTTTTCAGGCCATGCAGCGAATGCCACACAACTCTGCATTCAGTGGCTTCTTGACTGAACCTCCCCTTGGCTGAGCCATGTCAGTGCTGGAGGCTGGTCGGCAGCTTGGTGCGGGTGATGTTCCATGTCTGTGCTCACTTTCTCAACAGGTTACCTGGCGATGGTGATTGCAGCTTGTGTGCTAAACTTTCAGAGAGCCCTTCCCCTTTTTGTGATCACCGTGGCCGCCATCTTCTTTGTGGTCTGGGATTACTTTATGGCCAAATATGAGCATCGAATCGATGAGTGCCTGTCTCCTGTCAAAAGGCTCCTAAACAGCCATTGGTTCTGGATGAAGTGGTAAATGCACCCAGTCCTCTTGTTGCTTTTGAGAGGGATGTTAGTCTTTTCCAACACTGTTCCAAAAACATATTCTGAAATTGCTCCCTCATTTATGGTCTATTGAAACTAGAAATAACTGAGTTATAATGCCTGTCATAATGCCTTCATTTTACAAACAGGAAATCAAGGCCTAGATAGGGCAATGACTCGTTCAAGATATGTTCAAACGTCCCTACAAACTGCTTTAATTTCAAGTGCCACTAAATGATAAAATGTTGTCCAAATGATGGGACAGTTCTGACTTGGGGAGGCAGCTTTCTGCTCTGGGCCTGAAGCTGGCCTCTCTGAGAGGAAGACCCTGTGAATTATTAAAGCCGACTCTTTCCTATAGGACCCCATATCCTATGAGTGACCACTCAGGGCTTTTCCCTCAGCCTCTTTCTGTGGGACCTCCTCTTCCTCCAGGTGGCCCTAGTGGATTGGACACAGGACAGGTTCTCCCCAGAATGGCTCACAGGGGATGTACCAGGAAAGTTCACAAATCCTTGACCTAATAACACAGGATTGTGCAATCCCAACACAGCATGCCTTCTGGCTCTGCCCTCCCAAGCTGTGAGTCAAACTTGTCATGCCTACTGGATCCGCCAAGGAGTCAGAACCCATCCTGAAGTCCAACTTAGCTCTCTGAGGCTCAACTGAAGTCCCCCATCTTCAGAGAACACATTTCAAGTTCTCCCCTAAAGGGAAGAAAAGTAAAATCTCTCCCGTTTCCTAAAACGGAAGTGAGGACTCCCAGCAGATCTCTCAAAGAAATCACCAGACTTCCCTCTCTAAAGCATCCTTTCTCATCTCTGAACCCTTTGGTATGTCCTTGAACCAGCGAAGAGCCCAAGATTTATAGAATGTGCTTAAGGCAGTGCTTAATTTTTTTTTTTTTTTTTTTTGGCTATTTGCCTTTATAGTCACAACCAAAGAGGGTCTGTGCAATCTCTAGAAGCATAACTTGCCATGGTATGCTACTCTTAATAAATTTTTTGTTTGCTAGTTTAAGCCTGCTCCAGATTTTCAGGTTAGCACAACAAATGATGCTGATGCCTCCTTTCTGATTCTCTTAGGGTGATTTGGAGCTTACTGATCCTGGGAGTTATTTTGTGGCTGATCTTTGACACTGCCAAATTGGGTCAACAGCAGCTGATTTCCTTCGGTGGGCTCATAATGTACATTATCCTGATATTTCTATTTTCCAAGTATCCAACCAAAGTAAGTGTGAAATCAATCCATTTCAGCTTTTCCTCTCTTTTTTTTCCCCCTCATGTCTAAATTGCATAAAATAATGAGTGTGAGAGAATTCCACTGTTACTCAGTATTTGTCTTACCTTGCTATGCTATATTAAGTGGCTAGGGTGCCTTTCTTCCGGAGCTTTCTTAGTACTAGTACTCTCTCATTTTTCATTCTCAGTAATTTGCCAGTTACACCACCAGTGAGGTGTTCTCTCCTGCCAAGTCCAATTTCCACTCACGTACCCCACCTCGCTCTGTCAAACACACAAAAAAAAATTTATCTACTTTGATCCTGGTTTCCCCAGGCCAGTAAATAACCTAGTATTCTACCACTGGACTCTGCAGTTGATCAAATTTCTATTTGCAAGTTAGGTTATTTTACTGCAAAAATCTGTCCTTAAACAGTTTTGTTCCCACTGAATTCAATTCTCATTCTCATTCTGTCAGCCTGTAACCCATTAAATGGGCAAGAATTCGGAGACATCGAAGCTTTCACTCACAACTCAGAATGGCAAACTCCAGAAGATTTTACTGGCTTTCTAAAAGGTTGACCCAAGAAAAACAAGTCACCTAACAGGATCCAAAGTGCTTTCCCATCTCGGGTCAGCATCTTCACTGGTTTCTATGCCTCCGATCCCACAGTTCTTTGCAGCCCACTCATCTCCGCACCAAAAATGAAAGCAGATGATTGTCCATTCCTGCTGCACTCCCTGGCTCTCCATTAGAGTTAATTGGCTCCTTTTACAGTGAAATGAGAGCCCCTCAACAGGGTGGAATTTCACTTAATTCACTTACAAATTGTCAGATTAACAAATCTTGGGCACACAGAGAGAAGCCATGTTCTGCCTTTCCATTTTCCAGACAGAGGAAATAATTATATGTCTCTAACATTTACAGCACAATGAAGAGGACCAGATCCTTCTTCCTTTAATGGCCCCTCTAAGACTATTCTTTGTGTCAAAGTTATTTTATCATGATATAATGGTTACCTACTCTCCAGGGACTGAAGACTTCAAACTCGGGATTTGAAAGAGGGAATGCAGCCCTGAGATCTGGGGTCATGATTCTATCAAGGGATTCTCTGCTCACGACTGCTTTGGCCTCCCAAAGAAGGTGGATCATAGGCCACGTGTGAGAAGTTTCCAAGGAAATAGTGACCCTCTGGGTGTGTATGCTGAGCTTAGCATTCATTTTCTAGTAAGTTCTATCTCTTCATCTTTCCACATAGGTTTACTGGAGGCCTGTCTTTTGGGGAATTGGGTTACAGTTTCTTCTCGGTCTCTTAATCCTAAGGACTGACCCTGGATTTATGGCTTTCAATTGGTTGGGCCAACAAGTTCAGGTAAGTTGGGTTCAAATGAACATCTTCCTTATAAGTGCTTCTGACATTTGGATATAATCCTCAAGACATGTCAGAAATAGGTTTCTTCATCTGCATGAGTTGACCCATATTTTTGTTTGTATAAACATGTTAATCTGTCTAGTTTATTAATATTACAGTTGTCCCTCCCCCATATCATCCACTGCATCACTCCCCTATCCCGACTGTCCTTTTCGTCCTGCCCCAGAGGTGTCACACTTCTAAGATGGTTCCACAAACAGAGAAACAGGCTTTCTTTGTATCGAGTGCTAACTAGCACCACCTGTGTGCCATCTAGGGCTTTGCTGGAACAAACTGACAGACCTGGCTCCTTCTCGAGCATCCTGGAGTCAGACTGAATGTCACAAATGACAAGAAATCTGTATGCGGGTATAGTTCAAAAATATTCTTCCACGCCATCCACTGGAGCAGGGAAGGCTACAAAAATTTACCTGCCATGTCTAACCAGCAAGTTTGCTGGGCTCCCCCTCTGCAGAGCCTGGGAGGTCCTGTGGACTCTAAACACCAACTCCATGGTTGTAATGATCGTCTGTTTTTCCTTTCTTTAACTCAGACCTTCTTGGAATACACTAACGCTGGTGCTGAATTTGTCTTTGGTGAGACATACGCAGACCACTTCTTTGCATTTAAGGTAAAACCAAATCCCCTTTCAAAGTACTTACTTCCTTTTCAGTACCTTCTGTGTCTTTGTAGATATTCTGATAGAAACTGACCAGAAACCAGATATACACTTGCCAGGCATGCCCTAGGTGGATAGCACATCACTCCCTTTTTGCATTTATTGGATTTTATCTGAAGTTAGTACAATGCAAACATTTTACTTTGTTGCCATAGCATGGAGGGAGACATCTAGAGGAAGTCAGAAATATACAAATACTTTTGAGGGGGGCTCCTAGCATTGCCTGAGATATGTCTGAAAAATCATACGGGACAATAGTATCTGAGGCATCAGGGAAAGGAATATTCGGTAGCTGGCAATGAAGAGGCATATGGACTGATGGCTTCCAGGCCCAGGATCAGTGACAGCTCTGTGCTCAGGGCCCCCTCCATCTCCCAGAAGGAGACAGCTCTTCACCCACATGAGCCTCTCTTCTTCCAGAGCCATCTCCATGCTACACCTTTCCTGTCTTTCCTTCAGCACAGCGGGTCTGGAGGCTGGGCCTTCTCCCAACCAAAGGAGGGACATTATGCTCCCGGGGAAAGGCAAGCTGGCCTCCCTGCACTCCCACAAGCCCCAGGAAGCTCACTTTCCCCCGTGAAGACCCTACAAATACTTGTTGATGAGGCAGAAAAAAGAATTCGGCTTTTCCTTCAGCATTCTCTTTTTGTGGTGTTATTGTTCATACACTTCTAACTTGTTTTCTCACTTAGGGACTCTGAATTTACCTCCAAACCACCCCAGCTTCAGTTGGGTCAACGTTTATGCTGAATCTTTTTTTTAATTGCTCTTTTTTTTTTTTTTTCAAAAAAAAAACTGCTGATTTGATGCTTTGGTGCCAAGATGACTAAACCAGCTCCAAAACATCAAGTGTTTACAAACTGAGTTAGAAATATGCTCATATCATGAATTGAACCCAAAACTGGGAAAAAAAAAAGTCACAAGGAAGGCATAACTTGCTGCCCAGACTGCACCAGTGTCTTTAGACATTTCCTACCCACCCTCCTCCCTCTTCCCCAGAGCGGGGGGCCTCCATCCTTTCTGGCAAAGCAGAATCCCTGTGGGAACATTCAAGAGATAAGCTCCTTTAATTCCCCGAAGCTTTCAGGAAGGCTCTGCTTGCCCATTAAAGCCAATAAAAGCACATAAGTGACTGAGCTCTGAATAATGGCACAAAATGTCTTTTAATATACATTATTAATAGATTTTTCTAAATTAGATCCTGTACAAATTGTCCTCGGTCATTCTATGCCTCTGGTGGCAGCCTGTCCCTGGTCATTTAGCTGGGGAACAGAGGGGAAGGGTACAGATGGGTAGGGGTGTGGAGGGACCCAGCCCACAGCAATGTGTGTTCCCTGCAGGGTAGAAACTGTTCACTGTGGAAACACAGGCTGCCTCAAAGGCACCCAAATAGCATCAGGGAAACAGGATCCAGAAAAAGACAACTCTGGTATCACAGAAGCAAACTAGTTTCCCAAGTTTATTTATTTATTTTTTTTAGTGATTAAAAACAATCTTTAAGTAAAATAATTATATTTTAAAAGCTAAACGAATGGGTGCTTACTTTATGAGAGGCAGTGTGGGTAAGCACCTACCGTGCCATATCTGATCGGTGCAGCCTCTATTAAATAAGGATCTGAGAGGCTCCTCACACTCAGTTTTGACCAGGATCCTCTGCTAATGAGGCTGTTTAATATCAGAACTTCAAGAATATCTGTCAGTGGCCTTCAGTTTGTTGATCTAGTTATTACGAATTCCCCTGACACTGCATTCCTTCTCTGAGAAGCCACAGTAAGAAAAGCTCATCATTTCAGAGAAACAAAAAATGTCAAGTTTCCTATGAAATATACTCAAGTTTATCCAGAGCAAGTTCAAAGGAGAGACGGTAAAGGGGGGGGGGGGGGCGGGCGCTGCCGGATTAAAGTGTCATTTAGTTAAAAATGACATCGCTGATGATTTTGATGATGGTTTCGGCGGGGATAAGGAGGCAGAAGAGAGACCTGATCTGAACTCTACTAATCCTACCGAGGCCAACATCAGCCCATGACTGCTTTCATGCCCCCACCTCACCCCCAGGTCCTGCCAATCGTGATTTTCTTCAGCACCGTAATGTCCATGCTCTACTACCTTGGATTGATGCAGTGGATCATTAGAAAGGTACTGGTACTTGGGGTGCCTGGGTGGCTCAGTCAGTTAAGCGTCTGCCTTCCGCTCAGGTCATGGTCTCGGGGTCCTGGGATCGAGCCCCGCATCAGGCTCCCTGCTCAGCTGGGAGTCTGCTTCTCCTTCTCCCTTTCCTTCTGCCCCTCCCTCCTGCTTGTGCTTTCTCTCTAATAAATAAATAAAATATTAAAAAAAAAAAGAAAGGTACTGGGACTTGAAGGGATTGGGTGACAGGTGTACAGCAATTATTTCAGGGACAAAGTCTTAAATGCCTTTTATCCAGGTTTTCCCAAAGTGCCTTTCTGTTTGTAGCAAGATTCGTCACCACCTCCTCTTCCACCCCAAGTTATTAGACCCCAACCAAAAAAACCTACATGGAGCCCTAGAGGCAATTTTACCTCAGGGACTTCTAACGGGGCTTTGACTCGCAGTCAGTGGTTCCTGGCTATCTTCATAAAACCTTAGTAATTACTTCTTTAACCAAAGAATTGACTCCAGCAAAGCAGGCACCTGTGGGGAGCACAGCATCCTTCCTTCGTCCTGGTTGTCTTCCCTGTGCCTTTTACAGAGTCCCTGCTTCTCCCCGGGACGTTGCAAAAGTGGAGATTCTTGGTCTAGGAGTTGCTAGAGGATCGAAGCAAGAAGGGGAAGCTGCTTTGCGTTTCTGAGGGAGTTTGATAAGCACACACAAACTTAGGGGGAGCAAAGGTCCAAAAAGTTCATCTCATTCCTGCCACCCCAGCAACTGCCAGTTCTACTACACTCGTGTTAAATCGGAACACGAGGAAATGTTTGAGTTAGTTCAAATGCACACAAGCCGAGCAGGGCAGACAGAGTTTGGGCATAGTCATAGCCCTCCTCTGGTCCTTGTAAATACATACGAGAGAGGGAGGGAGGGAGGGAGGGAGGGAGGGAGGGAGGGAGGTGGGGGAGAGAAAGAAACCAGAACACCAGCAAAATTCACAATTTCATCCAAAGTGCGCCAGGGTCCATATTTTTCTGATTGTTGACTTGAACATTCAGCATTCCTGTGCTCACGTCTAAGCAGAAAGGAAGGAGAGAATGCAACGGGAGGTCCCCATCCTGAAGTGGGCACCACAGTCTCTAGTTGGAAGGGCCAGTGCAGAAGTGGGACCATAAACCATGTTCATTTGAGAATTTAGTAAAAAAGGCCAAACCTCAGCTACATCTCACTGCTTATTAGCTGGGTGATCTTAGACAAAATAACTAAATGGTTCTGTGCCTTGGATGCCTTTTCTATAAAATGGCTATGATTATAGGACCTCCCTCAAAGGGTTATTATGATAATTCAATGCGTTACCTGGATCAAGAGCATAAAACAGTTCTTGGAATGCAGTAAAGCTTGTCATGACTGTTAGCAATTATTATAATTTATTACTCTTATACAATGTTTCAATAGACAATTGTTTGTATATTGAATGTATGAATTCAAAGTATATACAATGATTCAGCCTTACCATTCACATAGGAGGACTGGATGGGTCCGCTCTGTAGACTAGGTAACATACACTCACATTTAGCACCGTCACTGGCCTGCCCACAATGGTGGAAGGCATTTTCCTCCAAAGATTTTCATCCCTACTTTGAAGTGTTGTGTATACAAATAGCTCTTCACTGACTTTGTCCCTTTTCCCCTTTTAGGTTGGATGGGTAATGCTCGTGACTATGGGATCATCTCCTATTGAATCCGTAGTTGCTGCTGGCAATATATTTGTTGGACAGGTAAGTTGTAATCTCAAAAAAACAAAACAAAACACTGTTGAAATGGATATGCTTCCTAGAAAGTAGAATAAGAAATATAATGGTATTATTGTTTTTTAGTGTCAGGGGTAGGGTGTCAAAATAAGGAAACCCCAGCATTGACAATGTCCAGATTCCAGAGAGAGAAAAAGAGTGTACGAGAGAGATCCCTTCCGAGAGTCCCAGCACACTAGTGTCAAATTTGGGTTCTTGAAAGTTTACAGAGAGGAGGAAAGATGGAATCATTCTATCAAAGCACTGGGCTTTTCCTGTATCGATTCTCAACCAGTCTTTTCTGAGTTGACTGAATTGTTGAGGTGTCTGACCCGCCCTCCAGAGGCTAGCAGGTCACCCACTCAAATAGAGGTCACCACTTGTCTTGAAGCTGCAAAGATGTGACAGGCAGCCTCACTTTCCATGGTATAAGGCTTGTGGTAATGAAAGAGGCCAGGAAAGACTTTCCACCAATGCCCCTGCAGCTGTATAAATACTTGAGCTTATTCTCAACTTGTCTGAACTGGCCAATAGTCTGTCTTAGCTGGGCCTGAAGAAAAATGCTGATGAGCAAAAGCATTTTCATCTTTCTGATCCATCACGCAGATTAAGTGCTTTGCCTGAAGCCTATTTAAGCAAGGAAATATGATGCCAAGGGGTGTCCTTCAAAACAGCAGTGTTCCTAAGGGGTGGATAGGGAAGAAATGGTAATCATCCTCATCACTCAGAATAGGTAGCTTCAGGCAAAATGGAATCACACACCCAGGAAACAACGTGTGAATTCTTGCCAGCACCACTACCCAAGGAAAGTGGATTTGAAACAAAATTCAAGTCACCCAGAGAAACACACGGCTCCAAATCCAAGGCTTACAACTGCTCCGGGCAGGCTGAGCCTTATTGGTAAGCCCAGCTTGCAAGCCTGGAGTATATAGTCTTTAGGGCAGGGCCCATACTTCCTTCCCTAGGAGTTGAAATTATTATAATTATAGTCATAAAATCTCTCAGGACTAATTAGAACACCATCTCGACGTGATTACTCCTACCTGCGGGGTAAGAGGGCTTATGTACTGAGTTTCTATTTAGTCCATGAAGTGAAGCTCAACACATTCAATCTTATAGAACAATTACAAATAATGAGGGGAAAATTGTAAAATTGCACACATGCTTCTGTGGTGCTCAATTTGATACTTAATATGCTAAAAGTACAGCTATTATTTATGGAGAGCCCCACGTTGCAAGCTGCCTGTCCTCCTTAATGGGATTCAAGCCCTCACAACGACACTCTAATTCCTTTCCACCCAAGGGGAAGAGTGGGGTGTCTGATTCCCAATTAGGAAAGTGCCTGTGGGCACCTGTCCTTGTTATTGCTGGTATTTTTTTACACTTGCGTCTCTCTGTCCTTGTGGTGTAAGCAAAGAGGTATATGGTCTGTCAAGAAGAAGCTGGAAGATGGGAAATCACCAGTTCACAAGGCCAGGGCAGTTACTTGGGCAATAGTGTTCCAACCTTAGAAAAGAATACCTGGCCATCAGACTCCAATCCTAAGCTGGTGGGGACCTTATATGAGCTGGCCTTGCAAATTTTGCAAACTTTACACATGACTCCATATGCACACTGACGTAGAGTTCAATGACCCAGACATCGATGGTGTGGGTTCTCAAATGAATATGCATCAGAACCACCTGGAAGGCTTGTTCAAACACGATTGCGGGTCCCATTCCCAGAGTTTCTGAATCAGTAAGTCTGAGAATTTGCACGTCTGTCAAGTTCCCAGGTGATGCTGGTGGAGCTGTCTGTGGTTCACACTTAGAAATACTGCTTTTAAGTCCAACTCTTGGTTTTGGCTCAGCTTGTGATCTCAGGGTGGTGGGACTGAGCCCCGCATCAGGCTCTATGCTTGTTGTGGAGTCTGCTTGAGATTCTCTCTCCCTCTCCCTCTGCCTCTCTTGCTTATGTGTGTGCACTCTCTCTCTCTCTCTCTGGAATAAATAAATAAATCTTTAAAAAGAAGGAAAGAAAAACTGCTTTAGAAAATGGAATCTTGGGGCACCTGGGTGGCTCAGTCAGGTGGGCATCCAACTCTTGGTCTCAGCTCAGATCTTTTTTTTTTTAAGATTTTATTTATTTATTTGACAGAGAGAGAGATAGTGAAAGCAGGAACACAAGCAGGGGGAGTGGGAGAGGGAGAAGCAGGCTTCCCGCGGAGCAGGGAGCCCAATGCGGGGCTCGATTCCAGGACCCTGGGGTCATGACCTGATCCAAAAGCAGACGCTCAACGACTGAGCCACCCAGGCGCCCCTCAGCTCAGGTCTTGATCTCAGGATTATGAGTCCAAGCCCCTCATTGGGTTCCACTTAAAAAAAAAAAGGAATCTTGAGTAGATTGGCACACCCTCCTAAGATCTAAAGGGGAACGTTTAATCTGGTCTCACTTTGTTTCCAGACAGAGTCTCCACTGCTAGTCCGACCATACTTACCACACATCACCAAGTCTGAACTCCACGCAGTCATGACCGCTGGGTTCTCGACCATTGCTGGAAGCGTGTTAGGTGCATACATTTCTTTTGGGGTAAGAATGTTTGAAGATAAATTTATGGAAAATTCAACCTCTTCTTTCTTTGTTGTTGTTATCTCCCTGTCATTTCTTTACCACTGCTGCCAGAGAAGGAGGCCAAAAAAGTCCTTCACGCTTCCTTTGGCATTTGTGTGGAGTGACCCTGAGGAGCTTTGTGGCTTCACTTTTAAATCCCTGACACCTAAATGTGAATTATATCCACCTATGGCAGAATGAAACCATATTATGAGGTTACTTCGGCCAAACATTTAAATATGTAAAACAAAACAAAACAAAAAAAAAACCCACTATTACAGTCACTAGTAAAGGCAGCCAAGACCAGGGGTCAGCAAAGTATGGCTCATGGGTCAAACTAAATGGCTCCCCCTTTTTGGTAACTAAAGTTTTACTGGAAACCAGCTACTTCTACTCATTTATCTATGGTAGCTTTCATGCTACAGAGTTGGGTAGTTGTGGCCTGAAAAAGCCAAAAATGTTTACTCTCTGGCCCTTCACAGAAAAAGTTTTTTGACCTGTGGCTTAGAGCAGCGGTTCTCAAATCTTCCTGCACATTAGAATCATCCAGGAACTTTTACAAACCCTAATGCCCAGGCCCATACCACAGAATAATTAAACCAGAACCTCTTGGGGTGAGACCCAAGCATCACTATTTTTTAAAAAACTCCTCCTGTACATTCTAATGTACAACCCCGTTGGAGAGTGGGTTGTCTGTGGCCCAGGGCTGCAGACCATTGTAACTGATGCTCGTGCCCCCAGCACAGAGCTTATAAGCCACACATATGAGGCAACCCCCAGTGGAGAAATGGAAGAACGCACAGCTGTGAGTTTCATCCCTCCGCTGCATCTGGGCCTTAGAGAGCCAACCAATAGGAAGAGGGAAGAGTAAAAGGGTGACAGAGATCTCAGGAATAGTAGCTTGTCTGGATCCGCAGATGGTCCACTCCGCCACCACCGTAGGAATTCTGCCTACAGAAATGTGCTGCCTGGAATGGGAGTGGGGAGGGAGATGCAGATGCTGGCATTCTGAAAATACAGGGAAGAGAATCCTGAAACAAAATAAGGATGTGGGGAGGAAAGGGAAAAGAGTTTAAGTAGGCCCACAGTGAGGGAAACAGAAATCACTTACAGATTAAAGGGACGCTGGATAAATGAATATTATATAAAGACACCACAGATTTCAGGAGAGCGAAAGGAAGACAGAGGGGTGTATCCGCGCCTGCACCCCCAGATATTTCCCCTGTCTAAACTGATGATGTGATGAAATATGGGCTTTAGGGACTATTTAAACATTCAAAAGGTCCACAGAGAGGTAGAGGAATCTGGAAGTTCTTACACAGGATTAATTCTCTTCTGAAATGATTAGATTTTGGTTTGGGGCTTCTCCCCAAAGGATGTGGTCAATTAACACCAATTCCTCCCTTCTCCCTCTGACTCTCAAGGTGATGCCGGCTTGGCTCACTGAGTGCTTCCTAGCCTCCGAAGAAACACTTTTCTGGCATAGGGTTCAATTCTGCCCTTCTCTTCCCTTGTAAGGCTTTTGGGCCATTCATCCTGAACACAACAGAAAAGCCAAACCTCAGTTGACCTTCTTTCTCCTGAAATCACAGGTTCCACCCTCCCACCTGTTAACCGCCTCAGTCATGTCTGCACCTGCGTCATTGGCCGTGGCTAAACTCTTTTGGCCTGAGACAGAAACACCTAAAATAACCCTCAAAAATGCCATGAAAATGGAAAGTGGGTAAGTGGGACACCTAATTCATACAAGCTGGGGAGTTGCCTGGGCGGGGTGGAGGGTCCAAATACAAAGCACAGCAGAAATTTGATCATTGGAGAGCACAGTGAATCACGGTAGTAAGGTGAATTTAATTTCCCAGTGACTATGAGACTTCCAAAAAAAAAAAAAAAAATCCCTTTTCGATATTTGAAAAGCTTCCTAAATACTTGAATGTCAATACATTTCCTTAATGGTTCGTTGTAGATATTTCATTTAAAATACAGTATAGTGCTTATTGAGCCCTGATTTATGACCATTGGAGAGCCATGGGACAACCATTTCTGGAAGTCTCTTATATAATAGGGAGAATGTAGGTGTGATAAAGGTATCTTTAACCCCTCATCAATTCATTTTCTTTTGCCCTGTGCAAAAGAAAGAAAAAAAGAGTGAAAAAAATGAAGGGGTTTAGGGTAGTCAAAAGTATCTAATTCAATAACAGAATCCATCAATGAGCATGTTGCTGAGATTTATCCCTTGTTTGTATGTAGGTACAGTCAGTGAAAAGCAAGTTGTCAAAGAATGCATGTATGGAATATGTGTGATTCCACTTACAAAGTTAAGCAAATGTGTAAACCTACACAACATATCATTTAGGCATACACTCACATAGGAAAAATGAAAAGAAAAGAAATGATAAGCAACTTCTAGGGAGCAGGTACCTCTGAGATTGAAGAGAAGATGAGATTAAGGAAGAGGGGGTACTCAAAGGTGACGGTGACATACCATTTCTTAAATGAGGTGATAGATAGTCAAGCCTTCTTTGAATTATTAGTTCTTACACCATGAATATTTTATAAATATTTTCTGCTAGCTACCTTAATATAATTTCTAAAACCTATAATATTTTTATCATTTCCCAAATTTTTCATTATTGATCCCCCCCAATTAACAGAGTAGCATTAACAGTTAGACACCCATATGCCCATCATCTGCACTCAGCAATTATAAATGCCATCCTGATTTCATGGAATTTAGGTATTTTGACCAAGGCATGAGCCTGAGAGTTTGTGTCTCTAACCAATGAGCTCTGATTATGCCATTTCTACATCTGTGATGTCCATCCACTGACAACACCTTGATAATTCTGGAATTGCTGTTTTTTGATAAAGTGATTCAAGGAACTTCCTAGAAGCCGCAACACAGGGAGCATCCTCATCCATCTCCCTGGTGGCAAACATAGCTGTGAATCTGATTGCCTTCCTGTCCCTGTTGTCTTTTGTGAATGCAGCCCTGTCCTGGTTTGGAAACATGTTTGACTACCCACAGCTGAGTTTTGAGGTATAATTCCATCATGTCTCTCCTCATTTTGTTTCTGCCTATCTTTGTTTAAAAATAAAACGGGTTTGTGAATTGCCTTCCCTAACACCTGTAGTCTACTCTTACACAATGCAGAGTATAAGAAACACTTATCATGTTTCTCCCATCTTCCCACCACTGCCCCTCACCACACCCCAGTCTCCTACCACCCTCCAGGAGAGAATGACTGACCTCACACCAGGTATCCAGGTCACTTCAAATGATCCAAAGCCAACCTTGACTCCTAATGGATAGAGATGGGCAAGGCAATGTGAGGGGATTTCTATGCTTTAAAGGAGACACAGAGGGGTTGGGAAAAATCTTGTCACAAGGGTTAGGCAGAGGAACTGTAAGCAAATCACCACTCTAATAAAGTATCTGTTTTGGGGTTTTGTAGGTAATATGCTCCTACATCTTCATGCCCTTTTCCTTCATGATGGGAATAGACTGGCAAGACAGCTTTATGGTTGCCAAACTCATAGGCTATAAGACATTTTTCAATGAATTTGTGGCTTATGAACACCTCTCAAAATTGATCAGTTTAAGGAAGGAGGCTGGACCCAAATTTGTGGATGGTGTGCAGCAATATATGTCGGTGAGTAAATACACTGATTTCAGAATACACTTCTTTATCCCATATATACATGCATCAAATAGTCACTGGTGCTTCTGTGTGCAGGTCAGGCACTTGGGGATACATCAAAGAACAAAACAGAACAAATATCCCTGATCTCATGGAACCATAGTGAACATAGCACCTCATAATTTCCATTATGTTGAATTAATCCGCATGCGTGTGTCTGTGTGTGTGTCAACACAACTAATCCTTACTACTGTGATCGTTTACTTTTGAGAGCTGTGGATCCAAACCTAGAGTCCTATAAGCTGGGACTGGAATCAATCAATCAACAATATTTGCTACATGCCTTCTATGTGCAATGCACCTATGCACTGAGGCCATAAGATTGAACAAGTGATGAGGCAGGCCCTCATGCGCTCATTGTCTAATAATCTTGAAGGTCTCTTCATTCCAGCTTTAGAAATTCTATGAACTCTGAGAAACTTCCCAAAGGCAAGATAGTGCCTGGACATCCTAAAGAAATAGGGAGACACAGTTGCTCCTCTCCAAGTGGGTGAGGTAAGAGAAGAGCTTGGGTTATGGTCCGAACTTCTGAAACTATCTCAGCACTTCAGGTCAATAGGCTCCAAGGAGATGTTCATGTCCGCTTGGCCTTGAATGGGATAAGGAACTCAGGTAGAGCCAAGACTTAGGTCATATTTTACAGCCAAGTCTCCAGCTTTTTTTTCCTGAAAAACAGAATTATCACACACATGGAAACTCTCAGGGAAATGGTGAACATTTTGGACCATGACCATTATTCACTGAAACAAGCCATTTATAATAAATGTCCTAGGCATGTATGTGGCTTAACAAGGAAAGGGGAGGAAAAGCATGCTGCCCAAGGTTCTAATTAAGATTGCCTACCACTGAACACCACCACCATCTCTCCCAGTCTCCTGAAGACCAAACATGCAAACTTACTCCCATATATTCTACAAATATAACAGCATACTCCAGGAGAGCACTGTTTTGTATTTTATGGTCAGGGGCGTTTGACCCACACATCTGATAACAGTGGCTCTGTAGGTCTCCTGTTTCTCAAATGTTTATTCTTCAACTGGCCATGCGGTGGAGCTTGGCCAAATGTCTTCATTGTTTGGATGCCACCACAAACCAGTTTGCTTCCCTGCCAAAAGTAAACAATGGGCTAAATTAAGTGAATTGCTTTCCATCCCCAACTGCCAGTTGCCAGGAGAAAGTAGTTTTGTTAAAGAGCAAAGCAAGCTCACGATCCTGGCAGTGCTGAGCAGGTTTGTGAACAGTTATTACGAGAATAGACAGAACAGGAGGGCTGACTTGGGTTGGGGGTGAGCCCAACCAGAGGCAGACCCACAGAGGATATTTGGAAACAGGAGCCCAAGAGCTTCTGCTACTGTTGAGTCATAATGGCAAAAGCATTTTGTTTTTCCCAACTTCTTACTTCCAGTCGACAAAATGGGGATGAGTCCCTACAATTTTTGTTTACCAACCAACAAGTGGTGGGGGTGTCACAGCATCTCCCAGAAAAGGCACCACATGACCGAAGCATAAGATCTGGGTCTATGAGGCCAAACCCAGTGTTATCCAGGTCAGAATATGTATGTAGCATGTTGTCCGCAGAATGAGCTCTTCGCTACTCCATGATTTTTTCTTTCTTAGCATAAAAGTAATACTTGGCATGTTTGTTTGTTTACATTTAATGTATACATACCATGGTCCAGAATTCAAAAGGTATAAAAAGGCAAGAGGGAAAAGTAAGTCATCCTCCCTATTTCTCTGCCACTCAGCTCTTTTTCCTGTACCATTATTAAGCTCTTAACCTTGCTCTTTGCACGTAATAACACATCTCGGATGCCTTTCCCCAACGGTGTCTGTAAAATAGTATTCTCTGGTATGAACATACCATTATGTATTTTAACCAGTCTCTTGTTGATGGACACTGTTACCAATTTTCTGCCGTTGGAAGCAGTGCTACGAAGACTGTCCTTATACATACAGCATCTTTGTTCAGGTGCTAGGAGAGCTGTATGATGTAGTATTCATTTCCCAGAGCAGTGGAGCTCTTTCCATCATGTAATCTTGCACATGTATGGGAAAAGGCAAAGCAGTATCATTTCAGCCTCCTTTTCCTCTTCTTATAAAACCCTACATGGCCACATCTGTGTAACCCCTTCCTGCAGATCCCCAGAAACAGGAAAGACATATCTCAAGCACTTTGTGCCATCTCCCTCCCCACGGTCTCTTAATAAGCCTGCCTGTTTTTGAAGCCAATTGAACTAAATGAAAAGCACTAGAGAGAGCAGGGAATGAGGATGAGCTTTTCCAGAAACAGCAGACTGCTCAAATACATGAAATTTTTTTTCCTGCCTGCTATATGCACACTGATTGAAAATATCAACAAAGGCATTCTAAGAAAACCATGAAAGAGAAGAGGGGCCTTATAATCAACAAGAAAATTTACCATGGCCACTTGAGTCTTGGATGTGAGCTTTTAAAAAATCCAGTTAGTTGGGGGACAAAAAGGAACCACTACTTTTGAATGTAGTATTTTCCTGGTTTGTTCTTTAAACCAAATCATAGATTTTTCAGGGTTTTGGAAAAGAAAATTATTGCCTCAATTGTGTGGGTGCCTTTGCCAGGTTGGGTGAGTTTCTGGTGAACCACAAAGTCTACTAAATCTTCTGAGTGTCCTGTGATCGGTCCCTCAACCTGAGAAAGAATTATCTGGTCTGAGCAACACCTCTTGGCTGTCAGAGTAGAGCCAGAGGGCCATGCTCATCCTTCTACAACTTCACCTCCCATCTTCCTACTGCCCATGAAAGGACTATTACTCATTCTCCCACTGCTAAGCAGACACCTAATACTCCTATGGGATGGTTAGATCCATGGACCAAAGAAAGGCAAACACACACCACAGCCAGAATGAAAGGAACCCTCTATGATGCCCTATGAGTTTCCTTTATACTAATATAGTGCCTTTTCACTGAAGTATAATTTATGCACAAAAAAGGCCCTTTTTGGTGTATATACAAGTTGTGACAAATATATCACCTGTGTAACTTCATCCACAGTGAATATATAGACCATGTCTATCACACCTAGAATATTTCTCTCATGGCCAGCTGCGGTCAACAATACCCCTGCCCGCTCCCTCATTCCCAGACAGCCTGATCTTTCGTTCATTATCAATTGCTTTTGCTTGTAAAATTTCATGCAAATGGACTCACTTAGCGTTCATGTTGTTGCATGCATTAGTTATTTTCCTTCTTACTGCAGAGTAGTATTCTATTTTACAGATATCCATAATTTGTTTATCAATTTGTCTGTCAAAGGACATTTGGGTTGTTTCCAGCTTGTAGCTATTATGAGTATAGCTGCCATAAATACTCACGTACGTACGTTTTTATTTCTCCTGGGAAAACTCCAAAGAGTGTTATTGCTGGCTGATACAGCCTGTATCTATAAACTTGATAAGAAACTGCCAAGTATGTTTGTACTTTATAAACAGGCTGTGTCTCTTTACATTCCCACCAACAATGTACAAGAATTCCAATTGCTCCACAGCCTTGTCAACACTTGGTATTGTCCATTTTTTAGCCATTTTCACGGATGGGTAGTGGTATGTTATTGTTTTGATTTGCATTTTCCTGGTGACGAATGATGTTGAACACCTCCTCATGTGCTTGTTGGGCCATTTACATGTCTTTTGTGAAATCTCTTTAGCCATTTTTTATTGGGTGTTTTTCTTCTTATTGTTAAATTATAACAGCTCTTTACACATTCTCAATAAGTCCTTTGTCAAACAAATGTAATGTGAGTAGTTTCTGGGAGCAATCTGATATCCTCAGTAGGCTAGCCATGTGCCTGGCACATTATAGCAAGTGGCCATGAATATTAGGAGTTATCATTGGGCAGAAAGTAGCATTTGTAGAGGCTAAGACTCCCGATTCCAAATCCTTTGTAGAGAGTCTCTGAATCCACACAGCCCCTTTCCCTCTTTCAAATTCAAGGGGAACTGGGAAAAAAAAAAAAGTCTAGGAAGCAACAGGTGTTTGACACCATGCGCTGCACATTTACTTGTCAATATTGATTCCATTGTCATAAAAGGAAGCCTGGTTAGGATGTCAGATTAACTAAGCTGAGTCACACCATGTTTACCTCTGTGTGTTTATGCTTTTTTGCAGGCTCGTTCTGAGACTATTGCCACCTATGCTCTCTGTGGCTTTGCTAATTTCGGTTCCCTAGGAATAGTGATCGGTGGACTCAGTAAGTGAAAAGAATATTCTTCAACAATGTATGTGACATAAACATACTTTCGATCTCCATCTTGTTCTGTAACAGTATTAGTGTCGGGGTAAAATGTCCTGTGACAGTAGTAAATCCTCTGGGGTCTATTTTTTATCCCTGCTCTGCAATATAGTTTTCCTATGTAACCCAAGCTAACCTTGATGACACATAGGTTTCACGTTGCATGCCAATTCCAGTGGATTTATAATGGCCACCTGGAGAAGGATTCTGAGGCCCAGGGCAGTGGGAAAATGCTGTGATTAATTAGTGATGTCTGCCACAGGCATAGAAGTAGATGGTGATGATGAGTTGTGGATGTTTGGATCTCACCTTGAAATCCATTTGCCTTGCTATGCCCTCCAGACACTGTGGTAAAACTTAGAATAAAACATAGGACTTGCTTCTTCTGTAGAAAATGGAAGCTTCTGGGCCTTCTGGTGTGGACAAATTTCTTCCCTCCCTCCCCCACCAGAGAACTTCTCTAGATGTGGAGCTCATCACAAAGCTCTTGAATCTTGACTTTCCCAGTTAATTTGGAAAAAAAAAAAAAAAGAAATGTCACCCACCTGAGATGCCCAGCCCCATAACAATTCTCAGAGGCTGGGAATTTGGGATTCCCAATCAATGACCTCAACATTAATCTCCTATTTCCATGTCTCCCAGCATCCATGGCTCCTTCCAGAAAGCACGATATCGCCTCAGGGGCAATGAGAGCACTGATCGCGGGGACTGTCGCCTGCTTCATGACAGCCTGCATTGCAGGTACTACATGCCCATCTTTTCTGTCCTGTGTCCTGGAGCCCACAGAATGGCAGCTCTCAGGGGGGCCATGCCCCCCACCCTGCGGATGCAGCATCTGCTGCTGCCAGAAGCTGAGATGCAGAGCTGCTGCTGAGCATATTATAAAGTGAAATGTGCAGAGCATGGTGGAGAAGCTAAGAACAGAAGGAGGGCTCAGTAACGCTGTTAATTAATAAAATGGATGGCACTCTATTTCACTTCCAGGGATACTCTCCAGCACCCCCGTAGACATCAACTGTCATCACGTTTTAGAGAATGCCTTCAACTCCAGTCCACCTGCAAACACAACCAATGTGGTATCTTGTTGTCAAACTCTATTGAACAGGTATTGTATTCTTGAGTCTGACTTCTTCATATCCATTATTAATAAACAAATTAGGCCTAAAGACCCCATCCACTTATTTCTATAACTTTATAACTCTGTGTTCAAAAATAAGAACTTGTGGGGCGCCTGGGTGGCTCAGTCAGTTGAGCCTCTGACTCTTGATTTCGGCTCAGGTCATGATCTCAAGGTCATGAGATTGAGCCCCTCATCAGGTTCCTTGCTCAACGGGGAATCTGCTTGTCCCTCTCCCTCTGCCCCTCCCCCCACTCACACACTCTCCCTCTCTCAAATAAATAAGTCAGTTTTTTAAAAAGAGAAAAATGAGAACTTGTGCAACAATTCTAAACCACCTTTCCACTTGACTTTTCTCAGCTGAGACTAGGAACTATAATACTAGTGAGTGCTGTGCAAACATTTCTTAGGCCACCAGCTTTGTGATAGGCCCTTTGCATGAATTAGCTCATTTAAACCTTCCCTGAAACCACCGTATAACTTAAGAACTATTGCTCTTTTTAGTGTTCAATAAAATCGGGCCTTGAGAAGGCTATACCACTGTCCCAAGCAGAATGAATGTAGGCACAATCGAGATACAAAATGGAGGTCTTTCTGCCCAGAGAGTCCATGCCCTTAACTAGTACCCAAGCACTAGGTAGTTGGTACTGTGTCTCTGTCAAGGGCATCAAGCAGTGCAGCTGGCCTGACAACATGGCAATAGTGACAGTGTTGGGCTACACTGCATGAGGGGCCACTAGTGACCCATACTGGCCACTGCCACCCTGTACAGTTTCTATCTGCAAAATCAATATCCCTACCCCGTTTGCCCTTCTTAATGTGCATGTGTTTTATGAGGATTGATTCTTGGTTTATTCTGGAAGAAAGAGGGGGAGTCCTTGAGGCCAGACAGAATTTGAGAGTCAAAACTAATTCTCTGGAGCCTCTGTACTTAACCCACCCTAACCTGAAAGTGAGGGAGGAAATCAGCTTCCCACCCTATGCTATTTTTAATGTGTCTCCTCCTGCTCATCTACTGTTTCTGTCTTCGAAGGCTCAACTAACTGTTTTATTCTGCTTTCCACCAGCACTATTGTCAACGGCCCTGGTGAGGTCATCCTAGGAGGGAACCACAGCTTGCCTTCTTTAAAGGGCTGCTGCATGTTATTGTTGCCACCAATGCTGAACTGCAGCTGGATCTCTGAGGCATTTTGAGTTCAGCTACTTCTCTGATGGAACTCCAGGAACTCTGCTTTGGCAAGGAAGAAAAAACAACAACACCATTCTTCATGGGTGGATATTTCCATCATGGAGTCAGCTTTAACTGGGAAGAGGAAAAACAGCAGTGAACTCTTCAGATCTCCAGCATCGTACTCCCCTCCTTCTTCCCTCCCTTCTGTAAACCCTTCCCCACTGAGAACTACTATGATATCTCAAGATGAGCTATTGTCTCCAGTCCCAAAGATGTTTCCTGACCTTAGAATTTTATGACATTTTACCAGAATGTAGGTCTAAATGATGGCTCACAACAATGGGGTTATGGCTCAGCCACACCCAGGGTGACTCACTACTAAAACATCTCAGGGGAGGTCACTACATTCACCCTGGCTGACCGGAAGTAGCCAGAACTTGAATCTCACATGGACAAGGATCAATCATTTATCACCCACTCATTGCCTGCCCTGAGGAAGTCCTACAGAAATCAAGAGCCCTTTAGAACATTTAGACCATTCTAAAACCAGGTTTTAAATCCTGTATGCCTAGAGAGTTATGCCAGTCATCTTACCCTAAATTTTGCTGCAATAAGAAATAAGCCAAAAACCTTGGTGACTTACAATTTATTTTTCCCTTACACCTTATGCTTATTGAGGGTCAATTTTGGCTGTATTTCATGTTGTCTTCACTTCCAGGACCCAGGCTAAAGAAGCAGCCACTATGTGACGTATGTCGGGAGAGGGGTAGAAAAATGGTAGCTCTCAAAACCTCTGCTAGGAAGGACCCTTCACTTCACTACATTCCATTACCCAAAGCTAAGCATATGATAAGCACGATGTCAATGGCTATGGATGAACTGAGTATTTTGAAGAAATGACATGATATACTACATGGATGCATGATAACCCTGTCTCCCTTCAAGGAGTCAACCTGTCCTATCACAGAAAGCCTACTCATGTGTAAATTTGGTTATGTTTGTGGTGACAGGACTGGAAAATGGTACTACTTTTTGGTCAAAAAGTCACTTAAGGACCTTTTGAGGAAGAAGAGTCCTGGTTGAGATCTGAAACCTTCCACTGATACTTCCATTGTCCAGGAAAGCATCAGCATCAAAGCTGCTTACTGGGTATCAAAACTTCTGAGATTTAATGTGTGTCAAAAGAAAATTCCAGAGACAATGGCAGGGTGCTCTTTAATGAAATGCTCATCACCAATTCTCTTAATAGGCCAAAGACCGCATTGTGTGAGAAAACACAAACACCAATGACTGAGTCAAAAGGTGATTCAGAAGAAAGAAAAAAATGTGAAAAAGGTTTTGGAATGCCTTAAGTAATTTATTTTAGTTATGCTTTTCTTGTTCATGCACAATTTTTTGAAATGTATATGTAAATAGCTGATTTGTGTGTGCATGTGTGTGTGTGTGTGTGTGTGTGTGTGTGTGTGGCAGCAGAGGTGAAGGATGAAATGAAATGCCCAAAGGACCCCTTATTTCTTTTTTTAAAATATTTTTATTTATTTATTTGACAGAGAGAGACACAGTGAGAGAGGGAACACAAGCGGGGTGGGGGAGAGGGAGAACCATGCTTCCCGTTGAGCAGGGAGCCCGATGCAGAGCTCGATCCCAGGACCCTGGGATCATGAGCTAAGCCGAAGGCAGATGCTTAACGACTGAGCCACCCAGGTGCCCCATGGACCCCTTATCTCTAAAGTACAATATACTAGGATATTTCTAACTGTTGATCATTTGTATCAAATTTTTCTTGGAATTCATGTGCCCTTTCAGTATTTAGACTTTATTTTAGGAAAGTATATTTACATGTCTTTTCCCTCTGTCCTCTGTGTTCTTTGTGTCAACCTTCATAAAAGCCCGTGACAACAGTATGTCAAGGGCGCCAGTTATTCATATGTTGGTTCTCTTTGGTCTACTGTGGCTATTATCTTTCTAACTCGTTTTTTTCTTTTTAATTATTTGCATTTTTCTATTTTGTTTTATTCCTGAGATTGTAAGAGAATTTCTGTGCTATTTCTAGTGTGCTTCTCTGGCCAATTAATTTTCAAATTCTGTCTGTTGCGATTACTGTTCTTTGGATGTTTGTAGCTCTTCTCTGAGCTCCTTTATTTCAAGGAAAACTTAATAATTACTGTACTGTTTTTTACATTTTTTCTTTTTTCAACTGCAGAAAGTAACTATTTGTAATAAAAAGTGACACACACACACTTTCTTCAAACATATATATAAGAATGTGGAGGATTTGTTGCTTCTACAGAACTAGAATGAGTCTATTTAAATATCACATACAACTTCTTTTCCACTTGGCAACATACCTTGGACATTTCCACCAAGTCATTATATATAGTTCTAACTCTGTCCTTCCCTTCCCACTAGTATGTGTATGTGTTTGTGGGGTGGCGGGGGGGCGGGTATGATTCCACATAAATGAGATAATACATATGCTGGGAGAGGGAGGGAGTTAAACATCGTATATTCTTTCTACTTGCTTCCCTCCTCTTTCCTGTCCCTGGCCCACCACATATAGGTAACCCAGGTTAAATAACCTAACATAGAGCTTTCTGTACTTTTCTTTCATGCAGGGGTCATGTTTTAAACATATCCTATTGAGGATTACTATAGTTGTTTACCATACTGGGATATTCTGTATGACTCACATTTCTCTGAAGTTTATTTTTCTTCTATAACAATACTTTGTGGATATTCAAGTCCACTGGCAAAACTTTATTTTTTTCAAAAGCTTCATAACAGTCCATGACATATTATGTATATGTATTAACCATTCTTCTAAGGAAAAGCATCCACTTTGGGGGATTTTGTTTTGGTTTTGGCTACTTTGAACAATACCTGCCCACTTACTTCACGCACTAGTGGCTTTATTCTATGGCAGGGCTATCTGACAGAAATATAATGCAAGTCACATGTGATTTAAAATTCTCTAGTCGCCACTTTAAAAAAGTAAAAAGAGGGGCGCCTGGGTGGCTCAGTTGTTGGGCGTCTGCCTTCAGCTCAGGAGCCCCACATAGGGCTCCCTGCTCCGCGGGAAGCCTGTTTCTCCCTCTCCCACTCCCCCTGCTTGTGTTACCTCTCTTGCTGTGTCTCTCTCTGTCAAATAAATAAATAAAATCTTTAAAATAAAATAAAATAAAAAATGTAAAAAGAAACTGGTAACATTAATTTTAATAATACGTTTGACCCAATATATCCATGATATTATCATTTCAATGAATTATTTTATATTCTTTTTATTGAACTAAACCTTTAAAATCTAGTATATATTTCATACTTGGAGCATATCTTAAGACACTGCATTTTCATCTGCAATACTTGATTTGTATTTAGATTTCATAAAATTTACTGTTGCAAAGTAAATTCACATGCCCAAATTGTTCCAAACACACTGAAAAGCTTTCCAATAACTGAAATGAGTATCAGTTTTTAAATTAAAATTTTAGTTCCTCAGTTGCACATATGAAATAGTTCCATATTTCAATTATTAGTAGCTACTGTATCAGACAGTGCAATTCTATAAGGTGGTTTCCTAGGTGAACTGAAGTGTGTATATTTGGTATTAATATATGTTGCCAGATTGCATCTTGGAGAAATATTGTCTTAATTTTTTAATTTTTTTTAATTTTCTTAATTTTTAAATGTTGTCTTAATTTTTACCTGCTTTGTGATACAATCTAATCTTTCCAACATGTTTTATTCATCCACCTCTGTGTGTATATGTGATATTTCTTTTCAAATGCAACATATTCACATAAATCCCATGCTGATTTCTTTTTTAATATTTTCCATCCTTGAACCGAGGAGGGCATATCATTCTTGAGCCATCTGAGAAAGAATAGTAAGGGTACGGACCGGACGAATGAGCTGGTGATCACTTTGGACTTCTTGCGTCCAGAAACCTTACCAATCCCCTGTGAATGTTGAATGGCTTTGGATGACTGAAAGTTTCCCTCCTCCCAGTGAAACCACTTAGTGGAGTTTTGGGCACATGGTGATGTCTCCACTCTTCTTTAGCAAACATAAAAGCTGGAGGGCCATTTGCTCCCCTCAGTTTATCCTACACCCACCTACCCACAGTCTTCTGAGGTGGCAAAGATGGGGTGTCTGTGTGCTTCCTATATGTTTGTTTAATTGCTGTCTCAGGTCACTCAGTGCTGACAGCATGTTGCTGTGAATCTACACACCCTGAGCTTGTTTCAAGACAGGGCGGTGACATCTCTTTTGAAGAATTCTGCACTCTTGTCTAGTCTGCCCGGGAAATCTGAAGCCCCCATACTTCTCTCTCTGTCATCTTCACACCAGTACAGTTTCCACTAGTCTGAAGGATGTTTTTTAAACACAGTATTATGGGTCCAGATATGAATGTTTCCTATTTTTAATCAAGATGAAAGTTTGCTTTGCTGCTTCTTATTCTCTTTGTTGTTTTCCACTGCCTTGCAAAACTGGCATTTCTGTCACCAATCCAGAAGCAATGATTATAAACAAATTCTCTGACCCTGCAGAGGCCTTATGGTCTCAGCAAAGAATAGACTATAGTCCTGGGGTATGGAGAATTTACTTTGATTTTTTTTTTTTTATTTATTTCATTGGTAAAACCGGCACACCCAAGCAGTTAGATCTGAGTGAGAAAATCCCTCTAACTATACAGATTACCAACAATCATTCATTTTGCAAGTGCTCCCAAATAATTGTTTTAATATTTCTGTAGTTTAATTAGGCCGGTAGGCCACTGTGAAGATCTTAAGGTGTGCACTTGCCCAGTGAAGCTGACTTACAATTACAGAACAATTCCCAAACCAGGCATGCTTGTAAAGAAGGTATTGAAGGACACAGTGTGCCAGGAAGGATTAAACTACCCTCCATGTACAGGAGGCAGGGATGGGGGAGGCAATCATTCACATTTTAAACAGGCAGGAGCACAGGACTTAAGAAGAAATGTCTGGTCCATGTGCACCATACGGCGCTAATGAACCAGATGGTCCTGAGAAAAGCTACTTTTTACAGCCTGTTACTTAATTTTAAAAATTGCTGTCAGCTCGAGCAGGAAGGAAAGTATACAGGTACCCATTCTTTTTCTGGATCTAAAGACAGCATAAGCTTAGGGTAATTATGTTTTCTTTTCTATTACAAAGGCCATGTGATTGACCTCTGGATGTACAGTGAGTCATATCAACCCCAGTCCTTAGTGGACTACCTGGCATTTTCATTTCAAGGGACTCCAGAAAGTAAACAATAAATCTGCATCAAGCCAGCCCCTCTTACCCATTATGGCTTTTGCAAAATAGGAGGACAAATTTCTGATAGGAGGGATACAGCCTGTAATCACACAACAGAGAAAAGCATTTAAATGACAACCTTGGAAAGTTGTCCTCTGGCAACCACTTTGCCATGAGACACTGGGATTAGGGAAAAATTAATGTCTTGCACCCTATGTTACATGCAGAATCAGCCCTCCATCTTCCATATGCTGAGCATGCTTCCAGTCGTTTCCATAAAATAAGAGAATTGTAGAGTCCTAGGTCATCCAGAAATGCTTCCATCTCCTCTAGACAACCCCACCCCCACCCCAGTCACATAGAGCCACCAAACTCATAGATTACTATGGCTAAAAGCAGAGTTGGGGACAGTATTCCCTGGTCTACTCTGAATCCCTTCAACTGCAGAGTATCTACCTCATTCCATAATTGTTTGCCCCTATGTCTGTCTGACCAGTGGACTACTAATTCCTATGTATCTCTAGTACCTAGCACCTGGCATCTAGTACACATTCAGGAAATATTTGTTCAGTCCATGAATAAATGAATATTGCAAAATGGCTCACCTCCACATAAGCAGGAACAGTTAATTGGATCACTGTTAAAAACTTCTTAAAGTCTCATCAAAAATGCATATTCCTAATAAAAATTGTAAGTGATACGCCAGTGTATAACTGAGAAATTGGAAATCTTCCTCCCACCCCTCTCTATGCCCCATAATCAGCCACAGTTAACACTTTGCTGTCACTGCTAAGTTTTCTCTTTATATAATAAACCACAGTGAGTTATAACGAACCAAAGTGGATGAGTCTTCTTTCAAGCCGGATGCCTGAATCACTTTCACATTCCATTTCTTGGCAACATGGGGCACATGGTTTTGCCTGTCTTGTAACACTGTGTTCTACAATGATTAAAAAACCAAGTTCAGGAGTTTGGCCTTCGGATACTCTGCATGGCTAGTCTGCAATTTAGTAGTGTGTTCTATGTTGAAGCTAAATGGAATCATTAAGAGCATCCTAATACCCAACATAAATAGGTGCATTTTAAGTAACCAGATTCCTTCTGCTTAAATGAGCAATTGTTGTGCTATTGGATCTGGAAAAGCTCTTAGAGAAAGTGGAAAACAACAAGCCAGTTGCTACTTCTGATGGGGTTGGAAGTATTGTTTCCGCAGCTAGGATTCCAGCTCTGGAGCTGAGCTGCCAGGGTTCAAACCCTGGCCCCAGATGCTAGTTCCATTACCTGAGAAATTTATATAACTCTCTCTGCCTCATTTTCCCCATCTGTAAAATGCAAATAAACCTATCTCCTCCCCCATATTTTTGTAAGAATTAAAGGAGTTAAATCATGTAAAGCACTTAAAAGAACACCTCACTTGGGGCGCCTGGGTGGCTCGGTCTCTTGATTTCGGCTCAGGTCATGGTCTCAGAGTCGTGAGATCGAACCCAGCATCAGGCTCTGTGCTCAGTGGGGAGTCTGCTTGAGATTCTCTCTCTCCCTCTCCCTCTGCTCTCCCCCACTCACACATGTGCTCTCTCTCTCTCTCTCTAAAATAAATAAATCTTAAAAAAATAAATAAAATGTATAAGAAATGTAAAAAACACATTAAAGTTTGAAAGAACTGTAGGAAAGCCTGATGAGCATGCAAGGTGAACCCTGATCAGACCATAACAGATTTTGGCTCCAACAGCTTGCAATGTACAGAAGCATCCATTAGCTGAAACTTTTGTTACTTGGGAGCTATAATAAATTGAATCCCATTGACGGGAAAGGTTGGCCAGTTCTTAAAAGCACTTGTGCAAAACAAAGACTCTAATTCTCATTAGAATTCACCCATCAGAATCCAACCTGACCTTTCTGAGAAGGACATCACAAAGAGTTAAGAATTATTTGCTCCCTTTGACCATCCATTCATCAATGTCTGGCCATAGAAACAGGTTATTCAGAAAATGAGGGTTTCTGTGTCTCCTTAAACCAAACAGAAGGAAACAATATGTTCTTGGGGACTCAGGAGAGGTCCTCTGGTGGCAATCTGACCTGACTGCTGTTTCCATAGTAACAGACTCCAGCCAGCGTTCTCAAACAAGCATCACGTGCTCCCAGGAAGCTGCAGCTGGACGCTCAAGAAAGTTCTTTCTCAAAAGCTACTGAAGTATTCAGAAAGAATTCAATCAAATTCCACCTGAAATTGGCAGGGGGTTGGTCATCTAGATGACCTGAAAATAAAATTAATTTCTTTAAATGTTTTCTCCTCATTCTGAGTAGGAATACCAGGAATATGCTTGGTGGGGGGGCGGATTTTATTCAGGTTAGAAGTTTTTACAAGTGTCTCTGCTCAGGTGCATAGGACAGACACTGTCGGGACAGCCACAGTGAGGCACAGGGCAGAGATCCAGATAGTTTACACATGGGCCTGGAAGGACAAAGCAGAGATTCTGGTTCTGGAGGTGGGTTCCTCTATCAGCCACTGCAGCTAATTGGAAAAGGCACTCAACAGGCATTTTTGCCTCTATCCCTTCTCATAATAGCTTTCATCAGATGCTTTATTGCAAAAGTAATCAATCATATTTGTTTTAGAAAAATATTCATAATCTTAAGAAAAAATAAAAACTTTACCCATATCACAAAAATATAACAAGTGCTAATAATCTGTGGTTATAGCCATTCAGTGTCTATGTGTATAATACTTTTAAAATGAGATCACTATTGTGATTTATTTTGAGGCCAGCTTTTCCCCCCTTAATATATGGTGAACACTTTTGCAAGTTATTAAATATTCTTCTATCTCATCATTTTTAAATAGCTGCAGAGCATTCCATTATACGACTGTACCATAATTTAATCTACCTCCTATGGTTGGCCATTTTTCATGATTAGTAACACATTTGCAATAACCATTCTTGTAGTCAAATCTTGGCACAAATTCACAGTGACTGCCTTGCAAGACATTCAAAAATGCTACAGACACATAGAGATTTATGTCCCAACAGAATGCTTTCCATCTTATGCTAAGCCTCAAGGCAAAGCCAAATGATCAGTCTTTGAATGGACTATGTATTTCCAGTACAAAGCTAGACTTACCTGTAATCAAAATCCCAGATTCTGCTAGCAGTCGAGAAGGTAGTTGAAACATGAAAGCAAGCCTGTGCTTGTCAGGATTTCATACACTAGTCACTGGTACCCAATTTGTGAAAGCTGTTAGTAAGTGACATACCAGGTTATCTTTATGTGATTAAAGATGAATTTTCTAGTCCCAAAGTTGGAACTGAAAGTCATTTCTCTGTTTCTTCACTGGGCTTTTATAATGCCAACGTGGACTAATCCGGTATGAATAAATCGAAAGTAAGTATGAATGCTAACTCCCAACAATCCTTAGGCCCCACCCAGGAGGAAAGAAGTCTTAGCCTACAAAGAATCAAAAAGTATGGTTCCCATCAGTACAATTGGCTATAGGGCATGCTGATGGCAAGGGGTAAGGGTGAGCACTGCCTAGGTCCCCGAGGATCTGGATCTGGTGACCCAGTTAGGGTAGGACCAGCAATTTCACCAGGAAAAGCAGGATCCAGAATTGTGTGTTCTATCTCCTCTGGCTGCCCAGGAGAGCAGCCATGGTTTCTCCTTTGCTGGGAGAGGGGGTCAGCTCCCTGTACTCAGTATTCACAAATGGCAGCATACTAAGCAGACTGTTCTGTACCTGGCTCTTTTTCACTTAATAATGTATCCTAAGTCTCTTTCTAAATGACTACATACATATTTTATTCTTTTGTACATATCATATGGATTTACTATTTATTTAGTAGTCTTCTATTTATGTTGTATTCCATATTTTGAAAGAAAAAAAAAGCTGCAGTAAATAGCATCTACCTGTGTCACTTTACAGATGTGTGAGTATACTTGTAGGAGAAATCTCTAGAAATGGAACTGCTGAAACTTAAGGCATATACGTTTAAAATTTTGAAAGATACTGACAGACTGCCCTCCATGGAGATTAGATTGATTGATATTCTCACCAGCCAAACACAATGTAGTGTTTTATTAAACTTTTGGATTTTTGCACGATGCAAAAGAAAATGGCATCTTGGTGTTGGTTGAATTTACATTGTTTTTGTTAAATGAGGCTGAGTATCTCTATTGGGTAGGCTTTCTTTTCCTCTGACATTTGTAGGTGTTCTTTATCTATTAGGGAGCATAACCTCTTGTCTGTGATATGAATTGTCTGTGATATTTCCCCAATACTGTCATTTGTATTTTTATTTTTTTGTGGTACTTTTTACCATGCAAAACCATGTCCCAACATCATTTATTGAATGCTGTCCATTTATATTTTCCCCATATATTTGAGATGCTACTTTTACCACATAACAAAGCTCCATATATTGAGGAGTATGTGGACTTTCTGTTCAGTTCCATTGATCTATCTACTCCAGTGAGGATCAATTGTTTGATCTTGAAGGGGATCAAAGTATGCTACCCCAAAAGATGCCACTTCAGTATAAGGACTGTTTCAAGCTGAAAGCAATTAGCTCTCCATCCTCCCCTTGCTCTCTAAAAGCGGGGCATTAACTACCATTTGTAAAGGTGTCTCTCTGCCCTGTACCAGAAGAGGAGCACAACTCAATTACTGAAGATGGCTCTTATCAGTGGGAAAGGCAACAACTTGAGTCTGTGTAATCTTCCTGAATAATTCTTTTCTTCCATTAGTTCCCCCACATATTTACTTTCCACAACTCACTGCCCCTAGAAGCACAATTTACTGCCAATTTCCTTCCCACAATTTATTCCCTTCCTTTATCTACTTACTTCACAATTGATCACTCTTTGTTAAAATGGTATAATCCCAGGTCAAACCACTTCTTTGGGTTTTCATATCTTTCTTCTGAATCCCCCGTAGGCAGAAGAAATAAACTGTTTCTCTTGTTAATCTCTCTCTTATAAGTTTAATTCATGGGCTCCAGCCACAGAACCTAAGAGGGTAAAGGAAAAGATGTTTCCCTCCCCTACAATCTCTAAAATGGAGATTATAATACCTATCCCAGAGAATTAGCCTGAAGATTTAAATGAATGTGGAATGTTTGTCCCATAGCAAACTCAATGAATTTCAGTAATGATGATGAAGGGAAGAAAAATATTGCCTACTTCACTCTTGTACAAAGAAAAGTAGATACCCAGAGAGTTTGCACATTACAGTAGTCCAAAGATTAGCTTTCCATTATACTTTGAACTAAAGATTCCTTTACATGTGGAAAATGATATTACCAATGACCTTGACAGTAGGTTTGAGATGATTTTAGTGAATTTTTCACTCACCCAGTTTAAAGGGAATCTCAAGGGCTGTTACTACCCCCCCGCCACCGGGGAACTGACCTGCCAAGGCACAATGTCCAATAAGACCAGATTTGAATTCTAGTTCAACCACTTATCTCTGTGACTCCATTTCCTTATCATTAAAGGATACTTTTACCTCCTTCTCATTCTGACAAATAACGAGATAGTCATTTAAGAAAAGTGGCTACCGCTGTGCTCGTTGTTATGTTCAATAAACGGTAGTTCGTTTTGTTGTTACCATTATGTTCTTGGTCTAATCATTAAAGATGATGGCTTTGGGTGGCTGATGGCTTTGGGTGGATGAAAGGAGTGGAATAATACCAGAATTGGAAGAAAAGAAAGGAGAAAATAATAATCATGATATTAAAATCAAAGTTATTCCAAAAAATAAGGTGTGTTGATTGAGGGAAAGTTTGTTGTATGTTTGAAAAATTTTTTATACTAAAATGTTGGGAAAAACCCAAGGCTACCATCCCTCTCTCTTTCTAATCCTAATTTTACCATAACCCCCCACAAACACTCAAAGGCAAAGGATGATAGAGTCTCCTTGTGTCTGGATATTTCACATAGAGTGAAGAACTTGTAATTCCCCTCCAGGCCTAAATTTCAAGCTGTCTTTATGAATGTGTTTTGCTCCCTTCCCCTAAGACTCATACTTCTTATTTCCTGCTGGCCTAACTGACAGCTCCAATTTACACACATCTGCCACCAATATAGCTCATGCTCCCAAATCCCTCCCACCCCCCCCACACCTTATTTCTCTCAGGTCCCCAACTCCCAGAGTCCAAACAGCTTTGCACCCAGGAAACTGCAGAGAGGAAGAAGTCAGGGCCTGGGACCAACACCCTGTTTCCAGGGCACTTGGAACGCCAAAATCAACTGTGGCTTCCTCCTGGTGCTATGACACAGGTGACCCTTTAGAGTCACCAGCCCGGAAACAGATAGACACAGATCAGTGTGTACTGGTAGCCATGGGGAAGAGGAACTTAAGGGTGCTTTCTCCAAGCCCGTTGGTGCCTGGCCTGCCAGGTGCCCAGGAGCTGCACGCAAGTGCTAAAAGGCCCCTCCTCAAATCATTAACATTTAGGCAGGAATTCTATTGTGTTTGATTGGTCTGACGGTCCAGCTTCACAAAAGAGATGGGGGGCGGGGAGGAGAACTGCTGGTCCCTTTAGAAATCTAGAAAATTAAGTATGTAAAGCAAACTCTACATTTTTAAATGACTTGTTCTTGTTCTTTTTCAAAGGAAAGTTTTATTAACTCATTTAGAAATGTTTAACTTCAGACCCTCAGCATCCTCTAGCCCAGTATTTATCCAAATGCTGTCCCCAGGCTCTTGGCTCAGAATCTCTGGGGGTGGGTCCCAGGTATTTGCAGTTTTAACAGTGTCCCTAAAGTCCTATGCACGCTCAAGTTTGAAAGATACTGCTGTCGTGGAGCTCTGTAATTTTACCATCGCCCGGCAAGGTGACAATCCTAGTGAGCAGCACCCAAAATCTTTGCTCTATTCGGAATCCTTTTGTCTTGTTCTTCATCCCTACTGCACCCCAAGAACCACGCTGCTTGAAAGATATTTGTCTGCCAAACAAATTGCATGTAATGATTTCCCCCCGCTTTTATCAAAGATTTATATAACCCCCAACCTGATTGGCAGAGAGGAGCATTGAGAGAGAGAGCCTCTCTCTCTCTCTCTGTCTTTCATGAATAAATAAATAAAATCTTAAAAAAAATTCACTTCATATCAAAGAAAACTGATCTTCCTTTACAGCCATTCAGTGCAGCTGAATGCATATTGATCATTAGGCTTTCAGAGATAAAAAGAATAACCCGAGCTCACCGGCGCTACCTCTGCAGCCACTTTGTCATCTGAGCATCTTAAAGCAGGATCCACAGAAACTGTTAAGGAACTCCATTGCATCAAAGAGCCGGTTCTGAGATTCTGAAACATGTCAAACAGAAACAGTAACAAGATCTACGGGCCTTCTAAGGAATGTAACCTTATTTATTCCTTCATTTACTTATAACTCCCCCTCCCCCGGAAGGAGACAATTTAAAGTGATTCATAAAGATCCATTAAGTAATCTAAATTGCAAATAGATCTACCTGCCACAGCCTCCTACTTGTTTCCCAAATAGCTCATGGCCCCTTCCTCATTTTTAGCTACAATACATGGCTAACAACATTCCCAGCTGTCTTTACAGATTGGTGAAGTCATGTACTAAGGTATGTTGAGGATGGCAGAGAAACATATTAGAAGTCTGGGTTCCTGATGATCATGGAGCTGCCATTCCAAACTTGGACTGCCTACCCAGAATTTTACCAAAGAGAAAATGAAGCTTCTATCTTAAGGTTAAGTCACTGGTATTTTGGGTTTTCCATTCCTCAGAGCCAAACCTAATTTTTACTACTAATATAAATGGGGGTAGGAGTGGGGGATAGAAACATACTAAGAGTCAGAAATAAACTTAACACAAAAATATATACCATAAAGTCTTTATATTTACTATGAATGAGTTGCAAATTTAGCTTCAGGCTTATAGTGGTTAATGTGACAGTAAAACTTTAAGGACACAATTCTCAGTGTCGTAAGGTTTGTTTTTATAATTGTCCAGGAGAAACACAACTGTTCCTGATGTTGTGAACAAATTAATTTATCCTAAGAGTCTTCGTAAAGAGGACATCCATCATGTAATGTAATTAACAACAGGGCAACAACTTCCTTATGGGAGAAACAATGTGTTTCATGATGTTCTTCAATACAGGCTGGGAGAATCAAAGTGTAGATAATTTGAAATCACCATGTGTACAGGTTTATGTAGTCTACTAGATTGAATGCTCCCTTTCCCATTCCCCACAAACACTAGCTAGGTAGGACTTAGAGAAGTAACTCGTGGGATGACAAGAAGGGGCTTTAAAAAGCCAAGTTCTTATACACTTAATCCAGATCCAAGTTGTCTATCACCAGCACCACCAATGAGAAATGCGCAGAACTGATAGGTCCTCCCTTTCACACATACCCCATTCGGTCTTTATTATTGAATTATTTTCTCCTTCAACACATCCTTAAAGTTATATACATTTAAATTGTATAGGCTATGTAAAACCTATTAAAAATTCTGTGTGTGTGTGTGAGTGTGTGTGTGAGTGTACCAGGGGGAGAAACTCAACCTGTGTTTTTTCTACTTCTAGTCCCTGCAGATCTCTGAATATACAATGCAGGTAGATAGTAAAATTCAGCTACATAAGGTACTCATCTACCTATAAAGCACAGGCACCAAAAATATAGATATTTAACTTATGGGTCGTGTGTCCCAACGGTGAACACAAAGTGGTGAACGTCAGCAATTTCTATCTCCTAAAGGAAACCAAAATGGTCCCCAACACACCACCACTTTGCCAGGGGCAGCAAGACAGGCACCCCTAAAGCCCCGGGCTCCATTTTCAAAATCTCTGATGGATCCTCAGGCCTGCTGTATTGATTCGACAGCCTTCCAAGCAGGATCCTGCCCTCCAAAGACTTGCTCGTCAAACGTGGGCCTCTTTCTGGATTTATCCTGTTGAAGGAATGATTTGGTGAGGGCAGTGTGTGGGCAATGAGTGATGAATATGTGCTACCTCAACCGGATGGTTATAGACTTTGCATCCAATGGGGTCCCTTTATATTTTATGGCTAGGTTTTGTTCATATATGCTCCTGATAGCCCAACACTGACTTTGAGAAAAGAAGGGTGCATTGTTTTTTGCTTGGTTGGGTTTTACTCGGAGCATTACTTATTTTCGTGCTACACATACTGCACTTCCATTGGGAAAGCAGACTGATGAGCGCCTATCTGCAGGATACTCAGTCATTCCAAGGAACTCAAGTCCCACCGAAACAGAACACAAAATGAAGTCCTCTGTATCCTTTAGAGAGAATGACTGCTCTTCTTTTATTCCTACCTTTATTTTAAATTAACTGTCCAATTCACCTAGCAACAGGCCAAAACCTCAAAACTTGATCACACGGGTCTAGTTTCCCCAATGGTCCAAAGCCAGCCTTTTAATTTATATATTGAATTTACAAATAAATTCATTTCCCACAAATGGAATCTCTAATTAGGATCAGCTTCATCGGAAACCATGCAGCAAATGAGAAAATGAGAGGATCCAAGAACAGTATTAACAGCAACTGCAAGGAACTCCTTAATCTATGTGCCTAAAGTCACTCTTCTCTTCCGTTTAGGAAATAGACAATCTTCGCCCGCAGTTAGCAATAATATCAACAGCATGCACAGCATACATCATAATAGTAATAATGATAACTTTTAAAAAATGTCAACCAAGGGCGCCTGGGTGGCTCAGTTGGTTAAGCGACTGCCTTCGGCTCAGGTCATGATCCTGGAGTCCTGGGATCAAGTCCCACATCGGGCTCCCTGCTGAGCGGGGAGTCGGCTTCTCCCTCTGACCCTCTTCCCTCTCGTGCTCTCTATCTCTCATTCTCTCTCTCTCAAATAAATAAATAAAATCTTAAAAAAAAATGTCAACCAACATCTGGGGAGATGCAAAAATGCTTTCATTTGCATTATCATCTCCCTTGATCTCACATCTGCTTTGTGTGCAGGAAAGTAGGTGTTTTTAATTCATTTCACAGACACTGGACGGAGGGGTTCGTAGTGGGGACATGTGCTACTTATGTTTGGGTCTCAGTTCTTCCTTGCATCAACTGAGTGACCTTGGACAAGTTACTTAGTGTCTCTGAATCTCCGTAAAGCTACAAAATGAGGATAAAAATAGTACCCACCACAGACAGCTGCTGTGATATGTGGTAAAAGACACGTGGCAAGCCCTGGTAAAATACTGTAGCTGTTAGTTGAGTACAGAGGGGTGGGGGTGGGAGTTTCCCAAAGGTGAACAGTTTGATCTGCAGAACCAGGAAGAACCTGGCCTCTCAACTCCAGATCTGGGACTTGCCTGGCGCCCGAATAGATTTAGGAGCAGAACGAAGATCAGACATTTCCAACACTTAACTTTTCTCCATTTCTGCCATCCCATTAGCTTCACAAGCACTCCTAAAGAATGAAAGGAATACTGGCTTTCTTTGGGATCTGGGATGCAATGCAAATATTTGATGACCAAGAAAAGAGTCTATAAATAACGGACAGAACCCACAGAATTGTGCTGTCCATTCCAGAGCCTAGAAATGCCTGTCATAAATGGCTTCTCCACCCTGGGCTCAGCCTAGAGGAGCCTGGGCTTAGGGGACAATGCGCAACGCTGAAGTCCACATCTGGCCACAAGGGGGCAGCATGTCCCCAGCAAGGATTCTCCAGCCCACTCTTCACTCAGGAGCAAATCTTCGCTCAAATTCAAACCTCACACTGGAGCAAGTCAGGGGGGGAAAGGGACACTGACTGATGTCCTAGGCCCAAGATGACGGACTGAACAATTCTAACTCACATTAGCCCTCACCGCAAATTAGTGCCCAAACTTCTGCAAATGCCATGCATGAGTCTAAATGCTCAGCAAGGAATCAAGACAGGAAAATGGGCATCTCAACAATCTTCATCCACAAAAAGGAACCTCAAGGTGACCATAAACTTATTCCAATACAAATGACTACTTCTGTTTCCATGAATCCTAATTTTCAAATGTATAAAGGAACTGAGAAACTTTAGGTGTCAGGAGCACCCTCCAGAATTTCTAGAACCCTCTGGTTACAGTATTTTCTTTCTTTCTTTCTTTTTTCTTTTTTTTGAAGATTTTATTTATTTATTTGACAGAGAGAGACACAGCGAGAGAGGGAACACAAGCAGGGGGAGTGGGAGAGGGAGAAGCAGGCTTCCCGCGGAGCAGGGAGCCTGATGTGGGGCTCGATCCCAGGACCCTGGGACCATGACCTGAGCTGAAGGCAGACACTTAACGACTGAGCCACCCAAGCACCCTAGAGTATTTTCTTATAAAGATGAAAATAGCTCAAAAATAAGAGTCAAATCTAAATGATTTCCATATAACCCAATTACTATACCCATTTTAATACCTGGATTTTCCTACCAACCTATTTCTGAGCTATCCTCTCTTTTACTCCTTACAAAAGTGAGTGTTTGTGTATTATAGAATAATTTAAATAACAGCCTAACGATATACAAGGTTGTACAGAGACTCATGTTGTTTTAGGCATATGACTCTAGCTGGGAGATTATCCACTTTAATGCCCTCATTTTCCCAAGGAAGAAACTAGTATTGCCAGAAGTTAATACATTTGCCTAAGACAACACAGAAAGTTCATTCAGAACTGAGACCAGAACTTTTGTTCCCTGACTTTCAGCATAGTTTGGACTAATTTTGATTCTTTTACTTAACAGTGTCAAGAAAGTCATGATTTTTCTCTACCCTGTAGAATACAAAACCACTCTCAAGTAAAGCAACAAGGAGAGAATCTGTGTGATTCTAGCAGTTCAGCAGGCTCTGTATTAGAAATTCAATAGTGGTTAGGACAAAACTATCTGAGGAGCATTGTAATTATTACAATAGTAATTCCCCCCCCCCAAAAAAAAAGCCCTAACAGATGACCCAGGGTTAAGTCTCTCTAGAACCTGAAAAAGAACCTGCCATGTCATGGCCACTCAGCTGTAATATGAAATTGAATAAAATGCAGACAGGAGGAACAAAATGGTGCTCTCTGGACTCTGGAGACCCTGAGCCCTGTCTTACAAGGTGTGACTCTAAAGTAATGTGTGTGATTTTAAAAGAAACACAACCAGAGCTTTCTAAGTGAGCCCTGTGTCCTCTAAGCAGTCACTTTGGGAAGCTGCATATTTGGACCAGGGATGCGACAGCAGCTCTTTTAACTCTTCTTGGGGACTTGCCTTCAGAGAGTCAGCGTGTTTTGCAAAATATCTACCGTGGCATGAATCCTGGTGGTGTGAGGGTGGAGGATAAAAATTTCCAGAGTCAGCTCAGGACAAAGGTGGATGGTCAAGGTAGAAAAATAACATTTGGGGATAAAACTGAGTTGCATATAGTCACTGAGTTGCTTTCCACTGTGGTTCATCTAGTGGAAAAGATTCACCTTCATGGATGCAGCCAGGAAAAAACCTTAAGGCTTTACTGATAATATGTGCCTTATTGATTTCAAAACAAAGGCCTCTTAATTCCAGTTCTTAATCATTTTACATCTGTTTATAAGTTACTCGTGCTCACTTCGGCAGCACGTATACTAAAATTTATAAGTTACTCTTCTGCCTCCCAACTCATGTTTAAGTTCCTCTAAGGGAAAGGCCACTTAGTAGATTGAATCATATGAAATTGCTGCCATTTGACCATATTCGACCTACAAAAATCATATGGTTCAAGCTAACACATTTGACATCTTAATATTTTAGCACAGTGGCTAACGGAATTCAACAGTGTTAATTAATATTACCGTGCTGAGATGAAAATCCCGAATGTCAATATTGAATTGCCAACGAATGTACCAGTACATGACACTAACCAGCCTTGCAAGAGGTAACCATCAGTTTTCTCCCTTGGTAGTTCTTTTTTTTTTTTTAAGATTTTATTTATTTATTAGAGAGAGAGAGAGCAGGAGTGGTGGGGGGAAGAGAGAGGAAGAAGCAGACTCCCTGCTGAGCAGGGAGCCCGACATGGGGCTCAATTTCAAGACCCTAAGATCAGGACATGAGCCGAAGGCAGACACAACCAACTGAGCCACCCAGGCGCCCCTCCCTTGGTAGTTCTACTTTTCATGCCTTTAGGGGTTTTTTCATGAACTAATTTAAAGAGCACATCTTAAAGTTGAAAAAGTCGGCCAAGCACACCAACAAACAGCCTTTCCCAAACCGAGCTGTTCTGTAAGAAACATCAGTCTTATCCTAAGTCATAATCTATAAATAACAGCCATAATCGAAGGCAGGTTTGTCGACTTGGTACCTCCATGTCCTAGGACTCGGCTACACAGGCCAGATGATCTGATTTGAACACAATCAATTGCACTAAGGAACAGAGTACACCCTGGGCCATCCCACCTCCCTCCACAGGGCAGATGTGACCCTGCAAATCATGTTTGAAGCCATTGTGCTACAAGTCATCTTTCCTCTCCGGTTCTTCCAGGCTCCATTTCTGGCTTTCTTTCTTCTTATCCTAGATTTACCATCAAAATATGACTAGACAAGCCACTCTGTTCTTCATTCATTTGAGTATGCAAGGAGATATCATTCAGTATCTCTCTCCTGCCAGAGACAAAGGACTCATTGGTTATAGCATAGAGCTTTCTGGGCATTATTTCAGCATAAAATGTCATTTCACATTTGGGTGGTCAACTCTGTGCCATCTCTCTGCCTCTTACAGAATACTCCTCTCAGGAAACGCTTTGATTAAGGAAAAATGTCACTGATAAAACCTGGCCCTGAGCAACTGACCAGGTGATCAACAAAGCTATCAAGATCCTATGCAGAAGAGGTGCTTCCCATCTAGAACCAAGCAGGCCCTGAGCAGAGGCAGGCTGGCCTCACAGCCCAGACGTTGGTGAGCATGCCCTGTGCCTCCATCCCAACCATCCCCACTCCTCAAAAGTCATCAGTAGGAACTCACTCTGCACATTCAATTATATTGTAACCAATTTTAAATTGTCTACCTGTGCCTCAAAGTGAAAATAGTGGGGCTATGTAGCTGCAGGATTATGATCTCTGTTGGGGTCTTCCTGCTAATCACAGGCAGTTCAAGTCCTTTGTATCAGCCCACAAGCAACTGAGTTGAACTGGCTTCCAGGGTCCTTTCCATTATCGTTTCTTGCTTGTTCTTCTTCTTAACGATCTTTTGTGATTACAAAAGCCGTATCTTTTCAATATTAAAAAATTAGATCACTTTGCAAAACCTACATATATGAAATCATCACGTTGTACACCTTAAACGTATACAATGTTATATCTCAATTATACCTCAGTAAAGCTGGGGGATATTAGAAAATGTCAATATAAAAAAAGGAAAACTAAAACATTATGTTCTTATTCCCCAAGATTATCACAGTTAACACCTATGTGTGTGTCCTTCCAAATTTCCTTATGCACATTTATATGTATCGTCTATATATCACCCGTATACACACTGACATGTAATCATTCATCTTCTCATGTTTATGAATTTTCCTCTAATCTAATACCTTTCAAATCCCTGCCCCTGGCATTGTACTCCGAATGTGTATTATTGCTAGTTTAGCTACACCAGCATCCAATCCAGGACCATGTGTTATATTGGGTTGTTATGTAATCTTACATTTCTTTTCATCTAGAACACTCATCTCTTACTGCACATCACGGAGCTGTTGAAGAGAGCAAGCCAGTTGCCAAGGTAAAGTGCTATCCTCTGGATTCCTCTGGATTTATCTGCCTTTTTGCTTCCTTAGGCTATACGTCATTAATCATGTCCTCCCACCCCCATATTCCCTATAAACTGGAAATTTGGTCCAAAGGATTAGATTAAAGCATGTTCTGGCTAGAATCCATCAGAGAAGTAGTATACTTCATATTGTGCTGCATTGGGAGACACGTAACCCTTGGTTGCCCACCATCAATGATGCAAGGATTACCCAGTGGATGAGGGGCTTAATCCATCCAACCAGGAAGTGACTTTTAGAGTGCTATTTTGGCAAATTATCTTCCAGACTCTAAACCTTTCTAGCCAATATCGTGATCCCAAAACCATACCCTAAGGAGAGAAGAACAAACTGAACTAGTTTGAAACCAACAGCCAGGGAGGAGTAGGTACGTGAGGTAGAGCAGGTGAAAGGCAAGATTTCTGCTTTGTGCTCAGAGCTGATAGGAGGATGATTGCGGCATTTACCCTGCCTCCATTGTCCAAAGTAATTGATAGACGTTAATGCAACTTGCCTTAAGCTCACAAGCCCCAGGACGTGGCTGATACAACAGAGGTGGTGAAGTCAGCCCCACCAGCCCCGCGTGTTGTGTAATTGGTTTCCTGAAGAGTTCTGCACAGGAGATCATCCAGGATTCTGGTTCCCCTTTGAACACTCATTAGTCAACATGAAAATGCAAGGCTCACACGTGCAAGTTCTTCCAAAACAAGATCTGAATTTAATCCCCCCAAGAGGGGCCTGATCCAAGTACCTGTTTCGGCTGCAGTCTCATGGGCTGGACATAGTCACTGCAACTAGGCAACAGCAGAGGGACCCCATCCCATCTCCCCACCTGCCTACTTCTAGTTCCAGTCTCCATCCTGGGGGCAATAACTGTGACAATGACCCCATTCAGTGAGACTGTTGAACTGTGGTGGCTAAGTTCACTGCTAGAGAGGGGACATCAAATGGGGCCCTCTCCCGGGTACACAGACCATCAGCACCTACCACCACGGGAAGCAAGGGCCAGGGACCCAAAGGCGATCGGATGGTCTTGTGAGCCACGCACAGTAGATATCGTACTACTTGCTTTTTCAAGATGAAGGTGGTACAATATTTAAGACAGCCAGAAAAACCTGAATTTGTCAATCCTATAAGCAAGTACAACTGGAGGGCCTCAGAAGGAAGATGTCTCTGAAGATGTTTGCCTCTGTGCCCCTGAGCAAAACATTCACACAATAGCTCAGAGCCAAGGTGGCTCCATCTGAGACTACCAGGATGGCCTAATTTCTAGAATAATAACAAAGATGTGCAATTAACCTGGATAAAGCAAAGTGGCCCAGGATGAGAGAGGGGAGAGAAAATAAATACCACCTGTCCCAGAGGCCAGGTACATGGGCATGTGCTCAGGCGTGTGCATGCACACACACACACACACACACACACACAAAGCCAGAATTTGGCCTCAAGCAACTATAATAGATTAAGACAGTCTAGTTCAACTGAAACTCTTTGGGCATCTCCAGGAAATGTCCCCATCTTCCCTACCATCTAGAAAGAAGGCTTGCTCGGTCTCCTGGAACTACTTGGTGAGCATCCAGCCTACAGTGGCTTTCTGACTGTTCAGAGCTAACGGGGAGCTCTCTGCAAGGCTAGTGGATGAACAGGCTTTGGTCAAACGGAAACTCAGTAAGTTCTGTCTAAATGATCCAACCAGGTAAATGTCCTCCTAATGGACATCAAGTTGAAAAATTAAAAGGAACAAGAAGAGCACAGCACTTAGAAAAAATGGGTCCTACAGGCTGTCATACCTGCTGCTTCAACCCTGGGAAGGCTCCCCTAGTCTCTGCTTTCAGTCCAAGCTTGTACAACCAATTCAGCTGGAAACATGCCTGCCGCCTTGCCAACAACCCTCATTAGCTGCCTCTGACCTGTGGAAAAGCTAAAAATAGAACCTTGAGCCATTTTCTCTGCAGCTCGACTCTAAATATTAGCAGCATCCTCGTTACGCCATTGTTTTAAAGTGCTTGTCCCTTTTTGCCTTTTTGGACACCCCCGACCACCATATTACTTTTCTTTAGGAAAAAGCTTTTTATCTAAAGGGTGAAGTGCTTTCTTTTTATTTGCTTTCTCCTTATGTAGCTAGGGATGCTATTTTTCTTCTTGATGGCTTTTATACTTGGTTAAAATCACCTGGAAAAATCAATAGGGAAGAATAGAGTATTTCCTTAGTTACCCATTAGCCACAGTAACTAAAGTCCACAGAAATCCATTTCCCATTTCCTATTAAAATTTTATAAGCATTTAAAATATTCACTTGGATGCTGTGTGTTTTTCTTTTGCATCTCAACTGAGCTGCTTTTCTACCCTGAGGTCTAAAGCCTGGCTGATTGTTCTCAGTGGCTTTACTCAAAATAAAATCTTTTTTACTAATAAGTAAACACCCAATTCTGTTCATTAAACCAGTGACCTTTGCATTTTCTGACATGGTTCTCCTCCTAAGCTGGAGCCAATCCTTGACAACGCTTCAGTTGATGAGCACGCACACATTAAACTGTCTGCCCCACGGTGTATTTTTCTCCCTGATTTAGAAGGAATCTCTGCATTCGAGGATGGGCTCCCTACAAATCATAACCAAAGTTCACCTGAGCCTGCCTTTCCCAGGTTTAAAGCTGATAAAATCGCCACTCTGGCACACCAGTGGAACAGAATTGCTCCAGGCCCCCAATATCACTCTCCAGATCCTTGTCCTAAAGGGACCTAACCCCAACTGGGCTGAACACATCTTATAAATCCTTAGAGGCTCTCAAAAATCAGACCTCTCAGAGATCTTTTTTTTTAAGATTTATCTATTTATGTATTTATTTGAGAGAGAGAGAGAGAGAACATGAGCAGGGTGAGGGGCAGAGGGAGAAGCAGGCTCTCTGCTGAGCAGGGAGCGTCCCAGGACTCCGGGATCATAACCTGAGCCAAAAGCAGACGCTTAACCGAGCCACCCAGGCGCCCCTTGGGATCTTATTTAAAACACAGATGCCTACACTGGGACTTATATGTAAGTGATGAATCACTAAATTCTATACCTGAAACCAATTTTACCATATATGTTGACTAACTAGAATTTAAATAAAAACTTGAAAAAAAACACACACACAAAAAGAGTCCCTAAGCCCCCCAAAATAAGGCCAGGGGACCATGACAGTTGTCTAATGAGGAGTTTACGTCTTATAAAGTCAAAAATGTGAATTTCACCATGAAAAGTGTGAACATAAGTTTCCTTCAGGAAACAAAATACAACAAAAAACCCCCACAGATTCCCAGGCCCCACCTCCCCCAGACTCTAATCCAGGAGGTGTTAGAGGGCTCCATGAATCTGCAATTTCAACAAACTCCTGTCCCCATCTCAGGTAAAGCGACCCTGAAACTCACTTTGACAAAGCAGTGAGCTCTGACACTGTTCATCTCAATGCCTTTTGATCAATGCTGTGTTCATTTATTCAACAAATAGTGACTTATCATGGGTAGGATGTCACTGAAGGGGCCGACAGATTTCACATGGGCCCCTACCCTCAAGAAATTTACAGTCTAGTGGGAGAAATGAGACATGAACATACATAACTATCTAGGGGAGTAAGAGATTTATCATGAGAGAGGACCAGAGTTCAGGGGAAAAAGAGGTAACATTGAGGGACGGGATGGGGCATGACTTTATGGAAGGGTGACATAGGCATTATACCTGAAGTAATGTGTAGTATTTGGGAACATGGAGATAGCAAAGAGGAGACATTTTGAAACCACAGCAGGTGTGAGCAATGGCAGAGTGGGGAGGCGTGAGATCTGTTTGGTGAAGAGCCGGCCATTTAATTGACTAGGAGCAATGGGCATAGGAAGGCACAGAGAAGGAAACGAGCTTCTAGAAGAGGGTTGTGGCCAATCCTGGAGGGCTTTGAATGCCACGGTGACAAGGAAGAGCTTGGGATATATCTGGCAAAGGGGTGGGCTATGAGCAGAGGTGTAAGTAAACCTCAAGCTGCCCTAAGCAAGTAGCAACATGGCGACCCTGGGCATTTGCCCAGTGAGGTGGGAAGAAAGTGCACTGAGCTCTTCTCTGTAAGGATCCCTCAGCCCTGCAGTCCAGCCAGGACCCTCATATGTTATTCCTAAGAATAAGATGTCCAGTGTAAGCTCATCGCTTGCCTTGCACTAACCTATTAATGTTCACAAAGGGCTAGAGCTTTTATCAGTGGATTTTGTCCACCACAGAGCCTGTAAATGCACCTTAAGATGGAAGGATGAGAAAAAATGTTGAGTGAGAGTGTGCCATGCTCTCTCACTTTTATCCTCTTGAGAAAACTGCTACTTCTCCAGTGAGGCTGCAACACACACACACACACACACGCACACACACACGCACACACACACACAGAGTCAAAACTTAGGGGAGCCTGAGCTATTCTCTGCTAGCAAGCTAAAAATAAAAACACAGTGGTATTGAGACTAGACTTTCCCTGACAATATTTCCTATATCTGGTTTGATGAATTCACTTTATTTATGTATATAGCACTTTGTAGATTTACATAACAGGTTGCAAATTCTCTGATATATGCCCAGGGAAAAGCTTGACCATACCTATTAAATGTATCATGCTTTCTGCAGTCAAAATAGTTCTACCTCCCACACACCACTCCCCACCTCTGATAGTGGTCCTCCACTCAGGGGCTGACCGGCCATCTGCATATCAAAAGACTCTGTGAAAATCCATAATTAGAAGGCTAATGCCTCTGAATGCACTTCAGAATCATCAACAGCATAAATTATGTGAGCAAATTATATCAATATATTCAGCTGCCACCCTATTTTTCACCTTCTGTATTCCTAATCAGAAATACAAAACAACATGTGCACGAGAAAAATGAACTACAATCAGAAGCAGGGACCCAGAAGAAGCAGATGGACGTTAGGATTACTGGCCCAAGTGATGGGTCACTTCTCCAGGAAATCTAATCAGAGGCGAGAATAACATGTACTTTTCCAGGAAGGGGGAGGGAAGGAGGGTTTTTTCCCTGCTTGCTTTGTGACAGCAACACAACCGTTAGCAAGTTGCAATTTGTCTCTTGTGACCTTTTCGCACATCTAATATTATGAAGAACCATTACACAAGGAGTTAAGAATATAGCGCCTGCCACCCTACCCTCCACTGATTTTCCTCCTGATGGGGGGATATGCCAACAAATTAAAGAGATGTATTAGCTGCCTAGTCCTGCAGCTTCACTGGCCTATGCCTTGTGTAACCGGATAATTGTGGATCATGCTTTAGGAGAAGCCCAGAAGAATGATCTGAATGCTTGCGTCACCTCTGTATGAATGCACTCTGACATAGACTCCAATCAAGCTTTCTGGCAACTGTATCTTTCTGCCAGAGTTTCGATACACTGTGATGTTTCTCTATAACCTAATGAAGAACTGGCAGAAAATAACAACTCCTCAGCGTAAACTGGATCCAGTGAAGATAGGAGAAAGATGCTTCCTGCTCTGACTCCGTGAAACATAACCATTTGTCATTCCTCTTCCAATCCCATTCATGAATTGTTACCACGGTGCTGCGGCCATCCTGGGGCAGCTCCAGCACAGGTGCAAGCGTAGGAGGACCAAAGCGGAATATGGGGCTGTGGTTCGCAGTATTTGTATTGGATCCTCGAAAGTCGCTCTGAGAGCAAAGCTCCGATGTTCTCACCTTACCGGCAACAACAACAAAATGGTAATCACGTGGAGAATGTGTTAACTAACCTTATTGTGGTAAACATTTCACAATATATACGTGCGTCAGATCATTGTACAATTTAAACTTACACAATGTTGTATGTCGATTATATCTCAATAAAACTGGAATAAAAATTTTTAATTAAAAAATGGAATGTGGGGCGCCTGGGTGGCTCAATCAGTTAAGCATCTGTCTTCGGCTCAGGTCATGATCCCAGGGCCCTGGGACGGAGTCCCACATCAGGCTCCAGGCTCAGTGGGGACCCTGCTTCTCCCTCTCCCTCTGCCCCTCACCCCCCTCTAGTGCTCTCTCTCACTCTCTGTCAAATAAATAAATAAAATCTTAAAAAAAATCCATTATCTGACATGAATAAAAATATATATATATATTTTTAAATGGAATGTGGACCCTCCACAAGTCAATGCTGGCCTCTGTGGAGACCCAGAATTAGCTGCTGGCCAAGATTGGCAGGACGGGGGCAGGGATAGGGGATCTTTAGCAGGAGATCAATTTGCAAGCTGGTTCTTGCTAGAAGGACATCAAAGATCTGCAAAAACAGTCCTTGTTTTTTCCCTCTGGAGTACCTGGGATGTGTGCCAAGGCTGCTGGCCCTGACCGTCTCCCTCAGGCATAGCATAAATGCTCATGGAAGTAACCTACACATATACACACACACATGGGGGACAGACATATACACACACACACTCACACATATGCATACTACCACTGGCGGGAAGGGCTAGAAACGTGGCTAGAAGGATGCTCTGAACATGCTTCCATCCTGCAGCCCTCAGATTTCCAAATCCTGGGGCAAAGGGTCTAGAACTCTGCTCTTCAGGATGGTAGTCACTAGTCATGTGAGCTGAGCACTTGACATGGGGTGAGATCCGAACTGAGATCTGAGCTGGGCTTTAAGTGTAAAATACACATAAAACTTAGAGGACTTAGCATGAAAAACAACGAATTAAAATCTCATTAATAATTTTTACATGACTAAATGTTGACACGAGAATGTGCTGAATTGTATTGGGTCCTTATTGCTAGTGTGACAAATAGCTACTAAATTTAGTGGCTTAAAACAACACAAATTCATTATCTTACAGTCTGGGAGGTCAAAAGTCCGAAATGGGTCTCATGGAACTAAAATCAAGGTGTCAGCAGGACTGTGTTCCTTCTGGAGGCTCTAGGGAAAATTGTTTCCTTGCCTTCAGAAGCCACCCACATTCTTCAGCTCACAGCCCCCTTTCTCCATCTTCATAGCCACTGGAAATGTTCCACCTGTCTGACCTTCTTAGGTAGTAACATCTTCCTCTGACCACAGCCAGGAAAGGCTTTCAGCTTTTAAGGATCCATGTGATTAGATCAGGCCTGGATAATCCAGACTAATCCAGACCTCTCCATCTCTTAATTTAATCATACCTGACAAGGCCCTTTTGTCATACCACAGGTTGCAAAAATGAGGATGTGGACATCTTTGGAGGCCATTATTCTGCCTACCACATGGATATGTTACATTAAATACAATATATTCTTAAAATCAATTTTGCCCATTTGTTTTCATCTTTTTAACGTGTCTACTAGAAAAATTTTAAATTACATATGGGGCTTGCATTGTGCTACTCTAGGGCCTTTGAATCACTGATACTCACTATACAGACCAGTTTCAGGTGCTGAGATTCTCTTTAGGGCATGGGGTACAGCCCTGAGGTGACCTCTACTCCTAGAACACAGCCACATGGCATATACTCGAGGTTGTAGGAGTGTCCTGTGCTTAGGGTGACCATATGCCCCTGTTTACAGGGCAGTCCTGGTTTACACTAATGCCCCCGCAGAATTATTCCTAGAATTCCCGCTTATTCTCAAAATATCCAGGCATGGACGATATGTTAAATGTGTGCCCTATTAATGTGTTATATGTGAAGATGACACTGCTCACTCATCATTAGTTGAGGGGAACCTCCAATCCAGTTGCTAGTGGTAGGAATGGGTTTGCATTAATCTGCACACCCCACCCCCTGGCCTTTCTTTCTCACTCCTCCTTATGACAAGGCTTCCATCAGCAAGCACACCTGACCAGCACCCCACCTCCACAGGCCACAGCAAACTGCTCATCTGTAAGCTGATCAACTTCTGGATTTTTAAATTATACTTTGTTGTTGTCCTTTTATAATTATAAAAATAGCACACATTATACATATAAATCATTTCCAATAATCCATAAGGTGAAAATGTATGTCTCTTGCAATTCTCCACACATGCCCCCCCCAGCTAAGTACTGTTAACTGTTTGCTTAAATACCTCTTCAGGGGTTCTCTGGGCAACAGGATTGGTGGAATAGTCTCCGTTCAGTGAAGTACAAGGGAGAAGCTGGCTTTACTGTTCTTTGACTGGGCTCCTGCCCACCCACCCATTCTGCTTAAGGATGGAATGTAGTTCAACCAGTTAAACTCAATCATTCCGTGATGGTTACATCTCCTCCAGTTTCAACTCTCTCTCTAGGTAACAGTCAGTGAAACTCAGGAAGTGTAATTATTGGTGATCAAGTCAAAGTCCCAGTCTCTGAAGATGCTTGGGGTAGAGGAGGGAATTCCAGACCCACCTCCTCATCCAGCACTGCTCCTAATGGGGTGTATGTGTGCCTGTATGTGGGTGTGTATGCACATTTTGGAGGGTAGGGTCCTCTTTCCACTGCCTCCTGCTACTTCTCTGTTTAGAAGTGACCGTGGAAAGCCGGGCTATCTATTGGATGGTTGGTCTCAAAGCTGTACCCTCCTACACAGATTCTAACACAGTTTGTGACCATATTCCCCTAGGTCTTAGCATTTAAATTAATTATATATAATGACTTCAATTGTTAAATAAAACACACAGATGATTCTCAATACCTATGTAATTTCAACCTAAAAGCAAAAAGAAAAAAAATCAAAAGCAAGAGAAGAAGAAACCAAGCAAATCTTGCACAGATTATCCCCATCATAAACAAGCAAGCCATAAGCAATCTAAGGGAGGGGTGAGGCTCGGGCCACTGAGGGGCTGCCTGCTGTAGCGTTCACCTGGGGCAAGACCAAAACATAAAAATAAAATTTATCAGACATCTTAGAAGTTGGAGTCAGGAAAATTAGCCAGAGAGAACCAAAAAGAAAGACAAAAAGATACACCGCAAGAGGAGGGAGATAAGGGGGCGCCTGGGTGGCTCAGTCGTTAAGTGTCTGCCTTCAGCTCAGGTCATGATCCCAGGGTCCTGGGATCGAGTCCCGCATCGGGCTCCCTGCTCCGCGGGAAGCCTGCTTCTCCCTCTCCCACTCCCCCACTTGTGTTCCCTCTCTCGCTGTGTCTCTCTCTGTCAAATAAATAAATAAAATCTTTAAAAAAAAAAGGGGGGGGTGGGAGAAAAGTGTTCTACGGAAGTCCAGCCCAAGAAGTCCAACATCCAAAGAAGACAAGTTCTTGTAAGAGAATAGACAAAGTGGAGAAGATGAAATTATAAATAATCGGGACAATACGGGTAATACACTTCAGATTGAAAATTCTCAGCCTGGTGAATGAAAAAAGACTCATGAAAATGAAATTTCAAAAGCTAATCTTAAGAGAAAATGAACGACTCCTGTACAAAGAACCAGCCAGCAGAATAACTGGAAGATGGAAGATAGAACGATGCCTTTAAAATCCTAAATGAAAATTATCTTCAGCCTAGCACTCTACCCAGTCAAATGATCAATCAAGGAAAATGAAGGAAATTATATTTTTAGATAGGTTCTCAAAACATACTTCCCTTGAGCCCTTTTTAAGGAAGCTTGTGAAGGATATATTCTAACAAAATAATAGCTGATATATGTATAAAGCACTTGCTGCACCAGGTGTTATTGGAAGTGCTTTACATATATTAATTAGTTTACTCCTCACCATATTCCATATTCCCAAAAGGAAACTAGGCACAGAGAAGTTAGGTGATTTGCTCAAAATCTCACAGCTAGTCAGTAGTGGAGAAAGAAGGGATTGACCTGAGAGAGAGAAGGCAAGGGACCCAGAAAAAAGGGATTCAACCAAGACAATGGCACAGAAAAACTCAGGATCGTGCGAAGGGTAGCCCCCTGATGAACTGGCATTGAGCACAGTTGGTCCAATGTGGAGCTGAAGGGTGGGGTGGAGGACTCTGGCAGGAAGTCTGCAAGGGGGAGGAATGAGTTGATAAATTATCTGATATTTTGACTATTTAGAAAATGAAACTAATCAGTGTGTGACAGATCTGGTGGGATATATTCACGCTACTTCTCTCTATAGCTAAGACAGAGCGATGAGAACACTGATTGGATTTTATTTAAAAAAAGTTTTGATATAAAATAAAATGGAAAGAAGGGATAAAGTGCGAGGAGAGGCAGAGGGGTGAGACACAGTGTAAGAAATCTAAATTCTTATTAGCCAAACAGGGAGATGAGAGAAAATGTCTAAAATCAATAAATCAAGAAATGGTATAAGCGTATTCTTCAGTTAAACAGCCACAAATATTGGAATGAATGGTTAAAACATTTTTGCCTCTGGGAAATGGGACACAAGGTGAGAAGGAGTGGAAAATTTTAGTACTACCCAATTTTCTAAATTCATCTTTCAAAATATGAATTAGTAATCAAATATCATTATTACATTTCAATTATATACAAAGAAAGAGATGACAAAGAAGAAGTATGGAAAAAGATGTTGACCTAAATATATGGGGTCTGACCTGGAACAGAATTCAGATATATTAATGATTTTTTGCAAACATGGCATAATATGGACTATGGAATATTAAATATAAGACATTTAAGAAGTTTAAAACATATATAATCATTTAAAACCTCTTATTCCATATAAATATATCATGCAAATCCATATACTTACAGCCTATGGCTTTTTTGATGCTTCTTGTGTTTAAAATTAGAGGTGAATTTATCATTTGGATATTATAAGAGTCCTGTTAGGTCTAAGTTTTTTCCCTTAAAACCTTTTCAAATTTTGCTAAATTTTCTTCAATTAAAATACACTGATTTCTAATCAGAAAAAAGTGTAAGGGAGACTTTTTTTTTTTTAAGAACTTTGGCAATCTACTTGGGTTTTTTTTAATGTTTTATTTATTTATTCATGAAAGTCAGAGAGAGAGAGAAGGAGGGGCAGAGGGAGATGCAGGCTCCCCTCCTAGCAGGGAGCCCGATGTGGGACTCGATCCCAGGACCCTGGGATTATGACCTGAGCAGAAGGCAACGCTTAACCATCTTAGCCACCCAGGCGCCCTCTACTTGGGTTTTAGAACCAGATTCAGCTATTACTTTGATAAAACCAAAAATTTAATTAGAAAAGAAAGAACTTAAGAAGGAAAATTAATTTAAAAAGAAGGTTGGAAAGGCAAAATGTCCCTGTATCATAAATTTGATTTTTCTAAGTGACCCAAAAACCTAACACAGCACATTCCACAAGAATTTATTTCACATGTTTTGTTGTAATGGGACTCTCATCAAATGTTACTCCAAATGAATGTCCACAGGCTGAGGATTGGAAATCCTTTGCCACCTAGAAACTCTTGATGTGATGGTAATGCTAGAACATAAAATGGAGAGGCGCTCTGGGCTGTCTCTTACCCAACATTCATTCAAAGAAGGAAGGGAAGGAAGACAGTGAAGTGATAGCAAAGTCCTTTCTCTGAAACGGTTCCCCATGCCCAGACGATGAATCTAAGGAAAACAACCCAGAGGGCCCATAAATGCATGGGTCTCCGTTTCTAGGCTGCAGGCATGGCCATTACACAGAGGACTGTGCAGAGTTTCATGTCAGGAAGTGGCTTGATGGAACCCTCTCCCTCACTGGTAATTTACTTAAATGCCAAAAACCTTAACTCAGCCTGTCAACAGCTCCATGTAACATTTAACACGCATGACCTCACTTGACTCCCTGACTCTCTTTAAGTACTTTAAAAACACATTATCATCTCATCTCAATTTGCGGCAGGGTCTTAAAGAAATGCCATTTCTCGAAATGAAATGTTACATGAATCACAGCTGCAAAGTGCTATGACAAAGCCCGCCTGACTGCCTAACACCCCACACAAAGCACACTCCAGGCGAGAAATCTTCTGCTCTCAAAACAAAGAAGTCCGGGCACCCAGGAAGGGCCTCGAGGGGGTACACAAGTTCCTGTTCAAAAGCAGAATGCAGATTTCTGGGTCATCTTGGCGTGTTCCCCAAATTGCCACATAACCACTTGGTCCAAGTTTGGGGAAAACTTTTAGAATGCCCTGGAATCCAAGGTGCCTTCCAAGGCCATGAGACTGCCCAGATAGAGGTGTATGGCTTAAATGTCCCTAGAAAATCTGGTCCAATACTCTAGAGCACTGACCCTGGAGTACCTCGGGATAAAGGTCTAAAAAATGGCTGAACTGGGCCTGAAGCAGATTCTCTAGCACTTTCAGGTGAGTTATCCCCAGATGTCTTCAATGATAACCTGCAGGGTCCCCAGACGAGCTGAGGAACCCCCAAAGGTCCTGGAAAAGCCAGAATGTTTTACAGCATAAGGTATAATAACAGATTCCAGAATAACCTCATGCTTCCTAGAGGCCATACCTAGCCCCTGAATTTGTCTTCCTCAGCCACCACATTCTGACAAGCACTGAGCAGAACCTTTCCCCGAGTCCTGCCTGTGTCCTGGATGAAACCCCAATATCTGCCCAATGGCTTTACTCTGTCTCCATCCCGTGGCCCATCATACCCGCCCCCCGCCGGGGGGTGCCCAAGGCTTCAGCCTGATGACCCAACTCTCCATTAACCAGCCTCCACCTCCACCACTGAGATTGCTTTCCAAGCTCCAGTTTGCCCAACCACATAGCAGCTTCCAACTAGCCTCCCCGGATTAGGCAGTGCTCACCTATCCACTCTGTCCCAGGCTCCATGCAGGAGGACTGTGAATGGTGTCACATGTCTTTGATTGCCTAACTCAAATGCAATCCCTTTCAGGCACCCACTCTCCTGACCTGGCGGGAGGTCCAAATCGGTCCCTTTTCTAATTGCGCTTCCCTTCCCTCCAGTCATCAGGGGCATACAGAATCCAGACGTGGAATCTCTTGGTATCTGGTTTCCTGCCTGCCCTTGCTGCTTGCAGAGAGCAAGTGGTCTGCCATTTGGCCACCCTCATTGTTCAGCTGGGAACAGGTTTCCAGAGCAGGCGTGTGAAACTCTCTGTGGGTTCCCAGGCTAAGCCTGCTCCAGAACACTCCTGGTAGCCCCAGGTCCTGTACCTGGGAGCCAGGCTCAGGGCTCTTCAGGACTTGCCACTCATGCCTGAGCTCTGTCCTCTCCAGGTCCTGAAACTCCAACCCCACCCTGGGGCCAGCCTGCTTTCTGGACCCTGGAAATATAAAGCCTTTCTTTGCTTGTTTGTCTCTAATAAAGGGGCTTAATTGCCAGCGAGAAGGTATTTGTTTATCCCAGGGGGCAGATCCCAGACCCTAGAAGTTGTTTATATTTAAGAAAGGAAGGAAAGAGACAGTAAGATCAGTTTAGATGCACTGGAAGAGAGATTTTTAGATACCACTTTTATAAAATGGGATTCTTTTGTAATGCATGTGTTTATTCATCAAATATTTATAGAGCCTGCTATGGGCACATTAAAATGCTAGACAATGGGAGATGCAGAACTTACCCTCAAGATAGGTGTCTGAAAGCATCTGGAGAACAACCATCAGAGACCACTCCCATCCTCCATGAAGAAAGGCTGTTTATTATCACTTAAAGCCACTTATTATTACTCGTCTGTAGGCACATAGCATAAATTTCCGTATCTTAAATTACCTGTTAGTTACTTTACTTTTTACAGTGTATTGTTGACTAGATTTCCTTTGGATAGAGCCCACACAAAACCAACAATCACATGAGTTTCATGGACTTGCAGCTATGAAATGTAAAACTTCACTCGCATCACTTGATCCCTCTTACAGAATTACAGGTGGCAAGCCTGCAAGTCCTCTAATTACATTTTACAAAGAAAGAGAGCAAAGCTCAGAGCAGTTAGTTAATTTCCAAGGAGGGTACTAGTCCACAGGGAAAGGACCAGGTATCTAACGACTGACCCATCTACATACATAAGCAACTTCCCACCCGCAATTCACAAAATTATGTTTTGTTACTGGAAGCCAAAGAAAGCCAGAAGCATTGAGCTGCCAGGGGAGTGAGGTTGAAAGGTCAGAAGTGTTGTCATCAGAGAGAGCTATTGTGAAGCTAATAAAGCTCAAGCCTCAGGGCCCTCGACTTGCCCAAGCTCCTTTGGAGGCTTATGATATAAAAAAAAAAAGGTAATCCTTCATGTGCATTCCAATCAGGAGACTATAATTTCTCACTTGTTTTATTTTATTTTTCTTTAAAGATTTTATTTGTTTATTTGTCACAGAGAGAGAAAGAGCACGCACACACAAGCAGGGGGAGCGGCAGGCAGAGGGAGAAGCAGGCTCCCCACTGAACAAGGAGCCGGATGCAGGACTTGATCCCAAGACCCAGGGATCATGACCTGAGCCAAAGGCAGACACATAACTGACTGAGTCACCCAGGCTCCCTCTCACTTGTGTTAAAATTGTCATTTGTTGGGTTCTGTTTTCTTGCTTTAAATATTTGTTTGCAAATAAAATTTTGTTAAAGTTTTAAAAATTATTTTCTTTAAATAGTCCCCAAAACAATGTAAGTTCCCTCTGGGGTTTGGTCCCATGGTTCTGTTTGTTCAGCAAGGGGAGGTGGTTACAGGGCACTGAGGCACAACGAAGGGGATCATCTGCCCCTGTGGACATCATTCCTCACCTCACTCACCCAACAGGGAAACTGATAGGTAAATAGCACTTAAAGTTAAAAAAAAAATAAAAGCCACTTATTGACTTCCTACATGTCAAAGAATAGAACAAAGACTACCAGTGCTAGGAAGAAACTGCCACACAAGGCAATGCCCACTAGTGAGTAAATTAAGTGAGGAACTCACAGAAGGGGAAAAGTCGGGGATTTTTAAGTGTCATAAAAGAGGATTCCTGATGGTTATGCTAACTAAGGATTGAGAACTCTTTGGAGAACTGCTTTAGTCCATAGGTCTGTACGCTGGTTGGTTAAAACAGCCTCATTGTTTATTCCTCAGGAAAGTCTTCAGTTAGGTCTAGGAAGAGTCTGGTGTCCCTCGGGCCACTGAAGGCTCATGGTCATTTATCAGCTTCCAATGTAAGAACAAGCTATAATAACACATGGCATTCGGTTTTGGTATCTCCTGGGCAAGCGCTGCTGGAAGTAGAAAATTTTCTTTTAACATGTAATAAACCAGGAACAATAAGTACTCAGCTTAGGGCTAATCCACATGACAACCATGAATGATACATATTATTAAATGATTAAATAAACTGAAAGTGTTTCCAGCAGGATCTGCATGTAGCAAGTACTACCTTGTTATTTGCTATTATTATAACTCTATACATTTTATAGCTGGACAAACTGGGATCCAAAGAGGTCAAGTAACTTTCTCAGGTCACCCAACTGGTAGTGATAGAGCTGGATGCCCAGCCCAGGGCTCTCTGACTTCAGAAGTGGTATTCTTTCTTTAGCTGAACCTGCTCCTTCGCACAGAAATCCTGACACACAGAAGTCCCTGGATAAATGTCCAGTTTCCTGCATTCCTATGAAAACTATTCTAGAAAAAGAACTCTGAGCATACACTTATTCACCACCACAGAGGGCTCAGGATACAATTTTGGTCTATGAAAATTAGGAAAAGGAAACCTCACTAAAATGGAGTCGAGAGGTTTCAGCAAGGGGAGTTCTCACACCCTACCATTCAGAGTCAACTGCAGACAATGGGAAGAGACAGACTTGACCTTGCAGGAGGATAGTACTCTACTATTCAAGCCAGAGGAAGGGTCACTTTTCTTATCCCCCTGGGCAACAGCTCCACCAATGAGAAGTCACCATACTTCAAACGTCTAGGTTACTCCAATTAACTTGTAGTTTATAACAGCCTTCCCAACTTATGTCTTTTCTCCTTAAAAAAGCATACTTCTCCTCTGATCCCCGGACTTGCCTGTGGCTTTGCCACAGTTTGTCTCAGATTGCAATTCTCTTTTATTCTCCATTAAACCCAACTTTTGTTGGTAAAATAACTGGCAGTTTTTATTTTTATGGTTAACATTACTTGGTGGCAAGGGTGGGATCCAGAGGACCCCTGATGGCTCCAGGGCTGGGAAGCAAACAGGTACAGTACCCATAGCGCTGTATAGCCTCTCTGCTTTCTCGCCAACCCTGCGGATTGAGGGTAAGTCTTCTCCTGGATTTTGCCCTCTACACTTTGTTTCTGAGCTCCCTAGGCTTTATTGGGGATCTATTTTAAGGCTTGGTTTTTCTTATCTTTGAGAATACTCATTTGGCCTTCAGTCCAATTCCTTTTCAGAATCAGCCTGCTCCTGGGGTGCCTGCTGGGCAGCTCAGTCGGTTAAGCATCTGCCTTTGGCTCAGGTCATGTTCCCGGGGTCCTGGGATCGAGCCCTGTGTCAGGCTCCCTGCTCAGTGTGGAGTTTCCTTCTCCCTCTCCCTCTGCCCTTCCCCACCACCTCGTGCTTGCTCTTTGTCTCTTGAATTCTCTCTCAAATAAATAAATAAAATATTTTTAAAAAGAAAAAAAAGAATCAGACCATTCCTGTTGGAACTGTGCTAGCCTTCAGTCCAAGTTCTGTTTGGGACTGGACTGTTCCTCCTAGAACTATACTGGCCTTTGATCTGATTCCTTCTGGAACCAGGTTGTTCCTGAAAAACCTCTAAGAAATGGGATCCCAGTCATCAGAATGCTATGGAGGTGCCTTCCCTACTGGAACTCCGGCTACTTTTATGTTTAAAAACTATGGTCCCTCCACATGTGCATTTATAAATAAATGTACTGACCTAACCAGAAGTAATTTAAAATTCCAATGGCCGTTATGGAGAACTTTCAATCTCCCCAAATTTAATTTTCTCAAAGCTGAATCGGACAACCATGATCCTAAAATTGACAAAACTGAATGGGAGTCCTATTTTAACTGGTATTTTGAAGCTTCCAAATGCTATCTGGAATCTATAACTGGCTCTCTCCGTTACAGTTTACAAACTAAATGAGGTGAACAAACAATTAAAAAAAGGGGGAGTAGCTGCTGAGGCCTCTTCTGCCCCTCCCCCACCTTCTCTGTCTGCTGACACTCGGCAGCCATCTTCTGCTCTGGCTTCGCCTTGGTTGCCATCTTCCTCTGTTCTCTCTGCACTTCCTCATCTCTGCTCCCTCATTCCAGCCCTTTTGCAGAACCTTTCTTTCCCTCTGAAGCTTCCTCCACCCCCTCCTCTCCTGAACCTATTAAAACCTGCCCCTTTAAAGTTAAATCTTCTGAGGATTGAAATAGAACCCAAGTTTCTTATGTTCCCTGGACTATGGCTGAATTGGGAGCCATAGTTAAAGAGTTTCCTGAAGTGACGGAGGGACCCCCATTATTTTGCTGAAGAATTTAACATAGTTATTCTGATAAGGAAAATCTGCATCCTAAAATGGCCAACGGAGCCAGCGAGAAAGTTCCAGTCTTTGCCCCAGGGCTCTTCCGGGTTCTTCTCCCTGCTCTGCTTCCCGCAGGTACCAATCCAGGTCCTTCTCCCTGCCCCGCTTCGTGCATGCGCCAAAAGTGCCAAGTATGCAGAAGTACAAGTGTATAAATTGCCCCCTTTGTTTCTGCTCGGGGCTCAGACCTTTGAAGACCACTGTCTTCTGAGCCGGCCGACGTTAAATAAACCTCCTATCCTCCAAGATCTCCGGGTGTGGCTTGGTTCTTCTGTCAGGCGATCCAGTCCAGGTTCCGTAACATTTGGTTGCCTGACCAGAAAACCCAACCGCGCTGGCCCATTGTTGCCACAGGTTTGGGGGCAACGTCAGGGTGGTGATGGAACGAGGGATCCTAACAGAGAAGGCACGCCCCGCCTAATTTTCGGCAGTCTCCCGCCCCAGTAGCCTCGGGCTGGTCCTGCTCCGCTGTTCCCGCTAGACTCGAGGAGACTTGGCAGGTGAGGACCTGGTCCCAAAGTCAGATTCTGGTAAGGTCTGGGGCCCCAGGACCCAGACAGGCCCACCCCCATTGGGGTGGAAGGGGAGCCCGATCACCTCCCAGAGACCTTTTAGAGGTCTCACAGGTAGGGATTCCCAGGGAGGGAATGTAATAATTTTTGGAGTGTGAATGTGTGAGTGAATGTGCAGTCCGACCTGGCTTGCTCAAGCAGACTGATTCTGTGACTCCACGGGCAGGCACCATTAAGGTCCCCAGAAGCCTACAGAGTCTAAGTGGGCCCATCTGCAATTCCGTGGTGAACAGCATACAGTCTATGGTGGCATCGGAATAGATTCCGATCGTAAGTCACAACGCTGAAACCACTACAGCTAAGCCTCACCTAAGCGTCTTCAGGACACAGCCAGACGAGCATCTGATTGGTCTCCTCATCTCAGGAGGCACCCCCCCTTTGTCCGTCTCTGTGCCACCGCACATGGGGACATCATCATGGGGTCAGGGCAGAGTAAACCTATGGTTCTAGAGACCATGATCAAAAATTTCAAGAAGGGGTTTTTGGGAGACTATGGAGTCAGGATGAACCCTGGCAAGTTGAGAACCCTGTGTGAGTTGGAATGGCCCACCTTTGATGTCAGGTGACCTTCAGAAGGGACATTGGATGTCCCAGTGATTCATCAAGTATGGCAAGTCGTAACAGGAGAACAGGACACCATGACCAGTTTGACTTCTGGCTAGGAATTGCTGACCTTTCCCACCTGGGTGCGATTCGCTTGCAGTAGGCAGGGACAGGCCAGGGTCTTAATCGCTTCATCCAAGTGACCTAAAGAAAATCAGCAAAAGCCCCAGTCTCCACAAATCCAAGCCAGAGATCCCGAGGACCATCTACACCTGGCCCTTCAGCTCCAGATACTCCACCATCAGTTTCACCAGCACCCCCAGGCCCAAATGATCCACTTTCTCCAGGACCAGCAGCCAGACTGTGCCCCAGGCCAGGCACAAGCACCCTCCAAATGCCAGTACAAGAGATGTGGGAACCCGAGAGGCACGGTGAAGATGGGACGGTCCAACCCAGCCATTCCATGATGTGTTATCAGCCCTTCTCCACCACCAACCTCCTCAACTGGAAATATAACACCCCATCCTACTCTGAGAAACCACAGGCCATGGCAGAAGGTATCCTTGGTCACTCAACAACCAGGGGAGTCCCCCAGGGACTACTACTACTATGTGAAGCTTACAGGATATACACTCCATTTGACCCTGAGGCCCAGGAAAGCCAACAGATGGTAAACGCCTCCTTCATGGCTCCGGCAGCCCCAGACATCAGAAAAAAACTTCAGAAACTAGAGAGTTTCCCTGGGATGAACATCACCCAGCTAACAGAGATTGCCAATAAGGTCTACATGACCAGGGAGGTCAGGGCTGAAAGGGAAGCTGACAAAAAGATGAAAAAGAAGGTCAGCCTCCTCGCCGCCACCCTGAAAGAAAAGGACAACACAAAGATGGGAAGACCCCAACCACCGAAATGGGGGAAGCCCAGAACCCCCTTGGCAAGGGATCAGTGTGCCTACTGTAAAGAGAAAGGGCATTGGAAAAATGAATGTCCCAACCAGGGAAAGGCTCAAAAGCCCAGCTGCTACGAGGAAGAACCCCAAGAGGAGGACCTCATAGGCCTTGTGGGAATGGACTCAGACTGAGGAGGACCGGGCTCTTTCCTCCTTGGCCCCCATGAACCCGGGGTCAGAATGAAGGTGGGGGGCCAACCAGTGACTTTTATGGTTGATACTGGGGCTGAGCACTCTGTTGTCACATCCCCAGTGGCCCCTTTCAGCAAAAGGACTGCGACCATCCTTGGGGCCACCAAAAGGGCCACATCCCTTTTCCCAGGCTCGCCAGTATGAACTTGGGGGCCACAACGTCCGACATGAATTCCTTTATCTGCCTGATTGCCCCATCCCTCTCCTGAGCCAAGACATACTCTCCAAGCTTAGGGTTCAGATAACCTTTGAGCCCACTGAACACACTAGCCTCCGACTGAACCCAAGGCAAGAGGACACGGGGTCTCTGAATAGGTCTGGCCAAATTGCCTAAGCCCAGTCGTGTGTGAAATGCTTCAGAACAGAACACTTTATGGAGACAAAGCGGAGCAACCAAAATTGAGATCGTGAGACAGGCCTGGGGGTCTGGAATTTGCGGGGGTCAGAGGACCTGGGGGTCAAGTTGGCCTTCTCTAACAAGGCAAGATCTCCAGCTGTTAAGGTTCTTTAGCTTCACAGAGCACCTTTGCCTGTTGTCTCTGGGTGGTGGGAGGTTGGGATGAGCATCCCCCAGGGTTGGGACAGGTCTCAAGAAGGGAGAGGCAGGGGACACTGGAGAGGACTGGGGCAAGGAAGTTGGGGAGGAACCCTACTCAAATGAAAACAGAGAAGAGGTCAGATCAAAAGCCAAGCTACTACACTGTTCAAAGGCAGATTCTGGTTGTCTGTCTGGGGTAGGGCTGACATTGGTGATTTAAACAAGATACCCCAGGTGATGCAGATCCTGCTGGTCCACCTGCCGCACTCTGAACAGCAAGGCTTAGACATTTTTTCCAAAACTTCTTTATAAGAGTCACCTGGGAAGACCTTGTTAAAAAGGCAACTAGGATGTGGCGGAGCAAGATGGCGGATGAGTAGGAGACCGGGATTTCCTCTGGTCTCAGGAATTCAGCTGAATAGGGATCAAACCATTCTGAACACCTACGAACTCAACAGGAGATCAAAGAAAAGAATAGCAACAACTCTCTGAACAGAGAAGCGACCACTTTCTGGAAGGTAGGACGTGCGGAGAAGTGAATCCAAGGCGATAGTCGGGAGGATAGACGGCGGGGGAGGGGGCCTCCGTCGGCCGCTTCTGGCAAGTACTAGAGCCGCGGAGCACAAAATCGGACCTTTTAGAAGTTGGTTCCGCTGAGGGATGTCGCTCCAGTGGCTAAGCGGGGGGTGGAACCCTCGCGGGACAGTGTGGACTCAGGACCCTCGGGGTCACAGAAAGACCGGGGGTGCCTGAGTGCGGCAGAGCTCCCAGGTATCGGAGCGGGGAAGCCGGCTGCAGAGACGGAGCCGAGGCGTGGTCTCTCAGCTCGGGGTGGCCATAAACTGTGATCCGCAGCCCAGTCGGGCCTCTGCCCCTCCAGCAGGGACCCAACAAGCGGCAGACCAGGGGAGACTCCCCTTCCTCCCCCGGGAGGAGCGGCGCGGGAGTGCACCGCAGGGATCTGCTGGGTTTGGAGACTCCACACGGGGTCGGGTGTCAGAGATAGAAACGCTCGGTCACAGGCTGGGTGAGCACGGAGTGCGGCCGGAGACTGGGGAGATGGGAGTGATTGACTGCTTTTCTCTGGGGGCGCACTGAGGAGCGGAGCCCCAAGTTCTCAGCTCCTCCAGGCGGAGATTGGGAGGCCACCATTTTCACCCTGGTCCTCCAAAGCTGTGCCGAGAGCTTGCAGGGAACAAAAGCTCCTGAGAGCAAACCCAAGCAGCTTGCTTAGCCCAGACTGACGAGGGCGGGGCAATTCTGCCTCCAGCAAAGACATTTGGGAACCACGGCAACAGGCCCCTCCCCCAGCATGAACAGCCAGCAGGCCAAGACCAAGTTTACCGATCAAGGAGAACGGGAGAACTCCAGCGCTAGGGGAATACTGCACATAGAATTCATGGCTTTTTTACCATGATTCATTAGTTCTTCAAAGTTAATTTTTTAACTGTTTTTTGGTGTGTTTTTTTTTTGAATTTTTCTTTTTCCCTTTTTCAACCAACATCTTATCAATTCCTTTTTTAAAAAAAATTTTTTATTTTTCATTTTTAGAGTCATATTTTATCCCTTCATAGTAGTTAACCTTATTTTTGGCATATATATATATAAGTTGTTCTCTCTTTAAAATTTTGATATACAGTTTCTTTTGTATATTTGATCTAACAGATCAAAATATACCCTAAATCACTAGTGTATGGCTTTGTTCTAGTCTCCTGCCTGATCAGAGTCTCTCCCATTTATTTTTCTTTTCTTTTTTCTTTTTCTTAAATCTTCTTCTTTCTTCTTTCAAACAACTTCTTATCAATTCCGTTTATAAAACCTTTTATACTTTTCATCTTTACAGTCATCTTCCATCCCTTCATTGTATCAACCCTTATTTTGTACATATATAAGTCTTTCTTCCTTTAAAATTTTAGGACGCGCTTTCTTCTAACAGACCAAAATACACCCAAAATCTAATGTGTGGCACTGATCTATGCACTATCTTGATCATATTTGATCATATTCTGTTTTTTTTTGTTTTGTTCTGTTTTTGTTTGTTTTTATCTTTTTCTTTTTCTTTTTTTTTCTCTTTCTTTTTTCTTTCTTTCCCTTTCTTTTCCCCTGGTTTCAGGTCTTTTCTGATTTGTATAGAGTATATTTGCTGGGGACGTTGTTAACCTGTTAGCATTTTGTTCTCACATTTATCTGTTCTCCTCTGGACAAAATGACAAGACGAAAAAAATCACCTCAGCAAAAAGAACAAGAGGTAGTACCATCTGCCAGGGACCTACTCAATACTGACATTAGTACGATGTCGGACCTAGAGTTCAGAATCATGACTTTAAAGATACTAGCTGGGCTTGAGAAAAGCATGGAAGTTATTAGAGAAACCCTTTCTGGAGAAATAAAAGAACTAAAATCTAACCAAGCTGAAATCAAAAAGGCTATTAATGAGGTGCAATCAAAAACGGGGGCACTAACTGCTAGGATAAATGAGGCAGAAGAGAGAATCAGCGATATAGAAGACCAAATGATGGAAAATAAAGAGGCTGAGAAAAAGAGAGAAACAACTACAGGATCACAAGGGCAGAATTCGAGAGATAAGCGATACGATAAGATGAAACAACATTAGAATAATTGGGATCCCAGAAGAAGAAGAAAGAGAGAGGGGGGCAGAAGGTATATTGGAGCAAATTATAGTAGAGAACTTCCCTAATGTGGGGAAGGAAACAGGCATCAAAATCCAGGAGGCACAGAGAACCCCTCTCAAAATCAATAAAAATAGGTCAACACCCCGACATCTAATAGTAAAACTTACGAGTCTCAGAGACAAAGAGAAAATCCTGAAAGCAGCTCGGGAGAAGAGATATGTAACCTACAATGTAGAAACATTAGTTTGGCAACAGACATATCCACAGAGACCTGGCAGGCCAGAAAGGACTGGCATGATATCTTTAGAGCACTAAACGAGAAAAATATGCAGCCAAGAATACTATATCCAGCTAGGCTGTCATTGAAAATAGAAGGAGAGATAAAAAGCTTCCAGGATAAATAAAACCTAAAGGAATTTGCAAACACAAAACCAGCCCTCCAAGAAATATTGAAAGGGGTCCCCTAAGCAAAGAGAGAGCCTAAAAGCAGCATAGATCAGAAAGGAACACAGACAATATACAGTCACAGTCACCTTACAGGCAATAAAATGGCACTAAATTCCTATCATTCAATAGTTACCCTGAATGTAAATGGGCTCAATACCCCAATCAAAAGACACAGGCTATCAGATTGGATTAAAAAACAAGACCCATCCATATGCTGTCTGCAAGAGACTCATTTTAGACTCAAAGACACCCCCAGATTGAAAGTGAGGGGGTGGAAAACCATTTACCATGCTAATGGACACCAAAAGAAAGCTGGGGTGGCAATTCTTATATCAGACAAATTAGACTTTAAAACAAAGACTGTAATAAGAGATGAAGAAGGACACTATATCTTATTTAAAGGGTCTATCCAAAAAGAAGATCTAACAATTGTAAATATCTATGCCCCTAACGTGGGAGCAGCCACTTTTATAAGGCAATTAATAACAAAAGCAAAGAAACACATTGACAACAATACAATAATAGTGGGGGACTTTAACACCCCCCTGACTGAAATGCACAGATCATCTAAGCAAAAGATCAACAAGGAAATAAAGACTTTAAATGAAACACTGGACCAAATGGACTTCACAGACATATTCAGAACATTCCATCCCAAAGCAACGGAATACACATTCGTCTCTAGTGCCCATGGAACATTCTCCAGAATTGATCACATCCTAGGTCACAAATCAGGTCTCAACTGGTACCAAAAGATTGGGATCATTCCCTGCATATTTTCAGACCACAGTGCTTTGAAACTAGAACTCAATCACAAGAGAAAAGTCGGAAAGAACTCAAATACATGGAGGCTAAAGAGCATCCTACTAAAGAATGAATGGGTCAACCAGGAAATTAAAGAAGAATTAAAAAAATTCATGGAAACCAATGAAAATGAAAACACAACTGTTCAAAATCTTTGGGATACAGCAAAGGCAGTCCTGAGAGGAAAGTATATAGCAATACAAGCCTTTCTCAAGAAACAAGAAAGGTCTCAAATACACAACCTAACCCTACACCTAACGGAGCTGGAGAAAGAACAGCAAATAAAGCCTAAACCCAGCAGGAGAAGAGAAATCCTAAAGATCAGAGCAGAAATCAATGAAATAGAAACCAAAAGAACAATAGAACAGATCAACGAAACTAGGAGCTGGTTCTTTGAAAGAATTCACAAGATTGATAAACCGCTGGCCAGACTTATCAAAAAGAAAAGAGAAATGACCCAAATCAACAAAATCATGAATGAAAGAGGAGAGATCACAACCAACACCAAAGAAATACAAACAATTACAAGAACATATTATGAGCAACTCTATGCCAGCAAATTGGATAACCTGGAAGAAATGGATGCATTCCTAGAGATGTATCCACTACCAAAACTGAACCAGGAAGAAATAGAAAACCTGAGCAGACCTATAACTACTAAGGAAATTGAAGCAGTCATCAAAAATCTCCCAACAAACAAAAGCCCAGGGCCAGATGGCTTCCCAGGGGAATTCTATCAGACATTTAGAGAAGAATTAATACCTATTCTCCTGAACCTGTTCCAAAAAATAGAAATGGAAGGAAAACTTCCAAACTCATTTTATGAGGCCAGCATTACCTTGATCCCAAAACCAGACAAAGACCCCATCAAAAAGGAGAATTACAGACCAATATCCCTGATGAACATGGATGCAAAAATTCTCACCAAAATACTAGCCAATAGGATCCAACAGTACATTAAAAGGATTATTCACCATGACCAAGTGGGATTTATCCCTGGGCTGCAAGGTTGGTTCAACATCCGCAAATCAATCAACGTGATACAATACATTAACAAAAGCAAGAACAAGAGTCATATGATCCTCTCAATAGATGCAGAAAAAGCATTTGACAAAGTACACCATCCTTTCTTGATCATAACTCTTCAGAGTATAGGGATAGAGGGTACATACCTCAATATCATAAAAGCCATCTATGAAAAACCTACAGCGAATATCATTCTCAATGGGGAAAAGCTGAGAGCTTTTCCCCTAAGGTCAGGAATGCGGCAGGGATGTCCACTATCACTACTGCTATTCAACATAGTATTAGAAGTCCTAGCCACAGCAATCAGACAACAAAAAGAAATCAAAGGCATCCAAATCGGCAAAGAAGAAGTCAAACTCTCACTCTTTGCAGATGATATGATACTGTATGTGGAAAACCCAAAAGACTCCACCCCAAAACTGCTAGAACTCATACAGGAATTCAGTAAAGTAGCAGGATATAAACTCAATGCACAGAAATCAGTGGCATTCCTATACACCAACAACAAGACAGAAGAGAGACAAATCAAGGAGTCGATCCCATTCACAATTGCACCCAAAACCATAAGATACCTAGGAATAAATTTAACCAAAGAGGCAAAGGATCTGTACTCAGGAAACTATAAAATACTCAGGAAAGAAATTGAGGAAGACACAAAGAAATGGAAAAACGTTCCATGCTCATGGATTGGAAGAACAAACATTGTGAAGATGTCAATGCTACCTAGAGCAATCTACACATTCAATGCAATCACCATGAAAATACCATCCACTTTTTTCAAAGAAATGGAACAAATAATCCTAAAATTTGTATGGAACCAGAAGAGACCCTGAATAACCAGAGGAATATTGAAAAAGAAAAGCAAAGCTGGCGGCATCACAATTCCGGACTTCCATCTCTATTACAAAGCTGTCATCATCAAGACAGTATGGTACTGGCACAAAAACAGACACATAGATCAATGGAACAGAATAGAGAGCCTAGAAATGGACCCTCAACTCTATGGTCAACTAATCTTTGACAAAGCAGGAAAGAATGTCCAGTGGAAAGAAGACAGTCTCGTCAACAAATGGTGTTGGGAAAATTGGACAGCCACATGCAGAAGAATGAAACTGGACCATTTCCTTACACCACACACAAAAAGAGACTCCAAATGGTTGAAAGACCTAAACGTGAGACAGGAGTCCATCAGAATCCTAAAGGAGAACACAGGTAGCAAACTCTTCGACCTCAGCTGCAGCACCTTCTTCCTAGAAACATCGCCAAAGGCAAGGGAAGCAAGGGCAAAAATGAACTATTGGGATTTCATCAAGATAAAAAGCTTTTGCACAGCAAAAGACACAGTCCACAAAACCAAAAGACAACCGACAGAATGGGAGAAAACATTTGCAAATGACATCAGATAAAGGGCTAGTATCCAAAATCTATAAAGAACTTATCAAAGTCAACACCCAAAGAACAAAGAATCCAATCAAGAAATGGGCAGAAGACATGAACAGACATTTCTCCAAAGAAGACATCCAAATGGCCAACAGACACATGAGAAAGTCCTCAACATCCCTCGGCATCAGGGAAATCCAAATCAAAACCTCAATGAGATACCACCTCACACCAGTCAGAATGGCTAGAATTAACAAGTCAGGAAACGACAGATGTTGGCGGGGATGTGGAGAAAGGGGAACCCTCCTACACTGTTGGTGGGAATGCAAGCTGGTGCAAATACTCTGGAAAACAGTATGGAGGTTCCTCAAATAGTTGAAAGTAGAGCTACCATATGATCCAGCAATTGCACTACTGGGTATTTACCCCAAAGATACAAATGTAGGGATCCGAAGGGGTACGTGTACCCCAATGTTTATAGCAGCAATGTCCACAATAGCCAAACTGTGGAAAGAGCCAAGATGTCCATCGACAGATGAATGGATAAAGAAGAAGTGGTATATATACACAATGGAATATTATGCAGCCATAAAAAGGAATGAGATCTTTCCATTTGCAATGACATGGATGGAACTGGAGGGTGTTATGCTGAGTGAAATAAGTCAATCAGAGAAAGACATGTATCATATGACCTCGCTGATATGAGGAATTTTTAACCTCAGGAAACAAACTGAGGGTTGCTGGAGTGGTGGGGAGTGGGAGGGATGGGGTGGCTGGGTGACAGACATTGGGGAGGGTATGTGCTATGGTGAGCGTTGTGAATTGTGCAAGACTGTTGAATCATAGATCAGTACTTCTGAAACAAATAATGCAATATTTGTTAAGAAAAAAAAAAGAAGAAGAAGATAGCAGGAGGGGAAGAATGAAGGGGAGTAAGTCGGAGGGGGAGAACAACCATGAGAGATGATGGACTCTGAAAAATAAACTGAGGTGTCTAGAGGGGAGGGGGTTGGGGGGATGGGTTAGCCTGGTGATGGGTATTAAAAAGGGCACATTCTGTGTGGAGCACTGGGTGTTATGCACAAACAATGAATCATGGAACACTACATCAAAAACTAATGATGTAATGTATGGTGATTAACATAACAATAAAAAATTTATAAAAAAGGCAACTATTTGGGGGATGGGGTAGCCAGGTGATGGATATTACGGAGGGAACGTGTTGTGATGAGCACTGGGTGTAATACTATCTGGCCTATGCAATCCCACTGAATCAAAATGGGTAGCATGGGGGGAACATCCCAGAAGCTGTGTGTTTAAAAATCAACCCCAGGGGACACCTAAGTGGCTCAGAAAAAAAAAAAATGTGGATGACCTCCTCCTCACCAGTGACACACAAGAAGACCGCACAAGAGGTACCAAGGCCCCCCTACAGCTCCTGTCAGACTCGGGATACCGAGCCTCATGGAAGAAGGCACAAATCTGCCAACAGGTCCGATACCTTGGTTTTCTCCTCATCCAGGGGAAGAGAGAACTAGGGCCGGAGAGGAAAAGGGTCATCATCTCCCTGCCACAGTCCCAGACAAAAAGGGGCCTACGAGAATTCCCAGGGGCTGCAGGATTCTGCCGCGTCTGGATCCCTGGATTCTCGGCAATAGCAAGACCCCTTTATGATCTCTTAGGGGGACCAGATCAACAACCCCCTGCCGGACTAAAAAGGAAAAAATAGCCCTCGGGTACTCACCCAGACTGTTGGACCCTGGCAATGACCAGTTGCTTACCTGTCAAAGAAGCTGGACCCCGTGGCAGCAGGATGATCTCCATGCTTCAGGGAGCTGGCAGCCACAGTCCTACTCATCAAGGAGGCGGACAAACTTACCCTGGGGCAAGAACTTAACATCAAGGTCCCACATGCTGTTGTGTCCCTCATGAACACACAGGGACAACCGCTTCCTTTCCAACTCGGCTAGCACAATACCAAGGTCTCCTCTGTGAAAACCTGGAGGTCACCCTTGAAACAGTAAGGACAATAAATCCAGCAACCTTTCTCCCCACGGAAGAGGGGGAACCACACCATGACTGCTCCCAGGTGACTGATGAAGTCTATGCAAGCCGTCCAGATCTGTGGGATCAAGCCATAAAGAATCCAGAGCTCACGCTGTTCAGTGATGGCAGCAGTTACCTACAAGAGGGTGCCCAGAAAGCAGCTTAGGGAGTAACCACAACCACTGAAGACCTAGAAGCTAAAGCATTACCATCTGGATGGTCAGCTCAATGGGCTGAATTATATGCCTTAGTCCGAGCCCTCACCCTTGGTGAAGGCAAGCGAGTGAACATTTATACTGACTCCCAGTACACCTTTGCTATTGTACATATACATAGAGCCATCTACAAGGAAAGGGGCCTCCTAACCACCGTAGGAAAAGCTATTGAAAACAAGGAGGAGATACTGAGACTCCTCGAAGCTGTCTGGCTTCCAAAGGAAGTAGCAATCCTGCACTGTAAAGGACACCAGAAAGGAGACGACTCCATGGCACAGGGAAATCGTCTGGCAGATGAGGCAGCCAAGACCGCAGCCAGTGAGGACATGGACAGAGCCCCTTCCCTCATCATGGCCCTAATGCCCCTGGAAGAAGTCCTTCCGACACTAAAAAGGAAAAGGAATAGGCCATGGCTGAGGGGGCCACCCTGACTGAAAAGGGATGATGGATGATGCCAGATGGGTGCATCTTTGTTCCACAGCAACTGGAGGGCATCTAGTCAAGGAACACCACCGACTCACTCATCTGGGAAAAACTGCCTTAGAGGCCCTTCTCAAGAAGCACTACTACATTACATCAGTCAGCTGCCAGTACTATGCCGACCAACAAGTGAACCACGCATAACATGTGCTAAAAATAATGCTCGGTCTGCACCATGGTCCCTGCCAGGTGTCCAGAGGATGGGAGCCACCCCATTCAAAGATCTAGAGGTAGACTTCACAGATGTGCAGCCAAGCAGGGGGTCCAAATATCTCCTAGTAATAGTATGCACATACCCTGGGTGGGTCGAAGCCTTCCCGACCGGGACGGAGCAAAGCCGGGAAGTAGCTAAAGTCCGCTTGCGGGAGATCGTGCCCCGGTTTGGCCTGCCATTAACAATCCATAGTGACAATGGACCTGCATTTGTGGCAGACATTGTACAGGTCTTGACCAAATCTCTCAACATCACCTGGAGACTCCACACCGCTTACTGGCTCCAAAGTTCAGGGAAAGTACAGCGAATGAATCACACCCTCAAGGGAACCTTAGCAAAGTTTTGTTAGGAGCTTAACTTCCATGGCCGGGTCTGCTACCCCTAGCTCTCTTGCGGGCTTGTGGCATACCCAGGATATCAGGTTTCTCCCCATTGGAATTAATATATGGACGGCCTTCCCCGTGCTTGGGAAGCCTTCCAGGAATCTGGCATCAGGTTGGAAATAAAGGGATAAAGGAGCAGCTTCAGGCCCTGGGGGCCACCCTAAATAAATTACAAAAGTACACCTTTGAGAGGGCCCCAATCTCCTTAGGGTCTCAGGTACACTCCTTCCAGACAGGGGACTCACTTGGAAGAAAGAAGAAAGCTCATCATTCGGACGAGGTGCCATGCCAGTGGAGAGTCCAGCCAGACTTCACGAACCAACTCCAGATTCACCTTCAATGAGACCACACCGACCGATGGACACCTACTCACCATGGTCCCTGGCTCTCATCGGCGTGATTTCCCTCATCTTGGGAGTCGGACTCTACACAGTTGCCCCTCCTGACTGGACTTTCCCCCAGAGGCTTCTACCTAAGGTCATAGATCCCACTTTTACTGGCACTCCGCTGTCTACTCCTGAGCGCATTTCACCATGGTTTTCCTGGCCCCTTTCAGTCCTGGTCTTCCGCTACCTGGTGCGCTTTTAAGTTTATGATTAAGTCCGTGTTCACCCTAAACCTTGCAGTCAACCCTCAGAGTCAAACAGAATGATGCCCTCTAAACTAGGTGTTTAAAGGGGCATCAAAGGGGGGAATGATAAGGAAAATCTGTGTCCTATGATGGCCGATGGAGCCAGCAAGAAAGTCCCAGTCCTTGCTCTGGGGCTCTTTCGGGTTCTTCTCCCTGCCCCGCTTCGCACATGCTCCAAAAGTGCCAAGTATGCAGAAGTACAAGTGTATAAATTGCCCCCTTGGTGCTCGGGGCTCAGACCTTTGGAGACCACTCTCCTCTGAGCCCGCCGGCGTTAAATAAACCTCCTATCCTCCCAGATCTCCGGGTGCCGCTTGGTTCTTCCGTCAGGCAATCCAGTCCAGGTTATGTAACAATTCAAACTTACCAACCTGGTTTCTCAGGTTTATATCAATTGGTCCACATGCTTGTTGCTGAGGGCCAGGCCAAACATTGGGTAAAACCAGCCCAATGGTAAAATCCTGAACAGGATTTGAGGAACAGACCCCTGAGTTTTGGCAAGATGCTAGAAAACACGTTGGAAACTTTCATGAAGCAATTAAAATGACTTTTCTGATCTATAATGGTCTGCTGATTGGAATAAAATTTGGACTTGTACACAAGAGCCTGATGAATCTGTTCATGATTATTACAATCAACTCTAAATTGTCCTTAAAGAAAATTCTGGTCTTCCTTTAGATATTGAATCCACTTGGGTAGCATTTAACTCTATGCTTATTCATGGACTGATCCAGGATCTTTCCCTTTTAGTTAAAAGGACCAAAATGGGATGGAAAACTGTCTACGCCAGATTTAACTAACCTGGCAAACCAGCTTGCTCAGAACCTAGATGAGTCACCTAGAGGAGAAACCGCTAAAATTTTCAGTGTTCAACTCCATTACATGAGAGCCCCTAAACAAAACTGGAAGCCTAGTTTCTGCTATTATTATGAGGAACCAGGACATTGGAAAGAAGACTGTTACAAATTTAAGCCCTTCAGCTACCTCCAGCCCTCTAGCCAACTTTCCCATATCCTCCTAATTCCCAATGACAAGGCTCCAAGGAACTACAGGGCTTCTTCCCAATCCTCCCTCTAATCAGCTTGGAGAAACTACACTCCTCCAGATTGGGAATGAATCTCTTTCTATCCTTACTGATGCCCAGCTACACTCTCAGTGCTTAACCCCACTGCTATAGAGCAGCTCCTGCCTCCGAGTACTAACAGTTCCAGCAGTGGGGGTCTCTAATACACCTCAACAGGTTCCTGTCTCTGAACCTTCTTTTGAATTCTCTTTTGTCTAGGCTCTCTGAGAGATACTCGCCCTCTTCTCCTTGGTTCCTCTGCCCCTATTTGTTTATTGGGCTGAAGTTTCTTAGAAAAATATCATGCTGAAAAAAAAAAAAGAAAAGAAAAATATCATGTTGAAAAAAAAAAAATCATGCTGGAATTTCTTCCTCCCAAAAGGGGAAAATAATTCTAGAATTTGACAGATGCAACCAAAATAGCGAACAAGGGGAAATAAGTGACCCTTTCGCATTTTTTCTATGCTCTACCTGATGGCACTATAGCTGAGTCTGGGGGTAGTCATTATTTATTCCTATTGGATCAGCTACCATCATCTTTCTGGGCAAAATCTTCAACTGCTATTCGCAGAATCCACAGTGCACCTCCCTTCAGGATTCAGATAAATCCCTCAAAACCTCTCCCTAGAGTTCATCAATGTGCTATAGATAAAGAAGTCTTTCAAGGCATCAACCCCATAATAGAGAATTACAAGACTCAAGGCCTCATTATCCCTACACTAATCCCTGTGACATCCTTATTTTACCTGCGGAGGTGGGGGGGGGGGGGGAACAACAACATAGGATGGAGGTTTGTCCAGGACCTCTGAGCAATAAATAACATTGTTATCCCTCAGCACCCTGTCATTCCCAACCCTCATCCACTACTGACATCCATTCCCAGTGAAAGCCAAGTTTTCATTGTAAATGACCTATGTAGTACATTTTTGAGTATTCCAGTTGCTAAGGATAGCCAGTATCTTTTTGCCTTCACTTGGGAAGAACAATACACCTGAATGGTAATGCTCACAGGGTCCTTCCTATTTCTCACAAACCCTAAAGGCTGATTTGGAAAACATAAAATTTCCTGCAGGCTCTACTTTGCTGCAATGCACAGATGATTTACTTCTCTGCTCCCCTTCTCAAATCTCTTTACAGGAAGACAGCATTCACCTGTTAAAACTTTTGGCTTTAAAGGTACATAAAGTCTCCAAAGAAAAACTGCAGTTTGCTCAAACTCAGTTTCAGTATTTAGGGCACCTGATCTCAGAACAAGGACTAGATTTGGATCCAGGTAGACTTCGAGGCATCCTGAATTTCCCAAAACCTAAAACTGAGAAGCTTTTAATTAAGATTAAGAAGTTTTCTTAGCCTGGCTAGCTACTGTCAAAATTGGATTCCAAATTTCTCATAGGGTATCATAGCCAACGCCCAGACCGTATGGCTCGGGGCTATCCCCCTGGCCTTAGCCATTCTTGCCACTGCCCTCTTAGTGAAGCCCACTGAAGAAATAGTCATGGGGTTCCCCCTTAACCACCCTTGGACCCCCATGCAGTAGAAGCCCTCCTAACTTTTCATCACACTCAATAATTTTCAGGCAGTCTCCTCACCTCCCATGAAATTCTCCTGTTAACTGCTCGTATAACTCTTCCTTGTTGCAAAGCCTTCACCCTGACACCCTTCTCCCTGCTTCATGAACTGCTTAACATTGACAGAGCGCCTTTTGACCCTCCATGACAATTACAAGAAATTCTTCCAACCAATGCAGACTTTTCATGGTTTACCAATGCTTCTTATTTAAAGGATAAAAATAGTAAATATCATGCTGGGTATGCTATCACAACTCCCTTTGAAGTCATTAGGGCAGTACCTTTTACCTTTGGCCACTTCAGCCCAACCAGCTGAATTATACAGCCTTACTCAAGCTTGTATTTTAGCCAAGGGCAAAACCACAAATATTTATACTGATAGTCAGTATGCCTTTGGGATAGCTCATGACTTTGGAATGTTATGGAAACAACAAGGTCTCCTCACCTCCAAAGGGGATGAGATTAAAAATGGCTTCTACGTCCAAAACCTATTAGATGCCATACTTTTGCTAGTGGCTCTAGCTATTACTAGGGTTCCTGGGCATTCTAAACTCAACTCCCTGGAAGTCAAAGGAAACTGCCTCGCTGATATTTCTGCCAAACATGCTGCTTCAAGGAGACTGATAGCCACACCCCTGTCATGTTCCAAAGAGATGTCCTCCCAAATAACAATTTTGGAAAAATTGACCAGAGATGCCCAACAGTTGGCCCCAGAAAAGGAGAAACAATATTGGAAATCTAATGATTGTTGGATCGATAAGAAGAAAAAACTCTGGTTTGGACTAAATAGCAACATAGCCTTACCAGAAATTCTAAAATTGCCACCACTTACAAATGTACATGCATTAAACCATTGGTCTATTGACAAACGATAGCATTCATGAACCAATATTGGTGGGGAACTATCAAGAAGCCTGCAAAAAGTGCCTACCTTGTTTGTCCCATTTGTCCAAAATACAAACCTGGGAAGCCTGCCCATACTGCCCCTGGGCATTTTAAATTGTCCAATGGGGGGCTCCTGGGAGGCCCAGTCGGTTAAGCGTCTGCCTTCAGCTCAGGGCATGGTCTCAGGGTCCTGGGATGGAGCCTCACACTGGGCTCCCTGCTCAGCGGGTTATCTGTTTCTCCTTCTTGCTCTGTCCCTCCCCCTGCTTGTGCAGGCTGAGCTCTCTCTCTCTCTCAAATAAATAAATAAAATCTTTAAATAAATAAATTAATTAATTAATTAAATTGTCCAATGGACCATTTGAGGTTTGGCAAATGGATTTCATACAGCTCCCCCCATCTCATGGATATAAGTACATTTTAGTCCTAGTTTGTATGTTTTCTCACTGGACCAAAGCTTTGCCTTTTAGGCCAATGCTTCTCCTGTAGCTAAAATTCTGTTAGAAAAGAAGAAAAGATGGTCCCTACCTTGGGAACCCCTCTTGAACTACAAAGTGATCAGGGGACCCATTTTACTGGTCAGGTGCTTCACATATCTGTGCTGTTTGGCCAGTTTGACAACACTTTCACTACATATACCGTCCTCAATCCTCAGGGTTGGTCGAATGCACTCATGGCAGTATTAAGACTCACCCGGAAAAATTCATAAGGATTCTCCAAATGCCTTGACTAAAGGCATTGCTATTAGTCCCTCTAAATCTCAGATCCACCCCCTTAGGAACTCATAGACACTCACCCTTGGAGAGAGTCATAGGACATCCAATGCTTTTGGTCCCTGCCTCTTTTTGGTTTTGTTTTGTTTTGTTTTGTTTTTCAAGGTTTTATTTATTTATTTGAGAGAGAGCAAGCAAGAGAGAGAACAAGCGAGAGCGAGCAAGAGAACAGGAGCGGGGGTAGGGGAGGAGGGGCAGAAGGAGAGTGATAAGCAGACTCCCTTCTGAGCAGAGAGCCTGACGGGACTAGATCCGAGGACTCCTGGATCATGACCTGAGCAGAAGGCAGACACTTAATCGACTGAGCCACCCAGGCGTGCCTGGTCCCTGCCTCTTTTGACCCACATTGATAAAAGGAGATATACTTCAATATTATAAGGGCCTAGTTGCTTCTATTAAATATAACCATGCTTGCGGTGCTTTTCCCTCTCCCTCTGCCCATCCCCCAACTCATGCTCGCTCTCTCACACTCTCTCTCAAATAAATATTTTAAATATTTATTTAAACTCTCTCTCAAATAAACTCTCAAATAAATATTTTAAAAAAATTTAAAAGATAATAATAACTGGGCGCCTGGGTGGCTCAGTCATTAAGCATCTGCCTTCGGCTCAGGTCATGATCCCAGGGTCCTGGGATCGAGTCCCACATCGGGCTCCCTGCTCGGCGGGAAGCCTGCTTCTCCCTCTCCCACTCCCCCTGCTTGTGTTCCTGCTCTCGCTCTCTCTCTCTCTCTCTGTCAAATAAATAAATAAAATCTTTAAATAATAATAATAATAATAATAATAATAATAACTATGCTTTGGGGCGCCTGGGTGGTTCAGTCAGTTGGGCATCTGACACCTGATTTCGGCTCAGGTCATGATCTCAGGGTCGTGAGATCGAGCCCCGCTTCAGGCTCTGCACTGAGCATGGAGCCTGCTTGGGATTCTTTCTCTTCCTCTCCCTCTACCCCTCCCCCTCCCCATTCATGCCGGCTCTCTCTCTCTAAAATAATAATAATAATAATAACCATGCTTTGATAGAGCTATCTTTCCACAGTGTGCTCCCAGAAGACAATGACTTTAAGCATCACACTTCTCAAACTGGAGATTTTGTCTATTGGAAAAGACACCTCTAGCAAAACTCTGTTTAATCTTGCCAGAAAGGCCCTTGTAAGGTACAAGGTACCCTTGTACCACCAAACTCCAGGAAATAGACTTTTGGATTCACATGACAAATCTAAAGAAAGCCCCAAACCCTGACTGGACCTGCACAACATCTGGTGTCCTGAAAGTAAAGAATTCCCAGAATTAAAATAGACAACATCTGGGGAGATAGTGTTCCAAGATGTCCAGACCAGGCTATATACCTTTTCTCACTTTTACTTCTATCTCTTTTTGGAAAGAAAAATGCCCTTTATCTGCATTTTCCCCATCTCTTGCAAAAGGGAGAGACCTCCTTTGATCATGATCTTTTCAGAACCAGCCTCATTATGATCCCGTGAGCATTTCTGAAGGGTTAGAAGTTTTGGAATTCACAAAAGTCTTTCTTTTATCTGAACTATTAACTGACTCTGGATTCTTATGCAAATTCATGGTTTCTGAATTTATAACTTGACAGACTGTATTATTTGATAACATTTGTTCTTTTGAGATAACAATATTTTTTTTCTCTAACGTGTCTTTGAAGTTTTGCTATTCTTGGAAAAAAGCTCATTAACTCTTGCTTCATGTTTAGGCTTGTACTGTATCTTCCTGAAGGCAGTCGGCTATTTCATGCAGTGCACTCACAGAACTTGACCACATTAAAAGGGGACTTCCAGAAGATATACATGACTCTGGGTTTGCCTTCAAAGGGAGAAACCTCTCTTCCCTGAGTCCAAATAAGTGCCAATAAGTATTTTCAGACCTAGGGTCCTGAAAACCAACATATACAGCTTGGAATTGTCACGTTGCTTTTGACTATGTACTTGTTGTCTATCAATCTTTTGCAGAAAGGATACACCCAGTAAGGTGATGTTGGCTCAATGCTCACAGTCTTAAGAAGATGTAGACTTCAGATGGGAAGTACCCGAGAATTCTCCCTTCTAGCCCTCCCTGTTACTCAAATGTGGCACAAGTGGTTTCCAACTGCTCTGCACTTACCCTCCAACATGAGACATGACAACCAGGAAAGGTCCTTCCTGGTCCTGAGAGACAAAACCACTCAACATAAAGAACCTGACTATTGATCGGTGATGGTTTCAAGGAAAGATCAAAAGTGGGGGGTGGGGAATGTGAAAATCAGTAACAGGAAACCTCACTAAGATGGAGTCAGGAGGTTCTGGCAGGTGGAGTTCTTACACCTTACCACTTAGTCAATTGCAGACCCAAAGGGAAGAGACAGACTTGACCTTACACAGACCTGACCTTGCATGTGGATACTACTCTACTATTCCAGCTGGAGGAGGAGATGCTTTCCTTATCTCTATAGGCAACAGCTCAGCCAATCAGAAGCATCCATACTTTGAAATCCCCGTTCACTCCAATGGACTTTTAGTCAGTGGCAGAACTGAGACTTGAACACAGCACTCTATTTGAAAAACACGAGATGAAAAGAAGTAAAAAGTAGTTCTGCTTCATGAACCAAGTAACAACTTATAGACTCCACCAACACAAAGGTAATTCAGGCTGAGCATAAGTTTAAAAAAAAATTAAAGAACAAATCACTTTGGAGACAGCAGGATCATATAGGATTGAAGGGACACTAAAATATCTGGAGATCATATTCCGAAAACCTACATTGATATTAAAGAGGGACATCTTTCATGCCTCTACTGTACATTTTTCTTAGGCAATAAGTTGACTAATTTCAGCCAACAGGAAAATAACTGTTTTGATTTGGAACCATCTTGGGTTTTGCCTCTCTAACAAAGGGCTTTTAACTGTTTTGGTAGATGATCATCCATGGACAATTAATGATTCTGCACATCTTAGGATCAAGGCATTGATCACCTTTGTTCTGGCCTGTCTTTTCAGGGATGACTCTCTAGTGAACAGCCTTGGAAGACAGAGATAGCACCTCCCTCTGGAGAAAAGGGCAGACATGCTTACTTTCCATTATAAAAGATTTGTGTTCCCTAAGCTCAGGGTTCCTCTGAACTCACTGCACGTGCAGCCATCTATCTGAGCTCATCTGTGCCACCCCCATGGGACTTGGGAGCAAGGGGCACCGAGGCAGCTCATGCTGCTTTCTGGGCTGTGAGTAATAATGTCCTTTGTCTCTGATCCAGGAGGTTTGTGTCTTCTGCCACTATCCAGGATACTGTGGCAGGCTAACTTGTTAGGTTGCAAGGAGGGTAAAATCTCAGACCCTTTACAGACTTGATACTCCTTCCTTTTGTGTTGGAAATAAGGCCAGATCAACAATAAAAGGACAGAGGTTTGAAGTTGGAAAGAAGGATTACATTCATCAGTGGGAATAATGAACCCCAAAAAGTGTTAACCCCCTATTTTAGAGTCTGACAAACTTGTGAGTATTTCCCTTCTCTGGGATAAGCTGTACCTGAACCTCAATTCTTTCAAATCCAACAAGACTGAAGTCTCAGAATACTAAAAACAGAGACCAGCAGTGGGGGTGACACCAAGAAGCCAACAAAGCTTAAGCGCTGGTGACCTCACTGCCCAGGCCCTTCCAAGGCCGGGCAAGAGCTCTAACAATGTGTTCACATGGTCATGTGTTTTGTAAAGTTCGCAAAAATAAGATTTTAAACCTCAGTTAGTCAATTCCAACGTCTCTTTCCACTCTGAGTCTTCCTCCATCATACTTCCTTCCAGTAGGGTGGTTTTGTAGTGGCCGCAGGTATTTGGGGATACTAAAAAAGGAGAGTTGGTGATACAGAAACTTGCGTTTAGCTCAGGACATAGTTACACATTTCATAGTCACCTCTGTGTATGGCTTAGCTGTCCTACATAGGGATGGCTTTCAGGAATAGTCCTACTGCCCACTGTGCCAACACCGAACCTCATGGCATGAATCCCCCAGGCCAGAGGCTGTGTCAGGTAATGGAAGGGCCCCACAGCAGTTGGCATTGCAAAGATAAGGGTAATAGAGAAAAAAACAAGGACTGAAATGCATTCCCCCGGAGCCAGTCTGTGGGAAATTCTTCCAGTCATCAGAAGTGTAAAACTGGAGCAGGGTAAGGGGATGGAAAAAAAAAAAAAAGTGTAAAATTGTAAGCAAAGGACTCCTGGTCAAAATTCCTCTTATTAGGAATACTCAGTGCAGGAGATACAATAATAAACCTACCATACAATTTTTTTCATGTTGTTGGAAATTATGCAAAATGGAATTTATCAGAATTCCTGTGTGTATAGGGTACAAACAATAGTATAAACAGTTGCTCTGTGAGGTCCCATGTTTTATGCATGCTGAGGTATTGGATTGCATCTTAGCACATCAGATGCATCCTATCCTGACAAAGTCTCTTGGTTCCTGATGAGACAGCCCGGAATATTGCCACCAATGCTCAGAAATGGCCTGGAAAAAACAGCAGCCAATACCCCTGTGACAAAAATCCCTACGCATATTTATCAGAAGATCAACGGATGTAAATTAAGTATAATTGGATCACCTGACTATATAACACAATTCAACTTGGTGGCAATTTGAAACTGCACCCAGATTGCTCATATGGACCTTATCTTCAGATTAGTTTTGTGTATTGTTTTCAGAATTTCTGATTATGCCAAAATACGGTAGGAAGGAAAGGTCCTGATAGAAGCCACTAGTGTAAATCAAAAAGTGAAAATGGGCAGAGCTTCAAAGTGTCAGAAACTCTCTTGCTATTATAAGATAATGGAAACAAAAACTGTTGATGGTCAAAATTGGGAAGGCGGGGGGGGGGGGGGAAGAATCACAATAGCTTATCGGCTATAATGTACATGAAATTAAAATCAATAAGATAAAAGTGATTAGAGAAGTAGAACACTGTAATACAGAAAGAAAGGGAAGGAGATGGACTTCATTGTAAAGGAAAACGCAGTTTGTACAGACAACGAGCGAGCTCCAGACCCACAGCTGCTTCGGCTTAATGAATTTGGTGACTTTGCTACATGTCTTTTATATGTCCGTTTCTATTTAGCCATAAACATTGGGGGGAAAGTATTCTACAGATTAGTCAGGCACACAATCAGCAGCCTGTTATACTATTTTCTGCATTTGGTGAAGTTTCTGATGTTTGTCTGCTTTTTAAAATTTGTAGGCTGCTGTGATTTTCAATTCTAAGTATTCCCTTTGATAACTAATTTTTATTTGTAATTTTGTCCTATTTTTCTTCAAGGAAGTCCCTGAATTATATGAGCTTCAGGCTCTACTAACCACGAATCTGGCTCTGGAGACAGGTCATGCGGTTTTATTCCCCGTCAACCAGTTCAGACAATATTCAGACATTATTCTCTGCCTGAAGGAGAGAAGATTCAATTGCCTAGAAGGTTCTGGACTAAAGAAGAGACAGATCCAGATGGCCCAGGTTCACTTTCTCCCTGCTTCGGGGAGTTTAGTTAAAAGGTCAGCCGGGGTTGCAGCTTAGGGGGAAAAGTGGAGTATGTTTGTTGGCAAGTGTTGCCAGATTTTTGTACCTTTCGGGAGGCCTCAACTAGAAACTGAATTCAGGCTAAGGCTAAAAGCAGAAAGGGAGGGAAATAATGCCATCCCAAGCCTGGTGCTTTCTGCCGAGACCTTTAATCTACGTTGACTGAGCTGACTCTCAGTGTTGAAAAAGCCAACTGGTAAATAGTTACCATGTACAATATAAATGAGCAAATGAATGAAATGAATGAATGAATGAATAAGTGAATGAATGAATAAATGAATGAAAAAGACAACTGCTCCTCTAAAACAAATTCTGGTGCCAATTGCTGTAATTGACATGGTCCTTATTGCAGATGCCAGCATCCACCTTGAGTCCTTTAAACACAGAGGGGTTGTTAAGGATGTAGAGAGCCCATGGAATTGTTGAAAAGGCCACAGAAGCTGGTTGCAGCTGCAGGGCAGCTTCCCGAATCCGCGATTTCCAGTGGAGACGGCAGCTCTCCTGGTGGCTCAGTTTGGTGGTGTGGTTTTTGAAAGGCAGCCCTGAATCTCAGTCTAGGGTCATTTTCTGCAGGACTCTGGCCAGTACACCTCACTTAAGAGTGGTGGTGATAATCTATAAGTCTCATCTCTTGCTGTGAAAATAAAAAAGATCTTTCCAGAGCTGTATCAATAATGGTTGGCCCGTTCAGGGGATTTTCTCAAGGACCACCCACGGTAAAACTCAGCACTACTGAGCAAAATGACATTTGGGAAAACATCAAAGAATCAGGCAGGGGCACCTGGGTGGCTCAGTTGGTTGGGCATCTGCCTTCTGCTCAGGTCATGATCCCAGGGTCCTGGGATTGAGTCCCACATCGGGCTCCCTGCTCGGTGGGAAGCCTGCTTCTCCCTCTCCCACTCCCCCTGCTTGTGTTCCCTCTCTCGCTGTGTCTCTGTCAAATACATAAATAAAATCTTAAAAAAAAAAAAAAGAATCAGGCAGTGCTGGGGCACCTGGGTGGCTCAGTCGGTTAAGCATCCACCTTCAGCTCAGGGCATGATCTCAGGGTCCTGGGATTGAGCCCCAAAGTCAGGCTCTGTGCTCAGCGGGGAGTCTGCTTCTCCCTCTGCCTCTACCCCTCTCCACCCCCTGCATGCTCTGTCTCTTGCTCTCTCTCTATCCCAACTAAATAAATTAAAAAAAAAATCAGGCAGTGCTATAGGAAGGAATATCTGTCTTTACTGATACTAGCAGTAGTATGGGACCTAACCTCTGGGTTAAGAACAAGGATGCAAGATGGGGTTGTTTAAATTCCACCACCTATATTATTCTGGTTCTGTCTTCTCACTCCCTTCTATCACACTGCCTCCAACACCACTGTCAAAAAAACTGAAAAAAATTGTGCCATAGAACAGGACAATTCTGAAAATTTTTGTTTACCCCTGGCAGTCTCTTCCAAGGCAGGAGTATTTAGTTGACTATAATTTTTAATTCTTTAATATTATAAAGCAGACTTTTTGTCACTTATGTTTGGAGCAAATGACAAATATCCTATGACTCCAATAAATAAGCAGATTCTCTGGGTTGGGGGTGGGTAACCGCTCTTCCAGACAAGTTAAACTCTTGTAACTGTATAAATTCTTCATGATACAACAGCTTGGTACCATCAATGGCTTCTAATTATTGATAGGAGATATTTTCATATCTTTTATACAGATTTCCACACATAGATTAGCTCAGGGTACTTACTAAGTCCATTTCAGGGTAATGATACAAACACGTGGTCTCTCTATGTATGCTTGGTTCTTCAATACCTCTGGCAACAGACCTGAGACTATTCGGTTCACTAATTCCTTTTTGGACTCAGAAGTATAAAATTTCTCTGCAGGATTTTGTCCTCAGTGCAGATATTGTTTTGAAAACTAGAAAACTTTTTGTTTTATCTTATAGAAAAACCCATCAGCAAAAATTTTTTACTTTTCTACCCTTTACCCCAGCCCATCTCTCAACTTCCCTGGGCAGAAATTGTCAAATTCCGTAGATTTCCCAGATTCCTTAGATTCGCTTTTCTATCCTGGTACCAACTGAGTCCTCCAAGCACTATGTGTGGTCGTTTGACTCCCGGTCAATTTAGCTAAGCTGGAACTATGCTTCCCAAAAAGTCCTTTCCCCATGCCATTCCAAGCTAAGATTGCACACAAGAGAAATTCTCATGAGATTCAGAAGTCACAAGTTAAACAGCAACCATTATGCTTGGGAGATTTAGTGCAGGTCATCGCGGTTGGTACAGATTCACACATGCTGCTGATCTGGGGTTCATCTCCTTAGCCTGGGGCAGCGGGTGGGGGCGGGGGGGGGGAGGGTATGCAGTTCCTTTCAGCTCCTTCACCTTCTCCTAGCCTTGGGTCAGGCCTGTGTACAGCTCCAGAGCAAAAGGCACCAGCTTGTTCCACAGGTCCCCAGCATCAATGGAGTGAGACGCAGTGAAAGACAAATACAGTTCCACTTGTCCATTTTCCTCTGCTTCACAACCAGCTTTTCTTCCCAATTGCCTGCCCTACTGACCTACCGCAACTTCGGGCCAACCTTGAGACAGCTCCCCAGCACAGTCCCTGCCTGGTGACTTTTCTCTGATCCTCCAACCTATCTCCTTCCAGAACTTGATTTCCTTAGCTCTTCCGCAATTTTGTAAAGTCTGATCCCGGTCCGGAGTGGTCCAGAAAAAGGACCACTCACAGCGGTTCCGTTCTGCCTGCACCCTGACGGATGTGTGCCTGCTGAGAAAGTGGATGGGGAACAGAGTGACAGATGAACCTGAGAAACGGGACTCCAGATCTGTGCTTGTTAATTACTGCAGTCAAGCCAACACGCACTCAGGAACACTGGCAGAGAGCAAATCAACACACCTGATTCCTAAGAGTCATCAAAAGTCCTTGCATTTTTTATGCTCTCTGATAGAGCCATTCCACCCCTATATATTTATCTCAAGGACATAGTTATGGATTGTATAATACTTTGATAAATCATTTGGTGAAACTTTCAAGGGACATATTTCAGTGAAAATGGATGGTCCACGAATTGCTGTCTCAAGATGGTTAGTTCCGCTGACGGCAGAACTTTTTGCTTTGCTGAGGGAGTATGCAGAGATGAATAACTCTGAACTCTGGACATCATCAGGGCCATTTGGAAACTATGTCTGGGGAAGAAAAAGAAGAGGGAAGAGGCTACTGTCTGGAAAGAAGAATGGAGGATAAAAAACACAAATATCAAATGGCTAATGATCCTGAGTTTCCACTGTGTGTTGTGTGTTTTGTGTCTCCCCATGAAACATTTATGTCTGATCATTTACAGTGGGGCTGGTTCTTTTGGAGACAAGTCAAAGTACTGAGTCTTCTTCAAAATGAGCATAAGGGGGAAATTGAAAAAATAGGGAAATATTGGAAAGAGTCTGAGAGTTCAAAATTGGAAATTATTTAATTGAATTATGTCATTTCCAGACAACAAAATACCCAGCCACCATCCAAAACTATATTGTTAAAGAATGCTTAATAATATGAAAAATGTCTTAAATGAAGACGGCACATTTCAATAGAATGTAGAGTATTAGCAAAGAAAAACAACTAAAAGAGTAAACAACAAATACTGACAGCTATGCTAGGCTAGGCTGATTTTATTTTCTCCCTTTTATTTATTTGTAATATCTTAAATTCGCAAAATAAACACGTATCCCTTTTGTAACAAAACGAAACAGCAGATGTCTATAGTTTTTCATAAACTGGGCGAGTCTTAACGCCCAAAGCGAGGGTTCAAAGGCTGGAAAACAAACAGCAGGTATATTTAGGCAAGTATCTGTGTTCCAGAAACGGCTAATCTGATCCAGCTGCATGTTATTACACTGTCAGCGTCTTCAGGAGGAGGGACATGGATCAACACAGTGCTCTTCCCAATCCCGGACAGAGTCATACCACAAAGGTGCAAAAAAGGCCCAACACAAGAGATGAACTCCCTGTCCTCAGAGTGAGGCCATCTGAGTTCTTACCTGGACTCTGTGAAAGGCTGCCATTGACTCTGGATAGCAACTTGGCACTAGCCAGTAGAGCTGAAGCTGCACTTCTAAGCTTATACCCTGAAGAGACTCCATATGTGCATAAGGAGTTATGCATCCGAATGTTTACTTCAGTATCATGTACTTTCCATTCATTTTTTTCCTATGGGAAATTTCTTTTTTTTTTTTTTTAGATTTTATTTATTTATTTGACAGAGAGAGACACAGCAAGAGAGGGAACACAAGCAGGGGGAGTGGGAGAGGGAGAAGCAGGCTTCCCGCCAAGCAGGGAGCCCGATGTGGGGCCTTGATCCCAGGACCCTGGGATCATGACCTGAGCCAAAGGCAGACGCTTAACAACTGAGCCACCCAGGCTCCCCTCCTATGGGAAATTTCTAACATACACAAAAGTTAACACAGAATTTTTTTTTTTTTTAAGATTTTATTTATTTGTTTGAGGGAGAGAGAGCACACGCAGGGGAGGGGCAGAGAGAGAAGCAGACTCCCACTGAGCAGGGATCCCAATGCGGGGCTCGACTACAGGACACTGAGATCATGACCTGAGCTAAAGGCAGACACTTAACCAAGTGAGCCACCCAGGCGCCCCAACAGAGAAGTTTAATAAACCCCCACGTGCCTGTCACTCAACTTCAATAATAATCAATTCATGGCCAATCTTATCTCATCTCATCCCCCCCACTCACTGACACTCCTGTATTATTTCAAAGCACATCCCAGACATCATATCACTTCATAAGTATTTCAGTATAGATGTATACACTGAATACATGTATATATATATATATATATATGAATATAATATGTATATATAATACTTTAAAAAATAACCCCAAACCCCAACCATAACATCTTATTACACGTAAGACAAAATAATCAATTCTTAATATTCTTAATTATCAGGTCAGAGTTCAAATGTTAAATTTTTTCATAAATGTGATCATTCTCAAGACAATTTAGAGTCTGGAAATGAGGAATATTTAATTATATTTTAAAACTATTATTAAATTTTTTAGATGTGAAAAAGATTTTGTGTTTTTTTAAGTCTTACACTTAAATATTTATGGATAAAATGATACGTTATCTGGAATTTGCTTCAAAATGAGGTAACTGGGGTAGAAATGAAACAAGACTGGCTGTGAGTGGATCATTATTGAAGATGAGAGATGGGTATATGGGGTTTATTGTACTATTTCCTTTGATTTTTTTTTTACATATTTGAAATTTTCCACAATAAAAAGTTTAAAAAAAAGCATATCTAAATAATATATTGCTTATGCATAGAAAGAAAGGTGGGAAGACAGAACTAAAAAAAACAAAAAGGGGAAAAAGGAAAAGGGAAAAATAAACACAAAAATAAGGATGTAGTTGCCTTTGGAAGGGGAGACAGAAGGTAGTTGAAATTTTTGGAAATGTTCTTGGTTACGAATGACCGCATGTTATTTTTTAAATTAAAATACGAAATGATAGATAAAGGAGTACTATTCATATGTCAATATGTGGTGTCCCAAACCAAGGATTAGAATTAGTCCAGTTTGGTGCGCTTGAGCACCTAAATAAGAAAAAAAAACATTACATGGTGACCAGTACACACACACACACACACACACACACACACACACACACACACACACCTCTGAAACAATAGCTTCAGAAACAATAATAACAATAATTACGCTTCCTACATTCAATACTCTGACGTCTTCTGTTCTAGTTCACCTTTTAAAAAATGCTGGTCAGGACACAATAAACTGATTTCCAGACCACCAATGACCTGGCTTGTGGGAAGCACGGGACCCTGTGATGATCAAGGTCTTCTTCAAATTCTCAAACTCTAAGAAACTGAAGCTGGTTACATCTATTCAATAGGTACCAGCCCCAATTACAAATACCAGCAGTAAAAAAGGGCTTCTGCTGTATTTCTGTTTAAGTAAACATAGGGAACTGCTCTCTTCCTGGATCCTCCTCATCTTCCGGATCTTTAAATGGTGGAGGCGCCCGGGGCTCAGTCCTCAAGCTCTTTTCCTCTCTCCCTACACCAAGTGAGATCATCCAGTTCCTGGATTTTATATACCAGTTATACACTAGTGACCCCTAAATTTGCATCCCAGCCCTGACCTTTCCTCTGAACTCTAGACCCCCTTATCCAACTGCCTACATGATGTCTCCACCAGGATACCTGATGCTCCTCTTAAACCATATTCTGGGTTCTTCCCGAAACCATTTCAGTCCCAGACACGCAGACCAAAAGCCACGCTGTCACCCTTGACTCCTCTCTTTCTCTCACACCCCACATGGGATCCATCAACAAACCCCCTGTATCTACCTTCGAGGCACATTCCAGATCTGACCGGCACTGATCATGTTCCACTCACCCCTGCTGCCACCTTAGTCCACCCTGAGAGTTCTCCGACTTCCTGAAGGAACTTACCTTCCTATGTCTTCCTTTCACAACTAGATTGTTTCCCTGCCCTCCTGGCCTCATTTTGTACCACTGACAACACCACAGGACAGGGGCACGGGCCTCTGCTCCCTGACAGGGCACAAGTAGACACCCCCTAAATTTTCAGGAGCTTCTATCTTCTCCCTATTTCTATCCCCTCATCATATACCCACCCTGGGCCTGGTGGGAGCCCTGACCCTTATGACTCAGGCCTTCTGTCCTTCTTGATTCTTTCTACTCACCACAGAGCTAATTGCCTCCACTATCACCTGCTACGTCCCGGTTTCTATCAGAGGATTTATTTTCCCGCTGAACTCCCCCTAAAAAAGATTGCATGTAAAATCTATAAGAATCCAGAGGCTTCCACAGTCTTGAGAGAATGTTCACTCAGCATCAAAAACAACCCTTGTGCCTCCCTTCCCCCATCCTTTGCTATACCTTCCATCTTTCCCACCGCAGTGTCTCTTCACCCTCTCCCCACCCCCACCCACGCCCCCAACTCTGTGAGTAGCTCTTGCCTGGAAAATCTATTGCCTCCACAACTCTCTGTCACCATAGCTGCCACTTTCTCTCCCCACAGGTCCACAACAGCGCCCCACCCCACCTCCAAGGCCTTCTGTCTTCCTCTGCCTTCACCCCGGCCTTGCTTTCTGCAGAAGCCTCCCCCAGCTCTATTGTCTCCACTTCCAAATGGGGACCTGAAAAACTGGACTGGAGAAACCTGCCCAAGACCACAGGGTCATCGGCCACCTGGATTTCACCCCCACACTTGCTAATTCTCAGGCCATTGGAAGGCTTGGGATTAGAGTGGCAGCTCCCAGAGCTCCCTGCTTTGCTCACCACTTTCCCAGCTGACTCAGGGCCCATCTGGGTCTGGGCCACTTAACCCCCAGCTACCACTGCACTTGAAACTGCCCGGGGAGCCCAAAGCAATGCACTTCTCCATTTAGTAGGAAATATCTTCGTTTGGTCCTGCCTTAAGTACATGTTATGCGTAGAAATCCACACAGCAGCAGGCTGTAGAAATGTCCTTTGTATTTTGTGTCCTGATCATGGCCCTCGGTGCTGATCCCAAACTTGGCTTTGTCAGGAACAGAACCCTCTGCTCACCAGATAGCACCGCCCGTGAGAGCCATTAGCTCTATTTCTGAGTTGAGGTATGAAGTCATAAAGTCAGACTGACCCTGTCCCCCACAGTCACCTGACTTGCCACTCATGTTACACTAGCAGGGAGAAAGGGTACAAATAAACTAACCAGATTCTGTCCACCTGCTCAGTTTGCTCAGTTTGTCTTTGAGAAGTCTCCCATTCTGTCCCTTGGGCACACCCCTACTGAGGGCCTCCATGAATTGAGTGGCATAGCTTTGGCTTCCAGAAAATTGCAGCCCCCAGGCCAGGTAAGAGACCCCTGTGAAGACTGGTTGACTCTTCTGCAGTTGGAGTCAACAGTGGCTGAGCCCCTGCTCTTGCTCTGTGCCAGGCATGCTGTTAGTACCTGTCATATCACCAAATGAGACTGAGCAGGACAGGAACCCCCAAACTTCAGAAGCTTCTAGAGTCTCCTGGGAGTAATCACACACACACACACACACACACACACACACACACACACACACACACCCCTAAGGGATATAAGAAAAATTCAGAGTGAGTGCCAGGGAAATTTAGAGGCAAAAAGTCACACTTAATTTTAGAGAGAGTTCATCTATAAGATAGATCTATCTCTTTGTGACCTCTGTATAAACAGAGGACAACATTCACAACATAGAATCACTTTTTTAATTGAAATATAATTGACATATAACATTATATTAGTTTCAGGTATACAACATAATAATTTGGTATTTGTATATATTGCAGAATGATCGCTACCAAAAGTCTCGTTAACATCCATCACCACACAGTGACAGATTCCTTTTTCTTGTGATGAGAACTTTCAAGATTTACTCTCACAGCAACTTTCAAATATATTATACAATATTTATAGTCAGCATACTGTACTTTACATCCCTTGCACTTGTTTGTCTTATAACTGGCAGTTTGTACCTTTTGACCCTCTTTCATCCATTTCCCCCACCCACACCCCCACCCCTGGCAACCACAAATCTCTTCTCTGTATCTAGGAGTTCAGTTTGTTTTTTTTGTTTTGTTTTGTTTTCGGATTCTACATGTAAGTGAGATCATGCAATGTTTGTCTTTCTCTGTCAGACTTAGTTTACTTAGCATAATGCCCACAAGGTCCATCCACGTTGTGGCAAATGGCAGGATTTCCTTCTTTTTTATGGCCGAATAACATTCCATTATATATACCATAGCTTCTTTATCTATTCACCTATCAATGAACATTTGGGTTGTTTCTATGTCTTGGCTATTGTAAACAATGCTACAATGAACATAGGGGTGCAGATACCTTTTTGAGTCAGTGTTTTGGTTTCCTTCAGATAAATACCCAGAAGTGGAATTGCTGGATCACATGGTAGTTGTATCTTTAATAGTTGGAGGAAGTTTCATGATACATAATCATTTTTAAAAAATGAATCTCCCATGTTGGTGATGCCCATTACACGTGGTATCCTGGGGAAATGCGTTCAAATTTCCCAGGTTTATGTGAATCGCATACTTTATTTCCTAGCTGAAATGCTTCAGTCAGTTTGATGAGAATGTCACAAAGGCATGGGTCCTAGCCACAGGCCACCAGGGAATGCAGTGACTAATCTCTATTTCTTATTTTACTTTACAAACACAGTATTTTCTCCCTTCTAGGTACTGTTCTAAGCACTTTGCAAATATTACCTGACTTAAACCTCACAAGTATCTAAGAGGTGCTACTTACCCCATTTAATAGATGGTGAAACTGTGGCCCAGATCAATTACATAACCTGCCCAAGGTCATATAACTAATATAATTAAAATTCTACTAATAGGGTTCAAACTCATGCAATCTGTGATCTTGGCCACTACACAGCTTATTGACTTAATTATAACAGTCCTCTCAGTTTGATCGCTGATGGAGACAATTTGCCATGGGTCTCTCATGAGAGCCTTTGGAAGATCTATTGTCTCCTTCTGGATCAAAAGACACATATTTACTACCCATTATAAATGATGGATGCTTCCTGAGCTCAGGGCTCCTTTCCTATAAGGCAATCAATTTGGCCTTCATCACATTGCCCTGCAGGAATGGGGGCTCAGGGAACAAATGCCTACACTCTGGCTACCAGATGACTGTGAGTAATAAAGTCTTTTGTCTCTGATCCAAGAGTCTCCTGTCTTCTGCCAGCATCCAGGAAACTGTGCTAGGCTAACTGTTAGCTTCCAAGTAGTATAAACTCTCAGACACTTCATAGTCTTGACCACCTATACCTCTGTTGTAAAATCAGACCTGCTTCACAGAACACTCTCTAGAGGAGGCAATGCTTGAGTCACGTCTTAAAGGAAGTGATGGATATGAAGGGCTTGCTGGCAGGAGAATGACAGGCAAAGTCAGGAAACAGGAGTATGCATGATACCGCAGAGTGGCTACGCCTGGTAGTTCCAAGTTTTAGCCTCTCTAGCACACTAGCTCTCCATTAGGAAATGAACTGATTTTGAGAGAAGTCCCCATCCATACTTCCCAACTTCTCTTTAAAAAAAAAGGGGGGGGGGGATTTTATTTATTTATTTTAGAGAGAGAGGGGAGAGAGAGAGAATGAAAGAGCAAACAAGCATGAGCAGGGGGAGGGGCAAAGGGAGAAGCAGACTCCCCTCTGAGCAGGGATCCCCACATGGGGCTTGATCCCAGGACCCTGGGATCGTGGCCTGAGCTAAAGGCAGACGCTTAACCGACTGAGCCACCCAGGTGCCCCCCAACTTCTCTTTAGAAGCTGCAATATGGTTTTCTTTTCCCACTTTGTCAAATTGACCACCCATGAGCTGAGAAAACCACATGATGAAAGTTCATTCTTTCTTAAACACATCTGATTGCTTTGGCCCCTGGGAATGAGGCTTCTTGAAGATAAACATCGGGGATAAGCAAAAGCTGACGAAGTCAACAACAACCTGGGTCCACGGGCAGAGTCCTGTTCACCAGGAGCCCTTTCTCCCCACACCATATGTGTACCTGCCATTGGACACATGTTTGTGTTCTATTACAAGTTTTACCCCAAATATGTGCTACAGTGAAATACCTTGGGGCTGATGGTAACTCTTGATGGGTATATCCACACATAGGATATTGTTTCCAACCTTTGTGTCTAAAAAGAATCCTAAAGATTAAAATGGAGGACTTAGTTTACTCTGGCAATATATAAATATCCGATATTGGGTTGCCCTCAGAAGCAGAGGATTCAGATGTGAACAGTTTAGTCCTACTAAGAAAATCCTGGGAGCCAACATAGTATACATGCTTCAGAGGGCCCCCTCCTGGGAGTGAACGAACTGTAGGACTTGTCCACTAGGTCCCATTAGTCTTTGGTTGGAGGCTATTGGTGGGGTGGGAGGAATCAGGATGAGAGAGAAGTCAACTCCCCAGCACTGCCGCTCTTCGGGCAGAGATCTGGACACTGACAAGTAGAGGCCAGCCAGCACTCACAGCAGAGGTGAGGCCTGAGGGATAGGAGAAGGAAGTTGCTCTAGATGGAAAGGCCTGACTGCTAAGTAAGGACCCTGACTCACCCTTCCATAGAAAAGAAAGTTGTAAGAAAAGAAATCATCTTCTAGTGGAATGGCTAAAAACCCAGGCCTCAAGATTGTACAATACGTATAAAGTTTTCTGGAAGGATCCTTGCTACATAAGCTATGAAAAGAAAAGGTATCTCTGGCTGGCCTTCTGCCCCAGAGCTGCTGCTTGTGCCGTGTGTCGAGATGTGCAGGGGGAAGGAAGAGGTGCTGGAGAGGTCGATCTTCTTGTCCGGCCCAGGGCTGATTTTCCAATGCTTTTAAACTTGTGTCTGAAGCAGGCAGTGCTACAGGAGTGATTATCTCTTGATCAGAGAAGTAGCTAGCCCCCGAAAGACTGGAGGGCAAATGAGCTGTGTCACCTGTAAACAAGGTCACTCCTAGGATCTGCACATAGGAGTCATGCCGTGCTGAGATAGCAGCCCTTGAATGAGCAAGTAAAGGGACACAGCTTGGCCACTATGACTGGTTCCGGGTTTAAAAGGCTCTGGGTGTCCCAGATCTGTGCCCCTGGGGCCGGGGCTGTTGGTGCCTGGGTTGGCATGATGTTTTCAGTGAAGTTGCCCTGAATATCACTTACTTTCTCCCATACACAAAATAGAGCAAGCAGAAGCCCAAGGTGATTGGCAGGGAGCGGAACAGAAACATAAAGACAACCTGTGGCCTTCAAAACGCAACTCTGTGAGAGAAGGTTCCACGGAATGATCACCATCCTTGGCCTGTTGAAGGCTCCCAGCCTCCAGAAATGCAGACATTACCTTTGTGGGCACAACAGTCACTGTCTCCCTCCACGTGCCCAGCTTCCTTCAGCAGCTGACCCCTCACTCAGTTCTTGTCACATCTGCAGACCCTTCTTATAGCAGCTTCATCTCCAGCACCATCCCCTGCGCAATGGATTATTAAAGACTTTTCTTCAAATGGAGTCACTCTTTTTACACATACACAGTTATTAACAAAGGCAATTTGGTCTCTATTGCTATAAACAAAAATGCAGTAGTACTGGCTACCAGTGAAAACAAAGCAATGTTATCAAATTCTAGGCAGATCTTCTTGCCTGCCATTGGCTATGACACTGAGGGAAGTTCTCTCTCTCCCTCTCTCCTTCTCTCTCTTTCTCTCATTCTCTCTCTCTGTTAAAAAAGAAAGAGGCAGGGTTTGCCTCTTGATTAATCTGAAGGACTGAAAAGATGCCTCGAAAAATCTGCAGCAGAAGTAGGTCAGCCCCCAGAGCTGGAATTGGCAATGAAGCCCTCCCAACAAACACCCTGTGGGCACATGCAGACTCTGGCACTCTCCATAGGACACAGAGGGAGAAGACTTCCAGTCTCCTTCTCCCAGTGAGGAGAGGAGAGGGCCCTCAAACAAAGGAAAGCAACATGGAAGAGAAAGGGGCTAAAGACGGGGACAGAGTGAGGGAGACAAGATGTCGGGAAGGAGAGACACAGCACTCACCACTGCCCTCTCTGAGTCAGAAGCTGCAGTGAGTGCCATCCACTACCAGGAACTTTCCTCTCATTACAGAAAAAAGAACTTTCAACCCTATTGAGTCTTCCCCGTATGCTAATTACTGCAGGATTGACTGCTGTGGGATTCCTTCGATGAAGCCATTTGGACTCACAATTTAACCTGCAAAGGAGATTCACTCTTAATTAAAAGCCAAGCTGACCTTTTAGAAGGCTTATTTCTGGAAGAAAGGAATAGACTTTTTAAGATTATTACGTCCTAATAAGCTCCATAACCACAAGACCAGTAGGCACACGTGCTTGAATATCTGATGGCATTTTTGATAAGGATGTCGTACAAACCCATGTCACATCTTCCTGATCCTGAAATGGGAGATGAAGAGACGAGAGATGGCTCTTCAAAGGACAACTCTGTGGGCACGCTGATGGCTCCAGAAATGGGACTAGCCCTTGGGGGAAGGGAGTAGCTGAGGGGTTTTGCCCCAAGAACCCACAGGAAGAATGTGTAATACGAGATGTTGATGGGAGGGACGTGGCTGACAGGGTGACCACAGTGAGATCCTGAAGATGGAGGGGTATCGGTAACTCTTGGGGTCTACTTCCACACAGATGGGGTTCTGCTTTGTATATTTATGAGAAAGTGTAGAACTCCAGAAAGAAAAGATGACTTAAACTTATGAAAATCTGAGACTCATCTTCACCTAGGTAAGACTGGAGAAAAAGCAGGAGATAAGCAGAACGAGAAACAAATATTTCTTGGAGACAGCAAGCGGAATTCAGGGTTTCTTGTTCAGGGTACCTCACCAGGGAGCAAAAGGATTTGATTCTGTGCCCTGCCCCTGGAGGGTGGTTGTTGTCACGGCAATTAACCTCTATGGATTCAAGTCTTTACCTGTAAGGAGAGCAATGATGCCCTCCCTCTGTAGACTGACTTATTAATTATTTTCACATGTCTTACATTCAATGCTTGCATAACTCAGCTGGAGCAGATACTAGACAGAGCAGGTATCATTGTCATTTTACTAATAAGCCCCTACTGAGACTTGACTCTATCTGGTCAACTTCTGTTACTTGCTGCCTGTGTGGACCTTGAACAGTTCACTCAGCCTCTTCTGTGCCTCAGTTTTCCCCTATGTTAAACAGGAATAAAAGAGTGCTTATTTCCAGAGTGCCTGGGTGGCTCAGTCAGTTAAGCCTCTGACTCTTGATTTCCACTCAGGTCATGATCTCAGGGTCGTGAGATCGAGCCCTACATTGAGCCCTGCAGCAAGCCCCACAGCGGGCTCCGCACTCAGCAAGGAGTCTGCTTCTCTCCCTCTCCCTCTCCCCCCACTCATGTGCAGGCTCACTCTTTCTCTCTCTCTCTCTCAAATAAATAAATCTTTTTAAAAAATATAGTGTTTATTTTATAGGGTCGGTGTAGGGATTAAATGAAATAACAAAAGTAAAGTGCTTAGAAAAGTCCTGGCACTTAATAAGTTCTCAGCAAAAGTTAGCTCTTCTTGACTAAGGTGTCAGACCTGGGATTCTAATCCAGGCCTTCTGACACCAGGATAGTTCATTGATTAAGACCATGGGCATTAACACCTAACAGAGTGGGGTGCAAATTCCATTTCTACAACCCAACTGTAGGACTCAGTGTCCTCGTTCGGAAAATGGGTCAGTGGTACTAGTGTCCACTGCATACATGCAGTTGCTGGGAAGATTACTTGTGCCCAGTAACTGGTAGTTGCTATCCTCACCTTTGTGATTATTTTCTGCTTTCTACTCACTCACAGAGACCCTGGCAAAGCCACCTGGGTAGATAAGAGTGTTAGATGATCTTAGGACTCTATAAAATTCTGAGCTACTATGGTACAGTTAGCCTTCAGTAAAACAACTTTTTAAATAGGTCACTTAGGAACATCTTGCTGAAGATGGAAGATTAAACACTCACCCACTTTTGCTCCCTCCTGAAATCCCAATAAAATAACACTAAGGGGATTTTCTGAATTTTATGAACCCACAAGGACAAAGAAAAAGAAGAAACATCAGTAACAGAATTTTGGAGGGTAAAAAACCAGAGGAATGAGCAATGACGGGTATAGAAAATTTTAAAATCCTGATCCTAATTAACAAGAAGAACACCAAGATGCAACCCCAAACAGTTTGGGAACTGACAGCACCTGGTATTTCTAGAATCAGGTATGAAAGTGAGGCTAAAAACAGTATGCTAAAGAAGTCAGACCCTGAGGTGCCCTCCCGTGCTCAGCCCAGCCAGGGGACCCTTCTCTCCAACACTAGCAGAAGACTGAAGGATTTCTTTTCTGGAAAGGAACAGCAGATATAACTGAAGATGAAAATATTGTCCTGAAAACAGGGGAATTAAATGAACACTTACATGCCAGTGCCTCTCAGGACACTTCTAGAGCAATACCACTAACTACAAGATTAAATTTCAAATTCAGTTCCTCGGGTGCACTGGCTACATTCAAAGTGCTCAACAGATCTAGCCCACTTTGATCATTGCAGAAAGTTCTGTTGGCCAGCTCTGGTCTAGTGCAAAGATTCGGTGATTTCCTGAAGGATCTGACCAGACCAAGACGAAAGACTCCAAGATACAGACAGTGGGGGTTCTCCAGTGAATTGGCCAAAAGTTCAAAACTCTGAAAGCCACCCGCCTCCTAACATCTTATTAGACCCTCCCTCCTTGAAATGACAGCAAAGATCATCAGCTAGCTGAAAAGAGCCTCTATCATGAAAGATAAGAGGCCAAAACAAACGAACAGAAAAAAACAATTTAGCAGAAACAGAAACAAGGGTGGAAGAAGAAAACTTCAAAAGAACTAGCATTAATATCAGAGTGAAGAGATGTGGCCTCCGTAAAATAAGAGCTGATTATCATGACAAAGAGATACTCAGGGAAATTTTTAAAAGAGATCTTAGAAATTCCCAAATGACAGCAGAAAAGAAATATTCAATAAAAGGACTGAAAAATTGAGAAAATGTCCCAGGAAGTGTCTAAAAAGATAATGAGATAGAAAAGAAGAAAAGAAAGATGAGTACGTTGTCCCAAACCTTGTACTTCTTTACCTTTTCACTAATGAAATGCCAGGAGCCTGAGGCTCCAGGGGCTAACTCCCAGCCACAAGGAGAAGCTGCGCAGGGGCCCCCTGACAACGGACGCCTGATTCTGTATGTGTTTAAATTCATGCTCCGTTTTCCTTCTTTGGTGCTCCCCATTTCTGCCTTAGCCTTCTCCCCACACCCTGCTTCTTTGCTTAGAAGCCAAGGCCAATGTTAGAATATCTCATCTTCCTGGAAATTGAAATAAGGAATTGATTTTCAAAAAACATGGGGGTCAAAGGGGAGTTTAGAGGAGACTGGGCCAAGTTGGTGTAATTGTGATGAACACAACCTCCTCCTTTCTCCGGTGATATAAGGCCTGCTTTTCTTTCTTCCCACCAGAGTTTTGCGCTGGGGTGTGTCTTACCATGCTCTTGCCCTCCACCTCCCCAGTGCTGCTGGTACTCCCTCTCCATAAGCACAGTTATCACAGTATAGTTATCAATCCTGCAAACTCCTTAGTAAAGAGAAATATGGCTGGGAAATATGACCATCAATGAGCTGGGAAACAAAAGGGAGAAAAATAAAAGGAAACAAAGATTTTAAAAGAAGTAAGGGGGTACCTGGGTGACTCAGTCAGTTGGGCGTCCAGCTCTTAGTTTTGGGTCAGATCATGATCTCAGGGTCGTGAGATCGAGCCCCAAGTCGGCTCCGCACTCAGCGCTGAATCTGCTTGTCCCTCTCCCTCTGCCTCTCCCCTCCACCCCACCCCCGGCTCACACAGGTGCTCACTCTCTCTCTCTCTCTAATAAATAAATAAACAAAATCTTTAAAAAAAATTTTTTAAGAAGTAAGGACAGGAAAAAGATGATCTAAATAGTCGTTTTTTAAAAAACTTTTCATTGTACAAAATGGAAAGCGTACACAAAATAATAGTTTAATGAATATTCATGTTTGTGTTATCCAGATTCAACAATATCAAGTCATAGTTAATAGTAGTTTTGAGATCATAGTAATATATGGATTGTTCATCATGTACTAAGTATGTTCTATGTATTATATATAGGTGTGTGATAAATTCAAAATGGTTACAAATTCTCTGCCACCATCCCCATCAAGAGGTGGAGTCTAAGTCACCTCCTACACCTACTCTGGCCTGGTCCTGTGATTTGCTTTGGCCAAAAGAATGCAGCAGAAAACATACTGTGTAGCTTCAGAGACCAGGCCAGAGAAGCTGTGGTGGTCTGTTTAATGTGTCCAAAGGGCTATGCTTTCTAACAGGTAAAATAAAGGGCTTGAAAACATAGGGGTAAATTTTCAAGACCTTGGATGAGTCAACAATTTCTTAGATATGACACTAAAAGCACAAGCAATAAAAGAAAAAAAGTTAAGCCATACTTCATCGAGATTAAAAACATTTGTGCTTCCAAAGACACCATCAAGGAACTGAAAAGACTGTTACAGAATGGAAGAAAATATTTGCAAATCCTATATCTAATAAGAAACTTGTATATACAGGCATTGACATTGTCTGTGCAGGTGTTTATATGTAACATTGTCTATACAGAACAGTTACAAAGGCCAACAAGTCAAAACTCGGGAATTGGTTATATAGGTTATATATATGCCTGGCTGGCTCAGTCCGTGAAACATACAACTCTTGATCTTAGGGTTGTAGGTTCGAGCCCCACTTTGGGTGTAGAGATTACTTAAAAATAAAATCTTAAATAAATAAAATGTTTAAAAAAGAAACTTTGTCTAACATACAAAAAAACAAAACACAACACAACTCACCAAAATGACAAATAACCCAACTGAAAAGTGGGCAAAGGATTTAAATAGACATTTTTCCAAAGAAGTTATCTTCACAGCCAAAGTCACATGAGAAGATGCTCACCATCACTGCCTACCAGGGAAACTGAAAGCAAAACCACAATGGGGCATCTGGTGGCTCAGTCGGTTAAGTTTCTGCCTTCAGCTCAGATCATGATCTCAGGGTCCTAGGATCGAGCCCCGAGTCAGGCGCCTCGCTCAGCAGGGACTCTGCTTCTCCCTCTCTCTTTCCCTGCTCATGCTATCTCTTTCATTCTCTCTCTCAAATAAATAAGTTATTTTAAAAAACACACACACACAGTGAGGTCCACTTCACACCCACTAGGATGGAAAAGACAGACAATGACAATCATTAGCAAGGATGTGGAGAAGACGGAACTCTCATATGCTGCTTTAGAAAACAGTCTGGCAGTTCTTCACAAGGTTAAACCTACGCTTACCATATGACTCAGTAATTTCACTCCTAGGTATATATTTAAAAGAAATGAAAACCTATGTCCACACAAAACTGGTACATGAATGTTTATGGCAGCATGAATAATAACAGCCAAAAAGTGAAAATGACCTAAGTGTCTATCCACTGATGGATGGGCAAATAAATTGTGTGTCTGTATCATGGGATACTGTTCAATAATAAAAATGAATGAAATACTGATTCATACCACAACATGGATAAAGCCTTGAAAACATGCTGAATGAAAGAAGTCAGTCATAGAAGAACACATATTATATGAGTCTATTTATATGAAATGCCCTGAATAGACAAAACTTTTCAAGAAAGTTTATAGGGACAGAAAATAGATTAGTAGTGTCCTAGGAATGGGGGGGGGAGGGGGACAGGGGCTAAGGCTAGGGAAAATGGACATAATTGCTAAAGAGTAGGAAGTTTCTTTTTTGAGCCATAAAAATGTTCTAAAATTGGTTGTGGTGGTAGTTGCTCAACTCTGTGAATATACTAAAACCCAGGGAATTGCACACTTTAAATGGATGAATCCTAGGTTATGTGAATTATCTCTCAAATAAAGCTGTTACAAAAAGAAGAACAAGAACAAGAAGAAAAAGAAACAAAAAGAAAAAGAAAAAGGAAGGGGAAGAAAAGGGGGGGGGATGATCAAACCCGAAGTCTGCCTGGCATTCCAGCAGTGGCATTCAGATAGACCACAAATTTCCCTGTTTCATAATATGGGGGGTGGGGATGGGCCACGGCCACAGTGAAGGGAAACTGCCCAGGGCACCCACAGTGCATCTCAGGCAGGTGGGGTTGTGCCATCCAGAGTAGAGACACCAGGCAGCGCCTGCTTGTCCTGGGCTTTCAAAACAAACAAACAAACAACAACAAAAAAAAAACGATAAAATTATTTAGCTGCAAATAAGTGTTACCTTTTGTGAAAAAGGAATGATGACTCCAAAGGCAGAGCTGCGAACCCAGAAGGTGGAGTCTTAAGCCACAAAGGATTAATTCCAGGCTTTGAAACCTAACAGAGTTTGTCCAGCTGCAATACAAAACTGTTGGAGACTGGTGACTCCGTTTTTCCTTCTATTTTGTTCCCTTTGTGAACAGGAATCTCCGTAGCTATTATCCAGTTCCCATCCCACCACTGTATTTGGGGAGCAGGCAACTTGCTTTCTAGTTTTGTGGGTCCCCAAATAGAGAGGAATTTTGTCCCGAGATGGATCATACTCAGAGTCTTACCCATATCTGACTTAGACTATTTAGATGATGGGATTGGGGACTTTTGAGCTGATAAAATTTAGATGAGATTTTGTACTCTGAGTTGATGCTGTAACAGGTTGGAACTTTGGGGGGAAATTAGGATGGGGTAAATGCATGTGGGATGGACATGAATCATTGAGAGCCAGAGGGTAGACTATGGTAGGTAGACTAATGTTCTCCCCAACTCCCAAAGATGTCCATGCCCAAATTCCTGGAACTTGTGAATAGTTACCTTACATGGCAAAGGAAGTTTGCAGGTGTGACTAATTTAAGGATTTGAGATGGGAAGATTGTACTGGGTTATTCAGGTGGACCCAATGTAATCATGTCAGCTCTTATAAGATGGAGGCAGGAGAGTCAGAGAAGGAAATGTGATGAGGAAAGCAAAGGTCAGAGAAAGAAAGAGAGATTTAAGATGCCTCCCTGATGGCTTTGGGGGTTAGAAGAAGGGGCCTCAAGCCAAGGAATGTAGGCAGCTTCCAAAATCTGGAAAAGTTAAGGAAACAGATTCTCCTCTAGCGCCTCCAGAAGGAACACCTTCCAATACCTTGATTTTCGACCTGTCAAACCCATTTCAGACTTCAGAACTCCAGAACTTTAAGGTCATAAATGTGTGTTGTTTTAAGCTACTAAGTTTATGGTAATTTGTCACAACAGCCACAGGAAACTAAAACAGAAGCCGTGGGCCTTTTGCTTTCGTGCTTTATGAAACTGGCCATCAAGTAATAAAGTCCAACCACCCCGGTGGACAGAAGGGTCCCAGGGAAAGAGAGAAGACCTGGAGGCTGAGAAGACAATGAAGGGAGAGAAAAGAGAATCAGCCAGTTCCCAGCCTTAGTAGCTACACTTTTGAGCCACCTTGGATCCTCTGGTCCCAACTGATTCATTACCACCATGCCACATGGAGCAGAGACTAGCTGTGTCTATGCCCAAATTTCACAACCATTAGCAAAAAGTAGTTGATGTTGTTTTAACCCACCCAGTTTGGAGGTGGTTTATTATGTAGGAATATGTGACTGAAACAATGTATCCCTTAATGCTCATCGCTATCCTATGAGGTAGGGACCAATATCATTCCCTCTCACACATAAATACACTGAGGCTTAGACAGGTTAAACTAGTAACTTGTCCAAAGTCATAGTTAGTAAAGCCAGAATTTGATCCTAAGCAATATGACTGCAGGACCCATGCTCTTAACTTGAAGGATTTGATGCTCTCAGTGTCTATCACCTTTAGTTTTTTTTTAATCAGTTAATTAACATATAGTGTATCAGTTTCAGAGGTAGAGTTTAGTGATTCATCAGTTGCATATAACACCCAGGGCTCATTACATCAAGTGCCCTCCTTAATGCCCATCACCCAGTCACCCCATCCCCCCACCCACCTCCCCTCCAGCAACCCTGTTTGTTTCCTAGAGTTAAGAGTCTCTTATGGTTTGTCTCCCTCTCTGATTTCATCTTATTTTATTTTTCCCTCCCTTTCCCTATGTTTATCTGTTTTGTTTCTTAAATTCCACATATGAGTGAGATCACATGGTATTTGTCTTTCTCTAATTGACTTATTTGACTTAGCATAATACTCTAGTTCCATCCACGTTGTTGCAAATGGTAAGATTTTGGTTTTTTTGATGGCTGAGTAATATTCCATTGTGTGTGTATATATATATACACCTATATACATACATATCACATTTCATACATATCTCATCTTTATCCATTCATCTGTCAATGGACACCTGGACTCTTTCCATATTTTGGCTTTTGTGGACTTTGCTGCTGTAAGCATCAGAAATTCACCTTGAAATACCTTAGTTGATATTTCGTAGGAAGCTCTTTATAATAGCAGGAAAGTCAGAGGAGTAAGACCCTGAAACCAAATCTTAACTGCTATTAGTACTGTGTGTGTGTTTGTGTGTGTGTGTGTGTGTGTGTGTGTGTGTGTGTGTGTGTTTGGTATGTTTTTCTTCTGAAGTGTAGGTTTCTTTCTGTCAGATAGACTTTAAGAGTGTCAAGTAAGTTAGGGGTGCCTGGGTGGCTCAGTCGTTAAGCGTCTGCCTTCGGCTCAGGTCATGATCCCAGGGTCCTGGGATCGAGCTCCGCATCGGACTCCCTGCTCTGCAGGAAGCCTGCTTCTCCCTCTCCCACTTCCCCTGCTTGTGTTCCTGCTCTCGCTCTCTCTCTCTGTCAAAAAAATAAATAAAATCTTTAAAAAAAAAAAGTGTCAGGTAAGTTAAAAATGACTGAATCATGTCAAGAAACATACCCATAGCAGGTCTCAGACTCACATCTTCTAATTTTGCCATCAAAGAAAACCTGACTCTCTCTGGCCCCAATTAAAAAGGTTTGGGGAAGGATTCTAATTGGTCCATGATAGGTCAGGTGTTCACCCTTGAACCAATAAACACTTCAAGAGGGTGAGGTCTTTAAAAAGGTGGCAGCCCCAATATAATGCTCATGGTTTAAATTTTAAAAGGGAGAACTTTTCATAGGAAGGTGGATAATCGTGTGCTGATCTAGTCAGGCAAACAACGGATACCCACTACAAACAGAGAGGGCTGGGTTTGGAGAATCAAAGACCATGTCAATGGGGCACCTGAGTGACACAGTTGGTTGAACATCTGACTCTTGGTTTCAGCTCAGGTTGTGATCTCAGGGTCATGGGATCAAGCCCCATGATGGGCTCTGCTCAGCATGGAGTCTGCTTAAGACTCTCTCTCCCTCTCCCTCTGGCCCTCCCACCTCTCTCTCTTTCTCTCACTCAAATAAATAAATAAATCTTTTTAAAAACACCTCAATGAAAGACATTTGGAAATAGGGAGGGAAAGAGAAGTCAAAATTCAAAACTATCTTCGTAGGCTATCTGATCCAAAGAAAATCATATTCCATATGAGTTCCATGGAACAAACTTGGATAAAATATTTTGAGAAATTCTCCCTGCTGATTGTATTTATAGAAGCCTTCCCAGTAATGTGAAATCAGTTAGCCAGAACTAAGCTAATGTACCAAGCTTGACCTCAACCAAGAATGGAACATGGAATTCCCCCTTGGCAGCCAGAGGGCTCCTGGGAGAAGATGACCCAATGCAAGAGCAGATGGGGAAAATGGCTGATCAGCCACTTAAAACCCAGAATTTCCAAGCCAGAAAGCATCCGAGAGCTCATCTGACCTAACTTAGAGGTTTTTACCAACTGATTTGTGCATATACTTCATCGGTATGAATAGATAGAAACCTTGAACTGCTTCCTCAATAAGAAAGTCTGAAAAGAAACATTCACTACAACCAGCATCCTTCCTCCTGGCCCCAGTATAAACTAAATTACTAAAAGGAAAACCCTCTTCTCTCTATATTATCTGTGAAATCCAAAGATAGAATTTTGGTTGCTGACTTGTGCACATAATAGATACCAAGTGGCTACACTTGGGATCACACTACTCATTCTAATAGACCTTAATAGCTATTAATAAAAAGGCACCTATTTTACTTATCTATATATTATATTTAGATAGACCAGCAGTTCACATAAATTGAAAATCTCATTCCTTTCACACACAATCCTTAATTAGTCCAACGATCAAATTCTTGAGCAAGCCTTTAATTAAATACAGATTTCTGGAAGTTTAAACAGATTGTTAAAAAGTTCATTCCTGTGAGCTGTTGATGGGCACTGGGAAGACTAACCATGAAAGAAGCTGTCTTTTCATCAGAGGGTATGAAGGATGAGAACAGTTTCCAAGGTCTTTGCAGGGCTCTGAGCTGTGGCACACATCTCCCAAGTGATGCTCTCTCATGTTGATGGGAGTTTGGTGATTATTTGCCTCTGGTGCTTCTGTTTCATGAGTCCTTCTTCTCTGTTCATGTCCAATCACTCTTCTCTTTGATCAGGAAGATGTTCTCTGTCCATCTTCATCATTGCAAAATAAAATTTTGCTCTTGAAATCTAAGTGGTCTCTTTAATATTTCATTAGCATTTCTTCTATGGCTTCGCAGAATGATTCAACCATCTTTAACCTGCCCAAAACTTTGATGCCTTTGATTAGTTATATAAATAAATGTCCTCAAATACATAAAACTCCTTAAGGAATAAATCCTCAAAAACCCCCATATAATTTTTACAAACACTTTAAAATATGTGATATCTGCTTAAGGATTTCTAATTTGAATTTTAAACTCGTAAGTAAATGCTCAGCAATGCTTCCTGTTATTTTGAATAGTCACTACCTGTCACTTGTAATTCATAATTAACAGGGGTATTTCCAAGTGATCATTGGATACTTATACATGCATTGGTTGGAGTGATCATGTGAAATGGAAGTCATACCCAGCTAAACTTTGGGAACTTTTTTGTATATATGGGTACATTGGGGCAGAGGTGGGAAGTCCAGCCATGACGGTGAGAGAGGAGTGGGAAAAAGAGGGATGAGAGATGGATGGTATTGCAAGAGAGAGACTAAAGAGGTAAGTGGATGAGAGACAGTTGGCCCACGGGCAGAAAGGAGCAGGTGTGGGCTGTGGAACACCAGAGGATGCTGGGTAATGGGTTACTTCAGGAACTGTCAAATCAAATGCTTCCAGAGGTCACATCTGTAAAAGAGTCAGATGGAACAAGCGTACACAGGGAAATTATAATGTGAACTAGAGCAGGCAGTTGCCTCACCCAAAGGCATTCAGGCTGAATTTTTTTTTAATCAATATAATGCCAAACAAAACAGATTGGTGAACCAAATGCAGCCTATGGACTGTCAGTATGTGACTTCTGCATTAAACAATAGCAATGCCAATAGGTGTGAGCTATAGTGGCCAAGAGTGTAGACTAAGGAGCCAGACTGTTTGGATTCAAATACTGCTCCTAGCTATGTGACCTTGGGCAGGTAACTTCACCTCCTGAAGCCTCAGTTCTCTCATCTCTACAATCAGGGTATTAACTGTGTTTGCTTCATAGATGGAGTTTGCATATGTCCAGATTGGCCTGGGATGGTCCCAGCCCATAGGGTACTTTTTATAATGATTAAAAGTATAATTATAAACAGTGCCCATTTCATTTTCAAGATTGCCCTATTAAAGGGTCATGATAGGGTTAAAAAGTATTGACTATAGTACCTAGAATAGAAGATGCTCCAACAAAGAGAAAAAATGACTAGGACCCTGAGATCCCAGGACCCTGAGATCATGACCTGAGCCGAAGGCAGACACTTAACCGACTGAGCCACCCAGGCACCCCCCAAAAATGACTGGCTTTAAGTAAGGCTACCTCTGCACAGAATTTGGAAGTGAGAAAGGTTTGTTTCAGAGTTGGCCCATCCTCAGCCTCATCCCACTGCCTGAAGGTCACCCAGACCCTTTCACACTAGCTTCCCACACATGCTCAGACCCTTTATAGTTCCCTCAAAACTCAGCTATCCCTTGATCCACACCTTCAGGACTTCCCTTCAGAGCTCAGCTAGCTGATCACACTGACTGACTGGTGTAGGTGTTGTGGGGTCCCCAGAAAACTTATGTACTATCCTTCCTAAGAAGATTAGATAAAAGTGGATTAATTGGGGGGGCGGTTTCCGGATGATGGAAGGAAAAACTTTGGGGCAGCTTTTGGTGCTCCTCAAGTAACATCACACCAGCAGCTACTTATAAACATGAGGCCTACCCTGCTCTCTTCAATGTATTATATATGTATGCATATATATATGGATATATATATATATTTCCAAATCTGAATTTATTCCAAACATTAAATCAATGAGCTCACTGCCCTCCAGTCAAATATAATTTTAAAACATAAATCATGGCATTTCTTCAAGCTACCAACATTTATCATGAAAATTAACAGAAGACTGAGAATGTTAATTAAAATACCAACTACAACCCTTCAAGTTTATTTCTTTTCTTTTCTTTTTGAGAGAGAGCACTCGCAATGCCCACGTGAGCATGAGGGGGAGGGGCAGAGGGAAAGAATCTTCAGCAGGCTCCACGCTCTGCCTGGAGCCCAACCTAGGGCTCGATCTCACCACCCTGAGATCATGACCTGAGCCGTGATCAAGAGTCAGATGCTTAACTGACTGAGCCATCCAGGCGCCCCTCCTTAAGATTATTTCTTAAAGTGTTCCAGTTATCTATTGCTGTATAACAACCCCCCCCCCAAAAAACTTAGTGGAGTAAAACAACCATGTATTATTACCTCTCATAGTTCTGGGTAGGGTGGTCCTCACTTGGGGTCCCTCATTTGGCTGCTGTCAAATCACAGCTGGGACTCATGTCATTTGAAGGTGTCTTTGCTCACATGTCCAGTGCCCCGGCTGGAAAAGCCCAGCGCTGCTTGAGCAGCTACCTTCAAGCAGCCTCTCCATGTGGGTAGACTCCACAAGGCTTCCTTACAGCATGGTGTTCTTAGGACAGTCAGAGGCTTACCTGGTGGCTGCATTCCCAAGAGAGTATTCAGAGTCTCAACAGGAGCTTTGCAAGGCGTATGATTTGGAAGTGAAACAGTGTCATTTCCACCATATTCTATTGGTCGAGAGCAAGCCACAGGCGAGGCTCGATTCAATAAGGTAGAGGAATAGGCTCCCCCTGTGAATGGGAAATGTGCTTTACATGCGGGGAGGGAAAGAACTTAAAGTAAGCCATCTTAAAGATAAGCCACCATACCATCCACCCATCTCTTTAAACAATGTTAAGACTGGAATGGAGGACTGAGACAGTTAGTTCTGACTAGAATGTCCTAAACAGATAGCCATAATTTTTAAAATTATTATAATACAGATCATATCTGTTCATGTTTTAAATTAGATAATAGAAATGAGTAAATTTTAAAAAATTAATTAATTATTCCTGTCACCCACAGAAATTCACTCCTAGTTTGGTTATGGGCAAAAGTAATATTTACCTCATTAGGAAGCATTCAGACATAATTTTCAGGTCTCCACACTCCACCCCCCAACTCTGAACACTAACTTAGTCCAGGAAATAACTCAGAGTTACTCAACTTTGTTGGATGGGCAAAGAGCCAGCCCCCAGATGTCAGGACAAATATAGGGGCTTAGCGATTGAATGGGCTCGAGGCGACGAATGATATGAGCAGATGCCTGTGTGAAGTTCTGAGAGGGAACATCTGCCGTCGCATCTGTGAAGGTATTTGATAATCAAGAAGACGGTGTAAATGCACAAATGGAGTGACCTGTATTGAGATTCAGAGCATGAACACTGATTCCAGTGTTTTGTAGCTAATTAGCTGGAGAGTGTTACATTGTGTCTCTAATTTGACAGAATGAAAGCAGAATGTTCCTCTCCATCGGGGCTTACTCCCGATTTTTCAAGCCAGCGTGAGCTCCTTCCCATTCCTCTGACAACATAATGAGCAAGAATCGGCCACAGTAACCAAGCCTCCATCTCTTACGTTATAGAGTCCAACACAATAAAGCCACATTTCTTTATGACGCAACACCTATGGCGCCTCAGTTCCTGTCCACTTGGCCTTAGGAAACCCAGTCCTTCTGCCAGCTTCCTCGTCACCAGCATTTCTGGGACTCCCACAGAATTGATCCATGTACGATGATGCTGTTTTCACAGCTGATTGCTGCCTCAATCACTCATGAGGGTCTGGCTGCTGCTGGTGGCTCCCCTGGGGTCCCTGGACCTGCTTTCCAGGTGCTTCTCTTTCCGCCTGTCCCCTTCTGCCCCAGGAATGGACCCTTTCTCTGAACGTCTTTCAGTGAATGCAGAAACCAAGCCATCTTGTCTAAAAAGGGTTTTATGGGGGCTTGGAGTTAACAGAATGGGAACATAACAATAAAGAAAGCCAAGCTGGACAGCAGGTATAATTCTCCATAGTTCACTGATAGTCTCCCTCGAGGTCTCCTGTTTGCCTGATCCTTCTCATGCATCGAGTAGACAGTACTAGCTTACCTTCCCCATGAGAGGTGTCCTCAATTACCTCTCCTATTTAGAGTCAAGGGCATCAATATCCACAAGAGCACAAGAGAAAAGAACTCCCCCACCTCACCTTACCCCAGATTGAGTCTTGCATCCCTTTCTGCTCCAGATCCTGCTTTCTTACAAGGATGGCTGACAATGGCCATGTCCAGTCCCACAAAAAGAAATCCTGCTCTACACCCTACTCCCTCTGGCCTCCAACAAGACAATGTATTTCCAGAAGAATCCATTGTGCTTTCTATAATATGGTTGTGAGATCCAGGTCTAGTATGACCAAACCCAGTGCAGTTCCTCTTCTCAGGTTCCCCTCCAGTGTGAACCACCTTTGAGCTCTGGCTCTCATAAGTGGTGACCTTAATATTCACATACACACCTCCCAAAAATAAGCAACAAGGACAGAGACATCGAAATTCTTTCAAACACAAGCAACACTTCCTGACACCACTCAAAACAGCAACCAAATCAACAACATGTAAAATAATACTCACTCTGTTACCATCACCCTCCAGACCTTTCCGCTTCAGGGTCCCAACCTTCGAGCAAATTCCCAGCATTCACGTCTTCCACAAGGGCAAAGGGGTTCTCGCTTCCTGACTAAAGAACTACCATGGTGGTTTTCCCAAACTGAAGGGACAGACTGCCTGAAAGCTACATTTAAGCCCTCATCCCTTGGAGAAGGAGAACTGCACTCTGGAAGTTTAAATGGTGGGGTCTTTATGTCCAGCCCATCCGTACCCCATGGAGGAAGACAAATGACATTTCTCATTTACATTTTAAAATATAAACAAATATGGGCACCGGGGTGGCTCAGTCGGTTAAGCGTCTGCCTTCGGCCCGGGGTCATGATCCCGGGGTCCTGGGATCGAGCCCTGCATCAGGCTCCCTGCTCAGCAAGGAGCCTGCCTCTCCCTCTCCCACTCCGCCGGCTTGTGTTCCCTCTCTCGCTGTGTCAGTAAAAATCTTTAAAAAAGTAATTAATTAATTAATTAATTAATTAAAAATAAAATAAAATATAAACAAATATGTTCTAACCGGACACTATGTTGACTCTTAGAGGCTGATCCCAGAGCAGAGGAAAGTTCCCGTAAACACAACTGGGAAGCACAATTTTGAAAGCTGTTTTTAGACCATCCAGCTAAGAAAGGTACCTTAATGACTAGCCATCTCCTCAGTAAAGGGCAGCTGTAGATTTTTTACTGATTCAACCCCAAAATTCCCTCACTGACATTTGCACCTCATTGGGCTCCTCTCTGTTTTCTCTCCTCTCTCCTCCATCTTTGCTCCCACTTCCTTTTCTTTGCTTACAAATGGTTCTATTTACTAACTGGACAAACATGAACTATACCAAGCTAGTTTGGACCTCAAGCTTCACAAGGAAACAGCGGGGCCACCATACCTGAAGGTAGCAGGTGGGCATCTTAGAGGAGACTGGATCATTTGCCAACACCTTGCCAGTATTTAAAACCTCAGCACATTTTTGAACCCAGGGGGGTGAAGATTGGGAACTCCAATTGAGACCAACATCGAATTTTCCACCAACACAGAAGAAAAATTTAAGATAGTTTTTACAAATTTAAAAATAAAATTTTTCTCACACACTAACTTTATCATCTGCGAGGCATGCAGGGGGTCACTTTTGCATCTCCTCTGTGCTCGATGAATTTTGAACCTGGCACTCTCCAAACACACCCACCAGTCCTGATGAATAAATAACTGGAACCAGCATTAACAACCAATATCCCTTTGGAAGCTCTCCTCACTTATTTTGTGTATTCTGCCTGAAAGCTTGCTCTTTTTAGCTGTTTTTCCTCATTGTTACAAATTAGGAGCAGTTACAGATAAAGAATGTGGATTAGCTGTTTTTTCTTAAATAAGTCTATTTTTTAGAGCAATTTTGGGTTCACAGCAAAATTGAGTGGAAAGTACAGAGAATTCCCAAATGTCCCCTTCCATCACACATGCATAGCCTCCCCCACTATATGCATCCTGCACTACAGCGGTACCTTTGTTAAAATCTATAAGCCTGCATTGATTCATCATCTTTACTCAAAGTCCATAGTTTACATCAGGGTTCACTCTTAGTGTTGTACATTCTGTGGGTCTGGACAAATGTATAAACACATACATATATCCATTATATATAATATATATATATTATATATATATATATATATATTCCATTCCATCCATGGATATATAATCCATCCATTATAGTATCATACAGAATAGTTTCACTCCCTAAAAAGCCTCTCTGCTCTGTATATTCATTCTTCCCTCCCCCACTAACCCCTGGCAACCACTCATCTTTTTACTGTCTCCGTAGTTTTGCCTTTTCCAGAATGTCAGAGAGTTGCAGTGACACAGTATGTAACTTTTCAGATTGATTTTTCACATAGCAATATGCATTTAAGGCTTCTCCATGTCTCTTCATGACTTGATAGTTCCTTTCTTTTCAGTGCTGAATAATATTCCGTTACCTAGCTGTACTACACCGGCTTTATTTATCCATTTGCCTACTGAGGGGTATACTGGTTGCTTCCAAGTTTTGACAATTTCTCCTTCACCTTTGAGGGATAATTGCACCGAGTACAGAATTCTACGTTGATGTTTGAAAATGAAGGGTGGTAAATAAACCTTTGGTAATGTAGTGATCAGCCGTCAGGAGAGGGGAAAGTACTCCGCAGTCCTGAGATTTGGTCTCAGTCTTTTTGTGAGCCTGTGCCCCCTGGACTATGAACTTCACAAGTGCATCTCAAGTTTTTCTTTCTTTTTTTTTTTTTTCTTTTCACCCTCCTAGATAGTACAGGAGGTCTCAAGAGAACGGGAGTTGGGTGTTTCCTTTCTCTCACATCAAAGCCTAGAGGAGGATGGCATTGGATCTCTCTCTTCCCTGTATGGGAGGCCAGAGCATGCTGGAGTTTGGTGTTTTCCTTCTTCCAGACTGGTTAGGCTCTCATAAAATTCCAGTTGGTGAGGTTTGCATAAATAATTTCACTTGAGGGCAGGCTTTGTTAAGCAGAACAGAATGCTCTGGAGTATTTTTAAATGGCTACTTTTCCCCTCTCCTACCAGAAAGTTGAGGGCCTTTTTCTCAGATCATCACTGTGGGAAGCTGGCAGAGTTCCTGGAGGTAAGACACAAGGTGGGAGGGATCCCCCAGCCTGGAGTTTGTCTCTCTCGGGCTTGTCCATAATCAGCCTCCCACAATTCATCAATGACAGGTCAGTTTTTCCTACCTCAGGCCAGGCTCTCACAGGTGGATTTCTACTCTGGTAAATCATTTCTATGTATCTGCCTGCCTGGCTGTTTAATTTTGAGGGCAGTGCCCAGCTGCCCTGTGATCTCGCTTCTCTGACAGAACCAGGAAGAATTATTGATTTTTCAGTTTGTTCATCTTTTTCTCTGTCATTAGGATGGAATGATGACTTTTAAGCAACTTACGTGCCCAACCAGAAAGCAGAAGTTCTCCCGCATTTGCTTTTAAAGCATCTGCTTCCCTCCCTCAACTCCCGTGTCTTGTCTTTGAACAATATTGTACATCATGTTAATAAGTGTCCATTTCCTGGGTTATGGGCCCCAAACCTCCTTCTTTCCATGGTTTTGCAAACCATGGTCCTGTTATAGTTAGTGTTCTTCATTTCTTTAACTTGGATGAGTCATCTTGTGTGGTTATTTATCATAATCAACTAGTGGAAAGGAGCTCAAGGTCAGTAGGGGCTAGAAGTATCTGTAGATTAGCGCTATCTCTCTGAAATGAGATTGCCTTTTAGCACCCAGGGAAGACTTCAACACATTCTCTATTGTCAGTTCCCACAGAGGGCTTCAGGTTTGTCTGGAAACAATGGTGTGATTATCATTTTGTTTGCTAAAACCAAAGAAGATCAAGGGACTCCCACAGGGATGTAGCCCCCCCACATATAAACACACATAGATAGATTCTTAGACTCTTCTTTTAGTCCATCCTCACCAATCAGTAAAAGACTTAGGGAAGAGAGAAAGATTTTTAAGTTCCAAGTGTGTGATGCATAAAATTTCTCCAGTAATTCATGCAATCCAATGTTTTCATTTTGACTTTCATTCATTCAATCATTCGTTTGTTAATTCACTCAGCCAATCACTCGTTTACTCTTTGATTTAATTATATTCATCCAACTTCATTCATTCAATTGCTCACTCATTCCCTCAATCATTTAAATTATCCTTTAAATGCATTCACAGAGCCACTCATTCAATCACATGCATTCATTCCTCCGCAAACTTTTATTTTATTATAGAGAGTGTGCGCATGCGCTGGGGGGGTGTGGGCGGGGCAGAGGGAGAGGGAGAGAGAAAATCTTAAGCAGCCTCCACGAGGCGTGGAGCCCAACACGGGGCTCCATCTCAGGACCCTGAGATCATGACCTGAATTGAAATCAAGAGTCGGAGGCTTAACCAACTGAGCCACCCAGGCGCCCCTCCACTGCAAACATTAATTCGATCATTCATACGATCAAGCACAAAATAAATTAGTCATTAGTACTTCCTGTGATCCATAGTTTTGATTTTGACATTTATCTAATCATTCATTTATTATTTTACTCAATTATTAATTCATTCACTCATTCCTTCATTTAATTACATTCACTCATTCTGCTGTAATTATTCATTTATCTATCTGGTCATTCATTCAATGTTTACTAGATACCAAGCACCAGACCAGGATCTGCAAACACAAAGATGAAAAGATTGGGATCAGTATGAAAAGTCCTCAGTAGGGTGGGCATTGGTAAAATTGGTATTTTTTTTTCTTTCAACCCATATAATGAGAGAGATGTTTCATTTATTCATTCAAACATTTATTGAGCACTCTGCTAGACACTGGTGACAGAAAGATGGAGCAGTAGCTCCATCACGGCCTTGGGTAGCTCAAAGTCCAGTGAAGAGACAGACAGGTAAATAATAAACCCATCACAGAGATTTCACACCAGGTCTAACACATAGATCTAAGGTGTTATATGTATGGGAGATATATACTGGCTTTCCCTGATTTGGAAACCATGTGTATAGACTATCTACAGAGTCTTCCCATTTACTGAAAACTTATGATGTACCAAGCCCTGTACTAAGTACTTTCTATGCCCCATCTCATTTCATCCCTTCTACCACCGTGCAAGGTAGTTATAATTATTTTCCCTTTCCATAAAAAGGAACTGAGACTTTGGAGAGAATTATGTGACTTGTACAAAGCTAAACATTTAAAAGTTGGTGGAGCCAGGATTGGCACTAAGGAAGACCAGTTAGGAAACTTTTGTAGTTAGACAAGCAAAAAAATTATAGTGGTCCACACTTTTTCCACTTACTAGATCTGCTTCCCAGGCAGTGTATGGTGCCTATCTCATCCAGACACTGCTTTACCACTGAAAAAAAATATGTATCCTTGGCTCTCCAAACTTACTGACCTTGACTCTAGCATGATTAATCTGAAATGTTTTTTAAACCTTCAAGCTCAGCAGCCACCTGGAAAAAAAAAAAAGATGCCTAATCCTCATTTTGGCTTCTCCATCAACTGATTATTCAGTCAAGGTCCAATCACACCTACAGGACATTAGAAAAACTGCTAATAAAAACATCTAGAAAACCTAAAATAGAAGTGTAGCAGAGAAAGTCAATTATCATCTGGTTTCACTTATTTGTGGAACATGAGGAATAGCATGAGGACATTAGGAGAAGGAAGGGAAAAATGAAGGGGGGGAATCAGAGGGAGAGATGAACCATGAGAGACGATGGACTCTGAGAAACAAACGGAGGGTTCTAGAGGGGAGGGGGTGGGGGGAAGGGTTAGCCTGGTGATGGGTATTAAGGAGGCACGTTCTGCATGGAGCACTGGGTGTTGTACAAAAACAATGAATCGTGGATCACCACATCAAAAACTAATGATGTACTGTATGGTGACTAACATAACATAATAAAATTAAATTTAAAAAAATAGAAGTGTAGCATTCTATGTGGCATTTTCAGAGCCACTGCATTCAGGACAAAACCACATTCATTCAAAGTTGCCAACATCTCCCTGATCAATGGGCTTAGGGGAGAATTCTCTGAGTACACTGATTTGGTGCCTTTGAATCAAAGCTTCCACTATTGGCCCCCTTGGACTTTCTGTTTGATTCGATCTTCCATTAAGCTGATGTGTTTGAGCTAATGATTTACACTAAGTCCGTAGACTTCTCTTGTTCATCGATTTTCACTCTCTGTGATCCATCCAGTCACACACATGTGTACACATATGGCCAATTCCCACATTTCTAGCTACAGTTGGACCCCTCCTGTAAACTCCTAACTTGTATCTCCAACTCCCTGCCCAACATTTTCATCTGGATCTAATAAACATCCCACATTTACCATGTCCAAAACTGAGCTCTTGATTTTATTTTTCATAACTTTTTTTTGTCTTATCGAGATTACATTCACATAACATATAATTCACCCATGTAAAGTGTTAACAGTTCAATACCTTTTAGAATATTCCAAGAGTTGTGTGGCCATTGCCACAATTTTAGAAGTCAAATTCTTCTAAAAGAATTTCATCACCCTGAAAGAAACCCTATGTTCTTTAGCAGCCACTCCCTACTCCCCCATTCCTCCCAGCCCTAGACAGCCAGTAATCTATCTGCCTCTATACCTTCACCTATTCTAAACCTTCTATATAAATGACATCATACAGGTTTTTGTGACTGCCTTCTTTTACTTAAAATAATGTTTTCAAGGTTCATCCATACTGTAGCATGCATCAGTATCTTAATTCCTTTTTAGGCCAGCACATTATTCCATTCCGTGAACATACTGCATTTTATTTGTCCATTCATCAGTTGATGGATATTTGGATCGTTTCCACTTTTTGGCTATTATGAATAATGTTGCTCTGAACATCGATATAGACGTTTTTGTGCAGGCACGTTTTTATTTCTCTTGGGTTTACACCCTAAGAGTAGAATTGCTGGGTCATATGGTAACTCTGTGTCGAACCTTTTGAGAAACTGCCAGACTGTGTTCTAGAGCAGATGCACAAATTTCACATTCAACCAGGCAGTTGTGTGAGGGTTCCAATTTCTCCACGTTCCCACCAGCCCTTGTTGTCATGGACCTTTTTTATTGTCACCATCCTGGGGGGTGTAAAGGGGCAGCTCACTGTGGTTTTGATCTGCAGCTGCTCGATGGCTGGAGCCATTGAGCATCTTCCTGTGTGCTTATGGGCCATTTGCATATCTTCTTTGGAGAAATATCTATTCAAATCCTTTGTCCACGCTTTCATTTGGGCTATTTGTCTTTTAGTTAATGAGTTGTAAGTGTTTTTTGCCTATTCTAGACACGAGTTCCTTATCGGATATATGATCTGCAAATATTTTCTCCCATTTTGTGGTTTGTCTTTTCACTTTCTGATTCACTTTCTCGAAGCACCAAAGTTTTCATTTCCATGAAGTCTAATGTGTCTGTTTTGTTGCCGCTGTTACTTGTGCTTTTGATGTCATATCTAAGAAACTGTTGCCTCATCCAAGGTCACAGAGATCTACTTATGTTTTTGAGTTCTTGATCTTACCAATAGGAAAACACGTTCCTCATGACTCTGTGTCACTGATGATGGCATCTCCATCCTTACAGACATCCAGGCTGAAAGCCTTGGAGTTAGTCTCGACTATTCTTTATTTCTTCTATCTATAGCCCATCAGCATATCCTGTCAGATCCAACTTCAAATATTCCAGAATCTGAGTAGTTTTTATCCCTTCCACTGCTACCAGCCGGTCTGAACACCATCATCTCTCACCTCCTTACCGGACTAGACCCCTCAGGAGTCTCTCTTTAGCAGTCTAGACTCAACACAGCAGTCAGGCTAATCTGTACAAAATGTCAGCAGCGGGGCGCCTGGGTGGCTCAGTCAGTTAAGCATCTGCCTTCAGCTCAGGTCATGATCCCAGGGTCCTGGGATCAAGCCCCTGTGTCGGGGTCCTCGCTCAGCCGGGGAGTCTTGCTTGTCCCTCTCCCTCTACCTCCCACCCTCACCCCAGCTCCTGCGTGCTCTCTCTCAAATAAATAAATAAAATCTTAAAACTAAATTAATTAATTAATTAATTAAAATGTGAGCAGGTCCTGTCAATTCTCTGCTTTAAATCCTCCAATGTCTTCCATCTCCCTCAGAGTAAGAGTCATAGTCCTTGCAATGACCTAAGAGGCCTTATTCCCTTTCTGAGCCATTCTTATGCCCTACACCCTCAGGCCACACAGGGTAGCTTGTTTTGCTGGAACACACTAGGCAACTCCTACCTCCCCGTCTTTGCACTTGCTATTCCCTCTGACTTGAATGCTAATCCCCAAATACTATGTTGTTTTGTCTGTGTCATTCATGTGTCAACTTCTTAATGAAGCCTTTAATGGCCATTCTGCTTGATAATTGCAACCCAAGAACTTCCTTTCCTTTTTTCCTTTTTCTCTATAACATTTATCACAGTCTAACATACTTTTTGTTTTTACTTAGTTATGTTCTTTATCGTCTATCCTTCTTCTCTAGAAGTTAAGGTCCAACAAGACAGGCATTTTTGTCTTCTTTGTCCACTGCTATATCTCCCAGTGCCTACAACAGTACCTGGCACGTTTTGGTGGTCGATAAACATTTGTTGGACAAATAAAGGGTATGATTGTGGCTTTTGTGTCTAACAACACCCATGAGTTCCAAGTCCTGGAGACTTTGTTTTTTAAATGGATTTTATTTTTTAAAATAGTTTTAAATTTAGCAAAATTGATTGGACTGCACAGAGAGTTTCTATGAACCCCCTGATCCCACACAAACTCAGCCTTCCCCACTATCAATATCCTTGTTATAAACTTATTAGGTTGCCCCAAAATTTGTATGTTAAAATTATAACCCCCGGGACTTCAAAAGGTTAACTGTATTTGGAGGTAGGGCCTTTAAGAAGGTAAGTAAGATTAAATGCAGTCATATGGGTGGGCCCTAATCCATTCTGAGTGATGTCCTTATAAGAGGAAATCTGGACGGCAGAGATAGTGGAGATGCACTCCCACAGAGGAAAGACTATGTGAGGACCCAGGAGAAGGCAGTCAGCGGCAAGCCAAGGAGGGGCCTCAGGAGAGGTCAACCTTGGCAACACCATGATTTTGGACTTTAGCCTCCAGAACTGCAAGAAAATAAATTTCTGTTGTTTAAGCCCCCCAGTCTGCGATGTTTTATTATGGCGGCCTTAGCAAACTCAAACAATCCCATACCAGAGTGACACGTGTGTTTACAATCAGTGACCCACAATGACACATCATTCTCACCAACAGTCACAGTTTAGGGCCCACTCTCGGTGTTGCATGTTCTAGGAGTTTGGACAAAGGGAGCCACCGTTACAGGATCATACAGAATAGTCGCTGCCATGAAGATTCTAAAATCCTTAAAAATGTGATCCACCTATTCATCCCTCCGTCCACCCAACCCCCAGCAGCCACTGACCTTTCCACAGTGTCCACAACTGGGCCTTTTCTTGGATGTCATGTAGTGGGAATCATACAGTAACATTTGCAGTTTGGCTTCATTCACTCAGTAGTATGCATTTAAGTTTCCCCCGTGTTTTTTCATGGCTTGATAGTTCATTTCTTTCTAGTGCTGGATAATAACCCATTGTATAGATGTGATGAGGGACAGAAGCAGGAAAATATTTACCCTTAGCCCGGTAAGCTGACCTAAAGCTTGCATAGTTTCGATAAGGATCAAATACGGGCTGGTTGCTGCATTCTTTAAGGGTTTCATGAGTGCCTGTATATCTCACTGATAGTTAATATCCAACTGAATGATAAGCACCAGAGGAATCTTGCAAAAGTAGTTTTACGAGTAGAAATTCAAAGAAATCCAAAGAAACTTTTGTAATCTGACACTCCCTACATGTCCCCTTCCCTTTGATTACTAAATAACACAATCACCAGCCTCACACGGCAAAAAGTGCCGCTCTTTCTGCCCACTGGGCCTGTCCCCGTGCTACTGAAACTAACTTACTAAGTTGCACCATACACGTCTCAAGAATTCTTTCTTGGGGCGCCTGGGGGGCTCAGTTGGTTAAGCGGCTGCCTAACTCAAGTCATGATCCCAGGGTCCTGGGATCGAGCCCCAAGTGGGGCTCCCTGCTCAGCGGGGATGTTTCTCTCTCTCCCTCTGCCACTTCCCCTGCTTGTGCACTCTCACTCTCTCCCTCTCAAATAAATAAATTAAATCCTAAAAATAAACACCTTTAAAAAAAAATTCTTTCTTAACCGCTGCATTCAACAATCCCACATCAGATGTGCCACAGTTGGTTCATCCATTCACTACTGAAGAACATCCTGTTTTTTTTTCTAAAATTAGACTATTATGAATAAAGCTGCTATAAACATCCATGTGCAGGGTGTCAAGTGGACATAAACTTTCAACTCATTTGTATAAATACCAACAAGCATGACACTGAGGGAAGAGTATGTTTAGTTTTGTTTTTAAAAAAATGCCAAATTCAGTGAGAATTCCTGCCGCTCCCTATCCTTGCCAGCATTTGGTGCTCTCAGTGTTCCGGATTTTCATCGTTTTAGCAGGTGTGTGATGGTATCTCACTGTTGTGTGAATTTACAATTCCCTAAAGATATGTGGTGTCAAGCACATTTTCATATGCTTGTCTGCCATCTGTATATCTTCTTTGATAAGGGGTATGTCCAGATCTTCTGCCTATTTTTTAATAGAGTTATTAATTTTCTGGTTAAGTTGGAGCCTTTTAAAAAATAAAATTAACATGGGGCGCCTGGGTGGCTCAGGCGTTAAGCGTCTGCCTTCGGCTCAGGTCATGGTCCCAGGGTCCTGGGATCGAGCCCCGCATTGGGCTACTTGCTCAGCGGGAAGTCTGCTTCTCCCTCTCCCACTCCCCCTGCTTGTGTTCCCTCTCTCGCTGTGTCTCTGTCAGATAAATAAATAAAATCCTTAAAATAAATAAAGAAAGAAAGAATAAAATTAACAAATATCTGTTCAAATATTCTCATTTCGATGGCTTCATTTAACCAGAATAATCAGATATACCAGTGTGAATCACAAATTGGGATTGTGAATCACATAGGAGTGGGGAATGAAGGGAGAAAGATGATTTTAATTTCTTAAACTATTTTTTAAAGTTTTTATTTTAATTCCAGTTAGTTAACATACAGTGTTATATTCATTTCAGGTATACAATATAGTAATTCAATAATTCCATATATCATGCCTTTATACTAGTTCCTCTTTTAATTGTTTTTACACAAACTGAGCATCTGTTTGCAAAGCCAGAAGTAGAGAGAGAGTCTGGCATCTGTTGTCAAAACCAAGAAATCAGAGACTGAATTTAAAGTAGGACTCTGCTGGTTATGAACTCCACCCCAGGAAGGGAAGAGGGCAGTGCTCACATCCCTAGCCCCACACCTCACTTCCTTGCCTGGCTTGCTAGGATTCACAAAGAGGATAGTAAAGGCAGTGGATTTTCTTTAAATTCAGCCATACCAAGGTAAACAGATCAGGCCAAGTATGTTGCAAAATGTCTAAGCTTGTTGGTTTATGGTTATTTATAAGGCAGGTGGGCCTTATATATGAAAAAGGTCTTAGTATTTGTCCAGTAAAACATTAGCAATTTATAAAGGTGTCTTGGTTTTTTGTCTTGTAAAACAGGAGAGATCTGTCATTTTACTGGGATTTTTTTTTATTTTTCTCTGTTTTTTGTTTTTGTTTTTGTTTTTTTGTGGAGGTTCTTTGTTACAATGGAAGAATTGATATCTATTGAGCTTCTGTTGCATAAAGATGTCCTATTTCAGGAAGGAGCCTACAGATCTGGCCTTCTTTGAGACACCCCCACCACCCAAATGAACGATCTATCAGAAATACGCTTTACAGGGAATCAGATGCAAAGGCTCATTTCCTGGGGGCACTTGCCCAAAGCTTCTCCATGCCTTTTCTCTTAAAGCAAAAAAAAAAAAAGCCAGGCAACTTCCACTTCTCTGATACCTTGAATCTCTTTGTTGACAAAAAAGCAGGTACTGGGGTGCTTGGGTGGCTCAGTCATTAAGCGTCTGCCTTTGGCTCAGGTCATGGTCCCAGGGTCCTGGGATTGAGCCCCACATCCGGCTCCCTGCTCGGCGGGAAGCCTGCTTCTCCCTCTCCCACTCCGCCTGCTTGTGTTCCTGCTCTCGCTATCTCTCTCTCTCTCTGTCAATAAATAAGTAAAATCTTAAAAAATAAAAAAACCAGAACTCCCAAAAATAAAAGTAAATCGAAGAACAGGGCAGAACATATCTCCCCTCAGTCCCTTCATTAATCTCATGGTCTAATTTCACCAGAGCCCAAAGACAGTTTTCAATGTATCAATGGGTTTTTGTGGGTTTGGTTTTGTTTTTTGTTTTTCATCGAAGCAGAAAAAAGTACAATCACTTTGGAGAACTTTTTGGCAGTTTCTCATAAAATAGAACATACATCTACCACACAGCCCAGCAACTGCAGGCTTAGGTATTTGCCCCAGAGAAGTAAAAGCAAATGTCCACATAAAATCTTAGGCATAAGTGTTCTAGCAGCTTTACTCAAAATAGCTAAAAGCTGGAAACAATCTACGTATTTAGGAACAAAAGAATAGAGAAATTATAGTACATCCTCACGATGGAGTACATCTCAGAACACAAGGGAACAAACTATCGATACACATGGCAACATGAATCTCAAAAACATGCCAAGTGAAAAGAAGCCAGACCTAAAAGAATGCATACAGTATGATTCCATTTATGTAAAGTACAAAAGCAGGCAAAACTAACCCATGGTGGTAACAGTCCAGCAGGGGATACTTTGTGGGGAGCGGGTAGTGGAACAGGGAAATGAGGAAATGGAAATGTTCTGGATCTTGGGTGGGATGGTAGTTACATGGGGGACTGTACGTTTGTCAAAACTCAGCAAACAGTATACTTAAAATCTGCACATACTCTTGTATGTAAAAAGATCTCTCAATTTTTACAAAGAGACTATTAAGAGAGAAAAGACAAGTCCTCGTTAAGGTGAAAAGGAGGACAATGGTCCCTGGTTTCTGGGGTAATTTTAAGCTCCATATCTGGTCTATGTGTTCAAATGAATTTTTATTACCCAGGGATTATTGAAAGTCATCATCAGCCAGATGACACCAAAAAGAAAGAGGAGACCGACCTTCCAGAAATCATTTTCCCCATGATTTTTGTAAAGCGTGTTTTTCGGTCATTATCTTGAGAGAAAACAAGCAGCTGGGTCTCCTAACAAAGAGGTTTAATAGGCTACTGGGGGGAAAAAAAGAGAGGAGAAATTGAGGCAAACAATGCCCGTTCCAGTCCCAAGTCACACAAAACCAAGCGTGGTAAGGTGAAGCCGATGGCTCCTCCCGGCTACTAGCATCGTTAGAGGCACAACCCTCAGCAATGAAGGGTCCTCCAATTATGGCCGGGATTTGAGGCATATTGTTCAAAACATCCTAAAACCTGAAATTGCAGCTGCAAATGCATTAATGGTCTTCACCCTCGTCTGCGCAAATAGATGTAAATGCAAACAAAGATCTGAGGCTCTTTGGGACCCCGTCCGTGGTCCGTGTGCAGTGCCCACCCAGCATCTCTTGCTTCTTTTTACCTTCCTCACCATTTCAAATACATCTGGGTTTGAGATGCTGGTTTCAAAGTTTCCATCTGACCTCGAACCCAGTTTGTTCATCTCTTGCCTCCTTCTCAGTTTTGCATAAAATTAGCACAGCACAAGTCATAGGTGATTTGTAAGGATATCACGCAATGCTCTGAAAAGCAAAAATAAGGGAGGCTTGGGTTTTTGTTTAGCAGGTTTGTCTCCTTGTTTCAGACCACACACACACACACACACACACACACACACACACGCTGTTTAATTGCATAATTCAGATGTTCGATGGTCAGGCGGGGGTGGGGGGGGCCTGTAACAAAGGAACACTGAGATGCCTTCTAAATTCTGCTTAGACTAAATTAACTACGTGGGCAACAATACAGGTACTGCTTTTTTTCTTAAACATATGTATTAGCAGAGATGCAGGCTAAATAAATACTGTTTAGTGGGAAATGAATTATGTAAATGTAATTTATAGCATTAATCTGGGTTTGTAAATTTAACCCACTCACAAGTAGAAAGGTTTCCGTGCAATGAATATTTCTGAGGTTGTTTAATATGTTAAAATAAATATTGAGCTGCTGAAAGAAAAACATGTCCTCTGCATCACAAAAGCTATTTTGAAACAATAAATTAGGGGCCTACTGAATATTTACAATCATGAGTTTTTAACTCTTAGGTAAATTTTCTTCCTAAAATATTCAGTATGCCATCCATTCAAGTGGCAGGCCAAGTCTGGCGGCAACAGTTCAAAAATGTGCATGCCCAGAACATTCTAGGTAAATAAGTGCCACAGTATGAGATGGGGGGGGGGGGCACTTTTGGTAAGATAGTTCTATTTAATACCACCTGGAAAGCTGCAAGAAACACAAATACTTGGGGAGCTTTATGCTACCCCAAAGCTCTCGCCATTCACTGTTCACCCTGATGGAGCATTTACATTGATGACTCAATTATTAAAGGGAAAAAGGAACGAGGGATTTAGAAGCATTTTATTTAAGAGTGTAAAGTTGAGACTTTCAACAAGGTATTTTTTTTTTTAAATAACTAGTGAGTGGGGCAGAAATTACTCATTCTGCTCTTTTGGAACCAAAGGGAACCTGAAGGTGGTATATAAAAATCTTGGCTGGGAGACTTGGGGGGGGGGGGGCGGTCAACTGGTATCTGCTGGTCACAGGGCTGTCCCACTCGCCTTCTCAGAAAGGCCTTTTCTGTGTCCCTCAGGTGGCATTTCAGGTGTGGGAGCAGGTCACAAACTCTCCCCCATCTTTACTCTTCAGTTTTGTTGCTTCCAATTTGGAAACTGATGATCACTTCTCAGCTGTATAGTATCAGGCCAGAAGGTCCTCTGAGGGAAAAAATAGAGCCTTCGTGAATGCTTTCTACTTCTGATTTTCTTCTTCCCATGGTTTCTGCAGCAGTCCTCCCTGGAGCACTACTTGCAGACTCCTCACAAGAAGCAGAGACCAGGGGCGCCTGGGTGACTCAGTTGGTTAAGTGTCTGCCTTCTGCTCAGGTCATGATCTCAGGGTCCTGGGATCCAGTCCTGCATTGGGCTCCCTGCTCAGCAGGAGTCTGCTTCTCCCTCTCCCCCTCCCCCTGCTCGTGCTCTCTCTCTCTCTCACTTTCTCTCAAATAAATAAATAAAATCTTAAAAAAAATAAAAAGGGGCAGAAACCGTGTGTTATTTGTTTCCTCTCACAGTTGCAGCAGGCCAGCCCAGCTCCTGCCCGGCACCGGTGAACTGACCTCAATTCACCCTCCGCATCCCCATACCCAGGATTATCCCCACAGCATTGATTCTCAAGTGCTTTTGACCTCCAGGACCCAAAGAGAAGGGTAGGGAAGACCCATGTGTGCTTTGGGCGGGTGTCCACCAGGAGGGCAGGACTTTGAGCTCCCACCTCCAGCCTCATTTGCAAAGAGGCAGCAAGCACAGCAGGAGCAAGAACAGATACAAGGGTGCACGGCATGGACTCCCAGGCACCAAGCACTGGCAGGGTTTGAGAGAAAAATACTTCACACAGTGCTCATCACAACCAGATCATCCACTTGATTAATCTTCCTTGGATGCGTGTTAGCCAAGAAAAGTAGACATAAAAAGATAAGACATTGATAACGATCATTTTATTTTATTTTTTTAATAATTTTTATTTATTTATTCATGAGAGACAGAGAGAGAAAGAGAGAGAGAGAGGCAGAGGGAGAAGCAGGCTCTCAAGGAGCAGGGAGCCCGATGCGGGACTCAATCCCAGGACCCTGGGATCATGACCTGAGCCGAAGGCAGACGCTTAACCATCTGAGCCACCCAGGCGCCCGATAACGATCATTTTAAAGCAAGTGGTAGGGGCACCTGGGTGGCTCAGTTGGTTAGGTGTCTGCCTTTGGCTCAGGTCCTGATCCCAGGGTCCTGGGACCCGCATCAGGCTCCCTGCTCAGCGAGAGTCTGCTTCTCCCTCTTCCTCTGCTTCTCTCCCCAGCTTGTACTCTTTCTCTCTCAAATAAATAAATAAAGTCTTTAAAAAATAAAATAAAGCAAGCGTTAATAGTCTTTTAAATTTTAAATAAAACTTAAAATTCAGTTCCTCAATTGCATTACCACATCTCAAATAATCAATAGCTACGTGTGACTCATGGCTGCCTTATTAAAGATAGAAAAGATTTCCAACACCACAGAAAGTCTATTGGACAGAACTAGCCTATAGTAAACACAAAATGACAACATTCTACACAGAAGAGAAAGTATTTTGTATTTAGTGTTCAGAGCTTAGAGAAAAGCTTATTAGGAATCAAAGAAATTTTAGAGACAACATTGATTAAATATGAGTGATAAATATTAGATTTACCTTAAGATACACAGGAGTTTTTAAATGGGTTACACTTACGGGTAACAATAAGCTTTTAAAAATGGTTAACATAAAAATAATTTTTTAAAAAGATGAAAAAAATAGCAAAGAGTTGACTACCCCTAGGTTTCATTGGCTAACATCTTGGTATTTTCAAAGTGTTTTAGAGTTTCATACATAAGCTTTCATTGGTCCCTCCATGTCACTGTGTATGGTTGTTCAGGTTGTACACTGAACAATTCTGGAGGCATCATTCATAGAGACTGCAGTGCGAACTCTAGAATAATGCAAGGTATAAGCTGCACAGAAGCATACAGCAGCCTGGGGACCGTCAGAGCAATTCCAAGTTAGAGCACTGCTCAATATCACACTTTTCTAAGTCCAAAAATTCCTTTCAACCACATTATCCTAGTTTCTGAAATAGATAATCAAGTGAGAATGAATATCGAAAACGTGTGCTTTTGTTTTCAGAGTCAAGTTTCACCACAAGCCAATCGCTTTGCTGGAATTAGGGACACTGAGACACTGACGACATTGGAGGAGGACCTCCATGTGTGAGCTGCTTTTCAGACACACATGTTCAGGGTGCAGAAAAACACTTTCCGTAAACATTTTCCCTTGATTTGATTGTTGAGGTTGGGAAACACTGTACATCCGTCTTCATCCTGAGTACCCAAGGAGAGAGAATGTTTGTATGAAAATGCTTCCAACCTTTTATACGTGCATATTTGTATGTGTTTCAAAAACAACGCTGCAAATAATCATATAAATAATAGAATAGAACAATGTACATCTCCCAAAGAACTCAGGAAGTGGGGAAAGCATTCTCATTCAGGCTGACAGCTGCCTCCCTGAGTAGTAACCTCCAATGAACTTCTACGTGCTTTAACCACCAGGGGAAGAGAACAAATTTAAATTATCCACCCGGGTTGGACAGCTCTGGAGCTGAAATATGACACCAGGAGTTGAGGTGGCAAAGCTCATGTCAGCAGGATTTCTGCCCAGGCTTCTGGCAACAGGAGTTTGGGTGGGGGAGACCCATTTCCAGGAAGTTTGGCCGTGAAACTGGCCAGAAGCCACTGGGGCAGCATCTTGGAGTCTGGGAGGGCTGACCGGGAATGGACAGGCAGAACAGGTAGGGACATTACAGCCGGGGAATGAGCGCCTTGGGCAGTTGGCAGAGCCACGTGGCCACACACCTCGTCTCTGGTGAGCCAGGGCCTTTGGATTCCCAGCCCCATCCTCACTGCTCTCTCAAGACCAGAGTCATCAGCCTTACAAAGCCACAGAGCAGTGGGTACACGCACATTCTGGGGCTCTATCCCTCGCCCGGTCTGTAGGTGGCCATAGAGATGCCCCGCCCAGATGCCATCACCCGTGCCACAGCCTGCACGCAGGCCTTGCCTCCAACACCAGCACCTGTATTCACTTGCCATAGGGCTTTCGCTGGCTCCTGGAACCTGCCTTGTGGCCTAATAACAGGCCCAAGTGCCATGGAATTAACACCCTGGGGAGCAGCCCTCCACCAATTATAAACACCCAGCTTTCTGGGCGCATTTCCCCACTGTTTTCAGCTTCAGTTGCCAACAGAGGTGACTTGCTTGAAAAAAACAACATTTCCTGGCTGCTTTCCCTTCCCCGTCTCCACTCTCTGTCTCCCTGTTTTCCACTCCCCTGCCTGAATTTCATTCAGCAACTTTCGATCTGCTTCTAAGGGACCCAAATTAAGACCCAGCAAAAAAATCTTCAAAGCAACAGATGCCTCTGCCAGGACCTACCTGCAGCCCATTCAGTCCTGTTGGGACAGATACCTACTAGCTGGCCCCTCTGGGCCCAGAGCTGTCCAGGGTTTCCCAACAGCCAGGAAGGGTAGGGAGTGGGATCAGGATCCAGGTGACCTCCTGCCCTGAACTCTGCCTGGTCCCTGACAATGGAAGTCCTCCAGCCTACCTCAGTGCCAGGTCCACTGGGAAAGAGAACCTGGAACCAAAGAAAAAGCACTGACCTGCCACCAAGAAACTTGACCTTGGGCTTTAGTTCCACATCTCTCAAATGAAATGGTAATACAAGCAGATACCACATGCTATTTCCTCTGGGAAACCTTCCCTGAGGGAGAGAATATAAAGAATCTCTTAGAATGAAGTCATTATGCCCTGATTGTCCACTCTAAACCTGGCTCCACCACTCAGTGGGCCATGTTGGACAGGTACTTAACCCCTCTGTGCCTGGAGCTCTTCATCTAGAAAATGGGAGAAATAATGACACGTAGGCCATAGGGTTATTGGGAGAAGTAAATTAAGTCACTTAGCACAGTGCCTAGCAAATAAACTCCAATATATATATTATATATATATATAATATTATTTTTGTTATTCTACTCCCTTAGAGTTAGTTATGTTCTCTGAGTTTCCATGGCCTTTTGAACACACCACCACTCTAGAGCTAATTATTCAGTTGTAATTACTTATTTCCTGCAGGTGGGTGAGAGTATCATTCGTCTTTGGGTCCCCAGTGCCTGACACAATGCTTAACTCAACTCTGGGATAACATTTTGAAAATTATGAAAGCATTTTTCTTTTTGCTTCTCTGAGTATAGGACCCCTGCCCTAGCTGGCCCAAAATGTCCATCTGTTTGGGGAAGGATTAGGATTTGTTACAGAAGGGAAAAACAGAGTAATATGCAGCTTCTGGTCGTCGAAGTACAACTGGGCAGCCGGGTAATAGCTGTACGGCTGGGCTATCCCTCTAGAGAGGATTTTTCCAAATTCCTTTATGTCTCAGCTGTAATATATCAAGAGCAGAGTGTGGGGAACCCAGCTCTGATAGCTTTCCTGAGTGCAGAGAAGACATCCCTTCCACCTATGCCAGCAAAGCCAAAACTCTTGTTGCTTGATGGTAGAGGAGGGATGTGACATAGGATCGGGATGATTATCAAATATTTAATATAGGCACTGGCCAATCAGAAAGAAGCCAGTGAAGAACATCCATGATGGCAGTATAAGTGATCCACAGAGGCTACAGAAAGAAAGCCTGCCCCTCTGGCCTGGGCATTAGAGGGAGAGAGACCAGAGATAAGCAGACCTGTCAAGTGCTCACGTATTCTGCTTTTCCTCCCTGCAGGAAGGTACATTAATAAGTAATGCTAACTCTTTGGCAGGAAGGGAAGGTGGGGGTGGGGGGGGTGGAAAATGGGATCACACTGCACAATGGGATCACCTCTTGGGCTGCTCCAGTAGCAGCCAGGCCTCAGCCATACCAACTGAGTGGTACAGCATGGCCAGGCAGAAGACCACAAGCTTTCTGTTGAATGGATACATGACCTCTAAGGCCATGTCCAGCTCCTATGCTTGATGTTTTATTACATCTTTTCCATCTTCTGACAACTCCACAGCTCTTTGGATCTTGTAGCTACCGTCCATAGTCTTGGTGCCATGCAATAAACCCTGCCATCAATCCACTCCTAGTCCCAGTTCAATGGCATCCTTAGCCGTCCTCAGCTTCAAAATAACCCTACAAAGGTGTGCCAGGGACGCCCAAGGCCACTCCCTTGTTTGATGATTAATTAGGAGGATCCACAGGGTTCAATAAATAGTCACACATGGCTATGATTTATTATAGCAAAATACAAAGCAAGGTCTGCAGAGAAGAGGTGCATGGGGCAGAGTATGGAAACAACAGGCACAAGCTTCTAAAAGTCCTCTCTTGAAAACTATAAAACACTGATGAAAGAAACTGAAGACCACACAAACAAATGGAAAGATACCCCATGCCCATGGATTGGAAGAATTAATATTGTTAAAATATCCATACTACCCAAAGCAATCTATAGATTCAATGCGATCCCTATCAAAATATCAACAGCATTTTTCACAGAACTAGTACAAATAATCCTGAAATGTGTATGGAACCACCAAAAAACATGAAAAATCAAAGCAATCCTGAGAAAAAAGAACAAAACTGGAGGTATTTCAATTCTGGATTTCAAGATGTACTACAAAGCAACAGTAATTAAAACAATACGGTTCTGCACAAAAACAGACACATGCATCAATAGAATGGAATAGACAGCCCAGAACTAAACCCACACTTATATAGTCAATTAATCTCTGACAAAGGAAGCAAGAATATACAATGGGAAAAAGATGATCTCTTCAACAAATTGTGCTGAGGAAATTGGACAGCTGCATGCAAAAGAATAAAACTGGACCACTTTCTTATGCCACACACAAAAATAAACTCAGCATGGTTTAAAGACCTAAATGTGAGACCTGAAACCATAAAACTCCTAGAAGAAAACATAGGTGGTCATCTCTTTGACATTGGACTTAGCAACATTTTTCTAGACATGTCTCCTGAAGCAAGGGAAACAAAAACAAAAATCAACTATTGGGACTACATTAAAACAAAAACCTTTTACAGAGCAAAGGAAACCAACAACAGAACAAAAAGGCAACCTACGGAATGGGAGAAGATATTTGCAAACGATATATCCAATAAAGGGTTAGTATCCAAAATATATAAAGAACTTATATAAAGAACTCAACACCCAAAAAACAAATAATCCTATTAAAAATGGGCAGAAGGAATGAACAGACATTTCTCCAGAGAAGACATCCAGATGGCCAACAGACACATGAAAAGATCCTCAACATCACTCATCATCAGGGGAAAGCAAATCAAAACTACAATGAGATACCACCTCACACCTGTCAGAATGGCTAAAATCAACAACACAAGAGACAAGTGTTGGTGAGGATGTGGAGAAAAAGGAATCTTCTTGTACTGTTGGTAGAAATGCAAACTGGTGCAGCCACTGTGGAAAACAGTCTAATGCCTCGGCCATGTTGTACATCTGAATATCCTCAGAAAGTTAAACATAGAACTAGTCTATAGTCCAGTAATCACACTACTGGGTATTTACCCCCAAAATACAAAAAAAAACCCCACTAATTTAAAGGGATACATGCACCCCTACGTTTACAGCAGCATTATTTACAATAGCCAAATTATGGAAGCAGCCCAAGTATCATTTGATAGATGAATGGATAAAGAGGGTGTGGTATATACATACAACGGAATATTACTCAGCCATAAAAAAGAATGAAATTGTGCCATTTGCAATGACACAGATGGACGCAAAGAGTATAATGCTAAACGAAATAAGTCAATTAGAGAAAGACATACCATATGATTTCACTCATATGTGGAACTTAAGAAACAAAACAAACAAGCAAAGGGAAAAAAGAGAGAGAGAGAAATCGAGAAACAGACTCTTAACTATAGAGAACTGATGGTTACCAGAAGGGAGGTGGGTGGAGGGATGGGTGAAATAGGTGATGGGGATTAAGGATTGCACTTGTTGTAATGAGCACTAGGTGATGTATGGAATTGTTGAATCACTATATTGTATACCTGAAACTAATATAACACTGTATGTTAACTGAACTGGAATTAAAATTAAAACTTGATAATAAAAAATCACAAAATATATAAAGAACTCCTTCAACATAACACCAAAAAACAAATAATTCAATTTTAAAAGATGGGCAGAGGACCCAAATAGACATTTTTCCAAAGAAGACAGAGAAATGACCAACAGACACATGAAAAGATGCTGAACATTACTTATCATCAGGGAAATGCAAATCAAAACCACAATGGGATATCACCTCACACCTGTCAGAATGGCTAGAATCAAAAAGACAAGAAATAACAAGTGTTGATGAGGATCTAGAGAAAAAGGAACTCTCATGCACTGTTGGTGGGAATGCAAACTGGTGCAGCCACTGTGGAAAACAGTATGGAGGGTCCTCAAAAAATTAAAAATAGAAATACCATATGATCCAGTAATTCTACTACTGGGTATTTACCCAAAGAAAATGAAACACTAATTCAAAAGGATATATGCACCCCTGTGTTTATTGCAACATTATTTCCAGTAGCCAAGATATGGAAGCAACCTAAGTGTCCATTGATTGATGAATGGATAAAGAAGACATAATACATATGTATATACAACAGAATATTACTCAGCCATAAAAAGTATGAGATCTTGCCATTTGAAACAACATGGATGCACCTAGAGGGTATTATGCTAAGTGAAATAAGTCAGAAAGAGAATGGCAAATGCCATATGATTTCACTCATATGTGGAATCTAAAAATCAAAACAAATAAAGAAACAAACCAAAAATATAGACTCTTAAATACAGAGAACAAACTACCGATTGCCAGGGGAAAGGTGGGTAGGGGGATGGGCAAAATGGGTGAAGGGCAGTGGGAGATACAGGCTTCCAGCTATGGAATGAGTAAGTCATGGGAATAAAAAGTACAGCACAGGGAATATAATCAATGGTACTGAATAGTGTTATATAGTGAAAGAGAGTAGCTACACTTGAGGTAAGCATAGCGTATAGCATATAGATATAGAGGTCTTGAATTACCATGTTGTACACCTGAAACTAATGTTAACATCGTGTCTCAACTCTAGTGGAAGAAATAAAATTTAAAAATAAAAAATAAAAGGGGCGCCTGGGTGGCTCAGTTGGTTAAGTCTGACTCTTGGTTTCAGCTCAGGTCATGATCTCAGGGTCATGAGATCAAACCCCATGTTAGGCTCCATGCTCAGCACAGAGTCCGCTTGAGATTCTCTTTCTCCCTCTCTCTCTGCCCCTCCCCCACTCACTCACACTCTCTTTCTCTCCCTCGCAAATAAATAAAGAAATTTTAAAATAAAAAAATTAAAAAAGTCCTCTCCCAGTAAAATCACACAGAACAGTCAGATTTCTTCCAGCGAGGAGCTGTGACAACACTTCTGAAATGTTGTCTACCAGGGAAGGTCATCACAAGAGACTTAGTGCCAGGGTTTTATTAAGGCTGCTCATGTAGGCACCCTCTGCCTAGCAATGTACCCAAATCCCAGACTCCCAGAATGAAAGAGGTGTTCAGCATAAGCCACATTGTACAAACAATTTAGGCTGAGTGAGCTACTCTTATCAGTTTAGGGAATGGTAGGAACCCTCTCAAAATCCAGATGCCAACCAAGGGCCAACCTTGCAATCAGGCCTTTCTAAGGAGAGTCATCACAGTCTTTTCAGCACCAAAGATTAAAAAGTGCACATGGTTCAACAGGGTCCTCTTAATCACTTTATTCTCCATTAAGTGGGCAAGGGCAAACCTGAGCTCCAATAACACACAACACATCACTACTTAGAGAATGATCGTCTCGTATAAAAATAAGTTGCATTTTATTGGACTTCTCCAATATTATATTCACATACCATATGTAGCTCCACCCCTTTCCCCTCAGCCTGCCTCAGAGGTCACTTGAAACAATTTCTGAATGTGCCATCACCTTTCTGGGTCTCTCTACCACAGAACTGTGTGCACCTGCTCATAGACCAGAGCTGTGTGACCATCAGTGTGCCAGGAGTGGCCTTCAATTATGGGGGACAGGAATTGGAGTTTAATCCTCTGGTTGTCCTTTGTCAGTAAGATAGTTTTGAGGTGTGCTCTACAGTCTCCCAAAAGTCCACCCAAAATCGAGCCCCCATTGCCACATTGGTAGCATGACACTAGATGTACCCTTTGTTGGTATTCTTCCTGACCTTCCCCTCCACCCCACATTCCATCTCCCACTTTCTCAACTATTTCCTAAAATCATTCTCTCATTAACTGCTTACGCTCTCCATGTTAGGAACAGAGTTGAGAAAAAAAATCCAGTCTCTCAATGCCAAATCCAAGAACCTATTTCATGTTAATCAAATGGAATGCATTTCACTTAAAAGATTTCTCCTAAATATGTTCAAATGTATTCTACCTATCCTTTCTTTCCAGACTTTACTCTTGGTTGCCTACATTTCAGCTTCTGGTGTGCACTTGTGAACAAGGTACACTGTCCTTGTGGTTAAGTGCATAAGTTTTGCAATCAGACATTCTAGGTTCAAATCCCCATATCCTCCCCTATAAAATGCCCCTCAAATGTTAGAGACATTGTCTGAGAAGAAGCAATTAGCACAGCAGCTGCTACAAAGCAAGCACTGAATACATGTGAGGCTCTGTTATTATTCTCTGGATAAGAAGTTCCATCCCAAGCTGCAGAAAGGGGGGTTATCACTCGAACTTCCACCCTAGTCAGTGACTTTCTCCTTTCAAGTGCTGAAAAATGAAAAGCCAAGGAAATGCTGTCCTGAAACCATCCTTGCTCTTTTAAAGTGTTCTGGCAAGAGAGCACTCTGTCTCATCTTCTACATACCACTGGGGCTGAAAGTCCTGGATGCCACTTTGGAAATATCAAGTGCCTCCCAAGTGCTGGCTAATAACAATGCTCCAAATCTGGGTGGGCAGAGAGCCCATGAGGAGCTGGCTGCCCGGTACTCTCTGAGCCTCTTCACTTGTTTATATCTTCAAGGTTTACTTTAGTCCAGGCCAATGTTAAAGTAAAAAAAAAAAAAAAAAATTGTCTCTCCAGTGGCAATAAGATGCTCAAAAACTCATGGTAAGATGGAATCTGTGGATGGAGCAGTGGAAAGAGCACGGTTTGGAGGTCAGAGCGACCTTGACTCAAGTCTTGGCTCTGCCACCTCAGTAATTGGTTCTTTTGGCAAGTTTCTTCTGTTCTCCAAAGTGTGTCTGTCGGGCGGTGCTATCACCTTCTTTATAGGGCTGTAGCTACAATTACAAATGGCAATGCAAAGGACCTTGCCCAATGCCTGCATAAGGGACTGTATTTACGTCAGATAACCCCACAACTTGGTATTATTTATTTTCGATCTCTTCTACCTTAGCCCTTCTAGTGATGTTGCTAAGAAGGAACAAAACACCCATCTGATCTAGACTTCATTTCTTTTTTGTCCTTCTTTCTCCATTTGAGACTGTGACTAAAGGGAAAATGGCTGAAAGATGTTGAACAGGAAGGATGAGGCAATGAAGAAGGGTCTCAAGAATCCACAAATTAGACACACTGTTCTAGCTGGGCTGAATCTTGTCTAGCAGCAAGCAGATAGACACTCAAAATGAAAAATATGCTGTATTTTTTAATGTCAGCAAAGATTTAACTAGAAGTAGCTTCAGGAATGGATTATTAGGGTCAAGAAATCTCATTGGCAGTTATGAGACTTATAGTTGAATATTATACCAAAGTTAACTATTCAAACTACTTATATATAAAAAAATCTCAGTGGCCAAGACTGCTGGTATGGCCCAGTATCTGTCCTCCCTTTCTTCCACAGCAACAAAATCCATAGCTGAGTACATGACCTCCCAGAATAAAGACTATATACCTTACTCTCCCCTGCAGATATGTATGGTCAAGTTGTTAAGTCCCGGGCAAAGAAATATAGGAGGGAGTGGTGCATGCAACTTTACAGAAACAACCTTAAAAAGAAGTCGCTCCTTTTACTCCTTTCTACTGGCTGGAATGTGGACTGGAGGGTTTGAACTGGAGTAGCCATCTTGAACAACAAGGTGAACATGAGACTAGAGAACAGCACAGAAAAGGAACACAATATTCCCCGGTATTGTGAACAATCATGCCGACCCTGGACTATTTACTCAGACTTTCACATGAGAAAAATAGACTTCTATCTTTTTTCAGGCTACCTGTTACTTTGGATTTTCAGTCTCTCACAGCTGATTCTAATCCTAACTAATAAAGTCTGGATGGTACAGATACACAATTTGCTATGAAATGCTCAATTTCTTGAATTAGTTATATGCATCAAAATCAAGCATTAAGATGCATTAGGTTGGTTTCCTGTATTTTTTGGTTCTGCTGTTAACAGAACACATACTTTAGGAAGCAACAGGAATTGTCTTGGTTATCACTTAAATAAAATTTGCTTTGCATGTACAAAAATCTCACTTACTCTTGCTATTTGATACGTGGAAGATTTGGATGTCTAATGGATCTTTACTACTGAAGATTTTTCTCTAGTTGTACACAGATGCTGCTCTTGGGATGTATCCATCCTTCCCAGAAAAAAATAATAATAAAATAAATAAAATAAAAATCCTCAGAATATATTTCTAGTTTCTTTTTATGGAGAGTTGGATGGGGGTGCATATTTCATTTCTCTGAAGTCACCCAGTAACCCAATCCTATAAACATTTTTTTTTCTCCATTTCGATAAAGACTTCATCTCATTCCTCTCCTTTTTTGTTTTGTTTTGTTTTCATTTTTGTTTTTTGTTGGTTTTTTTTTTTTGCAACAGGAACAGAGATCTGAATTACATTAGCAAAATAGAAAAACCAAAGTGTTTGCTTGCTTGCTTTTCTTCCTTCCTGTTCTTTCTTTTTTCTCTCTCTCTTTTATCTCTCTTTTTTTGAGACCATATATCCCTTTGAGAGAATGAGGAAAAAACAAACTTTTGGGCAGAAGAGGATCCAAACACATAAAACTTTGCATAATCTTCAAGGGTTCATGGACCCCCTGGAAGTCTTTCCAGGAACCTCACATTAAAAATCACTGCTATTTTGCAGAAGAGGACCTTTTGGTCAGGTGGAGTAGGTGTCTAGCTTCACACAGTAATTTAAGAAAGTCAGAAAAGATGCCCTCAACAAATAGATCTCCTTTTGAAACTTTTTCCTCTCTACTCTTTACTGTCTTCTTGAAGTAAAGTATAAAAGTCTTTTAAGCTACAAATGTTATTTTAGGAAGAATAAAATGTTAAGTTATTAGCAGCCAACAGTTTAGATGTCATAGACTTAAGAGATAAGATAAAGCTCTTGGGCTATTGCTAATATTTGTAATTATTTATATCACATCTGCCTTCCCCCCACAAGAGTGTAAATTCCACAGGGATCGGAGCCAAACCTGCTCTGTTCATTGCTGCATTCCCAGGGCTTAGCCCTGTTCCTGGCACGGAGCAGCACTCAGTCAACATTTATCGAATGGAGGAATGGTTAAATAAATAGAGAGAATGGGAGATCGCAGGTTTTGATGGAAGAAGAAAAAAGAAAAAAAAAAAGCCAATGCTTTTCCCAAACTGGTAGGGATGATGGGTGGAAGGCAGAGGGGGCCAGGTAGGGGAACCATAGAGCTGGCAGAAAGCACTGCAGAAGTCTCTAAAAGAAAGTTTGCCTATTTCAGGTCCAACTCGCACGTACCTCCCCCCCTGCTTCGATTATTTGCAGAATAAAGTTTCATATCTCTCTCAGTCTATCTTCAAGGCACAGGCCATTTCTAAATAGCTATTGGAAGACTCAATGACATTATTTCCAAGGCAATGTGATTATGGCTTTGACACCACATCTTGCTTCATGTTTTACATCTTTGTGAACTCGGGAAAATTTTTCAATGACTAAAGAATGTGATTAATTGCATTCCTCTACTGATTCAGCCAGTACATAAATACTTAATGCAAATCACCATATGAAGGAGTTCTCAAGCCAGGCTTTGCCCTGAAAACCCTTCAGAGGCTAGTTAAAATACAGGTTCCCTGGTCCCTCCCTAGATCTCTGAATCAGAATCTCCCAGAATTGGACCTGGATATCTGAGTCGTTAAGTTCCCTGTGTGATTTGGAGGCAGGTGTGATTTGGTTGTAGGTTAGTCAGTTAAGATTTGTGAATCCTTGCTATTGGGATACGAAGATGAGGCTGTCATTTTCATCAAGGAGTGTGCAATCTCGAGTGGAATTACAAGACATGGGCATAAATAACAGAATATAAATTCGATGACAGGTATGACCCACTGTTGACATTCTCTTGGGAAGACTTCATACGGGAAGCAGCATTTGAGCTGGACCATAACACATAATTATAACAGGGAAGCCACGAGTGCGGGAAGGTGGACTTGAGGAAGGAATCTGGTGAACATCTAAAACTGAACAAGGAAGTTATTTTAATTATACGATCACAGACACTAGAAGGGACTTTAGAGATACCTCTTTTGTCCCCTTCCTCTGTTCAAAAGGAACCCAAGGCTCAGAGAGCTAAAGGGACTGGGACAGAGCCACACAGCAAGTTACCATGAGGACATGTCATCAAATACACATCTCTAAACCCTCAAGCCAAGGCGCTCCACTCCATCTCCCTGACTCCCGTTGGTCTGGCCACAGAGCTAAGCATGTGTTCCTGTTACTCCTCGGGACTGCTTGGCCCATGTCCCTAAGAATGCACTGCCATATGGGACCAGGTGTCAGGAATGGCCTCCTGGGGGCCAAACGGCCCACAGGGCCAGCTGGCAGGCTCCCCTCTCCTCTCAACAGACCCTGTTCCACTCTCCCCTGTCACTCACAGAATCTCTATGGACAACAAAGTTGGGGAGAGTGAGAAGAACACATACACAGTAAATGAGCAATTCAGAGACACTGAGACGCCACAATTGCCCAAGCTGGAGTCACATCCAGGAAATTTCTGTCAAAGGCTTCACATTTTTGGGCTTGTGACAGACAGAACATGTTTGTCTACAATTACCAGGGAGAACCTAATGGGGCACCTGGTCAGGGGTGCCACGTCATCCGGACACACCAGCAGGGATCTACCGATGAGTTTTCTGTGTCCCTGCCAATGAGAGCTATTCCTGGAGAGGAAAAAGCCACTCATCCAATGTGGTGCTCTGATTTAAGGGGTTCCTGAGATGGTGGCGATACTTTTGTAAATTGTAAAGGTATGGCAAAATTCTTAAAGTGAAATTTGTATTGAAACATAACACCGAAAAGAAGTGTACAAATTATAAGCAAATCATGTCACTGGCCCCCAGAACAAGAAACACAACTTAGCTAGCACCCCAAAAACAACCTCTGCTGTCCCTTTCCAGTCCCTACCCCCACAAATGGCAACCATCATACTGACTTCCAGCACACTTTATTTTGCCTGTTTTTGAAATTTATCTAAATGGAATCACAATCAACTTATATCTTTAACATTTAAGGTACGTGGATGGTTAAAAAATTGCCTGCAAAGAACTGAAAGAGTAGAAAACATACTTAAAAATGGGGTTTATTCTAAGACAGGCTAGGAGAGCTCTTTGGCCCAGACCTCACTTTCAGGAAGGGCCTCAGATTTAGACCTCTGACATTATCTCCAAATGACATTAATGTATATTCACAGAGATTCACAAACTCGAAGAATAGTCGTACAATTCTAAAGCTGTGTTCTATTTCTGGACTCTATCACCTATCATGAATTAATATTGTAAAGAAATCTTATAATTGCCTGGTGAATTCAAAACTATTTTTTAACTTGAATTTTTTGCGTTAAAAGCATTACATTGTTAAATGCAAACATTTTCTAGATAGTGCTATTTGGGTATCCCTGTGTTGGGTTTCTCCATTTTTAACATATGAAGTCTCAAAAAAGTGGAAGTGGACCAGGGTCTTACTTCGCCTTTGAAAGGCCCTGCTTAATGATGGTCCCAGTGATGCTGTGGCCAGACCTGAACAGTCTGTGTGTTGCCAACAAGGCCTCAAAGACTGGAGAAATGAGGAGGAGTCTAGGGAGGAAGTGATGCAATCCTCTTCCTAACAACTTCCTGCCAGGGAAAAGTCACCTTGTAGTCTTCATTCTCATGCCTAATATGAAAATAAGGTCCTATGGTACTTGGGAAAGATGTTATATGAATCCTCATCCTTTTAATTCAATGGGTCTTCATACCTTCATACTTGCCAAGTTCCCCTTATGCCTTCAATTTTTACCCATACTTCACTGGTGTCAAGATATTCAGCCTGTGTGAGCTCTCTCTTTCCTTCTAAAGTGTTATATCCTGATATCGTGTATATAGCAACCTCCAGGGTGTCATAGCTCAATGTGGGGTCCTTAGATCACCTGCATCCGAGTGACCAGGGGTACTTGTTACCCATGTACATCCCTGGATGCCACTTCACCTCTCTGGAGCAGGGTCTCTGGAGGTGGAGCCCAGGAATATGCATCTTAGGTTCAAGACCTTAGGTGCAGCCTCTGTGTCACCTTATGTTCCTCCTTTCAAGGAGGACACACAGTCTAAATGTGGATCCACTATTGGGAAGTCCCACACTGGAGCTAATCATTCTTACAGAAGCAATTCAGTGTGAAGGTCGAAAAGCTCAATCCTTAGATTAAGATCCAGCTCTGCCACTTCCTGGTAATGTGTCTTTGAGCAAATGACTCAACCTCCTTAAGCCTCAGCTTCTGACTTGTAAAATGGGGAAACTAACAGTACCTAATTCAGAGAGTTGTTGCAGGAATTAAATTAGTTAATGCTCTGGAGCACTTAAAGAGCCTGGCCCATAAAAAAGCATTCAATAAGTGGTAGCTATTCTTATTATTATGACGACTTGCAATTTAGGATTTTAAAGCAACATTTAAAATTGGCAAAATAACACCTGATGTTCATGCTATATTAATATAGCCAGATTTTAAAGTCTTACAAAAATGGAATGATAACATTCAAAGCTTACAAGAGAAGCTAACACTTGTTGATCCTGCTACTGGGAATGTACAGGAAAACAATTTGGCAGAAGGTAACAAGAGCCCTGCCAAGTTGTGTTCCTCGGGTTCAAGTCTCACACATATATTGGGGGCTTTTTTCATCCACTGTTAAATTGATCTGTATGAACGTCATACTTTTGATGCTGTTGTAAAGGTCATTTGATTACATTTCTAATTGTTCATTTCATGTAAAGAAATAGAATTGATTTTTTTTTCGTGAGGTGAGGAGCACAGGAAGGGGCTACAGGAGGGTGGCCAGAGGCTGATTTTTTTATATGTTGATCTTGTATCCTACAATCTCACTAAACTCACATATTAGGTCTACTCAATTTTATAGATTACTTAAGATTTTCTTCATAGATGATTATTTCATCTGTAAATATAGTTTTATTTCTTCCTTTCCTATACACACACACACACACACACACACACACACACGCACACGCACACACACACACACCTTTTATTTCTTTTTCTTGAGTGGTTACGTGAGTTAGGACATCCAATACCTTGTCAAATAGAAATAGTAAGAATCAACATCCTCACTCTGTTCCCAGTATTAGGGAGAAAGTATTCGCTATTTCACCCTTAAGTATGACGTTAGCGGTAAGCTTTTTGTACCCGCATTCCATCAGGTTGAGGAAATTATTTTGTACTCCTGATTTCTTGAAGTTTTTCATGAATGGGTATTGAATTTTGTTAAATTCTTTCCCTGCACCAATTGTGATAGATGGTTTTTATTTTCTAGTCTGTTAGTAGAATGAATTACATTGTTCGGTTTACCAGAAAAAACCCAACCTTGCCTTCCTGGGATAGGCCTACTTCCACATGAAGCATTGTGCTCTTTATATATTGCTGGATTTGCCTTGCCAAATTTTGTTAGGGATTTTTGCATTTATGATCATGAAGGAGGAAAACATGTTTTTATTTTCCAATATTTTGGAGTTGGCATTTTCCTAGCTCTTGGGTATGACAGGATAAAGGGCACATTGCCCAGGATGAAAATTGCATTTCCTAGCAGGGGCGAGGCCTCTGTCAATATCGTCACTTAATAGCAGTTAGCAATGTACAGGATCTTATTTATGAATGTTTTATTCATTATAATAGCACAATAAATAGACATCTATCTGGTGGCTTTGCCAATAAGTATTCTTTGCAAATTGGTAAGTTTTCTCTATTTCAATTCCAAAGGCTAGCTATGTCATGTTTTATGTCTTGACCAAAAGAGCTTCTACATTAAAAAAAAAAATGCCCATGGTGCTTTGTTCTCTACCTTAAGTGGATAACAGTTAAAAATACTAATGTAAAGGTGAATAACTGGTTGCTATTTATGTTTAAAAAATTATATAATAATTTAATATAAATTAAATTATCATGATAACACTATGCAATTTAGAAAGCAGTTTTACACACATTATCTTATTTGACCTATGTCTAACATTAATAGCCCATTTTGCAGGTGAAAAAATTAAGGCTCAGAGAGCTTTCAGGTCTTTCTCATGGTCACCTAACTGGTAGGAATCAGAGTATTTGGAAATAGAAAATATCTTTATACACAGAGACAGAAACAATTAACAAACTCATAAATTCCCTGCATTTTTAGTTCCAAAGGCTAATGCTAGCTTAAGTCATGTTTTGAGGCTTGAAATGTTTTCATATATAAAAAAAAAACATTCGCTGTGCTGTGCTTCCTGCTGTAAGGTGGATGACATACTCAAAAACACTTAAGGAAATACAAATACAGAATTATTTACTAGTGGACATTAATTGTTCCAATAAAAACAGAAGAAATTGGGTCAAACAAACAGCATCAGTGCTCCAATAATTATAAATATTGTAATTCTTCTTCTTCAATATATTCATTAGCCCTAATTTGGTCTTTAGGGCCTATCTCCACACAAACAGCGCTTTCCGGTCTTAAATTACACACTCCTAATTCTATCAGCCACTTGACCTACAGAGTAAACAGCTGCTTCTTCTTTCTTTAGACTCTTCTTGGAAACTCCACTCATATACCAATAGAGTAGTCCCCTGGTGCATTTGAAGACAAACCTCAGGCTGCCAGAGTCCCCAAGCAAACCACCAGTCACCATTTCCAGACCCTGCTCTAGAATTTCTCAAGGAGCAGTGATTTTGGTGTGCCTCAGAATCACCTGGAAGACCTGTTAAAACACAACTTACTGCAACCCACGCCAATCCTGGGTTTCCAGGTCAAGAAGTCTGGGGAAGCACCCAAGGATCTGCATTTCTTTCAAGTTCCCAGGTGGCACCCATACTACTGGTCCTGGAACCACACTTTGAGAACCTCTCAGTGGATGAATGATTGGGCATCTGATTTTCCATCTCTCTTGTTTTTTTCCCTGGATAATAGAAAAGAAGTGGAAGTTTTCAGGAAAGACATTAGATACTGGTCATGGAAGAGATTGTTTCTTTGTTATGTAGATCAAATAGTTTAAAAACTGCAGGTTTAGAGCAGAGCCCAGGCCTCCGTGAATTTTATAACACTTTCACCTGATTGTTTTTAATGTGAGAGCTCTTCTAAAGGAACCATTTTAGGAATATCTTTTTTTTTTCAGTTTGCCAGCTAAAAGAATATGTACAAAAATGTCAACTGTAATTATCTCCTGGAGAGAGCACAGCAAATAATTTATTTTTCTTGTGGCTTTTTGGTGTTTCTGGTCTCTATTCATTATAACAAATATAATTGACCTATGTAACACAGGAATGCAGCTGGCAAAAATCACATAAGTAGTGCTCGCTTCGGCAGCACATATACTAAAAATCACATAAGTAAATTGTTTGCCAGGCATTTTCATAAAGGCATAAAGAATAAGCGAAATTTCTCCTTGCGACTCTACGAGCCAATAGAGTTAAGAATGTATCTATTGTTCAACAAGATCTAAGATTTACCTCCTTCTGCCCGCCCCTCTACATTGAGCCTGCTGGTACATCTAGGAGTCAAACGGCAAGTTCTGAGCTCTGTGGTTGCCCTCTCTGGTTTGTATCCTCACTAATGTGGGCACGGTCTTCCCAGCTGATTACTTCCTAACAATGCTGGTTCCTTCCAGCTACCTTCACCCCTTTCTCCCAGACCTTCTCCTTGAGCTACAAGTGGTAGTGGACAGCCTGTCTATGCAGCGTCCCATGAACCTTCATTGACCTCATTTGCATTCACAATTCTCAAAAAGTTTATGCCACCAGTTCATACATTTCCCTAATTTATTATCAGAACAGATTAAGTCACTGATAAAATAACCAAGGTAACCTCAGCTAATGAGTGAGAAAATCAAAGAGTTTTGTACACTTAAGTTTTTCATATATGTTGGGGTAATATTTCGTAACACGAAAAACCACGGAACCCAGTTTTTGCCACATTCTACTTCCTTGTCTATGCCAAATAATACTGGTTCTTCTTTACTACATCTGCTAATTTACGAGCTTCCTTTTAATTTTTTGTCATGGACCTTTTTTAAATTGCCAAATGCAATATTGAGATGAAAATTAAAATAAGGTTTTAATATCTCACATGCCAACATTTTTTCTTCCTGACTGATTCACTTCGGAAATCCAAATAGCAAGGATGCTTTTTCTCTGGCTTGAATAAACATTTCGATCTGAACTGTGTAAGAGTGGAAAAGCCACATTCTCTTGATTATTGTTAATTCATTGCCAGATTAAAATGTATGCAGCCTCTTCCTCCTACCACACAAATTATGCCTGAAACAAAATAATAATTCTGCTTTGTTGAACAAAAATACCATCCAAATCAAGACAAGGTTTTTCTTAATGACTTAAAATATGTGTTTTCTCTAAAGGAGGAAGAAATTTAAAAAGCGATGACAACACAGCCTTTTTCCAGGAGATAGTAATTAGAAATGAATTAGAGCTTCCGACAGAGTGAAAACAAGAAGAAGGCCCTGTTTACATCTTATGTTAAGTAGAGCCCAGGCTTATGAACCTTCATTATCCAAAAATCATCTCTCAACCGTATCCTACAAATGGATGTGATTTGTAGCTTTAGCTCACCTGGGATTTGAGATATGTGAGTGGGTTTTTGTTTTGTTGGCCTTTTTGTAATCTTAAGAAGGACAGTTTTGTTATATCCAAACCAATTTTAGCCTTAAAAAAGCGGCAGCTACCCTGCATGCTCTTCTGTTACCCCTTTTAAAGATATGTCAGCATTATTCGGAGAACTCTCAAGTGAACTCACTGAGACTCCAATGTAAACCTCTGTAATTTTGAACAGAACTAATTTCTGGTATCTTTTTACTCTGGGCATTACAGTTCATCATTCATCCAAATGGGAAAAGCAATTTACAGAAATAAACATGTATATTAAAAGGCTGAAAGAATAAGAGCACAACCCACCAGGAGGTCTTCTTCCCTCGCTCATACCTTGAGGGCTTTGGTTCCCACTTTCTCCAAAACTCCCCCATGCTCACGTGTAACCAGCTGTCCAGCCAACCTTAGTCACCCAATCCCAAGGGAGCAGCATAAAAGGGATGGAGAGGGTCAAAGATTAGGAGATGTCAAGATCCAACCCAGCTGACATGGTAAAAGAAAATGAAAAAAGAAAAAAAAAAAAAAAAAGCCAGGCCCTATTGGCTTGGACACTGAAAACTCCAGCAGTGGCGGGAAGAGTGAAAGAAGAAAAAATAAAAGTCAGCCACATGAAAGAGGCAGGGCACAGAAATGGCAACTTGAGCTGAAGAGAATGGTAGTCAGAGAAGGGACTCATGGGGAAAGGCCAGAGTGTTTGGAAAGGTGGGGAAATCCATGAGGAAGAAGGGAAACACAAATGAGACCAGCAAAGCAGTGGGGGACATCCACTGTAAAGGCACAGGGCCCACCAAACATTCCCCTGTGGTGTTCATAATTATCATCCTACCACATTATTGCTTGCTAGAGTGTCAGCTCATTAGCTTATTGGGTGCTTTGTTTATTTTACTGCTTTTTTCTAAGACATAATACAATTGTAAAAAGCTTTCCTTTAGCAGTTAGTTTGGAATAACCCTAAGTATTCTATTACCTAGAAAATTCACTTTTCCAAGACCCATTATTCTCCAATCCATCTTGATAACAATAGTAACTTTAAAATTTCACTGCTATAGACTGAATGTGTCCCCCCAAAATTCATATGTTGAAACTCAAACCTCAGTGTGATGGTATTTAGAGGTGGGGCTCTTGGGAGGTGATTAGATCATGAGCTGGAGTCTTCATATATAGGATTGGTGCCCTCATAAGAGAGACCCCAGAGAGCTCTCTTGGCCCTTCCACCATGTGAGGACACAGAAGATGGCCATCCATGAACCAGGAAGCTCTCACCAGACACCAGATCTGCCAGTACCTTGACCTTGGACTTCCCAGCCTCCAGAACTATAAGAAATAAATTTCTGTTTTTTATAAACCCCCCCCCCGCCCCCAGTCTATAGTAGTATCCTGTTTTAGTAACCTGAATGGACCAAGACCTTCACCTTTTACAGTAGAAGTTTTTTTTAATGTAGCTCCAAGTCTCTAAAAAAAGGAGGCTCTCTACTTTCTTACCAAAACATCTTGACTGGTGCCCACAGCACACTGAATCCATATAGCTCCAACCAGTTGAATTTTATGTTTACCACAGATCCGTTGTTTGGGCCTATTCCAATACTATTATAATTATGCAATTAAATTTTAAAAATATATAAACTGGTAAAAACTGAGTGCAAAAGAAAGATTTCCCATGTAAAGTAAGTTGAATGCCTTGAAAAAAAATTAAGCAAATTGGTTTATAAAAAATGTTGGATTTTAAAAATGAGAAAAAGAACTCAGAAGAATCCAGAAAGATTTTGTAATGTTTTCTAAATACCTTTAAACTCTCCATTTTAAATAAACAAAACCAGGAAATTATAGAAAATGCAGGAGAAATTCCAATTCACAGATCCAAATTCAAAGCAAAGGCCTTGGTCTTACATCAAAAACCTGGTAAATCACTGTACATATATCTATTTTAATTTAAGGTATTTAAGGCACATGTATAGCATTCTATGACTGTCGACCTGAACCAGCTTTTATCAATGATCCTATCAGTTATTGGTCCCAGTGACTCAGAGAAGACAGCTTCTACTACATTTATTTTAAAACTCTGGGAATAGATGCCCCCATCGATCTTTAGCATTCAAAGTGCACAATGATACTGGTAAACGTCTACATCTGGCATGCATAGAATGGAGTTTAACTCATCTGGCCATCTGCGGAGGGATCTTTTTGTCCTCTTGGCAGAAATTGTCCTTTGGTTGGTTGACAGTCCTGAAAGCATACCTGCTCTCCTGTTTTTTGCACATTTTAGCAATGGGGGAGGTGTGCATGTCAAGTGGGATAGCCTACAGCACCCTATTCCCAGATTAATCTCTCCCTTAGCATAGTCTCCCCAACACTTTGCATTTGGAAAGAACATCCTTTGCTTGGTTTGGTTTCTAAACTGAATTTACAGGTTCAGCAGAAATATTCCAAGTTCAGTTCTGGTCTTAGCTTCGACCAAACCTGGATGGAAAGATTTGAAATGGCTCTTTTCCTGTCATGATACTGTTTTTGCCTAGGCCCATAAATGAGTGACTAATAAGCTTGGGAAAACATGTAAATTGCTGTGGTGGGTGTTCTGCAGCAATTTTCATTCACTCAGAAGCAGAATTAAATAAAAGCCCTGCAAAATAGAATTCATTTCTGTTTCTCTTCTAACAGGGTAGAAAAATATCTCATACAGGAAGGGCAGAAAATAGAGAAACTTATAGGCAGTTATGGAAGAGCCTTACCCTCCATGAGTTCGAAGGCTGGCCACCAAAGTACTGAAGGAAACTACCATGGCATATCTTGTAAACTTGACACCCAATTGGATCCTTTTCACAGTCCCTTCCTCTATATAAAAGTACTTTCTATAATAATCACTATTTTCCTGGGTTGGTTGTTTAGTTTTAATTTTAAGGATACATTCTCATTTTAAAGATATTATTCAAATTCCATTCAATAGCTAATATATGAAATAAAATTTGCATTTAACAAACAAAAACATTATACCTCACAGTTCACCACTCTATTTCACTGTTTAAATTGTAAATACAAAAACTCTGATGTGTAAAATGAATTTCTGCAAAGGATGCCTCGGCCTACATTTTAATAGGAGTGAATATAAATCTGTTTGCTGAGTTTGAAGGTGGGAAACAAGATTCCCCAACAAATATGGGCCTTTTCCTATACAAATACTTTTTTCTTCAAAGTAGTTGTTGTAAATATGTCTGCCTCGCAACAGATAAGCATATGGATGGCTACCTCAGCTAACATTAACTATAGCAATTGTTCAGAACTTAGAATAACAAACATTGTGGTGGATGGGAGGGAGTAAGTATTTTATCTTTGACATTGTTTAGGATTGCCAGCAAATGGTGATAATAAAAAGCAGACCAAATTCTAGTCAATTTTTATTGCTTTTAAAATCTCTACAGACTGTGTGCCCCCTTACTCTCTGTACCTGAGGCAGAATGCTCCCAGGGCTGTGCTTAGTACATCACTATGACCAGGCAAGGGCAACCATCATCTCAGGTCTTACACAGAAACTACCTGGACACAAGTGTTCCTCTACTTCTGGCTGAATCCAGACATAGAGATCAGTAGGGCATCTCAACTCCAGGATATTAGTGAGAACTGATAAGGTGCTGGATGAATTTTTAAAAAGACATACAAACAAACTCAGTTCTTTGGGGCCATGGGAATGTTTTAAAATGAGGTTCCAATTTTCTAATTTTGCTTAACCGAAAAATTTTTTTTTTCCAATTCTTCACTTTTCCTTCTGGATTGTAAAGACCGTTGAGTGAATGGAAGGATAGGTGAGCAGGGTGAGTCCATCAGAGGGGAGCTACTGTTTATATACAGATTTGAACCCACATCTCTCGATTTACTCAACAAACACACAAACAAAAGCCGATGATGAGATTCCGTCCCAGAGGATTCCCCCAGAAACAAGTGAACAGGTCAGTTAAACAGGTAATCAAAGTCTCAGCACCAACAAATTCCAAGTCCAGACCAAGAACTGTGTATGTGAAATCCAGGGCACAGAATGGCCTACTTTGCAATAAATGCCAGAGAATGACAAAGAGTGCTCTAGCTTGTCCTGTGGCCCTTATCCCTGACATGAAGAGGGCCAAGAAACTAAGCAAACAGAAAATAATTGAATCTTCCACTTTGGAAGGCTCAGCAGATCCAACATAAACATGGTGTTGGCCATGAAGACTTACTGCTTCAGATCATGTCCTATGTTTTTTCACTTGACCATAACCTCTAACAATGCAGCATTTGTAAGTACTGAGGGTAAGCAACTTTAAGATCAGACAAAAGAACCCATTCCAAAAGGGGTGCCTCTGCTATTGTCAGAATACAGGGATTTTCTCATGTTTAGACTAACCCTCTCACTAGCAGAGAATAAAACCTTTTCATGTCTTACCTACTTCCTGTTGATCTACTCTAAGACCCTTTACAAAAGGAAGGAAATAGAGAAGAAACTTACTTCAGAAGAAAAATTTACCCTAACAAAAAGAAAGACATACCCACACACAAAAATGGCAAACTCCAAGGTTGTTGGTAATGTTGAGTAGTGGGTATGCCACCAAAGCCAAAAGAATAATGATAAAAGCAATATATCTGAAGTATATTTTTAACGTTTTGTAAAATCTCCAGCTCCAGAATTGAAATATATTTTAGCCAAACTTGATGCTTCATTCAAATCACAAAAATCCTAATTAACATGTAACATAAAAACTAAACCTACATATGAAATGTCCACATAGTTAGATACACAATAATATGCACCCATATCACCTCAATGATTTTTCAGAAGTTTACTATCGTTTTATTATTTGAATAACTAAGGTATTGTATCCAAGAGGGAAAGAAAAAAAATTTCTTTTTTTTAAGTCTGAAAGTGATATACTTTGTTACAACACTTCCTACTCACTTAAATGACTCAAAATATTTCCATGCCATTTTCTCATCCACACAATAATCTGATACATATTCAAGAAATAAAGTTCTCCCTTTACATTGTTCTCTACATATTTTAACAGTATCCTAGCCTCAAAATGACTGTGATATTTCTTGAAATTAATGCAGTATGGAAAGAGACATAAATATGCCAAGGGGAATAGAAGAAAAAGAGCAAATACCTAATTTACAGCATCTAAATAACAGAAATCAAACATGTATGAATGGTGCAAATCACATATGCCAACATCTGTATGTGTGTGTGCGCACGCGCCAAAATGAAAATGTATGCATATGCACACACGTCTCACCAATTATCTCAAGTCTGAAAGGTCAGATTCTAGTCCGAGAGCAGCATCTTGCTACCTGAAAAGAAATTGAATGAACATTCAATTGTGAGGAATTAGATCTGGTCCCATTACCCACCTCCCACAGCTCTACAACTTCTTTAACTATTTCACAAACAGGGCTCCAAAAGCTTCTCTTTGCTCTCATATGAGCCAGTGTAGAGTCACTGGGTCTGTGATACATACACATAGTTCCAAAGTAAAAGGCCGAAGAACTGATTCTTACCAGAGAAAAGAAATATTGCCCAGTTTGAATTTCCTCCTCCTTTTCCTGTAAATTGAAATTCTTGCCCTAATCAAGCTGTTTCCAATCACATATGAAAATGGACAAAAAGGACACAGAAATTAAGTGTCACAGAATCTGCTTTAGGCAGATTTATAGCGAGACCTGCAAAGGTTTCTAGGACCCAGCCAGGAATCACCTTGCTAGAATATATTTGCCCTTATTGAAGCACATTTTCTCCTAATTAGTTGTAATAAAATTAATGGAACTAAAATGGTCATCTTTCTGTTTTCCCTTGCCCTCCTTTCTTAACTACCTCTCTCTCTCCCTGCCTTTCTCTCTTCCTCTCTTTCTCTCTTTTAAACTTAGACAGTTACAGAAAAGGGGGTTGCTTTTGTTACCATTAAATCAATCTCATCTCCTATCCTTTCATAAGTATAAAATTAATTCTGAGTGATACTGATTATAGCAACTGTACCCCAGCCCTGATCGAGCCTAATTACAACTTGATGCAGGGTCCCCGCCATTGTTGCATCTAGGTAATGGAGCCTGAATTTCAGCCAGCAGTGCCTTGTTAATGAATAGGAGCGTGAGAGGCCTGCACATTGTCTCCAGTGACCTCTTCTGCATCGTAAAGAGCAAACTGCATTGATAAACACACTAAGATGGTTATTATCCATTATTCGGTTTTACAATTAGGGAACACCTGGCACCATGGCAGCCAGCCACTCTTTACCTCCCGTCCATATCTATGTGGGCCCCAAACTCAGACACAATATACATAGCACACCAATTTCCCTTTATTAAAGGAAAGAAGTTGTAAGGAGAGGTGCTGTTGCTGTTTTTAAGTCTCTTTGCTGTTTGCAAGGAACCGATATTGTCAGCAAACCTGTAAATGTTAGAGATGGTTTTGAGATGGCCTTTTAAATATTGTCCTTTCATATTAAGAAGGACTTACAGACCGAAAAGCTCCACACCAGCTCCTGAAGCCTGGTATGCTTCCAGATTAACAAGACATGAGGAGTTCAAAGAACAAAGAAATGCAGCATCACCATCTTTGAACCCATAGAAAAGGAAAATCCATTGCATTTTGCTTAGTCCTCACTACCCATGGACTTCCAATTAGTCTAGGTCTTTTCTGACTTTACAAATCTTCATTTCCAGCATTCAACCCACTTTAAGGAAGAGGGCTGCCTGTCTTTGGTGGCAAATATATTTTAGAGTTCTTTTATCTTTGCACAATCATAGTTAATTTTTGATCATTCTATTGTATGAAAAATTTCAGTGGAGATTTTTTCCCAGCAGTAGTTAAGAGGCAAGTTTTAAGTCCATAGGACAGAGAACCTCTATTTTCTAGACAGCCCCAGGTGGATTTTCTATAACCTTACAACTTCTGAAGTTGAGGAGGAAGCTGGTGGGATGAGAGAGAGGGATCACAGAGTAATGGGATGCATGGCCTCAGAGACTTAATGTACGATTTTGCCAGTTTGAAGCTTCTAAGATCATCTTAAACTGGGGCACTCAGCGGTCTCTGGAAAAACAGGCTTGTGCCAGCCAAACTCACCAAAGAGCAGATTTGAATTCAGAAAGGCAGTCAAGATTAAAATCTGAAAATGATGTATTGAGTTCACAGGTTCTCAACTGGAAACAGGCAATATTGACCAGTTGTACCCACTGGCTTATTTGAAAATGGCTATCCAGCCATTTACAGCTCCCTCTCCAGCAAACCCTCAAACAACACACATAGGAGACACCCTTGAAGCACCAGACTCTGGTGAAGAGGGGACATTGAGCTATAGGCACTATAGGATTTCTTCATAAGGCCACTACTTTCAAGAGCAGGGGACATAGCTAACTTTCCTAAAACAGAGGAACAGACACAGAGAGATAGACAAAATGAGAAGACAGAGGAATGTGTCCCAAATGAAAGAATAGGGGGAAAAAAATCACAGCAAGAGAGCTAAACAAAAGAGAGATAAGTAATATGCCTGACAGAGAATTTAAAGTAATGGTCATAAAGATACTCACTGGACTGAAAAAAAAGAGTGGAGGATCTCAATGAGACCCTTAATAAAGGGACAGAAAGCATAAAAAAGAACCAATCAGAGATAAAGAACTCAATAACTCAAATTAAAAATACACTAGATAGGGGCACCTGGGTGGCTCAGTCACTGAGTGTCTGCCTTCGGCTCAGGTCATGATCCCAGAGTCCTGGGATTGAGCCCTGCATCAGGCTCCCTGCTCCACAGGAAGCCTGCTTCTCCCTCTCCCACTCCCCCTGCTTGTGTTCCCTCTCTCGCTGTCTTTCTCTGTCAAATAAATAAATAAATAAATAAATAAATAAATAAATAAAACACTAGATAGAATACATAGTAGACTAGAGGAATCAGAAGAACAGATTTGTGACCTGGAGGACAGCGTAATGGAAAGTAATTGTGCTGAACAGAGAGAGGGAAAATAATAATGATAATAATAATTATAATAAATAAAACTCAGTGACACCATCAAGTATAATAATATTTGCATTATAGAGATGCCAGAAGAAGAGAGAAAAGTGGGCAGAAAATTTATTTGAAGAAATAATAGCAGAAAGCTTCCAGAATCTGGAAGGAAACAGAAATCCAGATCTAAGAGGCACAGAAGCCCCCAACAAAATCTATCCAAGGAAGTCCACACCAAGATACACCGTAATTAAAATGGAAAAAAGTAGTGACAAAGACAATTTTTAAAGCAGCAAGAGAAAACAGTTTATATACAAGGGGAAACCCCATAGGGTATCAGGAAATTTTTCAGCAGAAACTTTGCAAGCCAGAAAAAAGTGGCATGATATATTCAAAGTGCTGAAAGATAAAAAACCTACAGCCAAGAATACTCTATCCAGCAAGGATACAATTCAGAATAAAAGGTGAGATAAAGAGTTTCCCAGACAAATAAAAGTTAAATGAATTCATGACCCTTAAACCAGCCCTACAAAAAAATATTAAAGGGGACTCTTTGAGGGGAAAGGAAAGACCATAAGTAGAAGTAGGAAAAGTAGGAAGCAAAAAGTAGTAAAATTAAGTATATCTATAAAAATCAATCAAGAGATTCACAAAATAAAGGGATATAAAGTATGATACCATATACCTAAAACATGGGAGGGAGTGGAGTAAACAATGGATTCAAACTTAGGTGACAATCAGCTTAAGATAGACTGCTATATGCAGATGTTATATACAAACCTAATGGCAACCACGAATCAAAAACCAGTAATATATATGCAAAAAATATAGAGAAAGGAATATAAGACTTTCACTAAAGAAAGCCAGCAAAATGTGAGAGAAGAGAGCAAGAGAAGAAAGAAACAGAGGAGAATTACAAAAATAACCATAAAACAAGTAACAAAATGGCAATAAGTACATACATATCAATACTTACTTTGAATGTAAATGGACTAAATGCTCCAATCAAAGACACAGAGTGATGGAATGAATAAAAAAGTAAGACCCATCTATATGCTGCCTACAAGATATTCATTTCCAACCTAAAGACACATGCAGATTGAAAGTGAAGGATAGAAAAGCATTTATCATGCAATGAAAGTGAAAACAAAGTCTGAGTAGTAAACAAAATAAACTTTAAAACAAAGACTGTAACAAGAGACAAAGAAGGGCACTTTATTACCATAAAGGGAACAATCCAACAGGAAGATAAAACAATTGTAAATACTTATGCACCCAACATGGGAATACCCAAATACATAAAGCAGCTAATAACTAACATAAAGGAACTACTTGATAGTACTACAATAATAATAGGGGACTCTAACACCCCACTTATATCAATGGATAGATCATCAAAACAGGAAATCAACAAGGAAACAGTGGCTTTGAATGACACATTTGACCATATGGATCTAACAGATATATTCAGAACATTCCACCCTAAAACAGCAGAATACACATTCTTTTCAAGTGTACATGGAACATTCTCCAGAATAGATCAAATATTAAGTCACAAAACAAGCCTCAACAAATTCAAAAAGATCAAAATCATACCATGCATCTTCTCTAACCACATTGCTATGAAACAAGAAGTCAACCACGAGAAAAAATCTGGAAAGAACACAAATTCATGGAGGTTAAATAATATGCTACTAAACAATGAGTGGGTCAACTAAGAAATCAAACAGGAAATCAAAAAATACATGGAGACAAATTCAAATGAAAACACAACAATTCAAAATCTTTGGAATCAGCAAAAGTGGTTCTAAGAGGGAAGGTTATAGCAATTTGGGCCTACCTCAAGAAGCAAGAAAAATCTTAAATAAACAACCTAATCTCACACCTAAAAGAGCTAGAAAAAAACAAATAACAAACAAAACCCCAAACTAATAGAATGAAATAATAAAGATTAGAGCAAAAATTTAAAAAAAATAGAAACTAAAAAAAATTTTTGAAAAACTGGAACAGATCAGTGAGGGGTGCCTGGGTGGTTCAGTCCATTAAGCATCTGCCTTTGGCTCAGGTCATGATCCCAGTCCTGGGATCAAGCCCCACACTGGACTCCCTGCTCAGCAGCGAGTCTGCTTCTCCCTCACCCTCTGTGATATCTCTCACTCTCACTCTCTCTCAAATAAATAAATAAAATCCTAAAAAAAAAAAAAACAGACTCTTAATTATAGAGAACAGACGGGTTACCAGAGGGGAGGTGGGCCGGAGGATGCATGAAATAGGTAAAGGGGATTAAGAATATACTTATCATCATGAGCACTGAGTAATGTATAGAAGTGTTGAATTACTATATTGTTAAGTATACTGGAATTAAAATTAAAAAGAAAAATAATTTAAAAAATTTTTAAGAAATCATGAAGTAAGATTATGGAGTAGAATCTGTTCTTGCTGGTACATGTGTGTGCATGTGTGTGTGTGTGTGTTAATGGTAAAAAGGAAACATATATAGATGTCACCTATTTGTTCATTAGAAAAATATTTCTTGAGAACCTTTTGCGTCTAGCACTATTATAGGACTGGTAATACAGCCAGGAACAAATTAGACCAAAAAAAATACATCTGCTCATGGCACTTATATTTGTATGAAAATAAATGTGAGAAATGTACATAAGATATGAGGAATACAAATATATCAATGGATTCAAAGAATAAAACACCATCAAGGAATTTCATAGAACTAGTTCTAAAATTATAAGTGGAAATAACTTTAGAATAACTGTGGAAAATGGAAATTAACTGAACAAAAATAATTAAATAATACATCCATTGAAAAAAATCTCATGAAGCCACCATTGTGCCTATCAAATTAGCCAAATTATTCTTCAAGAATGGTAGTCTGAGCACCCTCATAAATTAGCTGATGGTGGGCATGTCAAGTGCACAAGACTAGGAAAGCAATTTGACATGTATGTCAAGAAACTGATTGACTGGGGGAGTGGGGGCATGGGTTAGCCTGGTGATGGGTATCGAGGGCACATATTGAATGGAGCACTGGGTGTTATACGCAAACAATGAATCATGGAACACTACATCAAAACTATTGATGTAATGTATGGTGATTAACATAACATAATAAAATAAAATTTAAAAAAAAGAAACAGATTTAAATATACATAGACTTCTATACAGTAATTTCTCTTAGAGCTATGGGTCTCTCAACCTTTACTGTGTCTAAAAGTGTCAGGAGTTTTTCTAAAGGGCAGATTCCTGCGCTCTAAAGTCAGAGATTCAGAGTCTGCAGGTCCAGGGTGGGACCCCTGATCTGCAGTTATATCTGATTCTGATGAAGGTGGTTAGGGCCTCACATCACAAGAAGGGCTGCCGTAGAGGGATCTATTCCAAGACAGCCATCAGAAATGTAGAGAAAGATTTATATCTGAAGCTTTGATCTCAGCTCTTATTTATGTTGACAAATTGAAAAAAACCTAAATTAACACAAATAAGGAAATGGTAAGAGTAATTTTGATACATTCTTACAAGATATTACTATACAACCATTAAAATGTGCTTTGGGGGATATTTAATAATGTGGGAAGATGCTAAATGAAAGAAATCAAGACGCAAAATTGTATATACCCTGTGTTTGTGTGTGTGTGTGTGTGTGTATATATATGTATATATATATATAGCAATAAAATACATCAAACTATTAATAGTGGCTATGACTGGGTAGTGGGATTATGAAAAATACTTATTTTCTATATGTCACTCTATATTGTCCGAATTTGAAACAATGAACAAGTATCACTTTCATAATCCAAAAATAAAGAAACTTAAAAAAAATAAAGAAGTCATAAATCTCTTCTCTGCTTCTAGGCAGAAATATACCCAAATCATTCCACACATAGTTGCCTAGTCTACTGCTCTTTTTAGGCCCAATTAAGGAAATCTAGAATAAGACAGTTGTCATTTATGTCAAGCCTCTGTTGTCCCTGTTGAAATATAAATCTGCTTCCTCTTATTCTTGCCTCATAGACTCAGAGACCAGCTGTTTGTTTACTTCCTGAAAGTGTTGTTCAAAATGTCATCCAAGCTGGGTTGTGTCTTTTTATGTCCCAAAGGTCTCCTAGGAAGGAAATGTGTGAACTGTCATTGATCAGGAAGTGCTTGGGGAGAAGGTGAGTGACTGTAATCAGCTAGAAGGGATAAGTTCTGGTTTCTGGGAGAGAGTGGCTGGGAGGGCTAAGGAAGGTGTTTTCCAGGTAATGTTCTATTCAATAGACTCTTTTGGAAGCAATTAATCAATCAATGAGTGACATCTGAAAACATCTGCCTAAAATTCTTCCATAAGCGCAAGTTGCATGGCAATCCTATAAATCTCACAAAACAATTTTGAAAGGATGTTTCTTAAAAAACAAAACAAAACTTAGCAGCCACAGTCTGACTTCCCTTATAGAAAATATACAAATAAAAGCTACTATTGTGGGTGAAGTATCTCTCTCATCCATCATTTCTTCTTCCTTCCCACTGCTCAGACCCCTACTGCCCCATGATAGGAGGTCCAAACTAGTCTCCGGGAGGTCCCGATTTTGGTTGTCTCATTCTTCAGCTCTAAAGCTTTAGCAGGAAGTCACTACTCTTGAAACAAAGACTCATTTTACTCATCTGTAAAATAGACCTAAAGATAGGTGTTCCAAAGCATGTGGGGATTCAAGGAGCCTGCCCCACTTTCAGTACCCAGCCTGTCTCAATCTCACTAATAATCTGGTTTTATTTATCTTAGTATGCAAGACTTCAGTCCAGCATCGGCACGCAGGAGGCACCTAGCAAATGTTTACCGAAGGAGTAGGAGAACTGGATGATCAGTAACTTTGATGATGCTAAGATTCCTTGTATGCTACCCATCTCATGTTCTACAAATAAAATCTATATTAGTTTGATTTTTTTGCCCTTGTAGCCATTATTCATTGAAAGACAACAAATATTTATTGGGCAAATCCAACATGCCAGGCCCCGGGGATAAAGCAGTGAACAAAATAGACATAGTCCCTGTTTTCATAGAGCTTACACTGTAGTGGAAACTGACAGAGCCCCCACACATTTTAAATGTGTGGGTTTTTTTTTAAAGATTTTATTTATTTGACAGATGAGAGAGAGAGGAACACAAGCAGGGGGAGTGGGAGAGGGAGAAGCCAAGCAGGGAGCCCGATGTGGGACTCGATCCCAGGACCCTGGGATCATGACCTCAGCTGAAGTCAGACACTTAACAACTGAGCCACCCAGGCACCCTTAAATGTGCTTTTGGAGACAGATAAGCACTAGGAAGAAAATAAAGTAGGTTACATGATATAGCCTGAGGGCAAGAGCAACTATAGTTGGTCAGGGCAGTTCTCTCTGAGGAGGTGATACCTGAACTAAGACCTAAATGATGAGGCAGAGGAAACACTAATCCACATAGCTTTTCTACATCTACAATGTTTTAATTGAGGCAAAATGTATACAGAGTAAAAGGCACATATCTTAAGTTTATAATTTAATGAGTTTTGCTAACATATACACCCTATGTAATCATCACCATCAAGATATAGAACATCTCCATTACCCCAGAAAGTTCTTATGCTACCCAATCATTTCCCACCCCTCTGTGGCATCCTCTTATTCTGATTTCCATTATCATAGAACTGTTTTGCCAGTTGTTCAGCTTTATAGAAATGGAATCATGCAGTATGCACTCCTTGGGTCTAGCTTCTTTCATCAGTATAATGTATCTGAGATCTATCCATGTAGGTATCAGTAGTTTCCTCTTTTTTATTGCTGAACTGTATCCCATTGTATAACTTCACCACAATTTGTTAATGAAGTCTCTGGGTGACAGACATTTAGGTTGTTTTCAGGTTTGGGCTATTATGAGTAAAACTACTATAATAATCTGGTACAAATATACTTACATAGTCTTGGTATAGACATATGTCTATATAGTTTTATTTCTCTTGGATAAATATTTAAGAGTAGAATTGCTGAGTCATGTACATAAGTGCATGTTTGACATTTTAAGAAACAGAATTATGAGAATTTATAATCCATAATTCACCCGCAAACTACGAGAATTCCAGTTGCTCCACATACTTGCCAACATTTGTGTTTTCAGATTTTAATTTTTTAAAATTATTTTAGAGAGAGAGAGTTTGGGGGGGCAGAGGGAGAAAAGCAGACTCCTCACTGAGCACAGACCCGGGGCTCGATCCCAGGACCCTGAGATCATGACCTGAGCCAAAATCAAGAGTCAGCCACTTAACCAACTGAGCCACGCAGGCACCCCAGGTCAGACTTTAATTTTAGACATTCTAATGATTATGTGGAAACTCACTGTGATTTTAATTTGCATTTCCTGATGACTGATGATAGACATTTTCATGTGCTTAGTGGCCATTTTTATAAATTCTTTCATGAAATGTCTGTTCAAGTCTATCGGCCATTTCTATTGCTTAGTTTTTATTTTGTTATGGATTTGTAGGAACCTCTTACACTCAAATGCATCTCCACCCCAACTCCCACCATGTGTGGATTGCCTTTCATTTTTTTAATGGTACCTTCTATAAGCAATTTCTTAAAATTTTGACAATGTGCAATACATCAAGTTTTTGGTGCTTTTTGTGTCTTCTTTAAGAATGTTAAGTACCCAAGTTTGAGAATATTTTCTCCTATGTTTTCCTTTTTTTTAAAGATTTTATTTATTTATGAGAGACAAAGAGAGAGGACAGAGAGAACTAGTGGGGAGGGGCAACCCTGGAATCACTACCAGAGCCAAAGGCAGACGTTTAACTGACTGAGCCACCCGGGCACCCCTCTCCTATGTTTTCTTATAAAAACTTTGTAGTTGCAGCTTTTACATTCAATCTACAATCCATCTTTAGTTAATTTTGTACATATGGTATGAGATAGGGATTGAGATTCCTTTTTCTCACACATTTATCCAGTTGTTCCATGATTTGTTGAAAAGATTATTCCTTCTCCACTGAATTACCTTGGTACCTTTGTAAAAATTAATTAGCCACATATGCATGGGTCCATTTCTGAACTCTCTATTCTAGTCCATATGTCTATTCTTTTTTTTTTAAGATTTTATTTATTTATTTATTTGAGAGAGAGTGAGAAAGGAATGAAGGACAGAGGGAAAGTAGACACTCCGCTGAGCAGGGAGCCAGATGCAGGGCTCAATCTCAGGACTTCGGGATCATGACCTGAGCCAAAGGCAGACGCTTAACCGACTGAGCCACCCAGGTGCCCCCATATGTCTATTTTTATACCAATATGAATTAAGTGTCATTTTTTGATCTCACTGACAAATGTGATGTTGGAATTTCTTGTGATAATGTGAATGGGTTTCAAGTCCAATAGAAGTTTTTCACAGTAAGTGTTTCAAGATCATCATAAAGCACTAATTAAGTGTTAATTACAGAATTAAAGTACACTTTGAAATTAGATCATGTGAGTCCTCCAATATTTTATTTTATTTTACTTACTTTTTCAAGATTGTTTTGAATATTCCAGGTCTTCATATTTCTACATAAATCTTAGAACATCACTTCTGCTTCTATTGGTCAACGCAGTCATAGAGCCATCCCACTTTCAAGGGAGGGGAAACAAACTCAACTCTTTGTGGAGAAGTCCTGTGAGCACACAAGGAGGAAAGGAATTGATGAAAACTATTTTTGAGACATTCCACCACCTAGCCACAATAATTTGCATCCTGGCAGAATGCAAATACACTCACTACCTTCCAAGGCCTCCAGAATCTCCTTTCATTATAGCATCAGCTTAAAGTCCATGACCTCATCACCTGGACCCTGATGAAGGTGGGCTTCCTCAGGTCTAGTTCCTTGGATATTATTCCTCTTGATCAGAAGATCTGTGATCTAATGTAACAAGTTATCTGTTTCCCAAATGCCCAACATACATTAATGCAAAGATAAGATAACCATAAGAGGCACTAATGTTCAGAAAGAAGAGAAATGAGAGGCTCATTGCAGTTATTGGTCCGTACAAATTCACCAAGAGTGAAAAACCAGAGGTGACCCTATGGGCCCTCCTGCCATTTCCCATCACATACTGGCCTCAAATGCTCATGGCCACGCTTTGCAACAGGTGTGCTGAAGTGTGAACCATGAATGGGTCACAGTACGCTGCTGGACACCTCTGACTTGGAGCAATCTGGTCTAGGTCCTCAAAAAGCAGCCCCAGGGGAGTGGGTTCTGATGGAATGAGCACAATGAGAGACACAAGGGACACCCTGACTCTTTGTTCCACCATGACAGGATAAGAGAGACCAAGGGAATAACCATCTGGTATTTCAGCAGCCCACTGCAGCCCCCCTCTGCCATGATCAAGGGCTATTGCAGCTGCTAGGGAAGGAGCAGGGCACACATGCAGCAGTCTCAGAAAGCTGGGCTGAGGCTGCTGGCACACCCATTTGCCCTTATGCCCATTTGAGGCCACTATTCCCTTTTAGTGGTGTCCAAGCAGTAACAGCTTCAACATGATCTTGAAACACCTGCTATGAAAAACTACTATTGGAGTTGAAATCCACTCACATTATCACAAGAAATTCCAACACCACATTTGTCAATGAGAGGAAAGAATGTTACATTCTTTAAGTAGAATTTCAACCATGGTAAATTGTAGAATGGCTATAAAAATAAATTAAACATTATTAATTACTGGCTTGTACAAAGTTTCAATAGTGACTACTTATATTTTTGAAAAATTGCCATTTAAAAAAAAGCCTTGATCAGGATTTTCTCACAGACATTTTAAGCTTATAAATTGATATTACAAAGTTATGGGTTTTTTTCAGCTATAAAAAGAATGAAGTGGGGTGCCTGGATGGCTCAGTCAGTTGAGCGTCTGATTCTCGGTTTCAGCTCGTCATGATCTCAGGGTTGTGAAATGGAGCCTCCCAGGTTTAGCACTTGGTGGGGAGTCTGCTTGAGATTCTCTTCCTCTTCCTCTGCCTCTCCCCCCTGCTCAGACACACGTGTGCATGTTCCATCTTTATCTCTATCTCTCTCTCTCTCTCTCTCTAAAATAAATAAACCTTTTAAAAAAGTAATGAAGTACTGCTACATGCCACAACATGGATGAACCTTGAAAACATTAAGCTAAGTGAAAGAAACCTGATAAAAAGACCACATATTGTATGATTCCATTTATATGAAATGTCCACAATAGGCGAATCTATGGAGACAAAAGGTAGATTAATAGTTGCCTAAGGCAGGGGCGCCTGGGTGGCTCAACCGATAAGCGATAAGCGTCTGCCTTCGGCTCAGGTCATGATCCCGGGGTCCTGGGATCGAGCCCCGCATTGGGCTCCCCACTCCACGGGAAGCCTGCTACTCCCTCTCCCACTCCCCCTGCTTGTGTTCCCTCTCTCACTGTCTCTCTGTCTGTCAAATAAATCTTTAAAAAAAAAAAATGGTTGCCTAAGGCAGGGGGTCTGTGGGGCTCAGTCGTTAAGCAGCTGCCTTCAGCTCAGGTCATGATCCCTGAGTCCTGGGATCGAGCCCCGCTTCCGCTCCCTGCTTGGCGGGGAGTCTACTTCTCCCTCTCCCACTCCCCCTGCTTGTGTTCCCTCTCTCACTGTGTCTCTCTGTCAAATAAATAAATGAAATCTTTAGAAAAATAAAGTGCCTAAGTGAAGGTATCTAAATGAAGATAATGGGGGTGAAAGCCAATGGGTATAGGATTTCTTTGAGGAGCGGTGAAATAGTCCAGAATTGATTGTGATGATGGGTATACAACTCTGTGCATATGCTAAAAACTATCGAATTGTATATTTCAAATGGGTGAATTTTTTTGCAAGTATATTACTTCCCTGTGGCTGTTGAAGCAAATTACTACAAACTTTGTGGCTTAAAACAACAAAAATTTATTCTTTCACCATTCTGGAGGCCAGAAATCCAAAATCAGGATCACTGAGCCAAAATCAAGGTGTCAATAGAGCTGGGCTCCCTCTGGAGGATCTAGGAAGAATCTATTCACTGCCCCTTCCAGCTTCTGGTGGCTTCTAGCTTCTGGCTTTCCTTGGCTAGTGTCTGCATCACCCTCATAGGCCAGCATCTTCAAATCTCTCTGTGCCATCTTCACATAGCCATTAGTACGTGTCCAATCTCCCTCTGCCTCATCTTTATAAGGCTCCATGTGACTGCATTCGGTTCCCACTCTGATAAATCCAGGATAATCTCTCCATCTCAAGAACCTTAACTTCATTACATCTGTAAAATCCCTGTTTCCATATAAAGTAACAGTTACAGGTTCCAGGAATTAGGATCTGATACTTTGGTGGGGGTAGGAGGGATCATTTTTTAGCCCACCACATCATGTGAAATATCTCAATGAAAGTATTTTTGAAAATAGGTTGTAATTTGTGAATAAATAAAATTTCATATATACCAAACAAGCAACATCTGTGTTATAGATGCAAGGACATCTAAAAGATATATTAATCAATTGTAAACTTTGTTCTGATCTTGACTCAAACAGATCAACAATAAAAAGACATTTTTGAAACAAATGAAGAAAAATGAACCTGGACTGGGTATCAGATAATACTGAGAAATTGTTTTTAACTTATTGGAAGTGATAATGGTATCATGGTTATTATTTTAAGTCCCATCTGTTAGAGATTTATACTGAAGTATTTTCAGATAAAATAAAATGAGGTCTGGAGTGTGCTTTTAAAAAGGAGCGGGGGATGGAATGGATGAAAACTGAAAAGCAGGGGCGCCTGGGTGGCTCAGTTGTTAAGCATCTGCCTTCGGCTCAGGTCATGATCCTAGGGTCCTGGGATCGAGCCCCGCATCGGGCTCCCTGCTCTGCGGGAAGCCTGCTTCTCCCTCTCCCACTTCCCCTGCTTGTGTTCCCTCTCTCACTATCTCTCTCCCTGTCAAATAAATAAATAAAATCTTAAAAAAAAGAAAGAAAGAAAACTGAAAAGCAAAGTGTTGATGTTTAGTCTAGGTCCTAGATATGAGGAGGGGAGTTGGTAATATATTATTCTCTTTAGTTATATATGTTTGAAATTTTTCCATAATTAAAGAAAAAGTTAGGAGCCCCTGGGTGGCTCAGTCGTTAAGCGTCTGCCTTCAGCTCAGGTCATGATCCCAGGGTCCTGGAATTGAGCCCTATATGGGGCTCACTGCTTATCCAGGAGTCTGCTTCCCCCTCTCACTCTGCCCCTGACCCGTGTCTGTGTGCATGCACGGACTCACGTGCGTGCTCTCGCTCTCTCAAATAATCTTTTTTTAAAAAAAGAAAAAGTTATATTGTTGAAACAAGTTTTTTATTTAAATTTTTGAATAGATTTTATTTGAAAGTTTTAAAATATATAATATCTTCTCTGATATTTTATGTATATATTCTTATCATAATTCCACAGCATAAAAAAACACTAATTTTTTAACTAAGCATCTCTATGAGGCATCTCTTTGAGATGCTCTCAAATTCCCTCCAGTTTTAGTCCAAACACTCTTCAGATAATGTCATTTTCTATGCACCCTGACATAAAAAGGTCAGGAAGTTCTGCTCAAGAGGAATCGATGTTTTACAAAGGGCTGATAAATCCAGGCTTTCAAAGTCCTCCACTTCCAAAAGTGCTCAGGGATTTCTCTTCAGCATCTTTTTAAAGGGCTTTCAGAAAACAAAATGCCTGAGATTGAAACAGTCCCTACAGCTGCAGCACTGGTTTCAAATGCCCCACTATTTTGAAAGAACATACACACACATACTCTTTGTGTGGTTTTGTGTTTTCCAAAGGAAAAACTAAATCCACCCCAGTGTTTTCATAAATGGAAAATGAATGGCTTGAGGGCTGTCATGGAGTGGGACAGAAGAAGACATTTGGCGGAGCGCACCTCTGCGAGGCTTTTGTCACCCCACCCCCGAAACCTTAGTCAAATTAGCAACCTGCCTTGATATGGCCATTGGAGAGAACTTAAGAGGCAAAGCTCTGGTCCCCATGAGGCCCGCTGGCCTGGGGAGCGAGGTGCATGGTGTTCAGGGATGGAAGCATGGTGTCTCTATGGCTCTACAGCCAGCTAGAGCTGCAGCAGGGCCAGCTGGGGCGTGCTTCCTCCTCAACGCCCCCAGGTGCAGGCTGCAGCTATGCTGCACATTGCTCTTCCTCTGCGTGGTTATTTGCTTATCTCTGAATTCGGTTATTTGGTTGTTTATTTAAATCCATAACGCACAAAGTAAAACATTTCAAAGAGGGGGGAAAAAAGTATCCTGTGGAAATAGAGTCTGTCTCCCAAGCTTATCTCTCTCATAGAGGCAACCTGTGCTATCAGTTTCTTTTGCATCCTTCCAGAGATTTCTATGTCTATAAACCTGTGTATATACATATATTCAGGTAATCAAGCACATACTGCCCCTTCCCTCCAAATGTTCACCAGACACTCTGTTTTCACCATCTCGTGGTTCTTACTTTTTCACCCTTACCTTTATATTTTGGAGGTATGTCATACCAATATAAAGAGATATGCCTTGCATTCTTGTTTTGTTTACCCAATATATTTTTAAGGCTGCATATTTTGGGGTATGGATATGCCATAATTTATCTAAGCAATTCCATATTGCTGTGTATTTGAGGTGTTTCCAGGGTCCTGCTATTCCAAACAAAGCTGCAATAAATTTTGCATAACCTCCAAGCTTTTATGCAAGACTATCCTAGTTTTCTTTACAAGAAAGACTTATACACAGTGCTGACATAAAAAGAGCAGGCAACAACAAAAATCTCCTTTCCAACATACAAAATCACTGTTAGAATCTGTAGGGCAGGCTGCCCGAAAATGTGCCAATGGCATATTGATTGTTTTGAATTGAAGCTACTTGGGAAACAGCTGGTGCAAGGATGCTCAGACCCTCCTCTCTCCCCCTGAAAGCAGGATATAAATCTCCCATATGAGCAGTATCTTCCCTGTACTAAGAAGTAAAAAGACACAATATCCCCAGAGATAGAGACTCTAAAGCCCAGAAATCCATGGGAACAAACCTTGTTACTTTTTACTATTCTACTACTTCAGCTCAAATTCCACTTAGAATTTCTTAATAAGGGGCACCTGGGTGGCTCAGTCAGTTAAGCATTTGCCTTCGGCTCAGGTCATGATCCCAGAGTCCTGGGATGGAGCCCCATATCGAGCTCCCTGCTCAGTGGGAAGCCTGCTTCTCCCTTTGCCCCTCTCCCCCTGCCCCCCCCCGCTCATGCTCTCTCTCTCTCTCAAAAATAAATAAATAAAATCTTTTAAAGATTTTTCTTATTAATTAAAGCTTCCAAACATTTGTTTTCTTTATCCTGTTAATTCCTCACAAATTTATTGTCTCTTTGCCTAAAACGTATAAAAACTGCCTGCTTTGGTCATTTCTTTGGGTCTCAATTCCATTACTGGGCCTCTGTGTGCAAGTACTAAAACTTCGGAGTTTTTTCTCCTATTCATCTGTCTCATGCCAATTTAATTCCTAAACCAGCTGGAAGAATCTTGGAAGGCAGAAGGAAATTTTTCTCTTCCCCTACAAATTAGACATTGTTTTAACAGAAGTTGCTGCTCCTTGAATGAAAATAATGGGGTCAGGATTCTGGCTGCAGAGATGGCTCTCTTCTCATAATTCCAGCTCCCACTCCAAAAGATGGCTGTGGGGACAAACCATTGGGGCTCCAGGATAAGAAAATTTCAATCAAGGATATGTTTTCCCTTCACCTCCAACCCTGAGCCAGTCCACAGAAAACCCAACTCCATTGTTTTTGCAGCATTTCCTCCCTCAATAACCTCCATCCCAGGCCAGCATTTCTCCCAGCAAAGTGCTTTGATATACCTCACACCTGCTTGGCAAAGGATGCAAATCAAGAATTGTAAGCAAAGATCTTTTGACTGTAGAAAACCAAACTAGCAGAGGACAAAAGAACAGGGAAAAATGCCTACTCTTGAAGTGAATTGAAATGTTTGGGTCATGCATGGTCAAATCACCTGTCACCAATATTTGACCAAGTCAAAAAATGGACCAAAAGTTTTTCTCAGTGACAACCAAAAGAAATCTCATCTAAAAATCAAACTCCTCCAATAGCAAAAGGGAACATCTCATAGCCAAAAAATGTTTAAATCATTGGACCAGATTTGGGAGAAAGTGGTCTTAAATTAAGAAAAAGTCAGGATGATGGACGATTTAAGGAATATAAAATGCAACCACCGGGAGCACTGAAATAGGGTAAGTGTACCATCCACAGAGCTGGCCTTAAGAAAATATGGCTTATATGAAAACTGACATGCCTGAAGCCTTTAAAAACAGTTTATCCTATCAAACAAATTGAATATTCCCATATGAAATCCTGTTTCTTAATTTGGACCACCAGACATCCTTTCCACTCATGTTTCAAATCTGAAAATGCATGTGGTTTTATTTTAACACTTCGCTATGGCAGAAGCCTCCCGATTCCTTAAAGACAGCATTTTACTAGTTTGGGGAGGTTTTCTGTATGAAAGGTACGTATTGTCATCATGTGACCTACCGGAGTGCAGCCAAGGCACAGAGGCCCAGGCACCTGTTTTCCTAAAGGCTACTCAGGACAAGGGCTTTCTTATTAGACAGTGCTGTCGGACTGGATGCACTTTCCCCAGATTGCTCAGTTTAATTCATAATAAGAGATTATACACTGGGCTCCCAGGAATTCAGGTACATGGGATGAGGTCATGTCCTTGGCACATGACAGTGTTGTCCCCCTACCTAGGTTCACACCAGCTCACAGGGGAGGAAGAAGAGGGAAAGAGCAATGTGACCTCAGAGGCTCTGGGGTCCACACTTCTCAGAAGCCTTCTGAAACGGCAGAGCAAGTCCTGACCTGCCAGATTGTGATGCACAATTATAGTACTCCAGAGCTGGCAGGAAACTTGTAGGTCACTAACCCACCCCTAGCCCACCCGCTGAAGCCTATAGAGGCTATAGAGCTGGGTAGAGGGCTATAGAGCTGGGTAGAGGCAGAAATTGGGCTAAAAGTCAGGCATCCTGATCCCAGTGTTGGTAGTCTGTCTCTCACACCAGTGCTTCTCAAATTCATGTGCATATAAATCACCTGGGGAGCTTGTTAAATTCTAATTCTGATCCAGCACATCTGAGGTAGAGTCCAAAATTTTGCATTTCTAATAAGCTTTCCTTTGATGTCCCTGTTGCTGGTCAAGAACTATTCTCTAAGTAGCACATTCTGACATCTCTATTCTCAACATTCCTCCATTACAGAAAAAAGTCCCTCTTGCATGGCCTAGGAACTGATTAAAGAGGGTCCTTTTCTTAATCTCTTGGTCAAACCTACCTCAAACAATGAAGTCTCAGCTTCGGCCTTCTCCTCCACTTAAGACCTCCAGAATTACTGCCCAGCCACTTAGTGGGAAGGAAGAAAGAAACCATAAAACCAATAATCCCATACTATCATGTGACTTTGGGGTAAACCAGTGGTTCTCAAAGTGTAGGCCCTACACCAACACCATCAGCATCACTTGGAATCTTGTCAGAAGTGCAAATTCAAAAATTATAGGAACAGGCTCAGCAGTCTCTATTTTGGCAAGCCCTCCAGGTGACTATGAAGCAGGCTCAAGTATGGGAATCACTAAGGTTAAGACTCACAGCCAAGAACAGCCTATCAACACTCAGATCTTTGTAGCAAAGAATGGTATTTTATCAAAAAAGAAGAAGAAAAGCCACAACACAATGATTTCCTAGCCCCAGAACACAGCCTACTTGAAGCAAGGGATGACATCTAATCATAACCCAAACCAATGAATTTAGAGTGTATTAGTACATGACTGTGGGGCCTGCACATGGTGTCTCTTCACTGAACTCAAAGAAGATTCCAAAGAATCACAAACACTCAAATTTGCACCCTCAAGCAAGACAGTTCTCAAGCTTTCCTGCCCTTAAGAAGGATCACCACAGTGCCCTTGGACCCATGTGAACAGGCATGTCACTCTCTGCCTCACAGCCTGAAGGAAATGATTTATATACCTGGCTCTTTGAACTAAGAAGCTGTCTAAGAAGACAGCTTGTCATGTTCATCTTGTCTCTGTGTGTATGTGTGAACTCCTTGACTACACATACGAAAGAAACCAATCTCAACCCCCATCCGTCCTGTCAAAAAGGCTGGGATGCCCACAGGTTGGACTGAGGCAATAGATCTGTGCCCCCATGCAGTAATATTATGGAAATAAATATAATCCACAGCTTCTACCCTCCTGTGTACTTCCCTCATTTTTTATGAGAAATAAGAAAGTCTCATTAAAATTTTTCTGTAATTTTTAAGCTTTCTGGAGCCAGCCCTAATAGGCCACCCTTTGCTTCTTTGTCTTGCATATGAAGTCGTGATTCATCTGTATGCAATTCTGTCTTGTTTGTTATAATGTTGCCATGGCAACATTTTTTCCTTTCAAGTACCAAGTAAATTGTGGAAGAGTGCATACAAACAGCATGCTCCTATAGGTAAATCCTTCAATGCTAGCTACACAAACATTTCATTCATTGTACCCACTCTCTTCTCTCTCCCTACAGCCAGTTCCATTAAGATCCAATTTTTGAATTCTTTCCTCCCAAGAACATGTGAAAGCCTTGCTCCACCAAAAGAGATCCAAATCAAAGTGGATCTGGGTTTGAATATTTTAAAATACTTTCCTTTTTCCACAATTCTTCTGTTAAGACCTATGAAGTAAGAGGAGTTTTAAAAATCAAACCAAAAAGTTTATAACCAAAGACTTCTCCATCCCAAACAGCAGAAATTCCTGCCTTCCATCTTCATATAAATAATACAACTCTCAGACACCATGCATGGCTGTACTTGAAAAGTCAATTTCATTAGCGGTTTATACTTGATACAGTTAATTCTCATATCAGGACCCACAAAATGGAGGCCACCCTACTGGCCCAGCCCAAGTCACAAATCTAAACCTACATCAGCCGGCACTTACAGAAAACACCTGCAAAGGAAACCTGTAATACACCAATCACAACTCTCGCACTCAGCTCTAGCTAGCTGCTCTTACCCTAGAAAACAGGACCTGCTAGACTTATAAGGAAACCCCTGACCTAGTCAATCAGACTCCATATCCGAATTGCTGCTTCCAACACTATAAAACTTGCTTTTGCCCCAAGCCCCTTGGGAAGAGTGTTCTACTGCTTGTGAGGCACTGTATTTCCTTGATCCATTAATTGTTTTCCCTTAAATAAAGACATCAAACTTGTTACTAAATTGTTTTAGTTTCATCTTTTGATAACCTTTATTGGGCATGTATACACTGGCCTCACTAGCTCTAAGCCCCTAGTGGGCAGGATGTCTGTGTCACACACATCATCACCTCTCCCAAATCAACAGGCACAATGGTTCTAGAATTCCCAACCAGGGACAGATGCATTGGAATTACCCAGAAGATTTCAAAAGTACGGAGTTCTGATATTGTCTAGGGATTTTGATTCTGAGTAGGTCTATAAAATGGGAATAATGATAGTCTTAACTCAGAAGACTCTTGTGAGAATTACATCAGATAAAAAATGCATAAGAAGCCTACATCCCAGGTCCTGGCCCTACAGGCAATTAGTAACTAAGGGCTATATTTCTTGGTAATAAAATATTAGGTAATAAGGACTAGATTATTAATTAGGTATTAGTATTAGGTATTAGGACTAGATTAATAGAGTCATAATAAAGTCTGATGAATAGTCCCTACCTGACAGTAAAGAACTTCTCAGAATGCATACCCTAAACCAGGACAATCTAAGAGGGAAAGGAGTGCTATTAATAATTTTACCAGGACAACAGGTATAAACCAAAGATCCCTGGTAAAAAGGGTGTATGGTATTCCTACCAGTAATCCTTCTTTACAGTTAGTAACATACATCTATAAGGTTCTCACTGATGGGCCTGGCTGCTTGATTCATTAACATCTGATTGTATTATCCCTTTGGATCCGTTGATGCAAAACTGATTTCCTTACATGGGTTTTTATACCCTGCAAAATACGTACTGTCATCAGCATAAATTGCTAATGTAACAGAGAGAAACTTCGCATGTCTGACTCCATATTGCTTCTATTTCCCTTGCTGCTGTGACCTATAGCTTAGAAACTTCTGCTTAGCCCTGCCTATTACAGCTAAGATTTGCAAAAACTGTTTTCACCTGAAACCTACCTCACCCGAGGAGATAAGGAAGTACGTACAGAGATGACTATGCTATGTTTAAGATTTACAGGAACAACATGACCAGATTCCTATATGCAAAGATCAACTGACAAAGGACAAAGAAGTTACATGACCTTCTTCGGATCCACAGATGTCAGTCAGCTTTTGACTCCAACCCCCTCCTGATTCCTTTCTTCCTAACACAGCTCAAAGTTCTTGCTGAGGGGAGACAGTTCTTTGGGACAATAGTTCACCATCTCCTTGGTTTGCTGGCTTTCCGAATAAAGTCGCTTTCCTACCCCAACATCTTGCCCCTTGACTTAATGGCCTGTTGTGCGGTGATCAGAATGAGCTTGGTCTTGGTCACATTAAGACAATGCTGAATGAACTGCCTGATGAGATAAGGGAGAATACCAGCTCTGCACTTCTTCGTGTCTAGGATATGAGATGGCCAGATTGGAATTTTCTGAAAATTATGTTTAAAGCTTTGAGTGGGTTGGGGCATGGTTAGAACTGAATGAGGATCATGATACAACAGTCCAGGATTGGTGGGAACAGCAAGGTGAGGCATTTTGAAGCAAGGATTCAAAGAAGCTTAGGGGTCCTTTCCACTGAAGAGATGACGGGCCTTTCAGCTGATGAGTCTTTCTGGGCAAGAGTCTCTTGGAATAGTAAAATCATGCTAACGAAGACAGTGGAAGAGCAAAGTCACATTAATATAGACACTAAACTGTATAGGGGATAGTTAGTTTCAGTCCTAAGAACAGTGTGGGGGTGGATGGTTTTGATTCTCGACCTTTCTAGAAGCCAGTCTGACAACATATATAAAGAGTCTTAAAAGCATTCCCACCTTTTTTACACTGTAATTCTATTTCCAAGGAGCTAAGGAAATAATCTAAAATGCCTACAATGATTTATGTAATGAAGCTGTTCATTATGAACTAAAATTATTTAAGAGCCCCAAGTTGGAAGTAACACAAATGCCCAATAATAGGTAAATAAATGTAGTATATGCATATGGTAGAAGTTCATGAAGCCATTAAAATTTTATGGGAAAAAAGTAATAACAATGGAATATGCATGTACTTTATTTGCTAAGAGGAAAAAAGCAGATTATAGATTCAAATAAACAAAGAAAAAAATTACTGGAAGAAAATGTAGCAAATGTATCAAATACACCAAAATGATACTTCTGGGTGGTTAGAGACAATTTCAATTGTTTTTCCTTACACTTTTCAATGTTAATTAATTCATATGCATATATTAATTCATATATGTGTTAATATGTATATTAACAAAGAATATATTGCTTTTATAATCAGAATGTTTTTGTATAAGCAATAATATTATGACAGAAAAAATAGAAAATACAGCCAAACAAATAAGATAAAAATGTAAATAAAAATCATCCGTAATCCTACCTCTCAGAGATAATTATATTTACCTTATGATATATATATTCTTCCACATTTTTTTCTGCCTGAGAAAGCAAAGTCGATTTTTGCCTACCGCAATCATGAATTAGTAGGTAGGGTGGGGGAGTGGGGGGAGCACTTTGACCTCTGAAACAAACAAATAAAAATACAGAATCACTATCTAGCAATAGTCTCCAAAATAGATGAAACCTTTATTCCTTTCCTGGATGTTACTGTAGGGGAGGAAAAAGTTTTCCTTGACCCTCTTTGAGTCCCTAGCTGGGTCTAAAAATTAAACTGACAAAGAGAGATTAACAGGAGAAAAATATACAAATTTATTTAACACAAGTTTTATGTGACACAGGAAATTTCGTAAGGAAATGAAGACCTGAAGAAACAATTAGGCCTGAGTATTTTTATGCTAGGTTTGATGAGAAGTGGACAGTCAAGGAGAAATATGATGGGTTAAGAAGTATGGAATTAGGGCGCCTGGGTGGCTCAGTTGGTTAAGCGACTGCCTTTGGCTCAGGTCATGATCCTGGAGTCCCAGGATCAAGTCCCACATCAGGCTCCCTGCTCGGCAGGGAGTCTGCTTCTCCCTCTGACCCTCCCCCCTCTCATGCTCTCTCTCTCTCTCATTCTCTCTCTCTGTCTCAGATAAATAAATAAAATCTTTTTAAAAAAAAAAGTATGGAATTAGTATAGTAAACTGGGGAAAAGTTAGCCAGAATCTTTGTTAAGATTCTTCTGAGCCTCCCTTTGTCTTTGGAGATAAGGTTGCTCCTTTCCTTCAGGTATAGGGAGGGCATCTCTCACCTGAGGGTTTTATAATAACCTGTTTCAGGGGAGAAGGGCAGGGGAAAGGTCAGAATGACCTTCCTTCTACTGTTTTCTCAAACTCCTTTAGCTTAATAAATTCACTATGTCAAAGTGCCACATTCTGGGTTATTGTGTCCTGAACTCCCATCATTACTGATTTCTAACAAAAATAACTTTATCCCTGCCTCTTGTGACGGTGACATCTACTAATATATGATACTCCTTGCGGATATAATTGTGTGAGAAAACTTTTCCCACCATGATTGGATTCTCTGCAACCTTGTGGGAGATTTTCTTTAAATATCTCTCCTATTTTTTACTCAGCAGGTCAATTCTTCCAAAGTATACACTCCTTTGCAAATATTTTGCAAGTAAAATTTCTTTTTTCTCTAGTTTTCCTTTCATTTGTATCTAATAAATGTAAATGTTTAGAAAAAAATATCATGATGGTTTTTTTCAATTAACAATGTACCATGAATATCTTTCTATGGCTATAAATAGAAAAGCACAATTTTGATGACTGCATAGTACTCAGATATTTGGATATATTATCATTTATACAACCAATAACCTACTGTTGGATTTTTATGTTTTGTGTTGTTGGCATTATAATAAAAGCTGAAATAAGGGCGACTGGATGGCTCAGTTAAGCATCTGCCTTCAGCTCAGGTCATGATCCCAGAGTCCTGGGATCGAGCCCCATGTTGAGTTCCCTGCTCAGCGGGAAGTCTGCTTCTTCCTCTCCCTCTGCCTCTCTCCCCGGCTTGTACTCTCTCTCTCTCTCAAATAAGTAAATAAAATCTTTTTTTAAAAAAACCTGAAACAAACATATTTATACATATATTTTTGTGTCTTAATCTCAGATAAATTCCTTGAGTCAGACTTCAAACTGTAAGGGTACATGTATTTTAAGGTTTTTAATATATTGCCCAATTCTTCTCTAGAAAGATTGTGTACTTACAGTTCTACCACCCATAAATAAACATTTACTCAATGCACTCCCCAACACTAGGTATTTCTTGTTTTATTACTGACCAAGAAGAAAAGCTAAAATGGTATTTCATTTAGATTTGTACTTATGTATTAGAATGCTATTTCTTCAACTCTGAACTAGCCATTTGTATTATTTTATTTTATGAACTGAATGTTTATAACTTCTTCCCATTTTCTAATTGAGATATTCACATCCTTATCATTTATTTGTGAATTGCATACATTTTAAGGATATTGATTATTTGTCATGTATTGATACCCAGTTTTGTTTCTTTCAGAAGCTTATTTTAAATGTTTTGAGTAGGTGGTGTTAGTTGTTGTTAAAAAGAAGTTTTAAATCTATCCATCATTTCCTTTATGGCTTAATGCCATTGGGGTTATACTTAGACAGGATTATATACCCCTAAATTACAGGAGTTTCCACTTAAATTTTTCCTCTAAGAGTTTAAAGGTTTAACTGCAACTTGTAAATCTTTATTTCTAAATAACAAACACATTTCTTCTTGATTTATCTCGATTCTTCAATTTTAGATAAATTTTATGCACCTCCTCAGACATTTGGCCACCTCTTCACCTTGGCTACCCCCACTGGCCAGTTCTGCTACTTGAGGCCAACTGGTCACTTGCCCTGGGAATGTCAGGCCCTTCCCTAACCACAGCTGCACAGACAGGTCAGAGTGTTTGGCTCCTTGCTCCACTTCAGGACTTAAATGAAACACTATACTAGGCAGCATGAGTTATGGCATCTTTGGTAGCTTCCAAAAAGGGGACAATGATACAAACAGGATGTGCAGAAGAGTTAACTTCCATAGGGTAAACTTTGACCAATGGGAAGCAAGATATGGGAAGGATCTGGGCAGAAACAACTCCTTCTCCCTTTTCTTTCCCATAGATTGCTCCAAATTATGGTTGCTCCTTGCAGCCTATCTGGAAAAAAACCTTGCATGCTGAGTGGAGAGTGGACTTAGCACTAACCAACCTGCTTTTTTCTTTGGCATGTTACAAAGTGGTAACCAGGCTGGCAATGCGTCACTTTCCATCACTTGACCACCCTTGTTTCACAACCCTTTTGTCCTCACTCCCTTCCCTAGGCTTATGACTAAAGCACCAGCATTTCCACGTTGTTTTAGACCTGGTTTCTAAGGAAACCTCACTCTTCTTTTCCTCTTCTTTAACCTTCTTCTTCTCTCTAGAAGATTCATCAGCTTTCTCTTCTTGATTCATTTTTTAAAATTTCATCTTAATGTTCTGTATATCTGAAAGGCTTTTCTCGGTTTCCAAATTTTCCTTTCTTATATAGCATCCTGCATTTATTCTGTGAATGCAATCTTTTCTTATCTCTCTGAGAATATTAATTGTAGCCTTTATGAAGTTTTATTCTGCTTTCTGCCTTGTTTCTCTTTCCTCTGAGTTTCTTTTTCTTTCTGTTTTAACATCTGTTTTCATAGTAAATATTTTCACATTAAGATATTTCCTTAAATGTATGATGATTCTTAGTTTGTTTTGTTTTAAGTAGGCTCCACGCCCAGCATGGAGCCCAACATGGGACTTGAACTCATGACCCTGAGATCAAGACCTGAGCTGAAACCAAGAGTCAGATGCTTAACCAATTGAGCCACCCAGGCACCCCCTTAGTTATTTCTTTACTCTAAAAGAAGTCTTGTATTTTTGTTTATGGATAAGGCTTATAGAATGATGGCCCTCACCATAGGGTAACTGGCATAGACCCAGCCATGCCATTGGGGAACACAAATATCTATTTCTATAGGCCTTTTCTTCTGGCTTGGTCATTTTTCCCAGAGAATAATGAATGCTCTACTTTCCTGGGGGGACATAAGCCTGGCTACCAGTGTCCTGGGCACTAAAAGGGAACCCAGAAAGGGAACCTGGAGTCTCACTGTTCTCAACCTAATTAACCTGTTTTCAACATGGTACCCTGCTTCAACAATCACTGGCAGTTGTTGTGGTAGTCCACATCTCTCTGGCTCAACATCTCCAGAGACTACACCTCCAGTCTTTTTCCAGGGCCAGAGAGGGAGAGCTGTTTGGTCATGGGAGGTGAAGAGGGAATCTGAAGGTCTAACTCTTCTTGATATAAACTTTTAGCAAAACATTTTGTTTTCAGCCCACACATATTCTTACCTTGAGGGGTACCTGCCATCATTTCTGAGCTCTTCTGAGCATAAGTGGTGCAAACTATTGCTTCTGGTTGGCATCCTGCCCTTCTCTCTCATTTATTTTCTTTCCTCCAGGATTGCATTGACTCCTCTAGTCGGCGACAGTCTCCTGGCCAGTTTTCTTTCTCCTTTGAAATTTCTAATGCATTATACTGATAGGTCTTTTTTAAATATTAAGCTATCCTTGTAATCCTGGAATAACCTCGATTTGGTTATGCATTATTTTTTATTAGGCAAATGGATCCAGTTTAATATTGTATTCAGGCTTTTTGCAAAGTGAAATTCATTTATCTACTTTTCTGAGTGTTATATTGATTGCTTTTTGTATTGGGGCTCTAGTAGTTGGGTAAAGCAATCAGAACAGTTTTTTATCTGTATCTATGGTACAAAATAATTTAAACTGTGTAGAAATTATGTTTGTTAATAGTTTGAAATCACTTGCTCCCCAAGACCCCTAGACCCTCCTGCCCTTTTTAAGGTAAATAGTTGACACGGTTTTTCAATTTCATTATATAACAATCTCCTAAGAAACTATTCGTTCAATTTTTCAGATAAATCGCAAAACATTCTGTTAAATAAAAGAAGCTTTGCACAAGAGAGTACATATTACATGATTCCATTTACATGAAGTTCCAGGACAGGAACCAATATGTGGGAGAAACAGAACAATGGTTCCTTCTGGGAGGGGTGGGCTGAGAACAGGAAGTGACTGGGCAGAAACATGAGGGAACTTTGTGGGGTGATGGAAAGGTTCACTAATTATGATGGGGGTTTGAGTTACACAGGTGTATGCATTTGTCAAATGAATGTACAACTAAAATTTGTACACATATCATTGCATGTAAATTATATATTAGAAAACTATTCAGGAATATTGAATCCAGTTAATGATATGCATATTGAAATGTTTAGAGGAAAGTGTACTGATGTCAAATTTTACTTTGAAATGCACCAAGAAATAAGATAGATTGATAGATAGAAGGATAGGTGATAAAGCAAGTATAGTAAAATGTTAATAAGATCTAAGTGGTAGGTATTCAGGTATTCATATAAAAGTCTTTCAGGGGCGCCTGGGTGGCAGAGGAGGTTAAGTGACTGACTCTTGGTTTCGGCTCAGGTCTCCATCTTAGGGTCATGAAATTGAGCCCTGTGTGGGGCTCCATGCCCACAGTGGCATCTGCTTAAGACTCTCTTCCACCCCTCCCACCCAGGCTCATGCACTCTCTCTCTCTCTCAAATAAAAAATAAATTGAAAAAAAAAATTCAACTGTATGTTTGAAATTTTATAGTAAAAAATGAAAATAAAAAATCTTTAAAAGTAAAAATATAATCTTAGCATAGAATTGTATGTAGTAATTGTATTAGTTTTCTATTGTATAACAAATTACCACAAATTTAGCATTTTAAAAAACTCATTCTTTTTAATCTCACAGCTTCCATGATCAGTCAAGGATTAACTAGGTCCTCCACTCAGGTTCACCAAGGCTGTAGGCCAGGTGTTGGCTAGGCTACATTCTCATCTGTAGGCTCAACTTAGGATGAATCCACTTCCAAGTTCACTCATGGAGGCTTTTGGCAGGATTCATCTCCTTGTGGCTATATGCCTGAGTACCTTGGCTTCTTACTAGCTTCAACTAGCGAGTTGCCAGAGGCCATCCTCAGCTCCTAAAGGCCCCCCACAATTCCCTAACACCTCTCCATAGGCAGTCTACAACATGGCCACTTCTTCAAGATCATCAGGAGGATCTCTCTCTCTCTCTCTCATCTGCTCAGATGGAGTATTACAAAATGTAACCTAATTAAGGTAGTGACAGTTGGATCACCTTGTCATATTCCATTGGTTAGAAGCAAATCATACATTCCATACACTCAAGAGGAGGGAATTATACAAGGGCAGGACTCATTGGGGGCCACTTTAAGATACATTCTGTTCAAGATAAATAAAACCAGATGCTAGTTAAAGTGGTAAGGACAGATTTTTAATTAATAATATGCGATTGCAATAGGAAAGAGGGCCCAGCACGAACCGAACTCAATTTCAATTTGAACAGACTGGCAGTTTTAAAGGGAGAATGAGGAAGTAAAAAGGTGGGCAAGTAGGAACTCAGGGTCATGAAAAATTATAAAGGATGGTCAGCGTAGATGCAATTAGGCCAGCTGTGTCTATTAGCTGCTAAGTACTAAAGTTAGGATTCTGTCCTCCCACAGAAACTGGGAGACAGAGGTCCTATCCTTCCTAGTGATTACATTTTAAAGGATTACATTTAAAGGACAGTATGGCTCTCAGGTCCTTGAGAAGGACACTCCTGGGTTGTAGGATATATGTATACATCTCAAAGGGACAGAGGGAGGATTCACAATTATAAGCCCTTTTTAGTAAATCTCCTAAGAAAAGAATAGTCAGGGGGTTAATATCAAGTGTTGGCTAGAACAAACAATAAATTCTTTTGGCACCTCGAACTTTCTCAGGCAGGCACTTCAGTACTTCATCCTAGGGATGTGGCCGTAAGCATTCAGAAGAGGGACAGCGGGGTGGTCAAAATCATTTGTGTTGAGAGTCTGTAGTTTGTATCGGCCAAGGTTGAGGCCTTGTTGAAAAGGGGGCTCGGAGGAGCCAGCTGGAGTTAGATCAAGGAGAGACTCTTGGTCAGCTCCCCACATTACCATTTTACTCTGCCTTTTAATCTCCTTATCCACGGTGACATCTCCTCTTTCCTAGTAAGGCTTGTTTTCTACCTCATCGCTTTTACCCATCTTCTTTCCCCTTGCCGAGATTTATGTTTCTGCTCGGAAACAAACAAGACTGAAATAGAGTTGGCTGATTAAAATAGAAGTTAAAGAAACACAGCAGTAAGTGGAGAAGGCAGTTACATTCTACGCTGCATTTCTCCCCCTACCTGATGTTTTTCTTTTACATTTTTTAGAAATGTGATCTTTGAAATAATGAAAAGTTACTCTGATGGCACAGAGCATCAGAAGAGCTAAAAGGTATTTCTTTTTTAAAAGAGCATAAAGAATAAAAAAGAGTAGAGGGGAGCAAACCCAAGTGCTCGAAGCCCTAAGCAAATTAATCAGCTCCTCAAGTCCTCAGTGACATACGCTCAGTCCTTGAGAGATGTCCACTCTAGAGCTTCAATAAAAAAGTCTTATCTTGAGTAAAAGGAATAGCAAAGCAATTTTTAAATAATCTATTTATTGGGCACAACAGGACCAAGGTCAAATTCACCAATCTTAGAATTAAATTTCTAAACAATCAAGTGTGGATTAACAGTCTAGTAAAATGAAACCTATATGTAACAGTAGATTCCTTCTCTGCCACAGTGGAGGCCACAGGAGATAGAAGGTCAAGTGCAGCAATGAACGTAGCTTCTGGTTTAGCCTGTTCCAAGTCAGAGCACTGCTCTTGGGACAGTAACTTGCATCTAGAGACTCAAATGTTTGTTGACAATAATGATTATGGAATAAATATTTATATTCCCTAATAAAAAATTTGCTTGGGTATCTTAAGAGATTAAAAAGCACTCACATTTGCTATCCACTTAGATCTGCACAGTAACTGTACATGACTTCTCTTTGGTACCACCTTTTACAGGAGAAGACACAAACCCAGAGGGTATGGGCTGGAGAGGGACAGAACCTCCTCTGTCTCCCTCCTCCAGCTTCTAGTCCCTTTCCAGCATCCTATCTGCCTCCGAGCTCCTCATACACTATTCAATATTAATTTCAGTACTTATCTCTTTAATTTTTGTACCTAGAAAGAAAGAGTCCATGAATGATTTCTAACCGCCACTAGGGTTTTAAAAGAATTCCAAGGTCACATCCCACTGGTAAGGAATTTAGATGTCAAGAGAACCCCTAAGAGAGGCTCCTGGCTATAGCTCTGTGTGTGTGTGTGTGTGTGTGTGTGTGTGTGTGTAAGTACATGTACATGTGTGGATGTGTGTGCATGCGAGGGCACGTGTGTGAGCAAACACATTAAAAGAAGCCTAGGAGCTGCCTGATAGAGAAATATGAGTAACAAAGTTGAAAAATCATGTCACACATCAAAGCAACAGCAAATTCCAGCCCAAACTCTTCTGTTGTGTTCACCTGATGCCCGAATGTAAAATCTTCCTGGCTCACTTCTTCCCCTCAGCAAGACCGTTTATCTTTCATACCACAACCCAGAAAGGGCTCTTCTGGAAACTGAAAATAGTCATTCATTATTGGTTTTATAGAAGGGCTGTTACAACTAAACTCAACATATGGTACTGTGAAGTTAATAAACATGATGTAGTTAAGAATTCATTTTGGTTAGCTTCTATTCTAGCATGGTCCAATAAAAATATAATGTGAGCCACATGTGCTATTTTAAATTTTCTAGTAACCACACTTTAAAAAGATAAAAAAGGGGGCACCTGCGTGGCTCAGTCATTAAGCGTCTGCCTTCGGTTCAGGTCATGATCCCGGGGTCCTGGGATCGAGCACCGCATCGGGCTCCCTGCTCTGTGGGAAGCCTGCTTCTCCCTCTCCCACTTCCCCTGCTTGTGCTCCCTCTCTCGCTGTGTCTCTCTCTGTCAAATAAATAAATAAAAATCTTAAAAAAAAATAAAAATATAAAAAAGGAACAGATGAAATTAACTCTTAACCCAGTATCTCAAAAATGTGATTTTAAAGTATTAATATAAAAAGCTGTTAATGAGCTGTTATCTCACATTATGTTGGTACAAAATGTTGGACACCCAGCATGTATTTTGCACCCATGGGCACATCTCAAATCAGACTAGCCACATTCCAAGCACTCAGTACCCACCTGCGCCTAGCAGTTACCACTTTGGAGAGCTCAGGTCTAGGCTCAGAATTAAGAAGAACTCATGGGTGAAGTAGAATACTCAAACTCACTTCTCAGGTTTTAGAAGAAGCCAAGGAGTTGGGAATCCATTTCCTGCTGACTACAGTAAGATTTGCCTTGGTAGCAGTATTTCAAATCCCTCAAAAATCTTAGATGCAGATGTAAGTATTCTCTGATCCATATGCAGTAAGCAATAAAAGCTTAACAAAATAATCTTTTTCTGCACTGAGGCAAAGTCTCTGACTGTGGCCAGGGAACAATTTAATAAGGGCCGCAAGCTAAATGCATTTAGGAGCCAGGCCAGTCACATAAATGAGTGGGAACCAGCATGTGGTGTGTAAGACAACGGGGAGTGGTGACCATGGTGCCAAATTGGAAAGTGCATGCTTTGTCTAAACACGCTCAAATGTAAAACCTGCGCAAATACCAAGCAGGTCAAACAGAACCCATCTGGGAACCAAATTTGGCCCGTGGGCTACCAGTTTGCAACACCTAATTCAATGGGACCAAAAAAGGGAGCATAATAAAGCAAAGGTTTGTTTTATTCTCTGAGTGGAGGAGTCTGTCTCCCTGGTTACACTGCCAAAAACACTATTTTCTTCTCATCATGATAGAGGTTTCTCAAATGTAAACATGCCTCTCACTTAGAGTTGTCTGTTAGAAGTTCAGTCTTCTGGCATGTTCCAGAAACGGGAAAACTATCAGACATAAATTCTCCATAAGGAAGGCTCATTCGCATGGAGTGGTATGATGTGTATGCACATAACCTTACTTGCTCTCCAGACGGTGTCATGAGGCCACTGTAGGAACATGAGCCTGACTTGGTCACTGCTATGAAATCAAGAACAGCTTGAGTGCTGGAGGCCTGGCTCCTGTTATTTTGTCCCTGCTGACCAGCCAGGGAGCACTCACTTCATCGCTGTGCTATTCAAGGCAATGTGTCCTTTGCTTACCTCCAATCTTTGTCCAACTAGAAGCTCTCTTCTAAAGATAAGAAATGATGAACCAAAAAAGCAAATTTTTAAGTCAGCTGTCTTAAAACAAAACCAAAAGAACTGTTTTTAGTTCTGAAAAATATTGAGAATGCATGATAAGGTATGCATTACCACAGTTACATCTGCATCTTAGAAGGATTACCAAGCAAGTAATCCAACACACTCCTCCTAAGAACAAAAATATATGACAGAAGCATCCTCAATAAGAGAACTTGATTCCCTTTTAAAACTCACAGTACCATTCTCTCTTTGAGTCTTCATGAGATCACTCCTTTTGATGCAGTGACTCTAATTTGGGTCCTGTCATCCTAGCAAAGAGAGCACCTTCCTAATTCTCTTATATTAGAAGGAAATAGGTTGGATATCATTAGGCTCACTCTTTTTAGGGAGTGTATTAGTCTGTTTTGGTGGCCATAAAATGCCAGAGACTGGGTGGCTTAAACAACAGAAAGTTATTTTCTCACAGGTCTAGAGACTAGAAATCCACCATCAAGCTGCTGGCCAGCTTCTTTTCTTGACTTGCAGAAGGCCATCTCCTTGGGCTTCTTCCCACAGGTGTCCCTCTGTACACACATGCCCCTAGTTCTTTTCCTCTTCTTATAAGGATATCAATTGTGTTTGATTACGGTCCACCCTAACAGCCACATTTTAACTTAGTCATCTCTTTAAAGGCCTTATTGCCAAACACTGTTACTTTCTGAGGTATTAAGGGTTGGGCTTCAACATATGAATTTTGGAAGACGCAATTAGATCTTTTTTTTATTTATTTATTTGAGAGAGGAAGGTGGGAGGGAGAAGGAGTGGGAAGAATCTTCAGCAGACCCTGCACTGAGTGCAGAGCCTGATGTAGGGATCCATCCCATGACCCGGAGATCATGACCTGATCCAAAACCAAAAGTTGGATGGTCAACCAACTGAGCCACTCAGGCCCCCCAGAAGTGGTAAAATAAATAGCTTGATAATAAAAATAGCTAACAAAGAAAGACAAATACCATATGATTTCACTTACATGTGGAATTTAAGAAACAAAACAGAGGAACATAGGGGAAGGGGGAAAAAAGAGAGCAGGAAACAAACCATAAGAGACTTTTAACTACAGAGAACAAACTGAGGCTTGATGGAGGAGGAGGGTAGGGAAAGGGCTAAATGGATGATGGGCATTAAGGAGGGCATTTGTGCTGTTGAGCACTGGGTGTTACATGCAAGTGATGAATCACTAACTTGTACTCCTGAAACCAACATTACACTATACATTAACTAACTAGAATTTAAATTAAAATTTGAAAAAAAATAAAAAGAAAAGAAAAAGAATGTTGATTTATACTTGTTCAAACCTTGAGTAGAGAGGGTGCCTGGCGGCTCAGTCGTTTAAGTGTCTGCCTTTGGCTCAGGTCATGATCCCAGGGTCCTGGGATCAAGCCCCACATCCATCTCCCTGCTCAGCAGGAGTCTGCTTCTCCCTCTGCCCTTCCCCCTGCTCATGCTTTCTCTCTCTCTCTCTCTCTCAAATAAATAAATAAAATATTTTAAAAAAAACAAAACCTTGGGTAAAGAAAAAAATTTAATGAAGGTTGCTGTCATAGATGGGATAAGAACAAAGGGATCTAGCTAAGCTTTAAGCCAAAAAAAAAAAAAAAGTTAACATTCCTTGAGCAATTTTTATATGTTAGCAGATTTAATAAGCACGTTACATGTTTTAATTCATTCCATCCTCATAACAACCAGATAAGCTAGACACTTTTGTAATCCTCATTCTGTAGGTGCTAAGATTAGGTACAAAGCCCAAGCACTTAGCTGCTTTATAACAGAGAGAAGGAAATGTTTTTTTTAGCAGATTCTCTGCTACTCCAAATTGGTTAACAGTTGTCCAATATTCTATCTGTTATGGACTAAATTACATTCCCCCAAATTCATATGTTGAAGCCCTCACCCTACAACATGACTATATTTGGAGAAAAGGCCTTTAAAGAGGCAATTAAGGTTAAATGAAGTTAGAAGAATGAGGCCCTAATCCAATAGGAGTAGTGCCCTTACAAGAAGAAGCAGAGACACCAGGGATGTGCACACAGAGGAGAGTCCATGTGAGGACATGGCGAGAAGGTGGCCGTCTACAAGCCAAAGACAGAGGCCTCAGGAGAACCCAAATCTGCCAACACCTTGATCTTGGACTCCCAGCCTCCAGAACTATGAGAAAACGCATTTCTGTTGTTTCAGCCATCTCCTCTCTGGTATTTTCAAACTCATACACTGTCTTAATCCCTTCATCAAGAGCGGGCACAGAGAGAATCTGATTATCACAGATAATCAATAAGATGCTGATCACAAGAGATTGTCAAGTAAGTAAAAGTCTCAGGAAGTGGGTTTCTCAGGACACTAGATCCTGGAGGCTGAAACATTTTACAAAGTCCCTGGGCTCTGCTTTCTGTCCTCAGGTACAAATGTGGGTTCTAGTTTCTGCATCTGGATTAAGAACTAGGAGAAGCTGATTTGTAAACATAATGAAAACAGAAGCACACAGATCAGGAGTATAAGATAAAAGGAAGATAATACATAAAATATGGGGAGTGAAGATAAAAGGGCAGTGGCAAAATAAGAATCAAGCCTCTCAGGCTTGGTAAGGACCCCACCAGGCTTGGTAAGGACCCCACCTCAAGGGACCCCTATGCCTGACCTCCAGGTGCTTCTCTTGACTGACCCACCCAGTTGGGGACTTTGGGGCCCAAGGGAAGACATGCTGAGGTCAACTGCATCTGATCTCACCCAACATAATGGCCTCACTTCAGTCCTTCACTGATTAAACTGGGCATTTACTTTAAAACATTAAAGGCCATTGGGTATGTTCACCGCCCTCCATTCTGAATTGAACTGGGTATGTTTGTGTGTGTGGTTTTTTTTTTATTTTTTTATTATGTTAATCACCATATATTACATCATTTGTTTTTGATGTAGTGTTCCATGATTCATTGTTTGTTCACAACACCCAGTGCTCCATGCAGAATGTGCCCTCTTTAATACCCATCACCAGGCTAACCCATCCCCCTACCCTCCTCCCCTCTAGAACCCTCAGTTTGTTTTTCAGAGTCCATCATCTCTCATGGTTCGTCTCCTCCTCAGACTTACTCCCCTTCATTCTTCCTCTCCTGCTATCTTCTTTTTCTTTTTTCTTAAAATATGTTGCGTTATTTGTTTCAGAAGTACAGATCTGTGATTCAACAGTCTTGCACAATTCACAGCACTCACCATAGCACATACCCTCCCCAATGTCTATCACCCAGCCACCCCATCCCTCCCACCCCCAACCACTCCAGTAACACTCAGTTTGTTCCTGAGATTAAGAATTCCTCATATCAGTGAGGTCATATGATACATGTCTTTCTCTGATTGACTTATTTCACTCAGCATAACACCCTCCAGTTCCATCCACGTCGTTGCAAATGGCAAGATCTCATTCCTTTTTATGGCTGCATAATATTCCATTGTGTATATACACCACTTCTTCTTTATCCATTCATCTGTCGATGGACATCTTGGCTCTTTCCACAGTTTGGCTATTGTGGACATTGCTGCTATAAACATTGGGGTGCACGTACCCCTTCGGGTCCCTACATTTGTATCTTTGGGGTAAATACCCAGTAGTGCAATTGCTGGATCGAATGGTAGCTCTAATTTCAACTGTTTGAGGAACCTCCATACTGTTTTCCAGACTGGTTGCACCAGCTTGCATTCCCACCAACAGTGGAGGAGGGTTCCCCTTTCTCCACATCCCCGCCAACATCTGTCGTTCCCTGACTTGTTAATTTTAGCCATTCCGACGGGTGTGAGGTGGTATCTCATTGAGGTTTTGATTTGGATTTCCCTGATGCCGAGCAATGTTGAGCACTTTTTCATGTGCCTGTTGGCCATTTGGATGTCTTCTTTGGAAAAATGTCTGTTCATGTCTTCTGCCCATTTCTTGATTGGATGATTTGTTCTTTGGGTGTTGAGTTTGATAAGTTCTTTATAGATTTTGGATACTAGCCCTTTATCTGATATGTCCTTTGCAAATATTTTCTCCCATTCTGTCGGTTGTCTTTTGGTTTTGTGGACTGTTTCTTTTGCTGTGCAAAAGCTTTTTATCTTGATGAAATCCCAAGAGTTCATTTTTGCCCTTGCTTCCCGTGCCTTTGGTGATGTTTCTAGGAAGAAGTTGCTGCGGCTGAGGTCGAAGAGGTTGCTACCTGTGTTCTCCTTTAGGATTTTGATGGACTCCTGTCTCATGTTTAGGTCTTTCAACCATTTGGAGTCTATTTTTGTGTGTGGTGTAAGGAAACGGTCCAGTTTCATTCTTCTGCATGTGGCTGTCCAATTTTCCCAACATCATTTGTTGAAGAGACTGTCTTTTTTCCATTGGACATTCTTTCCTGCTTTGTCAAAGATAAGTTGACCATAGAGTTGAGGGTCCATTTCTGGGCTCTCGATTCTGTTCCATTGATCTATGTGTCTGTTTTTGTGCCAGTACCATACTGTCTTGCTGATGACAGCTTTGTAATAGAGCGGGAAGTCCGGAATTGTGATGCCGCCAGCTTTGCTTTGCTTTTTCAAGATTCCTCTGGCTATTTGGGGTCTCTTCTGGTTCCATACAAATTTTAGGATTATTTGTTCCATTTCTTTGAAAAAAGTGGATGGTATTTTGATGGGGATTGCATTGAATGTGTAGATTGCTCTAGGTAGCATTGACATCTTCACAATGTTGGTTCTCCCAATCCATGAGCATGGAACGTTTTTCCATTTCTTTGTGTCTTCTTCAATTTCTTTCCTGAGTATTTTATAGTTTTCTGAGTACAGATCCTTTGCCTCTTTGGTTAAATTTATTCCTAGGTATCTTATGGTTTTCGGTGCAGTTGTGAATGGGATCGACTCCTTGATTTGTCTCTCTTCTGTCTTGTTGTTGGTGTATAGGAATGCCACTGATTTCTGTGCATTGATTTTATAGCCTGCTACTTGACTGAATTCCTGTATGAGTTCTAGCAGTTTTGGGGTGGAGTCTTTTGGGTTTTCCACATACAGTATCATATCATCTGCAAAGAGTGAGAGTTTGACTTCTTCTTTGCCGATTTGGATGCCTTTGATTTCTTTTTGTTGTCTGATTGCTGTGGCTAGGACTTCTAATACTATGTTGAATAGCAGTGGTGAGAGTGGACATCCCTGCCGCGTTCCTGACCTTAGGGGAAAAGCTCTCAGCTTTTCCCCATTGAAAATGATATTCGCTGTAGGTTTTTCATAGATGGCTTTTATGATATTGAGGTATGTACCCTCTATCCCTATACTCTGAAGAGTTTTGATCAAGAAAGGATGCTGTACTTTGTCAGATGCTTTTTCTGCGTCTATTGAGAGGATCATATGATTCTTGTTCTTTCTTTTGTTAATGTAATGTATCACGTTGATTGATTTGTGGATGTTGAACCAGCCTTGCAGCCCAGGGATAAATCCCACTTGGTCGTGGTGAATAATCCTTTTAATGTACTGTTGGATCCTATTGGCTAGTATTTTGGTAAGAATTTTTGGATCCATGTTCATCAAGGATATTGGTCTGTAATTCTCCTTTTTGATGGGGTCTTTGTCTGGTTTTGGGATCAAGGTAATGCTGGCCTCATAAAATGAATTTGGAAGTTTTCCTTCTATTCCTATTTTTTGGAACAGTTTCAGGAGAATAGGTATTAATTCTTCTTTATGTCTGATAGAATTCCCCTGGGAAGCCATCTGGCCCTGGGCTTTTGTTTCTTGGGAGATTTTTGATGACTGCTTCAATTTCCTTAGTGGTTATAGGTCTGTTCAGGTTTTCTATTTCTTCCTGTTCAATTCTGGTAGTGGATACATCTCTAGGAATGCACCCATTTCTTCCAGGTTATCTAATTTGCTGGCATAGAGTTGCTCATAATATGTTCTTATAATTGTTTGTATTTCTTTGGTGTTGGTTGTGATCTCTCCTCTTTCATTCATGATTTTGTTGATTTGGGTCATTTCTCTTTTCTTTTTGATCAGTCTGGCCAGGGGTTTATCAATCCTGTTAATTCTTTCAAAGAACCAGCTCCTAGTTTCGTTGATCTGTTCTACTGTTCTTTTGGTTTCTAGTTCATTGATTTCTGCTCTGATCTTTATGATTTCTCTTCTCCTGCTGGGTTTAGGCTTTATTTGCTGTTCTTTCTCCAGCTCCTTTAGGTGTAGGGTTAGGTTGTGTATTTGAGACCTTTCTTGTTTCTTGAGAAAGGCTTGTATTGCTATATACTTTCCTCTCAGGACTGCCTTTGCTGTATCCCAAAGATTTTGGACAGTTGTGTTTTCATTTTCATTGGTTTCCATGAATTTTTTTAATTCTTTTTTAATTTCCTGGTTGACTCATTCATTCTTTAGTAGGATGCTCTTTAGCCTCCATGTATTTGAGTTCCTTCCGATTTTCCTCTTGTGATTGAGTTCTAGTTTCAAAGCATTGTGGTCTGAAAATATGCAGGGAATGATCCCAATCTTTTGGTACCGGTTGAGACCTGATTTGTGACCTAGGATGTGATCAATTCTGGAGAATGTTCCATGGGCACTAGAGAAGAATGTGTATTCCGTTGCTTTGGGATGGAATGTTCTGAATATGTCTGTGAAGTCCATTTGGTCCAGTGTGTCATTTAAAGTCTTTATTTCCTTGTTGATCTTTTGCTTAGATGATCTGTCCATTTCAGTCAGGGGGGTGTTAAAGTCCCCCACTATTATTGTATTGTTGTCAATGTGTTTCTTTGCTTTTGTTCTTAATTGCCTTATATAATTGGCTGCTCCCATGTTTGGGGCATAGATATTTGCAATTGTTAGATCTTCTTGTTGGATAGACCCTTTAAGTAGGATATAGTGTCCTTCCTCATCTCTTATTACAGTCTTTGTTTTGAAATCTAGTTTGTCTGATAGAAGGATTGCCACCCCAGCTTTCTTTTGGTGTCCATTACCATGGTAAATGGTTTTCCACCCCCTCACTTTCAATCTGGGGGTGTCTTTGGGTCTAAAATGAGTCTCTTGCAGACAGCATATGGATGGGTCTTGTTTTTTAATCCAATCTGATAGCCTGTGTCTTTTGATTGGGGCATTTAGCCCATTTATATTCAGGGTAACTATTGAAAGGTATGAATTTAGTGCCATTTGTATTGCCTGTAAAGTGACTGTTACTGTATGTTGTCTGTGTTCCTTTCTGATCTATGCTGCTTTTAGGTTCTCTCTTTGCTTAGAGGACCCCTTTCAATATTTCTTGGAGGGCTGGTCTCGTGTTTGCAAATTCCTTTAGTTTTTGTTTTTTCTGGAAGCTTTTTATCTCTTCTTCTATTTTCAATGACAGCCTAGCTGGATATAGTATTCTTGGCTGCATATTTTTCTCATTTAGTGCTCTGAAGATATCTTGCCAGTCCTTTCTGGCCTGCCAGGTCTCTGTGGATAGGTCTGTTGCCAATCTAATATTTTTACCATTGTAGGTTACATATCTCTTCTCCCGAGCTGCTTTCAGGATTTTCTCTTTGTCTGTGAGACTCGTAAGTTTTACTATTAGATGTCGGGGTGTTGACCTATTATTATTGATTTTGAGAGGGGTTCTCTGTGCCTCCTGGATTTTGATGCCTGTTTCCTTCCTCACATTAGGGAAGTTCTCTGCTATTATTTGCTCCAATATACCTTCTGCCCCTCTCTCTCTTTCTTCTTCTTCTGGGATCTCAATTATTCTAATGTTGTTTTGTCTTATCGTATCACTTATCTCTCGAATTCTGCCCTCGTGATCCTGTAGTTGTTTCTCTCTCTTTTTCTCAGCCTCTTTATTTTCCATCATTTGGTCTCTTCTTGTTTGTGTGTGTTTTAAATAACAAGGCTCACAATTGCTCTAAAGCAAAATGCAATGTTTGAAAAACAAAACAAAAATACAAAGTTGCACAACCTGACATAATAGAAAAATATGATACACACTGTCATCTATCAATCTCTAATATCTTGAATTTGGGGGCAATTTTTATTGAGAGGATCTGGTATTTTTTTTAAACAGTCTAGTACCCTGACTTCCACTGAAGGAGTAGATAAATTAGAAAAAGACCGAGCAGAGAGATAATAAGTAAGAGAGCATTGATTCAATGCATTTATTCAGCAAAATTTGTTAGCAGCTTGTTTTGTGCCTCGGTGCTGGCCATCCTGAGCTGAATAACCCAGTTGAATGGAAAATAGAGAAAAACCAAACAGAAAAGAAAGAAAATGAGCTCCTAAGGTATGGGAGCAAGGACAACAAGTCTTAGGAATAATAGAAGTAGCTTGACATTGAGGTACTTGCTGTTTAACTGCACAAATTAACAGAGAGCGAGAGAGCAGACAGCTGGCCTTTCAGAACACTGAGGACAACATGAAATATTTAGGAAGAAAATTTAATCCAGACAAAGAGGAAAATGGTCTGGGACACACCTAACCCTCCAGGCTTGAGAACTTTACCAGTTTGGGGGGAAAAAAGGATTGGCGTGCCTACATAGTTTTTCACGCAAATTAATTACCTAGAGACTTCAATGGTGAGTTCTAAAGGTTTCTTTTGGCTGCTTTGTAAATCTCTGTTGTGTTTTGAGCAAAGAAGTAATTTGCTTTCATTTGAGATCTTCTCATGACCCCAGAGAACACTGGACTGCTTGTTACAGAAATATGTAAATCCAGGCACGTCTAACCAACTTGCACACCTCCAGGATGAGCATGCACATAGGGACTGGCCGCTGACTGAGTAGTATTAGGTGTGCGTGCAATGAAAATATGAACTGTAAGAGCACATGCATTGTGTCGTGTGGACAGAAATAATAATGTTTTGAATGGTGCTGACAAGTCATGAGTCACTGAGTACACTCAGGAAGATAATAACTTTCAGGAGGCCAAAAACCCCTCGGGGGGAACAAAGTGCTTCTGCCTTCGCCTTGCTGATTAGTTCACTCGAAAGGCAGGCACATTATCCCACCCAGGGGTCAGGCAGCTGTGCATGCCTCACTCTACCTTCTGAGGAGGCAGCAAATGACCACGAGGCTGATTGACATCAGGCACTGGGCAAGAAAACAAGCTGTGGGGCCTTTGGGACCAGCCCTCTGTCGGCTCCATTCCCCCAAAGCTCTTGTCTGGCAGGCACAGCACAGCCCTGACAAAGTTATGGCTCTGGGGAAGGCCCTGAAGTCAAAATAGGCAGAAAGTCTCCAACTGACCTGCAGGAAAAAATAGAACAGACCAGGGGTACAATAGGAGCCTGATATCTCTGTCTCTAGAACGAGTTTGTTGTATTTGTAGAAAGACCAAAAGGATAATTATGTAATCAACTCTCCCTAAATGAGTGTTGTGTTTGGTTAGTTGGTTTGGGTTTTTCGTTTGTTTTTTTTTTTGTTTTTGTTGTTTTAAGATTTATTTATTTATTTTAAGAGAGAGAGCACGGCCAGTGGGGGGAGGGGCAAAGGGAGAGAGAGAGAGAGAGAGAGAAAATCCTCAAGCAGACTCCCTACTGAGCATGGAGCCCCACCGGGTGGGGGGCACTGTAGCTTGATCCCAGGACCCCAAGATCATGACCCAAGCCAAAATCAAGGGCTGGCCACTTAACCCACTGAGCCACCCAGGTGCCCTGGTGGTTTTTTTTTTTTTTTTGGACCTAACAAAAGATATATCATATGTGCATGGCTAAGAGCAGCACTAAAGTGAGCAGGGAAGGGGTGCCTGGGTGGCTCAGTCGTTAAGCATCTGCCTTCGGCTCAGGTCATGATCCCAGGGTCCTGGGATCGATCCCTGCCTCAAGCTTCCTGCTCAGTGGGGAGTCTGATTCTCCCTCTGACACCCCCCCCTCATGCTCTCTCTCTCTCAAATAAATGAATAAATCTTAAAAAAAAAAAAAATGAAGCGAGCAGAGAAGACAAGTAGGGTGTGAAAGAACCTGTCTACTGCAGCCCTCCTCACCACCGAAACTCACAGCTGTAAACCAAAAACACTCAACTTTTCCTAAAGAACCCATTGGGCCAGTGGAGTGGGGCTCCAACAGCCACATACACTGAATTCTCTGCATTTAAGAGAGGCTTGAGAAAGGGGTTGTGTGGGCTGAGAAATGGCGCTGTGGGGTGTGAGAAAACAGCCTGAGGGGCCCTGAGAGAGGGAAGCTCTGAGTCTGAAACAGGCTCAGGAAAGAGGGAGGCTTGCTGAAGCTTGGAAAGGAGGAAAAAATTCAGTGCCATAACACAGTAGGAAGCCCAAGAGGGGGAGTTTGACGTGGCCAGTTACTTAGCTCGGACAGAGGACTGCCCACAAAACAACCAAGGTGTCTTTCATCAAGAACAGCTTCATTATGATGTGTCTACTCAGTCTGAGAATTTTTTACCAGTTAAAATTAAAATTGGTTGAAATTTAAAAATTTTGCTCTATAAAAGATAAGGCCAAGAGAACAAGAAGACAAGACACAGAATGAGAGAAAATATTTGCAAAAGACACATCTAATGAACGACTGTTATCCAAAATAAACAAAGAGCTCTTAAAACACATCAATAAGAAAAGAAACAACCTAATTTAAAAATGGGCCAACAAGGGGCACCTGGGTGGTACAGTCAGTTAAGCGTCTAACTCTTGGTTTTTTTCTCAGGTCATGATTTCAGGGTCGTGCGATTGAGCCTGGCATTGGATTTCACACTCAGCAAGGAGTCTGCTTAAGACTTTCTTCCTTCTCCCTCTCTCTCTGCCACCCTCCCACACTTTCTCTTTCTCTCTCTCTCTCAAATAAACAAATCTTTAAGAAAAAAAATGGGCCAATGCCCTTAACAGACACCTCATCAAAGAAGACATAGAGATGGCAAATAAACATCTGAAAAGATGCCCAACATCACATGTCATTAGGGAACTGCCAAACAACAATGAGATAGCACTACACAGCTATTACGGTGGCCAAAATCCAGAACACTGACAACACCAAGGGCTGGTGAGGATGGGGAGCAACAGGACTTCTCATTCATTGCTGGTAGAAATGCAAAATGGTAAGCCACTTTGGAAGAGTTTGTCAGTTTCTCACAAAACTAAATACACTCTTTTTTTTTTTTTAAAGATTTTCTTTATGTATTTGAGAGAGAGAGAGAGACAACAAGAGAGGGAACACAAGCAGGGGGAGTGGGAGAGGGAGAAGCAGGCTTCCCGTGGAGCAGAGAGCCCGATGTGGGGCTCGATCCCAGGACCCTGGGACCATGACCTGAGCCAAAGGCAGACGCTTGACGACTGAGCCACCCAGGCACCCAAAACTAAACACACTCTTAACATATGATCTAGTAATCATGCTCCCTAATATTTACCAAAAGGAGTTGAAAACTTATCTCCACACAAAAACCTGCACATGGACATTTATAGCAGCTTTATTTACAATTGCCCAAACTTCGGAGCAACCAAGATGTCCTTCAGTAAGTGAATTTACAAATAAACCATGGTACATTCAGACAATGGACTATTATTCAGCATTAAAAAGGAATGACCTATCAAGCCATGAAAAGATGTGGAGGAAACTTAATGCCTATTACTAAGTAACAGAAGCCAGTCGGAAAAGGTTACATGCTGAATGATTCCAACTGTATGACATTCTGGAAAAGGCAAAACTACAGAGATAGGGAGTTATAACTATAAAACTATAGGTATAGGGTTAGGGAGTGGGAGGGGGAATGAATAGGTGGAGCACAGAGGATTTTTAGGGCAGTGAAATTTTCTGTAGGATACTATAATGATGAATACATGTCATTATACATTTGTCCAAACCCATAGAATGAATGTACATCACCAAGAGTGAACCCTAGTGTAAACCATAGATTTGGGGTGATTATGGTCTGCCAATTAGCTTCATCAATTGTAAAAAAAAAATGTACTACTCTGGTGGGGGATGCTGGTAACGGGTAAGGCTATGCATGTGTGGGTGCAGGGACATACAAGAAATCTCTGTACCTTCACCTCAATTTTGCTGTGAACCTAGAAAGTGCTTAAAAATAAAGTCTTTTATTTTTTAAGTAATAACTGTCTCAATGAAATGTGGTTTCCTAGATTGTATCCTGGGACAGAAAAAGAACATTAATGAAAAAAACTGGTGAATCCAAATAAAGTCTAGAGTTTAGTTAATAGTAATGTACCAATGTTGGTTTCCTAGTTTTGTCATATGTACCATGGTAATAAGATATTAACAGTAGAAGAGGCTGAGTAAAGGACATTCAGGAACTCTCTGTACCATCCTTGGTCCTTGGTGCTATAAATCTAAAATTATTCCAAAATTATAAGTTTATTTTTAAGAATTAATATATGGTACTTTCGTGGCTAAATCCCAAGGTTATCTGGAAAAAATCCAAATTCATTTATAGCTTCCCAATTCTTACCTTCAATATTTAAAAGAGTTCTGGAATATCTGTACTAGACAGACAAAACCAATCATTTATTATAAGAATCTTAATATCTTCTGGCAAATTTCTCACCTCTACTCCCACCAAAATTCTAGAATCCTGCAGTAGACTGCAAAAATGGCCACAATTCTTCACTCCTCCCTGTTTCCACAGCTCTTGGCAGGGTGACATAGCAGCTCCTACCACCAAAAATCTGTTGCTCTACCCTGTGAATCCAGCCTGGGATCTTATGTCTTCCAATGAACGTGATATAAGTGATGAGCAATTTCTGAGCCCTACCTCAAGAATTCTTGATGTTTCCACTGTCACTATCTGAACTCTGCTACCACCATGTGAACAAGCCCAAGCCCACCTACTGCAAGGTTGGGATGAGCCACACAGCTGGGCCCTCCCTCAAGTAGCCAGCCCCTAGCCAGTCCAGCTGTTGGCCACAGACATGTGAGTGACCCCAGCCAAGACCAGAGAACCACCCAGCTGATCATAATCCAAGCTGCCACCCTGCAGATTGATGAGCAATGATCCATGATTGTTATTTTAACCCACTCAGTTGTGTTTCACAGCTACAGCTTACTAATACAACTCCACATATATTAGAATGGCTAATATTTTGGAAGAAGAAGAAGAAAGAAGAAAGAAAGAAAGAAAGAAAGAAAGAAAGAAAGAAAGAAAGAAAGAAAGAAAGAAAGAAAGAAAGAAAGAAAGAAAGAAAGAAAGAAAGAAAGGAAGGAAGGAAGGAAGGAAGGAAGGAAGGAAGGAAGGAAGGAAGGAAGGAAGGAAGGAAGAAAGAAAAAGAAAGAAAGAAAGAAAGAAAGAAAGAAAGAAAGAAAGAAAGAAAGAAAGAAAGAAAGAAAGAAAGAAAGAAAGAAAGGAAAGAAAGAAAGAAAGAAAGAAAGAAAGAAAGAAAGAAAGAAAGAAAGAAAGAAAGAAAGAAGGAGAAGAGAGGAAAGAAAAAAGGAGAAGAGAGGAGACGAGAGGAAAGGAAAAGATCAAGTGTTGGCAAAGATGTGGAGAAATTGGTACCCTTGTGCACCATTAGTGGGAATATAAGCTGGTATGGCCACTGTAGAAAATGATACGGCAATTCTTCAAAATATTAAGAATAGAGTTACCATATGGTCTAGCAGTTCCACATCTGGGTATGCACCCAAAAGAACTGAAAGCAGGGTTTAGAAGAAATATTTGTACACCCATGCTTGTAGCAGCATTATTCACAATAGCCAAATTTGGCAACCCAAGTGTCCATCGATAGACGAATGGATAAACAAAACAGGGTATGCGTACAATGGAATATTATTCAGCTTTAAAAAGGAAGGAAATTTTGATAAATGCTACTTATCAAATGGATAAACGGATGAAACTTGAGGACATTAAGTTAAGTGAAATAAGCCAATCACAAAAAGATAAATACTGTATCATTCCACTCACATGAGTTACCTAGAGTAATCAAATCCATAGAGACAGAAAGTGGAAGGTTGGCTACCAGCGGTGGGAGGGAGGGGGCAATAGGGAGTTGTTAACAGGTATAGAATTTCAGTTTTGCAAGATGACAAGAGTTCTGGAGATTGGTTGCACAACAGTGTGAATATACTTGACACTACTGAATTGTATGCTTAAAATGGCTAGGATGGATGGATTAAAAAAAATGGTTAGGATGGTAAATTTTATGTTACATATATTTTACCATAATTTTTTTTAAAGTTTGCTCTCTGTTCAGTCTTCTCGTTCCCCTTCTCAACCCACGACCTCACGACATGAAGATTTTGTCCTGAATTCCTCAGAAGATATCTCTACTCTGTTACCAACTTCTGGTTAAAGCAGGAAAATAGGATACATCTTATTATCTTCTACCATTTTATAGATTAACCTGATGGCAAGAAGTTAAAGTTACTCTAGAAGCTTCCCCCCTCATTTACTTCACCACTATCAGAAAACTGTCCTCATGGATCATTCTTTACTACAAACTCCTGGATTGTGTCCTTTTCCCTTCTCTTTTGCACATTCACCTCTCTTAAACCTCATCAGTGACCTTATTGAATTCAAAAAGACTAATAAATGCAGCCTTTTCTGAAGCTCAAGTAAAATTATGCTTATACAACTAAAGGACACTCTGGCTCCCTGTAATTCAGTGCTTCATAGAGACACATTCTCAGAAACACAGTTCATTTAAAAAGGGGGGGGGGCAATTAAAATCTGGATGGTTTTTATCCAAAAGACTCAAGATCCCAGGAATGAAGGAGAGTAAATTCTGACGCATAGTAAAACATCTTTAATACCTGTTCTCCCCATTCCTGTGATACCCTTCCCCAACAGTGGGAGCTCTCAAATCCCAAACAAAAATGTCTCCTTTTTAAAGCTTTTCTAATATAAATCTCATAGTGTCTCCTCCTGCTTCTGCTCTCCCTGCTCAGATTTGTAAAATAAGTCTCCAGCAGGAGAAGGGAAGCAGAGGAAATTACCTGGAGGCCAAAGCCCCAGTGTTCTTTTTTGGGCACATGGAGCGTCCCTATAAAATGAAACTGAAAGTTCTGATTCTAAGAGAAGAGACATGTATAGGTAAATAAATAGAAATATTTGTTACACAGTTCTCCTGAAATAGCTTTTAGATGAGATTTATATTTAAATCTGTATCCGTTCTGCTTCCCAGAATGCATGGCTCTTAAAATGAAAGAAAGCCCAAGAGGGTTTGATCAAAGGTATTTTCAGTGGAGCAAGGTCTGACATTTCTCATCCTCCACAGAGGAAGTGAATACCAGAGCTGTCTTTGTCTATGGAAACCACATCAGCACTCGCTCCTCTGGACTCTCACCTTCTGATTGCAGCAACACGCGGCTGCCCCTCTAGACCCAAAGGGAGGTGAACACCTCTTTTCCTGACACACCTGAAAGAGCAAGAGTAAACGTTTTCCAGCACCTTTCCTATTAGAGGAGAGGCCAGATGTCTCCCAATGCTTTGTAAAAAATACTGGCTAAGAAAAAATTTAATTTCCTTTAAAGTGGAGCTTGATCTCATTTTATACATTAAACTAATTCCTGAAGAGATGATGTTTCCCACCTCTCCTACTCCCAGCTCTCCAGACCTCCCTCCCTTGTCCTAGGCACTCTGGTTACTGTGAATGGCTTGCACCCCTTAAACCAGAGAGTACCAACCTGGGTGCCACCCACATGATGCACTACCCCAGGGTACCTTGCAAATGTTACCTTTTTCTCAAGAGCCACCACTTGCTAGAAAGTTGGGAAGCACTGCCATTTGACCCAGTGATACCCTTTTTTTCTATGTAATTTATACCCGTCTTTTCAGATTCAGCTCTGGGTATCTGACTTCCTCCTCCAGGAAGGCTTCATTGATTTGACATAACCAACCATTAGTTATAAGTCAGGTACTTCTCCTCTACACTCTGATATACCCCCTGCATCTAGATTCCGTTTACACTGTGTAGTGCTATATGTAGCCACTAATAAATAGCTCCCCCACTAAATCTTGCTTTGATTGCAAAGTCCTCATAACTACTGTTGTTCTACCCTTAAGTGAAGATGGCCCAAATTTTTCAGTAAGCTTCTCTTAACCATCTCTGTCTAGGTCATGGCTCTTTATCCTCCAAGGCCCTAGTCAGGTTTCACCTTGATGGCAACCTCCCTGCCCCATCTCAGCTCCAGCAAGAGAGCTTTGCACGTGCACTGCCAATGCCCTGCCTGCACCACCTTCTGGTTCGAACAATCTTAAAAAGAAATGTATCTTGTAGTGCTCACATGTTCTGGGTCAAAAAAAAAAAAAAAAAAGCTCTTATTTTTTTTTCCCATCCAGTATTTTTACCAGCTTTTGTTGCTATTGTTTTTATAAGATGGTCCAAAGGGAAGTAATAGTCAACAAATACCTACTATGAGAGACAGCAGATACAGAGGTTAAGGGCAAAGCTCTAGGTTCCAGACCCCCTGCCACCAGATCCTGGCTCAGCTTAATCTCTGTGCTTTCTGCCTCCCTTTCTGTGAACTAGGAATATTGACAGCCCTCCCTTATGTGGGTGCTGTGGAGTTTCAGTGAATTAATATGTGCGAAGTTTTCGGCACAGCATGTGGCACAGAGTAAGTGCTCATAAAGCATTAACTTTCATCACTATTAGCACTCTTAAACATCATTATTTTGACACACAGTATCTAATTTAATCTTCACTACAGTCCTATAAACAGCTTGCCTAAAGTCCTACAATTAAAAAGAGCTAAACCCGGGATAGAAATCAAGGTTTGATTCCAAAATTCCTGTTTCTCTTTCTAATCATTCATATACTGGAGGAGCTTATTAAAAGGCAGTTCCCCGAATCTCATCCAACTGCCCAGATTCTTATCCCAGTCCATAAGGAATACAGAAATCTACATTTTAAACTAGCACCCTGCTTTTAAATTCTAAATCTGATGCTGGTAGTACGAGGATCATCTTTTTTACACACTGCCTTGCAGGATGGACATCAGAATTAGTGAAAAGAAGTGGGAACAGGGCTTTGGAAACTACGCACTAAGTAAATGTCTGTTATTATGTAAATAAATTGTTTTTCTTCAAATGTTGGAGCTATCTCAAGATAAGAAGAAATTGTGTTAGAACACAATTGAGGACTAAAAGCTACTGCTCTAATTTGACCAAGTAAATGAAAGCTGGAATTGAGTGATTTAACAAAGACCGAGAATTCAGTTTCTGGAGTCAGAAACACTTAAGTTTGATGCCCAGTTCTGGTTCTTATTGCCGTGGGATCTGGGGCAACTTTTTCACCTCACTGAACCTCACCTTGATGAGCTTCATAGGATTGTTGCAAATACAAAATGAAATAATGCATATAAAGTACTTAGTACCATGTCTGGAACAGACCACATACTCAGTAAGTTGTACCATTATTATTCCTATTAATGTTGACAATCAGTTACAGGGATTGCTCAGGAAAGTGAGGGGTATTTGACAATACCACAGCTTTATCCACTAGCATAAAAGCATTTTTTTTTTAAAGAGGAGCTGAGTGGTATTTTAAACGTGTAATCATATTTAGGAATTATGAGTGCTCACCATCTTCCCTGACATGTGTATAAATCTCAGCATTACCATATCTTTATAATACCTGGAGAAACATGATGAGTGCATGCACTAAAGATTCCCTTCCAAAAAAAGCCCTTCATGGTCCCCAGAGTCTAAGGCAGAAATGGAAGCGGGCGCTTGCTCAGCAATTGCAGAGAAATGAGAAATCAGAAAATCTTTCCACTCACTGTGGATTTCCTCTCAGTAAACAGCCCCTTTCCACCACCACCATCACAAACCCATACATTCTACAAGGCCTCATGGGCATTTCGAAAGAGCCAGCAGCCCACCTGACTCCAGTGTCTCCTGTCTTGAGATACAGGGTAAGAACAGGAATAAAAGAACCTTTAAATTAGAAAATTCACAGCACCTGTTTAGTTAACACCGCCTATAAGCAAATTCTGGACCCAGGATTGTGCTTGGGATGTGTGTGTGTGTGTGTGTGTGTGTGTGTGTGTGTGTGTGTTTCTTTGGAAAACAGAAATGTGGAGTTAAAATTAATTCTAAATACTCAAAAAGCATCAATTGAAGTCACCTGAACACTATATGCTGCTGGCATGTCATCAAAGTAATTTGACACGAAGTAATTCTTAGAAAACACTCCACTGAAAAAAGAACAGAAATGCACCACTTCTCCAAAAGAAGACAAAGAATTGCTTTGTGAGATCAGCCATCTGTCAAGTGAGTGAGTTGGGCTGCTCTTTGGGGACAAAGGCCACTGTTAGCCCTAATATTCTCCAATTTTAAGATTTATTGATTCATATAGATAGATCCACATATAGATATATGTACACTATAAATTTTAATTGGTTCCAAACATATAAGTGGTGTATTATTTAAAACTCACCAGAATTTTCCATCCCTAGCATTAAGTTCATTCATAAACACTGAGAAATTTCCTACCAAATGGAAAAAAAGAACGTTTTTCAAAAGCTAAACACCCCCCAACAAGCATCCCAGCATTTTGCTAGGATGAATATTAGGTTAAAATCCTGCAAGTGCTGCCATTGTGAAACTTGAAAAATGTTATCCAGTGTTTAATTATATTTAATATGCCATGTAATTTATTTACTTATACTTTATATATGGATTTTGTTGTGGTTTTGTTCCTCTTCTAAAACCACACACAAAACATCTGAAATCGTGTCAAGGGAACAAAAAGGGGATGAGGGATCTGAACCCGCTTTCCAAAAAGACGCGCAAAAACCGCTGATCGGTAAATCTCAGGCTGTCATAGCTTCCTAAACAAGCTCTCTCCCCTTCCTCCCCGGCCAACAAACCCAACCTCACACCCTGTCTTTCATTCGCTAAACAAAAGCATTTTTTTTTTTTTTAATCTATGAAAGAGGCTGGGTAAATGTCGGGGCACGCGCGCCCCCTCACTAGCAGCGGACGCTTCTCCCTCCTTCTTCCCCTCTTCACTGTCCAGTAACATCAGAAAAAGGGGGAAGAAACGGTACAAAGGTCCCCCTCGTGCATGCCATCCCAGGCACTTCTCTTTTGAGGCCACGGTGGCTTAAGATCACAGTGGAAAGTGTCAGTGGGGGATCGGCCCACAGTAACCCGCATCGTGAGCGGACAGAGCTCTCACGTTGACCTGGGCTCAGGAAGGGCAGGAAAATAGAAGCTAAGTGGACGGCTTGAGACGTTGTTTTGCCCTCAGAAACCCGAAACCGCAGGGCACAATCCCAGCGATAGCCACGGGTCGGGCACGTTTCCAAGCTCAGAGACCGTCGCCCTCTTCAGAGGGGCTTACGGGGACCCTGACCCGTGCAGGCGCGCTGGGAAGCAAGCTGTCAGTTTCCCTGGGCGCAGCGCTTCCGGTCTTGTTAAAGGTTTACAAATCTCACCAGCCGAGAGACACTTCCAATGTGCCCCATGAAGTTTCTGTGCTCTTTGGCCAACTGTAATGTCAAACCAACCGCCCTCCCCACCACCTAGCACCCTCCTGTTGGGGTGAGGGTGGGAGAAGGAGCTAGACAATAATTTTGCTACCTATTCTAATTTTTTGATTAACCCAGGATAAGTCCAAAATAAAGTAGAACTTGGGGTGGAGGGGGAGTTAATTCTCAAGGCAAATATTATCAGGCCCTTTTTTCCATGATCTACACCAAGGTTCTGACCTCTACAGGTGCCTAAACATTTGCTGCCAGAGATTTCTTGCTGGAAAAAAGGAAGGAAGGAACTCACACAACAAACGGAAGTTAGCTGTAGTCTCTCTTAGAAGATGAATAGCACAAAAATCTTTGTTTTATATTTTTATACATTTTCCCATGAAATTATACACACCACTATCACTACCCACCCACCCCACCACCCACTTCTCAATAAACAAAACATTTGAGCAAGGATATGAGAATGAGTAGTCACTTCTTAATGTGGGAAACCAGTTTATTTATGAACATGCTCAGTACATCTTTGCCCTGGGGGTTGCTTGAATCTGAAATGTTTGATGAGAGATAACCAGATCTTTGGGCAGGACTGAATTGGACGCAAATAAAATTTTAACTCAGTGTGTACACAGGCTTAGAAAGAGAATGTTAAAGAAAAAAACGTACTGGGCACCTGGGTGGCTCAGTCGTTAAGCGTCTGCCTTCGGCTCAGGTCATGATCCCAGGGTCCTGGGATCGAGCCCCACATCTGGCTCCCTGCTCGGCGGAAAGCCTGCTTCTCCCTCTCCTACTTCCCCTGCTTGTGTTCCCTCTCTCACTGTCTCTCTCTGTCAAATAAATAAATAAAATATTTTTTTAAAAAAAGAAAGAAAAAGAAAAAAATGTACTATTCCAGTATATATGAATTTAGGACCTTTTTATTCTTGATTATGTTTTCTTGAATATGTTGAATAGATTGGTGGGGATTATTTGCAAGATTATTTCATTAAGTGTTAGCACTAGAAGGGACCCAAGAAGTCATCCATCTAGTCAGCCTTCTCATCTTTGCAATCAGGGAACAGAGGCCTGAAAGGTTGTCACATGAAACTAAATTCAAAAGATATAAACAGCTCTTGACGACATGTAAAGCCTGGAAGCCTACATTCAGGTCTAACCAGCAAATAGCAGGATCGCCATGTCAAAATCCTCTAAGCAGCCCTCCTTCAGAGAGACCCAGGGACCCAAGAGCCCTAAGTCCAGCGCATGAAGCACTGCATTCAGGAGTCCCTCCCTCCCTCTGAACACTAGCCCTTCAGTTTTCTAACGAGGCATGTCTGGGGGGAGAGTGGAGGACTAAAGCAATAGGGTTCTGCCCCCCAGTCAGCCCCATATGCACCAAATGTACAAAGTCCACTTCAGCTAAACCCTCCTCGCTTGTAGGAGGTAGGAAGCTTTATTTCAGTGTTAATAACATATGTGGCCCCAGTAATGAGAGGGGAACTGAGAAAGGAGAATGGAGCTCAAATCAAAGCAAAAACCAGCTGCCCCTTCCTCTCTCTCTGTAGGCATAAACCAGCACATAAGCAGCCCCTGTTTGGAGGCAGGCGGGGATGTCAGGGAGAGAACACAAAAGGGGACGCTTCTCCAATGGGGCTCTTTTTTTTTCTTTTTACAAAGGTTAAAGAGATTCTTTTGAAATGGGAGGCTAGAATTTAAACCTCTACCCAAAATAAGACACGACATTATCTGTAGATAGTACCTAATCAGCCGTTGTGTAATTAACATTCATCTCAAAGAGGGGAGTTTTCTCTTTAAAGAATCAACTCTTCAAAAAAAATTTTTTTTAATTTAGATGATTTTGGTCTAGCCAGTTAGAAGAATTGGAACTCATTAAAAAAAAAAAAAAATGAGGGGTTTCAACACTTTTTGTTCTCCTCTGCTAAGATTTTGTTGTTGTTGTTCAGAAATTTGGACTCTTGCTGCATAAGAAATCTTTGAGTTTTGAGAAGCCAAACAGTATTTAGCTGATTTGGAAACCTGAGTGAAGTTCCTTCTCAAAAGAGGCCAGGGTTTCTCAAGCTACAATCCCCCAGCTCCCAGCACAGACTGCCTTAATCTCACAAATCCCCTGCCGTCAGACTGTTCTTCTGTCCCTCTGCTCATCCCTTCTTGTCTATCCTCATAGGCAGCCCTGCCTCCTGGTCCTTGGTGTTTTCCCAAGCCAGCTGTGCTAAGGCACAGCTTAAAAGAGTCTACCCTTGTAATTTCCACTACCCGAAATTCATTATTACACTTTATTTAGAAGTGTGATTCATTCATTCACTTTTTTAAAATCGTTGAGTGTGATAATTGGCAAAGTAGAAACTTCCCTGTACCTCACATCAGTTTTCTGTTAATTTAAGCTTTGCAAAACTTAAGAATAATAAACTTTCATCTAAGCACCCCCAAATGTTGAATCCTAGGGCAGTTACAAAACAGAAAGATTAATCAATCATGTGAATCAAATGCAATGATTACAGAAAGTTCGAAATTAGTCATGTTCTATTTGGAAGGAAAATCTGTCTCTTTTGAACATCACAGTCATGAAGTGGTACATTTCTGATTTAGTTAATAAGAGTCCAATTATATTTGAAATGTAGATTAATTCTCCTAAAAGCATTAATCAATTTGGCAAGGATACCTCAATAATAATGCAGTCTCTTTATTGCTTCCATAGTAAGACTGTGCCCCCATAATTGTAATCAGCTTATTGATACAAATACCTTTTCCCTTCAGTTAATTCAAATAGACCATTTCATAGGTACTTTCAGCTGATGGGATGGTAAATAATTTTTAGACTAAAAGTTGAAGTGGATTGATTAGAAGCAATTTTTTCTGTTTTGCACAATAAAAAGATGAACTACATGGTTCGCCAAGCCAATTTGCAGAGCAACCTCTCCTCTCTAATTTGCCAGGCTAATGTAGTAGAAGCTGAGTCCTGGGAAGTACAGAAATCCATTTACCCAGCCATGACATTTAAGTAGCAAACACAAGTACTGGATTTTTCCATTACCCTTCATTTCAGCCCTGCTATGTTCCACCTGTGACCCTTAAATGATGAGGACAATGCGCTGTCATACAATTTGGTAACTATAATAAAGGTCCACTTCAAAATGTTTGAGAGCAGACTAAAAACATTTTTGAGAAAAGCATAATTAAGTCCATAACCAATCTCACTAATTCCTGATAATGTATTGGAAAACCAAATTATTTGATACATGCTCTAATAAATGCACATCATACCAGAGGAGGGGAAAATAGCGTATTTCTTCTATCACAAATAACACAGTGTTTGTCACCCATAGTCCCAGCCTTGCAGAGTGCTTTTACTTCACATAAGACTTTCTCTCAAGAACAGGAAGCCGGCAAGTTCTCTAAAAACAGCATGGGCTCCTTTGTTGTATATTTTACCAGAAAGAAATGAAAAAGCATCTACAAGTAGAATCCATATGGAAATGCATATCAGAAAAGAAAAAAAAAAACTGTACTTTTATTTTTCACAACTCTCCTAAAACATGTTCATCTCAGCCCGAGTTTCTCCAGGTTAAGTTATCATCAAACTGGTACAGAGCTGCTCCCAGGGATGTGCCTTCCTGGGATATGGCCACTACACTTCCCCGTGCAGGGAATGTAGTGGAAAGCCCGTAAATACTAGCTGAATGAAGGAGCCTTGGATTTGGGGGGGTGGCAGAAGACTAAAGCAATATTTTTAAATGAAGCCAAGTAAATTCAGCTTTATCTTGTTTTTTTTTTCCCCAAAGGATTTAACTTTTGACCTTCAAAAAAGAAATAATGGAAGAGAATTTAGGATTTTTACCTCCCCTTGAAATTTCTTCAGGAATTCATTAAAACCACACTTGAAACCAAAACATGCACTTCAGGGTTGAATTCAGAAGCTGATTCCACAAAAAGTCAACCTCCAATGTGGCATCTTCAGCCTCAGATGAAGTCTGTGCAGGGCCACGAAAAATCGAGGACAGTCCTTGGAGAACATGTTATCTGAAAGCTAAATGCTTTACCCTTTATTTTTGTTGTTTACTTAAATTGCTTTGGTAAAAGATTTATCTGCCAGGTGTAAATTTAATAGCCTAGATATTAAAACCATCAAGTTCGAGGTTAGAGAAGAAAATGTCAACCTTGCTTCTTAATGACAGCAGCCCACCCAAAGGCGTTTAAATACCATCAGCAATATCCTTGATGCTTTAACAAGTGTATTTAAAAAGCAATTAGGTATGCCAATCTCGGGCTGAAAACAATTTTAAAATAACACAAGCATTAAGTCCCCGCTTTTTGACAAAGTAATGATTTGCACTGACATGATTTAGATACCGTGCATTGTTTCTGCAAAGTAATTTCCACGAGGCGGGTGAGTGCGTGCTTAGGAAGATTCATGTTACTACAGGTTCTGGTTCCTTTTTTTTTTTTTCCCCATTAAAAAACAAAACTGCATATAATTGAAGCTAACAGTTTTGAGTAACTACCAAAAACTACACCACTATAGGAAGTATTGATACTCACTAGCTGCTAAAAGCTAAAACTTTATCAATATTCATTGATCTTTGATTCTGACTGTATTAAGATCCAGGAGAGTGGTGGCTGGAGGGTAGGCAGCAGACCGGGAGAGGTGTAGGGACTGGACCACTGAGATTGTGCCACAGACCACAGATGGGCTCGACTACCACTGAGTTCTCAGCAACTGTAACGGGAGGATGAGTAGCAGGTAAGTCCAGGACATAGAACTAAGAGAACAAAAACAACGTCTACCATCTGGACGGCTGAGCCTGGGGAGAGGTTGGGTTTTAAGGCCCACCAAGTGGTACTTCCTGTCCCAGGCCTAGGGCGCAGCCCATGGTTGATTAAAGACCTGTATTTGAAGGAAATCATTTAGCGGGGGATAATACAAGGCAAGGAATGTAATGGTAAACAGGCAGGGGCAATGCTGGGTAAGGAGTTTCACAGCCAGGTCCTTTGGTCAAGCCAAGACCATGTGTTAATAAAGGGATCTCAAGACTTTATACTGGTCTGGAACTAGTGAGTCCAGGCAATCATTGAAGGTTTGGGGTTCCACTTGTTTTCTCAGAACTGTCCTGGTAAGATGAACACAATCCCTTTCTCAGCTAGGAAAATTTGACGTTAACAAAACCTACTCCCGGGCGCCTGGGTGGCTCAGTTGGTTAAGCGACAGCCTTCGGCTCAGGTCATGATCCTGGAGTCCCGGGATCGAGTCCTGCATCGGGCTCCCTGCTTGGCGGGGAGTCTGCTTCTCCCTCTGACCCTCCCCCCTCTCATGCTCTCTCTCTCTCTATCTCATTCTCTCTCTCAAATAAATAAATAAAATCTTTTTAAAAAAAAAAACCTACTCCCTTCACATTCAGCGTAGACAGTACTTCAGGTTCTGAGATTCACTTTAAAAATGCCCAGTTGTTTTTTTCTAAAAAGCAGTTGTAGCTGCACAGCTATCGTCATGAATAGAAACAGGGGCAGTAGGGGGAGGGTGTTAGGAACACTGGCATCCGAACCACACAATCAGGGTTCCAAGGGGTGCTTCTGCCAGGTACTGGCTGTGTGACTTTGGACAAGGTAATTAACTTCTCTAAGCCTCATTTGTAAAGTGATGCAGCAAGTAACCTGAAGATTAATTACGATAAACCATATTCAGCACAGTACTTGACACTGTAGGCTAGTCAGGAATGATTACTGTTGTTATTATCAGACAGCAAAATGCTACGCTTGACAAAGAGCTGGAATCTTGCATGTGGGCCTCGAAAGGCATAATGCTCCCAGTATGAGGCACAACTACTATTACACCTCAAAATCTTTCTTGGAATATAGCAAGGTACAATAAATAATTAACTGAATGTTGAGTCTTCTGATTCTGAACATTTTTCATTTCCCTTTGGCTTCTGCCCGTGTCCCAGCTATTTCTAAATTGCCTCTCCTTTGAAGCAGTTTGGTGTGTACTCTAGAGAAATATTTATTTTAATACAAGTCCAAACCAAATTAGTAATAATAGGTAAAATAATTAGTAAAAAAAAAAAAAAAGCTTCTGGGAGGAAAAAGCTGTATCATGCATTCCAAAGCCAAATATTTTCAAATTATTCATTAGGTCAATACTCTTATACAGATAATTAAGAAATCACTGCATACTGTAGCAGCGTAGACATGTAGGAATTAAAATCTATATTTTGTCCAGTCAAATGAGAGAATACTTACCCTTGAGGAAAAAGTCACTCCACCTGAAATACTCATAACTACTTTAACCTGGGGCACTCCCATTAATAAGTTATTAAATTCATAAGTACCAGTTACATCAAAAATTTTTTTTCTCCAAGTAAGATGATCAACAACTGGGGCCAGAAAGAAAAGGTAAATTTTGTATAGAAAAATAAAGACAGAGAGGGAAAGATCAGAGGCATACATAAAAGGAACATAGAAGACAAAGGACAAGGTGAGGAAGGCTAGCTGGTTGTCAGATACTCCAACAAAGAAAGACAGCAAGCTATTCACCACACATCCTTTTACAAGTAGCCGTACCAGGCTCCTGAACAATGCTGAGTGATATCCAGGGGCTGCACATCAAAATAAAATAAGTCGCCAATGTCCAGATCCCAGTAAGGGGTTATTTCCTGAATGGCCCCTGAGATTCCAGGTTTAGGGACAGTTCTGTGATAATTATCCAAAATTCTGGATATGTATTGTTCCTCTGGACCCTGAATGTCTTATTCGCCTGGACTCTGACCTTGGTTCTTGGCTTTGTCTGTGTCCAATGGCCAAAGGGTTAGAGTCAAAGTGAAAGGGAGCTTGCTACAGTTACTAAGAAGTAATTAGAGTAGTAGTGGGTGGGGGTAGGAGAGTGAGGAAAAGGTCATTTGGAGGCTCTCTAAATTTTGATGTTCAGGGCGCCTGGGTGGCTCAGTTGGTTAAGCGACTACCTTTGGCTCAGGTCATGATCCTGGAGTCCTGGGATCGAGTCCCACATGGAGTCTCCCATCGGGCTCCCTGCTCAGCGGGGAGTCTGCTTCTCCCTCTCCCGCTCCCCCCTCTTGTGCTCTCTCTCTCTCAAGTAAATAAATAAAATCTTTTTAAAAAAACAAATTTTGGTGTTCAGGGACAAAGCTTCAGTTATGCTTGTTCTATTGCACATGATTTTAATAAGTTTAGGGGGGAAAATGGTTATGTTCCAACAGCAGTGCTGTGGAAACATACTGTACTTTTTTCAGTGATGTTACGTACAGGTAGAGAGAACATCTATTTTTAAATGTTCAGTCACATAAATTAGCTTGAGCCCCAGACTTTAATTTTGAAGGAAAATTAGATTGGATCTAAATAATTGAAGACAAATGGGGAAAACATTTTCATAAAATTTCATAATTTGACTCACAGTTCCTTGAGCCACTAGTGCTCACTCTCATTAGAAGCATGATTACCAAGTGGTTGGTGAGTATCAGTTAATAACCTGAATATTTGTGGGGCCTTTCTACCTAGCTGAAAGATGATTATGTTTATTATAACTACTTTCATACATCTTCCCCAACCTGAATTGCCCATTTATGTTCTCTGTCATTTTCTACCTTTTTAAAATATTCTTTATATTTCAATGCATGCCAAAAAAATAACAATATCATTCATTTGTATGATGCACTTCACAAAATACTTTCACAATTATTATTGAATTTACATTATGTAGCTTCAATTTTAAATTAAACCTTTCACTGTGATTTAGAAAATATCGGCTGAATTTATATAAAGTCTCTTGATACAGTACATAACGAATAATACATCTTTTTTTTATAATGAGGAAGCTGGTTTAAAAAAAAAAAGTCAGCACCATAAGCAAGCCTTATCAACTCCATTCACAAATTAATTTAAAAGACCATGATTTACAACCACATAGGAAGGATGGTTAAAATTAACGAGGAAGGTGACTGAATCAGGCCAAGGCAACGGGACTGTTCAATATTTGTAATTCCATATATTTGTTAACAAATTTAATTATTTTGGTGAATAAGTGAGCTGTGGGCAAGTCACTCGTTAGTTTTCTGGAACCAATTTGCCTCGAAATTATTAAGAGATATTTAGATGATCCAACTTAGACCAAGAGGAAAGGCTGAAACAAACACTGCATCAAAACAGAAGCTTTGCTAAAATGATTTGATGTGCACTGAGCCTTATAGTCTGAAACAAAGAACAAAATCACTTTGACCCGAACTGCCTGGTACAGAACAACTTACCAAATGAGAGGGCCCAACAAGGGAAATCTACATCTGATCTGGCGGCTGTGGCCACCACCCCCACCCCCACTGCCTTCTGCGTTATTCCTGCAAACACCTGACAGCTATTCCTCTAAGTACAATTCGTCTATGTACAAATCCAAAATAATTTTTATTTCTTTGTTGTACCAACAAATGAATAGAACTTCTTAGATTAAACATGATCATTACCTTCCTCATTTATATTTTATGTGATGCTTTATTTCATTTTTAAGTGATAATATATTCACATGGTTCAAGAATCAAACAATATATAAAAATAGACAGTGAAAAGTGTCACACTCACCCCAGTTCCTATCACCGCACCAACAGGTAATTCCTTTTATTAATTTCTTTTAATCCTCTTAGAGTTTCTTTATGCATCTAGAAGCAAACACGAATATGTATTTTTATTTCTTTCCCTTTTTTCCACAAAAGATTGTATATTATATAGTCTGCTCTGCACCTTTTTTTTTTAACTTAACAATGCAGTTTATCCTGGAGAGCTTTCTATATCAGTTCTTCTTTGGTTTTTGTTTTTGTAACAGCTGTATGTTATTCATGGTATGAATATGCCATAGTTGTTTGGATTTCTTAACCATTTCTATTGACTTGCATTTAGGCTGTTTCCAATCTTTTGCCACTGCAATGTTGCAATGAGTAACCTTGTGTGCTTGTTACAGTATTTATTCAAAGGCTATGCTTGTGAATGTTTTAATCATCACTGCCATGTATATACAATTTTTCCATAACAAATCAGCATGGCTCAGTAAACAGAGCTATGAAAATATAGTAAGAGCCAGAAGAAATAAGCACCCTTATGCTGTGATGTACGTCTTATGTATCACATGCTAGATGTAAACCACCAACTTCATTAAGGGCTCGAACCCTCATATTCATTCTTTTCTTCTTTTGATAAATATTTATTAAGGGTCTGTGATAGGTCAGGAAGATACTGCAATGAATAAAGAAGGCAAAGTCCTAATTTTATAGTACCTACCCTCTAGTGGAGAAACATGGAAAATTAATAAATAAATGTATCACAGCATCCCTTTCTCCCTTACAGAAACCATAGGAGATCAGGTACAGCCTAAAGTCTAGGATGTCATGGTGGGTAAATTGCCCTTAATGCCCATAGTTTAGAAAGATATAAACAGTGGCCATTAAACTTGTGGCTTCCCCAGAGATGTGGGCAATGAATTATTTGTAAACAAGTTTTATCTGGCCTATTTATGTTCACACTCCCAAATGAGCAAATTCGGTATTATAGAGGTGTTGGTTCTCAAAAAAAAAAATTGATCTATATGAATTTAATGTAATTCCACTCAAAATCCCAACAAGATTTTTTATAGAACTTGACCAACTGATTTTAAGTTCATCTTGCCCTACCTGATGTAAAATATACTATAAAGCTACAGTAATTAAAACAGTATGCTACTGATAAAGAAACATAGATTGATGGGCAAGAATAGAAAGTCTAATATGGATAAGAGAATCAAATATTAAATTGATTCCTGTGAAACTGCTGTTTTTAGAGGTCAAAACTGGTTGAAAATTGGAAATTACATATTGTGCAGTCAATTACATGATTAAGGTAACATTTCATATAGATAGAGAAAAGACAAATTATCTCCCAAAGTTGGCTATCCATGTGGGGAAGGGGAAACTCAGATCCTTATCTCATACCAAACATAACAAGTTATTTATCAAGTATATTAAAGAAGTACATATTAGAAATATATACAAATAAATATTAGTTAAGGAAAATGAGAGGCTGTAACAGATAAATCCCCAAATTTCAGTGGCTTGAAATTCACGTAAAAGTCAGAACAAGTGTTTTTTGATCAAGTGGCTCTTCTTCAAGGAGTGATTCAGATCCAGGCACCTTTCATACTGTGGTTCCACTGCCTTCAATACATAGCTCCCCATTTCCTCCCCAGAGTTGTATCCATTACAGCCAACCAAAAGATAAGAGAGCATAAAAGATCATACAGGTAAGTCCCAGAAGATGGCACTTTGTCTGTCCACATTCCATTAGTCAGATCTCAATACCATGACCACACCTAATCACAAGGAAGGTTGGGATATAGTCTGGTTGTGTGCTCAGGAGGAAAAGGAAAAGAGTTTGCTGAACAGCTAGCCATTTCTGCCTCACTTATACATTTTTATTCAGAAGAAAACTAAGAAGATATATTTGTAGGCTTATGGTAAAGCAGATTTTCTCTTTTTTTAATTTTTTTTTAAGATTTTATTTATTTATTTGAGATAGAGAAAGAGAGAGAGAGCACAAGCAAGGAGGAGAGGCAGAGGGAGAAGCAGGCTCCCCGCTGAGCAGGGAGCCCGATGGGGGCTCAATCCCGGGATCCCAGGATCATGACCTGAACCAAAGGCATGCTTAACCAACTGAGTCACACAGGTGCCCTGGTGAGGAAGATTTTCTTAAGCCAAAAGTGAAAAAAATGAAAAATTGGCAGATCTGGTTTCATAAAACAGAAAAACCTAACCATAAAAGACACCATAAACAAAGAAACAGAAGGAAAATATTTATAACACATAAAGCAAAAGATCAATATTACAGAATCCAAAAGTTATAAATGGCCAATAAATATATGAAAAATGCTCAATCTCACTAGGAACTAATGAAATGTACGTTAAAACAACAAAGGGACATTTTTTTACCCATCAGATTTGTAAAAAAATTTTAAATGTTTAAAATACCCAATAATTCCTCTTCTAGATATCTACCTTACAGAAATGCTTCCCAAAATGTTCAAAGTAGGATGAAGAATATTTTGTAGTATCATTTATAATAACAAAAAATTAGAAACAACATAAGTAACAATAGAGAAAAGTATGGTTAAATAAACTCTAACATATCAATGTAATGTAATATTGTGCAGCAACTTTTTTTAGGTAGATCTAGATATACAACATGTAAGGTTCTCCAAAAAGACATTAAGTGAAAAAGTAAGTCACAAGCTAATACATACAGCATGATTCTCTTTTTGCATATATACAGATGTAATTCCTATACAAACATTTAAATTTAAGTGTGTAAGAAAATTAAATACCTCAAAGGATAAACACCAACCCAATACGTAAGTGTTTTTTTCCCCAAGGAGGGAAATGAAATGACAACACAGGAGGGAAGGTTAAAAGGGAGTATTTTCCTTATATAATTGTATTCTTTTAATTTTTATTTTTTTAATTTTTTTCAAAAATTTTTTAAAGATTTTATTTATTTGACAGAGAGAGACACAGTGAGAGAGGGAACACAAGCAGGGGGAATGGGAGAGGGAGAAGCAGGCTCCCCAAAGAGCAGGGAGCCCAATGCAGGGCTTGATCCCAGGACCCTGGGATCATGACCTGAGCCGAAGGCAGACACTTAATGACTGAGCCACCCAGGCGCCCCCTTTTAATTTTTATAGGAATAGATAATGCATCACTTGTACAAATAAGAAATGTGAAGGAATTTTTAGGAAGTGTAAATAATAACTTGACTTCTGGTTTCTGGCTCTGCATGTAAGGAGTCTGGAAGTCGCTACTCCATCCTAATAACAAATAAAAAGCAGAACAAATTGAAAAAATAGTAACTCTTATAAGATCCCTAAGAGAGGTGAGGAGAGAGAGCAAACCACTGTCCCCAAGATTGGAGACATAGACTGGTGAACACAAGGAGTCATGGCTTGACAGAGCAGGCTCACAAGTGGAAACCATTAAAGGAAACAGTGCCAAAGTAAGAAAATCTGCACTGTAATTGACAAATTGTTGGAGGCTCAGTGTGCAAAGTCTGAGAGTAAAACAACAGGGGACCCAGTCATAGGAGGTACCCCCATGGTTTTGTGAGATCTATCTCCAGGAATTTGACCAGATTCTCACAGTAAATATCAAAGAGAAATCCCCTCATGCTTCCAGTAGGGGTAAGGGAAAAGGAACCATTTTGAAATAGGCCAGAGTACTCTCATCTCAACAAGGCCTGCCCTCAGGAGAAATTTAACCAGAATCTAGCCTGGAGTATTATCACCTCTTCCCTGGGGAAAGGGAAATATCCAACTTCAGCCCAAATCAAACTACAGAAAATCAAAGTTAAAGAAGTCCTGAAAGAAGCCAGAGGGGAAAAAAAACACCCTACCTACAGTGGGCAGAAGATAATTCCAAAGTTAATGTGGAGAGGCAAAAGATCCAGAATAGCCAAATCAATACAGAAGGAGAAGAGCAAAGCTGGAGAACCAATTTCAAGACTTACTATAAAGCTATAGTAAGCAAGACAGTGTGGTATTGGCAAACGAATAGACAAATTGATGAATGAAACAGAATAGAAAGCCCAGAAATAGACCCACATAAATATAGTCAACTGATCTTTGAGAAAGAGAGAAGGTAATACAATGAAGCAAAGATAAACTTTTCAACAAATGGTGCTGGAAAAATTGGATAGTCACTTGCAAAAAAAAAAAAAAAAAAGAATCATGGGCGCCTGGCGGCTCAGTCAGTTAAGCATTGGACTCTTGATTTCAGCTCAGGTCATGATCTCAGGGTCTTGAGATAGAGCCCTGGACAGGCTCTGTACTAAGCGGGGAGTCTACTTGAGATTCTCCCCCTCTCCCTCACCCTCTGCCCCTTCCCAAGCTCACATGCACATGTGCTTTCTCGCTCTCTCTCTAAAATAAATAAATAAATCTTTTTAAAAAATTAACTTAAAACAGATCATAAACCTAAATGTAAAATGCAAAACTATAAAACTTCTAGAAGATAACATAGGAGAAAGCCTAGATGACCTTAGGTACTATGCTGCCTTTTTAGATACAACACCAACAATCTGTGAAAGAAATAATTGATAAGCTGGACTTCATTAAGTTGAAAACATCTGTTCTGCAAAAGACAATGTCAAGAAAATGAAAAAACAAGCTATAGTCTGGAGAAAATATTCGCAAAAGACACATTTGATAAAGGACTTATCCAAAAATACAAAGAACATTTCAAATTCAGTAGTATAAAACAAACAACCCCATTAAAAAATGGGCCAAAGACTTTAACAGACATCTCACCAAAGAAAATATACAGATGACAAAGAAGCATATGAAAAGATGACATTAGGGAAATGCAAACTTAAAAAACAATGAGATACCACTACATATCTATTAGAATGGACAAAATCCAGAATACTGACAACACCAAATGCTAGCAAGGATTGGAGTACAGAAACTCTCATACATTGCTGAAAAATGCAAAAATGGTACAGTCACTTTGGAAGACAGTTTGGCAGTTTCTTATAAAACTAAACATACTCTTACCATATGATCCAGCAATCATTCTCCTTGGTGTTTACCCAAAAGAGCTGAAAACATGTTCACACAAAAATCAGCACATGGATGTTTATAGCAGCTTTATTCATAATTGCCAAAACTTGGAAGCAACCAAGATGTCCTTCAGTAGTGAATGGGTAAATAAACTGGTACATCCAGACAGCAGAATATTACTCAGGACTAAAAGAAGTGAGCTATCAAGCCATGAACAGACATGGAAGAAACTTAAATGCATATTCATAAGTGAAAAAAGCTAATCTGAGAAGGCTACATCCTGTATGGTTCCAACTATATGACATTCTAGAAAAGGAAAAACTATGGAGACAGTATAAAGATCAATGGTTGCAAGGGTTTGGGAGAAGTGGGATGAGTAGGCAGAGCACAGAGGATTTTTAGTGCAGTGAAAATACTCTGTATGGTAATAAAATGATGGATACATGTCATTACACATTTGTTAAAGGCCATAGAATGTACAACACCAAGAGTGATCCCTAATGTAAACCATGGACTTGAGATGATAATGATGTGTCAATGTTGATTCATCAATGTAATAAGTGTATCACTTTGGTAATGGGGGAGACAATGCAGGCATGGGTGCAGGGGGGTTATGGGAAATCTCTGTATCTTCCCCTCAATTTTTCAGTTAAACTACAACTGCTCAAAAAAATAGGGATTTAAAGAAAAGGGAGGGCGCCTGGGTGGCTCAGTCATTAAGCGTCTGCCTTTGGCTCAGGTTATGATCCCAGGGTCCTGGGATCGAGCCCCACATCGGGCTCCCTGCTCGGCGGAAAGCCTACTTCTCCCTCTCCCACTCCCCCTGCTTGTGTTCCCTCTCTCGCGTTCTCTCTCTCTGTCAAATAAATAAAATAAAATCTTAAAATTTTTTTTAAATAAAGAAAAGGGAACAAATTCAAAATATATAACTTGCATATATCATGTTCAAGATAAAAGGCAGACTTGTAACATAAATATTAAAAATGTGATTAATATTGCTCACATGCAAATCCTATACATCAATTAAAAAAACTCAATAGAAAAATCAGTAATAGATTAGAATTAAAAACTCACAAAGGAAGAAATGTAAATGGTAAATAAGTACAGTATATGAAAAAATACTCAGCCTCACAAGCGATAAGAAAAATTACTTTCTGGGGCGCCTGTGTGGCACAGTTGGTTAAGCATCCAACTCTTGGTTTAGGCTCAGGTCATAATCTCAGGGTCATGAGATCAAGCCCCACATTGGGCTCTGTGCTCAGGGCGGAGTCGGCTTGAGATTCTGTCTCCCTCTCCCTCTGCCCCTCCTGCTCGTACTCTCTCTCCCTCTATCTCTCAAATAAGTAAATAAATCTTTAAAAAAGAAAAGAAAAATGACTTCCTAAGCTAAGTGTTCCCACATCAAATTATCTGACTGCTTTAAGGAAGTCTAAGGGGATAAGAAGCCATCGAAGATCCCATAGGGGCAGATAGAAACTTGGGGCCACCAGGAAATGTTTAAAGAAATGGTTCTCCCGGGCGCCTGGGTGGCTCAGTTGGTTAAGCAACTGCCTTCGGCTCAGGTCATGATCCTGGAGTCCCAGGATCGAGTCCCGCATCGGGCTCCCTGCTCAGCAGGGAGTCTGCTTCTCCCTCTGACCCTCTTCCCTCTCATGCTCTCTCTCATGCTCTCTCTCTCTCTCAAATAAATAAATAAAATCTTTAAAAAAAAAAAAAAAAAAGAAAGAAATGGTTCTCCCAAGAAATTAGGATTTGTGAAGGAGGTGAGAGAAAGCAGCCAGGAGCAGCTTCAAGAGGAAGATGTCAGAGAGGAAGGAGCTAGTGAGATCAACTATGTTCATGATTGTTAAGTATGTTAGCTAAATTCCTGGCTCCATTTTGTTGATTCTACCCTTATTTTCCCTTCTTACTTCACTCCTGGTTTTTGTAGGCCATCTTGTTGCATTTTATTCATCTTGTGAAGTGTCCTCCTGGTCTGGAACATTTTTGAGAACAGATAAACAAATGAGTGATCTATTCATCAAGTGGTAAAATGAATATACGGTTGAATAAATTGTGACTACTTTCAAGAAGAGAAAAGTCCTTAAAGTGATTTGGTGGGATGGGAATGCCAGACATTGCAAGAAAGAACTACTTTAGCATTACTGGATAATATTCTAGACCTCACATTCCCAAAGAAAGGGGATGTATGAGGACTGTTACACCAGATGCCTAAAGGAGTGTTGGTTCTGTGTCAACAGAATTCATAGCCCTGTTTAAACATATACAGTAACTTAAACTGTAGAAAAGAGTAAGTTATATTAGAATAGGTTAACTGCTATAGAAAATAATGCCCCACATGTATAATGGCTCAATTTCAATAGAAGTTTATGTCTTGCTCACAAAACAGTACTGAGCAAGCAAACAGGTTGGCAGAAAAGTCATTCGGGGAGCCCAAGCTGATGGAGGCACTGCAATCTTCAACACGTGGCTTCCAAAGTTGCCCTGAGAGTCACATAGCTCTAACCAGCCAGAAGGAGAAAAGAGCCAAGACCATGTGGGAGGTTTATATGGACCAAATCCAGAAGGAGGACATATCAGTTTTGGATAAAACTTAGGAGAGCGACCATGCTGAACTACAAGGCAGGCAGAGAACTGTATTCTAGCTATGTGCCCAGAATGAAAAGGAAAACGTGGATTTGGGCAAGCCCCTAGTATTTCCTGCTGCAGACCATTAGCAGACCTAGAGTCAGACTTGAATAAGGGACCTCAATAAATTCCAAACTCCACACTTTGATTCCCCTTCTTAGGAGCCTGGGAACATGTGCCAAGCCCCTGTTCAAGAGTTACTTTGGTAATAAATTCCAGATAAGAGGGTGCCTGGGTGGCTCAGTTGGTTAAGCGACTGCCTTCGGCTCAGGTCATGATCCTGGAGTCCCAGGATCGAGTCTCCCATCGGGCTCCCTGCTCAGCGGGGAGTCTGCTTCTCCCTCTGACCCTCTTTCCTCTCGTGCTCTCTGTCTCTCATTCTCTCTCTCTCAAATAAATAAATAAATAAAATCTTTAAAAAAAAATTCCAGATAAGAATTCTACCTCCCAAACTCCATTATCGAAGTTTCTTTCAGGGAACACTCCCATCCCAGTGTAGAGGGAAGAAAGGCAAAGAAAGAGCATCCCTGCAGTGCATTTTAAGAGAGTTACTGTGGTATCAAGGAGAAATCAAAGATGGAAGATTGACTGTACTTGTAAATAGGGAGGATTTTTCTGTGCAGCCTTGTGCATTTATGGAAAGAATGTCATGCTGATGTCAATCTTTGCTAAACCACTGATCAATCCTATGCAGAAGCCCATTTTTTAAAAATATTATTTCTATTGTTCACTTCTGCCCTGCTCTGGTAAGACTATTTCCACACTGAGTGGGAGAAATAAAAGAACAGCTGCACCACATCGCTTAACCATGAACCCTAGTAGGCACCCATTTTGCTAAAAAGAAGAAATCAATTTTTAGTTTTATAAGAGTGAAATAAAACCTATTTAAAAAGAAATATTAAGAATGCCTATTTAAATGCAAATTGAACTACAGCATTTACATATGTCAATTAAAGTCCCTAGAAGGACTTCCTTGAAATAGTAGCATTTGCTTATATGAATTTTTTGTTTTAAAGAAAAAGACTCACAATTAAAAGTTGTTCTGAATGTCATGGCAGTTGCTAAAAAAGTAGATCATTGTTAGCTCTGGTAACATTTGACTTAAGGGACTGATTTCGTTTCAACATGAAAAACATGATGATGACTCCTTTGCCTCTCCAAGAAAGGTCACGCCCATGATTTTGTCCCTGTTTGCACCCCATTAGACAGGAGAACTAAGGTGAGCCGTGACTCTTTGACACCCACAACACAATCTAAGAATAATAAAAAGCTAACATTTGCTGAGGACCTACTGCCTATGCCTGGCATTTTTTTCTTCAGATTCTATCAGTTGGTCTCTACAATCACCCAGAGAGGGAAGTGGGTAAACATTATTATCCTATTTTACAGTTGAGGAAACTGAGCCTCAGAGAAGTAGCAGCTTACTCTCAGCCTCACAACTGTTAAGTTGTAAATCCAAGATTCAAAGCCAAGTGTGTGTTATTTCAAAGCCCAAAGTTTAAGTCACTCTTCTAAGCTGGCTCACATACAGCCACATCAGTTAGGCTCTTACCAGTCAGATGCTTTTCCCCTGCCCGCACAAAGGTTGAGACTCCTCAGGCTGCATTTGCAAGCTGTGGGTCTTTTTCAATGGAATAACTTCTGGAAGAAGAAACAAACAGCAACCACTGATCCTGCTAAGACATAGCTAACACTACATCATTGACTGACCCGTGCTTTGAGTCTGTCCATCTTCTCTTCCAATCAGGGAAGGCTCACATGTTATGAGTCTTGGACTTGACTAGCCATACCACTGTACAAGGAATCATGACAGGAATCAAGAGAAGTCTTCCCACCAGCACCCACTAATTTCCTCTCCACAAAAGTTTCCTACAACTGCTCACTAGTCTTACAAATCCCTTTAACAGATGACCAGACCTTTAGTCCACAATCAGAGAGTGGAATAATAATAGAAAAGATGTGAGGTAAGGGAAGTTAATTATCCTAAATGTACACAAAACAATATATCTGACAATAGCACATCTTTTTGCAGGGAAGATTTTATGTAAGAACAAGAAGAAGGTTAACAAATAACACAACAGAACCTCTGCTACCACTGCCCTTTCCCACAGACCATAACAGGCATCACTAACACAACCCAGCACCATTTCCTTCTGAACTTAGACATAACATTCTCAACATAGCACACTCATAAGAGTTGACACATGTGATTGGACCCAATTTACCCATTCCAGAAATTTTAAAAAATGCAGGAAGCCTTCTGCATGAAGTGAATGTCAGGGGCCACTGAGGGTGGCAAAGGCTATGGAGAGGAGAGGCTGGGTTCTTCATGACATCTTTGACCAACTTCCCAAGTTTACCTGGGATCTATTTGTCCCCAAAGACTCATAACATTGCTCACAAAGGGCATCACTGGCAGGTATTGTCAAAGTGCAAATATAGTGGGGGGGGGGGGGGGGGAGTAAGTGTTATCTCCTTTCTGAGTTGTTTCTGTAACAGCTTAGGCTTCTATTACCATTGGAACAGAACCAGTAGGTCCAGTGTATTTCATATATTTACCATAAAGACTGCTGTGGTAGTAAATTATCTGCCTTGGGACCTTGTAGATCAAACTGAAAAGTTACATATAAGAGTTATAGTTCTGAATAAAATGGAATAAGCTCACTCTGTTCTGTCTCTGCCACAGAATGGATATATAAAACCTGGAGAGAATGCATGGAACAGCTATTTGAGGATTCTGAAAAGTCAATAGTAGCAGGCAGATTGGGAAAGAAAAGCAGAATTTTCTATGAATACCTCTCGGTCCAGATACAAGGCAGGCCAAAAACCGGAAGTGGGCACCAGAGAATAAACAAGTACATCTCTAGGAAAACCCTTCTAGTACTGGCTCAAGGAATGAAACCAGGGACTTTGAATACTCAAAGAGTGTGGGAGAAATCCCCTATTTTTCTCTTTTTATCTTTTTCAATCTCATTCTATCATGTCCCAACCCCCAGGCAATCCCACAGTGGTGGCAGTGGTGGTGGTGGTGGCAGAGGCAGCAGCAGGGCCCACAAACACCTGAAACTCTGTAGAATGGAAATTTTTCTCTGCTATCTGAGGAGCTATGGTCCCAAGAAGATGGATAAACCTCGTCGGGTTTTTCTCTCTCTGTCCTCCTGCTGTTTGGCCCCAGATGTGGGTGAATTATGAGAATTGTGTGGCAGGCTATGATATCCAAAGCCCCAGATTTCTGACTAGAAAAACAAAAAGGAGGGCAGAGAATTGGAAAGGACAAATGGGATTGAAAAAGGAAGGATCTCAGGAATGTGACCATGCAGAGCTGTTTACACACTCCTGGACTCACCTCCAAACTACACATGCAACATATCATAGACTTTGAGAACTAAACCATGGGATTAGACCACTGCCCAGCTCCCAGACTGACCACTGGATGGTACACACATGAGATTGATCCAAATAGCACTTCAGAGCCTTTGAAAACAGAATTGACATTGAAACCATAACACACAGAAGACAGATCAGAACTTACAGCCTAAACCCAAATGTGTCAATAGCCAACTAAAACAAAAACATCCACTTTCTTCATAAGATTTAAGCAAGACCTAGAGTCTCATAACATTCTCACTTTCCAAAATACAATCCAAAATTATTTGACACACCAAGAATCAGGAAAATCTCAACTCACATGAGAAAACGTAATCAACAGACAGACACCAATGTCAAGATGATAGATATTGGAATTATCTGAGAAAGACTTTAAAGGAGCTATTACAAAAGTGCTCCAAAAAATAAGGGCAAACATTCTTGAAAAAGATGGAAAGATAGAAAATTTCGGCAAAGAAATAGAAAATATAAAGGAGAACCAAATAGAAATTTTACAACTAATAAATACAAAACCCAAAATTGAAAACACACTGAATGCCCTAAATAACAAAATGACAGTGACAGAGGAAAGAGTTGGTAAACTTGAAGGTAGATCAATAGAAATTATCCAACTTGCACAATAGAAAAAAATATTAAAAATTTAATGAATAGAGCCTCCAGGGCCCGTGGGACAATACCAAAATTTCTAACATTTATGTCATAGGAGTCTCAGAAGGGAAAAAAAATGCAGGACTGAAAAAAAATTTTTTTAAATAGTGGCTAACAACTTCCCAAATTTGGCAAAAGACATGTAATTTAAAAAAAAAAGACACCTCAGATAAGAAAAAGTCTGAGAATTCATTGCCAACAGACCCACTCTAAAAGAATTGCTAAAAGAAGTTCTCAAAGGGAAACGATACCAAAAAGAAATTTTGAATATTGAGAATGAAGAGCAAGATAAATATAGATAATTCTTCTCTTCTTGAATTCTTTAAAATACATATGACAGCCAAAAGCAAAAATTATAATAATGTTTGATATGGCAAGTTATATATGTGTTTTATAATTCCAAGATCAATTACTAAAAATATACATAAAATACATAGCCAAAGACACAATGTATAAATTTAATAGAATACTAAAATATGTTCAAATAGCTCAAAAGAAGAAAGGAAGGGGAAATAGACAAGTAAAAATCAGAGAGAAAATACAGGACACAAATAATAAAACGGTAGGCCCAAATCCAAATGTACCAATAATTACAATAAGTGTAAATGTTCTAAATATACCAATTAAAAGACAGAGATTGCAAGAGAGATATGAAAGGATTTAGAAATAATAAAAACATGAGACCATATGCTGTCTATAACAAATTCACCTCAAACATAATGATACAGACAGGATAAAGCAAAAAGATAGAAAGAATATACCATGCAAACACTAAAAGAAAGCTAGCATAGCTATATTAATAACAAAGTAAACTTCAGAGCAAAGAAAATTACACAATGATAAAAAGATCAATTCACCAAGAACACATAACAATCATAAATGTGTATGCACCTAATAACACTTCATGAAACAAAAACTGAAACAATTGAAAGGAGAAATAGAAAAATCCAAAATTATAGTTGGAGACTTTAATACTACTCTCAGTAATCAATAGAACTAGAAGACAGAAAATTAGCAAGGAAATAAAAGAAGCAAACAACATCAAACAACTAAATCTAATTGACATTTATAAAACACTCCATCCAACAACAGATTATACATTCCTTTCACATACTTATTGAACATTCACCAAGACAGAGCATATCCTGGGTCATAAAACAAACCTTAATAAATTTCAAAGAATTGAATTATGTATCCTCTGATAATATGGAATTAAGCTAGAAATCAATAACAAAGATAACAGTAAAATCTACAAATACTTGGAAATGGAACAATACACTTCTAAATAATACATGGGTAAAAGAGGAGGTCCGAAATTTAAAAATATTTTCATCTGAATGAAAAAAGATCAAAATCTGTGAGATGAAGCTAAAGCAGTACTTAGATATTTAAAGGGTTAAATACTCGTATTAGAGAAGAAGTCTCTAATTAGTAACCTAAGCTTCCACCTAGAGAAAAATAAATCCAATGTAAGCAGAGGGTAGGAGATAATAAACATAAAAGCAGTAATCAATGAAATAAAAAACAGAGAAACAATAAAGAAAATCAATGACACAAAGAGGTAGTTCTTTCTAAAAGATCAGTAAAATTGATAAATCTCTAGGAAGAGCAACAAAGAAAAAGCAGAGAATTCACAAATTACAAATATCAGGAATGAAAAGGGGGATATTACTACAAACTCTGCAGAAATTAGAAGTATAAAGAGACTACAAATAACTCTACACACATATACTCAATAATGTAGATGAAATGAGCACTTCTACAAAAACCATAAACTACCAAAACTCACTCAAGGTAAAATAGATAACTTGAATAATTCTATAACTATTAAAAGAAATTGAATTAGTAATTTAAAACCTTCTGAAAAAGAAATCTCCAGGCTTAGAGTATGTCACTGAATTCTACCAAACAATTAAAGAAGAAATAACACAAATTCTACACAATGTTTTGAATAAAAGAAGAGGAAATACTTTTCAGTTTATTGATGAGGTGTTACCCTGATATCAAAACCAAACAAAAACATTACAAGAAAAGAAAACAATATACCCTAATAAGTATTTTTGTGAAAATACAAAACATTACAAAATAAAATCCAGCAATATATAAAAAGAGTAATACACCACAACTGGTTCAATATGCAAAAATCAATGTTATCATTATGATAACAGTCTAAAGAAAAAACCCCTCATGATCTTATTATTTATGCCAAAAAATCACTTGATGAAATTCAATACTCATTCATGACAAAAACTCTCAATAAACTGAAACAGAATTTCCTTAACCCAATAAAAGGTACTATTATAGGCTGAATTGTGTCCCCTCTGAATTCATATGTTGAAGCCCTGACTGTATGTATTTGGAGATAGGGTCTTTTTATAAAGGTGGTTAAATTAAGATGAGGCCACAAGGATGGGCCCTAATCCAATCCTAATGGTGTCCTTAAGAGAAAATCTGGACACAGAGAGACAACAGGGATATGTGCACAGAGGAAAGAGCAAGTGAGAACATGGAGAGAAGGTTGCCAAGTACAAGCCAAGAGGAGAGGCCTCAGAAGAAACCAAACCAGCTGACACTTTGACCTCTGTCTTCCAGCTTCTAGAACTGTGAGAAATAAATTTCTGTTTAAAGTCTGTGGTACTGGGGCGCCTGGGTGGCTCAGTCAGTTAAGCAGCCAGCTCTTGGTTTAGGCTCAGGTTGTGATTTTGAGGTTGTGGGATCAAGCCCCACATTAGGCTCTGTGCTCAGCACGGAATCCACTTCAGATTCTCTCTCCCTCTCCCCAGTCACTCACTCTCTCTCTCTCTCTCAAATAAATAAATAAAATCCTTTAAAAAAAATAAAGTCTGTAGTACTTCATTATGGCACCCCTAGCCAAATGATACAAAGACCTACAAAATAATACAGGTACCTACAGCTAACATCATAGTTAAGGATGAAAGACTGGGTACTCCCCTACCCACCCTTCCCAAAATCAAAAACAAGGCAAGAATGTCTGCTCTCTCGCTCTCATGTGAAAAGGCATATGAAAAGGACAGTTCATCTTTGTGTATGCTGTTAGAGAATGGTCGGGTTTCACTCTTCTGTATATAGCTGTCCAATTTTCCCAGCACCATTTATTGAAGGGACTGTCCTTTTTCCATTGCATATTTTTTCCTGCTTTGTCGAAGACTATTTGACCATTGAGTTGAGGGTCCATATCTGGGCTCTCTATTCTGTTCCGCGGGTCTATATGTCTGGTGAGACAGGAATCCATCAAAATCCTAGAGGAGAACATAAGCAATAACCTCTTTGACATCGGCCACAGCAACTTCTTTCAAGATACATCTCCAAAGGCTAGTGAAACAAAAGCAAAAATGAACTTTTGGGACTTCATCAAGATAAAAAGCTTCTACACAGCAAAGGAAACAGTCAACAAAACAAAGAGGCAACCCACAGAATGGGAGAAGATATTTGCAAATGACACTACAGATAAAGGGCTGGTATCAAAGATCTGTAAAGAACTTCTCAAACTCAACACCCAAAAAACAAACAATCAAGTCAAAAATGGGCAGAAGACATGAACAGACACTTCTCCAAAGAAGACATACAAATGGCTAACAGACACATGAAAAAATGCTCATCATCATTAGCCATCAGGGAACTTCAAATCAAAACCACATTGAGATACCACCTTACACCAGTTAGAATGGCAAAAATTGACAAGGCAAGAAACAACAAATGTTGGTGAGGTTGTGGAGAAAGGGGAACCCTCTTACACTGTTGGTGGGAATGCAAGTTGGTACAGCCACTTTGGAAAACAGTGTGGAGGTGCCTCAAAAGATTAAAAATAGAGCTACCCTATGACCCAGTAATTGCACTGCTGGGTATTTACCCCAAAGACACAGATGTAGTGAAAAGAAGGGCCATATGCACCACAATGTTCATAGCAGCAATGTCCGCAATAGCCAGACTGTGGAAAGAGCCGAGATGTCCTTCAACAGATGAATGGATAAAGAAGATGTGGTCCATCTATACAAAGGAATATTACTCAGCCATCAGAAAGGATGAATACCCAACTTTTACATCAACATGGATGGGACTGGAGATTATGCTAAGTGAAACAAGTCAAGCAGAGAAAGTCAATTATCATATAGTTTCACTTATTTGTGGAACATAAGGAATAGCATGGAGGACATTAGGAGAAGGAAGGGAAAAATGAAGTGGGGGGGGGGAATTGGAGGGAGAGATGAATCATGAGAGACTATGGACTCTGAGAAACCAACTGAGGGTTCTAGAGGGGAGGGGGTAGGGGGATGGGTTAGCCTGGTGATGGGTATTAAGGAGGGCACGTTCTGCATGGAGCACTGGGTGTTATACAAAAACAATGAATCGTGGATCACTACATCAAAAATTAATGATGTATGGTGACTAACATAACATAATAAAATAAAATAAAATAAAAAAGAAAAGGACAGTTCAGTGATTTATCAAGATAATCCATTCCATCCCCAGTGTCCATCACCCAGGCACCCCATCCCTCCCATTGGGGAGGGTATGTGCTATGGTGAGCGCTGTGAATTGTGCAAGACTGTTGAATCACAGATCTGTACCTCTGAAACAAATAATACATTATATGTTAAAAAAAAGAAGAAGAAGAAGAAGATAGCAGGAGGGGAAGAATGAAGGGGGGGAAATCGGAGGGGAAGACGAACCATGAGAGACGATGGACTCTGAAAAACAAACTGAGGGATCCAGAGGGGAGGAGGGAGGGAGGATGGGTTAGCCTGGTGATGGGTATTAAAGAGGGCACGTTCCGCATGGAGCACTGGGTGTTATACACAAACAATGAATCATGGAACACTACATCATAAACTAATGATGTAATGTATGGTGATTAACATAACATAATAAAAAAAAAGATAATCCATTCCATAAATGTTATCTCATCTCCTCACCTCAAAGCTCCCCACCAGACCAACTCTAGCACCAACTACACACACACATACACACACACAAATCATACCCATTATTTGAATGTCTTCATTAAAACTAATTTTCAGGGGCTCCTGGGTGGCTCAGTCAGTTAGATGTCTGCATTAGGCTCAGGTCATGATCCCAGAGTCCTGGGATTGCCCCACATTGGGCGGGGGGGGGTGTCCCTGCTCAGCAGGGAGTCTGCTTCTCCCTCTCCCTCTCCCTCTGCTCTTCCCCCCAGCTCATGCTTGCATGCTCTCTCTCTCAAAATCTTTAAAAAAAAAAAACTAATTTTCATCCAAATTATCAAAATAGTTGCCTCAATTCACTGTGCATGTACAGAGATGGTCTTGGGCATAAGGAGAAAAGGAAGAAGGGAATCAAAATAACAGCAAGACTATGAGGTCTGTACAAATGAAAATTCAAAAGCAATTTCAATATGCCCATATATGAAAACTGCAACCTACACAACCCTGGTCATGATATGGAGGATCAGGTTACATTTGATGGAGCTTTCTAAAGTCATTGCTCTGTCATAATGTAATATTTATATCTTAATGAAAGAGGAATAAATTATGATTATTTAAAAAGCATGAAGTTTCTTAGAGACCTCCATTTATGGCAATTACTTGAAGGTTTATTTTCTCCCCACATATAACGCATCTGAGCAGTTTAGAACTGTATCTACCAAAGCCCACTTCACACCTACTCTTGCAAGAAAAGGGTCTCGTGCAAAATGTGAAAATTGCGACTGGAGGCATTATATGTAGGCTACTTAATCTATGCTAGAGGAGGTCTACATGCATTTGTTGCCCTAGATGGACAAGGGAAAAGGTAGTTTAAAGGAAATAAAGATTATGTTCTAGGGTTGTGTTTTTTCTCCTGAGGCTCTTTAAACAATGCCTCTATCTGTCCCTCATTTTCCAATTGTCTTCTCTAGCGATGTGGCAATAATTTAGCAGTATTATGTGCTGTCACTTCTGTATTAGTAAACACCAGGACTTGCTTAGTAATTACAGACTAACCACATAATGAAATGCAGTGAACAGTTCTAATTAAATTTTAATGTTGCTTAACAACTATTCTACTTTAAAATGAGAATTTTCCAGCCATGTATCCTAATAAGTTATCAGGATGCATTATCCCCAAAAACTGTACAAACGAGAAGGTAAACATATAATATTACCACCAGCGGGCATGTGTGTGGGGACATTTATAATCAAAATTAATATACTACATTGAAAATTATTAAAATATAAAAGCACATCAAAATGCTATCACAACTGCAGGGCAGGATATTTTTGAAAGCTCGTATTTCACTTCGAAGTGGGAAAAATGGCAAATTATTCTCCAATACAGGAGTTAAAGCTCTCTTCTTCTGAACATGGGACTGATATGTGTTAACCTACGAACATCCACACCTTGTTATAAAATCACAAAGCTAAAACTCAACTCACCATGCGATCTAGAAAACAAAGCCTTCCATTTACTTTATTCTTTTTTTTAAGATTTTATTTATTTATTTGACAGAAAGAGACACAGCGAGAGAGGGAACACAAGCAGGGGGAGTGGGAGTGGGAGAAGCAGGCTCCCTGCGGAGCAGGGAGCCTGATGCAGGGCTTGATCCCAGGACCCCGGGATCATGACCTGAGCTGAAGGCAGATGCTTAATGACTGAGCCACCCAGGCACCCCATTTACTCTATTTTTTAAAAATCTGCCATGTTCTATTGCTCTACTGCCTTCATCTGTACAAAGTATTTCTGAGCATTTATGTTAAGTCCCTTTGATGCTGACCTTGTGAACATGGTGATGCAGTGGAAATTTGCTACCCATTTCTCTCTTCATATCACAGGAATACAATATTAATATACACAATCCTCCCTCCTCCCTTTACATTGCCAGAATAAACAGGTCCAATCGACCACATTTCTGGAAAAGACCTATCCCCTAATTCTCCTACCACTGCTTGCTGCAATCTGCTATAGCTCCTCCTCCCATTTCTATCAAACCACTTTTATTGATTCTTCTACTCATAAGGCCTAATCAATGCCTTTTGGGCATAAAATCTTAAAGTACAATCATGTTGAACCCAGTGGGGGTATTGCCTATAGAATTCTGCAAAATGTACTCCTGTTTTGCATTTCCTGTTAGCTTACTCTTTTTTCTCCAAGATGCAGAGCTAACCTTAAGTATTGGCATTAACAAATGTGAAGCCTTCATTTGTTTTTAAAGATTTTATTTATTTATTTGTTAGAGAGGGAGAGAGAGCACAAGCAGGGGGAGCGGCAGGCAGAGGGAGAAGCAGGCTCCCCGCTGAGCAGGGAGCCCGACATGGGACCCGATCCCAGGACCCTGGGATCATGACCTGAGCAGAAGGCAGAGGCTTAACCGACTGAGACACTCAGATATCCCAGTGTGAAGCCTTTATTTCCATTACCCAAGCCGTTGTGTTATTAGGCATATGTGCTCACTTCACTGACCCTGAGTCTTGGCTATCTCCCTCACAAAGTTGTATACATGGGACTGATATATGTTAACCTAAGAACATCCACACCTTCTTATAAAATCACAAAGCTAAAACTCAACTCACCATGCGATCTAGAAAACAAAGCCTTCCATTTACTTTATTCTTTTTTTTAAGATTTTATTTATTTATTTGACAGAAAGAGACACAGCGAGAGAGGGAACACAAGCAGGGGGAGTGGGAGAGGGAGAAGCAGGCTCCCCGCGGAGCAGGGAGCCTGATGCAGGGCTTGATTCCAGGACCCCGGGATCTGTGAGTGAGACTGTAAGTCTCACTTACAGTAGGAATTGCTGGTGCTGCTACTGATGGAGATATCTGTTTACAGGTGACTATGACAAGATGTATTAGGACCTTTTCTTCCCTGCCTACAGCAAAGAAGTAGAAGAGGTGACGGCTCAGTTTTTCTGGGATTCTCCTTGGCCAAGGCTAGGTATGGAACGAAGCTAGAAGCTCTGGGAGCTTCTGCTAAACAGCCTCCACTGTCCGAGAGGAGAGGGGAGAGAAGGGGAGAAGCAAGCCCTGAGTGACCTTTCTGAGTCATTGGCCGTCCAGGTCGGGGCAGCCTGAGGGAGGAGGATGTCCTGCACTGAGATGCTTCAAAGCCTTATTAATACTGGGGTTCCAGGGTGCCTGGGTGGCTCATTCAGTTAAGTGTCCAACTCTTGATTTCAGCTCAGGTCATGATCTCAGGGTCATGAGATCCAGCCCCCCAAGTGGCTCTGTGCTGGGCATAGAGCCTGCTTAAGATTCTCTCTATCCCTCTGCCCCTCCCCACCCCAACTCATGTGCTTAAGCTTGCTCTCTCTCTCTCTCAAAAAAAACAAAAACAAAAACAAAAAAACCTTGGGTCCCTATAAAACCCTACTATAGCCAAGTTTACCAGGAGATTTGGGTAGGACTGAGGTTGATGGGCTTTGTCATTTATAAAATCAGGAGTGCTTGATAAAGGAAGTAAAGCTTTGAAAGCTTTGAGCCTTGCACCTGCTCATGGTCATCATTAACCAGCTTTACATGGGAGTACACATCAGAGGGAATATCAGGCTGGCTGTAAATTTCAGCAAGCTCTATTAGATGGGAACATGGAGCATTGCTGTACACTTGTAGATGTATTGCTTCCTTTGTTGCATGAATAAATGTCCCTGTGAGGTGCATCACACACACACATACAGAATACTACTGCCCCTATTAATGCTCTCTCTCCTGGCTACTTTCATCACAATGCCATTCTTCCTGAAAACAACTTCAAGACATCCTTGCCTCTTACCGCTCCCTCAGTCCCCACATCCACCCTTTCCTTTACATTTCCATTTTCACTCCTCTAGTTCATGCCTTTATCACTTCTCACCTGGACGTTCACTCAGTGTTTATTAAAGCACTATGTGCTGGGCAGGGTGAAAAATACAGACCTGTGTAATACTGAAAATACTCCAAATATTTATGATCTGGCAATAGAGTAGGGAAATATAGACATTTAGACAGTAACTAGAATGCAAGTCCAGATGAAACGTAATAGAATACATAGGAAGGTTTCACACATATATGATTCAACAGAAAAGATATATAAGAAGGTTTCATGGAGCCATTTCCCCTTGAGGTGAAACTTGAACAATGAATAAAAAGAAGAAAAAAAATACATTTCTGTCTGAGAAAACAGCATGAGCAAATGCTAGGGATTAGGAAATCTGTCATGTGGGGAGAACAATGGGTTGCCCAGTGGGACTAGAGAATGGGGTGGGAAGGACAGAGCAGCAGTCAAAGATGCAAGCACCGAGGAGCAGGGTCTTTTAAGAGGCAAGAGCACCAACCACTCTGGAAAACAGTATGGAGGTTCCTCAAACAGTTGAAATTAGAGCTACCGTTCGATCCAGCAATTGCACTACTGGGTATTTACCACAAAGATACAAATGTAGGGACCCGAAGGGGTACGTGTACCCCAATGTTTATAGCAGGAATGTCCACCATAGCCAAACTGTGGAAAGAGCCAAGATGCCCATCGACAGATGAATGGATAAAGAAGATGTGGTATATATACACAATGGAATATTATGCAGCCATCAAAAGGAATGAAATCTTGCCATTTGCAACGACGTGGATGGAACTGGAGGGTGTTATGCTGAGTGAAATAAGTCAATCAGAGAAAGACATGTATCACATGACCTCACTGATATGAGGAATTCTTAATCTCAGGCTGAGTGTTACTGGAGTGGTTGGGGGTAGGAGGGATGGGGTGGCTGGGTGATAGACATTGGGGAGGGTATGTGCTATGGTGAGCGCTGTGAATTGTGCAAGACTGTTGAATCACAGATCTGTACTTCTGAAACAAATAACGCAACATATTTTAAGAAAAAAGAAAAAGAAGAAGATAACAGGAGAGGAAGAAAAGGGGAGTATGTCAGAGGGGGAGACGAACCATGAGAGATGATGGACTCTGAAAAACAAACTGAGGGTTCTAGAGGGGAGGGGGTAGGGGGATGGGTTAGCCTGGTGATGGGTATTGAGGAGGGCACGTTCTGCATGGAGCACTGGGTGTTATGAACAAACAATGAATCATGGAACACTGCACCAAAAACTAATGATGTAATATATGGTGATTAACATAACAATAAAAAATTAAAAAAAAAAAAAAAGAGGCAAGAGCACCAGGTCAGGCAGCTCTCCTTCAAATCCTGCCTCCACTCCTAAAGGTCATGTGGCCATGAACAAATTATTTATCTTCCCCAAGACTCAGTGTCCTCATTTGTAAGATATAGACAACAAAATATCTGCCTCATATAGTTTAATGAGGATTAAATGAAATAATATATGGAGAGACTGCACGTCCTAGAATGTAGCAGGCACTTCATGGGTGGTAGTTATTGTTATCATAGGAGACTATTATGGACTGACTATTTGTAAGCCCTGAAGATTCGCATGTTAAAGGTCTCACACACAATGTGGCTATGTTGGGAGATGAGCTTCTAAGGAAGTAATTAAGGTTAAATGAAGTCAAAAGTATGGGTCCCTGATCTGATCGGATGAGAGTCCATATAAGAGAAAGCACAGAAGACTTTGCCCGCTCCCCTGCACCGAGGAAAGGCCATGTGAGGACATAGTCTTCACGTGGCTGAAGACTATGGGAAGACCCTCTTCATCGACTTCCTGCATTCTGTCCCTGCCCTTCTCCATCCATTCATGACAACCACTCTAAGACTAATAGCCCCAGTACCGCTTGGATGAGCTGCTCCAAAATTTGACATACGGAATAAAGCCTAAATCCCTTAGTTTGGTATTCAAGATCCTCTGGAATCTGGATCAGCCCCCCACTTCCTAGCCTACTACTTTCCTTACCTGGGAAGACTGGACCCTGAGCAGGGCCACATTTGTGCCTTTGTTCAAGCTGTTCGTCTAACAAGAATACCCTTTTCCATTGCTCTCAGTCAAAATCCAATCCACCCTTTAAGGCCAATACCAACATCACTCCCCCAGGAGAGCTCCCCTCCTCTGAACCTCTGTTGTTCATATGCCTGGTATATCAGTGACCAACCTCTTATATTCCAATTCATGTTTGGTTATATCTCCTCTACTACACTTTAATGACCTGTGGTGAATTTTTGTGGTCTTCACAAAAAGGAATTTAAAGAGGGCACACAGGAAAATCCCTAAGCCAGGAGACAGCAAAGCTGTTTGCAGAACAGAAGGGGAGAGAGAGAGAGCCTGGAGGAGAAAGGGATTTTGGAGAAGAGACTTGTTCAAGGGGCAACTGGAGTCATTTGAAGTGGATGTGCGTTGTGAGCCTGACTACAATCCCCCCCTTCCCCAGAGTTTCCACCACTGGTTACTCTCCCATGCTGGGGAATTCTCTGCCAGGCAGAGTGAGACACTGCGTGGGAAAGATGCTTACTGGGTGGCAATAATCATAATCCTAAATAGCATCTGTGGAAGATATAGCTGGTGCTGTATAGTATGAGTTTTAAACATTATATACTGTGTTCCTTTTTGGTACTGAAACACATGGCTTTCTGTTGCTATAAAGTTATTTTAGTGTTTTTCTTTAATCTGAAATCTCATTCTGAGACTAATCCAGAAAATTATATGCTGCATTAAAATAATGACTCCAGGGGCGCCTGGGTGGCTCAGTTGGTTAAGCATCTGCCTTCAGCTCAGGTCATGATCCCAGGGTCCTGGGATTGAGCCCCTGTCAGTTTCCCTGCTCAGCAGGGAGTCTGCTTCTCTCTCTCCCTCTGCCCCTCCAACCTCTCCCCTCCCACCCCCCTCCCTCATGCTCGTGCATGCATTCTGTCTCTCTCTCAAATAAATAAATGAAATCTTTTTTAAAAAACAAATAAATAAATAATGACTCCAGTCAGGAAGCATTCATTTATAAAGTTTTCTAACCATATACCTCCCCTACTTAAGACCCACAGTCAATTATCTAACCATTGTTTTAATTCCCATGTTCTGGCTTATAAGGAGGGCAAGGAACTTTTGTTATATCACTAGTCACTTATATTTGCCCCACTAGTCAAAGTCACTGGGACAAATGGCAGAGAGTGTGGGAGGGGCCCTTGGGGAAGGTGCCCCAAGCAGGGAGGTGTCAGGCCTGGCTGCTTGCTTCTCCTCCCCGTTCCTCTCCTCCATTCCTCTAGGTCCAGCACCCAGCTCTCCTAGGATATTTTATTTCAACTAAAAATCTTCCCAATAATTCAACCTGGAGATACTTAAGCCACGACAAAAGATCCACAAATTCTGCCCCACTCACAGGTGAAACAGCATCTGAGGACAAGTTTCACTTTGTTAATCTAACACAGAGATTTCTGGTTACCAGACATAAGTACACAAATTACCAGTATTATCAATTTGCTTTGATGTTTGGGGTTTCAAGCCAAGACCTTTGCTGAGAACTTTATCTGCACTCTTGATTTTAGTCCTCATAGGTGAAGGTACAGAGTAGTTACTATCTCATTTACAATGGGAAAAGGTAGACAGTTCCTGACTAGACCCTGAACTTTACCTGCCCCACAACACTGAGAGCTCTGTTTTAACTTTGATACAAGAAAAATAAATTTTGCTGTTTGCCTTCAGCTAGCTCAAGATGTGGTATATATACACAATGGAATACTACTCAGCCATCAAAAAAAAAATGAAAACTTGCCATTTGCAATGACATGGATGTAACTAGAGGGTATTGTGCTAAGCAAAATAAGTCAAGCAGAGAAAGACAATTATCATATGATCTCACTCATACGTAGAATTTAAGAAACAAAACAAAGGATCACAGGGGAAGGGAGGGAAAAATAAAACAAGATGAAATCAGAAAAGGAGACAAAACATAAGGTTTGTCTAGGAGTGCATAAGAGACTCTTCATCATAGGAAACAAACTGAGGGTTGCATGGGGTTACTGGGTGGTGGACATTGAGGTGGGCACGTGTTGTAATGAACACTGGGTATTCTATAAGACTGATGAATTACTGAGCTCTACCTCTGAAACTAATAATACATTATATGTTAATTAATTGCATTTAAATAAAAAATAAAAATAAAAAGTAAGGACATAAAAAAGTAAGGATTTCGTTTTTCAGAATAAAAAACTCAAGGAGTTTCTTTGATAAGAATTTAATAAACTTAATTTTTTAAAAAGTTGTTAAATATATTCTTTATATTTTTGGTCTAATAAAGTATTATTAGAAGACCATGAGACTCTGTGATAATGGAACATTCCAACGAAGTTATATCAAATATTTACTGTAAGTGTATGCTTACGCTGACTTGGCCCAACTAGTGAACAAGACAAGCCCAGTAGGTTGAGATGAGATGCTCATTCTGAATCTGCAGGCTGGATGCTGCTTTGGCTTCCAGGGACACACTCATGTTCTCATGGCTAAAGGAGCTATCACCATTAAGAGATTTGTCCGTGATCAGGAACTTAACCTAGAATATAACCCAGGTCCCTTAATTCCAAATCTTTCTACTACATCCTACGGTGACCAATGCATCTCAGTGAGCCTGTAACTGTCCTGGCTTTAGCTTTGAAAGTCCTACATCGTAGGACACCCCTCATTCCTGGGCACACCAGGATAGTTGATTCTGTTGCTTCCCAAAATATATATCTAATCTGATAGAGGATTTCTTTACCTGGTCTTGTGTCTCTAAGGTTTTCCAATGTTTTTGATGGATCTGTCCCATAGTTTTTAAGCTCCCAGTGAATATTTTATATGTATGCCACTGATTCACTCAAAAAGTTTTTTGTTGAATGTTTTAGAATTCATGAGAGCAGCAGAGTGATATTATATAATCTCTGCCTTCAAGGAATTTCTGAGCACCTGAAAGAGATAAGTCTCATATATACATGAAAATATAACTAATAATGGTTCTTTTGTAAGGCAATACATTTAATGTGCCAAGTAATTGGCATAGAAAATAAACAGCAATAACCTTGATTATCATTATTTTACCTGTCTTTCCCATTACACTGTGGGCCTTGAGAACATATTATTTTGTAACCCCAGCACCTGCTTTTAAGAGACATCTAATTTTTAACAATTCTCCCAGATGATTCTGTTGTACACTGAGGTATAAGAATCACTACCATATGTCAGCAACAGACCAGAAAAGAAAGAAATATCTGGTTATAAATTCAATCGGATCAGCCTGACAGTTCCACCCAAAAGAGGTGGGAAGTGAAGGCAATCCTAACCTTTTACAGTACAGGCAAAAGCAAGGACCATTTGATGAGACTTTCTCCAGCAAAAGCTCGGCATCACCACAGTGTCAGTGAGGTGAGAGAAGATGGCAGTGGGCGTTCAGGGAAGGACGTGGGTTGGCAGAGGATTGAGTTAATTCTCCTCTTTGTGACATGTTGTCATCGTTGGTCCATGCAAGGTCCTGCTCTTGTTGTATTTTATGTATTTATTCTTTCTGTCTCATTCCTCATTCTCATTTACGTGCCCTCAGTTTTTTTCCTCACTCAGCGCTATGTTTTTAAATTATCTATTTTAAGTTTCCTCACTTAGTGACTGTGTACAACTGGTCAAATGCTTCTAATTACTGCACAGGATTCCATAAGTTGTGCCCTTGACGTTTGATTAACCATTCTCCAGTGGTGAGCATCTGGATGATGCCCAACTCCCCACTCCCACAAATAACGCTGTGATGAGCATGTCTGAACACAACCACCTTACAGACCTCTATGAGAACTCTCTGGGACATATACCAAAAGTGGAACTTCTGGTTATAATGTATACAGATTTCTAATCTGGTTAAGAGCTGCCATATTTCTCCCTAGAATAGCTGCAACAGTCTATGCCCGACCCCCCCCCCCAGCAATGTATAATGGTTCCTATTTTCCCATAGGCTGTGTTAACCACTCTTTTGATGTTTGCCAAACTGATAGGTGCAAAATGATATTCTTTGTTTTAATTTGCATTTACTAATTACTAATGATTTAGAGCACATGTTCATAGACCTGATATAGTCATTTGCTTTCTTCTGTGAATTGCTACTTTTTTCCCCTTTGCACTTTTTTCTACTCGAGTATTATTTTCTTATTTATTTGCAAGAGTTTCTTGTAGTTTGACAGTGCAAATACTTTCTCCCAGTTTGTCATCTGACTGTTTACTTGGTCCACATTTTATTCATTGGACAGAAATCCTTAATTTTTATATTATCAAATTTCTCTTTCTCTCTCTCTCTCTCTCTCTCTCTCTCCCCTCCCCCGCCCCAAACTCTGCTTTTGTTTTTGCTTTGGCGATTTACTTAAAAAGTCCCATTCTCTGTGGACACAAATCTCCCGGATTATCGTAGTTTAATTTTATAGCTTTATCTTTCACATTTAGTTACTTTATGTACCTGCAGTCCCCTTTTGAACATGGTACTAAGTAGGGTCCCAGTTTTCTTTTTCTCCATTTAGTGAGCTTATTTTCCCAGTACCATCTCTCCTTTTCCCATTGATTTCTGGGGCCACTTTGATCATATATTAAATTCCCATATAGACAAGGTCTGTCCCTGAATTCTCTGTTCCATTCAATTGATCTATTTATTTTTACACCAGTATTACATATGTTTTTCTTGCTATGACTTTGTAGTCTGCCTTAATATCTAAATGGATAACTCTCCTCTTTTTCGAAATTCAGACGTTTCCAGAAATTTCTTCCCTATTGATTTTAGAGTAAAGTTATTGAGTATCTCAAAAACTCCAGTTTGATTCTGGATTTGGGTGACATTTTGTAATTATTTTAAACAATTGTCTCACGTCAATTAAATAATTGATTGAAACTAATTTAGAGGTAACAACATTTTAATAAAATTTAGTCATCCAGTCTAAAAAAAAAAAAAAGAATCACTACCTTAGACAATAGGGAGGGATGGAGGGATCTGGGACAAGAAAGTGGCATGACAGAGGTGTCTGATAAAGATTCATCTACTAGAGGGCAGGATGGAGCAGAGCACAGAGAAACGGAAGAACAAGGGGACAGAACAAAACGGCCACACTCTCGCATGCATGAGATAATAAAAACCAGGAACATCAGGAATAGTATAAAGGGCAAAGAAGGGGTAGGAATGGAAAACACTGAGCGGGAGGAATCACCAAACCTGGTCACTGCGTGTTTGCTGAAGAAGGGGGGGGAGGGAGAAATAACTTCCACTCTCTACCCTAAGGAACTAGAAGAGCAACAGGAACCGCTAACATGCACTCAGCACTGTGGCCTGGCTGCTTCAACAACCATGCCCAGCCATCTTCTTTTATTCGTCTCTCCTTACAAAGGGTGGAAAACCAGAAACAGTCATTCCTGGAAATGTCGGGGCGCCTGGGTGGCTCAGTTGGTTAAGCATCTGCCTTCTGCTCAGGTCATGATCTCAGGGTCCCCTGCTCCCTGCTCAGTGGGAGCCTGCTTCTCCCTCTCCTTCTGCACCTGCACCCCCCGCTTGTGCGCTCTCTCTCACTCTCCGTCTCTCTTGCTCTCTCAAATAGATAAATAAAATCTTTTTTCAAAAAACGAAAGAACTGTCAAGTCAGAAGCATAGAATATAAAGGATATTCTTTAGAACAAGGAGCCATCTGCATTGAAATAAGAGTTGATTTAGAAGCTATAGAAGTCCCAAATTCTCCTCTTCTATCTCTAAAATGAGTTGAACAGAACCAGATACATAGCAATTCTAGTTTACCCTGAATAATGATGCTTGGACAGAATGCCTTTGACTATCCAAAAACTGGCTCCCTTGTTAGTGAGGCATCTGAGTGCTGGTTGATGAGTGCATCGTTTAAAGGAATGCTGCAAAGTGGGGTCTAGGGCTGCTCTTCACTGCACTGCCAGGGAAGACCGTTGCCTGTACATGACAATTCCCCAGTGTAGGCCAATGCAGAACATGACCTCAAACTTCCAGCTATCTGCCAGTTTGCAGGGTGTGCTGACCCAGCAAAACTACCTGGAATCTGGAGGAGGGCTTCCAGGGCCACTGACTGTGTCCTGTCACCTTCAACATCAGGGCAGCGTGTCCTTAGAAAGAGAATGAATGTTTTTTACCTTCATGTCACTGAGGCTCAGAGGAAAAGGGCAGGTGTTCGAGAGGACCAAAGTGGGAGAAGGCAGGGGATTAGGCGACATTCATTCCAAATAATAAAGAGAATGGTAATAATGGTAATAAGAGCTTGCATTTATTGAGCACTGGCCCTGTGCTGAGTGAGTGCCTTTCTTCCATGCATTATCTCACTCAAAGCAAGCTAATCTCTCTCTGGTCTGCTTCTATTTTAACAGAATCACAGAGTGTCTACAGAAAATTGTTGTTAATCACTGAAGGTACATTGGCACTTGTCAATTTTTGCTTTGTTTTTGTTTTTGTTTTCCATCTTTTCTCAAAGGCCTAACAGAGGTCAGCTGTAACAGTCTACTGATGCCTGTGACACTGTGATAATTCTTGTGCAAGGCTGACAACAAGGACAAAAATCAGCCCTGCAGAAAACAGACTGGCCTGCCTGGAGAACAGAGCAGTCACATGTATGAAATAGATACATCTATGAACTGTCAATCACCAACTTTGAAAGATTCATATTTACAGGATCCTAGAAATGGAGCTGACCTAATCCCTACTGATCCTTCTAAATGTTCTGCTGCATTGAAAAAGACTGAAGAAGGGAATGAGGTCTATTATACAATCCAGGTATTGGTCAGAATGTTTTGTCCTTTCCTTGGTGATGAGCTCCAATTAACCCAAACCTGATCTGGACATGCTGACCTTCATCACAAATTACAGATAACACTGGAACAATTTCACTGCCTTTAAATGCTTAAATGATGTTACAATCACTTAAGCAACTAGAGTACACATACTAAAGCTGTAATTTATAATCCTTTTGCCAAAGCATTTCTGTTAGAATTTAATATAACATTTCTCTAGACTCACACTCCAAGTCCAATCATCACAATTAATTCCAATCTCCCTAATCAAGGACACATGTCTTTACTTATTCTCCCTAAAAGTAATGGAGATAATAAATGGATGAGTGTCGTTACTGTTCGTTACTGTGGTCAGTGGCTCTCAGGTCCTGGGTCTGGGACCAATGCCCTCTGGGAGACTGTTTGAAAGTTAAACAACCCTATGTTTAGCTGCTAATAACAACAATAACAAAAAGAAGACTGAAAAAAACACACATCAAGTTTATTACAGAGATGACGATGAGACAGGCTGAATCACTATTGGAGTCAGGAGTCCAAGTCCCCTCATGCCTCATGACTGGCAGCTGCAAAGACTTCCCTCTGCCAAGCCCATTGGCCAGAGGTCAAGGGGTCACATTCCTGGTACACTGCCTTGGAGAAGTGGCTTGCCCAGCCTGAGTGGCTAAATCCAGGCAGACCGGAATAACACTTGCACATGGGATCTGATCTAGTATCTAAAAGCATACAGATAGGAAAGTAGTCAGCAAGTCCTCTCACAATTCTGCAAAAGTTGGGTGTTTGGGGGTTTTTTTGGTCCCAAATGAGAATAAAGGAGAAGAGAATTCCTTCCTAGACATCAAACTCCTTGAGGATAAAGATATAATGGAATATTGGCACACAGTAAAAGATGAATAAATGGATGTTGGAACGGAAACTAACTTACGTGTCCTATCATGGAATGTGCATAACTACTTGACAAAGTAAGTACTCTTGTCCCCATTTTACTATGAAGAAACTGAGAAAGGTAAGCTTGGTGACTTGTTGAAAAGAAATAAAGCCAGGACTCAAACACAGGTCTTTCTGGCTGCAAAGTTAATGTTCTTTCCATTACATCATGCTGCTGCATACCACCTGCTTTGCTAAATTAAGAAAAACCCTCCTGCATCTTTTCTAATTATAAAATTTACAAGATGGTTCTATAAATGTAAAACTCCTTCCATCCCATCATCTTATTCCCTGCAGATGATCACGTTCGTTCTTTTATTCATAATGTAGAGGTGACTCCTCATTAACATCACTCCTTTGTCTCTTCCCATCCTCCCTTCCATCGCTAGAGTCACACAGAGAGAAGTGACCCTCCTGTGCCAGGTGATAAATTTTCCAGGCTAGAACCATGATCCAATCTATCCATAACCTCCTGGAGAAGCCTCCACCCCTGGGAAAAGCTGCTGTGACTTGAAGCCTAGACTGGCCATATTTTGGCACTATCTTAGGGTGGAGCTGGTTCCTCCGATTCCTGCTGAGATCCCTAGGGATATTCAGAGCTGTAAAAAAAATCATCACTGGTGCTCAAATTGGCAGCTTCAAACAGCTCACAGTTAAGGAAGCTGTGCTGAATGGTTTGGTGGCCTCTGATGTGTGGATGTGGTTCTGTGTCGGCAAGATCATAGGCATGCATGGCATCGTCGGCTATAATGTTTGAAGCCCAGGGCGCCTGGGTGGCTCAGTTGGTTAAGCGACTGCCTTCGGCTCAGGTCATGATCCTGGAGTCCCGGGATCGAGTCCCGCATCGGGCTCCCTGCTCAGCAGGGAGTCTGCTTCTCCCTCTGACCCTCTTCCCTCTCGTGCTATCTCTCATTCTCTCTCTCTCAAATAAATAAATAAAATCTTTAAAAAAAATGTTTGAAGCCCAATCATTAACAACTGATTATATTTGATTTATTATTTGAGTGTTCTTAGACCATGTGTGACTAGACTGCTATCTGAGTAAAATAATGTGTCAAAATCAATGTTTTCTCTATCAAACACTACAACGGAAGGTCACAATTTCTTCTGATACTAAGTTGAGTTATCCTTTGCTTGGATACATTAATATAGCTCTAATGCATGTCTTTGTTTAGCTTGAAATTGGAAAGGATATATGTAAATATATCAACCTGGTACATGTATATATAAAGATAACATTTTAGTTTGAAGGTTTGAAATATATGATATTGAAGCTTTATTTCCAGAAAAGTTGAGGCAAAAGACTTTGAGGAAACTGGAATTTGCCATAATGGGAGAAATAGTAAGACCATGTGCCAAAGTGATACAGTTAAATCATGTCAGTGGTCATAAGAAATAAAATTTGACTATTTCTCTTTGCTAAAATCAGGGAAATATCCCTTTGTTAACAGCTATGCCTATAAATATTGCGGTACTTCTTGTCAACTTGAATATAGCCTCCCCAAGAAAGAATAGCAGGGTGGTGTTCTAAATATGTATCTTTGTAACAACTTTAACAGTAGGACTGAGTGAATGAGAGCCACGACCTACATTTAAGTCTCTTTGATATGTGTTATATCATTAATCTGTCCAGTTTTATGATTTTTAGAACCTATCTTTGCAAAATAAAATATCCTACAGATATTTAAACAGGGTTATAACTTAGTATAGCATCTTATGTCCTGAAATAAATAAAAGTGTTTGGTATCAAAAAATTAAAAAATAAATAAAAGAGGTGACCCTTCTCTGTTTCAAGGTGAAAGACTCCCTTTGTGGCCCTCATTCTCATCCATTCTCTGAGGCCTTACTCCATCAATAATTCCCCCAATCTGAGCCAGATTTCATTACATACTCATTCTTTCTTATGCGACTACTTCCTGCCAATGTAATAAATGTTTTGAGGCACTTCTCACCTTAAAATACATACACACACAGCCTACATCCACTCATCAGGCTATTCCTTGAACTACATTCCTGCTCCTCCTTCCTTCCCTTCACTATCAAGTTCCTTTCTCAATGCCTCCATTTCCTCACCATCTAATCATGCAAAAGAAATCTTCTTGATAACCACTGAAGGATCCTATCCAACAGCCTGTTCTCACTTTCCATCTTCCTCAGACTCTCTGCAGCAAGCCACTATCAACAACTCCTGTTGCTTCAGATGATCTGCTCCCCTGATGTTTTATAATGCTGTTCACTCTCACATTGACCTCTCATTCTCTGGTTCTCTTTCTCTTTCTGACCACGAATGTAAGTACTCCCTTTGGTTGTGTGCACTGCCCACTTCTCTTCTCTCTACCCTTTCTCTTTTGAGAATTTTATTAATCTTTTCTATCCCTCTTCAGTCCTGACTTGCTCCAGTCCACATTTCCAACTGCCTAGTGGACATTTCCATCTACTGTCCTACTGACATCCCAAACTCAGTATACTCAAAATATAGGCATCTTTCCTTTTCATCCATATCCATTTATTATATTGTAATTACTATTCTCTCAATCATTGTGGGAAAAAAATTGCAAATGTCTTATGCTGCAGAAACCAAATATTAATCATGGGAGGTGTAATATTTATTAGGACTTATTTTATTTTGTTTAAAAAAGGAGTTCTCAAAATTAATGCATACTTTTCTAAAGTAATTAATTCTAAAGTATTACTATCTTTACTATTATTATAATTATCTAAAGTATTATTAAGAATAATCCAAAAATACAAAATAGTATATTATATACAGCAAAAGCTGTACCTGCAATTCCCTTTCTCAGAAGCAACCAGTTTTATCAGTTTGCTATATATCTACCCAGAAATACCCTATGCATTTGTAATGATTTTTATGTATATACATCAGTGCCCCTCAAAAATTCCAGCACACTGAAATGGTAGCATGCTATATACATTATTCTCCAAATTACTTTTGTTGGCTTAACAACATATTTTGGAAGTTATTTCTTACAAAATATACCTTATTCATTTTTAGGGACTGCATAATATAACCCTTCATGGATACATTCCCTGTTGGTAGACATTAAGTTGTTTCCAATGTTTTTGCTTTATAACCAATGTGACAATGACTAGTTTCGTTTGTGTGTGTGTCTGCAAACGTGTGCAGATATATCTGTAGAACAAAATACTGTAAGTGAAATTGTTAGGGCATATGTATTTTCATTTTTAATAGGTGCTGCCCCCAACAACAATGTATGAGATAATTATTTTAAGTTATTATTTATTAAAGTAATAATTAATTATTTAAATAATAATTATATTTTGTTTTATTAATAATTATTTAAATAATAACTGGAGTGAATTCAAGTGGTCTTAAAATTTTGAGGGGCGCAGGGCTCCATGCTCAGTACGGAGTCTGCTTGAGATTCTCTCTCTCCCTCTCCCTTTGCCTCTCCCCCTGCTCTCTCTCTCTCTCTCTCTCAAATAAATAAATAAAATCTTTAAAAAAAAATTTTTTGAAAATGCCCCACCTTCCATTTTCTGTCAAGCATCTGACATTCCCCCATTACGGGGGTAAAGGGTGGCAGGGTAAATGTAGTGGGAATACAAGCAGATGTGGAGCAGTCTTGGATCCCGCCAATGAGGGTCACATGGCATAGTGTAATGAACTCATTAGACAGATGCTAAAGATGTATGGAGACTTGTCCAGGAGTTATTGAGAAACTCATAAATGACCAGCCAGAGAAAGTGTGCTTACCCCTATCAATGCATCTATAAGTGGAAATTCCCAGCAATGTGGGGGATCGCCACCAAAAAAAAAAAAAAAAAAAAAAAACACTGTTGTGCCCAAAAAAGTCTGATCACTACCAGGTTCAGACAGAATTAGCCTTAAAACAGCTTCAAAGACCAAGGAACAATGGTCAGTTTAGACCTTTCCTAAGCCTTACCTCTTTTTTTTTTTAAACATTTTATTTATTTGACAGAGAGAGACACAGCAAGAGATGGAACACAAGCAGGGGGAGTGGGAGAGGGAGAAGCAGGCTTCCCACCGAGCAGGGAGCCCGACGCGGGGCTCGATCCCAGGACTCTGGGATCATGACCTGAGCCAAAGGCAGACATTTAATGACTGGGCCACCCAGGTGCCCCCTAAGCTTTACCTCTTGAATGCGTCAGAAGTCATGGCTGCCAGGGTGCAGGGGGGTGATAGAGAGGAGGTACAGCCCAACCTAATCTTTTTAAAATTTTTTTATTTGAGTATAACTGACACAGCCCAACCTAATAATCTTAGTTGACACATAAGCAGATGTCCTTCAAAAATGATTTCACATGTGCACCAAGACATGTACAAGGATGTTCATAGCAACATTTGTAAAAGCAAAATGCTGGAAACAATCTGAAAGTCCATGAATACATGATGCATAAAATGTGGTCTTTTCCTAAAATGAAATATTACACAGCATGATGAATAAACTAACCACAGGCATCAACATGGAACATATAAAGTTGAGGGGTGGAATGCAAGAAACAGAAAGGTACATATCCTATGATTCCATTTTTACAGTTATAAAACATGCAATACTAAACAACATATTATTTAAGAATACATACAGAGTGGTAAAATTAAAGAGAAAAGAAAGAAAATGTTAAGCACAAAATTCAGGATAATGGCCTCTTCTGAAGAAGGGAAGTGGAATTGGGAAGGAGAATTCCCTAGAATTCCCTAGAATGTTCTGGTTCTTAAGCTGTGAGTGGAGACACTGATATCTGTTTCACCATCATTCCTTAAACCTTACATGTATCTTATAAATGCAGTTAATCTGTTCATTATTTAATGAATATGAATTTTAGAGAAAATATAACAGATATTTTTAAATAAAAAATAATAAAATAAATAAAATTTTTAAATGCCTTCATTTTCATAATCATGCAGAATGTCTATAAAGCATTTAGCACTAGACTCAACAAATGGGATCTAATTTTTATGGGCCTCCAACTCACCATTTGCTTATCCTACAGGAGTTTTAAAGAACTAAAGCAAGAGCGACAAGAGCATTGATTTGCTGAGCCTGATGGGGACTTAGCTGCTTTACAAGGTCCCAGGCAGTGTCAGGACAGCACCCAATGGAAGTGGGAAGGCTAGAATGGTCGCACTACACTTATGAGGCTGAAAATCTAGTTTGAACTATCTTCTCGCTACATTTTGGACACCAGGTATTTTTGACACATGCTGCTGCTAAGCCACATGTTCCCCCATCATAAGGTCCTGCAACTGTGTCTTTTGGCCTTAAGTATAAGACTGTTAAGTTACTACTCTAAATTTCTCTTACTGGTTTTTGTCTGTCACCTCAGGCTGTCAGAATCATTTCTGGGTTCTGACTCTGTTTTCCAGTATTGGAAAATGCCTCCCATAGTTGAGAAAATCCTCTCTCTACTTATCCAAGTCATTGATTGACTGAACATATATATGGAACATATATATGAGATATATATATATATATATATATATACATATATATATATATATATACATATATGGAATAAGAGCAGACCATGCGGAGAATGCACCACTAAAAACCACAATCTCATTAATCCATTTGGCTACAATCAATCAACAAGAAATGGAGTCACTTAATTGTTCTTAATTCTACACCATCAAAGATTCTGTGGAAGAATACAATAAATGCTGTGCTGAACTCTCAATATGCTAAATACATATTCCTGTTTTCTCCAGTAATCTGTAACATTCCATTCATTCACAGCACTGAGCTAGAAGAAGACAATCAAATCCCTGAACTCATGGAATTTACATTCTGCAATAGAGATAGTCAGTGAACAATAGAGTTCACAATTAGTTATCAAATGATAATTATAATGCCAAAATATTAGCAATTAAATTATATGATGTCTAAGATTTCCTTCAAAATAATGACTGAAATTGAGTTAACTGTTAAAATTGGGTGATATAAATGCAGGGATTTATTATACTATTCTTTCAACTTTTTTCTAAGTTTGAAATTTTCTATTAACATTTTTAAATTACAATTATGATACTGTGGGAAAGTATGAAATATTAAGAAAATTTATAACAGTGAGGACCTAACCTAATCTGAGGAGGTAGATAAAGTTTCTCTGAAGAAGTGACCTTTAAAATTTAAATTTGGAGAATAAGTAGAAATTATCTAAATTGGATGGGAGTGGAGAAAGCCTTCCAAACAGAGGGAACAGCATGTGAAAGCATCCTAATGCAGAAAGGAACAGAGAATGTCCAAGGAACTGAAAGAAGCCTCATGTGGCTACAGTGCACAGGATAAAGAGAGTTGCTTGGTTTAAAATAAAGTGGTCAGGGGCGCCTGGGTGGCTCAGATGGTTGAGCATCTGCCTTTGGCTCAGGTCATGATCCCACTGGGATTGAGTCCCACATTGGGTTCCCTGCTAGGCGGGGAGCCTGCTTCTCCCTCTGCCTCTGCCTCTCTCTCTCTCTCTCTCTCTCTGACTCTCATGAATAAATAAATAAAATAAAATAAAGTGGTCAGTGGGGCGCCTGGGTGGCTCAGTCGTTAAGCATCTGCCTTCGGCTCAGGTCATGATCGAGCCCCACATCGGGATCCCTGCTCAGCAGGAAGCCTGCTTCTCCCTCTCCTACTCCCCCTGCTTGTGTTCCCTCTCTTGCTGTGTCTCTCTATGTCAAATAAATACATAAAATCTTAAAATAAAATAAAATGAAGTGGTCAAGTAAACAGATGCCAGGCCATGAAGATCATTTGAAGATTTTTTTAACCCTAAGAATAATGAATATTTATTGAATAGTTCTAGACCAAGGAGTAAGTAACATGACTATATTGACACTTTTCAAGATCAATGTATGTGTATATATGCATCACTTATCTAATTGATGAACCTAGAAATCTTACCTGTATATGCACACATACACACATATGTTATTTCAAAGCTATGTATATATAAACACATATTTATTTTTTAATGGAAGGATAAATTTTTAAAAATGGTTATCTACATGGGGAGGGAGAGAACAGGGTGATGGAGGAAACAAGTTTAGAAACTAAGACTTTTTAAATACATCGTTTTATTAATTTAACCTTGATATTATGTAAATGTATTTCATTACTATAAAATAAAATTTAATTTAAAAAACCAATCTCTAAAAATTGAAAGCAAAATAAAATAAATTTATCTATGTCCTGAGTTTGTGGCAGGACCACACAGAAAAGAAAGTTTACAAGTGCTTTAAAATATAATACTTTATATACACCAACAACAAGACAGAAGAGAGACAAATTAAGGAGTCGATCCCATTTACAATTGCACCCAAAATCCAAATCAAAACCTCAATGAGATACCACCTCACACCAGTCAGAATGGCTAAAATTAACAAGTCAGTAAATGACAGATGTTGGTAGGGATGAGGAGAAAGGGGAACCCTCCTACACTGTTGGTGGGAATGCAAGCTGGTGCAACCCCTCTGGAAAACAGTATGGAGGTTCCTCAAACAGTTGAAAATAGAGCTACCATACAATCCAGCAATTGCAGTACTGGGTATTTACCCCATAGACACAAATGTAGGGATCCGAAGGGGTACGTGAACCCCAATGTTTATAGCAGCAATGTCCACAATAGCCAAACTGTGGAAAGAGCCAAGATGTCCATCGACAGATGAATGGATAAAGAAGAAGTGGTATATATACACAATGGAATATTATGCAGCCATCAAAAGGAATGAGATCTTGCTATTTGCAAGGACGTGGATGGAACTGGAGGGTGTTATGCTGAGTGAAATAAGTCAATCAGAGAAAGACATGTATCATATGACCTCACTGTTATGAGGAATTCTTAATCTCAGGAAACAAACTGAGGGTTGCTGGAGTGGTGGGGGGGTGGGAGGGACGGGGTGCCTGGGTGATAGACATTGGGGAGGGTATGTGCTATGGTGAGCGCTGTGAATTGTGCAAGACTGTTGAATCACAGATCTGTACCTCTGAAACAAATAATGCAATATATGTTAAGAAAAAAAAGAAGATAGCAGGAGGGGAAGAATGAAGGGGAGTAAATTGGGGGAGATGAACCATGAGAGACGATGGACTCTGAAAAACAAACTGAGGTTTCTAGAGGGGAGTGGGTGGGGGGATGGGTTAGCCTGGTGATGGGTATTAAAGAGGGCATGTTCTGCGTGGAGCACTGGGTGTTATGCACAAACAATGAATCATGGAACACTACATCAAAAACTAATGATGTAATGTATGGTGATTAACATAACAATAAAAAAATTTAAAAAACATAATACTTTAACTGTATATCATTAATATAATATACTTGAAAGAAAATAGAACTGAAAGAAAATTAAAAATCTTAAACTGTTCTCAGTAATTATTTTGTTCGTGGTTGTTTTGGTATTGTTACATTGAGACTCTTGTGTGTATGTTATGGAATAAAGCAACTGAATTATTATGTTGGTGTGATGCCAATGGGAACTGGGATCTTTTGGCATGGAGAAAATATATACAGTAGTAAAACACGTAAGATTAATTAAAAGCCTGTGTCCTAAATTTAAATTGCAAGCACCAGCATAATCTCATAATGTATTTTATCTTACAAAAAAAAAGGTATTAAATTTTTCTGGTCTTGAATTTGACAATACCTGCAAAAACAATAAACGCTATAGCAGAGTGCTCCTGGTGTCCAGATTATAGTCTCTAAATACCATTTTCCACTATAAGAAGCAAGGGCTTCTGATAGTAATGGTTATCCCAGGTCTAAGGCAGTAAAGGTACAAGATAAGCGTGGAATATCTTGTTAACAAAGCTATCAAAGACTACCAGAGTCAGATCAAAAGCACTCAAGAACCATTCTGGGGGCACCTGGGTGGCTCAGTTAGTTAAGTGACTGACTCTTGATTTCAGCTCAGGTCATGATCTTAGGGTCCTGGCATCAAGCCCTGCATCAGGCTCACCGCTCAGCAGGGAGTCTGCTTCTCTCCCTCTCCCTCTTTCTCTGCCCCTCTCCCTGTTCACAGGCTCTCTCTCTCTCTCTCACTCTAAAATAAATAAATAAATCTTTAAAAAAAATTTTTTAAATAAATAGCTCAGGAGCCATCCTGAAAATAAGGGTGCTGGTCAAAGATGGAACAATTTGAGTTTCAACAAGAATAACTACCATGGATTGAAATACATCACACATTTCAAATCCATAAGTTTATAATGATAACAAAAATTATTTAAAAATGAAAAATAACTCACTGGTTACTGAAGGATGCTAGGAAGCTCATTATTTTGAAACTGATAGAAAAATAAAAGGGAAAAAAATCAAGCATTTTCCTGTCTTTCCTATATAATTTGTATCTGAGGGTAAGTAAATAATTAATGAGTAAAAAAAAGTTTCTCTCACAGAAGTATTCTAGCTAATAAATAAGGAGGAATTATAGAAATGAAATATCATTTTTGCAACCCTAATGAATTAATGGATCTAAGCAATTATCATGAATCACAAACCTAGTCTATAAAACACTCTATATAATAAATACCCTGATTTGGGGCACCTGGGTGGCTCAGTTGTTAAGCATCTGCCTTTGGCTCAGGTCATGATCCCAGGGTCCTGGGATCAAGCCCCACATGGGGCTCTCTGCTCAGTGGGAAGCCTGCTTCTCCCTCTCCCACTTCTCCTGCTTGTGTTCCTGCTCTGCTATCTCTCTCTCTGTCAAATAAATAAATAAAATCTTTAAAAATAAAATAAAATAAATAATAAAAAAATGAATATCCTGATTCATTCAACAAATTGCAAAAAAAAAAAAAATTGGGAGAGGAAAGGATCCAGTCATATAGACTTAAAGGAGAACAAAGGAACATATTGACCATTTGTATGTATGGATCTTATTTGGATCCTGATTTGAATATATTTTTTAAAATGAGACAAGTAGAAAAATTTAACTACTAGCTGGATATCTGACTACATTGTTTTTAAATGTATTAATGGCATTCTGGTTATTTTTTCAAAACAGAGAAATATATACATATGAAGTGATATGATATCTGGGATTTGCTTCACAATAATCAGAAGGGTAAAGAAGGAAGGTAAAGGTGAAATAAACTGTTTTGAGTTGGTAACTGTTGCAACTGGATAATAGGATCATAGAGGTTGATTATACCATTCTCTCCACTTTAATGTGTTTGAAATTTTCCATAACAAAGAGTTTTTTCAAAGGCACCTACGCTGTTTTGTGGAGAGCATAAACAGATGAGAGACACTAGTTAGGAGACCACATATTACAATATTCTAAATAAGAGGAAGTTCATGGTGGCTCAAATTATTTCCTACAGCTGAAGAAAGATACAAATCTTCAAACTGAAATTGACAAGTTCCCAACAAGATGATTTTTTTTAAGACCCATAATTCAAACTCACCGTGATGAAATTTCATAACACCAAGTAAAAGAGTGAAAAAATACTTTGCTTACAAAGGAGCAAGAATCAGATTGAAGACAGATTTCTCATTAGCAATCTGGATGCTAGAAGACAGACTTGTCAAGGGAATTTTTAATCTAGAATTATATATCCAATGAAATTAGCATTCAATATAGTGAGGGGGAATGAGAACTATTTTCACATATTCAGGAACTTAGAAAAGCTAACAACATCAGACTATTACAGAATGAATTACTTGGAGGTCAACTCTAACAAAATGAAGAATACAAACATGGATATATGAAACAATGGTGAGCAAAACAGTAAAGCATTAAAAAAGTATAAACTTACTGATTTATTAATTGTTTCTTAAATGACAATCTGGAAATAAAAATATTAAGTGAATTCAATATCAGAAATAGCAGAAAAGGATGGAAAAAGTAAGATAGGGCTTGCTAAGACTATTATCTTCTTAAGAGGGAAATGCATACTTATTAATCCTGGATTCCAAGGAAAAAATAAAAATTTAAGTATATATATTAAAGAATTAAGAGTAACCATTATAAGAATAGAAATAGACTACTCAATCTTCAAATCATTAAAAAAAAAGTTGAAGAAAACACATTAACTCAGTAAGAGACAGAAAAAAGAAAAAAAGAAGGAAAGAAGCAATAAGATAATATTAAATAAGCAGAAAATATAAATGATGTCAGGGAAAGTTCAAATCAATTAGTAATAGCAATAATGTGAATGGGTTATATTATCTTAATAAAATTCAAGGAATTTTAGGGTGAGTTAAAAAAATTAATCCAGCTATATTCTACTCACAGGAGACACACCTAAAACAAAATCATGTAAAAAGATGAAAAGGAATGGAAGTGACAACCAACTACAGCATGTGACCTTGGACAAGATCCTTCACCAGAGAAAAAGTTATTATCTTTGCTAAATAACATTAGTGGAAACATTGGTGAAACTTCAATAAAATCTGTAGATTAGAGAATAATTTTATATCAATATTAATTTCCTAATTTTGATAATTGTACTTTTTGTCCTTGCTTTTAAGAAATAAATATAGAATTATTTAGGAATAAAAGGGCAGCATGTCCACAACTTACTCTTCCAAATTTCAGGGGGAAAAAAGTGTTTGTCTTTATTCCACACATACAAGGATAAAGTGATGGTAAAATGCTAACACTTGGGGATTCTGGGTAAGGAGTATACAGTTGACATTTGAACAGCTCAGGGGCTAGGGGTACTGAACTTTGTGCACTTGAAAATCCGTGTGTAACTTTTGACTCCCCAAAGACTCAACTACTAATAGCCTATGTTGACCAGAAGCCTTACCAATAACATAAGCAGTTGATTAACACATTATATGTTTTGTATATTACATGTATGTATACTATATTCATATAATAAAGTAAGCAACAGAAAAGAAAATATTATTAAGAAAATCATAAAGAAGAGGGATGCCTGGGTGGCTTAGTGTTAAGCGTCTGCCTTCAGGTCGTGTCATGATCCCAGGGTCCTGGGATCGAACCCTGCATCAGGGTCCCTGCTCAGTGGGGAGCCTGCTTCTCCCTCTCCCCCTGCTTGTGTTCCCTCTCTTGCTGTGTCTCTCTCTGTCAAATAAATGAATAAAATCTTTAAAAAAGATCATAAAGAAGAGAAAATACATTTAGAGTACTATACTATATATATATATGTACATATATATAAAAACTCACGTATAAATGGACCCATGCCATTCAAACCTATATTGCTCAAGGGTCAACTGTGTGGAAATATTTTGAATTCTTTTTACAACTTATCTGCAAGTCCAAAAATATTTCAAAGTAAATGTTTTAAAGGGATTAAAGAATAAAACGGTATCAAAGAGAAAGCAGATACAGCACTATAAAGTCAGACAAAATAAAACTCAAAGCAAAAAGCATCAAGCATAACAAAAAAGGGCTATTGCATAGTAATTTGAAAATACTATCTAAAAAGAAATGATGTCCCCAATCTTTTTGTACTTAGTGATATAACTTTTAAAAAATAAAAAACTAATCAACAAAAAAATAAGGGAATAGACAAATCCCAATCATAGTTGAAGACTTTTAATTGATCTATCTCAGAAACTAATAGATAAAATATATAATTTTAAAAGTATGAATATGAATGGGGTGCCTGGGTGGCTCAGTAGGTTAAGTGTCTGAGTCTTGATGTCGGCTCAGGTCATGATCTCAGGGTCCTGAGATCAAGCCCCATATCGGGCTCTGCACTCAGCATGGAATCTGCTTAAGATTCCCTCTCCATCTCCCTCTGCCCCTCTCACTCTCGAGCTCTCTCTCAAATAAATAAATCTTTTTTTTTAAAGTATGAATATGGGGTGCCTGGGTGACTCAGTCACTCAGACCTGCCTTCGGCTCAGGTCATGATCCCAGGGTCCTGGGATCAAGCTCCACATCAGGCTCCCTGCTCAGGGGAGAATCTGCTTCTCCCTCTTCCTCTGCTGCTCCCCTTGCTTGTGCTCTCTCTCTCTCGCTCTCTCTCTCTCTCTCTCTGTGTCAAATAAATAAATAAATCGTTTAAAAATATTTTAATTAAAAAAATTAAAAACTATGAATATGAAGAATTTGAATAGAAATAATTTTGAAATGAACAATGAAAAAACTATACAGAACATAGAATACTACATCTTATATGGAATACAGCAAAACAATACTCAAGGTACAGTTACAAGAAAATAAAAAAGCTTAAAAATAAGTGAATTTGGCATATAATTTTAAAAGCTAGAAAACAAATAATAAGACAAATCTAAAATATAAAAGATAAAGAACTAAATAAATATAAATGTAGAATTTATGGAAGTGGAAAATAAAAATATATAATAGAGCAGAACAAAAAAATAAAAACAAAAGTTTGTCTTTTAAAAAAATAATTAAATAGACATTTAATAGGTTTGATTAAGAAAAAGAAAAAACACAAAAACATAAGAAAAACATAGGAAGAAGTGGGATTAATGTTATTATTACTATTATGAGAGAATTTTAAAATAAGAAATTTGAAAATCTAGATGAAATGGACCTTTTTCTGTTCAGAAAATATAAATGATCAGAATTAATTCAAAAAGAGGTTGAAAATGTAAATAAACCAAAACCTTAGAGAAATTGAATAGGTAATTGAAGAGCTACCACTTTTAAAAGCCCTAGACATAGATGATTTTACCAGGATTCATCATTTGGGTTGTTTCCAGTTTCTGCTTATCACAAATAAAGGTGTTATGAACAGTCATAACTACAGTTCTTCATATTAACATACACTCATTTCTCTTGAGATCAAAACTTGGGCCATCTTTTTCAATTAACACCTTGTTTGTCTTAACAGTTAGTATGCATATATAAACTCTTAAATCTTAGCTTGCCAGGGATAGAAACCACCATTGAAAACAATTTCAGAACCACTGAAGAACCCATATGGACTTACAAAAAACTTTTTGTTTTTGTTTCTTTACCTTTTTATTTTTTTAAGTAGTCTCCATTCCTAGTGTAGGCGTGAACTCACAAACCTGAGATCAAGACCTGAGCTGAGATCAAGAGTCAGATGCTTAACCGAGTGAGCTACCCAGACACCCCAGAATTTAGTTGTTAAAGGAGAAAATAGATAATCCAAAAAGATGAGTTGGCTAAGAACAGATTAAAATTCATTATGAACTTAATAGAATGAGATTTGATGCATACTGATTTTAAATTACATTATTAGACAAAATCACCTAAAATACTCAGAGTCACTTCACAAAATGACATTTAGTATAGTTTTATCATTATTAATCAAATAAAATTCACGAGAGATACTCCTCATTTATTACAAATCAGGTTTTTTATAGGCTGCTTATCCTTCAGTAACAATTTTAATGGATTCTCCTTAATTTCTCTATTTGAAAAAAAATGATTAAAATCTGTTAATACATAAAATTAAAACTTAGTGATTCTTTTGATTCTGATTCTGATAATCAGTACTGTCATTTTGTTCTTTCCCAAGTATTCTTTTTCCTGTCTTTACAAACTCTAATAAAAATCAAAACAAAATAAAATATAACAAAAGTAAAACCTAGAATTGAAAATTATATATTCAGTAAGTACTTTTTTTAAGTGAAAATGTCTTACTCAAAGAGACACAGGGAGAACATCATGTGAAGATGGAGGCAGAGATTGGAGTGATGTTTCCATAAATCAAGGAATGTCTGGGATTCTTCCAGAAGCTAGAAGAGGCAAGAGGCAAGGAAGCATCCTCCCCTGGAGGTTTTTAAAAAAGCATGGCCCAGCAAACACCTTGATTTCAGACCTCTAGCCTCCAGAACTGTGAGAGAACAAATTTGTATTGTTTTAAACCAAAATAATAATAATAACAGTAACTATTATTATTATTATAATGTCTTGCTTAATGCAAGAACAGTGTGAGAAATTAAAGAAAAACTGCACAAAGAGAATAAATTTTAAAATATCTGTAATCAGTGATGTCAACAAAAATGGCAGAGTAAGGACCTTGAAAATTCTCTCCTCCACAAAGGCAATGAAAACAACAGCAAAAATCATCAGAATCAACTTTTCATAACTCTGGAAATCAATCAAATGCTTGCAGCCATTCACAGAGTGTTTATTCCAGAAACATGGCTTGATCTCAGTAAGAACAGCAAGTTTTTTGGCATTTGCACTTGCCTTGTTCCCACCCCCCTTTCCCTATCTCCACAGTGAGCCTGGAAAATCAACGACCCACAATCTGGCAGCCACTTGAAGGAAAAGAGGGTTTAGAACTCCTACAAAACCCTACTCACAGAAATCTGTCTGGTGGTTCCCTGGAAATCCCCACTCAGAACGCCCTCTATTTGACCTAATTCAGAGCTCATCCAGGGCTAACAACCTTTTCCTATGGGCATTTATCAAAAAAAGCAGAGGCAATTTTTAAATTTTTTAAATTTTTAATTTTTTAGCTGCCTGAGATGGCACATAATAATTATTTTAAGTGAGAGACCAAACACAAAAGGCCACATATCATATGATTCCATTTATTTATTTACCATAATAGGTAAATCCATAAAGATAGAAAGCAGACAACTCGTTGGCAGGGGCTGGGGAGAAGAGAGAATGAAGAGTGACTGCTTAATGGTTGGAGGATTTCTTTTTTGGGCTGACAAAAATGTTCTAGAGTTAATGAGGTCATGCGATTTGTGAATGTGTAAAAACCACTGAAATGGACACCTTGTGTAGGTAAATTTTATGGTATGTGATTTCTATCTCAAATTAAAAATAGCAATTTTAAAATTTATATGTACCTATTCCAAATTTTTTAAATTTAAATAAAAGGAATTCACAAAAACAGTACTCATAATCACACAACCCAGATATAAACACTATTAATATTTTCGTCTAACTATTTCTAATCTTTCTCTACTATATCACTGCTATTACTCATTGGTTAAGAACACTCACTCTGGGGGCGCCTGGGTGACTCAGTCGATTAAGCTTCTGACTCTTGATCTCAGCTCAGGTCTTGATCTCAGCGTGGTGAGTTCAAACCCTGCACTGGGCTCCACGCTAGTCATGGAGCCTACTAAAAACTAAACAAAACAAAACAAAACAAAAAACCACACACACTCACTCTGGATCCTCAGCCTGAGTCAGAATCTTGCCACCTACTAAATATGCAATCATGGGCAAGTTGCTTAAACCTCGCTGGATCTATTTCCTCATCTATAAAATGGGAATATAATAATATCTACTTCAAATGGTCGTGACAATTGAGTTTAAAAATGTAGAGCGCATAAACATATGCCTGGGACATAAAAACTGTTCAATATATGCTGACTATCATTATTACTAAAAATAAAACTGTGTGAATATTCTTAAATATACATATCTTGTCATTTGTCCAATTATATTCTTAATCCCACAAAGTGGAAATCAATATACTATCAAGTATTCACAAGTTTAGAAACATGAGAAAAAATCAAAATAAAGAAGAAAAATGGCCCTGGAAAATACAAAGGCAATCAAGGAGGGGAAAAAAAGCTTTTAAAGTTATAATCATATCCTCAGGGAGATTTCAGAAAATATTGGGTCTATAAAATAAAAGGATGCTAAAAAAAATAAAATAAAATAAAAGGATGCTGTGAGAAGAAAACAATTTGTGAATAAGAAATCGCTTTGGAAATTAAAATACATGATTGCCTACACTGAAATTTAGTAGAGAGTTAGAAGGTAGGTTGAGAAAATCTCCCAGGATCAAGAACAAAAGACAATATAGAAAAAATATGAGGTGTGTGTGTGTGTGTGTGTGTGTGTGTGACAGAGAGAGAGAGAGAGAGAGAGAGAGAGAGAGAGAGAGAGAGAGAGTCAATCTGAGAAGCCTCACATTTGATTGATAAGGCTTCAGGAAAAAAAGAAAAAACGGAGGAGAGAAGATTATCAAAGATCCTGTATAAAAAGAGGGACATTGATCTTCATTTTGAAAAGTCCCACCAAGTATCTTACAAAATGAATGAAAAAAGACATAGGCCTAGACACATCTCTACGAAATTTCAGAACCCCAAGATGAAGAAAAGATCCTAAAATCTTCCAGAGTGGGAGAAAGTATGCACCAAATTGCTTATCAGCAGCCCAAGCTTCTAAAAGTCAACAGGGCAAACTTTTCAAATTTTTGAGGGAAAATTATTTTCAACTCAAACTTTCAATTAAGTATAAGAGGAGAAAATAAAGATGTCAGCAAGCATGCAAGAACTCAGGAAATTTACCCACTCCATATATAAAGGTAACTTCTTTGCAAGTTACTTGCAGGTGTTCTCCAGCAAGATGAGGGAGTAATAAAGCAAAGAGGAAAATAAGAGGAATAGTAAAAGGGAAATCCTAAAATGATAACCCTGCAGTAATCCTAGAAATCAACCAGTCCAGATTGGAGCAAGAATATGGAAGCCTCTGGGAAGGAGTCAGTGGTTTGCTATGGCCAGCTCCTACCAGCTCACAAGAGCTCACTGTAATTTTCAGGAATATTATAAGCCAGTTATTTAACATACCATTATTAAAAATTAATTTATATAGGGGCACCTGAGTGGCTCAGTTGGTTAAGGGACCAACTCTTGGTTTCGGCTGAGGTCATGATCTCAGAATGGTGAGATTGAGCCCCGTGTCATGCTCCGAGCTCAGCAATGAGTCTGCTTGAGATTCTCTCCCTTTCTCTCTGCCCCGCTTCCTGCTCATGTGCTCTTTCCCCCTTCTCCCCCTCTCTCTCTAAAATAAATAAATAAAATCTTTTAAAAAGTTAATTTATATAAATTACAGTTAAATTATATTTAAAAATAAAGATAACAAACATGCAAAACTCTTCAATTCCTAATTATCTTTACTATTATTTATGCTTTTGGAAGTTATTTATATCTATTTTATCTGTTTGGTGAAATAATATGTAATAGTGCACTATTATGTATCCCTTCCCAATTCCATATTCAGTGCCATCATGTCAGTAGCTTAAATCAGCCACAATGGAAATATTTACACCAGGGAAACTGGCAAATCAGGTCTTTACTTTTTGTTTCTGTTGTCTATCTAGACTTTAGAAGTGTTGCATAAAATGTTAATAACACAGACTAAACTTAAAACTGTGTCATTTCTATCTGTAGCTGTTACATTATAAATAGCAAAAAAATTGTCAAATCATAGCTGAGTTGCAACCAGAGGTTGGCTATGGATGCATGCATTTGGCAAAAATCAGCATGTTGTGAGAATCAATTGGCTATATGGAATTTACAATAAAGAGTATTTTCTGGGGTGCCTGCGTGGCTCAGTAAATTAAGCATCTGCCTTCAGCTCAGGTCATGATCCTGGGGTCCTAGAATGGAGCCTGGCATTGGGCTCCCTGCTCAGTGGGGAGTCTGCTTCTCCCTCACCCTCTGCTCCCCCGCCAACTCGTTTTCTCTCTCTCTCTCTAAAATAAATAAATAAAATATCTTTCCTTTTTAAAAAAAAAAAGTATTTTCTATCTTATTATAATTTGTAAATTGTGTGCTATGCATCTTTTTCTTAAGTAAAATTCATAAATAAACATATATATATAATATATATGGGAAAACCGGGGCTCAAAGAAATTAGACAACTGCCAAGGACACGTGCTCTAATACTACCACTTCAAAGCCGAAAGTTCTCCCCTGTGACACTAAATCAGACTTACCTGCTTTCAAAAGAACATTTGCTCCATTATCAGTACTGGGTCACCAGTCAGTAAACAACCTTATTAAAGAGTTGAAAACTGAATGCCTTATTACTGTCATTCACATTAAGATCTAAAGGCATTTTAATAGAAGTTTCTTAAGTCTGCAGAATGGTGGAGGAGAGAGAAGGATTGCTTTTTGTTTTGGTTTTGTTTTTGTCACATACATGATGGTGGGGGAGGATGAAGTGGCCAGGAGGTCCCTTCTTGGTGCCCCAAGATGGAAAAGGTGCCCATTTCTATTCCATCACAGAAAGAGAGGAGTCAGGAACTTCTTCTCCCTCCTGAAAGTTTGTAAATACCAAGGATAAAGCCAAAACAGAAACACTCAAAACACTTCTTTTCCATTCTCTTTCCACCTTCTATTCCTACTTCCCCTACCTCCATTCAGAGTTAAGTGTTAAAATTTTTTAAAGCTCTTGAGTAAATAGTTTGATTACATTTAGTGACGTTGATAATGTAAAGTTACCAGGGACAATCTGACAATGTGTATTTCCTGGAAATATAACCTAACGAAAACATCTTAGCCCTGCAGTTCTTTTACACACACACACACACACACACACACACACACACACACACACACAGATTAAATAAATTTGGGTTTCTGTAGCTCTGCTTCATTTCATTAGCATCGAAGTTCCATAAAGAGCCAGGCCATTATGGAAAAGTAATAATGGCAAAATATATCTTTAAAGTTGATTTATATTGAATCCTTTAAATACACTGAATCTGATGCCCTGAATTTCAGTTACAATGAATACCAACAGCATGAATTCACAAATATATAAAGGAAGATACCAAATTTATTGAATTTACTTATGGCATAATCACCTTTCACTCCTAATTGTTATAGTATGCTCTAAAAACTTGGTGTCCTGGGCGCCTGGGTGGCTCAGTTGGTTAAGCGACTGCCTTCGGCTCAGGTCATGATCCTGGAGTCCCGGGATCGAGTCCCGCATTGGGCTCCCTGCTCAGCAGTGAGTCTGCTTCTCCCTCGGACCCTCCCCCCTCTCATGGTCTCTCTCTCTCTATCTCATTCTCTCTCTCAAATAAATAAAAAATCTTTAAAAAAAAAATTAAAAAAAAAATAAAAACTTGGTGTCCTAATGATCATGCCAGTGTTTGAGAAACTATTTAAGACCATAATCATGAAAGACAGTTCACAAAAGATGTATTTTTTCTTTTGATCAGATTGGTCAAATTGACAAAGACTTTTTTTTTAATTTTTTTATTGTTATGTTAATCACCATATATTACATAATTTGTTTTGGTGTAGTGTTCCATGATTCATTGTTTGTTCATAACACCCAGTGCTCCATGCAGAATGTGCCCTCCTCAATACCCATCACCAGGCTAACCCATCCCCCCACCCTCCTCCCCTCCAGAAACCTCAGTTTGTTTTTCAGAGTCCATCATCTCTCCTGGTTCGTCTCCCTCTCTGACTTACTCCCCTTCATTCTTCCTCTCCTGCTATCTTCTTCTTTTTCTTTTTTCTTAAAATATGTTGCGTTATTTGTTTCAGAAGTACAGATCTGTGATTCAACAGTCTTACACAATTCACAGCGCTCACCGTAGCACATATCTTCCCCAATGTCCATCACCCAGCCACCCCATCCCTCCCACCCCCCACCACTCCAGCAACCCTCAGTTTGTTCCTGAGATTAAGAATTCCTCATATCAGTAAGGTCATATGATACATGTCTTTCTCTGATTGACTTATTTCACTCAGCATAACACCCTCCAGTTCCATCCACGTCGTTGCAAATGGCAAGATCTCATTCCTTTTGATGGCTGCGTAATATTCCATTGTGTATATATACCACTTCTTCTTTATCCATTCATCTGTCGATGGACATCTTGGCTCTTTCCACAGTTTGGCTATTGTGGACATTGCTGCTATAAACATTGGGGTGCACGTACCCCTTCGGGTCCCTACATTTGTATCTTTGGGGTAAATACCCAGTAGTGCAATTGCTGGATCGAATGGTAGCTCTAATTTCAACTGTTTGAGGAACCTCCATACTGTTTTCCAGAGGGGTTGCACCAGCTTGCATTCCCACCAACAGTGTAGAAGGGTTCCCCTTTCTCCACATCCCCGCCAACATCTGTCGTTCCCCGACTTGTTAATTTTAGCCATTCTGATGGGTGTGAGGTGGTATCTCATTGAGGTTTTGATTTGGATTTCCCTGATGCCGAGCGATGTTGAACACTTTTTCATGTGCCTGTTGGCCATTTGGATGTCTTCTTTGGAAAAATGTCTGTTCATGTCTTCTGCCCATTTCTTGATTGGATTATTTGTTCTTTGGATGTTGAGTTTGATAAGTTCTTTATAGATTTTGGATACTAGCCCTTTATCTGATATGTCATTTGCAAATATTTTCTCCCATTCTGTCGGTTGTCTTTTGGTTTTGTGGACTGTTTCTTTTGCTGTGCAAAAGCTTTTTATCTTGATGAAATCCCAATAGTTCATTTTTGCCCTGGCTTCCTGTGCCTTTGGTGATGTGACAAAGACTTTTTTAATGATAATAACTTATATAAGTATTTGAGAGGTTGAGAAGCCACAAACTCTTTAACACTCCAGGAAGGAACATGAACTGGAAAAACTTTTTTTTCAGTAATAATAGCTGCCACTAAGTCATTACCATGTGCGGTTTTAAAATAATATATTTTCACATTATCTCCATATAATGGATGATGAAACTGATGCTCAAAAAGATTAAGTAACATGCCCAAGACACAAAGCTGGTAAACAAACAAACAAAAAAGAGCTAGAAGGAAATTTGGCAACAAGTATCAAATGTTTTTAAAACTTATTTTTTTTAAGAGCCAGCAATTTTCCTTGTAGTTTATCATAAAGAAATAATTAGAGAAATGTATAATTATATTTATACAATGATGTCCACTGTAAGATTAATCATTAAAAGCAAAAGTGGAAACAACCTACAGGTCTAACAACAGCTAAATGGCTAGTTTCAGTGTACTGTGCATTAATGCAACAGAATACTATACAGCTGTCTAAAATGATGGTGTAACTCTATACTTATTAAAATAAAAAGTCCCTGATATGAGGAATTCTTAATCTCAGGAAACAAACTGAGGGTTGCTGGAGAGGTGGGGGGTGGGAAGGATGGGGTGGCTGGGTGATGGACACTGGGGAGGGTATGTGCTATGGTGAGCACTGTGAATTGTGCAAGACTGTTGAATCACAGATCTGTACCTCTGAAACAAATAATACATTATATGTTAAAAAAAAAAAAGAAGAAGAAGATAGCAGGAGGGGAAGAATGAAGGGGGGGAATCGGAGGAGGAGACGAACCACGAGAGACGATGGACTCTGAGAAACAAACTGAGGGTTCTAGAGGAGAGGAGGGTGGGGGGATGGGTTAGCCTGGTGATGGGTATTAAAGAGGGCACATTCTGCATGGAGCACTGGGTGTTATACACAAACAATGAATCATGGAACACTACATCAAAAACTAATGATATAATGTATGGTCATTAACATAACAATAAAATTTTAAAAATAAATAAATAAATAAATAAAAATAAAAAGTCCCATGTTAAGTGGGAAAAGCAAAATATAGAGTAGTGTATATAGTATAAGTTTTACTAAAAACAGTATAGGTATAGGTATAAAAAAGGCAAGAAGAATATTCTCCAAAATGTTCACAACAAAAATTCATGAAATCTTGATATATGCCTGGATAAAGAACATGAATAAACCTCAAAATCATTACGCTGAGTAAAAAAAGCCAGACACAAAAAAGAGTACACATTATATGATGCCATTTACATAAAATGCAAGAGAATGCAGACTAATATAGAGTGACATAAAACGACCAGTGACTACCTGAAGCCAGGAGCAGGAGAGATAGACTATACACAGGCATGAGGAAATTTAGGGGGGGAGGGTGATGATGGAAATGTTCAGTATCTTGATTATGTGGTGTTTTCACAGGTACACAGAACTATCTAAACTCATCAAATTGTCCTTTAAAAGAATGCAACTTATTGTACATACATTATACTTCAATAAAGTTAAGTTTTTTAAAGCTTTTAAGTTTTTAAGCTTACAGGAGCTTAAGTCATATATTTTATTTATTTGTTTGTTTCAGCGATTTTTTTGCCCAAGTTCTGTATATAGGAATTCCAGGTCACCAAATTGATTTTAAACTTAATAATAGTAACAATGACAGTGATAATTGCAGTCAACATTTGTAATATTCCAGAAACTATCCTATCAAAATCCCAATGGTGTTTTTGTGGAAAGAGGAAAAATCCATCCTAAAATTCATTTGGAATTTCAAAGGACCCCAAATAGCCAAAACAATCTTGAAAAAGAGTAACAAAATCAGAGGTTTCACATTTCCTGATTTCAAAACTTATTACCAAGCTGCAGTAGCCAAAATAGTGTGGTACTATCATAAAGACAGACATGTAGAGAAATGGCAGAGAATAAACAGCCCAGAAACAAACCCCTGGATACATAATCAAATGACTTTTGACAAGAGTGCCAAGACCATTCAGCACTATTCCAACAAATAGTGTTCGGAAAACCAGATGGGGCACCTGGATGGCTCAGTTGGTGAAGAGTCCAACTCTTGATTTCAGCTCAGGTCCTGATCTCAGGGTCCCGGAAGGGAGCCCCACCTGGGGCTCTGTGCTTAGCACAGAGTCTGCTTATCCCTCTCCCTCCTCCTTCACCCCTCCCCCCACTCATGCTCTCTCTCTCTCTCTAAAATAAATAAAATCTAGAAAGAAAGAAAGAAAGAAAGAAAGAAAGAAAGAAAGAAAGAAAGAAAGAAAGAAAGAAAGCCAGCCAGCCAGCCAGCCAGATATTCACATGCAAAAGAATGAAGTTGGACCCTCATACACCATACACACCATATGGAAAAATTAAATCAAAATAGACTGAACACCAAAATATAACCTCTTAGAAGAAAACATTATTGAATTTGGAGTTCAGGATGATTTCTTACATATGACACCAGAAACACAGGCAACAGAAGAAAAAATAAATTGAATTATATCAAAATTAAAAACTTTTTTTCATCAAAGGACACAATCAACAAAGTGAAAAGGCAACCCATAAAAATGGGAGAAAATACTTGCAAATCATATATCTGATAAGAGATTAATATCCAGAATATATAAAAAACTCCAGCAATTCAACAACAACAAAACCCAAATCAAAAAATCAACAAAGGACTTTATTCAAGTCCATTTCTCTGAAGAAGATATACAAATGGCCAATAGGCACAAGAAAAGATGCTCAACATGATATCACCTCACACCAGTCAGAATGGCTAAAATTAACAAGTCAGGAAAGGACAGATGTTGGTGAGGATGTGGAGAAAGGGGAACTCTCCTACACTGTTGGTGGGAATGCAAGCTGGTGCAGCCACTCTGGAAAACAGTATGGAGGTTCCTCAAAAACTTGAAAATAGAGCTACCCTACAACCCAGCAATTGCACTACTGGATATTTACCCTAAAGATACAAATGTAGGGATCCGAAGGGGAACATGCACCTCAATGTTTATGCAGCAATGTCCACAATAACCAAACTATGGAAAGAGCCTAGATGTCCATCAACAGAGGAGTGGATAATGAAGATGTGGTGTATATATATACAATGGAATATTATGCAGCCATCAAAAAATGAAGTCTTGCCATTTGCAACAATGTGGAGGGAACTGGAGGGTATTATGCTGAGCGAAATAAGTCAATCAGAGAAAGACATGTATCATAGGGGAAGGGAGGGAAAAATGAAACAAGATGAAACCAGGGAGGGAGACAAACCATAAGAGACTCTTAATCTTAGAAAACAAACTGAGGGTTACTGGAGTGGAGGGGGGTGGGAGGGATGGGGTGGCTGGGTGATGGACATTGGGGAGGGTAAGTACTATGGTGAGCGCTGTGAATTGTGTGAGACTGATGCATCACAGACCTGTATCCCTGAAACAAATAATACATTATATGTTAATAAAAAAAATTGAAAAAAACAGAAAAGATGCTCAATGTGACTAATCATCATAGGTTAAAAGAAATACCCAACAATTACTGTTTATTATTAGTTAGGCTCAAACTTGATACCATAGTTTGTGTGGTGTCTCCACAGATGACATTGTGTCCATCTTGAAAATGTAAAATATTCTCACCCTGTAAGTTCAGTGGAATGCCTGGCATATCTCAGCAGTTTGGGAGCCATGGATATAGTTAATCATTAAGAATAGGGAAGAAATGTAAAGTGAGGATGGATGTAACAACTCATACTAAATTATATTCAACGTTTCAGACTTGCCTAAAAACCGTGAGGCTTTTAGAAGCTATAGTCACAGTTTTAATGTTCCTACTATAATATAGGATATCTTCTGACTATAATGTTAAATTGTGTTGCTCCATCTTTGGCTTTGCCTTCCAACTCATGAACTGAAGTATTCTATTTTCTTCTTCAAAACTCAGCAAAACTGTATTTGATTCAGATTTTTATTCCACAAGACATAGCTTCAGAAAGGAACTATTGGTTAAAGGTATTCATGATTTTGGTTTATAATTTAAATTTAAATTCAAAAGTCCATGGATATAATTGCAGCTGTAAGCAGAAATGATTTGTCACTTCTAGGCAAAGATAATTAAGAAAGAAGAATGCCTTCACTACTCTTTCTTGCTGTGGTGGCTAGATGCAGAGAACTTGCTGTCTTAAAGGCTGGCAGAGTCACATATGGAAAAAGCCTGGGTCTCTGAATGAGTTCTGGAACAGCCCACTACTGAGGAACATGCACATTGTACTGATATATTAGCAAGAAATAAACTTCTATTTTGTTAAGCCACTGAAATTTTGAGGTTGGTTTCTTAACAGCCATGAATGCAATTCAAACTAAGGCCCATCCCTGACATAATTGAGAATGCTTTTCGAGTTTTATTAGTCAGTATAATACTTACCAAAGGTCCTCTGATACAACCTTTTCATCACTTTGAGTAAATTCCTTCTGTTCCTAGATTGCTAAGAGATTTTATAAACAAGCATAGATGTTTTTTTTTTTAAAGATTTTATTTATTTGACAGAGAGATACACAGCGAGAGAGGGAACACAAGCAGGTGGAGTGGGAGAAGGAGAAGCAGGCTTCCTGAGGAGCAGGGAGCCTGATGCGGGGCTCAATCCCAGAACCCCGGGATCATGACCTGAGCTGAAGGCAGACGCTTAATGACTGAGCCACCCAGGTGCCCCAAGCATGGATGCTTCTTGAGTGTCATTTTGTCAAGAACTATGAAGGGTCTACTTGCAATGGAATACTGCTCAGCAATAAAAACAATGCTGTTCCAGTATCCAATGGAACAGTATCCACTGTTGATACACACATGGATAAATCTCAAAATCATTACATTGGTAAAAAGCAGCCATACACAAAAGTGTGTGTAAGGATGTCTTTCCTTTTAATGGACAAAGAGTATTCCATTTTATAGATCTACCATATGTCATCTATCCATTCATCAATTAATGGACATTTAAGTTTCTTCCACTTTTTAGCTATTATGAATAATGCTGCTATGAACATTCATGTACTTTGATGCATAAGTCATATATACTCTTTGATTCCATTTCTATTAAGTTCAAGAACAGGCAAAGCTAATCTATGGTGGTAGAAGTCAGAAGGGTGGTTACCTAGGGACAGAAAACTGATGTTTACTAAAAAAAGGTGTAAAAACACTTTCAGGGATGATAAAAATGTTAGATATCTTTATCTGGATGGAGGTCACAAAGGTGTAGATGTGTAAAAAATCATTAAACAGGGGTGCCTGGGTGGCACAGTTGGTTGAGTGTCCCACTCTTGGTTTCAGCTCAGGTCATGATCTCAGGGTCATGAGGTCGAGCCCCATGTTGGGCTCCCCAATCAGCACAGAGTCTGCTTGGGATCCTCTCTCCCTCTCCTTCTGCCCCTCCAGCTCGTGCATGCTCTCTCTCCAATAAATAAATAAGTCTTTTAAAAAATCATCAAACAATGAGATACCACTTCACACATAAGATAGCTATAACCAAAAATACAAAAACTGTTAGCAAAGATGTAGAGAAATGGAAACCTTCATACATTGCTGGTGGAAATGTAAAATGTTACAACCACTTTGGAAAATAGTTTGGCAATGCCTCAAAATGTTAACCAAAGCTACCATATGACCCTGCAATCTTAGGTATCTACCCAAGAAAAATATAAATATATATCTACATAAATGTTCATGGCAGCATGATTCATAATAACTAAAAGGTGGAATCAGCCTAAATGCCCACCAACTAATGAATGGATAAAGAAAAAAGTAATATATACATAAAATGGAACACTATTTGGCAACAAAAAGGAATAAAGGATTGGTACTTTCTTTTTTTTTAAGATTTATTTATTTATTTATTTGAGAGAGAGAGAGAGAGAGAGAGAGAGAGAGAGAGAACACACGCATGGAAGTGGGGACAGGAGCAGAGGGAGATAATCTTCAGACTCCCAGCTAAGCACAAAGCCCAGTTCAGAACTCAACCCCACAACCATGAGATCACAACCAGAGCCAAAACCAAGAGTTGGATGCTTAACTGACTGAGCCATCCAGGTACCTCTTGGTACTTTCTATAACATGTCTGAACCTTAAAAACACACTAAATGAAAAAAGCCAGCCACAAAAGACTACATATTGTGAGATTCCATTTATATAAAAGATTCAGAATAAACAAATACATAAAGATAGAAAGTAGATTAGTGGTTGTCAAGGGCTGAGAGGGAAGGAGGGAGGAAGAGAACCAGGAACGGCTGCTAATGGGTAAAAGTTTTCTTTTTTGTGGGGATGGAGATTTTCTAAATTAGATTATGATAAAGGTTACAAAATCTATAAACAGAAAAGAAACCATTAAATTGTACATATTAACAGGTGAATTTCATGGTAGTTAATTATATCTCAAGAAAGCTGGACTGCCATCAAGCAATATATTTAAAATTTGTGTATTTGACCAAACGTAAATTATATATCTATAAAATATTGATCAAAAAACATATTAAGAACTACCGAAAATAAAATAAGAAGGGCTGGATGATAGAATCAAAATTTGTCGGAAGGATAAGACCTTAGAGATCATCTGGCCCAGCCTCTTCACTGTAGAAATGAGGAAACGGAGGTTCTAAGAAATATGACTTGTTCATTCTCAATGGCAAAACTGGACAGAAAGTCAAGGATTTTACTCAATGGTCAGTTGCCAGGATATATACTGAAAATTCAAAATCAGGTTTCTGGTTTTCAATATATAGATTACAATATTCAACACACAGTCTCAGCTAGAGTTTACAAAGAAGTATTTGCTGGAAAGTGTTAACCAGCTATCAGCATGGTCATCTGATTCATTCCATTTTATAGAAGCTCCTTAAGAATAACTCTTCAAGGGATGCCTGGGTGGCTCAATCGGTTAAGGGGCTGACTTTGGCTCAGGTCATGATCCCAGAGTCCTGGGATTGAGTCCCTCCTCGGGCTCCCAGCTCAGCAGGGAGCCTGCTTCTCCCTCTCCCTCTGCCACTGCCCCCTGCTTCTGCTCTCTCTGTCAAATAAATTAAAAAAAAAAAAAAAAAGAATAACCCTTCGAGGGAAAAGGATGAAAGAACAACCACATTTTATGATGCCACATTAAATCACCCCACTTTCCTATTATTGTTTATTTCTCCAAACAATATTGTTCTTTTTCATTGCACTTCTCTGATTAAAAACATTTTTAGGGGCACCGGGGTGGCACAGTCAATTAAGCCTCCGATTCTTGGTTTCAGCTCAGGTCATGATCTCAGGGTCTTGAGATCAAGCCCAGTGATGGGCTCATGCTCAGTGCAGAGTCTGCTTGAGATTCTTTCCCCCTCCCTCTCTCTACCCTTCTGCTGCTCCCCCTGCTCAAGCTCCCTCTCTCACTCTCTCTAAAATAAAGTCTTTTTTAAAAACCCTAAAACAGATAAAAACAGATCCTAAATAAGTCAAATAATATATAGCAATTAATGATTGAATAAGAGGATGCAAAGTGGAATAATCCAGAGCAGAGATAACTTGATTCATTTTAGAATCATCTGCCAAACTAGTTAATTAGGAGACATATACTTAACCAGATATCTTCAGGGGCTTTTAAAATGAAATAGTCCAAAATACAATATTTCTGTTATCTCCTAGGATGTTCCTAAATGCCTTAGGATTTCACTGTAGTGAATTTAAAAAGAAAACAAGAACAGGAAGCTTTGGAGTGGATTTCCTGGGATTTAATCCCCACTCCATCACTAAATAATTTACTTGTGCCAATGTTTCAAAATCTGTAAAATAGAATGGTATAGTGTCGTTCTAAGATTTAAATGAGATTATTTGTTCTTCTCCAAGATGATGAGCCATTTGCTTTTTATTAGTCCTTCCTAAGATCTTATTTAAATAACAGTAAAAGTTATGTTTGGGGTAAAAATCCACAACATTGAAGAGAAAGGAAGGAAAGCCTCAGCAAACAAGTGATTTTAACAAATTTCTGGGAGACAGAAAGAGGATGGAGGATTAATGACTGATGAAGAGAGCAGGAGGGGCCACTACTTAGAATATATTCTGAGCAGAAAAGATGGCCATGCAGGAAAGCATCAACCTTACTCAGAGAAACCCAAAATGCTTAGAACTAGGAAATTCCAGTTAGGAAGGACACAAGAGTGAGAGTGGGGTCTGAAAGCAGGGGTATTATTTAAAGCTTGCATATAGAAAGCACCCACTCTCCTCTCAAAATCCAGAGAGCAAAATATTTATCAGGCAGGTGATTATCTTCTAGGAAAAAAAAGATAATAAATTAAAAAGCCATTTTCTATAAAGAAATTTATTGGGGGCGCTTGGGTGGCTCAGATGGTTGAGCGTCTGCCTTCGGCTCGGGTCGTCATCCCGGGGTCCTGGGATCGAGTCCTGCATCGGGCTCCCTGCTTGGTAAGGAGTCTGCTTCTCCCTCTGCTTCTCTCTCTCTCTGTCTCTCATGAATAAATAAATAAAATCTTTAAAAAAAAAAAGAAATTTATCGGACCATCTAAGAAGAATTAGGGCAGCTGAACTGGGCACTGTTGTCCTAGAAGTCCACCCAGGTATACAAAGTTCAAAGTCAATCTTTCTACTGCCTCATTCTTAAAAGTAAATGGACTCAATGCAAAGGAAACAATCAACAAAACTAAAAGGCAGCCTAAAGAATGGGAGAAAATATTTGCAAATGACATATCTGATAAAGCGTTAGTATCAACATAGCCAAACGATGGAAAGAGTCCATTGACCAATGAATGGATAAAGAAGATGTGGTATATATTTACAATGGAATACAATTCAGCCATCAAAAAGAATGAAATCTTGCCATTTGCAGTGACGTGAAGGGAGCTATATTATATCATGCTAAGTGAAATAAGTCCATCAGAGAAAGACAAATACCATATGATCTTACTCATACGTGGAATTTAGGAAACAAAACGGATGAACATGTGAGAAGGGGAAAAAAGAGAAGGAGAGAGGGGGAGGCAACATAAGAGACTCTTAATGATAGAGAACTGAGGGGGTGATGGAGGGAGGGAGGTGGGTGGGGATGGACTAAATGGGCAATGGGTATTAAGGAGGGCACTTGTGATCATGAGCATAGGGTGTTATATGTAAGTGATGACTCACTAAATTCTATTCCTGAAACCAATATTACACTATTTAACTAACTAGAATTTAAATAAAACTTTGGAAGAACAAAAAGTATAAGTGTAGGTAGAATATTAAGTTTTAAAACATGCCAGACTTAGAAAATTTACCTCAAATACCCCAGTTTTAGAAAGTTACTTGAGGATATACTCCCACAAAAATTAGAGCATATAAAATCAGATCTCAGAAAGAGTAGATCCAAGTCAGGAGAAAAATGGGAGATAATCTAGGATGAAAGCTGAAAGGCAGGCTTAGAAAATACTGAGTAGATTGAAGCAATGACTCTGAAAAGAGGTATCTAACATCCAGTGTCTAAATCTTTGTTTCTAATACCACTCTCTAATAAAAGGAAACAGAGCTTTTTGAGAAATGGCTGATCCTAGGTCTGGAGCAGGAACTATATGAGTTTAGAGCATCTCATAGTATCAGAAAGTACAGAAGTGTTTAAAAAAAAATTGGGATGTGTCAAAGGGACACAGGAGCCAAGAGAAAGAGCTCCCAAAAGCCAAAGCTGGAACGATTTGAACAACAAAATAAAGTAATACTGAATTATAACCCACAGTATAAAGTGAATATCCATAAGTCCATATTGATATGACTGAATAAATTAATTAGGGAGAAGAGATAAATCTTCATGCAGAAGAATTTTCAATAATTTACGCAGATACTCTGCTCTCAAGGAAGAGATCATAAATCCCCACTCCTTAGGTGTAGGTTACACACAGTGGACTTCTTCCCAAAGCATACAGTATGGAACGCTGTAGGGAGAGAGAAAAAATACCTTTACAGTGGAGAAACTGACAAACACTATCTCAGCCAGATGATCAAGGTGAATGTGAGTGAATCGTGCTGATAATATGTATCCTTAATATGGTGTGATGAAAATGACACTTTACCTCTGTGGTCTTTCTCCCAACACCCAGAGGCTCAGTATAATCATGAAAAAACATTATAAAAACTCCACTGGAAGGGTATCTGACAAAATACTTGACCAGCACTCCTCAAAATTGTCAGTGTTATCAAAAACAAGGAAAGAGGTAGAAACTGTTAAAACCAAGAAAAGCCTAAGGAGACATGACAACTAGATGTAATGTGGCATCCTGGAGGAGAAAAAGACATTAGGTAAAGCTAAAAAATCTGAATAAGGGGCGCCTGGGTGGCTCAGTTGTTGAGCGTCTGCCTTAGGCTCAGGTCATGATCCCAGAGTCCTGCGATCAAGCCCGGCATCTGTCTTCCTGTTCGGGCGGGAGGCCTGTTTCTCCCTCTCCCACTCCCCCCGCTTGTGTTCCTGCTCTCGCTGTCTCTCTCTCTCTGTGAAATAAATAAATAAAATCTTTAAAAAAAATCTGAATAAAATATGGCCTTTAGTAAAAATGTAGCAATACTGATTCATTAATTGTAACAAATGTACCATCCTAATGTAAGAGGTTAATAGTAGGGGAAACTGAGCGTAGGATGTTTTAAAAACTCTGTGCTAACGTCTCAATTTTTCTGTGAATCTAAAATGCCTATTATTGGGATGTCTGGATGGCTCAGGTGGTTAAGCGGCTGCCTTCAGCTCGGGTCATGACCTTAGGGCCCTGGGATGGAGTCCCACATCAGGCTCCTTGCTCAGCAGGGAGCCTGCTTTTCCTTCTCCCTTTGCCCCTCCCCCTGCTTGTGCACGATCTCTCTCTGACAAATAAATAAAATCTTTAATTTAAAAAATGCCTGGGGCACCTGGGTGGCTCAGTTGGTTAAGCGACTGCCTTCGGCTCAGGTCATGATCCTGGAGTCCCAGGATCGAGTCCCACATCGGGCTCCCTGCTCAGCAGGGAGTCTGCTTCTCCCTCTGACCCTCTTCCCTCTCATGCTCTCTATCTCTCATTCTCTCTCTCTCAAATAAATAAATAAAATCTTTAAAAAAAGATTAAAAAAATAATAATAAATGCCTATTATTAAAAAAAAAAAGAGGTATCCAGGAAAAGGGGAAGATTCAAAAGATTTGATACTGTCCCTAATAAGTTGGAAGAACTTAATGATGAGATAACGGTGAAAAACTTCCCTAAAAATGGAAAGACAAACTCCAGCTCTATATAAAGATTGGCAATCCCAATAAACTACATACACCCATGCAATGACCATACTTAAATAGCTGTAACAATGTGACCACTGCTTAATGATTTTTAAGTTTTATATTAAGTTTCTAGAAAAAAACAGATGTCATAAATCTGATTAATCAACAGAATACAAATGCTATCAGTCTCATAATGGTAAATAGAGGTATAACTGCTCAAAGCTAAGAGGTGGAAGGTGGAGATACGAAATGGAAGGGAAAGTTATGAATATGAATAAGCCTGCTGTGAAATGAGTTAGAAGAAATAGTCTATAGTTGAAAGAAGAAATGAATATTTTGATTGATTTGATTGGCATATTGGTTTGATTGATTTGATTGGCATATTGATTATTTTGATCTGAAGATACCTGAGAAACAGCAGATGCAGGAAAGACTCCCTAACTTTTCTTTTCTACCTAAAAGCAGGTCTTGAGGGGCACCTGGGCGGCTCAGTCGGTTAAGCGTCTGCCTTCGGCTCAGGTCACGATCCCAAGGTCCTGGGATCGAGCCCCACGTCAGGCACCCTGCTCGGTGGGGAGCCTCCTCCTCCTCTCACCACTCATGTGCTCTCTCTCACTATCTCTGTGTCTCTCTCTCAAATAATCTTTAAAAAAATAATAATAAATAAATAAAAGCAGGTCTTGAAATTCCCCACAAGGAAGCTGCCCTCCTTGTTCCAGGAAGAGAAGTTTGTTATCACCATGAGAGTCAACACTAAAATGGACCTGTACAAACAAACCTACTAAAATGACCCTTATCTTCCATTACTTTCTCCCCTGTATTTCCTAGTCACTGTTCCACAATTTCCTAGCCCCTAGCCCAAGTTCCTGTCTTGTCCCCAACCCACAATTTATTATTTTTTGTTTTAAAAGGTATGTAAGCTTTTGGGCCTAACAGCTTCTTCAGGTCTTCATTTTCCTTTTGAAGACTCCTGTGTACACATAAAAAATATTAAACAAAATTTGTATGGTTTTCTCCTGTGAATCTGTCTAATGTCAGTTTAATTCTGAGGCCCAACCACATGACCTAGGAGGGGTGAAGTTTTCCCTCCCCGACAGTAACCAACAGAGAAACTAAAAAGAGTAATACAGTTACACAGTGAGGAGGGAGGGGAGGGGCAGAGAGATGGGGAAATCAAATATGCTGAAACTTTATCAGAGCTGGAATTTCATAGATAGATGTCTAACTAGTAGAAAATCTCCTATTATTTAGACAGTAGGGAAAAAATCAACAGATACACTAAAAACAGAGTTTAGGAGTGAGGAAGCTGAAGGGAGTGGGGGTGGAAAAGAATGAAAAGGGGATTGTTGCTTTTCCTTATGCATCTTTCTATACCATGTAATTTTGTTAAATATGTTTAGGTACTACCTTGATAAAAGGATTGGTAATGTTCTGAAAATCTTTTAATGTAATAATCTTTGTAAAGCATTTAGCACAGTGCCTGGCATTCAGCAAGGAGCTTACAGCCTGGGCAAATTTTCTTGTATGTATTCTTCATCTACATGCAGCACAAAATCTTCAAATCCTACCTACTTCCAGGTTGGGACAATAGAGTGTACTCTGTTAACCAGATCTTCTAAATATTCTGCTCAAAGTAAGACTTCTCAGGACCTTTCACTGGGGCTCAGTAAGAAATGAAACACAGGAGAAAAAAAAAGTGCTGTTCATAATTTTAAATACTGTTAAAGTTAGTAAACAGCATTTAAATACTCTTAAATACTATTAAAGTTACTAAAATACAAAGCTGTTTCCTTTCTCTCAACTTTTTATGTTTTTTTTTTAAGATTTTATTTATTTATTTGAGAGAGAGAGAGCATGAGCAGGGTGGGGAGGGGAATGGGGAAAGGGAGAATCGACTCCTCACTGAGCAAGGAGCCCGATCCAGGGCTCCACCGCAGGACCCTGGGATCATGACCTGAATGAAGGCAAATGCTTAACCAGCTGAGCCACCCAGGCGCCCTCAAGGACAGTTCTAAATGCAAATATAAGAACATGTAACTCATCTGTGGAATCATCAAAATTACAGAATCCTTATTTTGCAGCTCATTGATGTATATGTACTTTATTCTTACCAGAACAGTGGAAACACTGTAACTGGTTTTTATTTCATTTAATATGCACACATTCAATCAAATACTCTACCCTCAGTTGACGGCTGAATAAGGAAGAACTGAGGGAAAAAAGAACTATGGGTTGCCCTATCTTCCTCTCTCCTTCTATGTCATCTTTTTCAGGGACGTGGTTGGCTAAAACAGGCAAGTGACACAAGTAAGAAAGGACAATAGCATTCCTAGGTTATTTGTGTTTAATATGTCATTGTCTTCTTTCTGCCAGGTAAGTTCTGGTTCAAAAAGAAACATGGGCTCTAGAACTGTCAGCCACCCTACCTCGCCTCTTACTCAGAGGGAAACCCAACACTCCTTGCACTCCTTTGAGACTTGCTAACTCAGGCACTGTGTGTCCACTGGAATTGTGAAATCACGGGCACCTCAATAGCTATGCACCAACAGGGCAGCAAGGAAGAGCATCAGATACACACATATTGTGCCTAGCCCCTCTGTTCCAGAGCATCCTCTGCAGTCCTATTGGATTCAGTTACAAAGCACAAGTCCAAATATAAAATTATCAAGAATTTCAAGACAGCAACAGCAGAGCATTGAACCAAGTGTGGAGGGAGCCCCGCTGGGTAGGCAGCCCTGTGACACTACACAGGTCACACACCCATGTAGGTGACTTTGCTAGGTTCACAAATTTAATTTGATTTTAAGAACACACAAAAAGTGACATCTCACACACTCAAGTTTGTGGAGTTAAGATTCATACCTGCAACAAGTGAGAGTTTTGTCCAAAAGTATATTAATACAAAACTAGAATTTGGGTTGTCTCTTAAAAATGACAAACTGGTCTTAGGAATTAGGTTTGAACTTACTTATAACCTACCCAGATAGCAGAGATTCTGTGATATAACTGACTTTGTCATATTTGTGATTATACTTTTTAACTCTTAAAAAGCTAAATTTCCTTACAATGATCTTATTGTATGTTTATTTTAAAATATTGCACTGTCACTCTGATTACTCCTTTGACTATCTCCCAGACTACAAGATCCCTAGATGAAGAATTTGTTGTAATTCCAGCTGCTAATACAAGAAATATTCAATAAATGCTAAATGTTTGAGTGAATGAATGAGGAAATATGGTAGCAAGATATTTGTTTACCTTGTAAAAGAACAAAAAAATGAAATAAGAATTTTATTTTGTTCTCTGGATTTTTCCCCTTTTAGATCCCCTGAGTAACCAGGAAAGCTTTCCTTTGCTTCAGCTTCCCTTCCCAGTTTTTGGTAAGAGTGTGCCTGGAATCATTCAGGGCATTAAGCTAGAGGGAGGTACAAGAGGAAAATGAGAAATTGGAAAGGGGAGGAGAATTCCCTGAGACTGGAAAGCAGATGGTGGGGTATGGGACCCCAAATAATGAGACCATGTTCCCCTTCCTGCCAGTGCCCTAATAGGTGACAGGAGTCAAGAAGAATGACTGCTTGGTCCACCTAGGAAAGTTGGACTTGACAGTGGGCTCAAACACCTAAAGAAACCAGAGTAAAGGGTCAAACAGCCTAATGGACAATCTACGGGGAAGCTGAAAAGAAGCAAGTTTTTAAAAATTCTGGTGAGAGGGGTGCCTGGGTGGCTCAGCTGTTAAGCTTCTGCCTTCAGCTCAGGTCATGATCCCAGGGTCCTGGGATGGAGCCCCGCATCGGGCTCCCCACTCAGCAGGAAGCCTCTTTCCCCTCTCACACTCCCTTTGCTTGTGTTCCCTCTCTTGCTGTCTCTCTCTGTCAAATAAATAAATAAAAACTTTTTATTTTAAAAATAAAAATAAATAAAAATTCTGGTGAGAACAAAAAACCACTACATTACCCTTCATCTTCCTGCACCATTGATATGCCCTAAGCTATTGCTAGAGCTTCAATCCTTGGCAAACCTAGATGTACCCAGCATAGTACAAAAGGAATTATTTGGGTTTATGCCATAAATATATCAGCAGTAAACAGCGTAAGGGATCAGTAGGGCCTCACCAAGTGTTCAGCTCTTTCTAAAGCCCTCTGGAAATGTCTCATGATTTTAAGGAATGGAAACCCAACTATTATCTGTGACTGAGTTTTCTACCAGCCCAAGGACAGGGCTTAGTCAAATTAAAGATGTAGGAGAAAATGTGTGCTGCAATAGAAAATTGTCTTGTCTAGAGAACACCCCTCCTTGTTATGATAATGATCATTGTATAGGAGCTATTTTACAAGTCTGTAAGTTGTAGATAAGTGATAGTGATAGCAATGCAAAATAATTCTCATCTGTAGACCTGCCAAATTCTGTCTTATCTGACAGAGGTTCAGATGCATTCCCCCTCCTCCTGCACTGTGGAAAGATCAGTTTTGCCTGCATTTGTACATTAATTTCAACATTCCTTTATTACATATAAATTTGTGCTTTTTAAAATTTTTCCTCTCAACCAGTTATAACATCTGCCTGGTTACTTCATTGCTTGAGTTAAATAAAATCTATAAAGTGTTCAATGTTATATCTGTATGGGAGCCTGAATTTACTTTTTAAAAAGTTATCTTTTCACAGAAAGTAATAAATGTAAGATTTCTTGTATCTCTGAGTTTATAAAGATTCATATCAGCAACAAACATGTAACAAAATAAGCCCTAGAAAGAGCTAACTGAAAATTACTTAAGGATGGGTGCCTGGGTGGCTCAGTCGGTTAAGCATCTGCGTTTGGCTCAGGTCATGATCTCAGGGTCCTGGGATAGAGCCCCAAATCGGGCTCCCTGCTCAGCAGGGAGTCTGCTTCTCCCTCTCCTTCTGCTGCTCCCCCTGTTTGTGCTCGCCCTCTCTCTCTGTCAAATAAATAAAATTTAAAAAAAAAGAAAGAAAATGATTTAAGGTAATCAACACTGTAGAACAGAATCACAGGTTGTCCTAACTAGTTCTTTTACCTCTTTAGGATACAGTTCAGTCTGTATTCTACTTTAATTTCTTCTCTGAGCCACAAGTGATCTTGGAAATAAATTGATATTATAGTTCATACTCATTAGATAATTGAAATGCACCACTCATCAACAAAGTCAAAAGGTATTTTAATCTATTATATAAAGACAGGTCTATATCAGTAACTCTGAATTAAATGAAGCATATCCAACACAGAATATTTAAAATTCTGTCTCTCTCCAACCACTTCCATGCTACTTGGCTTCATCACTCTGGCTGATGAAGAACAGACTAGCAAGGGGCAAGGGGAAGAGAACATCTGTTAGAAAACCTATTACCTGAGCATCCTTGATCAAGAGATAATGATGGCTTAGGGTTAGAATGATTCAAACAGGGAGAAGAGTAAATATATTGGAGCTGTGTTCTGGAGGTAATACTTAAAAGAATATTGCCTATTATCAAACCACTACTATAGATATGTAGATAATAGATATTCTTCCCTCCCCTCCCCGCTTTTAAATTTTTAACTGTGGTAAGAGAATAGCAATTCTTTTTTTTTGAGAGAGAGAGAGAGAGCACAAACAGGGGTAGGGGGAGGGCAGGGGGTGGCAGAGAGAGAATCTTAAGCAGGCTCCACGCCCACCACAGAGCCCAAAACAGGGCTTGATCTCACAACTCTGAGATCATGACCTAGGCCAAAATCAAGAGTTGGATGCTCAACCGACTGAGCCACCTAGGCATCCCAAGAGAATAGCGATTCTTAACCACATGTATTAGTCAAAGCTAATCAAGAAAACAGAACTCAAGGCAGGTAAATCAACAGAAAAACTTAATATGGAGAACTAGTTACAAAGGAGTTGAAAATGCTGACAAGCCTGAGGGAATCGTGAGGCAACCCAGAGATGAGCAAAGAAAACAGGAAGCTTTAACCCTGGGGCTAGAGGGATCAAGACAGGAAGTAATTACCCAACTAAAATCTGGGTGCCTGGCTGGCTCAGTTGGAATAGCATGTGACTCTTGATCTTGGGGTTGTAAGTTCAACCCCCATGTTGGGTGTAGAGATTACTAAAATAAATAAACTTAAAAAAAAAGAAAAAACTAAAATCAATTAGAAAGGGATGAGTATTAATTTTCTATTGTGTAACAAATTAACACTTAAACTTAGTGGTTTAAAACAACACACATTTATTATCCCACCATTTCTATGGGTGAAAAGTAAGGCACAGATTAGCTGGGTTCCATGCTTAGGGTCCTAAGACTGCAGTCAAGGTACTGGCCAGGGCTTGTTGCATCTGACACTTAACTAGGGAAGGATCTGTATGCTACAAAAAAAAAACAAAAAACAAAAAAACACCATTACTGAAACATCTGGCAAAACTGGAATGATATCTGGGGCGCCTGTGTGTCTCAGTCGGTTGTGTCTGCCTTCCACTCGGGTCATGATCACAGAATCTTGGGATTGAGCCCTGCACCAATCCCTGCTGAGCAGGTAGCCTGCTTCTCCCTCTTGCTCTGCCTCTCCCCCTTCACCCCGTTTGTGTTCTTGCTTACTTTGCTCTCTCAAATAAATGAAAAAAATCTTCAAAAAAAAAAAACAAAACTGGAATGAAGTTTGAGAGTTAGACAGTAGTAACATAGTATTTCCTGATTTTGATGGTGCTATTCTGATTATGTACATTTACTACAACTGTTTATGGGAAGTGCTTGCTAAACTATTTGGAGGTAATATGACTTGAGTTTGCATTTCCATATAAATTTTAGAATCAGCTTGATATACACTAAAATATCCTGCTGAGAATTTGATATTGCATTGAATTCATAGATCAATTTGGGGAGAATTGACATCTTTAAAATATTAAATGTGGGGCGCCTGGGTGGCTCAGTTGGTTAATCGACTGCCTTCCGCTCAGGTCATGATCCTGGAGTCCCGGGATCGAGTCCCACATCGGGCTCCCTGCTGAGCAGGGAGTCTGCTTCTCCCTCTGAACCTCTTGCCTCTCATGCTCTCTATCTCTCATTCTCTCTCTCTCAAATAAATAAATAAAATCTTTAAAAAAATAAAATAAAATAAATAAATAAAATATTAAATGTTCCAATTGAGTATTCAGTTCATAACTGAATTTACCCAGATCTTTAGTGTTTTTCAGTGTTTTGTAGTTTTTAGTGTACAAGTCTTGCATATCTTTCACTATATCTATTCCAAAGATTGATTTTTTTATGCTGTTGTAGTTTCTTTTCATTTTTGTTGTTGGTATATAAAAACACAACTTTTCTAAAAAATTTTTTAAGATTTTTTTATGATAGAGCAAGCACAAGCAGGGGGACGGGTAGAGGGAGAAGCAGACCCCCTGCTGAGCAGAGAGCCTTTCTCGAGGCTTGATCCCAGGACCCTGTGATCACGACCTAAGCCAAAGGCAGACACTTAAGGACTGAGCCACCCAGGCACCACAATTTTTTTTTAAACACAACTCTTTTTATATTATTCTATATATAGGAACCTTGCCAAGTACACTTAATACTTCTAATTGTTTATAGATTTTAATCTACATACACACTCTGTCATTTACAAATAAGGTTTATTTCTTCCTCAAGAATACTTAAGTTTGGGGGTGCCTGGGTAGCTCAATCATTAAGCGTCTGCCTTCAGCTCAGGTCATGATCTCAGGGTCCTGGGATCGAGCCCCGCATCGGGCTCCCTGCTCCACAGGAAGCCTGCTTCTCCCTCTCCCACTCCCTCTGCTTGTGTTCCCTCTCTCGCTGTGTCTCTCTCTGTCAAATAAATAAAATCTTTAAAAAAAGAGTACTGGGGCGCCTGGGTGGCTCAGATGGTTAAGCGACTGCCTTCGGCTCAGGTCATGATCCCAGGGTCCTGGGATCGAGTCCCGCATCGGGCTCCCCAGTCGGCGGGGAGCCTGCTTCTCCCTCTGCTTCTCTCTCTCTCTCTTTCTGTCTCTCATGAATAAATAAATAAAATCTTTAAAAAAAATAAAAAAATAAAATAAATAAAAATTTAAAAAATTAAAAAAATACTTGTTTGTTTTTTCTTGCCATTCACTATAGCTAGGACTTTCAGAAGAGTGTTGAATAGAAATAGTAAATAACAGACATCCTGATATTATTCCCAATCTCAAGTATGATGTCTGCTGTAGGTTTTATGTAGATACTCTTTCTTAGAATAAGTTCTTATTAATTTGGTTCTTATTATGAATACATAAATTTTATCAAATGCTTTTTCTGCACCTATTGAAATGACCTTACAGCTTTTTTCTTTTGATGTGAATTACATTGATTGGTTAAACTATCTTTGCATTCCTGAAATAAACCCCATTTTGTCATTTATTCTCCTTTTCATATTTTTATATTTAATTTACTACACTGTATTTAGGTTGAACTTGTATTTTGAAATTATACTCATGAAAGGGTTGGTCTGTAATTCTTTCTTTTAATCTCCAATGTATGTTCAAAGTTATGCCAGCCTGGTAAAGTTAGGAAATGTTCTCTCATTGTCTAGTCTCCAGAAGAATTTATGTAGACTTGGTAACATTTGGAAGAATTCAGTAGGGATGCTATCAAGGCCTGAAATTAGTGGGAAGATTTTAAATAACAGATTTGGTTACTTTTTTCAATATATTTCACATACCACAAAATTCAGCCTTTTAAAATGTAAAATTGAGTGGCACTTAGTATTTTCATTAAATTATGCAGTCATCACCACTAAGTCTAGAACAGTTAAATCATCCCAAAAAGAAACTCCATATCCATTATCAGTTACTCACCAATCATCTTCCCTCCTGCCCCTGGTAATCACCAATTATGTTCTGTCTCTATGGATTTAACCATTATGGATTATTTCATATAAGTGGGACCATAAACCATGTGGTCTTTTGTGTTGCTTCTTTCACTTAGAATAATGTTTTTCAAGATTCATCCATGTTGTTGCATGTATCAGGACTTCATTCCTTGTTATGAATGAATAACATTCCATTGTATATATATATTATACACACACACACACACACACACACACATTTTGTTTATCCATTCATCAGTTGATAGACATTTAGGTTATTTTGATTTGGGAGTTATTATGACTAATGCTGTTATGAACATTCATGTCCAAGTTTTTGTGTGAGCATATGCTTTCAATTTTCTTGGATATGAACGGAATTGCTAAATCATATGGTAACTATATTTGACATTTGAGGAACTGCCAGACTGTTTTCCAAAGTGGCTGTACCATTTTACAGTCCCATCCACAACATGAGGGTTCCAATTTCCCCACATCCTTGCCAACAACTGCCATTGTCTGTCTTTTCAATTACAGTCATCCTAGTGGGTATGAAATAGTATTTCATTGTGGCTTCACTTGTATTTCCCTAATGACTAATGATGTTCAGTATCATCTCATGTATTTATTGGCAATTTGTATATCTCCTTTAGAAAGGTAACTATATCTACTCAGATATTTTGCCTGTTTTTACATTGTCTTTTTACTGCTGAGTTGCAGAATTGTTTATATATTCCAGATACTAGTCTCTTACAAATATGTGATTTGCTCCCATTGCTCCATTCTTTCATTCTCCCATTCTGAAGGCTGTCTTCACTTTCTTGAGTGTTTTTTGAAGCACAACTTTTTTTTTAAATTTTGATAAGGTCCAATTTATCTATTTTTGATTTGGTTGCTTGTACTTCATGGGACATAACTAAGAAATGACTGCCTCATCCAAGGTCACAAAAACTTACAACTATGTTTTCTTCCAGTGTTTTATAGTTACAGTTCTTACATTTAGGTATTTGATCCGTTTTGAGTTACTTTTTGGATACAGTGTGAGGTAGGGATTCAAGCTCATTCTTTGGCATGTGGCTATGCAGTTGTCCCAACCCCTTTTATTGAAAAGACTATTATTTCTGCTCATCAATAGATGCAACTACTTTAACAAATATGGAGCTATTCAGATTTCCCCTTTCCCTTCTTTTTTTTTTTTTTTTTTTTTTTTAGTAATCCTTACACCCAACATGGGGGCTCAAACTCACAACTCTGAGATCAAGAGTCACATGCTCTTCCAACTGAGCCAGAAAGGCACCCTTAGATTTTTTCTTCTTATATTTTTTCACTTATTTGACCACTTCATCTAAAAAACTTTTTTTTAAGATTTTATTTATTTGAGAAAGAGAGAGCACAAGCAGAGGAAGCAGCGGGCAGATGGAGAGGAAGAAGCAGGCTCCCCGCTGAGCAGGGTCCCAGGACCCCGGATCACGACCCGAGCCGAAGGCAGACAATTAACCAAATGAGCCACCCAGGCGCCCCACTTCACCTAAATTTTTAAGTTATTTATAATACCTTCTTGAAAGATTTTTAATGAATGCAGAAGCAGTGAGTGAAATCTCCATTTCATTTCTGATATTTGTGCCGGCACACTTTTTTCTTCATTTGTCTTGCTGCAGATTTGTCTTCTCAAAGAAGCAATTCTTAACTTTGTTAATCCGATTATGTTTGCTTTCTATTCCAATAAATTATGCTCTTTTTTTCTTTTCTTTGTGCTTAGTTTTTATAACTTGAGATAAATGCTTCACTCATTTTTAGCCTTATTCCTTTCTAATAAATTAAGATATTAGGTCCCCTCTAAGCACAGCTTCATGCCTCACAAACTTTGATGTTCTATTTTCGTAAAAAAAATTTTTCTAACTTCCATTGTGATTTCTTCCTTAACTCAAGATTACTTCAGAGTATGTTTTATAGTTTCTAAACATGAGATTTTTTTTTAAAATCTTTTTTTTCCTAGCTTATTTTCCTTTTTTTTCCTAAAGTAAGCTTTATGCTCCAGATGCGTGGGTGGCTCAGTCGGTAAAGCCTCTGCCTTCAGCTTGGGTCATGATCCTGGGGTCCTGGGATCGAGTCCCCCATTGGGCTCCCTACTCCGCGGGGAGCCTGCTTCTCCTTCTGCCTCTACCTCCCTCTCTTGGTCTCTCATGAATAAATAAAATCTTTAAAAAATAATTAATTAATTAATTAAGCTTTATGCCCAACATGGAACTTAAACTTACAGCCTGAGATCATGAGTCGCATGCTCCACTGACGGATCCAGCCAGGCAACCCCTCTAGTTTATTTATGGTCAGAGAATATACTCTGTATGGTTAATAATTTTTTGACACTTTAAACTTACTTTCTATTAAGCATGTGGCCAACTTTTTGAAATATCCAACATGTACATGAAAAAAACATGTATTATGTATTGGTTGAGTACAGCAGCCTATACATGGTGTTTAGTTCTATTGTATTTTCTATAACCCTACCGACTATTTTTTTATGACTGTAATCTTCTGTGATTGTGCATTTCTCTATTTCTCCTTGTTTTCTGATAAATTTAGAAGCTATTGAATTCTATAAATTTAAAATGGCTAAACATGGGGCGCCTGGGTGGCTCAGATGGTTAAGCGTCTGCCTTCAGCTCAGGTCATGATCCCAGGGTCCTGGGATCAAGTCCTGCATCGGGTTCCCTGCTCCTTGGGAGCCTGCTTCTCCCTCTGCCTCTCTCTCTCTCTCTCATTAATAAATAAATAAAATCTATAAAAATAAATAAATAAATAAATAAATAAATAAATAAATAAATAAATAAATAAAATGGCTAAACATTTCTGGTGAATTTGTCCTTTTCTCATTATCAACTATCCCTCTTTACTACTAATTAGTCTTTTGCCTGAAATTGTTTGCTATTAATATAGCCACAGTATCTTTCTTTTGTTTAGTATTTATGTATCTTTCTTCACCTTTCACCTTTCTGCATCCTTACATTTTGTGTCTCTCTTGTATGTATCTGGGCTTTATCATTATCTGAAAATGTCTTTTATTGGAGGCTCTCACCCCCATTTACACTTACTGCAATTTCTGATCCATTTGGATTTAAAATGTACCACCTCGCCAATTGTTTTCCCTGTCACTTTTCCTTTTTTTTTCTGTTTTGCTTTCTTTTGGGTTGAGTGCCTTTTTTTTCCTATTGTTCCATTTTATACCATTGTACTTTCACAAACCTTTCAGTGTGGTAAATATTATACCCCTAAATATTACACCATGCTACTCTGAATATTCAAGTTTAAAATGACAGCTTAATCTTTCCTTAGACATAAGGATCTTAAAACACTTTTCCATTTATCCCCCTCAACTTACATGTAATTTTCATGTACTTTAGTCCTCCATTTTTTTAAACACTTGAAGACATTATTTTTGTTTTAAAATCACTATTAATTTAAATCCCCATATTTATCCTGTTGTTCGTCATTTCTTCTTGCATCTTCAAGCTTCTATCTAGTATCATTTTCCTTCTGCTTAATGACATCATTTTTGTGTAGTTTATTAAGAAAAATTTCTTTTTGTGTGAAATTTTAATTTTACCTTTCGAACTCTTATTAAGGACGTTTTTGCTTTGTGCAGAACTCTAGATTAGCAGTTATTTTATTCCATCACTTTGAAGGTGCCATTCCACTGTCTTCTGATTGCCATTGTTTTTATTATTTTATTTTATTTTTTTATTTATTTATTTGAGAGCGAGAATGAGATAGAGAGAGTATGAGAGGGGGGAGGGTCAGAGGGAGAAGCAGACTCCCTGCTCAGCAGGGAGCCCAATGCAGGACTCGATCCCAGGACTCCAGGATCACGACCTGAGCCAAAGGCAGTCGCTCAATCAACTGAGCCACACAGGCACCCATATTTTTTTTTTTAAGATTTTTATTTTATTTATTTGGCAGAGAGAGAGATAGTGAGAGCAGGAACACAAGCAGGGGGAGTGGGAGAGGGAGAGGCAGGCTTCCCGCCAAGCAGGGAGCCCAATGCGGGGCTTGACCCCAGGACCCTGGGATCATGACCTGAGCTGAAGGCAGTCACTTAACTGACTGAGCCACCCAGGCGCCCCAACTGCCATTGTTTTTACTGAGTAGTCAGTTGCCATATATTTAGTCCTTTGAACCATGCCTTATTCCTTACACTGCTCTAGACTTTTTTTTTTCTAGTTTTCAGTGGTAATATTTGCATAATTTTCTGAATATATTTTGTTTGAGGTTTGTGGGACTTCCAAAACCTGTAGCTCGATGATTTTCATTTTAGAAATTCCTTAAGCAGTAACTCCAAATAATCCTTTTTTCTCTTTCTGGGACTAGTTACATTAAAATTAGCCCATCTCTCTGTTATATTCTTTTGTTTTTTTTTTTTAAGATTTTATTTATTTGACAGAGAGAAACACAGCAAGAGAGGGAACACAAGCAGGGGGAGTGGGAGAGGGAAAAGCAGACTTTCCGCAGAGCAGGGAGCCCGATGCGGGGCTCGATCCCAGGACCCTGGGATCATGACCTGAGCTGAAGGCAGTCACTTAACTGACTGAGCCACCCAGGCGCCCCTCTTTTCTGGTTCTTTTCTGTCCTTTGGACTCTCTATACATCATTCTGAATTTTTTTCTTCTGACCAAATTTAATTCACTATTCCTACAGCTATATTTCACCTGATGTTAAACTCATTCACTAAATTCTTAATTTTAGCTTTTTGTTTTTTAAATTCCTAATTCCCTACTGAATTTTGTTCAAAAATTTAACAGTAGAATGAGAGAAGCAAATAAGTACAGGAAAACATACTAGTCGGTACAATGTATAGGACAGCATGAAAGTAGGCAGGGAGATAGTTCAATGGGCACCTAAAGCTTAAGTTGAGTTGGAAATCTATATGAATGAATCTGGGAGGGAGGGGGATCACCATGAGCTTCAGTATAAAAACATGAGGTATATGCCCCACATGTTTGGGGAATTACAAATTGATATGACTAAAATTTAGGGACAGACTAGGTAGGTGGAGAGTAACGGAGCAAGATGAAGCTGAAAAAGAAGGCAACAGCCAGATCACAAAAGACCTTACACACTAGATGAAGAGTTTGTACTTCACCCTATAAGTAAGGGGGAAGGAGGAGGTTAATATTAAAGATTAACAAAGAGAAAACAACAAATTTATTCTAGAAAGACCATTCAGGCAGAATTATGGGAAAAGGTTTCAGGACAAAGTAAGTCACAGATCAATAAGTAAACCTACTGGAATAATCGAGGCCAGAGAAGACCAGAATCAGAATCACAGCACCAATATAGAAGGATGTACCCAGTCTTCAGTGACTGAATATGAAGAGAAAATGAGGTCCAATCCCAGCTTTCAAGGACTAGTCACAGAGGTAAATGTTCAGGAGAACATTTAAAAGAAAGATCACAAAAGATAATGCCACCTCACTTAGATCTCTTGTAGTAAAAGAGTTATGCAAGTATACAGAAGAGGTAAAATCTGTGTTGTGCCTTGAATTCTGATTATCATCCTTCAAACACAATGACAAAGATTTTAAAAATACTTTTTACTATATCTGTATCGTAATTGTACATATGTATTTCTCTTCTAGATATTTTCCTATTACCTTATTTTAACTAAAAACACCGTGTTTTTTTCTTACTTAAGTATTTGTTTAATGTTTTAAAACTTAAAGACACTTTAGGGCACCTATCTGGCTCAGTCCATATAGCATACAACTCCTGATCTCATGGTCAGGAATTCAAGCCCCACACTGGGTGTAAAGGTTACTTTAAAAAAAACTGAAGACACTTTAAATTTCTGAAGACAAAAGATTAATAAAAGTAACTTTACTTTGCAAATGTGACTTTTTAACAGCAGTATTTAAAAAAATAAAAAATTTCAGTATTCCCAACAAAACTAAAGGTAGGCTTATATAGCACTAATTCAGAAAGGGGATGGGGGGCCGGGTGGCTCAGTCAGTTAAGTGTGCCTTCAGCTCAGGTCATGAGCCCCGTCGGGCTCTCTGCTCAGCGGGGAGCCTTCTTCTCCCTCTCCCTCTGCCTGCTGCTCCCCGTTTGTACTCTCTCTGTCATAAATATATAAAATCTTTAAAAAAAAGGGGGGATAATACATAAGACATGCACAAAACACCTTATTTTAATCCAAAAAAAGTATTTACTGAATCTTATATTCAAGTTTTCAATATGCCATTTGAAATAAATTCTCCTTGAAAATAATTAAACCACTCAATATAATCTCTGAAATAATATCTAGTTAACCTAAAATTTGCCTTAAGTAAACCAGACAAATATTTACTATCAGCAAAATAAAAACAAAGCATTTTTGCATCTGAAAGCCTGACATTCTGATCCACTGGATTTAGATTTTTTCCCTAAGTATAATAATATTAAAAAATCTCTTTGGGTACTCAACATATTAGAAGTACAACTACCTGTTTATAATTGCTAACTTCAAACAATATGACTCACCAGTAAACACCAACACAATACTTTAGCAATCATCTTATGTGGAATGACAAGTGGAAAACAAAACAACAAAGGGTCACCAAATTCTTTCATCTATTACTATAAAAAAAATTTATTTAAAAAACATAAATACACAAACATGATTAAACATTTAAAAATTAAACTGAAATAAGTTATGACTTCCTTTTTCCCTTTTACAAAAAAAAAGTTTCAAACATAAAAGGTCAAATTTAGTTCTAAATATTTTCTTGGGTTTTTTTTTTTAATTGTTTTCTAATACTATTTTATTAAATTATTTATCCAGTCGCTTCTTTAGGTTCTCAAGGTGTTCCATTTCAACATCTTCTAATGCCAATACCATTGCTTTAGACAAGGAGGGATTATATGAAATAGTCATTAAACAGCACAAATCTATTAAAGCTCTCTGACACTTCTGCAAACCATCCAGGAACTTCTGGTATTGAAGAGGATCTTTTTTTAACTGTTTCATTTCTGGTACTGAAAACCCTATCAAACTAGTAAGTATTTCATCTACAAAGTCTACATCTAGATATGCAGTACCATCGGAAATCTTTGCTGTTATACTCCAAATGCCACCAGAACTTGAAAGATTTCCAGTTAAGGTTACAATAAATGCTTTGACCTTCACTGTTGTAACTTCCTTTGGTTTGCTGGCCATTAGAACAGACAAATAGATAAAGGGTGGAGAATATAAATCCATGGCAATAGAAAGATTAGCGCTGTTCTCTGATGATCTTAAAGAACAAGTCTGTAAATGGTGATCATTTTCATTAGAAATGTGTGAACTCCTTTTTGGTACATAATTTACCAGCTCTCCATTTGACACTGATATTTTATTATTTAAGGAATGTCCATCTGCACTAATGAAGGTTTGTTTTATTTTATTATCTATCTCTGAGTCCTTATCTTTATTTGTAAAATCATGGGGAAGGGGTACATTATGAACTGAAAAAATACTACAGTTTTGCTCTCCAGAAGATGGACAACTAAAAGATTTGCCTTCATTAGTCATTTGTTCAGATACATTTTTTTCATTCCAAATATTGTTTCCATTTTTGCAAATCAAAGAAAAATTATCCGGAGTATTAGGTTTATGTGAAAATCTCTCTATACTTTCATCTGGGGTTCTGTTCAAAGTCAATGGCTGCAATTCTTTAGTCTTCATTTGTTCTTTCTGGACCGTTTCTTCTAAAAGCAAAGCCTCCTCCAGTGAAAAGTCATCTAATTCCCCATCAGTGAAATACATAGATTGATTTGGTGGCTCCTCCTTTGGTTTTGGAGAAATAATATGTCGTGGTTCAAAACTTGACTGCTTTGTGGGAATAGTATTTGAGGAACTACCTGTACTGAAACATCTTCTTTCTAAGGAGATGTCATTATTTGCTACAAGCTCATCATTTTCATCAAGACTTGCCAAGAGTTCTTCATCAGAAGGTCCTAATGCAGGATCTAGAACATCTGTAATTCCAGGGATGCTTTGGTTAGGATTATTTGGTATGACTGAAACTATAGGATCAGGTTCCCCAACTAATCTTGCAAGTACTTTTTCTTGGGCATATTCCTCTAAAAGAGCATCTACTTCTCCTCCCAATACCTTCACATTTTCTGGTTTCAATAAGAGAACACCAAGACGGAAAGAAATGTTTCCATAAATCAAAATTTTTGTACCTGGGGGAAGATCACTATGAAGAGCTGGAATAGACTGATACTCCATTCCCTGCATTTGTACTATTCCATCAGTTAGCTGTAGCATCAACATTCGTGAAGGCTTTGCTTCCCAAGGTTTTGGGGTTACTTGTGTTTCAGCTGTAATTTGGTCATTTGTTGTATTCTTTCCTCTCAACTTTTGTATCTGGGAATACGCAGGTTGACTGACATCAACCAATGAATTAATCTGCAGAGCGAAAAATCCGTTCAGTTCTCCTTTTGGAACTTCTAAAATGCCAGCAGGTAAAAGAGGATGTTCCAAATCTCTCAGATCAGTAAGAAGCCATTGCTCAAACACTTGTTTATTCATTTGTGCCTGACTCAAATTAACATTATCATTTTCTTCTTGGATCCAGTTAATACAAGCTTTCAGCCACATTAGAGGTACTTTAACGTGCCATGTAGCTAAAAGCCAGGTTTCAACTCTTAATGCAATATTAGTTACACTCATTTCTTTTAAAATAAAAGAAATATTATGCATGTATTACCTGAAAACAAAAAAACAAAAAAAATTATAATTCAGTACATTTAAATATAGTTTCTACAATTTTCTACAACCCACAGGTATAACCACACCCATTAGATTTTTCTCTCCTTAGCATCTTAAAATTCTTTGACTTTCTGCATGGCCAAAATTCAAATACCACAAGTCATCAGATTACAGATACAGTGAGAAAAGCAAAAGGTTTGAGACAGATATATTCAGGTTTGAAAGCTAACTGTCAAATTACAAGCTCTGTGACCTAATAAAAATCTCTTAACTTCTCTAACCCAGTTTTTTCATCTGTAAAATGTCAATACCACCAATCTATCTTCAAGGGTTCTTGTGAAGATTATATGATTAACATTTGTAAAGCATAATGTCAAACCTATGAAAGATAGTCGGTAAAAGGTAATTATTATATTAATAATCAGATTCTAATCACTTAAAATTTAGTCAAGAAACAATAGTCACTAAGGTTCTCTTCATATCTATAATTCATATTCTATTAAAACTTTTACCATTGTGTTTGCCCATCTAGTACTTAAATATGTGGTCTATAATAAAAATATAACAAATAACAATAGATTCTGAAATGATGTAAAGAATCTTATTTGTTTGGCTAAATAAATCTCAACAGTCCTATACTTCTGATTTTCTCAGTATAAAAGTGGTTTCAAAACACTAAACATTAATTAACCCCGTGTTCATAAAAGTATTTTTTTTCCTCCCACAGATGAAAATATCTAGAGTTAAAATTTACAAAAGTTTTAATATGACCACAAGAAAACTTACCATTTGGAACAGGAACATAGGATTTGATGACAGGATTTGGAACTGGTTGTTCAGTGGAGTAACTGTTACCTCTACTGTTCAGAAATGACCCTGGGACAAGAAGCAGTAAGGGTTAAAAGGCGAAGCTGCAGAAAGAATACTGGTCTATTTGCAGGAGTGTACGAGTTTGGTGGTATGGTTTTGGGGGTTCCTATTATCAGTCAGGGCAGAGTGGAGGTAAAATAATAAAAACATGAGGTTTGGAGTGAGCTAAACAGAAGCAAGTGACCATGAGAAATTTATACAGTCCCTCTAAGTGTGCTTCCTTGTCTATATGCTTAACTCATAGAGTTACTTGTAAAAAGTAAAAAAGATAGGAGAGGATGGCCCACAAGGCACTGGCACAGGCACATATCTTGGGCAGCTGGGTCAGGTGACCCAAGGGAGTGATCCAGCTAGCCTCAGCATCCCCACCACCATGGCCAGTCAGTCACAGGATTTACAGCAGCTTCTATAGGCTGGGAAGTGGGTGCCCAGAAAGTGTCCAAGGTCCACAAGCAAAAAGAAATGGAAGCTGAAGCAGGCCAAGGCAGCTCAAGCTGAAATAGAATAGTACAGCCTAAAAAGAGAGAAAAGTGTCCAAGGCTGAAGAAATTGCAGCTCTGGGATCCCATGGCAGGGGTAGTACTGAAGTGGAGAAGGAGACTCAAGAGATGATGACCATCCTCCAGCCCTAATTCCAATAAAACAGGGATTAAGGCCTACATAACCTCTTGGCCTTTGAGACATCAACCAGAAATCCATAAAAACTACCACATAAATGGACAGGGGAAGAAGAAAGAAGTGCTTGTCCCAAGGATTGGAATTTTGGATGCCTTCATGGAATATGAAATTTTAGCAAAGCTTGAATTATATTCTTGTGAAAAGGCAGTAAATTCTTTCTGCATATTATACAGTAGGTCCTTTTACTTTTTGGAGAATAATAAATCTAGCTTCTTTGTATGAACTTAAAGCTTATCCTAATGTAAATGGTAACTATAGTTAATAATACTGTACTTCTTACTTGCAAACTGCTAAAAGAACAAATCTTAAAAATTCTCATCACAAGAAAAGAAATTCTGTAACTATATATGGTGATGTTAACTAGACTCATTGTGGTAATCATTTCACAACATATACAAATATCAAATCACCATGTTGAACCACTGAAACTAATAGAATGCTGTATATCAATTATACCTCAATTTTTTAAAAACACACACACACACAAAAGAGCTTACCTAAAGATTTCATTTTTTTACCTTGTATTTCTTAGAAATTTAGTACGTATACATTGTCTGGTTCCCTATGTCTTTTTTTTTTTTTTCCACGCAGAACGTGCCCCCTTTAATACCCATCACCAAGCTAACCCATCCCCCCACCCCCATCCCCTCTAGAACCCTCAGTTTGTTTTTCAGAGTTCCCTCTGTCTTTTAACTCAAGCAACATATACATCAATAGTGACTTTTTCTTTATTAGATGTAAAATAAATGTTTTGAAAAAAAGGGGGGGGATTACATGGTTTTCCCCCCTAAAGCTTTCTTGAGGATCAGCGGCTTTATCTATGAGAAAGTAGTAAATAGTTATTTGTAACCTGTGTTAAGCAGCAGAAAGCCTTAAAATAGTCTTTTCTGGCTAAGAGTTAGAACAATAGGGGCGCCTGGATGGCTCAGTCAGTTGAGCACCTGATTCTTGATTTTTGGCTCGGGTGGTGATCTTGGAGACCTGCCTTGGGCTCCATGTTGAGTGTGGAGCCTCCTTGGGATTTTCTCTCTCCTTCTCCCCTCTGCCCCTTGCACACATGCATGTGCTCTCTCTCTCTCTCAAATAAATAAGTACATACATACATACACACTAGTATAACTGTTTGGGTTGCTTTTAGTTCCTCTTAATCAAAATTACTCTATGACAGAATTCAAGAACTGGTTACGTGTTATTACATGTTATTATTGGGTATACTGATAATCATTTAAAAGTAAAGACTACCATGCACAAGAACAAAATAAAACAAAATAAAATAGATGGGAGAGCCAGTATATAGTCTAGTCATTCAGAGTATAACTGCCAAATTGTCTCACACTTACAAACTTTGTGACCTAAACAAGTGATCACATTATTAATTTAACAAATGGTTACAATTTAAAGGAGTTATAGTTGGTTTACATGAATAACATTTTAAAGGAAGGGCTAAAAAGGTCATTATAATTACAGAACTGGTAAATCTTTAGAGTGAAAAAAAGAGAGAATATATTTTTTTAATTATATACAAAAACAATATAAAATTTCAAAGGTAGGAAAGGTCCCTGGCCCATTGTGATGAAAACTGACCATGTAGAGATTGATCAAAAGACTCTTTAAGGCATTTAAGACTATGGCACCCCTATCCCAAGTCATAGAGACTGCTCCTAGAGAGGGTAAAAAAGATCTCTAGACTAGGGGATGCCAGAGTACAGCTAAAGTGGAGATAACATACTGAAAATAGGGGGAAGAAATAAATTCCTAAATCCCAAATGCTGACCACATATTACTCTCTTTTCCAGAAATACCACCGACTAGGCCTATACTCTCCTAGAAAGAAGACAAGAAAATCTTTCTTTGAGCAATCTTACTACCTTAACAGAAAAGACCTAAGGATATTAACACAAGAGTTTCTCCAATTAAACAGCCCATTTGAGACTGTATCCACAGTCTCAGAGTTTCAACCAGCTTTCTAGTTCCCCTCTCTTAACTATAACAAGATATCTGAGAAAAGCTTCTAACAGAAAGGCACATCAAACAAACAAAAAAATGCAATGCATTGACTATGAAGAGAGACAAAAACTTCAAAAAAGCTATCATTAATATCCTAAGATAATACCTGTGTAGTAAGAATAGGATTCTATAACAAGAAATATTCATAGGATAAAAAACAACTCTTAGAAATTTAAAATATGATAGTGGAAATGAAAGACAGTAGAACGAATGGAAGATAAAGTTAAGAAAATCTCTTCCAAAAGTAAAACATCAGTACAAAGAAATCAATGAAACACACGGGGGAAAAAAAAAGAAGAGCCCAGTTAGTCTAACAAACTAGCAGTTCCAGAAGGAGAAAAGAGAGAAAACAAAGGAGGGAGGGGGAAGGGATAATCAAAGAAATAAATTAAGAAAAATTTCCAGGGATGCCTCGGTGGCTCAGTCGATTAAAGCCTCTGCCTTTGGCTCAAATCATGATCCGAGTGTCCTGGGATCAAGTCCCTCATCGGGCTCCTTGTTCAGTGGGGAGCCTGCTTCTCCTTCTGCCTGCTGCTCCCCCTGCTTGTGCTCTCTCTCTCTCTCTGATAAATAAATAAAATCTTTAAAAAAAAAAAAAAAAAAAAGAAAAATTTCCAGAACTTAATGATAAGAGCTTCTGGATGGAAAGAACCCAATACAATGAATAAAACAGACATACAACAAGGCATTATCTTTATGAAATTTTAGAATACAGGGATAAAGATGCTGCAAGCTTCCAGAGAAGGATGATAAACAATGAATGAAAATGGTTTTAGATTTCTCAATAGAAGCTGGAAGGTAAATGAGCAATTCCTTCAAATTTCTGAATGAAAATTATTTCCAACCTATAAACTTCTACCCAGGTAAAGCATCAATCAAGTATGACAGTGAAATAAAAACATTTTCAGATCAGCATTGTCTAAAATAATTTTTGTAATGGAGGATGTTCTCTAACATAACAGAGAAATAAACCAGGAAAGAGGAAGAAGTGAGGGAAAAAGCATTATAGTGAGAAGTATTTGCAGGATGTAAAGGCAAACAGCTCAGAAGGCCTGAGGAGAAATTATTTTTCAAAGAAGATAAAATCATGTGAGACCACTATTTCTAGGATCTCATGTCTTTCTCTTTCTTGGTTTACACCTCTGTTAGTTAGAACATTAACCTATCCCAATGTAGAGGAGAAATTTAAGTAACCGTAGGAGTTAGGGGTTGATCTGATGAAAAATGGTAAAGAAAACAAAAAAAGGCCACAAGAGAAAAGAAAATGTTGTACAGGAAAGATAAAGCAATATTTGTATACTACATGGCTTAGTTCTTTTTTTTTTTTTTAAAGATTTTATTTATTTGAGAGAGGGAGAATGAGAGAGAGAGCATGAGAGGGAAGAGGGTCAGAGGGAGAAGCAGACCCCTGCTGAGCAGGGAGTCCGATGTGGGACTCAATTCTGACACTCCAGGATCATGACCTGAGCCGAAGGCAGTCGCTTAACCAACTGAGCCACCCAGGCGCCCCACGTGGCTTAGTTCTAAATAACATGTGTGTAGTAATAACAGACACTCTAAATTATCTGAAACTTTAACATAGTTATACAGATTTAATAGCAAAATGGAAAAAGATACGTGTGAGGGTAGGGGTGGGTGAGAAAGGTAGGTGGAGAGAGCTAAATTCTCATCTCTATAGTAAAAGTCAACAGATAATGCCTAAAACTGAAAAATCAAGATGTAGCAATATCTGTATGGTTTCCAGAGTTATAGAAGTAAATACAAAAATCAATCTCCTAAAGAAGTTGAAAATGGTTGCTTTTAGGGAAAGGGAACAAAGGAACAAACAAATCTGCTATTTTTCAAAATAATTCTTATTTTTTTTTAAGATTTTATTTATTTATTTGAGAGAAAGAATGAGAATGAGAGAGAGAGAGAGCATGAGATGGGGGAGGGTCAGAGGGAGAAGCAGACTCCCTGCCGAGCAGGGGGCCCGATGTGGGACTCAATCCTGGGACTCCAGGATCATGACCTGAGCCAAAGGCAGTTGCTTAACCAACTGAGCCACCCAGGTGCCCTCAAAATAATTCTTTAAAGTTTGATTTTTAAATATATATAAAACTTTTTATTTTAATCTTCTTCCATTGGTTTCTTTGTACCGATGTTTACCTTTCATGTGCTCTGAGTTTTTCATTCCATTAGAAATAAACAAAATGGTACAAAAGTATGTATGTTTTAAAATTAAAGGTATGAGTTACAATAGCGATATATTGAGACAGATGGTAGCTACACCTGCGGTGAACGTAGCATAATACATAAACTTGTTGAATCATTGTTACACACCTGAAACTAATATAATATTGTATTAACTATACTAAAAAAAAAAAACTAAAGGTATGAAAGACAAAATGCTTTCCCCCGGAGATCAAGAATAAAACAGATGTTGGGGTGCCTGAGTGGCTCAGTCAGTTAAGCGTCTGACTCTTGATTTCAGCTCAGGTTATGATCTCAGGGTCGTGGGATCTAGCCCCACACTGGGCTCTGTGCTCAGCGCAGAGTCTGCTTGAGATTCTCTCTCCCTTTCCCTCTGTCCCTTCCTCTGCTCACACGCTCTCTAAATAAATAAAATCTTTTAAAAAAAGAATAAAACAGATGTCCTACTCACTTTGGCAGCACATATACTAAAATTGGAAGGATACAGAGAAGATGAGCATGGCCCCTATACAAGGATGACATGCAAATTCATCAAGTGTTCCAAATTTTTATGAAATAAAAACTAAAAAACAACAACAACAACACACACACACAAAAAGAATAAAGCAGGGATGCCTGGCTGGCTCAGTCAGTTAAGCGACTGCCTTCAGCTCATGATCCTGGGGGTCCTGGGATCAAGTCCTGCATCAGGCTCCTTGCTCAGCGGGGTGCCTGCTTCTCCCTCTGCCTCCTATTGCCCCCTGGTTGTGCTTTCTCTCTCTCTCTCTCTCTCTCTGACAAATAAATAAAATCTTTAAAAATAAATAAATAAATAAAACAGAGGTCTACTCTCAACATTTTAACATTTACTGGAGGCCTCTGTGAGTGCAATAAGGCAAGAAAAAGAAATAAAAGGTATATCGATTAAAACAGAAAAAAATAGCATGAAGATATATAGACCAACAGAACAGCATTAAGAGCCCAGAAACAAGCCCTCATATATATATATACTCCAGTGATCTTCGACAAGGGTGCCAAGATAACACAAAAGAGAGGATAGCCTCTTCAATAAATGGTGCTGGGAAAACCAGATATTCACATGCAAAAGAATGAAAATGTACCCTTGTCTTATACCATATTCAAAAATTAACTCAAAATGGAGATCTAAATGTAAGACCTGCAACTATAAAACTACCAGAAGAAAATATAGGAGGAAAAGCTTCATGACACTAGAATAGGCAATGATATCTTGGATGTGACACCAAAAGAATAAGTAACAAAAGCAAAAACAGACAAATAGAACTACATCAAACTTAAAAGTTCTGTTCAAGGGTGCCTGGGTGGCTCAGTCAGTTAAGTATCTGCCTTCGGCTCAGGTCAGTCCCACATCTGGCTCCCTGCTAGGTGGGGAGCCTGGTTCTTCCTCTTCTCCCTGCCAGTGTTTTCTCTCACTATCTCTGTCTCTCTCTCTCAAATAAATAAAATCTTTTTTTTTTTTTTTTTTTTTTTTTTAAGAGTTTATTTATTTATTCATGAGAGACAGAGGGAGAGAGAGAGAGAGAAGCAGAGGGAGAAGCAGTCTCCCAAGGAGCAGGGAGCCCGATGCGGGACTCGATCCCAGGACCCTGGGATCATGACCTGAGCCGAAGGCAGACGCTTAACCATCTGAGCCACCCAGGAGCCCATAAATAAAATCTTAAAATAATTTTTTTAAATAAATAAAACTTCTGTTCAGCAAAGGAAACAAAAGAGTGAAAAAGCAACCCAGGAAATGGGAGAAACATTTGCAAACCATAATCTGATAAGGGTTTAATATTCAGAATATATAAAAAACTCCTCAACTCAATAATTAAAAAAATATAATGGGCAAAAAACATACAGAAATTTTTCCAAAGATATACCAATGGCAAACAAACATATGAAAAGATGCCCACCATCATCATCATCATCATGAGAAATGCAAATCAAAACTGCAATGAGATATCACTTCAGACCCCTTACAATGGCAACTAGCCAAAACCAAAACCAAAACCAAAGAAAATAACAAGTGTTGGTGAAGATGTGGAGAAACTGGAACCTGTACCCACTGTTGGTGGGATTGTAAAATGGTGCAGCAGCTATGGAAAACAGAATGGAGGTACCTTAAAAATGAAAAACAGAACTGCCATATGATCCAGCAATCCCAGTTCTAAGTATATATCCAAAAGACTTGAAAACAGAATCTCCAAGAGGTATTTACAAACCCATATTCATTATGGCATTATTCACAATTGACAAGATGTAGAAGCAACCTAGTTGTTCAACAACAGATAAATGGATAAAGAAAATGTGGTACATAGATAAGAAGGAATATTAATTGGCCTAAAAAAGGGGGGGAGGGAAGAAAGCACATCATAGGCTATAACAAACATTAACCTTAAGGACATTATGCTCAGTGAAATAAGCTAATCACAAAAGACAAAAACTGCATAATTCTACTTACATGGAGTATGTAATCAAACTCATAAAAACAGAAAGTAGATGTGGTTGCCAGAGATGAGGGGAGGGAAAAATGGGGAGTTGTTGTTCAATGTATACAGAATCTCATTCATGCAGGATGAAAAAGTTCCAGAGATCTATTGTACAACAATGTGTATATAGTTAACAATAACATAATGTACACTTAAAGTTGTTTAGAGGTTAAATTTATGTGTGTTCTACAACAAGAGAGAAGTCAAGAGTGAAGGGAGAAAAAAACAAAAACAGAAATTACTTCTAAAATAAAGATAACATGAATGTTTATGAAGAAAGCACTGAAGAATCTACAAAATAGCTACATGGCCTAATAAATGAGTTAGCAAGATGCATCTTTTCCATGCTATTTGGTGCTACATTTTTCACATTTTTGTGCTTTTTGTTGCCGATTTCACTGTTTCAAATGGCCCCCAGCATAGTGCTTAAGTGCTGCCCTGTGTTCCTATAGGCAAGAAAGCTGCAATGTGTCAAATGGAAAAAAATGAATCTAACAAAATACATACAGGATATTTATCCTGGAAACTATAAGTTACTGATGAAAGAAATCAAAGATGACTAAAACAAATGAAGAGAAAAAAAAATGAAGAGACCTGCCATGTTGAAGACTCTTTCTTAAGGTTTCAGTTCTCCCCAGCTGATCTATAGATTTAATGCAATTCTATCCAAAATCCCAGCAATCTGGTTTTTTTTTTTGTAAAAAATGACAAGCTGATTCAAAAAATTTGTAAGGAAAAAAATAATAACAATAAAATTTATAAGGAAAGGCAAAGGAACTGCAATAGTCAAGATAATTTTAAAAGCAAAATACAAAGTTAAAGGACTAACACTATCTGACTTCAAGACAGTATAAAATTTCATAATCAAGAGAGTGAGGTATGGCAAAAGGATTAACATATAACCCCATGTAAAGAGAAGACAGTCTAGAAATAGACCCAGGCATAATACAGCCAACTAATTTTCTACAAAGTTGCAGATTCAATGCAACTTCTACAAAGTTGCAAGTCAATGGAAACAGGATAGTCTTTTGAACAATTGGTGTTGAAACAACTGGACATTCATATGCAAAAATAGGAACCTCAACCAATACCCCACACCTTATATAAAAATTAACTCTAAATGAATCACAGACCTAAATGTGAAAACTGAAACTATAGAAAAGCTATAAGAAAAGTTAAGAGAAAAATCTTTGTGACCTTGGTTTCTTAAAAGTTTTCCTAGGGACAACATCAAAAGTATAATCTAAAAAACTATAAAAAAGAAAGAAAATAAATTGGCCTTTAACAAAATTTTTAAATTTTGCTCTGTGAAAGACACTGTAAAGAATATAAATTTTGGGAGCCTGGGTGGCTCAGTCATTAAGCGTCTGCCTTCGGCTCAGGTCATGATCCCAGGGTCCTGGGATGAAGCCCCGCATCAGGCTCCCTGCTCTGCGGGAAGCCTGCTTCTTCCTCTCCCACTCCCCCTGCTTGTGTTCCCTCTCTCACTGTGTCTCTCTCTGTCAAATAAATAAAATCCTTTAAAAAAAATTTTTTTAAGAATATATATTTTTTTAATTTTATTTATTTATTTGAGAGAAAGTGAGAAAGCACGAGAGGAGGGAGGGTCAGAGGGAGAAGCAGACTCCCTGCTGAGCAGGGAGCCCGATGTGGGACTCAATCCTGGGACTCCGGGATGATGACCTGAGCCAAAGGCAGTTGTTTAACCAACTGAGCCACCCAGGTGCCCTGACACTGTAAAGAATATAAAGTCACACACACACACACACACACACACACACACACACACACACACAAACACACAAGAAAAACCACAGACTGAGAGAAAAAATTAACAAGACTTATATCCAGAATATATAAAGAATCTATACTTAAAATTCAGTAAGAAAACAAACTTATTTTAACATGAATAAAACATCGAATAGGCACTTCACTGAAGAAGATATGCAGATGGCAAACAAACACATTAAAAGATGCTCAATATTATTAGACCTTAAGGAAATGCAAAATTAAAATCACAGTATGGTACTACACATCTATTAGCATAGCTAAAATAAAAAATAACTGAGACTACCAAATATTAGAATTTTCATACATTGCTGGTGGGAATACAAAATGGCACAGCCACTTTGGAAAACAGATATGCAGTTTCTTAGAAAGAAAAACATACACTTAACATAACAACCCAACAATCACATTACCAGGTAATTACTCAAGAGAAATGAAAACTTAAACTACTTAATTTTGTGAATGTTTATAGTAGCTTTATTCATAATCGCCAAAAACAACCCACATGTCCTTCAACTAGTGAATGGGTAAATAAATTATGGTACTTCATTACAATGGAATACTATTCAGTAATAAAAAAGAATGAACTACTAATAGATGCAAAAACATGGACGAATGTTGCTACAGACTGTATCCCCCCCAAAATTCATATGTTGAAATCCTAATGCCCAATATGATGGTATTAGGAGTAGGGCTTTTGGGACATGCTTAGGTCATGAGGGTGGAGCTCTCATGAGAGAGATTATGGCTTTTATAAGAGACCGCGCCCCCCACCACCACCACTGAGCTACCTTGCCCCTTTCCCCGAGGGAGGTTACAGTGAAAGATGGCCATCCATGAACACAGAAGTGGGTCCTCCTCACCAAACACTGAAACTACTGACATCTTGATCTTAGACTTCCCAGTCTCCAAGAAGTAAATTTCTGTTGTTTCTAAGCCACCCAGTTTATGGTATTTTGTTAGAGCAGCCTGAACTACACTAAGACAAATGTCAAATGCAGTATGTGAAGTGAAAGAAGCCAAAGACTGCACAATTCCATTTACATGACATTCTAGAAAAAGCAACATTAGCAATGAAAAACAGTTCAGTGGTTGCCCAAGACTGAGGGTATAAGAGGGACTGACTAGAGGGCCATAAGGAAATTGGGGGCAAGGGGAGTGATGAAACTGTTCCAAATCATAATGGTGGTGGTGATAGTGATTTGGCTACGTTTGTTAAAACACACAAAGCTATACACCAAGAAAAACACAAATGTTACTGTATATAAATTATATCTCAATTAAAAAACTGAAAGTAAACATCAAAAGAATAGAAATATAATCATTTCCAAACTAGCCAAGGAAAACAAATAAAGAAAACAATCCAACAGAAGACACAAGGAACAGCCCACTACTATAAATAGAAACAATAAAATGGCAGAAACATGTCTAAATAGATCAGCAATCATAATGAATATAGATTAACTCACCTGTTAAGAGATATTCTCAAAATGAATAAACCAAATCCAGTTGTATACTTAAAAGACAGACCTAGAACAAAATAAATCAAATATGAAATTAATTAAAAGCATGTTAAAACCTCCAAGCATGATTCCATGAAGCCATAGCTTAGTGACATCTTATCCTTAAGACTAAAAGATCTGTACAGTTGACTCTTGAACACAGGTTTGAACTGCACAGACCCACTTTGATGCGGATTTTTTTCAATAATTATAGTACTGTAAATATATTTTCTCATGGTTTTCTTAATATTTTCACCATTTTCCTTTACTGTAAGAATACAGTAGTATATAGGGGTGTCTGGGTGGCTCTGTCAGTTAAGTGTCTGCCTTCCACTAAGGTCATGATCTCAGGGTCCTGGGATCCAGCCCCATGACGGGCTCCCTGCTCAGCGAGGAGCCTGCTTCTCCCTCTCCCTCTGCTGTACCCCAACTACCCCCTTCCTAATGCTCTCTCTCTCCATCTCAGATAAATAAAATCTTAAAAAAAAAAAAAAAGAATACAGTATATAGTACCTGTAACATAAAATACGTGCTAACTGACTACTCATGTTATTGGCAAAGCTTCTGGTCAACAGTAAGCTATTAGTAGTTATAGAGTAGTCGAAAGTTAAGGGGATTTTCGACAATGTGGGGGTCAGCATCCCTAACCCCAGCTCTGTTCAAGGGTCAATTGTACTTACATAACCTAAGATTCCAAAGTGCTATTTTACTGCATCTGTTGTCATTTTTTTAACCTCAAAAATTAAGCCAGATTCATGGCTCTTAGGTGTGTTCATTCAATAAGTTACCTATATCCTCCACAAAATTTAAACACATTGGCAGATGGACCTAGTATAATTTGCAAAGGTGTTCTAGTAATGTAATAACAGTCATTAAGTAAACTGAAATTCGGACAAAGCGTAATTTCAGTTGAGTTATAATCTGTTATAAAGTAAATTATCAAGCATAAATGTCACAATTACAATTAAGTTGTTTGCAGAATGTTTTGTACTATAAATCACTCTGGGTATATACCCCTAAAATTATGACATGCAGCCACATAAATATAAATGCTACTTTCTAGCTGACCCTTTATATACTAGGAGATAATACTATGGATACTTCTAGGAGGAGGAAGGAACAAATGAGAAAGGAAGAAAGACTGACTGGCTGTGAGTTGAAAAGGTCAAGGCTGGACAGAAAATGAAATGAACAAGGATGAATTTCAGAGCTATCCATCCTATATCCCAGCAGGTAACAGCTGTATAAATAGAGATAGAGATAAGGGTTTGCTGAAAATAAAAATTAGAACTTTTTATTTGTAAGATTTTTAGCTTTTTTCAAAGTACTTTTACATCTGTAATATTACACCTAAACCTCAAAAATAATAACATAAAAGAGTAATTACTGTCATCTATTTAAGATGAATAAAACTGAGGCAAGAAACTACTGGGTATTTACCCCAAAGATACAAATGTAGGGATCCAAAGGGGTACGTGCACCCCAATGTTTATAGCAGCAATGTCCACAATAGCCAAACTGTGGAAAGAGCCAAGATGTCCATCGACAGATGAATGGATAAAGAAGATGTGGTATATATACACAATGGAATATTATGCAGCCATCAAAAGGAATGAGATCTTGCCATTTGCAAGGACGTGGATGGAACTGGAGGGTGTTATGCTGAGTGAAATAAGTCAATCAGAGAAAGACATGTATCATATGACCTCACTGATAGGAGGAATTCTTAATCTCAGGAAACAAACTGAGGGTTGCTGGAGTGGTGGGGGGTGGGAGGGATGGGGTGGCTGGGTGACAGACATTGGGGAGGGTATGTGCTATGGTAAGCGCTGTGAATTGTGCAAGACTGTTGAATCACAGATCTGTACTTCTGAAACAAATAATGCAACATATGTTAAAAAAAAGAAAAAGAAAAAGATAGCTGGAGGGGAAGAATGAAGGGGAGTAAATCGGAGGGGGAGACGAACCATGAGAGACGATGGACTCTGAAAAACAAACTGAGGGTTCTAGAGGGGAGGAGGGTGGGGGGATGGGTTAGTCTGGTGATGGGTATTAAAGAGGGCACAGTCTGCGTGGAGCACTGGGTGTTATGCACAAACAATGAATCATGGAACACTACATCAAGAACTAATGATGTAATCTATGGTGATTAACATAACAATAAAAAATTTTAAAAAACTGAGGCAAGAAGATTAAGACATAAAGATCTTATATAGTAACAGACCCAGAACTAGAATGTAAGTTCTTCTAATATCCATTCCTAGGCCTTTTGCTAGACTCTGTTGACTTCTGCGAAAAGAGGAAGTATAGCCAGTCCCTCATTTACATATAAAACCCACTTACTTACAAAACGCAATCATAAAAAGTCATGCTACAAGAGCACTACACTGCTATTATAATGACAGACTTTTCTCAGATCTCATTTAAATAATAAGCTCATCTAGTGCATTCTAAATTATTTCATTTGCAATGTCAAGTGAAAGAAAAACTTAAGGTTACCCACTGCATCTATCTGCAACAGCTTCAAAACAACAGTGCCACGATTAATTACTACTTTTCCTCTGCTATAACTCTGCAAAAATACCAGATAAAACAACTTCAAAATTTTTTAAAATTACAAACTAATATTTTAAAACATGTATCTATTTTTTTTTTAATTTGTCCTTTACTTCAAACATGAACTTCCTTGTTAGCGTTGTTAACATGACAACTGACAAACTCCTTTCAAATGACAGTTGGGACAAATTCTGAGAAACACTGCTCAGCGAACCACAACTAAATTGTTCTATTAATGTGTGGCATTCCTAATTAATAATTTTCTCCAAGTACTAACCTCTTGGATTTAAATCTCCACTTCTCGATCTGACATACTATAATTTTATAATAATGTTACCATAAATAGGCAAAGAAAAAAATTCTAATGACTAAAACCCCAAAAGATAACCAAGACATATTTAAAACACAAGTAAATGTGATAAGACATACTCAACATTGTGCCAAGCACTCAAATATAGCTAATCTCAAGTATTTTACCAAAACAGTCAAGAACTTTGGGGGAAAAACTGACTGCTAAATGAACATTTGTTACATAGAATTCTTCATTTAAAAGGAAAGTAATTATAGGCTATACTGATCAAAGACATGGATGTAGTCCCCCAACCGACCAGCTGCACGTTATAACAAATGCAATAAAAAGAGGATTCCATATATAATAGGATTTTTTCCTACAGATTAGAAAGAAAATTTTATTTAAAAATTTAATTAAATGGAGGGACACCTGGGTGACTCTGTCAGTTAAGTGTCTGCCTTCAGCTCAAGTCATAATCCCAGGGTCCTGAGATCTAATCCCACATCGGGCTCCTTGCTCAGTGGGGAACCTGCTTCTCCCTCTGCCTGACACTCCCCCTACTTGTGCACTCTCTCTCTCTCTCTTGCTCTCTCTCTGACAAATAAATTAAAAAAATCTTTAAAAAAGAAAACGTTTAATTAAGTGGAAAAAGTATTATCACGTGGGATCTATATTTATTATGAAGTTTAGACTGGGTTTCAATAACCAAACCTCTTAATAATTTAATAAATTGTATTACTTGCATCTACTCCTTAGAATTCTTAAGGTTTTCTTTCCTCTCTTTCTGGAGAAATTGAGCAATCACAGTCACAGCAGGTAGAAACAACTTAAGAGGGAAGGTGTGAGCTGGAGAGCACCATTTCCCAACTGCTCATACACAAAGAACAGCCCCTGATCCTCAAGAACATCACTGTCCAAGAAAAGAAAAAAAAAATATGGAAAGGTATGTTTTTTAAATTGTACATTAAGAACGGTTCATACCATCACTTCTTTGACTCTCCAAAACGAATCTTAAGAAAACAATCAGAAAGGAGGACAAAGATTTATGTGCCAGAATGTTTATCACTGTTTCTATAGTATGGAAAAAAAGAGAAACAATCTAAATGTTCAACAACAGGGGGGAAAAATAACACTACGTTGGATCAATGAAAGGGAAGGTTATAGTCTTTAAAAAAAAATTCCTAAAACCCTTTTTAATAACATGAAAATATGTTCATATTTTGTTAGGAAAAAGGCCAGATACAAAATTACATACATCTTAATCCTCATTAATTTCACAATCATGAAAAAATGCTTTCTAAAAAACTGATTTTATACACACTACGCTTAACACAATAATCTACATTTAAGTCCTTGACTGCAGGAATTGACCAGGAAATAATAAAGTAGGAAAATCCTACCATTCACCACAAAGACTTAGACATATTGGACTTATAAGTTAATTTTCAGTGAGCCTCACCTATTCCTCCCTATTTTTTAAAAACTGAACAAATGGCAGAAGTACCATCCTTTTGGACATTGTATGTGGCAGTCAACAAATAGCTGAGACTTAAAAGCACTAACAAATATTGAAATCATAATCATTCCATGTTTACATTAGCTTCATCTAAAAAGTATGTCTTAACTCACTGGGGATAACTTCAAAATTTTGAGAAGGTATTCTCTGAAAGTTAGGGGGAAAAGTTATATTTAATGACTGATATGAGAAGGAAGTTATCAGTGGGGCTGTTTGTGGATCCTCCATAACCTATTGTAAGGAAAAGACAGAGAATAGGTTTAGGAGCTTGAATCCCACCTCTGCTATGTGACTTAGGACACATTCTTTAACTTCTCAGTCTTAATTTTCTTTTCTTTTTTTTAAGATTTTATTTTTTTATTTTATTTTATTTTTTTTTTTTGAGTAAGAAAGCCCAAGCAGGGAGAGCAGCAGAGGGAGAGGGAGAAACAGGCTACTGGCTGAGCAGGGAGCCCCACCCAGGGCTCAATCCCAGGACCCCAAGATGATGACAGGGGTGGAAGGCAGACGCTTAACGGACTGAGCCACCCAGGCGCCCTCAGTCTTAATTTTCTTATCCATAAAACAAAGATAACCACAACTTATTCGTAAAACTGTAGTAAGCTTTAAAACTGCCAGCACAAGCTAGGGCACATAGTGAGGAACTCAGGAAATGGTAGTTATAAATACAATCATCCAGCTGGCTAGTGTACGATCTCAATTATGTTAGCTTATCTAAAGTAAAGTAAATACTAGCTCTAAATTCACTGAGAGTTCAAAATGACCATAAAATTAATTATACAAGACAGGAGCCACTGAATGTATCCATCAAGTTGGCAAGTCCTTGAATAAGCAAAAGTACAATACAGTAGTTTAGTTGAAAACAATAGATGAAAAAATGGTGAAAAGACAAGACTTTCCTGTTATTTAAAGAGTAACCCTAAAAAGTAAACTAAAACAGGTTAAGGAGAAAACACGTGGAAAAAGAAGAAAGAAGAAAAACCCTATCAGGTACTGGCATCTAAAAAAGGTCAGTTAACAGCTTTCACCAGTTAGGGTCCAGTCAGAAGACTGTAAAACTGGGAGGAGGAAGTTCTTAGATAGAGCTGTGTAATTAGTTTTCCTTCTCTTCCCTTTATCAAAGTAGAAAATGATGGCTACACCAGAAATACTAGCTTAAAAGAAAGAAGTAGTACAGTACCCCTTTATGTGCCTATTAAGAGTTAGTAAAATGTCCCAGGTTTTAAACGGCAATTAAATGTTGCAAATCTTGACTAGCAGATTAAATCTCTATAATCCAAGTATTCCCAACGCCTACATACATGCATCAATTCTTGGTTGAATATTTAATAAAGACCTGAACCATGTAACATAGAATCAAAACGTGAACTAAGTTACCTCTTAACAAGACTCTCCATGAAGATACAGTCTTCATGGAGGGGGACATTCACAAAAAATTACATTACCATTTAAAGGGACCTATAAACTCCACAATCCCAGGCACTATGCTCTAACAGTATTTAACTATCCTCCTAGCCAGTAAATGTTCATGCTTCAAGAAGTCCTCAGCTCCCCCAAACAAGAGTTTCTTCCTAATTAGGCAAGGAAAAGATAATGGATGAACGCAAACAATAAACGACGCAAAACGGTTACATCCATTTTGCGAATTATTCAAGAAGGAAATCAAGTTACAATAGGATGAATCAGCACAAATTCATCATTACAAAATATTTATGTGTATTCTGCTAATGGTGGACTTGCCTTTATATGTAAGTTATAACATCTTTATGCTTCAACACATATTTGGGGGTGTGAGTGAAGGCTAGATGGTCGAAGAGTAAGGCTATGGATACGGCTACTACCAGGCCAGGCGATTTCCCAGGGTCGTCACCGATTTGAAGTGACCTTAAGGGCCTTAACAAAAGAAATCATCAAAGCTTGGCACAGGGCCTTAGAAGTAACCGAACACAAAGCCAGGACAAACTTGAACACGCTACAACAGTAACAAAATATTTGAGGACGAGGTTGTGGGTCTGTTTTCATCACTGCCGAATACCGACTCACTCGGTCGGAGCTTCAAACAGCTGAACGAACAGAACGCGGACGTCTACAACTTATTGTGCAATTTGCATTCATTTGGGGAGATAGAATGCAATACTTCCAGAAAATTTTTCACAGATAAACTGCAAGCGACAACACTACAAGATACTCTTCTAATAGGCTCCATTAACAAAAATGGGGGCGGCGTGGGGGAGAAGAAAAAGAGGGAAAAAAAGAATAATCTCCTCAGAACGCCCGTGAAGACGCTTGGGATCTTCAGGGAGCGCTGGCTGCGGTCGGAAGCAAAGGGGGATCGTTCTCTGGGACTCCGAGGCTGGCCCGCCACAAGCCAGCCGACCCGCCCGCGTTTCCCGGGATCCCGCCCGAGCCGACGGAGGATGGCGGGCCGCAAACTGCCAGCTGTGCCCCGGATTCGGGCCGCGCCTCAGGGGCGCCGCGACCCGTTACAAACAGCGCGTTTCCCCAGCGGGCCGCACTCACCGCCGCGCAGCTCGCCCCGCAGGCCGGGCGGGAAGCGGGGTGAGAGGTGGGAGGGAGACGCGAGTGTGAACTGTGGAAACGGGGGCATTCCTCTGGGCCTAGCACCGACCTGGGCGTCCCGCCTTCCTCTCGCGAAACAGCGGTCCCTGGGCCGCGCGACTGTAAGAGCAGGAACCGCCACGGTGCGCGCCCTAATCCTTTTTTGCCTCTTCCCGCCCTGTTTCCCGCGCGCTGACGCCCCTCCTCCAAACCTAAAAGAGTCTTTCGGCCCTGAAAACGCCCCTTCCCCGCCCCCTCCCAGTGCGCGTGAACGGGGGTAGCCTTCAGTTCTCGCGAGAGTTTTTTCCCCTCCCTCCCCTCTGCCGCTAGTGAGTGCGCGAACGAGAAAGGAGGAGGGCGCTCCAGGCGAAAGCACTGCAGACGCCATTATCCTCTGTTTCTCTGCTGCAGCAACCTCGACGTCTTGCCTACGTCCCTCTTTCTTGCGGCCTATAGGTAATTGGGGTCTTTGGCGCTAGTGTATTATAGATTCAGGCATAGGTTTGGCCTCCCTAAAGGCTGCGTTGACTTTTTTGAAGCCCGGCTTTTCTCGGGCCCTTAGCGGCCTCACAATCTGAAGGGAGGCGCCGGTGCGAGGCGTGGCGTCGCCTCCTTCGGCGCTTTGATTGACGCGGCCTTGGGCCAATCGCTTTGCCCTCGCGCCACCGCTAAACCCCGGGCAACCAATTGGGCTCGGCGGCGGGGTAGGAGACTGCGGGGAGGCGGGGGAAGGCGGCGGGGGCCTGCGCTCGTTCTCTGTCTAGCTCTGACCGGCTGAGGCGGCGCGGCGGCACAGGGACGGAGGCCTCGCGCGGTGAGGAGCGGGGCTGGACGAACGGCGCGTGGGGGCGAGGGTCAGAGATGAAGTTGGCCGCTTGAGGGAGGCGTTTGGGGGCTTGCTTGGTGGTTGGCTGATTCTCGGAGAGGGAACGTTGCCCGGTTTCCCCTCCCCCCACCTCCGCCATTTCCCTGAGCGTATATCCGCAGTCCGCGTTGTGGTGCTAGAGGCTTCGGGTAATTGCGAGGCGTGTGCCTGTAGGATGAGTTGTAGTTTCGTAGTCTTAATAGTCTTCAGAACTAGGCACCTTGTGTAGGAAGCAGAAGCGGCCGACGGGCGGGACGCGAGGGCAGTGGAGAACACCGCCGCTCTCTTTGTGTGGGTCCCGCCGCACTTAGGCCCTCCCGGCCCGGGCTGGGAGCTGGAGCGGGGGAGATGGAAGAGTCGGGGCTGCCTCGGTTGCTTTGTCTCTCCCGCGGTGGGGGGAGGGTGCGGGGGATGAGATCTCGGGACCGCGTGGTGGGTGGGGGAGGGGGGTCCGCGCTCGGCTCCGCCTAGTAGCACGTAGTCGCCATTACGCGGGCCGCCATTTCCTGTCGGGTCCGGGTGAGGAGCGGCGCGGCGCTTCTGCGCTCTCCTTCAGCTTTTTCAACTCCTGTTATTCGGCTGTTGCTGATCCCCGGTACCATGCGGGGCCGGGTTAGGGGGGGGACATGTTTGCGTTCGGCTGGTCGCTCCCATATTTAGCGATTTGAGGAATAGTGACTGAAGGACCTGAACGGTGAACCGTGGCAACGTTTTCCTTACAAGTAGAGCCCGCCGTCTTTAAGTTCCTTCATCTAAACCCATCATGCCTTAACATTTAGCTGCGTGATGGGCGGTGAGGGTAGCGTTTCAGTTAGTCGGTTATTGACAAACGTTACGGAAGAACGGGAGCCATAAGTGTAGCTCTGGGCTGCCTAGGTATTCGTCTTTTACCTACCAGAGGCCACTTGTCGCCTCTTTCTGCTTGTCCTGTGAGGGCTGGTGAAAGGCTGGTTGCATTCCTATTACTCCGGCGTTAAAGGTGTAATTGTTAGGTTATAGACTTTCAAAACCTAACTTAAAATATTCTTGTAGTGGCAGTATTAGCGTTCTAGGGCTTCATTTGCTCTATTTGAACAATCGGGTATTATTGGCAGTTGAGGTCTGCTTCGGTATGAGGTTTTAAGATTTAATCTTCTCTTCAGTACATTGACCTGATTGTTGAATGTCGCTTGAATTTGCCTTCATATTTGTAAACTTTAGAGATTGCAGAGAATGGCATTTCAGGTCACCAGAGGGAAACCCACCCGCAATTTAAAAATCCAGTATAACTAATTTTATACATCTCTAAATGTGTGCTTTTAGGGACAAAATTGAAGGCTCTTGGGCTTATGTATAGTCTTACAGATCTTTGGTCTTTATTGTATAAAACAATTAGTTACTGTGGTGGGACTCCCGTCCAGTGGCTAAAAATTGCATGGTTTTCTTTTTGCAAAAAATCAGGGTCCTTCGGTTTTGGTTTTTGGTTTTCCTAAGGCGATCATTTGAGAGTGTAAGACCCAGTTTTAGAAAGAGCTATTTAGTTTGTATTCAAATCACTGTTCATTAGTATTCAGTAATAAGCAACCAAAAAGCAAAACTGATTTATGTTGGTTTTTATAGGCTACTGCAGCACTAGGGTGTCAGTTGGTCCCGCCCAGAACACTTCAGTTCTGCTCTGCAAGGATATATTATACCTGGTACGTTCTAGAAGAGTGTCATTTCTTTGCCTTTTTTTTTATTATTAGCGAGACACAAAGTTTACTTTTCCAGTAAACCAAATGTACTAGTCTCTCTCTTTTTCAACAGATTGGTGTATTCATTTAATACAAGAAAATGGAAACTGAACAGCCAGAGGAAACCTTCCCCAACACCGAAACCAATGGTGAATTTGGTGAGAAGACATTTTAATTTTAACAATTTTTGGATTTTCCCATTTTGTTAGTTTTGTTATTTAGAACTGTTTAGTCTGACGTCCCTGTCAGTTTTTTCTTCACTTTTATTTATGAACTACATGTAATTGTCATTTGCATTGGTGACTTTAAAGTTAGAGATAATAAAAGTACTTTTTCTTTGCATTTTATAATTTCAATCCTTTGAAGCGTTTTGTCACATTGTTTTGTTTAGAAATTATTATTGGAAGGGAACAGGCTTTGATTGAGTTAGCAACAAATCTCCAAACAGAATGGAGCTGCTTTCTCTGATGACCTACGGGTTGAAATTAAAATGTAATTGAATTAAAGGTACTTTTTCTTGCTGATAACTGGTGCTTTCTTTGAAATCTGAACTGTTAATTTCTAGGTAAACGCCCTGCAGAAGATATGGAAGAGGAACAAGCTTTTAAAAGATCTAGAAACACTGATGAGATGGTTGAATTACGCATTTTGCTTCAGAGCAAGGTATAAATTTTATTTTTGGAAATTTAAGAGTGGTTTTTAACTAAAGTAGAGATTAAAAGTTCTGGTTTGGCCCTCTGGGACGCATTCTAAGCCTTACAGATTGAAAAAAGATTTGTGTGGCTCTTTCTAAACAAATTTATAGGCCACGTTATTCTGATAAAATGAAAGTACTTAATAAAATTGAGTCATTGCAGGTCAAAGTAGTAGAAAGGGTGTAGGTGATGCTTAAAGCGTTAGTGGATTAAAGTTTATACCTTGATTGCATTGTGGGGAAAACACCCTAGTTGGCGGCTTATTTGATTGATAATACCATATGTCACAATGTGAAGGTACCTGATAATGTTTAAATTGTTTCTCAGAAGAAAACTTAATCAGTGCTTAACTTTCATGTTCCGTGTACTTTTTGGCATGCTGAAATTCCAAAGCTGTCTTGATGTTTTAGTCCCTAAAGCACAGACTCCTCATATTTCTTTTCTTAACCTGATGATTTGAGTGTTGTCTCTGATAGGTTTCAGCTCTCTGACCAAAAAAAAGAAAGGTTAGGTTTTCCGGCTTGGGTGTTTTGTTTTTGTTTTTTGTTTTGTTTTGGTTTGCTACAGTTTAAGAGCATAGGAAAGCGTTAACATAAGGAAAAGGAAAAGTAAGCTGCTTGTCTTTTTCTCTTCTCCAGAATGCTGGGGCAGTGATTGGAAAAGGAGGCAAGAATATTAAGGCTCTCCGTACAGACGTAAGTATTAAAGAGTTTAAATACTACACGAGCAGCTTCAGTTTGTGTGTAGAAATTTAAAGATTTTGCATCATAGAAATCATTTAATAGCCTAGATACAAGCCATTTGTAATAATTGATTACATAGATGATTTCAGTTTGCCATTCCTGATTTAACAAAGCCCAGATTGAGTTTGGGGAGGGGTGGGTCTGTATTAAACCTCTTCACTTTCTGATAACTTTCCACCAAATTATTCACTTCAAGATAACATTTTAATGAGAAAATAACGACAGTGTAAAAACCCTTAATTACACCATTTACTGTGTGTGAATCAATTACAGTATATCAAAAACCATTGCAGGTGGCTGATTAAACTCAAATTTTTATTTCCTTTTTTTAATCGTCCATCTGTTTAACAGTTTGCACATGGAGCACAGATTAATGTTCAGGTTGCATGATTTAAATATGGGTAAAGAATAGACACTTAGTGGGAAACCGTTTGTCAATGCCAAAGATTGTTTGAGTCTTCGTATTTTATAGTGGGTTGACTCTTGTGATTAGACACATTAAATGTTGGTATCACCAGAAGTGAGCATATTTCTAGGACTTGGCTACACCAAAATTCCTAAATTTTTTTCTCATAGTGTACACACTCTTTTAATGTTTCCTTGCTAAAGTTGAGGCAAATAATAACTTTGTGTTGAATACTTATTGACAGTATTTCATTTCTCTCTTGGTCGCAGATCTTTGTATGTTCCTCTTGTAAACTGAACTTGAAATTTTGTTTAAAATTTTACTTGCCTGCTAGGATCTAGGAATGCGTTTTAAACCTCCAGGAAACCAAACCTGATCTTTTTAAGAGTTAGGGTTTTTGGTGGTGTGGGAATTTTTGTTTTGTCTTTTATAAACCTCTCTCCTCTTAATCCAGATGTTCTATATAATTATCTGGGTTATTTCCCCATTTCCTCAAGAATTTCAGTAAACTGAGTCATGACAGGTTTTGTGTCTACCCTCATGAGCCAGCCTGCTACTGAAACATCGTTTGTTTTTTAAAAAAAAAAAAATAGTACCATCATTTAAGGTCCTTAAATGTTAAGCCACAGTCAGATATAGAGAAGTCCATTATTGTGTTAGTCTTCAGAACAACTTAAGCTTGTTTCATTAATTGAGAGTATGAGTATAGTTTGTATTAAATTAAAATTTATTGCTTTTCCCCCTTTTCCCTCTCCTTGTTTTTTTGGCCATATATCTCCGTTGCCCATGTACTGGATCGACTTACCCCTGCGTTGCCCACCATGACGTTGGCCCATCCGCCCCTGAACGCCCATGTGAAAACCCTGGTTGGCTATGCCCAAAAATGTGCTCGTTGCCAAACGGGTACCATACTTGACAACTTCTGATTGAATGCCCATGCCCAATGCCAACATCCACGAACGCCAATGACCAATGCAGTACAATGCCAGTGTTTCAGTCCCAGACAGCAGTGGCCCCGAGCGGTATGTCCCAACAGTTTATGCCTCACTGCCTGATTAGAAAGAGAGAAATGTATTTTATTACCTGCCTTTTATATAATTAAATAGTATCCCCTTTAGACGGTGTATTGTTTTTCAAGTTTCTGTCTTATTTTCCCCATTAAGTCTTTTTGTCACTGAACTTTTACCGTGAGTTGCCCACCCAAACGATCCACTAATTTTATTTCGATGGAAGGAGCACAGCTTCAAGTGTTGCATATTTGCTGCATTGTAAATCAAATTGTTACCAAAATAGTCTCTCGCTCTGTCTTTGTGGCCCACCTTGCTTCCCAACATTGCCTGTTCATAATTTTTTCTGATGAAATGCTAACTCTGGTTCACTTTCCTTCACTTCTCATTTGTGTTGTCTTTGTTTTGTCTCGCATTTGTATTTGTTTTCTTGCAGAGCCCATTAGTGATCTAATTTCTAACTGGTATCCATAACCTTACTCCAAATATAATGTTCACCACTTGCATATTCCCCCACTTTTGCCTAAGAGAAGGTGTGCCAGTTTTACCAATGTAACAGCGAGGGTATCCTTAACTTAGTGGTGGCGGGGAACATAAATATTCAACTCTGCTTCAGTTCTGGTCAATTTATTGCCCACTTAATCTGAGCCCTTCCAAGAGCCCATTCTCTCTGTCTCTCTGCAAGTCTCCTAATATTGTTATCATGTCTGTATTGGGCATAAAACAAAATGCATGTGAAAAATCTATAAATAGGCTACTTTAAATGGGGAGATTAAATAATTGTATGTAACTTCTCTGTAAAAGTTTGTATGACTACTGATGATGAACACAAAACTCATTTTTCTTTTCCACCTTTTTTGTACTATCTGGTATTTGTGATGTTTGACAGCATATTGAGTATCAGTGCTGATATTGAAACAATTGGAGAAATTCTGAAGAAAATCATCCCTACCTTGGAAGAGGTAGGCTCTTTTTTTGTTTTTAATGTATTTGGCAATTGAGGAGGGATTGTTGAAGTGTTTTATTGGGGCTAAATGGGGGCTACGGAGAGAGAGTGGCTATAACAGTTTGTAGCAGCGTCTTATATTACATAATGTGCATGGTTACTATTCCACGTTGTTTTAAAATGTAATCTGAAAAAATACTTTGATGTAGTCTGGCCACTCCAGAGTAAACATGAACTACCTATGGTCATGCACATGGGTTTAGCATGTATTTTATGGACTGTGGTTATAGGGGAGGTGTTTTTTTTTAAATTAGAATATTGATTGTGGGACTGTGTTGGAGAGAACTATGATCTAGTTCAAGGGTTTTTTTTAATTCTATGTAGTCCTGTATTTATTGGGTATATAGGAGAAGGTTACACATTGATTCTTAAGAATAGATCAGCAATTTTTCTTTAACGGTATAGATATGAAATATGTTGTAGTAGCTTTACCAATATATGCGACAATAGCCTGATCACACTAGACACTTAACCTATTACTCTTATTTTTCTACTTTCAGGGCCTGCAGTTGCCATCACCCACTGCAACCAGCCAGCTCCCGCTCGAATCTGATGCTGTGGAATGCTTAAATGTATGTCATAGTGCCATTGAACCCCACTGAAGTATGGAGCCTGGCCCGTAGGATCAATTTTATTTTTAACATAGCGTACTTTTCCCGTCTCTAGAAAAAGGCTTAAAAACATGATAAATGAATGGTCTTACAACTCACTGTTGACCCTGCTCCATGCTGCAGTGGGAATTAACTACATTTGCAAAGTGCTTTGCAGTCATTTTTATTATGGTGTTATTTGAATGTTAATAATAATTTTGTGGTAACAGCGACATGCTAAATGGCTGCAGTGTGGGTATGGTGTTGCAGGACCTGAAAATAAAATAGTTTTTTAAGGTGGTGCAGAATGTCCTTTTTGGGCCTGGCTATTGAGGATAATAAGCACATAACTGGTAAAGTTATTGAAATATAAATTCAGGTTGCTCACTGCAACAGTATATTGTCATGCTTATAGCAGATAAGTGTGTATTGGGGATTCCTTAATTTGGGACTAAAATTCTATAATTCTCCCTCTGCAGTACCAACACTATAAAGGAAGTGACTTTGACTGCGAGTTGAGACTGTTGATTCATCAGAGTCTGGCAGGAGGAATTATTGGGGTCAAAGGTGCTAAAATCAAAGAACTTCGAGAGGTAAAAAGCAGTTGTTTCCTTGCTGTATTACTAGACAATAGTATTTCATATAGAGTTGGGTCAGTGGGCTTCTCTCATTCCCCCTTTTGAGTTCTCTCCTTAAATTCCTTATAGTTTCTGTTTATCTAGTTCACTTTTAAAATCTAACAGAAAGACCTGGACATGCTAGGACAAGTTCTTCCACCAATACCATGGCAAAGTCCTAGAGTTACTAACGGTTCTTATGGGGGGGGGGGGGTGTTCCTGGATGTGAATGTAAATTTTTCTGAACCCAAGAAACTTACTTTTTCCTCTTCTGATTAACGCCTTCCCCTTTTTCATAAACTTAACCACAGAACACACAGACAACAATCAAGCTTTTCCAGGAATGCTGTCCTCATTCCACTGACAGAGTCGTTCTTATTGGAGGAAAACCTGATAGGGTTGTAGAGTGCATCAAGATCATCCTTGATCTTATATCAGAGGTATTTTTGGAATATTTTATTACGTTTAATTCCATGGAACAGATGTTTTATTCTAACTTAGTTTCACAGTGTTGAGACAAATGGTTTTTATTTGTCCTTACTCTTCAGCTAATTTTTTAGCTATCGCTTCAATTTAAAAATTTGAGGGGGGGAGAGAGGTCATTTGATCATTGGTGAAGATTTTTAATAGCCTTTGGTCCTTCAAATGAAGTTTCTATAGTTTCTCTATAGTACCACATCCCAACTGATGTGCTTCAGTATGAGTTACAAATTTATAATAAGATACTGATTGCCTCAGTCCTTGAGATAGTTACTTATAGTTACTTTGTTCTCTACAGACCCCATTGTGAAATGTATGTATGGGGTTTGTACAAGTCTCTTGAGATGGAACAAGAAAAGCAGGCTGCTAAAACTTTGTTTAGGACTCAACAAAAATACTGCATTTTTTAAAGTTCTTTTCTACTATTAACCTTTGCCTGCATTCCTTTTCCTGTCACAAGTACCTCCCAGGAGAAATAAAGGACTTGAAACGTTTGGCTTGTTAATCATTTGATATGAAACAAGGCTCTTTTCAGTCTGTTAACATTGCTCTATTTTTGTTTTAGTCTCCCATCAAAGGACGTGCACAGCCTTATGATCCCAATTTTTATGATGAAACCTACGATTATGGTGGTTTTACAATGATGTTTGATGACCGCCGTGGACGTCCTGTGGGATTTCCCATGCGGGGAAGAGGTGGTTTTGACAGAATGCCTCCTGGTCGGGGTGGGCGTCCTATGCCTCCATCTAGAAGAGATTATGATGATATGAGCCCTCGTCGGGGACCTCCTCCACCTCCTCCTGGACGAGGTGGCCGGGGTGGTAGCAGAGCTCGGAATCTTCCTCTTCCTCCTCCACCACCACCTAGAGGAGGGTAAGTTTCTTCCATCCACACATTGCTAATCTGTAAGAGGCTTCACTCTATGGGTAGGTAGGGTAGATTTTTATTTGGTGTGTGTGACATGTAAGCAAACAGATTACAACAAGTTACTATGCTTGCAGAGATCTAATGGCCTATGACAGAAGAGGAAGACCTGGAGACCGCTATGATGGCATGGTAAGAACTTTTCATTTATCAACGTATATGAGAGCTTTTAGGGTTCTAAAGTCACGTAGTTGACACTGTTGAAGATGATTAATTGGAAGCTTGCTTTACAAATGGAGTTCTTAGACAACTAGTTAAATCATTTCAGTTGTTAGCTGGAATATTAAGACTTTAGCTATTTTTGTTTCTGGAGAACATGTGATTGCTGCCAATGATACATATTTTAGTGATGCAGGATAGAAATGAGGCGTGTAAAAATGGTAGCTCTGTGTCTGAAACAATGCAGGTTATGTTAATAGTTTTATCTCTGATACAGGTTGGTTTCAGTGCTGATGAAACTTGGGACTCTGCAATAGATACATGGAGCCCATCAGAATGGCAGATGGCTTATGAACCACAGGTTGAGTATCATGGGTGTTTGTATTCATATCAGTAACAATTTAAAATGCTTGCCTACTTGCCAGTGTTTGTTTTCCCCTTGTGTAATGTTTTTGCTTCTGTGCTATGTACCTGAAGAGTTTCTTCCCCCAAGGATTGTCTTCTGAAACATACTAGGGAGAAAATGGGAGGACTTTAGTTTTCTAAACTAAGATTTTAGGAATATTAAAATACCTGAAGAATAGTTTTGAAGGCAAAGTAATTTTTTATTTTTTCTTTCCATTTTTAGGGTGGCTCCGGATATGGTAAGTTTTTTCCTTTGTGAAATCAAAACATTATTTCATGCTTTCTAAATGAACTTAATGCTCATTATTTAAATCAGATTATTCCTATGCAGGGGGTCGTGGCTCATATGGTGATCTTGGTGGACCTATTATTACTACACAAGTAACTATTCCCAAAGATGTAAGTAGTATTCTTTAAATTTTTACGTTCTTGTAATGTTACAAGAAACATTTAATGAGCATTTTCTTTAAATTCCCCGTCTTTAAGGGTCTTAAAGTACTGAATCTTAGGATTAAAATTGTGTTTTACAGACTTCAGCAAGATGTCTTTCTCTGGTTTGACTTCTTTAAAAGCAGAGGGTTCTGAACCCTTGATTTGTTTATTAAAGGAAAGGTTGATGCGCAGCGTAAATACATTTTAATTCAAACCTTGACGAGTTGGAGATCTTTAATTCTAGAATGAACTGTGCAGTGTTAATACTTGACATTCATTGAAAATACCAGTAATACGGTTATTTTTAAAGTATATCATAAACACTTGTTTTTAAAAATCTTTTCAGTTGGCTGGATCTATTATTGGCAAAGGTGGTCAGCGGATTAAACAAATCCGTCATGAGTCAGGAGCTTCGATCAAAATTGACGAGCCTCTAGAAGGGTCTGAAGATCGGATCATTACCATTACAGGAACACAGGACCAGATACAGAATGCACAGTATTTGCTGCAGAACAGGTCAGTTTGGGTTTAGCTTTATGTTAGCATACCCATACTAAAACTTTAAAAAGCTTTTCTTCTCAATTGATTTTTCTTTTAGAAGCCATGGTGTCTCAACCTTTTGGGGACCTAACTTCTAAACATCTTAATAGCTTTGCTTTAATTTTCTTCTGCTTTCTTACTAAAAACGAAGACATTCAATACTAATCTTGCTGGAAGAAGCCTTAACCAAGCAAACTTCTCATTTCTCTGGTGAAAACTGCTGCCAAAACCACTTGTTATAAATTATACAGAGCCTGTAGAAAATATAGAAGATTCAGTGGATGTTGGTCTAGTTCTGTGTGGAAGACTAGTGATTTTGTTGTTTTTAGATAACTAAATCGACAACAAATCACAGTCTGCCATATGGCACAGGCCATGCCTCTACAGGACAAATGATTGGTGCTGTAAAATGCAGCATTTCACACCTTACTGGCATTTCTTTGTCTTTTCTACCAAGTATTAACAACTTTTAATTTCATTTTCCTAATTCTGCTCTACTAATGTCTGATTTACTATTAATCATTTTCTTGAATTTTACATTGCTCTAATTTTGTAATTGCTAATGTTTTAATTCTTATTTCTAATTGTAATGGACATGTTTATCATTTTAATTTAGCATTGAAATTGTCTTAATGTTGATTAAGATGTTACGAACAAAAATTCTAATTCGTACTTTTTTTTCTTTTCTTTTATAGTGTGAAGCAGTATGCAGATGTTGAAGGATTCTAATGCAAGATATTTTTTCTTTTTTATAGTGTGAAGCAGTATTCTGGAAAGTTTTTCTAAGACTAGTGAAGAACTGAAGGAGTCCTGCATCTTTTTTTTTTTATCTGCTTCTGTTTAAAAAGCCAACATTCCTCTGCTTCATAGGTGTTCTGCATTTGAGGTGTAGTGAAATCTTTGCTGTTCACCAGATGTAATGTTTTAGTTCCTTACAAACAGGGTGGGGGGGGGAAGGGCGTGCAAAAACTAACATTGAAATTTTGAAACAGCAGCAGAGTGAGTGAATTTTAATTTTTGTTCATTGTTGGTGGTTTAAAAGAAAAAATTCCCCCCATGTAATTATTGTGAACACTTTGCTTTGTGGTCACTGTAACATTTTGGGGGGTGGTGGGACAGGGAGGAAAAGTAACAATAGTCCATTTGTCCCTGGCATCTATTCAGAGCAGTGTGCAGAATGTAATGCTCTTTTGTAAGAAACGTTTTATGATTTTTAAAATAAATTTAGTGAACCTATTTTGGTGGTCATTTTTTTTTTTTAAGACAGTCATTTTTCAAATGGCTGGATCCCCAACCCACCCCAAACTAAACACTAAGTTTGATTTTCAGCTCCTCTGTTGGATATAAATAAATGCATCTCTTCTTGGACATAGGCAAAATATCTTGGCTAATTCCATTCTGGTGATTTCTTGGTGATTTGAAAGTCTATTGCTTGGGAAGAAATTCCGTCATACACATTTATGCTTATAATAAGCTGGGGATCTTTTTTGTTTGCAAATGCTTGCCCCTACTCTGCAACAGTTTTCTATGTTAGTAATTGTGAATGGAGAACCAAGGTGGGGAGCAATACTACAAATTGAGTAATGGTATAAGTATAAGTATATGCCAGAAGCCTAATGGCAGCAAGTTTTATTAATCAGAATAATACTGGTTATGGAAGTGACTGATGCTAAATAAATTCTTCTTATTTTTTATTAGATAATTTTTCACCTATAGACAAACTGTCAGCCTGCTAGTGTCTATTAGTTAAACTTTGTAAAATATATATATATTCTTGTTTTTTTCCATTGTATGCAAATTGAAGGAAAAAGATGTACCATTTCTCTGTTATATGTTGGATTATGTAGGAAATGTTTGTGAACAATTCAAAAAAACGATGAAAAAAGTTCCTGTGGATGTTTTGTGTAGTATCTTGGCATTTGTATTGATAGTTAAAAGTTCACTTCCAAATAAACAAAACTCCCATAATACTAGATTTGATGTGTACCCAATTTGAACAAGGGTTGGTGACTACCTGTAAAATTTGTTCAAACGTTCCTCTTGTAAGGAAATACAGTAATCTTAAATTACATTTTTTTTTCGTGTGAAGTGTTGTTTCTAGAATAAATCTGGTAGGGGTGATAAATACAAAATCCCAATCATTAAGCTCTTTATTTGTTAAAGGGGGAGTCTAGCATGTTGAGAGCTGGAATTGTTATCCAATTCTTTAATAAGACTACTGTGACATTACCTATGAGAAATTTGGGGTTTGTTAGGTTTTTATCTTTAAGATAGCTCTAGTTTAATGTTTGAAAATAATGACCAATAAATGTTAACAACTGTGGAGTTTGGTTCCTGGCTCACAAGTTCCAAAAATCTCTACCTGTTAACCTCCCAGCTCTCTAGAAAACATGAGAACAGCTCAATTCTATGGAAAATACTTAATGCCATTCTGTTTTTTTTAAGCTTAGGAAAAAGACTTGAATGTAATAGAAGAAGTGTAGGTAGTTTTCTGGAATATACATAAGTAGTACATGCATGCAAACCACATTTAAAGGCAGAATTTTGGTGGAACTCCTTTTAGTGTTCTCTTGATAAGTGAAATTGTCACAACGTCACTTAAAACTTTGAATGAAAACTGATACAGTTTCCCAAAAGAAATTAGGCTGCACTGCCACACCCCTTGGGTATTTTAAGTATGGGTGAGCTGGAGGGGTTTAGGGTAGTATAATCTTTTGAAATGAGCCTTTCCACTAGAGAAAAAGTGACAGTGTTTTAGTTAAACTTAAGTGTTACTGGCAGAGAGCATCCCTGGAGGTAACACTGGCTTTCAGAGCAGTCATTGGTCATTCAAAAATTAGTCATGTAAGAACATAGATTATTAGCTGGATTTTCATTTTTGCCTTTTAACAAGTTGAGACGAACATAACCTACTAAAAATTAAATAGACTCGAGAATATCTGGCACTGAAGAGTTGGGTGTACCACTTGGGAAGGGAAAGGCCTTTTGTGTTGCCACTATTTGTAAATGGTGTTTGAATATGGGCTGGAAATTAAGTGGGGAAGTTCTCAGTAAAGCATGCTTGTGGAACGTTGAACCAATTTTATAAGAAGCAACTAGTACATATGCTGATGTATGGAAGCCTCACATTTAAATGTGCAGTTCCTAAAACGTTTTAAGCTTAACTTTGAAAGCTATTACCATAATGCCAACAGACATGTTAAAAACCAGGTTAACAGTTTTTTTAGAAATGAAAATTTTAAAAACCTGTGCTATTCAAATTTTAAGTTTGCCTTTAAAATGAGACTACAGGGGCACCTGAGTGGCTCAGTTGGTTAAGCGTTCGAACTTGGTTGTGACTCCGCTCATAATCTCTGGGTTGGGAGATAGAGCTCCATATCAGGCTCTGCACTCAGCACAAAAGCTGCTTCAGATTCTTCCTCCTCTCCCCCTCGTGCTCACTCACTCTCAATACAAAAAAAGATTACAAAATTTTTTTATGGAATAATCCCAATATTTTACTCTTAAATCTGATAACATTCTACTGGAATGCATAGAGACTGGAGGAAAATGATAAGCGTTTAATGCTATCAGTTTTTTAGAAAGGGATTCAATCTTGGTGGCTAAATGTAAATTAAATCACTTTGCATCTCCCATTTATCACCAAGGGTTGCTCATTGCTGGCAAGTTTGAGGTGAAATGGGCTCAGTTTCTTTATGGAGCCACTGAACTTACGGAAAGCCTTTTCAGTGTTTCTCAAAAAACTTCGTAGGACCACCTTTAAAATCAGTGGTGCTGGGGGGTTGCCTAGGTGGCTCAGTCCTTAAGCGTTTGCCTTCAGCTTAGGTCATGATCCTGGGATCGAGCCCCACATTGGGCTCCCTGCTTGGCAGGGAGCCTGCTTCTCCCTCTCCCACTCTCCCTGCTTGTGTTCCCTCTCTCGCTATAAAATTTTATTTGACAGAGACAGCGAGAGAGGGAACACAAGCAGGGAGAGTGGGGGAGAGAAGCAGGTGCAGAGCAGGGAGCCCAATGCGGGGCTCGATCCCAGGACCCAGGGATCAGGACCCAAGCCGAAGGCAGACGCCCAATGGCTGAGCCACCCAGGCGCCCCGCAAATAAAATCTTGAGGAAAATACTAGCGGTGCTGGTTAAACATGAAAACATCTGGACCGTACTTCAATTTGAATCACAATCTCTAGAAGGAGGTACCAGGAATCTGCTTATTTAACAAGCTGAAGTTAATAGAGGGTTTTGTTTTTATTTAAGATTTTATTTGAGGGCACACGAGCAGGGGGAGGAGCAGGAGAGAGACAAGCAGACTTGAGCGCAGAGCGCCATACAGGGCTTGATCTCATGACCCCAAGATCGTGACCTGAGCCAAAATCAAGGGGTGGGTGCTCAACTGACTGAGCTACCCAGGTGCCCCAAACTCAGTAGTTTGAAAACTAACATAATACAGCAATATGTAGTAAGAAACAAGTATGGGGGCACCTGGATGGCTCAGTCGGTTGAGAGTCTGCCTTTGGCTCAGGTCCTGGATCCTGGGGTCCTGGGTTTGCGCCCCATGTCGGGCTCCTTGCTCAGCAGGAAGTCTGCTTCTCCCTCTCCCTTTGGCCCTCCCCCCTGCCCCCCGCTTGTGCTCTCGTTCTCTCTCGAATAAATAAAAAAATCTTAAAATGTTACCATACCTTTTCATTAATTCACCCATACTTAGTTACCCAGGTGTACAGGTACAGTGGTAGACCCTAAGGATGCAGTGCTTAGGAATCATTCATTTGGAGAGACAATCCAGTAACAATGAGAAAAACCAGTGTTGTGAGATGTGTTTAGGAAAGCAGAAACCAATGTGTGTGTACATACATGTATACACATTCACATTCACAACATGTACGTACATGTATACACATTCACAATGAAACACTGTAGAGTTAAAACCGGGAAAATCCCTGTTTGCTTTGACCCAAAATTCTGTCCCCTGCTCCTCTTAGCAGATGAAAGAAGTAAAGACAGCTTGTGTACATAAGTAGCCATCATTTGCCCCAACCAGGCCTCAGCACCTAGAGAAGAAATCTGACCTGAGAGAAAAAGGTAATACCTAGAAAATTAAGCACTTTACATTTGTCTATATTTAAAATGGGGAGTTAATCTGAGTCAAGGACATTGGAAAATCTAAGATGCAAATGTTTTATAGGCTTGGGTTCCTGTTTACCAACAGGGTTGTGGTTTAACAGATACACCAGCTATCCTGTAACCTCAAACCTTCTTAGCCTTCCTAGTCACCTCATTTTCTGTCCAGACCTGTCCTCCCACTCAGTACCTCCACGCATTTCCCCCTGCTCCCCCAAACTCAGACCTGTAACCACCAGCCCTGTAGTTGTGAGAGAAACTATGTCAGCAGAACTTCAAAACTTTTAGAATCGTTTCAGTATTTTACGCTTTTGGTCATCCTATCCCCCTTACCCTGAAGTCTTTTTTTCCTGAAGTCTTCTATCTTTAAGGATGGGCTTCATGGAAGGGAAGGGCCAGTTCACCTAGAACAAAATGTCTGGGGGTTAGGGGTGGCGGTGTACATAAAACAGCTGCTTATCAGAGCAAAAGGGGGAGAAGTCATTTTGATAGTGAAGAGAGATTAGGCAGGAACAGAATAGAAGGCACCAGCCAGGTCCCTCAGAAACCTCCCTAGGGTTCATCCTGAGGCTGGACAAGTAGAGGATTAGTGAGAGCAGGAACTCCAGGAAGGTTAAATAGGAAGCTAAAGGCAGAGAAGGCTTAAGCCTCACTTCTGTTTGGAACGCTGCAAAGTACTCCTATGACCACATGGGCTAGTAAAGCACAGCAGAAATTGAGGCATACCATGTTTTGGCACAGGGACACAGATTTTATGCGCGCGCGTGCACACACACACACACACACACACACACACACTCCACAGGATTTGCTTTGATTCCTAGATGGCAGAAGAGGGACACCAGCTGAGTGCTAATGGGCTTGCCATGGGGTCACCATGGTGAAGGTCACCATGGTGAAGGGGAAGGTTACTGCATTGCTGGGCTATCTACCTTACAGCCTATGCAGAGGCTGTAAGGTAGATAGCCCAGCAATGCAGTAACCTTGCTGGTCTTGGAAAGGTGGAAGTGAAAGAAAGACCTTTTAGAAAAAAACAGCCTTAGTAAGGGGTCTGACCTTTAACTGAATAATTATTTCCCTTAAATTAGACCATTTAAAACTGGAAAAGACCAACTTCATTTCACTTGGCAACCTTATGTGGTTTTTTTCTACCATCACTGGGAATGGGAACTTATGAGAAAGAGGGCATATGGGAATCAGAGCCTCTGGAAGTCCCCATAAAAGCAAGAAAGGTGAGGCAAATACAAACAAATCATAAGTTCTAGGTGGAGGTGGCCCCAGTGGGCGTGGGGTCTTCATTTGGTAGATCAGGTAGCTTTTTATCTAGATCATTTCTTCATATCTGTGTTTTAGATTGGCACCAATTCTGTGTACAGTTCAGACTCCAGAACTCTGTGCGATCAGGCCCTGCTTCCATGGCTTCCTTTCACCTGAGAGCCTTCCTCTAGTGAATCTCTTGCACAACAATCCCTGGCTGGAGCTCTGCTTTTGGGGACATGATCTAAGATGGTTGAGCTGCAGGTAGAGCAGAGATTTACATCACCCAGACATCCTTGGTTTAGATTTTGATGCAGTAAGTAATGAGACATAGAGTTATCTTCTGAGGAAGGGGTGAAAGTTTTTCATTTTAGGGAGAACAGCTGCATTCTGTTAGGCAATATGTTTTAAAGTATATGTCTGTGAACAAAATAGTCATAGGGGTGAATTGTAATGGACCTTTTTGTTAAACGACACAGCTTCACTTTGCCCTCTTCAATAGTACCCAGCTTTGCTTTTGCAGTTTTTCTCTCGCAGCTATATGTAGACTTGACAAGATAGAAATCCTGGTCCTGGGGCGCCTGGGTGGCTCAGATGGTTAAGCGTCTGCCTTCGGTTCAGGTCATGATCCCAGGGTCCTGGGATCGAGTCCCGCATCGGGCTCCCTGCTCCTTGGGAGCCTGCTTCTCCCTCTGCTTCTCCCTCTGCTTCTCTCTCTCTCTCCCTCTCTCTCTCTCCTCCTCTGTCTCTCATGAATAACTAAAATCTTAAAAAAAAAAAAAAAAAAGAAATCCTGGTCCTGGGAGAGTCCTTCTCACACCAAGAGAGTAAGCATTTGCCCCAGGCTTGCCTAACCTGGGAATTTGTCCTGGGAATTTAAATCTTGAGCAGAATGATTGCAGGCAAGTTACAATGATTGCAGTAAGTTTGTGGGGTTTGTTGTTGTTTTTGTTGTTGTTTGTTTTTTCAGCAGCACTAGTAGAAGAAACCTTTGGGGAGTTTCTAGAACTGCCCAATTGCCGTTTTGAAGTCTTGTTCCCAGTCTTTCCTTCTATCCAGAGAGGTTTTTCATAGCTTTTCAAACAGTTCTCTTTGCTTAAGTTAGCCAGTCACTATCTGGTACAGGCAGCCTTGCTAACTTCAGGGAGGACAACAAAAGTCTGGGTAGCAGCTGCTTGCTCCACCTCAGCAGCCATTGCTGCCAACCAGTGTCACTTGGGCCTTCCCAGTTCGGCCATCTGGGGCATAAATCAGTCATTTTCTGGGGGACTGCCAGGCCCTATCTCAAGGCTGCCACTGAACATCCGAGGCAATCAGCAACATGCCTCAAGTTTCTCGCTTTTGCCTCCACTTTCAGACTTGAATAAAATGCCACACCTCACAGAGAAGAGAACTGACTTCTGGAGCAGCTACCACAGCGGCTGGATGATGCCGTGTGGAAGGAAAGAGGAGTCAGTTCCGGAGGGGAAAGCTCCAACCAAAGGGTAATCAAAGCTAGGAGAGAGATGTGCCGCCAGGTGAGCAGCCCCCTCCCGCCACCTAGCCCGGCCAGCCGCGGACGCCTGGGCAGGCAGTCGGTTTGGCCCAGGCCACCCAGCCGTCTAAAAACGCTTGGTGTTTTTAGAGATACAAAAAGAATTGTTAGACTACAATAGAAGTTGGCAGTAATGCTCTTGAAATGAGCCACAGGCCGTCAGCTTTTGCTAAGATGATTAACAACACAGAATCTTGGACAGAAATTGCTAGCTGTTCTGGACGACTACAAGGTAACTTTTGTGCACAGAGGTGTGTGTCAAAGCCAGTCCCCTGCTGTCACTCTTAAAACCCAGTTGGCCTGAAAACAAGAAGGTGTGCTACATGCAAGATGACAGGTGCTTAGTTAGCTAAGGCAGCAGGAGCCTAGAAGTTTGGGGATGTGAATATTTTCTATCCTAAACTTGGGAGTTTTGCAAAAATTCCAGATGCAAGACCCTGGAACCTCAGCCCGGACGCCTCCTATGGGCATTATTGGGCCAACGAGACCATGCACAGAGGGGAGTTTGCCTTTATCTGTGATGTCAAGGGAGCCGTGGTGGTTGGCCCCGTGTCCTCCAAAGTCCTATCCAAGCCAGCGGATGTTTCCTAGTTTGGTGTGATTTTTGCGGGTGCTCAGAAGAATGTTGGCTCTGCAGGGATCACATTCGTGATCATTAGTGATGACCCCCTGGGGTTCACCCTCAGAGAGTACCCTTCGGTCCTGGAATACAAAGCATAGGCCCCAAATCACTCCTCAGAGAGCATACCTCCGTGTTTCAGCATCTATGACACGGGCTGGGTCCTGAAGTGGATTAAGAACAAGGCAGTGCAGCCATTGGAGAAGCTCAGCTGCATCAAAGCACAAATGATTTGTGATATTGATAATTCTCAAGGATTCTAGGTATATCCAGTGGGTCCCAGAATAGAAGCAAGACAAATATTCCATTCTGCAGTGGCAGTGCCAAAGGACATGATGCTTTAGGAAAAAAGATTACTTGCTAGAGCTCTTGAACTCTATCTGATCTCCTTGAAAGGGGTGGGCCTGTGGGAGTCATCCGGCCTCTCTGTATAATGCTGACAGGATAGAAAATGTCTAGGATCTGGCAGCATCCATGAAAAATCTTTGGAGACGCATCAGCTATGAACACATCTCAACCAACATGTATTCTGCCCCTGAACAATGTATAAAATTTAAAGTAACTTGAGAATGGCTACAAAAACAACAAATCCGGTATTTTTCTTGAATGAACATTTTATTATAGATTCTTCTTTTTTCAAAGAACAACAGCAAAACATTCACAGCTCTGCAAACCTGGTGGGACTTAACAGACACCTTAATTCTTTTTTTTTTTTAAGATTTTTAATTAAAATTTTTTTTAAGAGAAAAAGAGTAGGGCAGGGAGGGACAGAAGGGGAGGAAGAGAAAAAATCTGAAGCAGGCTCCACGCCCAGCGCAGAGCCGACGAAGGGCTTGAACCCATGACCCTGAGATCATGACCTGAGCAGAAATCAGGAGTCCGAGACTTAACCAACTGAGCCACAAAGCGCCCCTAAGATTTTATATTTTTAAAGTAATCTCTACACCCAACACGGGGCTCAAGTTCACCACCCTAAGATCAAGAGTCACATGTTCGGGGTGACTGGGTGGCTCGGTTGGGTGTCTGCCTTCGGCTCAGGTCATGATCCCGGGGCCCTGGGGTAGAGCCCCACATCAGGCTCCCTGCTCAGTGGTGAGCCTCCTTCTCCCTCGACCTCTGCCCCTCGCCAGAAAAGAGTCACATGTTCTTCTGAGCCAACCAGGTGCCCCAACAGACACCTTAATTGTGACTTGAACTGGAAACATTTTTTAAAAATCTTCCTTTTGCTTTTATAACAAATCTAGCTTACGTTGTCTTTTTTTTTTTAATGTTGTCTTTGGCGCTAATTTTTCTAGCTAGATCTCAGTATTCAAACTTGTCTGTGGACTTAATTATGCAAATTGTAGCTAATTGCTTCTGGAGACACACAAACACACAGCATGGAGGGTGAATGGGGTCCTCTGGGTACTAAATCTTGATCCGTTCCAAAATGACAGCAGTGGGGTCTCCTGGGTTCTGCACCTGTTAATTCAGGTCCACACTGCCTGTGTGGTGAGTTTTCCAGGCTAAAGGGCAAACTGGGGATCTTTCTTTATCCTGTTATTTTCATAAAGAGATAAAAGTGACATACTATGTGTTTATATAGCAAGGTCTGTTTTTAATACCAAATAGTTTACATCTTTATGCATTTATATTTCTAGTAATACAGTTCTCAGAATCCTTGACTTTGTGCATTATAATATTACATTAGGTACGGTTGTAGTCCCCATCCCACCCTCCACCCCACCTTTTAAGCTGCTTGACAAAAAAGATACAGTTCTCTGATTCACTTTTGCTTTCCTTCCAACGGGTAGAAGAGTGAAGGCTGTACGTTTGGTTCTTTATTTTTTAGTTAAGCCATTGAAATAAAATTCTCTGTCAAACTTCCTTATCCTTTGTTGATTTGACGGTTCTCTTTATAGTGTTTGACCAGAATGATACTATGGAGTTCTGGAAGATCTTTGCTGAAGAGTCTTTTCCCCTACTGTTTATCCACTGTCAGTGTCTTATGTTGAGTATGTGAAGGACATTAAAATCCTAAAATATCTAAAAAGAAAGAGACAGAGACAGAAAGAGAAAGAATTTCCTCTCAAACTGCTCTGAGGCAGTTTCTCCATATAGTCCGTCCAGGGCAATAGAACTGTGACTGTGTCTCTTTGAGGCTCACCATGAAGCAGTGGCTAACACAGTATCCCGTCCCCTTGTATTACTTTCCATCTGAACCTTTTTTCCTTTCCTTCACTGTCGATGTCCTCAGAAGGCACCTCACAGATAAAACATCAGCACTTAATCCCTGCCTCAGATAAATCCCTGCCCCAGATAAATCCCTGCCCCCTTCAAGATAAATATTCCTTTGTATCTGTTTACTTTTTGTACTTTTTAAAAAATATTTTTTAAATTTATTTGACAGAGAGAGAGAGAGAGAGAGCACAAGTAGGCAGAGGAAGAGGGAGAAGCAGCCTCCCTGCTGAGCAGGGAGCCCGATGTGGGAGATGTGGGACTCGACCCCAGGACCCTGGGATCATCACTTGAGCCGAAGGCAGATGCTTAACTGACTGAGCCACCCAGGCGCCCCTGTACTCTTTTTTCTAAGATTTTATTTTTAAAGTAATCTCTACACCCAACGTGGAGCTTGAACTCACAACCCTGAGATCAAGAGTCATGTGCTCTACTGACTGAGCCAGTCAGACACCCCTGTACTTTTTTTAAAAGCAGGTTTTTACATTTATGGTTGTTGTGTCCCCCTCCCTCACTTTTTGCACTACAGTCTAGCTGACTGATCTATTGCCAACTGGCACCAATTCTCCAAAGTGTGCAAGGGAAGTACACTTGTGTGATCCTCTTTAATAGAAGATACACCGGGCAACCTGTCTACTTCTGTTTCCCAGAAGTACAATAACTGGAAGGCCTGCTGCCCCTCTTCTACATAGTTGAATTTCAGTTCTGGAAATTTCTTCAGCCTGTGTGTGCAACAACCCCTTGCTTGATAATTTCCAGGATCCATTCCACTAACAGCTCAGCTTCAGCTTCTAGCAACATTGAACGAAAGAAGGTGGTTACCAGATCAGTATTTTGCATTATATCCTGAAGTGGTTAAGTTCAAGATTGTTCAAAGAGATCTCATTTGTAAAGCAGTGCATGCACCAAGTCTGGATTGTGGGGAAGAGAATCTGTCAGGCAGGAACTGATGATTTTCAACATCGTTCAAATCACCTCTTCAGTGACATTTACTTAAATGCATAACCTATAAAGGAACATTAATGGAACTCAGAAAACCTCTCAAGGACTGTGTAGCTCGTTCCACAACTCTGTTGTTTTTAGATAGCAAGGAAAACAAGCAGATTACTGGTTTATTATAAAAGGCTATAACTCAGGAACAACCAGATGGATGTATAGGGCAAGTTACCTGGGAAGGGGCATGGAGCTTCCATGCTCTCTGAGCATGTCATTCTCCCCAAATCTCTAAGGGTTCATCAAACTGGAAGCTCTGCACTGTTTTTTATGATGTTTATTTAGTTCTTTTTCCTAAGTGGGAAATATTAATTTCACTAGTTAAAGGCAAACTACAGTTCAAAAATTCTAATTGATTTTGAACTGTAGTAATGTTAATGCTATATAATGGAGATAATATATTTATTCCATTATAACTAAATATTTTAAAACAGAAATTATTTAAGAGTCAGAGTTTTCACCAAAAGAGTCCACTCTGTCCCTAAGCCAAAGCCCGTAGATGGAACATTTAACACACAATAAGAAGAGAGTAGGAAGAGACCTTCCAACGGTACTAAGAAAACCAGGGTAATATAATGGCCCAAAAGCCAAGAGTGAATTTCAAGGAAGTAGTCAATTTTAAATGCTATAAATGGATAAATCAAGGAGAAAAGGAAGAGGAAAATTACTACACAATAGCGAACCGTATCTCTTTTCTGCTAAGACTCCTTGGGGCTTTAGTGTATTGATCACTTTAGGAGAGTCTGGGGGGAAATGAAAATAATTGAGATGTCCTATCTTCAAAAATTCATTTTACTTCTCTGCTTTCCTCCTTCTGCATATATGAAGAATGACAGCCTCCTCTCTAGCAATGTCTACTGTCCATCCATTGCTCTTGCCAACTTTGCAGCTTTTCCTCAACAATACCTCTTAACCCACTATTTCTTTAAGTTTCTGCCATAGCCTATCATGACAGAAAATAGCTTATGTAGCAGTGATCATTGCCAATGCTTGACATTTAATTTAGCTCTTCAGAATGATGGCTTTCTTGATGACTGGAATAATCTACTTTGGATACTGTGTAGGAGGGGGAAAGGTGATAGGGACACATCATTTATCATGCCTCCTCCCTTTGTTAACCCTGAAAATACAAGTTTAGGGACTATTTAGAGGTCATCTTGATCTTCTCTTCAAAAGCCTATGCCTGCAGGGTAGAGCCTCTGGCAAAGATTTTCAAAAGAAAAAAACTCAGCAGGCATGTTCCTTTGGCTCTTTGCCCCTTTTATTTTCATCTTTGTGTGCACACAATGTCCATAAGGGTAGAGTCATCCTACAACCATAAAGACAAAAGTCATATACTAGGTATCCCTAGTCCCACAGAAAGCAAGGAGCCTAGTTCCTTGCTGATATTCTCAAACAGGTACATCTGCTATGGGTTTATTATATGAGAAAAACAATCCCCTTTGTATTAGTCACTTTAATCTAGTTTTCTGTTGCTTGAAGTATAATACTACCCATTTGACTATCTGCCTTCCTCACTAATCATAAGATGTCAGAGACCATGTCTGTATCTGCCACCTGTGCAAGATAGAAAACTTTCATAGCAAGTTACAGAAAACCCAACTCAAAATTGCTTTAAACTATAAGGAAGTTTATTAACTCACATGAGATCCAAAAGTGGGACAGACTTAAGACAGACAGACATAATCCCATTACTCTAGCTCCATTTCTCGGCTATTCTTTTGGCCTCCCCCATGTGCTGACCTCATACACAGGTTGCCATCAAAAGGATGGTAACAATTTCACACCTCATATCCAAGCTCATTCATGTCCAGAGGGAGCGTGAATCTCTTCTGGAAGTTCTCCTGGAAAAGCTTTTCTGGAAGCATCCTACAAACCTATCTTTGCAACTCACTGAGGTGAACTAGGGAACATACATGATCCTAACCCAGTCCCTTGCAAGAGGGTGATATTACCCTTACACCGGTCCAGACCACTCTTGGAGATCAGGATGCTGAGCTACACCAGTTGTGGGTAAGAGGGATTCCTGAACAACCTCAGGATTCTGTCGGGAAGGAAGAAGGAGGGAAAGAATATTGAGTAGGTAAAGAACTCCCTTTTTGTATTCCTAACAGCTTGTACACATTTAAAAAAATAAACCCACCTACCACGCAAAATTTATGCTTTATCTCAACAATAAGTTGAGAGAAGGAAGCTTATTTCTTTATTCATACTACTCCTAGTGTCTAACTCAGTATCCTGAACATATTAGGAATCTAAGTTGTTGGTTTTCCATTTCTGTCAATAAGTCTCGGTGAGAGAAAATGGCCTAAATTATATAACCTCCTGAATTCTTTTGTAGATTGCCAGATTTTCTTGCTAATCAATTTTTTAAAAGATTTTATTTATTTGAGAGGAGAGCGCACGAGAGAGAGCGAGCACGAGTGGGGTGGGGGGACATGGTGCAGAAGGGCAGAGGGCAAGGGAGAAGCAGACCTCCTGCTGAGCAGGGAGCTCCATGGGGGGCTCGAGATCCCAGGATCCCGAGATCATGACCTGAGCCAAAGGCAGACGCTTAACCAACTGAGTCACCCAGGTGCCCCTTTTGCTAATTAATTTGACTCCAAAGACTTAGAGCTGCTGGGGTAGACAGAAAAATCCCAAGTCAACAGATTTACATTTATTCAACAACATATTAATGTACTAGTGACTTCTACTGTAAAAGCAAATCATAATGAAATCCTTAAAAGTTTCTTTTTCTTACCAAAATGAAGAAACTGCAGAGATGAAGATATTCTGCTTCTCTGGGGGCACAGTTGTCAAACTTGAAAATTCTAAATCCTCCAAAAATTCTCTAATTCCAAGATTTTTTACTGTCAATAACTAGAGATGACTACTGTTATTTTTAATAGTTGATTTTCAAAAAGGCATGAACATTTCATATTATCCATGGAGATTTAAGTCTGAAGGACAGCACAAATACATTACCTCTGTACTAAAATTTCATCAATAAGCTAATTTGGATCATCACTAATTGACTAGGGTACCTCTCCTCATCCCATTAAAAAATATTTTTTAAAAAAAGTTTGGGGCTGTAAGGTGATACTTACTTCCTCTAATAATGTCTCCTCAATTAGGGCCACTAATATAGTCACTACTTGGCCAGAATGGTTGGCATTGGTAGTTTGGTTCATAGATAGTGCCCCAGACTTAAGGGTTTGAATCCCAACCCAGACCACTGTTGTGACCAGGGGCTCACCGCTGCACCATACGGCTTCTCTTGCAAAACGAAGAGTACAACCGCCACTGTTGCCACGGCCCAGGACAATAGGGATTCAGTACGAAAGCACAATTCCAGGCACACAATGTTAATTTTAACAATACATTTGTTTCCTCAACCATTTCTCCAAACGTCTCAACTAATCTTAAACGTCCATACGGCCTCCGAATGCGACAGTAATTTAGCACAAGAGGCCTGCCTGGGAGATGGGGTTGTGGGAGACCCGCCAATCCGTGTCACAGCCTGGGGGCGATTTAGCCCCCCGCCCCCCCCCCACCCCCCCCACCCCCCCCACCCCCCCCACCCCCCGCACCGGAATGGGCGCCACCAGGCTCGTCGCGGCCCCGGAACCCGGATGCGGAGCGTCGCCGAGGGCATCTTGCCCACACTTCGCCCACTGGGTAGAGGGGAGGGGCGGGAGTGAGGGAGGGCAACGCCGTACACCGCTTGCAGTCATCGCGACTCGAGCCCCGGCGGGGAGCCGCAGTACCACGTGCACAAAATGGCGGAGCCCCACGCCTGGGCGGGAGGGAGCGCAACTGCGGACCCGCGGGCGCCCGACCCTCCGGCCAGTTTCCGGACCTTCGGAACCAGAAACGGGTCCCAGGCGCGCGCCCGGGCGAGAGTGGGCGGGGCCTCTTTCCCGGAAGTGCCTCTGGTCCTGGCCGGGCGCGCGGCCCCGCGGCGTCCACGGCTCCGCCGCAGTGCGCGATGGAGGGAGGGAACCCGGATATCGCCCGCGCTGTCGGCTTTCAGAGCCGCTCCGGAAGGGCGGGGCCCTGTGAGGGCAGCGATCCCACGGTGGTTAGGGAGGGACTGGTGCTGAGGGACCCGCACCCTTGCCCCGCTCGGGGAGGAAAGCGAGTTTGGCCAGCCCGCGGGTGAAAGCGCCTTCACCAGTCCCAAAGGAAAGGGCGGGATGGACGGGCCCCTAACTCCCAGGGAGTCCGCAAAATTCATTGCAGAAAATAGTCGGGATGTGTTCATCGACGGCAGAGGCGTGCGGAGGGTGGCCGAGCTGCTGCTCGCCAAGGTCTCGGGGCCCGAGCTGCACCTGGGGGGCTGGAAGGCCCTTCACGAGCTGAATCCCAGGGCGGCTGACGAGGCCGCGCTCAACTGGGTGTTCGTGGCAGACACGCTCAACTTCTCCTTCTGGTCGGAGCACGACGAGCGCAAATGTCTCGTGGGGTACAGGGGGAAGACGTACAGTGGGTACTGGTCCCTGTGCGCCGCGGTCAACAGAGCCCTCGACGAAGGTTGGTGCCCCTTCTCCGGGTCAGACCCAACAAACGGCCTGTGAGGTTTCGGTTTCCCGGAGGGTCCCGAGGAACGAGTCGGGAAATGGCATACGTGTTCATAAGGCGAACTTTGAAGTTCTTCACTGCAGTTCTTATCTGCTTAAAATACAAGTGTGAGAAGAAGCTGGCGTTAAGTCCTTAGTGAGAAATGATCCTAATGTTTATCATCATAGCTAAGTATACAAGTTTTCTAAAGAACGCCACTTTGATGACATCTGAAGAACAAAGGGACAGATATAACACATTTTATGCAGTCAAAATACATCTGGTGTAGTATAACAATTGCTAGAAACGGATGAATAAGTACAGATGAGAAAATAGAAAATGAAGGGTATGCTTCTGATTTAATTCTTCACCCGTTTTTAGTGCATTTCTGTAACACTCATTTGCTTTCTTATTATTGTATGTTGTAAAAGCAAGGGTCTGATGAATGTAAAAGTATGACGTTGTTCCTCTGCATTTTCTTTTTTCCCTAAGGGATACCTATTACCAGTGCTTCCTACTATGCCACAGTGACCCTGGATCAGGTTCAGCACATATTCCGTTCTGACACGGACGTTCCCATGCCTTTGATCGAAGAGAGGCATCGGATTCTTAATGAAACCGGGAAAATTCTGCTTGAGAAGTTCGAAGGCTCTTTTCTTAATTGCGTCCGAAAAAGTGAAAAAAGTGCACAGAAGTTAATGCACCTGGTAGTTGAAAGCTTTCCTTCTTACAGAGATGTGACTCAGTTTGAGGTGAGCTGCTTCTGCTGGGGATTTTAGAATTCTTAATTATCTTCTCAGTTAACTTTTTTACTTCCAGAACTCCTTCTGAGATTTAAAAACTTAAGTATTTTTGAAGTTCCTTCCTTGTGGACAAGGAACAATAACAAAATTGTTAAGTAGTGTTTCAAAGACATTACTTTTCTTAGTTTTCTAATTAATATATTTCCTTTCTTCTTTTTTTTCTTTGTCCTTTTAAAGTGTTTCAGACCTACAAAACACTGAACCTTCAATATGATGCTACTTAGGGACAATGAGGTACTTTTACAGCTTCAAAAAATTTACTTCATTGGATGAAAATCAGAATGTATTTCTAAATCCTTTCTAATAAAAAGTATTTTTTGAGGCTCTAACATATATATATATATATATACACACACACACTGTGTTTTCTTTTTCACACGTGGAATACTTGAACAGTGTTATTTTCTTTTTCTTTACACAGATGTACTTTTAAAATGGTAAACATTTGGTATACCTTCCCACTGTACACCTGGGTTCTGTTTTTGTAAAATTCTTTTAGAATTCGTTATCGTGTGTTTTAACTGTGACGAATTGAAAGCAACTTCAGAGGAATCACATAAATCTATTGAATAAGTTCATGAATGCTTAAATCATATTGAAATTTTAAAGCTACCCTTTTAAAATCACAATTCAATGACTAACAAAAATTACCAATGATATTGTTTATTTTTTTAAAGATTTTATTTATTTATTTGAGAGAGCGAGAATGAGAGAGAGCACATGAGAGGGGGGAGGGTCAGAGGGAGAAGCAGAACCCCCCGCTGAGCAGGGAGCCCTGACGTGGGACTCGATTCCCAGACTCCAGGATCATGACCTGAGCCACAGGCAGTTGCTTAACCAACTGAGCCACCCAGGCGCCCCCAATGATATTGTTTAAATCGCTCTTTATGATTTACAAGGTGTTTGCATGTACACTCTCATTAGATCCATAGAAGAGCTCTGTGGGGCCTAAGGACAAGGGTCATTATTGCCCTGTTTGTAGACCAGGAACCAAAGTCTAAAGAGAAAGGTTAACTGGTTTATCTTACATCATTTAGTCAGGAAATAAATAGCTAGCTTTTCAATTCTGTAAAGTGAGAGATGCCTGATTATGTTAAGATTCTTTTATTTTTTAAAAGATTTTATTTTTATTCATTTGAGAGAGAGAGTGAGCATGAGCAGGGGGAGAGGCAGATTCCCCACCAAGCAGAGCCGGATGTGGGGCTTGATCCCAGGACCAGGAGATCATGACCTGAGCCAAAGGCAGATGCTTAACCATCTGAGCCACCCAGGTGCCCCAGTTAAGATTCTTTTAATTGCAAGTGACGGACACAAAACTAGAAAAACTTTAAGCAAAATGAAGAATTTGGGGATAGGAACATCAAGGATCAAGGACTCAATGCCATCAGGATTCAGTCACTACTCTTTGCTTCTCTTGGCTCTGTATTTCTCGCAGACTAGCTTTCTCCATGAAGTAGAAGATGTTTATGAATTTTGCATCTTATTGCTTCCACCACCAGAGAGAGAGCGGGAGGGAGGGGTAGACACCCTCTCAGGTACTGTTCTAAAATTCCTGGTTAAACACTGATCAAATCAGCAGGGATTATGATCAATGAAGTGTGGCTGAAGGGGCTGTGGGTGGGGCAGAGGCAGTTCCTAGAAAAGAGGTCCTAGGACACTGCTAAATTTCATTTTGTTCTGACTAACCATTTTGCTGATGCAGAGGTTACTTTGAGATTTATTTGTCTTTTTTTTTGGCTCAGATGGTTAAGCATCTGCCTTCGGCTCAGGTCATGATCCCAGGGTCCTGGGATCGAGTCCCGCATCAGGCTCCCTGCTCCTTGGGAGCCTACTTCTCCCTCTGCCTCTCTCTCTCTCTCTCTCTCTCTCTCTCTCTGTCTTTCATGAATAAATAGATAAAATCTTAAAAAAAAAAAGATTTTATTTATTAGAGAGCAAGACACACACACATACACACACAGGGTGGTGGTTGGGAGAGAGCACGAGCAGGGGGAGGGGCAGAGGGAGAAGCAGACTCCCACTGAGCAGGGAGCCTGATGCGGGTCCCAGGACCCTGGGATCAGGACCTGAGCCGAAGGCAGACACCTAACCGACTGAGCCACCCAGGCACCCCTGTCTTTGTCTTTAAAGTATGTCATTTCAACCTTTTTTAAAGAAATTGTGGATCAAGTTCCTTGGTTCATGATTCAGGCCATCTAAGTATATTCGTGTATAAAAAAATCAAACTGCCATTCATGTGGCTAAGAATCCATGTATTTCAGAATCAACATTGGTTGTAGCAGAAGAAGGGCTGAGAGTAAATTTAGGATGACTTCAGGATGGCATAAATTCATGACATGTAGTTTGTTTGTCTTGAAGTAGTCCTGAGTTTTTGTTTTTGTGGAAGAAAGTAAACTTTTTTGGTAGATGGTAATACCAATTTAGTAAGCAACTTGCTGAGTTTCTATTTTATTACAGCACAGTGCTTTTGATTTACTTTGCTGAAAAGTTCAATTTTTCTAAAAACTGTGCCAGGAAGGGTGCCTGGGTCGCTCAGTCATTAAGCGTCTGCCTTCGGCTCAGGTCATGATCCCAGAGTCCTGGGATCGAGCCCCACATCGGGCTCCCTCAGTGGGAAGCCTGCTTCTCCCTCTCCCACTCTCCCTGCTTGTGTTCCCTCTCTTTCTGTCTCTCTTGTCAGATAAATAAATAAAATCTTAAAAAAAAAAAACTGCCAGGATATAGATTAATTTTAAGGCTGATATATTTTAAAATGAATACTACCTGAACCGTTTCCCATCAGTACTAATTTCTAAAAAGCATTCTTATAGAAAAATCCCCAAAATGTAACAAAAATCATACTTAAGGATTCTGACACTTTCTTAAAGGAGTATTATATTTTTTCATTTATTTTTTTCCAAAAGATTATCATTAGTGTTACCCAAAAGCAACGTATTTCCTATGATTCCTAACATAGCACAGATCACATATTCATTTAAAAGATATGTAAATAGTAAGGAGTGCCTGGCTGGTTTATTCGGTGGAGCATGCGACTCATAATTGGGGTTGTAAATTAAAGCCCCATGTTGGGTGTAGAGATTGTTTAAAAATAAAATATACATAACGTACTTTGGGCAATTAACTCCAAATCTAGAGGAGTTCTGAGCCTTTTAGGACTGCTTTTGAAATTGAAAAAGTGTTAAACTCAAGTGTATGTTTTTTGTTTTTGTTTTTTTAAGATTTATTTATTTATTTTAAGATTTTATTTATTTGAGAGAGAGAGAGAGCACAAGCAGGGGGAGGGGTAGAGGGAGAAGCAGGCTCCCTGCTGAGCAGGGAGCCCGATGTGGGACTCGATCCCAGGACCCTGGGATCATGACCTGAGCTGAAGGCAGACGCTTAACTGGCTGAGCCACCCAGGCACCCCAAGATTTATTTATTTTAGAGAAAGAGAGCACAAAGTGGGGTAGGGGCAGAGAGAGAGGGAGACAAGCAGACTCCCCACTGAGCAGGGAGCCCTGCCCAGGGCTCAGTTCCAGGACCCCAAGATCATGACCTGAGCCAAAACCAAGAGTCAGATGCTTAACCTACAGAGCCACCCAGGGGCCCCATTAAACAATAATAATAATAATTCTCTCACAGCACAATTTTTTCATAGTACCATTTTTAATGACTTCACAGTAGTAGTATTCCACTATATGGATGTACAATCCCATAATTATTTGCCCAACAATTGTGTTTGATACACAGTTTTATTTTTTAAATTGAATTTTATGTCATGTTGTTTTCAGTTTTTGTGATAACAAGCAATACTGCACAATCCTTTAACACTTGTAATTATTTTCTTAGAATGAATGGAATCATAGTAGTGGAATTGCTGAGTCAGAGCATGGCCTGGATCTTCAAAAGGCTTGTAATATATAAAAATGCTAACAGTTCTCTCGAAAGATGATAATGAAGATGATCAGCAGCAGCATAGGAGAGTGCTCTTTTCCCAGCTCCTTCTTAACATGGTGATAGTATTGGTTGCTATATTTTTTAATATTTAAGTTGCGTAAAATAGTCAATTGTTTTTAATGTATATTTATTTACTGAGATTACCAATCATTTTTAAACATTATAAACAAATTGATAAAATTTTAATTTGGGGGCGCCTGGGTGGCTTAGTCGTTAAGCGTCTGCCTTCGGCTCAGGTCATGATCCCAGGGTCCTGGGATCAAGCCCTGCCTTGGGCTCTCTGCTCCGCGGGAAGCCTGCTTCTCCCTCTCTCACTCCCCTTGCTTGTGTTCCCTCTCTTGCTGTGTTTCTCTCTGTCAAATAAATAAATAAAATCATTAAAAAAAATTTAATGTGGACAGATTTTATTTATTTATTTTTAAAGATTTTATTTATTCATGAGAGACAGAGGAGGAGAGAGAGGAGAGAGAGAGAAGCAGAGGGAGAAGCAGGCTCCCAAGGAGCAGGGAGCCCGATGCGGGACTCGATCTCAGGACCCCGGGATCATGACCTGAGCCGAAGGCAGACACTTAACCATCTGAGCCACCTAGGCGCCCAATTTGAACAGATTTTAGATCAGCGATTTCCCAACCTGGTTATACTCCAAAATCAGCCAGGAAGCTTTAAAATTCAGGTACATTTCCAAAGCAGCTCTGATTTAGAGCATATAGTAACAATGTAAAAGTCCTAATGAATAAATCAGCTTCCCTCAGGCTATTGTCTTTACTGTGACATACTGATAAAGTCCAAAAATGTGGTCTTTTTTTTTTTTTAAAGATTTTATTTATTTATTTGACAGAGAGAGACACAGCGAGAGAGGGAACACAAGCAGGGGGAGTGGGAGAGGGAGAAGCAGGCTCCCCGCTGAGCAGGGAGCCTGACGCGGGGCTCGACAAGGGGCTCCATCCCAGGACCCTGGGATCATGACCTGAGCCGAAGGCAGATGCTTAACCACTGAGTGGCCCAGGCGCCCCAAGCATTTGTAATTCTTGACCTTTCTAATTTGTTCATGATACATTTGTTGAAGAAAATCAACTCATGGTCATGGATTTTTTTTATTGATAATAATTGTTTTATAAAGGTACTATTTTGAAAATATTTTATTCACCAAGCAATATTATGGAACACGTAGGGAATTGTTATTTTGGGATTCGCTGGTATTTTCAGTGATATCAGTTAGTATTTTTGAGGTGAAGAATTTGATTACTAAAATCATTTGATTACTAAAACCATATCAGCTTGTTAAGAAAATGTTTTATAGATGACTTGAATTTATTTTTAGACTCCTCACTTAAATCTTATTTTTTGTTTTTTTTTTTTTCCAACGGTATTATAATCTAATCTTTGTGATATACTAGTTGGCTACCATGGAAACAGTGGTCATGATGTGACAATTTATGTTTTGTTAGATGCTAGCACTGATTTTGTTACGTAAGTCTGGTTCCTGTATTTTTCCAGTTTGATCTAGGATCTTATTAAAAATAGGAGATAAGGGCGCCTGGGTGGCTCAGTTGGTTGAGTGACTGCCTTCGGCTCAGGTCCTGGTCCTGGAGTCCCAGGATCGAGTCCCGCATCAGGCTGCCCGCTCAGCGAGGGGTCTGCTTCTCCCTCTGACCCTCTTCCCTCTCATGCTCTCTGTCTCTCATTCTCTCTCTCTCAAATAAATAAGTCAAATCTTTAAAAAATAAAAATTAAAAAAAAATAAAAATAGGAGATAATAGCTTCTATTACAGTAAACATGATGTGATAATTGTGTTTGATGCACAATTTTATTTTTTATATTAAGTTTTATGTCTTACTCTTTAATACACTAGACTTAAATATAAACCTAGTTATCGTATGTAATTTCCAGTCCAACAATTGCCAGATTGTCATATTTTGATAGGTTTGAAAATACGGGCTATTCCCAAATGATGTAGAGATACTTTTTTTTTTAAGGTTTTATTTATTTGAGTGAGAAAAAGAATGCATGTGTGCACAAGCACGAGTGCGGGGAGGGGTAGAGAGACTAGCAGACTCTCCGCTGAAGCTGAATACAGAGCCTGAGATCATGACCTGAGCCAAAGTCAGACGCTTCACTGACTGAGCCACCCAGGCGCCCCTAGGGATACTTCATGGTGATTCTTTCCCCCCAGCACTCTAGTTTATAGACTATACATCCTGTAAAAAAAATGAGCATATGTGTTTGCTCTGGAAAACACGATACTGAATTTCTTAGAGGTGGTTTTAGGCAATTTACTTAGTAAAAGTAGTTCTGGATTGATTGCAATAGGTACACCTTAAGGTTAGGCAAAATTTAGGTTATTTCTCATTAGGACAGAGTATCATTGGAGTTTGTTTTTAGTAAATAAAGGAATCTTTGGTATCATCTTAAGGAATTTTCACATGGAGCCTTTCCTTGAAGGATTTAATTTCTTTTTTTATTTAATTATGTTATTTACTTATTAAAACATTCTCCAAGGTGGACAGGATAAATTTTGGGACTCAGTAATACTGATTATTCTCCTTTAGCAGACAAGCAGCTATAAAAGGTGATTTGAGATTATTACCTTTGGTATTAGGATTAGATTGTAATTATCCATATCTTTCCATAGTTTATGCTGATCTGCATTTGTAATTTTATAGAGAATTTTCGAGTTAAATTATAACCCACTCTCCTGTAATGCTTGGTTAAATTTGTTTCTTTGTTGTATAAATATAATTGGAAGTTTATTTTGTTCTGTGGGCTTACATATTGATTTTGACCATTTCCAAAAAGGTAGACTTGATAACTTCTGGCTGTTGATAAAGACAGTTATGTCTTTATCTCTGAAATACGTTTATCATACTATCTGAAAGACAACAGTTAAAAATTGAATGTTGTGATTCTCTTCAGAGATGAGTTTAAGGATGTTTGTTTCGGGGTGCCTGGGTGGCTCAGTCATTAAGGGTCTGCCTTCGGTTCAGGTCATGATCCCACGATTCTGGAATCAAGCCCTGCGTCAGGCTGTCAGGTTCCCTGCTCCGTGGGAAGCCTGCTTCTCCCTCTCCCGCTCCCCCTGCTTGTGTTCCCTCTCTCGCTGTGTCTCTCTCTCTCAAATAAATTAATAAAATCTTTTTTTTTTAAAAGCGATGTTTGTTTTCTTCTTTATACTCTTCTGTATTTTATACAATTAACATGAATTATGTTGCAATTAGAAAAATTTAAGAAGCTTTCTGAAGAAATACTGTCTAGCCATTAAAAAGAATAAGCAGGTGGGTTATAGTGACACAGAAATATATATATGAGGTAATGTCATTGAAAAAGAACACTAAATACCACAATCACCACAGTTGTATTTTATGTACCTTGAAAAATATAGGAAGTAAATTTGGAGTGAAAGAGATAATTTAATATTTATTAGATTCCCTTTTTTTCTATAAAAGGTCCATAAATTCTTAACCAACACTAAAATTATTGCACCCTTGAGAAATGTTTTCAATGTGTGCCCTTTTTTTTATAGCATACATAAAAGCTATCGGATACCCAGGTAACATTTATATTCTCTTCATTCATCAGGGGAAAAGAATTTCTTTTTACAAACGGGCCCAAATCCTCGTGGCAGATACGTGGAGTGTGTTAGAGGGGAAAGGAGACGGCTGCTTTAAAGACATCTCCAGTATCACCATGTTTGCCGACTATAGATTACCTCAGGTTCTTGTTCACCTGGGAGCACTGAACTACTCCAAGGAACTACTGGAAAAGCTTCTCAAAGGTTTGCCAACTTAAGACATTCTTTGTTATACTATGAATTGTGATTGAGTCTCTGTCTTGTTTCTTTCACAGAAGTTCTCCTTTCCTTTAAAAAAAAAAAAAAACACTGTTTATTGTTAAAAGCACATGTAAAGGGGCACCTGGGTGGCTCAGTCAGTTGAGCATCTGCCTTCGGCTCAGGTCATGGTCCCAGGGTCCTGGGATCGAGCCCTGCATCAGGCTCTCTGCTCAGCGGGGAGCCTGCTTCTCCCTCTCCCTCTGCCTGTTGTTCTTCCTGCTGTGCTCTCTCTGTCAAATAAATAAAATCTTAAAAAAAAAAAAGCACATGTAAAGAAAAATGCAGGGGCAATTGAAGTAAGAGAAAATCACTTTTTTTTTTAAAGATTTTATTTATTTATTAGAGAGAGTGGGAACACAAGCAGGGGGAGTGGGAGAGGGAGAAGCAGACTCCCCGCTGAGCACGGAGCCTGATGCAGGGCTGGATCGTGACCTGAGCTGAAGGCAGACACTTAACGACTGAGCCACCCAGGCACCCCGAAAATTGCTTTTTGTTGTTGTTTACACTGTAGAATGTAGGGAATTACACTATTTAGTCATAGTTGCAGAGCCTCATAATAAAATGAAACTGAAGTTTCTGTTATCTGAAGGTGTGTGATGGATGCTAGGTCCATCAGGTGTAGTATTTGAAGAGTGTTAATTAAGCAGTGAAGAGCACACTACACTATGAAATAAAAGGTGGCCTGAGAGGTAACATGCAGTGGGTTTCAAGTCAGGAGGCTCCAGCGTCTGCCACTGGGTTACCTTGCATGAGTCATTTGCTTTTCTAGGCTCATTTATTTATCATTATTGGATTCAATTATTGATTCTCAAGAGTGGGAGCCTTGTTATAATAAATGAGCATAGAAAATTATGTTTGTGTGAAAAATCAGCTTTTTTTTAAGTTTTTGTTTAAATTCTAATTAGTTAACATAGAGTGTAATATTAGTTTCAGGAGTAGAATTTAATGATTAGCTTTTTGTTTTTTAAACATGTCTTTGTATAAGAAAAATAATTATAATTTTCACATTAATTTCTCTCTTTTGGATGCAGTATTTTCAGCTATTTTTTTGTTTAATTTTAGAAGAAAGTAGTTGTTTGCTTGTTTTTTTAAGATTTTATTTATTTATTTGAGAGACAGTGCGTGCACAAGCAAGGGAAGGGGCAGAGGAAGAGGGAGAAGCAGAATCCCTGCTGAGCTGGGAGCCCAATGTGGGGCTCAGTGTGGGGCTTGATCCCAGGACCCCGGGATCATGACCTGAGCCAAAGGCAAACGCTTAACTGACTGAGCCACCCAGGCACCCCAAAGCAGGCAGTTTTTATGACTGAATAATTTTCTCTTGTGAAATAGATTTCGATCACCCAAAATATGAATAACACAGAATATAAAGAATATAAATTATTGCTGTGTTTGCTTCTACCAGTTTTTATGCTACCTTGGGCAATCCATTTTATCCCTCTGTTTCTTCATTTGAAAATCTATCTTATGTTCTAATGATCATGTCCTGGATCATTAATTATTGGATACCAAACATTTAAGCATTCCGGGCTTCTTTTCCATGTAGCCATACGCAGCTCATCTTTTTTTGGCCGGTCTGTCCACTGCTGGTTCCTATCTGTAACCATTCTCTTGCCTGGTTTCCCTCACCCACATTTTCTTTTTTTTCCAGTTCAAGTCCTCCACATCCACGAGGGCTTAGCTCAAATGCTATCTCCTCCACATAGCTTTTTCCAGCTTTTCATGATTTGTGCACCTCCTCCTTCTGAATGTTTGTAGCACCCAATTGTCTCTGCTACTGTGGGGAAAACCCTGCTGAGAACGGATCATGTGGCACAGCCATACAAAGTGGCCTGAATTTTCTTCTGCCATCCATTGCAACTGCAGAGGCCCTTTTCCAGGTGTCCAGCTGCAGCTGTTGTTACTGCCTCTGTTATATCCAGAGCTGTGATCTCATTTCTTTGCCTCTTAGTTTATTTAAGCAAAGTTGGATTTTTTTCAAAAAGTACTTCATTAGCAAACTAGAGGAGAAACAGAAACTATAAACGTAAAGGAGTGCACACAAGGATAGCACACTAGTTTTTAAAAACTATCTGGAGTGAAATCTAGAACCAGGTAATTTGGCTAGATGAGGTAGAACCTTCCTTAACTGGCCTTCAGTGATACTTCTTCCAAATTTGAGGATGGGTTACACTTATATATGTGTATTTTTTTCCTCTCTCCTCTTCTGAATATCTCCGGGCTAGCCCTTGGAAGACCTACCCAGATTTCCATCCATTTTATCTTTTTTGGGGGGCAGGGGGTAAATACAGTCTTTTCACTTTATTTTAATATGAACTTAGATTTTTTTTTCTGTCCAATTTATCTTTAACCCATCTCTTCACCAAAGGCATATTTTTTTAGCCAATTATAAATACTGCCAATCCAGTTTGGCTAAATTTAGATTCTTTACTGTGATTCTAGGGCTGACACCAGTCATGGTATTTAAGGCCTACCCTAATCCAGTATGACCTTATCTTGATTACATCTGCAAAGATGCTGTTTACAAGTAAGGCCACATTCACCTGTACCAGGAGTTAGGACTTGAATGTGACTTTTTGGAGGACACAGTTCAATACTACAGTTACTTATTGGATGGAGGGGACGTAAGTAATGCTGTTTAAAATCCCAGGTGTGACAGTGGACCCTAGTGGGGCTGGGGCATTGTCCTACTTTTCAGTGGATCACAGGGCCTCTTAGGTACTATGAAGCTCTGTGGAAGGGTGTGGATTGGTGGCCAGAGGCCAAGTATAACCTGCAGGTGTGTTTTGTTTGGCCTGACCAGTGTTTTAAGCACTTTTAGTTACTTACTAACCTTGACAATTAGGAGATTTCACATGAAAATCAGACTTTTTTTTTTTTTTTAAGTAGACTCCACGCCCAACATGGGGCTTGAACCTACGACCCTGAAATCAAGAGTCCCATGCTCTACCAACTGAGCCAGCCAGGCTCCCAGAAAATCAAACTTTCTGACTTCACTTATAAAAGGGGGAGAAATATGGGAACACTGGGTCTACCATTAGACCAGGGCAGCACACATTATGTAGCTCATGACAGCTTGCATCTGGCTGTGGCATTCCCTTACTCTGTCTCCCTGATCCTTAGAAGCAGTTGAGTTGATGAGCCCAATTTTAGCCTCAGTGGCAACGTAGAGCCAGGACCCATCTTGCAGGATTAGCTACACCCCGGAGATGGGCACTGAAGAGACTGCGGGGCCTGTGAAGCTCTCAGCTACATATTCAGGGAGGGCTTGATCAAAGGATCCTGAATCCAAAGAACAGTGGTGGTCTTCCTTGCTCAGGTGAACAACTTTGATTTCCTAGGTTCTCCTTGATGCACTTAGGATGTACCTAAGACAATGTTCAGTTTTCAAGTGAGAAAGGGAGGTATTGTTTATTTGGCCCCCTTGGGGGCCTCCAAATTTTGCAATGTTGTTTTTTTTTTCTGACATCAAATCCAATTTTATTTTTTTTTAAAGATTTTATTTATTTATTTGGCAGAGAGATACAGAGAGAGAACAAGTACGCAGAGAGGCAGGCAGAGGGAGAGGGAGAAGCAGGCTCTCCGCCAAGCAGGGAGCCCGATGTGGGGCTCGATCCCAGGACCCTGGGATTATGACCTGAGCTGAAGGCAGCCACTTAACCGACTGAGCCACCCAGGCGCCCCCAACTCCAATTTTAAAACCTTTGTTTTCAAGAATTTAATAATCTTGCTGTCATATTTTAAAATTTCTGGTGACCCCATGTTCATTTAGCAGCTATTTATTGGGGAGCTATATGTGCAAGGTGCTCTGCCACCTCCCAGGAATATTGACGCAAGCCAGACACGGCCCCTGCCCTTGTGGAATGTGCAATTTTGAATTAATGCCTGAGTTTAGAAGTGGTTTAAATGACCCAAAATCAAGTCTGTGTAGATTTTATGTCACTGATGCTTAGTACTTCTTGCTCTGTTTTTTTCCCCCTTGCAGGAGAAATGCTCTCGTATGGTGATAGGCAAGAGGTGGAAATCAGAGGGTGCTCACTTTGGTGTGTTGAACTGATCCGGGATTGCCTTCTGGAGCTTATTGAAAAAAAGGGTGAAAAAACTAGCGGAGAGATCAATTCTGTTCTTCTGGATTATTACTTGTGGGACTACGCCCGTGACCACAGGGAAGATATGAAGGGAATTCCCTTTCATCACACGCGCTGCATATATTATTGAACCAAAGTAAACTTGCATTTTTGTATCACATAATCATTTGCACAGTTTCGCCTTGATATTAAGAGAAGGTAGGAGTGCCTGGGTGGCTCAGTCGGTTAAGCATCTGCCTTCGGCTCAGATCATGATCCCAGAGTCCTGGTATCGAGCCCCGTATGGGGCTCTCTGCTCAGTAAGGAGTCTGTTTTTCCCTGTCCCACTCCCCCTGCTTGTGTTCCCTCTCTCGCAGTCAAATAAATAAAATCTTTAGTAGACGTTACAGCAACAAGAAAAATGATTACCCAGTCTCACTTAGAAAATTTTTCCTGACCTATCACTCTGCATTCCCAACTTTGTCCTTTGTCTGCTTGTTTAGTTTTGATCGTATTTTCCTTTTCTGTGGGCACATGACAGGAATAATGAAGGAGCTGTGATGCTCTCTTTAAATCTCACATCTCTTAAAATTAATCATGCTTGGGGTGCCTGGGTGGCTCAGTCGTTAAGCGTCTGCCTTCGGCTCAGGTCATGATCCCAGGGTCCTGGGATCGAGCCCCGCATCGGGCTCCCTGCTCGGCGGGAAGCCTGCTTCTCCCTCTCCCACTCCCCCTGCTTGTGTTCCCTCTCTCGCTGTGTCTCTCTCTGTCAAATAAATAGATAAAATCTTTAAAAAAAAAAATTAATCATGCTTTATAATGTGATTAGTCATCAGTGATAATATTTCATCCGTTCAATTGGTGTCTTTTCTCAGGGTGTACTAATTATACTTTAATCCTTTGATATGGGGGGGTAGGGTCTTTGCTGTCTGAATGCTGCGGCTTTTGTATAAATCAATCTTGACAGCTTATTTTAAGCTTTTTATTGGTATTGACAGCGGGTTTTGCACATAGTGATTTTCAGTTTAGGAAATCTATCTAATATTCCTTTTTTTTTTCAGTGTAACTATATTGAAATTGAATAAAGGTTTTAAAATTTTTTCTTAGGGTGCCTGGGTGGCTCAGTTGGTTAAGCGACTGCCTTCGGCTCAGGTCATGATCCTGGAGTCCTGGGATCGAGTCCCGCGTCGGGCTCCCTGCTCAGCGGGGAGTCTGCCTCTCCGTCTGACCTTCTTCCCTCTCATGCTCTCTCTCTACCATTCTCTCTCTCAATAAATAAATAAAAATCTTTATTAAAAAAATAAATAAATAAAATTTTTTCTTAAACCCGGAATGGATTATTTCATTAAAAAGAATTTACCACATATAATTTGAAAAGGTTTACAGTGAGGGGTGCCTGGGTGGCTCAGTTGCTTAAGCATCCTAACTCTTGATCTCAGCTCAGGTCTTGATTTCCTGAGTTTAAGCCCTGCTGTTGGGCTCCATGCTGGGTGTAGAGCCTACTTAAAAAAAAAAAAAAAAGTTTAGGTGAATTTGATTATTTGCTTTATGTTGCAGACATTTTGTTACCTACCAAGCACTCATTTCCCACCTTCACCCCCACCTTCCTTCTAACGTAATCTTGATTTTTGTTAGTCACCAGCCTTGTCAGCTCGCTGTGACTGTGTGTGAATGAGAAAAGGCATCCTTTCCCCCAAGCACTTTACTGCCATCTGCTGAAAATTTATCCTACTAACCTTACAAATGACAGTGACTGAACGTGAAGGTGCCTGGCCCACACCCCTCCCCCTCCTCGTGCACTGCACAACTAGCACCACCATAAGCAGTGCTTTGTTTTTATCCCTCCCTTATGTGACTCAGGGAAGGTGATCCTGTCTTCATCTCAGAAGGTAGACCGATTTAATATGAAAGGTTTATTGACAATCCTATCCTCTGCCTGTGATTGCTTTACTAATGGGTATATAATCTGGCCAGTGACATTGGAGGGCAAGTCTGCGGGGGAAGCTTCTGGGAAAAGGTTTCTTCACCTTGAAGAAGGAGATAGAGGAGAAGGTCCCTCTTCCTCTGAGCAGAGTTCTGTCTGAACTCAATGCCTGAAGCTGTTAGTAGCCCTTGTGTGGAGCCAGAGCCGGCGCCCCTTCCCTGCTGCACCTGTCCCAGCTACTGGCCTCATTCCTGAGGTGATGGACACATTGCCTGATTGCCACCATTTTCAATGGGTCTTCTGTAACTTGGACTAGAATGTATCAAAACGAATAGTTTGCAACTTAACCCACTCTCAGGGGACTCCTCCTCCCGATGCCTTCCTGCCCCTCTCCCTCTCCTGCCTACCCCTGTCCCCTTTCTTCCCCTCCTCTTTTTTCTCTCTTCTTCCTCCTCCCACTTCTCTCTTCTCCTCTCCCTGATCTCTCCTTCCTTCTTCAGGCTCAGCCAGCCCCGGGCTTCCTGTTTTCCTAATCCATCATGGAAAGACAGGGAAGGCGGTCCAATGGTGCACTTTTGTGTCCAAGACACAGCTGTCTTTTCTCTTGTGCCACTGAGCACAGCTTGGACTCATGACCCAAAATGATGTTCTAATCTGGGCAGCAGGATTGAAGAAGCAATGAAGCTGAAGAGGGCAGGGGTTGCCAGGAAGGTTCTAGCTGCTATCACATGTGTGTTTTTTTTTTTAATTTTTTATTGTTATGTTAATCACCATACATTACATCATTAGTTCTTGATGTAGTGTTCCATGATTCATTGTTTGCGTATAACACCCAGTGCTCCATGCAGAATGTGCCCTCTTTAATATCCATCACCAGGCTAACCCATCCCCCCACACTATCACATGTGTTTTTGCTTTCATGTCACTGACTAGAACTTAGTCACAGGGACCACAAGTAACTGCCAGGGAGGGCAGGAAAGTAGTTTCTCTTGTAGGCATTGGGTACCAGCCAAGCTATGTAAGAAGAAGTATGGATGGATATTGGCAAACAGCAAGTTTTCACCACCATGCATGGATTTTCTGATTTTCATACCTGATACAGGCTAAGAATTTAAATAACATTTCACGTCACGGTTTTAACAACTGATGATTATTTTACAGACCTATTATTTCACTGGGGATTACAAAATGGTAATGCTCTTTTTTTGTGAGTCTGTGCAAGGGTACCCCTCGATGGATTTCAGGGTGGTCTGGGGGAACATAATGAACATGGAGCTGGCCCTTGGCATCCCAGAAGATGAGAATATTGAAATAGGATCTGGAAAGGGGTTGTTTTTGTTTTTGTTTTTGTTTTTGTTTTGTGGTATTGATTCATTCTGTACACCCTCTTAAAAACAGTTAATGAAAATGTGCACAGCTCCAGGAGTCCCCTCATCACAGCCCTCCATTCAGAGAGGTCCTTGGTTTACTGTTGTTACAGGATTTCTTTTCCTTCAGTGCCTGCAATTCTTGGTCACCCCACTTGGAAGAATGAAGAGGTAAACCAGACGAAGAGTGGTGGGCAGCAAAGTTTATTGAGTGACAGTACAAAGCTCCCACAGAGGGAGGGGACTCCTAGAGGACTGCCACCGACATTTCTAAGTCTAGGGGGTTTTATGGGCTTGTTGGCGGGCTGTTTTCATCTGATTAACCCTCCATGCCCCGGTCACCCAATCAGGTTTTTGTCATCTACCTATCACCTGGGAAAGGGTGGAGGCCTCCTTCCAGGGTGGTGTAAAATCCTTTTAAGGGTGGTTTCCTCTAAGGGCCAGCAGCCTTGTCCCCCCTGCCTTTCTTCTGACTCTCCTTTATTACTGTCACTAAGCCAGTTTACTAGCAGAGATGGAACATTAGTAATGAAGGAGAGTTGGAAGAGAGGCAGGCGGGGACAAGGGCATCCCCCCTCCCTCCTAAAAGGAAACTAACCTTAAAAGGAAAAAGACCCCAGCCTGTTATTCTAGGCTTTACTCAGTGGCCCAGCTTTTGTACCAGACAGAAAGGAAGGGGATGGCCTTGGGTGTCCTAACCCAGGCCCCAGGGCCAGCTCAACAGCCAGTGGGATATTTAGTTATTTTTTTTTATTTTTTTAAAGATTTTTATTTATTTATTTGACAGAGAGAGACACAGCGAGAGAGGGAACACAAGCAGGGGGAGTGGGAGAGGGAGAAGCAGGCTTCCCACTGAGCAGGGAGCCCGATGCGGGGCTTGATACCAGGACCCTGGGGTCATGACCTGAGCCGAAGGCAGACGCCCAATGACTGAGCCACCCAGGCGCCCCAGCCAGTGGGATATTTAAACAAAGAGTTTGATGTGGTGACCTGCAGCTGGCTTGTCTTCGGGCAGTGGCAGCAGCTGCCCTCTTGGTCCCCAAGGCTATGAAACAACACCCTGGAAGGAGCCCTAGGCCCTTTCCCACTGAACAATGAACGACCTGATAGGTAGAGGAGCTGGGGACAAAAACCTGGTTGGGTGACAGGCTCATGGAGGGTTAATCAGATTAAAACAGCCCATACCAAAGAGCCCATAAAACCCCCTAGATTTAAACACCAAACCGGCAACCTCCTTGGATCCCCTCCATCCTCAGGAGCTCTGTATTATCCCTCAATAAACTTTGCATTGCTGCCCACCACTCTTCATCTGGTCTACCTTTTCATCCCTCAAAGTGGCAGGACCAAGAACTTCTGGCGCTAAGGGAAAAGAAATCCTGCAACGTTAGTTCTTATTCCTTTGTGACTTAGTTCCCTTTAATAAAGCTTTTGCTCTGGGGGCGCCTGAGTGGCTCAGTTGGTTGGGCGACTGCCTTCGGCTCAGGTCATGATCCTGGAGTCCCAGGATTGAGTCCCACATCGGGCTCCCTGCTCAGCAGTGAGTCTGCTTCTCCCTCGGACCCTCCCCTCTCTCATGCTCTCTCTCTATCTCATTCTCCCTCTCAAATAAATAAATAAAATCTTTAAAAAAAATAAAGCTTTTGCTCTGTAACAAGTTCAAAAACATTTTGGCTTTTTTTTTTTCATATTTCATAAATTCTTCAGTGGCTGCCTGATGATTTGCCTCCCTCTATAAACTCAAGTAAGTTGGGCATGAGACCAAGTCAGTGCCCTCCCACCGAAGCAAACAGGTTGGGTTAATGACTTGTCACTGCGTGGAGGTGTCTCAGTAAGAGGATGATTTGGGGGAGGGTCTAAGGATGCAGTGCTTTCTCTAGATTGGATGCTGTCAGAAAACAGAGGCAATCGGACCTTTGGCTCTCTCAGTAAATCTCATCTATAAAGAGAGGGCTAGGGCAAGGAAGAAGTGGAAGCTGTCCAGCAGATGCCACTCATTCACCAAGATAGAAGGATATTTGGTACCGTGTGTGTGGCACAACGGCCTTGTTTTTGTCTGTGCTTGGACAACATTATCAAGCAGCCTTATTTCATCTCACTTTTTTAGTCTTGATGTTGGTATTCTGGGAGACTCTGTTCAACAGGAGCATACCACGGGGCGCTGTGAGGGCCAGGCCAGCTTTCCCACGGGCTGCGTTCATTCTTTTCACAACCTTTTCCTTCCCCCTGGCTAGCACTAAAGAAATGAATAGATTTCATTCGATTTAATTCAGAAATCATTTATTGAGCTCCTTTCCCGTGCTCCCTCCCCTGAAGCTGAATGGGTTATGCTTTAATAATCTGGTTGAGGAGGTACAGGTTGAATGAACCACAGCAGGTGATGTAGGAATCAGCCTTGAGACAACTTCACCTTGTTTTTCCTTGTCAATCTGTGACCCATCTCTCTCAGTGTACTTAGGTCACTTTTTCCTTTTTTTTTTTAAACTTTGGTTTTTGATTCTTAGCCGTTTGGTGGATGCCATTGTCAAAGACAAAACCTGCTCAAATAAGGAAGTTGGTCTTGTTCCGCACATTGCACCATGAAGAACACCCCAGATCCAAAGATTAGAGTCTCCTGGCAGGGTGGTGGTGCCTTAGACTTTTCTAGGGAGGTGTAGACACGTTACAGGTGGGGGTAATTTACAGGTGGGGTTGTTTTGCAGTCAGAAGGCTCACTTCACTGAACGGATTTCCCAGTGCTTATCTCGCTGTCTAGCTGTTTTCAGGGGGACAGATGGTTCTAACCTCAGCTAATCATTAACAACACAAAGAATGAGGGATTAGAGAGGCAGTGTCTGGCTGTGTTAGCAGGTTTAAGCAAAAGGGGAAAGATCTGTGTTGGGCCTTGTCACAGGTGAACAAGGGAAATGTGAGAAAGAGTTAATAGTCTTATTTAAGTCACTTAGAGAAGGGTGCTCCTTTTGGATAGACTGTTTCCCAGAACATAAAAGGGTGGGGAATTTCATTAAACAAAAGGTTGGAGAGATTTCATAATGTCACTGTTTTCTGGAAATACAGAGTCCAGGTAAAGTTGAACATTGTCACCATCAACCCTTTCTTGTGCTTGGGTATTGGTTGGAACAAAGTAGGCTGTCATGGCCCGGGCAACATTTTTATTTGCTCATTTATTTTATTTGCTCCCAAACCATGGGAGGTAATGACTCTCAAAGTAAGGAAGTCTAGAATTGAGTTCTCCACAGTATAAAATGTCTAGAGTTAGGATCCAAAGTGCTGGGCTCCCCTCAGGGGAATCATAATATGCTCCCTGCCTTGGTTCTGTCATCAACTTTTGAACAAATCAGCTAAAATCTCTGTGCCTGTTTAATTCACATATGAAATGGGATAATCTAACTCTGATTTTTAGTTCTGGTTACAATTTCCTTTTTTAATCATTTTGTAGAATGTATGCATGCCTCGAATCATTTATAGGATGAGGTAGGATGAGACTGTGGTGGTTAATTTTATATGGCTAGGCTACAGTGCCCAGTTTTTGGTCAAACACCAGTCTAGATGTTGCTGTGCAGGTATTTTTTAGATGTGATTGACATTTACAATCAATAGAGGAGTAAAACAGCTACACTCTATTAAATGGGTGGGCTTCATCCAATCAGATGAAGGCCTTAAGAGCAAAAACAGGTTTTTCAGAAGAAGAAACAACTCTGCCTCAAGACTGAAACATAGAAATCCTGCCTCAGTTCCCCACTTGCTGGCATGCAGATGTTATTTTTATTTTTTATTTTTTTATTTTTTCTTTTAGAGGGAAAGAGAGAGCGTGTGCATGCACAAGTACTTGGCGGGGGGGGGAAGAGTGGGGAGGAAGGGAGGGGGAGGAAGAGAGAGAACCTTAAACAGGCTGTACACCCAGCATGAAGCCCAATGTGGGCTGACCCTGAGATCATGACCTGAGCCAAAATCAAGAGTCAGATGCTTAACTGACTGACCCACCCAGGGACCCCTGGCCTGCAGATTTTGGACTGAAGACTATAACATCAATTCTTATCTGAATATCCAGTTTGCTAGCTTGCCCACCAGGTTTTGGGCTTGCCAGCACCCCGCCAATTCCTTAAAATAAATCTCACTTTCTCTCTAACTGGACTGATGGATGGATAGATACAAGTTATATCTCTATGTCTATCTTTATCTCTACACATTCTATTGGTTCCGTTTCTCTGGATAACCCTAATACAGGTATGAATCAGTAATGTGGCCAAATAACTCTTGTCTAACTCAAGAGTGTTGAATATAAAATAAAAAATTAATAAACACATGGCAACACTAAATCATTTGCAAGGTTCCTTTCCCGTATAAAATTCACTAACTCAAGTCATTGGAAGTTTGAAGAAATACATTATTGTGGCATTCATCGAAGTTTCTCTTTTTCCTATAAACTACATTCCTTCTTTTCTTTTTCCTTTCCGTTTTGATTTATCCCACTGGGTTCAGGATATTTTAGTTTCAAGTGAAAGAAACCAGACTGAAACCAGCTTAATGAAAAAGGAAATGTAATGATAAAAAAAAAAAAAAAAACCACCCCCAAACCCAGATAAGTCCAGGGAAAGAGCTGGCCTTCACCATACCCAGTTATGGTCCAGGGATTAAAATGCACAAAGACTACATCTTGTAGTTCTTTTTTGCTCTCTTGGAGGAGATCACTCTAATAGTTAGTGATTCCAGGCCACAGAATGCAAATCTTTGCCAGTAGCACAAGCAAAAATCCGGGCTTGGCTGACAAGCCTGGCTTAGGTCCCGGGTCCCTGTGGCCTGAGGCAAAGGCCAAGTGATTGGCTGGTCTACCAAGTGGAGCAGGGGCAGTTTTTGAAGAAATAGAGAGGGGGTCTGCTTCTAGAAAGGAAGAGGAATGGTAGGTAGCCCCAAAACCTTGTCTTCTACACCTTTGTATGTTCAGAATTCTTCGGCAGATGGGGATCATTTCAAGTTGGCAACTGCCGAGGAAGAGCTAGGAAAAGGGTAAGGCTGCATTCTGAATTGATCCAAGGAAAGAAATAATCCAATTTCCTGTCTGGGGGTGGGAAAAACCTAGTAACTCCCTTCCTGCACTATTCCGATTTTAATATTCTCAGGATAGACTAAGGATTGGTTGGCAGATGAATTAATTAGTATTCTTTGGTTGTGGGAATGGAATTCAATTATTAAGGCTCAGTAACTTTGATGCAGGCTGAGTTAAAATGAAAAGAAACAGTAGCTCCCAATGGTGTTTAATAAGGAGTCTAGAAATACTTTGAGGAGTGGTGAAAATGGCCTTTGGACGGCAAGTAAGAAAATATAAAACCTGAGTTCATAATCACTCTGCCCCCACTCCAAAAGAAGAACCCTATTGGTTGACTTTAGAGCTTGGTAAGGACCAGTTCATTATTCTCAAAATCAATCAATGAAAGGGAAAAAAAATCAAGCATGCATCCTGTCATTCCTAACTGCTGTACTATTTTCAGGATAACCCGATAGAGGGAAAGCTCTTCTTATAAAACAATTCCAGCTAATAAATGCGAAAAAGGATATTAGAATTAGAACATTACCATTTTGGAAGCCCTATTAAAATAATAGATCCAGAAAGTGATCATCAATGTCTGTTAAACCATTAGGTAAAATGGTAGTGGGGAACTTTTTATTTTTATTTTATTTTTTTAAAGATTTTATTTATTTATTTGACAGAGAGAGACACAGCGAGAGAGGGAACACAAGCGGGGGAGTGGGAGAGGGAGAAGCAGGCTTCCCGCTGAGCGGGGAGCAGGACTCTGGGATCATGACCTGAGCCAAAGGCAGACACTTAAAGACTGAGCCACCCAGGCGCCCAATGGGGAACTTTTTAGATGGATGGATTAGGCTGGAGGCATCTGAACTCACTCGTAATTTTTATTTATTTATTTATTTTTAAGATTTAATTATTTATTTGACAGAGAGAGACACAGCAAGAGAGGGAACACAAGCAGGGGGAGTGGGTGGGGAAGAAGTAGGCTTCCGGGGGAGCAGGGAACCCGATGCGGGACTCGATCCCAGGACCCCAGGACCACGACCATAGCCAAAGGCAGACGCCTAACGAATAGCCACCCAGGCGCCCCTCACTCGTAATTTTTAACACGGAAAGTGGGATATGCAGACACTATGTGCCTCCTGGTGTGTTGCAATAGGAAGTACACAGTCCTGTGTATGAATTATTTTTGCCAGAAAAATTGAACCTGAATCTAATCAGGAATCTAGATCTAACTACTAGTTTTCAGGAAATGTAGGAAATACAAGAACAAGGTAAAATGAAATGACAACACAAAGATGCGATTGCCAACTCTAAGAATGTGAGATGTTCTAAAGAACAAATGGGCACTGTTTTTTCAATAGATCGTTTTTTTGTTTGTTTGTGTTTTAAAGGCGGGAATTGGCATGGGTGTGGAGAAAAGGGAATCCTTGTGCACTGTTGGTGGGAATGTAAATTTGCGCAGCCACTCTGGAAACAGTATGGCAGTTCCACAAAAAATTAAAAATAGAATTACTACATGATCCAGCAATGACACTTTTGGGTATATATAAAAAAATAATTGAAAGCAGGATCTTGAAGAAATATGTACACACCCTTGTTCATAGCAGCATTACTCACAATAGTCAAAAGTTGGAAACAACCTAAGTGTCCAATGGAAGATGGGTGGACAAACAAAATGTAGTCTATCCAGACACTGAAATATTACTCAGCCTTAAAAAGGAAGGACATTCTGACACATGCTACAAGATGGATGAATCTTGAGAACCTTGAGTTGTTGTTTAATGGGTACAGAGTTTTGCAAAATAAAGAGAGTTCTGGAGATTGGTTGCACAACAGTGTGAATGTCCTCAACACTATTGAACTGTACACTTAAAAATGGTTAAGATGGAAAATTTCATGTAATGTGTATTTAACCACAAATTTGAAAAAGGCAGAGGGTAACTGTTACTGATTATGAGAGAATGAAGGGCCATATCAACCCAATGCTACATGTGGACCATGTTTGGATCCTGATTTGAGCAAATAAACTGTTAGAGAGTGAGCGAGGGAGAGCGATGCATTATGTAGAAAGCCACAACTCAGCTCAGCCCTTGGGGAGGCAGCGTTGACTTTGTCATCCAACACACATAGGCTGCATGCAGTCTTCCCTCTGCCACTTACGAACCATGTAGCATTGAGCAAATTGTTTTCTGGTTTTGATTTTTTAAATTTCTGTAAACACTTACTGAATCTCTGCAATGAGCTTAATATTTACTATCTATTAAATACTGACTATACTCAACAACGTGGACATAAAAATAAATAAAACATGGTCTCTGCGGATGCTGGAGAATTGATCAATACAAGAGAATAAAGAACCCCTCAAATAAGACCATGAATATGTGGGAATTTGTCCCATTTCATTGATTCTAAGACAATTTTTTTTCACATTTCACTTCAACTTATATGAACTGTATAAACTTATATGAAATATATTTTCTTATTCAAAATAATCTGACTTGGGGTTTCTGTTACTTGTAACATAAAGCACACTAATGATAAACTTTTCAACAAAGTCTTTTTTTATTTTAAAGTAACCCAGAGTTGGTTTTTGTTCCTTGGAACCAAGACTAATTGATTCAACTATAAAAATGACTCTAACCCAGTGTTGCTGATGGTTATCATTTTGGTGAATTTTGTTGAATATTTTTACTACCTTGTGTTCTTACATGTGAATTTCTCCCCTGAACAAAACTGAAAAAATTATTGTCAATCTAGCTACCTAACAATTTTTGAGTAATTATTCCTACTTTCAAACCTCACAACAACCCTATGAAGTAGGGATGAGTTTTATCCCAATTCTTCAGGTGAAAAAACTTGATATTATTTTGTATCCTTATTTGAAGCATTTTCCTATACCAATTTTTTGTAAACAGGAGTTTCAATGAATAGATAATATTATTTTATAAATATACCATTAATTTATCAATCCCTTTCATTGAACATTTATGTAATTTCCAAGTTTTTGCTATTACGAATAGTATAATAAACATTCTTGCACATGATTCTTTTTTTTTTTTTTTTTAGATTTTATTTGTTTGAGAGAGATAGAACAAGTGGGAAGGGGGAAAGGGCAGAGGGAGAGGGGGAAGCAGACTTCCCGCTGAGCAGGAAGCCGGATTCAGGACCCTAGGATCATGACCTGAGCCAAAGGCGGATGCTTTACCAACTGAGCCACCCAGGCGCCCCAAGCATGTCATTCTTTATCCATGTATCTGTTTTCTCAGGAAGATGACAAGAGGTGGGATTATGTATAAAAGTGATTCTTGCTAAATGCTTGTGGGTTACATTATGAAAAGTTGCTGCCAACTTTACAGGTGAGAATGGTTTATTATTTTAATTTGCATTGCTTGGTTTATTAGTGAAGTAAAATGCCATTGACATGCAAGCCAGACTTCAGTTTTCTAATCTTCTGCCTTCCAGGTCCACAGGGCCAATCTCTGGTTTTGTCCAGCACTAGACTGGACTTGGGGACTGGCATATCTTTAAGTTCCTACAAAAAACCCTCGGTCACAAATGCCTCAGTTAGCAACGCTGACTTTACTGAAGATTTTGCGGGAGAGAGGGAGGAAGGGTTCACATTGCACACCTCTCAGCATACAGCCTAAGGATCCCTGTTAGCCATTTCCGTTCTTCCTGAACCTCCCTTACCAGCTGTCTTCTCCCTCCTCTCTGCTTCAGCCTCTTCCCAACACCTTCCCCTCCCTCCATCTTACTCATTTCTTTTCAAGAGCAGTCAAATAATTCTTCTCCTGGTCTCATATGAACAATATTATCCTCTTTTCTGAAGCCTGGGTACCAACCAACTCAAACCCAGCTGTAGGCTCCAAAGTGTCTCCTCAGCAAAATTGTGTCTCTCTGGACAGGGGTTTCTCATTCCAGCTACTAAAGGTAATATCTCCATGGCTTTGAACGTGGACTTCAACTACCTCCATTTTGACCTCAAACTTTCTTTCTTTTCTTTTTCTTCTTTTTTTTTTTTAGATTTATTTATTTATTTTAGAGAGAGGTGGAAGAGGGGCAGAGGGAGAGAGAGTCTTAAGCAGACTCCGGGCTTGAAGCATGGAGCCTGGCTCTGGACATGGAGCCCCATGTGGGGCTTGATCTCACAACCCTGAGATCAGGATCTGAGCCAAACCGACTGTGCCACCCAGGTGCCCCATTGACCTCAAACTTTCTATTGAAGTTCTTCTTTCCAACTTACCTCTTAACTCAGGCAAAGGATCCTGTGGGCAAAGCATCCCCTGATGGGAACAAAACCTACCCCCTCAAGCAATGACAACTGCCCTGAGCCAGCAAGACCCCATGTGATTGACCCCAAGAAATGGTCGATTAGATTTTCACTGCCCACCTGCACATATCCTCCCACTTTTGCTGCACATATTCCTTATATCAACTTGGAAGCATTTTCAGCACTTTGGGGACAGTCTTTGGGATGCTAGTCTGCTATCTTTCCAGTGTTGGCCTCACTGAAATAAATTCCTTTCCTGTTTCACCACCATTTGTCTCTCTGCCTTCAGATTTTGTCAGCGGCCAGTGGCCGAACTGGTCTGTTTGGGAACCCTGGAGCCAGGTGCTTTCTGAAAATAGCATGGTCCTGCAAAAACTTATGTAAGCCAAATGGTGTAAAGTGAAGAAGCAACTACCATTAAATTTTACGGAAAAATTTTGACCATTCCCAAACCCCAAAAATGACCTATTGTAATTCCTCTCTGATACGTTAGGACACATCTTGCTAACAAATGCACAAAATAAATCAAGATAAAGCACAGATGCTCACAGACACACACAGAACTATGGCTGCTTGATGCCCAGGTGCTAAGTGTGGTTTCCCTGAAGGCGACTCTCTTCTCCCGGGGTGCCCGCTGCCTCTGTAAGGGTTGGTTGCAAAACAAACGCTGAACCTTATTTTGGCTTTCACCTTTTATCATAAAATCGAAAATCCTCTTTGGATTTCTTCCATTTAGCAGAAAGAGATAGTAATGTAAGTTTTTCAGCCAAGAAGCATAGTGTGAACTTTTGAAAAGCAGGGGATACCTGTAATTCAATTTAATAACTAAGTAGCTTTTTTCCCCCACCTTCATTCCTAAGTTTCATGAGAGAAGGGATGCTTTTTGAAAGTTACTTAAAAAAAGAAAAAGAAGAAACATCTCTTGGAAGAAAATGCTTGGATTGTGCTACTAAAAATGGGGAGGCATTACGGCATTTAAAACTAGATTGGAAAAATTAAACATAGAATTATCATATGACCTGGCAATCCCATTCCTAAATCTATATCAAAAGAACTGAGAACAGATATTAAACAAATACTGGTACATGAAAGTTCCTAACAGCATTATTCATATTAGCCAAAAAGTGGAAACAGCTCACATGTGCATCAAATGAACTGATAAATAAAACGTGGTATGCCCACGCAATGGGATATTATTCAGCATAAAAAGGAATAAAATTACTGATACATGCTACAACATGGGTAGACAAGGAAAACATTGTTTAGCAAAAGAAGCCGGACACAAAAGGCCACAAACTGTATGATTTGGTGAATCAAAAAGGCCCAAAACAGGTAAATCGATACAGACAGAGAAATCGGACTGGTGGTTGCCAGGGACTGTGGGAGAGGGGAATGGGAGTGACTGCTCATTGACACGGGGATTTCCTTGTGGGGTGATGAGAATGTTTTGGAACCAGAGGTGATGGTTGCACAGCTTTGTGAATGCCTAATGTACACCTTAAAATGGTTTGATGTATGTTATGTGAACTTTACTTCAATAAAAAGAAATGGAATTGGCTGCAAAAATACTGAAACAACGTGAGTCTTTCTCACATTCATTTTACAAACCGGTGGGGAGTTACTTTGGTTCCGCACTCTGCCAGAGGTCCCAGAGAGTTGGCTTTGTAGCCACGCCCGGAGCTGGCCTCCCACCCCCGTGGGGCGGGGCTTGTGGGGGCGGGGCTTGCCGGGGACGGACTTCGTCGGGGGCGGGGTCTGGGGCGGGGTCTGGGGCGCGGCCGAGCGCCCGGCCGGGAGGGGCCGCGTCCGGGACTGGCTTCGCCGGTTGCCCGGAGAACCCACGACAACAAAAGGCCCGACCGGCGGCGGCGGCGGCGGCCGGGCGGAGCGAACCTGGGTAGTTCTGCGCTGTGCTCGCCGCCGGAGACCGGGGCTTTCTCGAGCTGGTCAGTGAGTGGAGGGCCGGCCTGGCCGGGCAGGGTGCGGTGCGGCGCCCTCCCGCCCTACTGTCCGCCGCGCCCGCGCTCCAGCCCGCTGTTGCGGAGAGGGGGCGCCGCCTAGGGGTGGGGGTTCGGGCGCCTCTGCGGGACGGCTCGTGGGGTGGGGGGCGGTTGGGGCGCCTGCACAGCCGAGGAGGGCGCCGGAGGGGGCTGAGGTCGGTGCCGGGAACCCCGCCGAACGGCCGGGGGAAGTGGGGTCCCCCATGAGGTAGAAGGGCCCGGGAATTAGGGACGCGCGGGAACGCCGGACGGAACCCCACTAAGATCCTATGTTTCTGGTGCTGGTGCTTCCAGCTGCGGGAGCTGAAGGGGATGGGAAGGCCCACCCTCATGGGGGTTTCGTTTTGTCACCGGCCTCCTTTTTCCATGCGGATATTGAAACTTTGGTGCAACCCAAGCGCCGAAGAAGTCTGAAAGTCTCCTCCCTCAGGGGCAGGTTTCGTTGAGAAAGAACGGTGCCCAAGTTCTTAAGTTGAAACACCTTTTAAATAACACTTCGCTCCCTCCAAGTTTTCAATTTTTGTTTTTCCACTTTACTTTCTCTATTCTCTCTCTAGTTATTTATGCATTTGTGACCTTTTCTGAGATACTTTTGCGATTCACTGTCCATTTGCTGGGAAGTTTCTTACGGAAATATTAGCAAACCGAAATTTTTAGACAACCACTACTTCTGAAAAATCACGGGTACTGGATGGCAACAGTATTTGGAGACACTTCTTTTTGATCAGCGACATGACATCAGTGATCAAAGATTCTCTTGCCTTTCTCCGATTTCAAAACTCCATGGAGTATGCCTAAATATTACCAGCCAATCAGATTTCACCTTTCTTTACTTTTATTGGTGACATAATACATATGCTTGTGATGACTGCAATTGAGAAGAATCTGAAGTTTAAATGCTATGGATTTTTGTTAAAGATTTTATTTATTTATTTATTTGACAGAGACACAGCGAGAGAGGGAACACAAGCAGGGGGAGTGGGAGAGGGAGAGGCAGGCTCCCCGCTGAGCAGGGAGCCCGATGCGGGGCTCGATCCCAGGACCCTGGGATCATGACCTGAGCGGAAGGCAGACAGCTTAACGACTGAGCCACCCAGGCGCCCCAACTATGGATTTTTTAATACTTAAATTGGATACTAATTTTTGACAAGCGATAGATTTAGGGGACCTTATTTATCAGAATAGAATAGATAGAATTTCTTTGGCCTTTTTAGCAAAACTTTCCCATTATAAAAACCGAGAAAGTGAAAATATCCCAGTTACACTGGACCTTTTATTAGCAGTTTTGTTGGAAATAGTTAGGTTTGGCTTAACAAAGACCATAACTTTTGTTTTAACGTGATAGCATAAATAAAAAAAATAATCTGTATAATAAAAACTTCAAATGTAGATGTTTAAAGACATTTGGAAGAACCAACTCATACAGCATCCTTGTAGTTTATTTGGAAAAGTTTCTAGTACCAAGTGATTGCAGAGTCCTTTAGGATCCAAGAAAAGATATATCATACATATGAGTATTTTTTCACAGCTGACTTTAATTAGAATGATTAAAACTGCCAAGGTTAGGTGCATCTCTTTATTGTGGCCATTAAATATAGCATGTTGACTCGGGATTTTGCAGCCCAAGGGAGCTGATCTTTTTCTTTTTTTACTCTTTTGGGCTTTTAGTAGAGTGATGTATTTGTTATTTTGATCCTTTTCAGACTGTCCACTCACAAAATTATAATGCACAGTACTGCTGCAGAGTTTTTTAAAGGCTAGTGAATATTAAATATGTATTAACATTTCCATAGCAAGTAGGGCTGAAAATGTTATTTTAGTCTATTAATAGTCTACTAGGCTACTTAATGATACTGTGCAAGACTCCCCTTCTCCAAAGAGCCCAGCCATACCCCAACCTGGTTATTTTTCATTATCTGCACTTACACATTATTAAGACTACTTGTTACATTTTCTTTTTAGCTTTTCTTTTTTAAGATTGTATTTATTTGTCAGAGAGCACAAGCAGGCGGAGCGGCAGGCAGGCAGAGGGAGATGAGCCTGGTGTGGGGCTTCATCCCAGAACCCCGAGATCATGACCTGAGCCGAAGACAGACGCTCAACCGACTGAGCTACCCAGTCGCCCCTCTTTTTAGCTTTTATATGGTATGGTGTAAGCTTTATCCTACCAAAACCAAACATTCATGCACAAGTTTTTATGAAAGCTTATGTTTTTATTTCTCTTGGGTATATACCTAAAAGAGTGGAGTTGCTGGGTCAAATGATAACTATGTTTTAACTTTTTGAGGAACTGCCAGACTCTTTTCCAAAGCTTGCTGCATCATTTTACATTTCCATCTGGAGTATGTGATGTTTCCGTATTCTATACGTTCTTACCAACACTTATTTTGTTTTGTTTTTTAAATTTTATTTATTTATTTGAGAGGGAGAGTGGGAGAGAGAGAGCACAGAGGCAGGAGGGTCAGAGGGAGAAGCTGACTCCCCACTGAGCAGGGAGCCCGATGCGGGCTCGATCCCGGGACTCCGGAATCATGACTTGAACCAAAGGTAGACGCCCAACTGACTGAGCCACCCAGGCGCCCCTCACCAACACTTGTTTTGATCTGTCTTAAAAAAATTTTTTTAATATATTAATATCCATCTTTTTAAAAATTGAAGTGTATTTGACACACAGTGTTCCATTAGTTTCAGGTGTACAGACAAGTCTATACGGTATGCCATGCTCACCACAAGTGCAACTATGATCTGTCATTGTACAATGCTATTGCAATACCATGACCCTATGCTGTGCATTTTATCCCTGTGACTCATTTCATAACTGGAAGACTGTATCTCCCACTACCCTTCACCCATTTTGCCCACCCCACAACCTACTACCCTCCAGCCACCATCAGTTTGTTCTCTGTATTTATGGGTCTGATTCTGCTTTTTATTTGTTTGTTTGTTTTGTTTTTTTTTAGATTCTACATATAAGGGAAATCATATGAGGGGCACCTGGCTGGCTCAGTCCGTTGAGCATGCAATTCTTTGTCTCACACGTGAGACTCAAGCCCCACACTGGGTGCAGAGATTACTTAAAATAAATAAACAAACAAACATTAAAAAGAAAGGAAAAAATCATGGTATTTGTCTTTCTCTGTCTAACTTATTTCACTTAGCATAATACCCTGTAGGTCCATCCATGTTGTTGCAAATGGCAGGATTTCATTCACTTTTATGGCTGAGTAATATTCCATTGCATATATATACCATATCTTCTTTATCCATTAATTTATTTTTTTTAAAGATTTTATTTATTCATCAGACACAGAGAGAGAGAGAGGCAGGCTTCCCATGGAGCAGGGAGCCCGATGCAGGACTCGATCCCAGGACCCCAGGATCATGACCTGAGCCAAAGGTAGACGCTTAATTGACTGAGCCACCCGGGCGCCCTCCATTAATTTGTTGATGGACACTTGGGTTGCTTCCATATCTTGGCTATTGTAAATAATGCTAATAAACATAGTGGTACATAGATCTTTTTGAATTAGTGTTTTTGTATTCGTTGGGTAAAATACCCAGTAATGCAATTAGTGGATCATAGGGTAGTTCTATTTTTAATGTTTTAAGGAAGCGCCATACTGTTTTCCAGAGTGACTGCACTAGTTCACATTCCCACCGATCATGCTTGAGGGTTCCTTTTTCTCCACATTCTTGCTAACACTTATTTCTTGTCTTTTTGATTCTAGCCATTCTGACAGGTGCAAAGTGATACCTCATTGTGGGTTTGATTGCATTTCCCTGCTGGCTAATGATGTTGAGCATCTTTGGATGTGCTTATTAGCCATTTTTCATATCTCTGAGGAACAAAAGATTTAAATTTGCTCAAATCCATTTCATCTATTCTTCCTTATAAAGCTTATTTCTTTTGCTTTTGGTGTTATACCTGAAAAACCGTTGCAAACCCAAGGTTACCAAGAGTTACCCCTATGTTTTCTTCTAAGAGTTTTATGAGTTTTAGCTCTTACACTTAGGTATGTGAACGATTGTGAGTTAACTTTGTATATGATGTGAAGTAAGAGTCCAATTTCATTTTTATGCATGTGGATATCCAGTTTGTGTCAACCATTTGTTGAAAAGCCTGTTCTTTCCCCCACTGAATTGTCTTGGTGCTCTTGTCAAGAATCATTTGCCCATAAATTTGAGGATTTATTGGGACACCTGGGTAGCTCAGTTGGTTAAGCATCTGCCTTTGGCTCAGTCATGCTCCTTGCTCGGCTGGGAGCCTGCTTCTCCCTCTGCCTGCCACTCCCCTTGCTTGTGTTCTCTCTCCCCTCTCTCTGACAAATAAATAAAATCTTAAAAAAAATATGAGGATTTATTTCTGGATTCTCAGTTCTTTTCCATTGATCTTTAAGTTTGTCTTATACCAGTACCGTACTGTCTTGATTCCTGTTGCTTGGCTTTAGACTTGGGGAAGTGTGTCCTCTGACTTTGTTCTTTTTCAATATTATTATAGCTATTCTGTGTCCCTTGAATTTCCATATGAATTTTAGGATCAATCAATAAATAAAATCTTAAAAAAAAAAAGAATTTTAGGATCAGCTTGTCAATTTCTGCAAAGAAGTCAGCTGGGATTCTGATAGGAGTTGCATTGAATCTGTAGATAAAAATTTGGGGAATATTGCCGTCTTAACAATGTTTTAAGTCTTTCAACCCATGAACATGAGATGTTTTTCCATGTATTTAGATCTCCTTTACTTTCTTTAACAATATTTTATAGTCTTCAGAGTATAAGTTTTACATGCTTTTATTACATTTTTATTTCCAAGTATTTTATCCTTTTTGATGCTACTATAAATGGAATTGTTTTCTTAATTTATTTTTCAGGTTCATTGTTAAGTATAGCTACCAATTTAAGTTTCCCCCCCACCATGGCTTTCTTGACTTTTATTTCTTTTTCTTTTTATTAGCATATAATATATTATTTGTTTCAGGGGTACAGGTCTGTGATTCATCAGTCTTACACAGTTCACAGTACTCACCATAGCACATACCCTCTCCAATGTCCGTCACCCAGCCACCCCATCCCTCCCACCCCCCTCCACTCCAGCAACCCTCAGTTTGTTTCTTTAGAGTAAGACTCTCTTATGGTTTGTCTCCCTCTCTGGTTTTGTCTTGTTTCATTTTTCCTTCCCTTCCCCTATGATCCTCTGCGTTGTTTGTCAAATTCCATATATCTGTGAGATCATATGATACTTGTCTTTCTCTGATTGACTTATTTCGCTTAGCATAATACCCTCTAATTCCATCCACATCGTTGCAAATCCAATTTAATTTTTAATATATTCTATCAGCGATTTTCAGAAACAAGTACAAAAGTGGAAAAGCAGTTTTTCAGTTAGTTTTGATTATTTTTGAAAAGAAATGATTTAAAGTTATAGAAATCCTTAAAACTGTTTTCTTGGATTTATCTCTAATATTTGTGGCAAAGAGATATAGCTATAAAATCTAATAAAGTGTTTGCTTTCAACACATGTGTACAATTACGCAGTTATTTCCTTGCCCTAATTTTCTCCCCAGTTATTCAATATTTAGATTAGTGAACTGGGAAACATATTACTGCTGCAGAAAGAATGGCATGATGGAATCCTGTGCACTTATCTCTTAGCTTCATCATTTGCCAACTCATGGCCCCTACCCCTTAGATTGTTTAGTAGCAAATCCAGACATTTCATATCATCTGTAAATTATAGGTATATTTTTATAAGACAGATTTACTTGTAACTATCTCTCAATGAAACAAACCTGCTTTAATTGACTTTGTTTTAGAAGATGCTTAGTTTATTACGATAGAGAAGTCCATAATTAAGTTTTGTTTTTATTTTGATACACAGGAGTCCAGATCTTACATAAAATGGATATTTCTCACACTAGATATTGAATATTAAGTAGAAAGTTATTTAGTAACATCTAAGCTGCTATGGAAGAAATACCAGTAAAAGTTGCTGTAAGAATCCGACCTCTGCTGTGCAAAGAAGTTCTTCATAATCATCAAGCTTGTGTGAGAGTTATTCCAAACACCCAGCAAATTGTCATTGGGAGAGATAGAGTCTTTACTTTTGATTTTGTTTTTGGCAAAAATTCCACTCAAGATGAAGTTTATAATACATGTATAAAACCACTAGTGTTATCACTCATTGAGGGCTATAATGCAACCGTTTTTGCCTATGGACAAACTGGATCCGGGAAGACCTACACCATTGGAGGAGGCCATGTTGGTAAGATTCTCATATTCTTTGACTTTTATTTGAGACACTAGAATGAAGCTAAAATATGACTACCAGACACATAGTAGGTGCTCAGCATACTGACTGAATGAAATAATGTATAGGATAATCAGATGTGTTCATAATATCATCATCTTTGAAAGATTTATTTTTAAATATTGAAGTTTTCATTCAACAATTTAATTTATGATTATATTTGATTAAGGAAACAAGTTTAAGACAGTGTTTAGTGTTCAGCCCTTTGCCATTTTTTCCCAGTCTTACTGAGATATAATTGACATATATCTTTGTATTAGTCCAAGGGTACAATATAATGATTTGATATATGTATATATTGCAAAATGATTACTACAGTAAGTTTAGTTAACATCAATCACATCAAGTTATAAATTTTTTCTTGTGATAAGAACTTTTTTTTTAAAGATTTATTTATTTATTTGAGAGAGAGAGCACAAGCAGGGTGAAAGGCAGAGGGAGAAGCAGACTCTCTGCTGAGCTGGGAGCCTGATGCAGGACTCGATCCCTGGACCCCGGGATCATGACCTGAGCCAAAGGCAGATGCTTAACCGACTGAGCCACCTAGGCATCCAAGAACTTTTAAGATCTCATATTTTACCACCTTTCAAATACACAATGCAGTATCATTAACTACAGTTACCATGCTGTACATTACATCCTCAGAACTTACTTACAGCTGGAAGTTTTTATGTTTTGACTACCTTCACCCATTTCCCCTACTCCCTGCCTCTGGCAACCCTTTGTTGTTTTGAACAGAACTTAAAGTAGAAAGAAATGAGTTAACATGACCAGATTTTGATCTTTTAACATAGTCCACGTGTAAATATCAAGAGTCCTACAACCAGAACTTCAAGGCGACAGGAAGAATTTATTACGTGGTTTAAGGTGTCTTTTTTCCCCATTTTTAAGTCAAATTTTTATTTTATTTTTTCCATTTTATTGAGGTACAATTGATAAATAAAATTGTACTATATTTAAAGTGTACATCATGATGATTTGATGAATGTATATGTTGTCAAAGGATTCCTCCAATTTAGTTAACACATCCATCACCTCACATGTAAATACAGATTTCTATTTTATTTTTAAAGATTTTATTTATTTGAGAGTGAGAGCATGAGCGGGGTGAGGGGCAGAGGGAGAAGCAGATTCCTCACTGAGCAGGGAACCCGAGGTGGGGCTCGATCCCAGGACCCTGGGATCATGACCTGAGCTGAAGGCAGACACTTAACCGACTGAGCCACCCAGGCACCCCGGATTTCTATTTTAAATACTAAATATTTTAGGATATAATTTCTCCTGCTTGTAATTCTAGTTTGGAAAAGGTGGAATCCTTAGGATTTCCTTTAGAGCTGGAAGGAAACTTGAAAATCATTTCTCTTTATTTATAAGTGTGGTGCTCCAGCTATGGAGCGATCAAAGAAGGAGTTACTCAGAGGGCTAGTGACAGCTGGGATTGAAGTCAGGTCCTCTGTTGAGATTGCTTACTGTATTGGTATTTTTCTACTAAAAGCAAACTTTTGAGTATTGTACATATATATGTATTATTGTCTAAAATTATTGCTAGTATTCTGCATATGGATGATGACTCTCAATGTATTTCCTACTTTCATGCTTTTCAAATATGGAATATGTGACTTTGAGAAATATTTCTCATTACATTTAGGGATTGTGGGGGAGAGTTGGAGGCTGGCTGTGTGGTTTGAGGAAGCCCTGATTGCAAAGAATAAATGGAGAGTCCATAAGTGCCCAATACCCCCCACCCCCCTCACCACCATTTTTAGAATCACTGTTATGCAGGATTTAGGAGATTAAAGATACTAGATTATTTTAGGGTCTCAAAGTAGAAAAATTCAGTTTTTCTACTATAAGTTGTGTTTTTGTTTTTGTTTTTTTTTTTAGGATCATAGCCTTTTTTTAATGGGCAAATGTTTTATGATCTTTAAGACTCACTATGTTCTTTATACTAATAAGAGTTATAAAATGTTTAGAACTTGGTGACTTAATTATCGCTATATTTGCTTTTATTAAGAGGCCATGCATACAATTTAATACCTTAAGGGAAAAAGTTATTATCTATTATCCTGAAATATTTTAACTGCTATAAAATACTTTATACTTGATAACACCATTAGAAGCAGTTTTTGATTTTTTTCCCCTAGCTTTTTTTATTTATTTATTTTTAATCATTTTTTTCATCATGGTAAGTGTGCTCTTTAATCCCCATCCCTATTTCCTCATTACCCCATTCACCTCCCCTCCGGTAACCATCTGTTTATTCTCTATAGTTAAGAGCCTGTTTCTTCATTTGTCTCTCTCTCTCTCTTTTTTCCTTTGCTTGTTTGTTTTGTTCCTTAAATTCTACATATGAGTGAAATCATATGGTATCTGTCTTTCTATGACTGACTTATTTTGCTCAGCATTATACTCTCTAGCTCTGTCCAGGTCCTTGCAAATAGTAAGATTCATTTTTTTTTTTTAAAGATTATTTATTTATTTATTTATTTGAGAGAGAGAGAATGAGAGATAGAGAGCACGAGAGGGAAGAGGGTCAGAGGGAGAAGCAGACTCCCTGCTGAGCAGGGAGCCCGATGCGGGACTCGATCCCGGGACTCCAGGATCATGACCTGAGCCGAAGGCAGTCACTTAACCAACTGAGCCACCCAGGCGCCCCAAGATTCATTTTTTTATGGCTGAATAATTCCATCGTGTGTGTGTGTGTGTGTGTGTGGGTGTGTGTGTGTGTGTGTGGTGGGGTGTGTGTGTGGGGTGTGTGTGTGTGTGTGTGTGTGTGTGTAGGGGGTGTGTGGGGGTGTGTATGTGGGGTGTGTGTGGGGGGGTGTATGTGTGTGGAGTGTGTGTGTGTGTGTGTATGTGTGTGTGTGTACTACATCTTTATCCATTCATCTATTGATGGACACTTGGGCTGCTCTCATAGTTTGGGTAAATACCCAGTATTGCAATTACTGGATCATAGGGTAGTTCTATTTTTAAAGTTTTGAAGAACCTCCATAGTCTTTTCCATAGTGCCTCCACCAGTTTGCATTCCCACCTATAGTGCAAGAAGGTTCCTTTTTCTCCAGATCTTCACCAACACCTGTTGTTTCTTGTGTTGTTGATTTTAGCCATTCTGTTGACAGGTGTGAGGCAGTATCTCATTGTAGTTTTGATTTGTATTTCCCTGATGAGAGATGTTGAGCATCTTTTCATGGGTCTGTTGGCCACCTGGATGTCTTCTTTGGAGAAATGTCTGTTCATGTCTTCTGTCCATTTTTTAATTGGATTATTTGTTTTGGGGTGTTGAGTTGTATCAGTTCTTTATATATTTTGGATACTAACCCTTTATTGGTGTTATTTGCAAATATATTCTTCCATTCAGTAGGCTGCCTTTTAGTTTTGTTGATTGTTTCCTCCTCTGTGCAGAAGCTTTCTATTTTGATGTAGTCCCAATAGTTTACTTTACCTTTTGTTTCCCTTGCCTCAGGAGACATATCTAGAAAAATGTTGCTACAGCTGATGTCAGAGAGATTACTGCCTGTGCTCTCTTTAAGGATTTTTATGATTTCAGGTCTCACATTTAGGTCTTAAATCCATTTTGAATTTGTTTTTGTATATGGTAAAAAAGGGTGTTCCAGTTTCATTCTTTTGCATGTAGCTGTCCAGTTTTCCTAGCACCATTTGTTGAAGAGATTGTCTTTTTCCCATTGTATAATAGGAAAGATTAATTAATCTTTGTCAAAGATTAATTGACCATATAATTATGGGTTTATTTCTGGGTTTTCTATTCTGTTCTTTTGATCTATGTGACTGTTTTTGTGCCAGTACTATACTGTTTTGATTGCTGAAGTGTTTTTTTTAAATTTAAATTCAATTAATTAACACATAATGTATTATTTGTTTCAGGGGTACACGTCTGTGATTCATCTGTCTTATTTAATACCCAGTGCTCATTACAGTACAATTACATACCCTTCCCAATGTCCATCACCCCCGTTACCCCATCCTCCCACCCCCCTCCCCTCCAGCAACCCTCAGTTTATTTTCTGTAATTAAGAGTCTCTTATGGTTTGTCTGCCTCTCTGGTTTCATCTTGTTTCATTTTTTCCTCTCTTCCCCTATGAGCCTCTGCCTTGTTTCTTAAATTCCATACATCAGTGAGATCATATGATACTTGTCTTGTCTCTGATTGACTTATTTTGCTTAGCATAATACCCTCTAGTTCCAACCACATCATTGCAGATGGCAAGACCTCACTTTTTGATGGCTGCATAGTATTCCATCGTGTGTGTGTATGTGTATATATATACATACCACATCTTCTTGATCCATTCATCTGTCGGTGGACATCTGGGCTATTCCCATAGTTTGGCTATTGTGGACATTGCTGCTATAAACATTGGGGTGCAAGTGAGCCTTCGGATCACTACATTTGTATCTTTGGGGTAAATACCAAGTAGTGCAATTGCTGAGTCATAGGGTAGCTCTATTTTCAACTTTTTGAGGAACCTCCATACTGTTTTCCAGAGTGGCTGCACCAGCTTGCATTCCCACCATCAGTTTAGGACGGTACCCCTTTCTCTGCATCCTCGCCAACATCTGTCACTTCTTGACTTGTTAATTTTAGCCATTCTGACTGGTGTAAGGTGGTATCTCATTGAGGTTTTGATTTGTATTTCCCTGATGCCGAGCGATGTTGAGCACTTTTTCATGGGTCTATTGGCCATCTGGATGTCTTCTTTGGAGAAATGTCTGTTCATGTCTTCTGCCCATTTCTTGATTGGATTATTTGTTCTTTGGATGTTGAGTTTGATAAGTTCTTTATAGATTTTGGATACTAGCCCTTTATCTGATATGTCATTTGCAAATATCTTCTCCCATTCTGTCCATTGTCTTTTGGTTTTGTTGACTGTTTATTTCCTTTGCTGTGCAAGACTTTTTATCTTGATGAAGTCCCAATAGTTCATTTTTGCCCTTGCTTCCTTCGCTTTTGGCGATCTTTCTAGGAAGAAGTTGCTGCGGCTGAGGTCAAAGAGGTTGCTGCCTGTGTTCTCCTCAAGGATTTTGATGGACTCCTGTCTCCCATTTAGGTCTTTTATCCATTTTGAGTCTATTTTTGTGTGTGGTGTAAGGAAATGGTCCAGTTTCATTCTTCTGCATGTGGCTGTCCAATTTTCCCAACACCATTTGTTGAAGAGACTGTCTTTTTTCTATCGGGTATTCTTTCCTGCTTTGTCGAAGATTAGTTGACCATGGAGTTCGGGGTCCATTTCTGGGTTCTCTGTTCTGTTCCATTGATCTATGTGTTTGTTTTTGTGCCAGTACCATATCGTCTTGATGGTGACAGCTAGCTTTATAATATATCTTGAAGTCCGGAATTGTGATGGCACCAGCTTTGGTTTTCTTTTTCAACATTCCTTTGGCTATTGGGGGTCTTTTCTGGTTCCATACATATTTTAGGATTATTTGTTCTAGGTCTGTGGAAAAAGTTGATGGTATTTTGATAGGGATTGCTTTGAATGTGTAGATTGCTCTGGGTGGCATAGACATTTTAACAATATTTGCTCTTCCAATCCATGAGCATGGAATGTTTTTCCATTTCTTTGTGTCTTCCTCAATTTCTTTCATGGAATGTTTTTTCATTTCTTTGTGTCTTCCTCAATTTCTTTCATGAGTATTCTGTAGCTTTCTGAGTATAGATTCTTTGCCTCTTTGGTTAGATTTATTCCTAGATTCTTATGGTTTTGGGTGCAATTGTAAATGGGATTGACTCCTTAATTTCTCTTTCTTCTGTCTTGTTGTTGGTGTTTAGGAATGCCACTGATTTCTGTGCATTGATTTTATATCCTGCCACTTTACTGAATTCCTGTATGAGTTCTAGCAGTTGTGGGCTGGAGTCTTTTGGGTTTTCCACATAGAGTATCATGTCATCTGCAAAGAGTGAGAGTTTGACTTCTTTGCCAATTCGGATGCCTTTTATTTCTTTTTGTTGTCTGATTGATGAGGCTAGGACTTCTAGTACTATGTTGAATAGCAGTGGTGATAGTGGACATCCCTGCCATGTTCCTGACCTTAGGGGAAAAGCTCTCAGTTTTTCCCCAGATTGCTGAAATTTTGTAATATAACTTGAAGTCTGGAATTGTGATATCCCAGTTTTGTTTTTCTTTTTCAAGATTGCTTTGGCTCTTCAGGCTCTTTTGTGGTTCCATACAAATTTTCGGATTGTGTGTTCTAGTTCTGTGAAAAATGCTGTTGGTATTTTGATAGGGATCGCATTAAATGTGTAGATTGCTTTGGGTAATATGGGTATTTTAACAGTATTTCTTCTTCCAATCCATAAGCATGGAGTGTCTTTCCATTTCTTTGTGTCATCTTCAATTTCTTTCATCAGTGTTTTATAGTTTTCAGATTGCAGGTCTTTCACCTCTTTGGTTAAGTTTATTCCTAGATATTTTATTATTTTTGGTGCAATTTTAAATGGGGTTTAATTTTCTTTCTGCTGCTTCATAATTAGTGCATAGGAATGCAACAGATTTCTGAACATTGATTTTGTATCCTGAGAGTTTACTGAATTCATTTATCAGTTTTAGTAGTTTTTTGGTGAAGTCTTTAGGGTTTTCTATATGTAGTACCATGTTATCTGCAAATAGTGAGACTTTCACCTTTTCCTTACCAATTTGGATGCCTTTTATTTCTTTATGTTGTCTAATTGCTGAGGCTAGGACTTCCAGTACTATGTTGAAAAAAGTTTTGAGAATGGACATCTTTGTCTTATTCCTGACCTTAGGGGAAAAGATCTCAGTTTTTCACCATTGATTATGATGTTGGCTGTGGGCTTTTCATAGATGGCCTTTATTGTGTTGAGATATATTCCCTCTGGACCTACTTTGCAGAGCGTTTTTATCATGAATGGATGTTGTACTTTGTCAAATGCTTTGCATTTATTGAAATGATCATATGGTTTTATTCTTTCTGTTACTGATGTGATGTATCACATCGATTGTTTTGTGAATATTAAACTACCCTTGCATCGTGGGAATAAATCCCACTTGATTGTGGTATGATTTTTTTAGTATATCATTGGATTCGGTTTACTAATATTTTGTTGAGGATTTTTGCATCTATATTCGTGAGAGATATTAGCCTGTAGTTCTCTTTTTTTGTGGGGTCTTTATCTGGTTTTGGTATCAGGGTGATACTGGCTTCAAAGCATGAACTTGGAAATTTTTCTTCCTCTTGTATTTTTTTGGAATGGTTTGAGAAGAATGGGTATTAACTTTTTTTTTTTTAAGATTTATTTATTTATTTTACAGAGAGAGTGAGAGCTGGGGGAGGGGCAAGGGAGAGGTAGACAAGCAGACTCTGCTGAGTGGGGAGTCCGATGTGGGGCTTGATCTCAGGACCCCAGGGTCACAACCTGAGCTGAAATCAAGAGCTGAATGCTCAACTGACTGAGCCACCAAGGTGCCCTGAGAAGAATGGGTATTAACTCTTCTTTAAATGTTTGGTAGAATTCTCCGGTGAAGCCGTCTGGTCCTGCATTTGTGTTTTTTGTGAATTTTTGGATTACTGATTCAATTTCATTGCTAGTGATTGGTCTGTTCAAATTTTCTATTTCTTCCTGCTTTGATTTTGGTAGGTTATATGTTTTGAGGAATTTCTTCTAAGTTGTCCAATTTGTTGGCATATAGGTTTTTATAATATTCTGTTATGTTTGTTTGTATATCTGTGGTTTTGGTCTTTATTTCTCCCCTTCCATGAGTAATTTTGTTTATTTGGGTCTCTGTCTCTAGACGTTTTTCTAGGCATTTTAGAAATACACATGTAGTTTTTTTTGTTGTTTTGTTTAATGAGTTGAGTTATTATACCTGTGATTCTATAATTTTCCTTTTGCATTTGACAATGTAAAATATTTCATTACTTCCCGTATGGGTCATAGAATTTCACCTCGTTTTTTGGACTGTATAATATTCCACAGTTTGAATGGACCATAGTTCCTCCACTATTAATGGACATTTAGGTTGTTTCTGATTTTTACTCTCATGAAAAGATAAAGTCTTAAAAAAGTTGCAGTGTGTATCTTTGCACCATGAGTTAGTATTTGTATAAAACAGATTCCTGGAAGTGGATTTATTGAGTCAAAGGGAGTGCACATTTAAAATGTGCATAGACACTGACAAATCACTCTCCAAAAAGGCTGTAGATGCCTACCACCAATATAGGAAAGCCATTTGCTCATATGCTTGTCACTTACTGGATATTATAAATCCAAAATATTTTTCTTTTGTCATCTGATAGGTGAAAAATTGTACTTTGTTGTTTGAAGTTACATTTCTTGGTATATTAGTGAAATTGGTAGCACTTTTTATTTCCCAGGCTGTTAAGGACACCAATTCTGGGTCAGTCATCTGCTGTTTGATTTTTAAATAATGCTGTTTTTTTTTTTTCTCCATTAAATAATTTGTCGAGCATTTGTAGTATCTAGGGTACCATGCTAGGCACTGTGGCAGAATAATAATCTCTTATTTTTCAATATGGTGCTTATTTACTAATATTCATTTTCCTACTTCTCAGAACCTTGGATTTGTACCAGGCATAACATTCTTTAGAAACTCTTGTGTGTTCTTTACAGGTTCTTTCTCTGAAACAGTCTATCTCAGGAAAGTAATTATAACATTGAAAAATGTGATATTTAGGTTACTAAAATATATATTGAAGCTGTATTTTAAATATTATTTGAAATTCAGCATTTTGATAAGTCTTTTCAATTATTGTGCTTTGTTATCTGTTGAAGTAGGAAATGAATGAGCTGTTTCAAATCAGCCTTATAGTCTGGCTAATCTACAATGCATATATTGCACTGTAATTTATACATAATGCTGTTGGCTAGTTCCTGGAAACTCTCAAAAAGGGATTTTCAGGGGCGCCTGGGTGGCTCCGTGGGTTAAGTGACCAACTCGTGATTTCTGCTGAGATCATGATCTCAGGGTCCTGGGATGGAGGCCTGTGTTGGCTCCACACTCAGCAGGGAGTCTGCTTCCCCTCTCTCCACTCGCACACACACACTCTGTCTCTAAAATAAATAAAATAAATCTTAAAAAAAAAAAAAGGAAATCTTCAATCTTCACTTTTTCCTTTGTATTAGAAAAACCTACAGCTTCCTTGACTTGCCACATGATGGCAGTCTTGCATCTTAAATTAGGTGAAAGGCAGTCCACGTTAATAGAGGTTCAGATTTTCAGGATGCTGCCCAAGATCTAAACATTGGTCATTTTCAACCTGGAAGCTGTTTTTAAGGTTCATTTGCAAGCCAACTTTTTGTAGCTTAGAATGTATTTTCCATGGAACAATGCTACAAATGGTGGGCAGGTTTCTAAATTGGCCTAACATATTTAACTTTAAGTATCAATTTATTCTTTGACTTATTTAAAATTTTTAAAACTATTTTTAAAAAATTGTGGAAACTTTTACACATGAATTTTGTAGTTATGGTTTTAAAAAGTTTGTAATATAGGTATTTTCTTATGAAAATATAAATTTTGGGTTTTAGCTTTTCTTATATCTTAATTTTCACATGTGCTTTCTTTCTCTAAATTTTTAGCTTCAGTTGTGGAAGGACAAAAGGGTATCATCCCTCGAGCTATCCAAGAAATATTTCAAAACATCTCTGAAAATCCTAGCATTGACTTTAGTATTAAAGTGTCTTATATAGAAGTATATAAGGAAGACCTAAGAGATCTTCTAGAATTGGAAACATCTATGAAGGATCTTCACATCCGAGAAGATGAAAAAGGCAACACAGGTAAAGTAGCTTACTTAATTGATAGCCTTCATTAGCAAATAGATGTGATTTAATTCAGTTTCTGGATATATTCCAAAGAATCTTTAAAACAGATATCGAAGCAAAATGCATTTGTTTTTACTTTAAAATTGAATAGCTTTTTGATCACCAATATCCAATAAATCACCCAGGTGAAGCATAATTCAGACAGGTTGGTTAGATGAAGTTAGTAAGTTGTAATTCAAGGTACTTATTTTTTATGATTGCCCCCGCTCTGGGTTCATCTCCAGCGAGACTTTGAAATAGGCTAAATTAGTTTTAGCTAATTTAGCTAAATTAGGGATGGCTTCTTCCTTTGGTGTTTGTCCAAGTTGCTCCAGAATTCTCCTTTCTTCCTCTTTGATTTTGTCCCAGCACATCTATTGTCTCCTCTCTCTCTCTCTCTTTTTTTTAATTTGGACAGTTTATGTGTTTGCTCCTCCATATTGACACTTACCTATCTTTTTTTGTGCATCTCAAGGTCGAATTTCAGTGCTAACAACCTGTTAATTTCATTAAATATCCAATTGTTTGGAAATGGGAGAAAGCTAGAATAGGTCAAAATACAAATATTTTAAAGAATAACACTTTCTGGGGTGCCTGGGTGGCTCAGTCATTAAGCGTCTGCCTTCGGCTCAGGTCATGATCCCAGGGTCCTGGGGTCGAGCCCCTCATTGGGCTCCCTGGTCGGCGGGGAGTCTGCCTCTCACTCTCCCACTCCCCCTGCTTGTTTTCCTGCTCTATCTCTCTCTGTCAAATAAAAAAGAAAAAAAATCTTTAAAGAATAACACTTTCTGCTCTTCTGATTTAAAGGGTAATATGTTCAGCATAGAACACTTTGAAAACATAGAAAAGTTTAAAGAAGAAAGTTAAAGTTCATCTTTAATCCCAGAACCCAGAAAGAGCAACTTCTGTTTTTGGTGTTTCCTTCCAGATTTCTTTTTCTGTGCACATATAAATTTTTTTTGATATACTTAGAACCCTGCATATAATATTGCATCTTATTTTTTCACTTAATATTTATATTGTGATGGGCGCCTGGGTGGCTCAGTTGGTTAAGCGACTGCCTTCGGCTCAGGTCATGATCCTGGAGTCCAGGGATCGGGCTCCCTGCGCAGCAGGGAGTCTGCTTCTCCCTCTGACCCTCTTCCCTCTTGTGCTCTCTATCTCTAATTCTCTCTCTCGAATAAATAAATAAAATCTTAAAAAAAATATTTATATTGTGAGCATTTTCACACACCATTAAATACTTTTCAAACTTATGACTCTGGTCATGTGGTAATTTTGTCTTCTGAATGTATTATACGTTTTTAAATTAATGTTCCATTACTGGACATTTAAGCTGTTTCTAGATTTTCACGATTATTAATAACACTGACTTGGGTGTGTTTCTCTCGTAGAAAAGATACTTAGGTAGAACCCTTCTTGGCGATAAAGGAATCACAGACTCCTTGAGGAAATTTCCTAGCAGTTAGGAAAGGAAGATCACTCAGACTGCCTGCAGGGGGCAGTGAAGTTTGTCACCTTATTGGCCCTGTCTTGGCAGCCCTGGCATTCCTGGATGTTTGGAGAAATTGGTTTTTGTTTTGTTTTTTAGAAAGCAGACATGGTAGTTTATGGTCTTAGTAGATAATTCAGTATAGTTGATCTTTTCTGGACAGAATTCAGGCCAATGTTTTGAGCTTCTGTATCATATAAAATGTAATTATTGAATGTTTTTATCTTTGGTTAAGAAGATACAAAAATAACACATGTTTATTATAAAATAGTCAGATGCAGAAGTGTACACTATCACTTCTGATAAACTTAATAACTAATATCAATTCTGCAAAAGTTTTGGAAAGATGCAGCAAATTGTCTTAAGCCAAATTGCCATATGTCTTATATAATATTCCACTCACAACCAAAGTGTATTTGTTTGACATATTTATTTAGATCCTCTGTGTGAAGCAATGGTTGGTATCCAACCTGGATGCTGCACCATCAGTATCATTGTGGAAGCTTTTTAAGAAATACTGACTTCTGGGCCCCACTTTTCAGAAATTCTGATGAATTTGTCTGGAATGGGGCCTGGGTCTTGCTACTTTCTCTTTTACAAAGTTTCCAGGTGATTTGCAGCTGGGTTTGAGAACCATAGGTTGTGCTAAACTGTAGCCTAACAGGAAAATTTTATGAAAGTTATCCTTTGATTTACAGTTACATTGTCATAGTTTATAATTGCCGATATTTTAGCATTCCCTTTTTGTAGTAGAGGTACTTTAGAACTTTAAATGTACTAGGTTGTTAAAAAAGGTGTCATGTTGGAAATAATGAAAGCAAAATGATTATTTTTCAGGAAGACAGTGACATAACAGGATCTGAATAAAGAGGAAACATGACCTGTAATTCAAGCACAAAATCAGGAGCTTTACTGCTCTGATTCAAATCCCAAATCCACCTACTTCTTTTAGAAATATGTTTGAATATAAACAAATAATGTGGGCAGTAAGCTTTGGTTTATTTTTGGTTCTTACTCTACTGTTCTTGAAATAGAAACTTTTTTTTTTTTGAATTGCCATCACATTTGTTTACCTTTTACTCTGCTATTATGTAGGGCATACCTGTTTTTAAAATGAATAACCAATTTTATTTATACTGAAATTGTCATTTATCATTGGTCATGACCACATAATACTAAAAACCGTAAACCTAAGGATGGCTTGAATGTTAATAAAACTCAAAAGACACTAATTTCTTTTAATTAATCTACTAATTCTTAATTAATTAATTTAATTAATCTATTTTTAAAAATAGGTCTATTAGACTCTACAAGTCAAAATACTGGAATAGAGAGTTTTTCTTTTGTCAGTCATCTTAAAGAATTGAGTAGGACTCCGAAGAAACCAGATTGTTTAAAATATATATATATACCTACATTACATCTTTTAGAATGTAAATATCAAAATGAGTGCTGTCTATTAAAATAATTCCTTTGGGAGATTATCTAAAATTACTTAATGATATTGCTGACGTCACTATTATTTGGAATGCTATTGATTTTTTTCTTTTTAAGAGCTTTTCTTAGCCTGGGCAGTTTAGCAAATATTAACTGTTGTGTGGTTAATGTAACTATACTGAGTTCTGATTAAAATTTGGTTTAAAAACTTGCTGTTACTGTTTTAAGTGATTGTTGGGGCCAAAGAATGCCAGGTGGAGAGCGCAGATGAGGTGATGAGTCTCCTGGAGATGGGGAATGCAGCCCGGCATACAGGTACCACCCAAATGAACGAGCACTCCAGTAGATCACATGCAATTTTTACAATCGGTATTTGTCAAGTGGAGAAAAACATGGAGGCCGGTGAAGACGGATCGTGGTACTCCCGTCGGCAGATTGTCTCAAAGTTCCACTTTGTGGACTTGGCTGGCTCCGAAAGAGTAACCAAAACAGGGAATACTGGTGAACGGTTCAAAGAATCCATTCAGATCAACAGTGGGCTGCTGGCTTTGGGCAACGTCATCAGCGCTCTTGGGGACCCCCGCCGGAAGAGTTCACATATTCCATATAGGGATGCGAAAATCACCCGGCTCCTGAAAGATTCCCTGGGAGGCAGTGCCAAGACAGTCATGATCACTTGTGTCAGCCCATCCTCCTCAGACTTTGATGAGTCCTTAAATTCCCTCAAATATGCCAACAGAGCCCGCAACATTAGAAACAAGCCCACCTTAAACTTCAGCCCCGAGTCAGACCGCATGGACGAAATGGAATTTGAAATCAAGTTGCTTCGAGAAGCTTTGCAAAGCCAACAGGCTAGCATCAGCCAAACCAGCCAGATCCATCAAGAGGAGACTCCTGATAAAAACAGGATCCATTCTCTTGAGGAGCAAGTAGCTCAGCTACAAGGAGAATGTCGGAGTTACCAGAATTGTGTAGAGGAAGCCTTTACCTTTCTGGTGGACTTAAAGGATGCTGTCAGACTGAACCAGAAGCAGCAACACAAACTGCAGGAGTGGTTGAACATGACTCAGGAGGTGAGGAAGGCGGTTTTCACCTCCTTCCGAGGGAGCCACAGCATTGGCAACCTGGAAGAAGGGCCTCAGCATGTTACGGTTCTCCAGCTGAAGCGAGAGCTGAAGAAATGCCAGGTACGTGGATGCCTTTTGTTAGTGACTTGTTGAAGGACTCCTTTTATTTGGGCAAGGGTCATTTTGGAATTTCAGAAGTTTTTCAAAAGGATTATGTGTAAAATCTCATTTGCCTTTGCTCAGTTTCTTCTTCCCCTTTCCTGCTGCTTTGTCCTCTTAAGTCACACCCTTCTGAGCTCCTTCTCCTTTCTCTTTTAATATCTTAACTTGTTATCTTTATGAAGCAGAATCTTGCAGACCTGCTCATTAATTTAGAGGATGAAGAGAAACCCAATTTCAGAAACAAAATGAAGTTGTATGTTAGTGAGTCTTTATTCCTCTTTGGGTCAATGGTTCTTGAAGGGAAAAAATACTTCATCCCTTGAGTGTGGAATGTTGATTTTTTGAATAAACAAATCATCTTATTTGACAGTATTTAAGGGACGTAAGTATGTTTATTCATATTATATGTATGTATGTTGAGTTTAGAATTATGTTTCTCACTTTCCATTCAAACACAGTATGTGAAGATCTTATGTTACTGGGAAATCATGGAAAACAAGATATATCCAGTTCTCCTTACATGGTGGAGTCTGGTGGGCAAATGGATATTCTGCCAGTTTTTGAAAATAGGAAAACGTATAGTTAAAAAACATAGCTTTCTAGTTAGAAATCTTTCCTCAATACCTTTCTATATATTAGAAAGAAACCTCTATTACAGCAGTTCTTAAACTTTTTGTTCACATGCTTTCTTTACATTTTTAAAATTGAGGTCCCCCAAAAAGCTTTTGTTTATGGGGATTGTATCTATTGATATTTACCACATTAAAATTAAAACACAAAAATTTAAATGATTAACTCACTCAAAGCTAACAATAATAACCTGATTACATGTTAAATAAAGAACTTTTTTTTTCATGAAAGATAACTATTTTCCAAAACAAAATAAGTTTAATAAGAGTGGAACTGTTTTCACACTTTACATGTGTCTGGCTTAGTAAAAGACAGGTGGATTTTCATATCTGCTTCAGCATTCAGTTTGTTGAATATGTTGTTGTAGTTGAAGTACGTGAAGAAAATCCAGCTTCGTATAGATTTGTAGTTGGAAGGGAGGAATCTTTTCATGGCTTTTTCAGATAATTATGGATGTTCGTCTTTGCTATTACACCAAAACTCAACCAGTAGAGATTTCCTCTAGGTTACTTGCCATGTAGAATTTGAAACTGTCTTTGTTATATTAATATTTATACCTTAAAATTCATTGATCTATATGTTGTACTTTGAATGGATCTTTCATCACATGATTCTGAATTGTCACTTATTGGTCATTTGGAAATATTTGTTTCCTAAATCATGCAGATCTTCCAAATGTTAACACATATCATTAGACAGTGTCAAATAATTACATTCACTAATCTTACCCACTGATCTTACCAGCAAGGTCTTTAAGTATTGGAAGCTGTCAAAATTGTAGCAGAAATGTTTTCCAAAATTCTGATTTTTGCATGAAACTTGAATTTTATCATTTGCAACAAATATTGTTGTTTTCCTTGAAATGATGGTTTTCATTTTTGAGAAAATGTTTGTCACATTCCCAGGTGTGAGTAACCATAGTTGATCTGTCATATTTTAGAATAAAAATAGTTCCCCATGAAAAATGTGGCTAGTTCAGCTTGCAACTCAGTTGCACAAATTTTTTTCCCTATAGATAACCATCACCCTTGCTTATGCAGCAGAGCTACCATTGGAATACCTCCCATTTTGTCACATGGAATACTAAAAGTGCTCATAGGTTGAGATGAATAAAATAATTTTTATTGCTTCATCAAGATATTCTTTTTTTTTCTTTTTTCTTTTTAAAAGACTTTATTTATTTATTTGACAGAGAGAGGTACAGCGAGAGAGGGAACACAAGCAGGGGGAGTGGGAGAGGGAGAAGCAGGCTTCCCGCCGAGCAGGGAGCCCGATGCGGGGCTCGATCCCAGAACCCTGGGATCATGACCTCAGCTGAAGGCAGACGCTCAACCGACTGAGCCACCCAGGCGCCCCTCCTTTTTTCTTTTTAAAGATTTTATTTATTTAGTTGAGAGCATGAGAGCACAAGCAGGGGGAGAGGCAGAGGGAGAGAGAAGCAGGCTCCCCACTAAGCAGGGAGCCCAATGCGGGGCTCGATCCCAGGACCCTGGGATCATGAACCTGAGCTGAAGGCAGCTGCTTAACCGACTGAGCCACCCGGGCGCCCCCATCAAGATATTCTTAAGTGAAACTGGCATTTGTTTGTATTGTGAGTGCGTGGCAGTGAGGAATACAGTGACTCCTAAGACAGTCTGGTGACACTTCCTTTTTTCACGCTAGGAGCCAGCAGTTTTACCCACCCTTATGGACCATCAGTGCAAATGTCAACATGGTAAACAGGGCAAATAATGTCTTAGTATTATTAGGAAAATAGTTTTGATCTCCTGGATACGCTGAAAGGACCTAAGGAATACACTGAAAGGGTCTTTACTGAAACGCTATGATCACTGCTGTTCTATCTCAGAGCTTCTGATATTTAAATATAAGCATTTAAAGTAAATACTTCTAAAATCATGGATTTTTTTAAAAGCAGTAAGTCTGCCCTACCTTCTTTGTAGAGAGAGCAGGTCTGGCCCTTCGTCTTTGGTATAAGAAACTGGCAGAACGGGGAGTATTGTTGATGGGAAGCTTGAACTTTGAGATGCTGTAGGAGTTGGCAGTAGAAAGTGCTTTTCCTTCCTGCTCCTAAGGTGACTGAAAGTGGAAACTCAAAACCCCCTGGTTGAGGATGGGGTGGATAGTAACTTTTTCTTTCCATCTGTTGGAAACTCTGAATTAAACTTGCTCTAGATGATGAATTCTAGATTAAGACTTCCCAAAGATATTAACAGTCTTGGTGGAAAAGGATTATCATTCATGAGCAGATGGTTTTCGAGGATGCTAGCTAGACTGCAGAAATCCCAAGACTTCTCAGGACTTTGAAAGTGCTAGTGTATGTTATTAATCTCAAAGTGAGAGATAGAACGTTCAGGATTTCCAAATTAAAAAAAAAATGGATTCCTTCTTTTTGGTCTGCAGTCTTGTAGGACTAGTAATCTTGGATACCACTAAGTAGCAAATCGAGAAATATAGCTGTCATTCCTCACCCCGTATGTCTCTTTAAAAAGTTGTTTTTTAAACTTCCTTTTCTGTTCTTCTTTTCTGTGAGAGACAGAGTAACATAATAGTTAAGAACGTGTATACCAAAACCCCAAGATTTGAATCCCGACTCCTCTGCTTACTTGCTCTGTGACCTTGGGCAAATACTTCACCTCTCTGTGCTTCAGTTTCCCCATCTGTAAAATAGAAACAATATTAACAAGCACCTTGTAGGGTTGCTGTGAAGATTATTAAAGCACTAGTTCCCATAAAACGCTGAGAGGGATGCCTGGCCAGGAGTAAGGCTCCATAAATGTCAGGTCATTATTGTCTCATTCACTTTCCACCTGCCTGGGCCGATGTTACGTAGCAGCGGCAGCTAAGTGATTGGACTTACTAGTGGTACGTAGGGCCACATGCCAGGAATTACTGTGAAGGCCGCTTGATAAACTCTGTGCAGGGAGATAGCAACTCTGTGCAGGGAGAGGTGTGGATGTTCTTTTCGTTCAGCCCTGCTTCCTCAAGCCTATTACACAAGCAGGTAAGTACTTTTAAAAAAAAAAAAAACAACTCCTAATCAAGATGAGATGTGGGCCATCTTGCAGGTAGAATTACTGCCAGACTGTTGCTAGGGAAGTAAGGGCCACTTCAAAGTTACCATGTTCTCCTTTTTAGACGCCATCAGGTAGTGTTGGAATCCTTGGTTTTTGCTATTAGTCAATTATTGGAACACTCCATCCGCTAATAAATACCTGTTAAAGGACTCCATTGCCTTTCTATTCCAGATTTTGATTACAAGAACAGTATGTGAACATGAGTTTATTCAACAGTTAAACACTTTTAAATAAATAATAAATAATGTAACTGTAGTTTATAAAGCATATGTAAAAATAATTGAGTATGCAGTACTGGGAGACAAACTACATTTAAAAAAAATTTAGAGATGGAGTGGGGGGCAGTGAGGGAGGGAGAAAGAGAATCTCCAGCAGAGTCCCTGCTGAGTGCAGAGCCTGACTTGGGGCTCAGTCTCACAACTCTGAAATCATGACCTGAGCCGAAACCAGCAAGAGTCGGATGCTCAACCGACTGAGCGACCCAGGCGCCCAAGACAATTACACCTTAAGCTCAAATGCACAATTAATTTTACCATAAGAGAGGATATTAGCCAATGAGAATCAGTTATATCTTATTTTATGAAAGGTCCTATAAACATACAGAGTTATCAGGGTCATCAGTCCTTTCCTTATTTGGTCATTTGAGGATCCCAAGCAGAGAAAAGAAGGGCCTTGCCCTAAGTGCTACTATGAGGCTGTGACAAAATCGAGGCAGGCCTCAGTCTGTGGGTTCTCAGTGCTGGGCCCATCTACCCCGATGCCTTTGCCTGAGAAGTCACAAACATACTCTTTCTGTGAATTAAATCTTACGTAAAGTGAACACTGGTTTTTGCAAATTAGCTACTTGTTCTTTTCCTGTAGATTAGTAGAAAGAGCATGAGCTTTAGATCCAGGTAGGCCCTGGGGTAGAAGATCAGGAGTTGGGTTTATCCACTGTGTCATCTTGGGGAGAGGTTTTAATCTCTTAGTTTCTTCATGAAAAAGGAACCCTGTCTATTCAGTGAGATATTTTTAAAATGTCAAGTCACTATGTAGCATAGAATAGACTCTTGACAAATGTTAAATTTCTTTCTGTTTATTTAATTTAAAAATTGTTTTCAAGTATTATTTGCATATCCCAAGTTTATTTGAAAACAGGCATAATTCACTAGAAATTAAGAAAACTCTTTGTTTAACCATATTTTTAGACATCTTCAAAATATCTCTTCATAGTGAAAGTGCATAAAATTAGCAAATATTCTTTATTTGGAAATCCAAATGCATTCTTAACTCTATAGGTCAATTTGGAAAATGTGACCTCTGATTTTTAAAAACCCACATTAAAAATCTCATGGCAATTCTAGCAGACTTGTAAAAAATCTTACTGAGTGTACTCTAGAAACGGAGTAACTTTTTGTTTTAAAATAAAACCAGGAAAAATTTTCTATATAGTAATTAATTCTTAGGTTGTAGCCATGATAGGTCCTTCACACTAGAGAACAGAAAAAAGTTGAAAGTGAATGGGATAAGAAAAATTTCAAGAGACGTCATCAAACCATCAACAAATCCCAGTTTTCATGGTATTTTCTGGGCTCTCTTGAGTATTTTCCATGGTGAGTCTCTTGTGCTTTCTTTCCCTCCTCCCAGTGTGCGCTGGCTGCTGATGAAGTTGTATTTAATCAGAGAGAACTGGAGGTGAAGGAGCTAAAGAATCAAGTGCAAATGATGGTCCAGGAAAACAAAGGCCACGTGGTATCTTTGAAAGAAGCACAGAAAGTGAATAGATTGCAGGTAGAATTTCTTAACGTATCTAGTGCTGTAGATTCAGTTGAAATAGTACTTCACTAAACAGTAGGATTTGATTTGATTTGATTTGATTTGATTTATTTATTTTTAAAGATTTTACTTATTTGACAGAGAGACACAGCCAGAGAGGGAACACAAGCAGGGGGAGTGGGAGAGGGAGAAGCAGGCTTCCCGCCGAGCAGGGAGCCCAATGAGGGGCTCGATTCCATGAGCCGAAGGCAGATGCTTAACGACTGAGCCACCCAGGCGCCCCAACAGTAGCATTTTAAATGATAAATGGGAGTGTTTACAAAAACAGGTTTCAGTTGAGTTTCAGGTAACTAAAAGTGTTATTGCAGTTTTTCCCCTAAATCGGTGTAAGGGGAAATCATTTTTATTGTTACCCTGACTTATCCTTCACAAATATGAAGATGATACCCAGGAACTTAATTTGCACATCATATTATGGTTACCTTTCTCTGTGTTTTTCCATTCCATTGTTTGCCAAGGTAACAGGCAATATGATGGTGTTAAGAGTTAGAGGGGAAACACATACTTTAAAATTTATTAGATTATCCTTTCATACATCAGTGATTTGCTCTTAAACTTTGGTTAAATATTTCAACTTTTCTATCTTAACCTCCCTATTATTAACCCGAATATGACTGCATGGAACATGGTACGTCCCTAAATATTACATTCCTTGGCTGTGAACACCCCCCCCTCCACCCCTGCACCCCCAAACAGTTAATTTTATTTGAAGCCTTTCACTTCCTGTCAGGGAGCAGCTACTTTCCCAAGGGATAACCTGATCCAGCACAAGTTAGATTTTGATTTTGACATTTCATTTTTATTTTCTTTTTTAACTCTTCTAATTCTAGAATAATTTTCTTTTTTTTAAGATTTTTTATTTTTTATTTGACAGAGAGAGAGAGAGAGAGCGAGCACAAGCAGGGGGAGGGGCAGAGGGAGAGGGAGAAGCAGACTCCCCGCTCAATAGGGAGCCCGATGCGGGGCTCGATCCCAGGACTCTGGGATCATGACCTGAGCCGAAGGCAGATGCCTAACAACTGAGCCACCCAGGCGCCCCTCTAGAATAATTTTAAAACATAAAACATATACAAAACAAAAGGTACTGTTCAGTGATGGATGGCAAAGAGAGCAGCTGGGTAACCACCACCAGGTGAAGAAATAGTAGACTTTTGAGGCATCTAGGTGGCTTGGTCTGTTGAGCGTCTGGCTCCTGATTTTGGCTGGGGTTGTGATCTTGGGCTTGTGGGATCTAGTCCTGTGTAGGGCTCCATGCTTGGCTCCGTGCTCAGTGGGGAGTTTGCTGAGATTCTCTCTCTCTCCCTCTCTCTCTGTAAAATACATACTATATGAGTTCATTCATAGGTGGAATTTAGGAAACAAAACAAATGAGCATGGGGAAAAAATGAGAGAGGCAAACCAAGAAACAGACTCTTTTTTTTTTTTTTAAGATTTTATTTATTTGAGAGAATGAGAGAGAGCACGAGAGGGAAGAGGGTCAGAGGGAGAAGCAGACTCCCTGCTGAGCAGGGAGCCCGATGTGGGACTCGATCCCGGGACTCCGGGATCATGACCTGAGCCGAAGGCAGTTGCTTAACCAACTGAGCCACCCAGGCGCCCCAAGAAACAGACTCTTAACTCTAGAGAACAAACTGATGGTTACCAGAGAGGAGGTGGGTGGGGGGATGGGTTAGACAGGTGGTGGGGACTAAGGAGTGCACTTGCTGGGATGAGCCCTGGGTGTTGTATGAAAGTGTTGAATCACTATATTGTATACCTGAAACTAATATTACACTGTATGTTAACTAACTGGAATTTAATTGAAAACTTAAAAAGAAACTTAAAAAAAAAAAGAAATAGTAAACTGTCGGCCCCTCAAAAGTCCTTGGTTCATCAGGCTCAGAGAGAGTCACTGTCCTTACTTCATAGTAATGCTTTCCCTACTTTGCTTTGTGGTTTTACTATGTATCCCTGAACACTACAGTTTACATTTTGGATTTTTGTAAATTTAATCATTCAGTATATATATTCTTTAGTATCTAGTTGCTTTAATTGAATGTTTTTTTGTTCTGATTCATCCACAATGTAACTGTAGTTTGTTACAGTTTATAGCTGTATGGGATTTCATTGTATGAATATATTGCAATTAATTTTTCTTTTTTTTTTAATTTTATTATGTTATGTTAGTCACCATACAATACATCATTAGTTTTTGATGTGATGATGCACAATCCATTGTTTTTGTATAACACCCAGTGCTCCATGCAGTATGTGCCCTCCTTAATACCCATCACCAGGCTAACCCATCCCCCCACCCCTCTCCCCTCTAGAACCCTGTTTGTTTCCCAGAGTCCATCGTCTCTCATGGTTCATCTCTCCCTCCACTTCCCCCCCTCATTTTTCCCTTCCTTCTCCTAGTGTCCTCCATGCTGTTCTTTATGTTCCACAAATAAGTGAAACCATATGATCATTGACTTTCTCTGCTTGACTTATTTCACTTAGCATCATCTCCTCCAGTCCCATCCATGTTGATGTAAAAGTTGGGTATTCATCCTTTCTGATGGCTCAGTAATATTCCCTTGTATGTATGGACCACATCTTCTTTATCCATTCGTCTTTTGAAGGGCATCTCAGCTCTTTCCACTGTTTGGCTATTGCGGACATCGCTGCTGTGAACATTGGGGTGCACATGGCCCTTCTTTTCACTACATCTGTGTCTTTGGGGTAAATACCCAGTAGTGCAATTGCTGGATCATAGGGTAGCTCTATTTTTAATTTTCTGAGGCACCTCCACACTGTTTTCCAAAGTGGCTGTACCCACTTGCATTCCCACCAACAGTGTAAGAGGGTTCCCTTTACTCCACAACCTCTCCAACATTTGTTTCTTTCCCTGTCCATTTTTGCCATTCTAACTGGTGTAAGGTGGTATCTCAGTGTGGTTTTGATTTGAATTTCCCTGATGGCTAATGATGATGAACATTTTTTTCATGTGTCTGTTAGCCATTTGTATGTCTTCTTCAGAGAAGTGTCTTTTCATATCTTCTGTATTGCAATTAATTTTTCTATTCTATTGATGGACTTTTTTGGTGATGGACATTTTCTTTCTTTTTTTTTTTTTTAAAGATTTTATTTATTTGAGGGCGCCTGGGTGGCTCAGATGGTTAAGCGTCTGCCTTCAGCTCAGGTCATGATCCCAGGGTCCTGGGATCGAGTCCTGCATCTTCTCCCTCTACCTCTGCCTCTCTCTCTCTGACTCTCATGAATAAATAAATAAAACATTTTTAAAAAGAGATTTTATTTATTTGAGAGAGAGAGTGCAGGCATGAGTGGGGGGAGGGACCAAGGAAGAGGGAGAGAGAGAATCTTAGGTGTGGCTGGATCTCACGACCCTGAGATCATGACCTGAGCTATAATCAAGAGTTGGACGCTTAACCGACTAAACTACCCAGGCTCCCCTTCACATCTATATTTTTACTTATTCTTGGGGTCTTTTTGTTATATCAGTAATTTAGAGGGATGTTACAATCTTCTGCTATGATTTTGGATTTGTCTTCCTTACTCTCCATGAAGTAGTGACAATTTTTGCATTATACATATTGAAGCTGTGTTACTAAGTACGTAGAAATGCACAATTGTTACAGCATCCTGGTGAATTCACCTTTTTAATATTTTTTACCTCTTCTAGTGGTTTTTGCCTTAAAGTCTATTTGGGTATTCACATAGCCCTACCAGCTTTCTTTTGGTTAATATTACATGATGTCTCTTTCTCCAATTTTTGTGTGTCTATTTTAGTCGTGTTTCTTAGTAAGCAGCAAGTTAGATAATTTTATAATCCTCTCTGACGAATTATAAGCTTTTAATTGGATTACTTAGTTCATTTATGAGTGTAATATAATCACTCTTATATCTTGGTTATAATCCCACCATTGTCCTTTTACTTATCCTGCTCTATGTTCTTTTTCTCTCTTTTCTTATCTTCTTTAGGATTGTGTATTTTTAATTTTCTATTTTTACTTTATTAGCTTAGGTATTGTACTTTTTTTTTTTAAAGATTTTATTTGACAGAGAGAGACACAGCGAGAGAGGGAACACAAGCAGGGGGGAGTGGGAGAGGGAGAAGCAGGCTCCCCGCTGAGCAGGGAGCCCGATGTGGGGCTCAATCCCAGGACCCTGGGATCATGACCTGAGCTGAAGGTAGACGCTTAACGACTGAGCCATCCAGGCGCCCCTTAGGTATTGTACTTTTACTCTTTATGCTTTTGGTGGTTATCCTGGAGAGTATACCATACACTCTTGATTTAATAAAGTCTAATATTATTGGTATTTTTACCCTTTCCCAGGCAGTGTAAAGACTCCAGTATATGCCATTGGCATATATTTTAATTATCTGAATACGTGAATTTTTAAAAAGGTTGCCTTTTTATAGCTTAGCATTAGCATGATGAAACTTTAGGGTTTTTTTTTCTTCCTATTTAAACATTGTAGTACATGTGAAGTGTTAAGATGAATGACAATTTCTTGTTTACATAATTTTGTGCTGATAAAACAAGGATTGATGTTAGAGCTTGCTGGATTGGGTATACTTGAAAAAGTTTCTTTAGAGGATACATAGAAAGCTAAGCCACGGGCCTGCGCACGTGCGCACACACACACACACACACACAGACACACACACACAGACACACACACACACACACACACACACTGACTCCTGATACACAATTTGTTCAGCTTTTGATTTCCAAGTTCTTTTTTCTCCCAGGACTATCAGTTACCTATCTTTTATCTCTTGGTGCTTCGGCTTTCTTTTGCACTGAGGAAAGGCTCTCACTTCACTGTACTTGTGACCAGCTCATCTCCTTTGCTGCCGCCTCTACCATTTGCAATTCATTCTCCACTTTGCAACTTTCTTCTCTCTTGTTACTGCTTGGATTTCCCTCAGAAAGGCCAACGGTTTATAAAGATCAACGAATCAGAGTGCTTCAGGATGGCAAACCAACCAATCACAGTGTGCGGGACATTTTCTTTGAGTATTTAACTCTTCAGGCTCTGTTTATTGTTGCTTCCTTTTCAAAAGTTTTTACCCTTCAGAATGATCCTAGGTGCTGGTGAACATCAGAAGACTAATCTGTGGAGAAATGAGGTTTTACGGTCCTGTTAAGGTGGTTGTGGTTTGGGGCAATGTACAATTTATCTTTAATCATTACACACATATGGAGGGTCTCTATTTTAAAAATGTTCATCTCTCTTCTACAAAGAATGAAAAAATAATAGAACAACAACTTCTTGTGGATCAACTGAGCGAGGAACTATCAAAACTTAACCTGTCAATGACCTCTTCAGCTACGGATCCTTGTGGAGATGGGCCAGATGCCAGGACAGCCACAAAGAGGCCGTGTACTGTACCGTTTGATACTCGTCTGGGGCATTATATTTATATCCCAGCCAGACCCGGTTCCAGGAAGGTAATGTCGAAACACTGATCTCTTTCTGATTTTGAGATTTAAAAAATATTCTGTATAATATCACAGTGTATTTGTATGGTCTCAGCGGGGGTTTTTTCTGTTTGATTTCATGGACTTTTATGCATATTCTTTCTTTTTTCGTTATGCTTCTTTTAAATAATAAATTAATAAATAGAATGTATAGTTATATTTGGAAGGAATAGTTGAAGATGATGTCTGTATTCACCAAGGAGAAAAAGCTATCCTTTGCCATCATATTTTCAAACGTGCTTTAGTCTGATATCTTGCATGAATTTTTTTCTTTAACTACACCAAGGTTAAGAGGAGATTGGAGGGTATTTATTTTGATTTATTTGGCCTGTTTTATTATTTTCAAAATGATATTTATCTATTACTCGGTCTTGCCAAGCTGACATAATCAAGGCTATGAAGATCAATACGAAGTTTCATTTTAATTTTTGTTGGTAAATATGTGTGTGGGTGGTAAATACATGCACACAGATTTTTCTTGAAAAACAAGGAATCTCAGGATGCCTGGGTGGCTCAGTTGGTTAAGTGTCTGCCTTCAGCTCAGGTCATGATCCCATGGTCCTGGGATCGAGTCCCACCTTGGGCTCCCTGCTCAGGGGCGGGGGGCTGCTTCTCTCTCTGCCACTCCCCCTGTTTGTGCTCTCTCGCGCTTTCGCTCTCTCTCTCTCATAAATAAATAAATAAATAAATAAATAAATAAATAAATAAATAAAATCTTAAAAAAAAAAAGAAAAAAGAAAACAAGGCATCTCTACTGGAATGGAAATCTCTAATGGAAAAGACTAAGTAGCAGATTCATGAATTTTGGTTTCGATGTATTAATTTTATGAAGGGAAATGCGTTGTTTGAGGTCTCTCTGATGGTTACAGTTAAAGGGATGAGTAATAGGAGAGGTGTCCGAGGCTGCGCCATGTGGCAGGCTTGGGTGTGAACACCAGCTCTGTGCTTAGGCCTGTACATATGCCTAAACCCGTGTGGGCCCCAGGGTCCCTATCTGTCAGACTGGGGGAGACATTGTGGGGGGTGTGGAGGATTTACGTGAGATAAGGAATCTGAAACTGCCTGACACGCTGCGTCTCCAGCACATGCGCGTGGGGTGCCTCTACTGTGTCCCAGGCTCAGTGCCTCAGAGCGAGTAACACAGATGCTCCCTTACCGGTGTGGTTTTCAATCCCAAGTGGTTGGGTTTAAACATTTAAATCACTGTTATTATTCATCTCAGCTTTACTTTGTAGAGTTATCGACATGTTCTTTATGGTTGAATACATGGTAAATTTTCATGGAACATGACAAAAGGGTTCAAATTTGATAACTCTTAATTCAACTTTATGATTATATATCTTCTATATTTAATTTATTTACTGTTGGTTTGTAATGTGAAAGAATTTTCTGTTTCTTCTATTCTTTTATTTTTTAAAAATAACATCTGGGTTTTTTCCCCCCACTGATTACAAAAGTCATACATATTTATACTTTCAGTATAAAGTCTCTCTTTCTTTTTCTTTTTTACTAGACATTCACACACATACACGTACACTCTTTCAGGAGACAGAGCTCTGTGGGCTCTTGAAAAAGGTTAGGCCCTTAGGGGTTCTTACCTCTAACTGTTTGATTAGGCTTGAAACAGACATGACTGGAATAACGACTTCCATGGTTTTTTTTTGCATTTTTTTTTCATTTTTTATTGTTATGTTAATCACCATATATTACATCATTAGTTTTTGGTGCAGTGTTCCATGATTCATTGTTTGTTCATAACACCCAGTGCTCCATGCAGAACGTGCCCTCCTCAATACCCATCACCAGGCTAACCCATCCCCCTACCCCCCTCCCCTCTAGAACCCTCAGTTTGTTTTTCAGAGTCCATCATCTCTCATGGTTCGTCTCCCCCTCTGACATACTCCCCTTTTTTTCCTCTCCTGTTATCTTCTTCTTTTTCTTTTTTCTTAAAATATGTTGCGTTATTTGTTTCAGAAGTACAGAACTGTGATTCAACAGTCTTGCACAATTCACAGCGCTCACCGTAGCACATACCCTCCCCAATGTCTATCACCCAGCCACCCCATCCCTCCCACCCCCAACCACTCCAGTAACCCTCAGTTTGTTTCCTGAGATTAAGAATTCCTCATATCAGTGAGGTCATGTGATACATGTCTTTCTCTGATTGACTTATTTCACTCAGCATAGCACCCTCCAGTTCCATCCACGTCGTTGCAAATGGCAAGATCTCATTCCTTTTGATGGCTGCATAATATTCCATTGTGTATATATACCACATCTTCTTTATCCATTCATCTGTCGATGGGCATCTTGGCTCTTTCCACAGTTTGGCTATGGTGGACATTGCCGCTATAAATATTGGGGTACACGTACCCCTTCGGGTCCCTACATTTGTGTCTTTGTGGTAAATACCCAGTAGTGCAATTGCTGGATTGACCGGTAGCTCTAATTTCAACTGTTTGAGGAACCTCCATACTGTTTTCCAGAGGGCTTGCACCAGCTTGCATTCCCACCAACAGTGTAGGAGGGTTCCCCTTTCTCCACATCCCCGCCAACATCTGTCGTTCCCTGACTTGTTAATTTTAGCCATTCTAACGGGTGTGAGGTGGTATCTCATTGAGGTTTTGATTTGGATTTCCCTGATGCCGAGCAATGTTGAGCACTTTTTCATGTGCCTGTTGGCCATTTGGATGTCTTCTTTGGAGAAATGTCTGTTCATGTCTTCTGCCCATTTCTTGATTGGATTATTTGTTCTTTGGGTGTTGAGTTTGATAAGTTCTTTATAGATTTTGGATACTAGCCCTTTATCTGATATGTCATTTGCATCTATTTTCTCCCATTCTGTCGGTTGTCTTTTGGTTTTGTGGACTGTTTCTTTTGCTGTGCAAAAGCTTTTTATCTTGATGAAATCCCAATAGTTCATTTTTGCCCTGGCTTCCCGTGCTTTTGGCAATGTTTCTAGGAAGAAGTTGCTGCGGCTAAGGTCGAAAAGGTTGCTACGTGTGTTCTCCTTTAGGATTTGGATGGACTCCTGTCTCACGTTTAGGTCTTTCAACCATTTGGAGTCTATTTTTGTGTGTGGTGTAAGGAAATGGTCCAGTTTCATTCTTCTGCATGTGGCTGTCCAATTTTCCCAACACCATTTGTTGAAGAGACTGTCTTTTTGCCATTGGACATTCTTTCCTGCTTTGTCAAAGATAAGTTGACCATAGAGTTGAGGGTCCATTTCTGGGCTCTCGATTCTGTTCCATTGATCTATGTGTCTGTTTTTGTGCCAGTACCATACTGTCTTGATGATGACAGCTTTGTAATAGAGCTGGAAGTCCGGAATTGTGATGCCGCCAGCTTTGCTTTTCTTTTTCAGTATTCCTCTGGCTATTCTGGGTCTCTTCTGGTTCCATACAAATTTTAGGATGATTTGTTCCATTTCTTTGAAAAAAGTGGATGGTATTTTGATGGGGATTGCATTGAATGTGTAGATTGCTCTAGGTAGCATTGACATCTTCACAATGTTGATTCTCCCAATCCATGAGCATGGAACGTTTTTCCATTTCTTTGTGTCTTCTTCAATTTCTTTCATGAGTATTTTATAGTTTTCTGAGTACAGATCCTTTGCCTCTTTGGTTAGATTTATTCCTAGGTATCTAATGGTTTTGGGTGCAATTGTAAATGGAATCGACTCCTTGATTTGTCTCTCTTCTGTCTTGTTGTTGGTGTATAGGAATGCCACTGATTTCTGTGCATTGATTTTATATCCTGCTACTTTACTGAATTCCTGTATGAGTTCTAGCAGTTTTGGGGTGGAGTCTTTTGGGTTTTCCACATACAGTATCATATCATCTGCAAAGAGTGAGAGTTTGACTTCCTCTTTGCCGATTTGGATGCCTTTGATTTCTTTTTGTTGTCTGATTGCTGTGGCTAGGACTTCTAATACTATGTTGAATAGCAGTGGTGATAGTGGACATCCCTGCCGCATTCCTGACCTTAGGGGAAAAGCTCTCAGCTTTTCCCCATTGAGAATGATATTCGCTGTAGGTTTTTCATAGATGGCTTTTATGATATTGAGGTATGTACCCTCTATCCCTATACTCTGAAGAGTTTTGATCAAGAAAGGATGTTGTACTTTGTCAAATGCTTTTTCTGCATCTATTGAGAGGATCATATGATTCTTGCTCTTTCTTTTGTTAATGTATTGTATCACATTGATTGATTTGCGGATGTTGAACCAGCCTTGCAGCCCAGGAATAAATCCCACTTGGTCCTGGTGAATAATCCTTTTAATGTACTGTTGGATCCTATTGGCTAGTATTTTGGTGAGAATTTTTGCATCCATGTTCATCAAGGATATTGGTCTGTAATTCTCCTTTTTGATGGGGTCTTTGTCTGGTTTTGGGATCAAGGTAATGCTGGCCTCATAAAATGAGTTTGGAAGTTGTCCTTCCATTTCTATTTTTTGGAACAGTTTCAGGAGAATAGGGATTAATTCTTCTTTAAATGTCTGATAGAATTCCCCTGGGAAGCCTTCTGGCCCTGGGCTTTTGTTTGTTGGGAGATTTTTGACGACTGCTTCAATTTCCTTAGTGGTTATAGGTCTGTTCAGGTTTTCTATTTCTTCCTGGTTCAATTCTGGTAGTTGATACATCTCTAGGAATGCACCCATTTCTTCCAGGTTATCTAAATTGCTGGCATAGAGTTGCTCATAATATGTTCTTAGAATTGTTTGTATTTCTTTGGTGTTGGTTGTGATCTCTCCTCTTTCATTCATGATTTTGTTGATTTGGGTCATTTCTCTTTTCTTTTTGATAAGTTTGGCCAAGGGTCTATCAATCTTGTTAATTCTTTCAAAGAACCAGCTCCTAGTTTCGTTGATCTGTTCTACTGTTCTTTTGGTTTCTAGTTCATTGATTTCTGCTCTGATCTTTATGATTTCTCTTCTCCTGCTGGGTTTAGGCTTTATTTGCTGTTCTTTCTCCAGCTCCTTTAGGTGTAGGGTTAGGTTGTGTATTTGAGACCTCTCTTGTTTCTTGAGAAAGGCTTGTATTGCTATATACTTTCCTCTCAGGACTGCCTTTGCTGTATCCCAAAGATTTTGAACACTTGTGTTTTCATTTTCATTGGTTTCCAGGAATTTTTTTAATTCTTCTTTGATTTCTTGGTTGACCCATTCATTCTTTAGTAGGATGCTCTTTAGCCTCCATGTATTTGAGTTCTTTCCGACTTTCCTCTTGTGGTTGAGTTCTAGTTTCAAAGCATTGTGGTCTGAAAATATGCAGGGAATGATCCTAATCTTTTGGTACCGGTTGAGACCTGATTTGTGACCTAGGATGTGATCAATTCTGGAGAATGTTCCATGGGCACTAGAGAAGAATGTGTATTCCTTTGTTTTGGGATGGAATGTTCTGAATATGTCTGTGAAGTCCATTTGGTCCAGTGTGTCATTTAAAGTCTTTATTTCCTTGTTGATCTTTTGCTTAGATGATGTGTCCATTTCAGTCAGGGGGGTGTTAAAGTCCCCCACTATTATTGTATTGTTATCAATGTGTTTCTTTGCTTTTGTTATTAATTGCCTTATATAATTGGCTGCTCCCATGTTCGGGGCATAGATATTTACAATTGTTAGATCTTCTTGCTGGATAGACCCTTTAAGTAGGATATAGTGTCCTTCCTCATCTCTTATTACAGTCTTTGTTTTAAAATCTAGTTTGTCTGATATAAGGATTGCCACCCCAGCTTTCTTTTGGTGTCCATTAGCATGGTAAATGGTTTTCCACCCCCTCACTTTCAATCTGGGGGTGTCTTTGGGTCTAAAATGAGTCTCTTGCACACAGCATATGGATGGGTCTTGTTTTTTAATCCAATCTGAAAGCCTGTGTCTTTTGATTGGGGCATTTAGCCCATTTACATTCAGGGTAACTATTGAAAGGTATGAATTTAGTATCATTGTATTACCTGTAAGGTGACTGTTAACTGTCTGTTGTCTGTGTTCGTTTCTGCTCTTTGCTGCTTTTAGGTTCTTTCTTTGCTTAGAGGACCCCTCTCAATATTTCTTGGAGGGCTGGTTTCGTGTTTGCAAATTCCTTTAGTTTTTGTTTGTTCTGGAAGCTTTTTATCTCTCCTTCTATTTTCAATGATAGCCTAGCTGGATATAGTATTCTTGGCTGCATATTTTTCTCGTTTAGTGCTCTGAAGATATCTTGCTAGTCCTTTCTGGCCTGCCAGGTCTCTGTGGATAGGTCTGTTGCCAATCTAATGTTTCTACCATTGTAGGTTACATATCTCTTCTCCCGAGCTGCTTTCAGGATTTTCTCTTTGTCTCTGAGACTCGTAAGTTTTACTATTAGATGTCGGGGTGTTGACCTATTATTATTGATTTTGAGAGGGGTTCTCTGTGCCTCCTGGATTTTAATGCCTGTTTCCTTCCTCACATTAGGGAAGTTCTCTGCTATAATTTGCTCCAATATACCTTCTGCCCCTCTCTCTCTTCTTCTTCTGGGATCCCAATTATTCTAATGTTGTTTCATCTTATCATATCACTTATCTCTCGAATTCTGCCCTCGTGATCCTGTAGTTGTTTCTCTCTCTTTTTCTCAGCCTCTTTATTTTCCATCATTTGGTCTTCTATATCGCTGATTCTCTCTTCTGCCTCATTTATCCTAGCATTCAGTGCCCCCATTTTTGATTGCACCTCATCAATAGCCTTTTTGATTTCGATTTGGTTAGATTTTAGTTCTTTTATTTCTCCAGAAAGGGTTTCTCTAATAACTTCCACGCTTTTTTCAAGCCCAGCTAGTATCTTTAAAGTCATGATTCTGAACTCTAGGTCCGACATCGTACTAATATCCGTATTGAGTAGGTCCCTGGCTGACGGTACTACCTCTTGTTCTTTTTGCTGAGGTGATTTCTTTCGTCTTGTCATTTTGTCCAGAGGAGAATAGATGAATGAGAGAACAAAATGCTAACAGGTTTACAACGTCCCCAGCAAATATACTGTATACAAATCAGAAAAGACCTGACACCAGGGGAAAAGAAAGGGAAAGAAAGAAAAAAGAAAGAGAAAAAGAAAAAAAAAAAAAGAAAAAAAAAGATAAAAACTAAAACAAAACAATACAAAAAAGGCAGAATATGATCAAATATGATCAGGCTAGTGCATAGATCAGTGCCACACACTAGATTTTGGGCGTATTTTGGTCTGTTAGAAAAAAGTGCCTCCTAAAATTTTAAAGGAAGAAAGACATATATGTACAAAATAAGGGTTGATACAATGAAGGGATGGAAGATGACTGTAAAGATGAAAAGTATAAAAGATTTTATAAAAGGACTTGGTAAGATAAGTTGTTTGAAAAAAGAAAGAAGATTTAAGAAAAAAAAAAAGGAAAAAGGGAGAGAATGTGATCAGGCAGGAGACTAGAACAAAGCCATACACTAGTGATTTAGGGTATATTTTGATCTGTTAGAAGAAACTGTACCTCAAAATTTTAAAGAGAGAACAACTTATATATATATATGCCAAAAATAAGGGTAACTACTATGAAGGGATAAAATATGACTCTAAAAATGAAAAATAAAAAATGTTTTTTTTTTTAAAAAGGGATTTATAAGATGGTTGAAAAAGGGAAAAAGAAAAATAAAAAAAAAAGTCAACAAAAATTAACTTTGATGAAATAATGAATCATGGTAAAAAAAAAAAAAAAAAAAGCCATGAATCTATGTGCAGTATTCCCCTAGCGCTGGAGTTCTCCTATTCTCCTTTGATCGATCAACTTGGTCTTGGCTTGCTGGCTGTTTGTGCTGATCTTCTGGGGGAGGGGCCTGTTGCTGTGGTTTCCAAATGTCTTTGCCAGAGGCGGAATTGCCCCGCCCTTGTCGGTCGGGCTAAGGAAGCTGCTCCGGTTTGCTCTCAGGAGCTTTTGTTCCCTGCAAGCTCTCGGCACAGCTTTGGAGGCCCAGGGCAGAAATGGTGGCCTCCCAATCTCCACTTGGAGGAGCTGAGAACTCGGGGCCCCGCTCCTCAGTGTGCCCCCAGAGAAAAGCAGTCACTTCCGTGTCCCCGGTCTCCGGCCGCACTCCGTGCTCACCCGGCCTGTGATCGAGCGTTGCTATCTCTGGCTCCCGACCCCGTGTGGAGTCTCCAAACCCAGCAGATCCCTGCAGTGCGTTCCCGCACCGCTCCTCCCCGGGAAGGAAGGGGAGTGTCCCCGGATCTGCTGCTTGTTGGGTCCCTGCTGGGGGAGCCGTGCCCCGACTGGGCCGCAGATCACAGTTTATGGCAACCCCGAGCTGAGAGCCCACGACTCTGCTCCGTATCTGCAGCCGGCTTCCCTGCTCTGATACCTGGGAGCTCTGCTGCACTCAGGCACCCCGGTCTCTCTGTGACCCCAAGGGTCCTGAGACCACACTGTCCTGGGAGGATTCCACCCCCCGCTTAGCCACTGCAGCGACTTCCCTTCGCCGAGCCAACTTCTAAAAGGTCTGATTTTGTGCTCTGTGGTTCTATCACTTGCCAGAAGCGGCCGGCGGAGGCCCCTCCCCCGCCGTCTATCCTCCCGAATATCGCCTCGGATTCATTTCTCCGCAAGCCCTACCTTCCAGTAAGTGGTCGCTTCTCTGTTCAGAGAGTTGTTGCTACTCTCCTGTTCGATCTATTGTTGAGTTCGTAGGTGTTCAGAATGGTTTGATCCCTATTCAGCTGAATTCCTGAGACCAGACGAAATCTAGGTCTCCTACTCCTCCGCCATCTTGCTCCGCCCCCCGACTTCCATGGTTATTGTTTCAAATAAGCAAATCCTTAGTTTTGTTTGTTTTTAAAATTTTCCTCCTACCCCAAAAGAGCCCTGCTAGCCAGTAAAAGGAGAGGAAAGGAAGATGTAAAAGTCATAGGATTAGCAGTTTTGAGGGTTCTCTTGGTCCTACCATGTGTCCAGTAATCCAGGCCACCTCTCTTGTTTGGACTGGTTGCTGCAGCAGACGTGAAAAGGCAGGCTTGCATGGGAAGACACGTTGTATGGCCAGCCTTGTCCTGCTTACTGTTCCATTGTTCTAAGAGTGAGGCGAGAGTTTCGCATTGAATACCAGAACTAACCAAATTACACCAAAGAGGACATCTGAAATGCCATTTCATTTTCTCCCTGGAGTTTTGCCTCCTTGGCAGAGGTCTAGCTAGTATTTTCTAGCTCTGCTAATTTCTTTTAGAGTTCATTAGCTCTAATATTTTCTTGAAGTACAAATAGTCTGCATTTCTTAGGAGGAAATATTTCTGTTCTGTTCTTCATTGGAAATATTTCTTTTTTTTTAGGAAATATTTCTTATATGCTTGTTTATACATATTGGAGGGAAAGAGCAAAAAGCTCTTATTTTTAAAAGTATTATTTGTTATATTTATGCATGTACTTTCATTACTGGCTTTTCTCAATATATCATGAACATTTGACAGTCACTAAATATTTTATAACATCATGATTTTTAATAGCTGAACAATATTTATCCTGGGGGCATACAATTGTGTACTTTTTCCTATTGTTACACATTTGTTTTCAACTATCTTTTAATCTGAAAAGTTAAACACCAAAATGGAATTATAGGACATACCTACTTATGCAGAATTCCTGAAGAAAGTGCCCCTCACAACTAAATAGTATACAGGTAAATAAAAGAAAAAGTTTCCAAATTATTTATCAAAATAATAGGAAAAAAGAGAAAAAAACCCTTCTGTCTCAGTAGATATCAAAAACTCATCTGATGAAATGTAAAACTGAATCTTGATTTAAACTTATATAAAAAGGTATAACAGGTTTTTACTCTCTTAACATGGTAAATATGATATACTTGAAGCCAAGAGCCAGTATTATACATACTAAGGGCACTTCGGAAAGAAAAAAATTACAGAGGTCGTCCCACAGTGCTTAGGTATAATGTAATATCACAAATGCTGATGAAAATCTGCCATGTTTCATTGATTGTAAGACTCACATTTTTTTCACATTTTGTCATCTTTCATGGCAGGGTATGTTTTATAATTGATGGCATGTCATGGTTTGACAGCTTTTTTTCTTGATGGAATAAAAATAATTGTGTGTCTTACAGTTGATAGCATTTCAGATTTGATGAGATATACTTTTTTTTTAAAGATTTTATTTATTTGTCAGAGAAAGAGAGAGAAAGAGCACAAGCAGGGGGAGCGGCAAGCAGAGGGAAAAGTAGCGAGCCTGACACGGGGATTGATCCCAGGATGCTGGGATCATGACCTGAGCCGAAGGCAGACGCTTAACTGACTGAGCCACCCAGGCATCCCTAATATCACTTTCAGTACTTCACATAATTGTATGCTAAGAAAACCAACCGAAGTATTTTTTTTTTAAATATTTTATTTATTTATATGACAGAGAGAGAGCACACATGAGCAGGGGGAGGGGCAGAGGGAGAAGGAGAAGCACGCTCCCCGCTGAGCAAGGAACCCGATGCGGGACTCCATCCCAGGACCCTGGGGTCATGACCTGAGCCGAAGGCAGCCACTTAATGACTGAGCCACCCAGGCGCCCCTAGATAAATACTTCTTGAGTTGGTTCTTCTGTAAGTAATTCCCCTCCTCACTCCCTCATACCCCAGGATAGGGAGTTCGCCTAGAAAATTTTACTCTGCCTCCATCGTGGTACTGATATGACAGATGGTCTTATTAGGTGGCCAACTGCCGAGCCACGAAAATCAGATATCAAGGAATCTTTAGTATCAGGCAGGCTTTTCTGGGAGGGATTATGTGAGAGACCTACATCACTTGAATCTTGTCACCCATGTGTTACACATATTCCACTATATGTTAAAATTTTAATAGCTTATAATGATTTCTAGTAATAAATTGAATGCTTCCTCTAATATTTTATTTACCTTTTTTGAGAAAAAACTCTGAGGTCTGGTTACAAAGAGGTGGTGAAAAAGGAAATATTTGGTGACTAAAACTAGAATAAATGTATAACGGCAGTTTCTAATTTTTGTTGTTTTCCAAGGTCATTTTTTAAGAAGATTTATTTTTTATTATTTTAGAGAGAGAGAGCACATGAGCAAGCATGGGTTGGGGGCAGAGGAAGAGGGAGAGAAAGAATCTCTGGCAGACTCCCCACTGAGTACAGAGCCCGATGTGGGGCTCGATTCCATGACCCTGAGATCATGACCTGAGCCAAAATCAAGAGTCGGATGCTTAACTGACTGCACCACCCAGGCGCCCCTCCATGGTCATTTTTTGAGAGCTTAAGGTGCATTACCAATGGAAGCATATTATAGTATAGAAAGTTCCCATGCTAGCCCATGAAAATCTATTTATCCATGATACATATTAACTGTGTCACCTAGAGCATTAAGTCAGCTATCCCTAACCACCACCTGTAAAGTGTGAGTAAATCCATTTGGATTTCCTGCAGCGTAGTACACAACTTGTCATTGCCTCTTGTCACACCATGTGCGGGTTTCACATTGGCTGGGGAGTGCCTGTGCTATGTTTAAGAGCTGTGATCTTTTCAGTCCTGCCTCTCTTTGGTTTCATTTTTGAATACTATTTTCCATGAAGGTATAATTGGAGATAGAGAACTTTCTAGAAGGAGTAAGAGCTGTGTAGATTCTAAAAGATGTATGTGTCCATGGGGCACAACGGTATTGTGAAATTTATTTTGACTTTTGCGTATTTTCAGTAATTGGCTATTTTAAGTATAACTATCTAAGTGTCTCTTTAAAGACATTTTGAGTAATAGGATAAAAATAAACGTTAAAAAAATCACTTTTTTTGTTGGGTGGTCACTTGTAAGGTCTACACAAGTCCTTCTGTGTACTCTCTGGATCGAGTAGTTGCTGGATTTCGAACACGAAGTCAGATGCTGCTGGGTCACATAGAAGAACAAGATGAAGTCCTCCACTGCCAATTTTCTGACAACAGTGATGACGAAGAATCTGAAGGCCAAGAGAAATCTGAAATTAGGTATGATAAATATTGACTGATTTAATAAACATGTGATGCAATAAATATATATAGATGTAGGTCTTTTTTTCATTAACATGTATCTTTACCATTTAATATAAGAGTAAGTAGTTTTTGCTAAATGCACTGTCTGCTAATGTGTTATAAAAAAAATTTGAACAAAGTTATCAGTCTTAAAATTGAAAAATGATATTGCATTTAGGGCTTTTATACTTGTTGGATTTTAATTTTCAGAGAGAGTGTTTTTGGATTTCTTGATTTTGCTGCCACAGTGGGTGTGGCAGCAAAATTTTCCACTGAGTTCATCTTGGGGGAGATATCCGTTTATTTTGAGGAATATTAGTAAAATTAGTAAAATTCTTTTTATATAATTAATAATTTTGGGATTTTTTTATTGAATTTAATTTTATTATGTTATGTTAGTCACCATACAATACATCATTAGTTTTTGATGTAGTGATCCATTAATTCATTGTTTCCATATAACACCCAGGGCTCCTTGCAGTAATTTTTTAACATTACTGTCTGTTTTAGGGAACTAATTTGAGGGCAGAGGAGAAAATGCTAACAGACAAGTTACCTTTGATCCTGATCTTTTTTTTTTAGATGTAGAAGTCGCTCATGGATTCAAAAGCCAGGCTCTGTTTGTTCTCTTGTTGAATTGAATGATATTCAGGATCAAACACAAAAGTCAAGTTTGGGGAATGAAGGTACACAGACTTTCTCAAGTAATTTAGATTTAATGTTTATGAAACTTCTCTTTTTCTTTAGTCAATAATTTAAGAAGCATCTAGGAATTCTCAAAGATGGGAACTTGGTAGGAGTGCCTTCCTGTTGGTAAAACTTCCTTTATGTTCTCTGTTCTACCTCTAATTTTTCACTCTCTCTTTTTTTTTTTTTTAGATTTTATTTATTTATTTGTCAGAGAGAGAGAGAGAGCACAAGCAGTGGGAGCGGCAGGGAGAGGGAGAAGCAGACTCCCTGCTGAGCAGGGAGCCTGATGTGGGGCTCGATCCCTGGAGCCTGGGATCATGACCTGAGCCAAAGGCAGACGCTTAACCGACTGAGCCACCCAGGCGACCCTCACTCTCTACTCCTTAATAAAAAAATTTTCCCAACAGTCAGTCCTGGCTAGAGTTATAGGCTAAATGTCTCAGAATGGGGATCTTGTAGCCAGACTTGAGTTGATATTTGCATTGTACTCTTGACTACTTTAAAATACATTTTAATTAATTTACTAGGGGCGCCTGGGTGGCTCAGTCTGTTAAGCATCTGACTTCAGCTCAGGTCATGATCTCAGGGTCCTGGGATTGATCCCTCATTGGGCTCCCTGCTCAGCAGGGAGTCTGCTTCTCCCTCCCTTCTGCCCCTCCTCCCTGTTTGTGTGCTCTCGCTCTCTCTCAAATAAATAAATGAAATCTTTTTTTAAAAAAAGTAATTTACTAGCTGTCTACTGCTTCAAGGGCGCACCTGCCTACCAGTAGCAATGCATGCAACATTAGAGCCAAATTAGTCTGCTGAGTACTCATAATGTTCTAGCATACAACTGATGAGAATTTTTATCATCAAAAAACAGCATCAAAATGTTTGTGTTGCCAAAACTATGGTTATTTTTAACTCATTTCTCTTGGCCTATGAGTGGTCAAAACACAAAAAGAAAGAGCATAGGGAATATCAATCACATGACAGATAAGTCCTACCCTATGAAAATAGAGAGTATCTTATCTTTTAGAGAGCCTATATGTGTAATATTAACAAAAATGGACTATACCACAAATAAAACACATTTTAAAATGTATAAATAGTATAGATAGTGCTATAAATGTATAAATAGTGCCTATGCAAGTCACCATCCTTGAACTGTTTCGTACTGGTCTACAACCAGGTAAGAAACTTATGCCAGAATGTAACTCTGTACACTAACTTATTCACTGAGGAAGTCTTGTTGTGACAAAAACAAAAAGTTAGCTGAATTAAAACAGTGACATAGTTGAATTACATTCCAATAGCCAGCAGTCTTGGACTACACTTTGAGTAGTCTGCTTTAGGCCACATTCTCGGATTACAATAAATGTAGAAGTTAATGGGAAAAAATTTCAACCCTCTACCCACCCTGGAGATTTTATACCTTTTTTAAAAATTTTTTATTGTTATGTTAATCACCATATATTACATAATTTGTTTTGGTGTAGTGTTCCATGATTCATTGTTTGTTCATAACACCCAGTGCTCCATGCAGATTGTGCCCTCTTTAATACCCATCACCAGGCTAACCCATCCCCCTACCCTCCTCCCCTCTAGAAACCTCAGTTTGTTTTTCAGAGTCCATCATCTCTCCTGGTTCGTCTCCCCCTCTGACTTGCTCCCATTCATTCTTCCCCTCCTGCTATCTTCTTTTTCTTTTTTTTTTTTAAATATGTTGCGTTATTTGTTTCAGAAGTACAGATCTGTGATTCAACAGTCTCACACAATTCACAGCGCTCACCGTAGCACATATCTTCCCCAATGTGTATCACCCAGCCACCCCATCCCTCCCACCCCCCACCACTCCAGCAACCCTCAGTTTGTTCCTGAGATTAAGAATTCCTCCTATCAGTGAGGTCATATGATACATGTCTTTCTCTGATTGACTTATTTCACTCAGCATAACACCCTCCAGTTCCATCCACGTCCTTGCAAATGGCAAGATCTCATTCCTTTTGATGGCTGCATAATATTCCATTGTGTATATATACCACTTCTTCTTTATCCATTCATCTGTCGATGGACATCTTGGCTCTTTCCACAGTTTGGCTATTGTGGACATTGCTGCTATAAACATCGGGGTGCACGTACCCCTTCGGGTCCCTACATTTGTATCTTTGGGGTAAATACCCAGTAGTGCAATTGCTGGATCGAATGGTAGCTCTAATTTCAACTGTTTGAGGAACCTCCATACTGTTTTCCAGAGGGCTTGCACCAGCTTGCATTCCCACCAACAGTGTAGGAGGGTTCCCCTTTCTCCACATCCCCGCCAACATCTGTCGTTCCCTGACTTGTTAATTTTAGCCATTCTGACGGGTGTGAGGTGGTATCTCATTGAGGTTTTGATTTGGATTTCCCTGATGCCAGGCGCTGTTGAGCACTTTTTCATGTGCCTGTTGGCCATTTGGATGTCTTCTTTGGAAAAATGTCTGTTCATGTCTTCTGCCCATTTCTTGATTGGATTATTTGTTCTTTGGGTGTTGAGTTTGATAAGTTCTTTATAGATTTTGGATACTAGCCCTTTATCTGATATGTCATTTGCAAATTTTTTCTCCCATTCTGTCGGTTGTCTTTTGGTTTTGTGGACTGTTCCTTTGCTGTGCAAAAGCATTTTATCTTGAAGAAATCCCAATAGTTCATTTTTGCCCTGGCTTCCCGTGCCTTTGGTGATGTTTCTAGGAAGAAGTTGCTGTGGCTGAGGTCGAAGAGGTTGCTACCTGTGTCCTCCTTTAGGATTTGGATGGACTCCTGTCTCACGTTTAGGTCTTTCAACCATTTGGAGTCTATTTTTGGTGTGCTGTAAGGAAATGGTCCAGTTTCATTCTTCTGCATGTGGCTGTCCAATTTTCCCAACACCATTTGTTGAAGACACTGTCTTTTTTCCACTGGACATTCTTTCCTGCTTTGTCAAAGATAAGTTGACCATAGAGCTGAGGGTCCATTTCTGGGCTCTCGATTCTGTTCCATTGATCTATGTGTCTGTTTTTGTGCCAGTACCATACTGTCTTGATGATGACAGCTTGGTAATAGAGCTGGAAGTCCGGAATTGTGATGCCGCCAGCTTTGCTTTTCTTTTTCAATATTCCTCTGGCTATTCTGGGTCTCTTCTGTTCCATACAAATTTTAGGATTATTTGTTCCATTTCTTTGAAAAAAGTGGATGGTATTTTGATGGGGATTGCATTGAATGTGTAGATTGCTCTAGGTAGCATTGACATCTTCACAATGTTGGTTCTTCCAATCCATGAGCATGGAACGTTTTTCAATTTCTTTGTGTCTTCTTCAATTTCTTTCCTGAGTATTTTATAGTTTTCTGAGTACAGATCCTTTGCCTCTTTGGTTAAATTTATTCCTAGGTATCTTATGGTTTTGGGTGCAATTGTGAATGGGATCGACTCCTTGATTTGTCTCTCTTCTGTCTTGTTGTTGGTGTTTAGGAATGCCACTGATTTCTGTGCATTGATTTTATAGCGTGCTACTTGACTGAATTCCTGTATGAGTTCTAGCAGTTTTGGGGTGGAGTCTTTTGGGTTTTCCACATAAAGTATCATATCATCTGCAAAGAGTGAGAGTTTGACTTCCTCTTTGCCGATTTGGATGCCTTTGATTTCTTTTTGTTGTCTGATTGCTGTGGCTAGGACTTCTAATACTACGTTGAATAGCAGTGATGAGAGTGGACATCCCTGCCGCGTTCCTGACCTTAGGGGAAAAGCTCTCAGCTTTTCCCCATTGAGAATGATATTCGCTGTAGGTTTTTCATAGATGGCTTTTATGATATTGAGGTATGTACCCTCTATCCCTATACTCTGAAGAGTTTTGATCAAGAAAGGATGCTGTATTTTGTCAAATGCTTTTTCTGCATCTATGGAGAGGATCATATGATTCTTGTTCTTTCTTTTGTTAATGTATTGTATCACGTTGATTGATTTGCGGATGTTGAACCAGCCTTGCAGCCCAGGGATAAATCCCACTTGGTCGTGGTGAATAATCCTTTTAATGTACTGTTGGATCCTATTGGCTAGTATTTTGGGGAGGATTTTTGCATCCATGTTCATCAAGGATATTGGTCTGTAATTCTCCTTTTTGATGGGATCTTTGTCTGGTTTTGGGATCAAGGTAATGGTGGCCTCATAAAATGAATTTGGAAGTTTTCCTTCCATTTCTATTTTTTGGAACAGTTTCAGGAGAATAGGTGTTAATTCTTCCTTAAATGTCTGATAGAATTCCCCTGGGAAGCCATCTGGCCCTGGGCTTTTGTTTCTTGGGAGATTTTGGATGACTGCTTCAATTTCCTTAGTGGTTATAGGTCTGTTCAGGTTTTCTATTTCTTCCTGGTTCAGTTTTGGTAGTTGATACATCTCTAGGAATGCACCCATTTCTTCCAGGTTATCTAATTTGCTGGCATAGAGTTGCTCATAATATGTTCTTATAATTGTATTTCTTTGGTGTTCGTTGTGATCTCTCCTCTTTCATTCATGATTTTGTTGATTTGGGTCATTTCTCTTTTCTTTTTGATCAGTCTGGCCAGGGGTTTATCAATCTTGTTAATTCTTTCAAAGAACCAGCTCCTAGTTTCGTTGATCTGTTCTACTGTTCTTTTGGTTTCTAGTTCATTGATTTCTGCTCTGATCTTTATGATTTCTCTTCTCCTGCTGGGTTTAGGCTTTATTTGCTGTTCTTTCTCCAGCTCCTTTAGGTGTAGGGTTAGATTGTGTATTTGAGACCTTTCTTCTTTCTTGAGAAAGGCTTGTATTGGTATATACTTTCCTCTCAGGACTGCCTTTGCTGTATCCCAAAGATTTTGGACAGTTGTGTTTTCATTTTCATTGGTTTCCATGAATTTTTTTAATTCTTCTTTAATTTCCTGGTTGACCCATTCATTCTTTAGTAGGATGCTCTTTAGCCTCCATGTATTTGAGTTCTTTCCGACTTTCCTCTTGTGATTGAGTTCTAGTTTCAAAGCACTGTGGTCTGAAAATATGCAGGGAATGATCCCAATCTTTTGGTACCGGTTGAGACCTGATTTGTGACCTAGGATGTGATCAATTCTGGAGAATGTTCCATGGGCACTAGAGAAGAATGTGTATTCCATTGCTTTGGGATGGAATGTTCTGAATATGTCTGTGAAGTCCATTTGGTCCAGTGTGTCATTTAAAGTCTTTATTTCCTTGTTGATCTTTTGCTTAGATGAGCTGTCCATTTCAGTCAGGGGGGTGTTAAAGTCCCCCACTATTATTGTATTGTTGTCAATGTGTTTCTTTGCTTTTGTTATTAATTGCCTTATATAATTGGCTGCTCCCATGTTCGGGGCATAGATATTTACAATTGTTAGATCTTCTTGTTGGATAGACCCTTTAAGTAGGATATAGTGTCCTTCCTCATCTCTTATTACAGTCTTTGTTTTAAAATCTAGTTTGTCTGATATAAGGATTGCCACCCCAGCTTTTTTTTGGTGTCCATTAGCATGGTAAATGGTTTTCCAACCCCTCACTTTCAATCTGGGGGTGTCTTTGGGTCTAAAATAAGTCTCTTGCAGACAGCATATGGATGGGTCTTGTTTTTTAATCCAATCTGATAGCCTGTGTCTTTTGATTGGGGCATTGAGCCCATTTACATTCAGGGTAACTATTGAAAGGTATGAATTTAGTGCCATTGTATTGCCTGTAAGGTGACTGTTACTGTATGTTGTCTGTGTTCCTTTCTGATCTTTGCTGCTTTTAGGTTCTCTCTTTGCTTAGAGGACCCCTTTCAATATTTCTTGGAGGGCTGGTTTCGTGTTTGCAAATTCCTTTAGTTTTTGTTTGTTCTGGAAGCTTTTTATCTCTCCTTCTATTTTCAATGACAGCCTAGCTGGATATAGTATTCTTGGCTGCATATTTTTCTCGTTTAGTGCTCTGAAGATATCTTGCTAGTCCTTTCTGGCCTGCCAGGTCTCTGTGGATAGGTCTGTTGCCAATCTAATATTTTTACCATTGTAGGTTACATATCTCTTCTCCCGAGCTGCTTTCAGGATTTTCTCTTTGTCTCTGAGACTCGTAAGCTTTACTATTAGATGTCGGGGTGTTGACCTATTTTTATTGATTTTGAGAGGGGTTCTCTGTGCCTCCTGGATTTTAATGCCTGTTTCCTTCCTCACATTAGGGAAGTTCTCTGCTATTATTTCCTCCAATATACCTTCTGCCCCTCTCTCTCTTTCTTCTTCTTCTGGGATCCCAATTATTCTAATGTTGTTTTGTCTTATCGAATCACTTATCTCTCTAATTCTGCCCTCGTGGTCCTATAGTTGTTTCTCCCTCTTTTTCTCAGCCTCTTTACTTTCCATCATTTGGTCTTCTATATCACTGATTCTCTCTTCTGCCTCATTTATCCTAGCAGTTAGTGCCCCCATTTTTGATTGCACCTCATCAATAGCCTTTTTGATTTTGACTTGGTTAGATTTTAGTTCTTTTATTTCTCCAGAAAGGGTTTCTCTAATAACTTCCACGCTTTTTTCAAGCCCAGTTAGTATCTTTAAAGTCATGATTCTGAACTCTAGGTCCGACATCGTACTAATGTCCGTGTTCAGTAGGTCCCTGGCTGACGGTACTACCTCTTGTTCTTTTTGCTGAGGTGATTTTTTCGTCTTGTCATTTTGTCCAGAGGAGAATAGATGAATGAGAGAACAAAATGCTAACGGGTTTACAATGTCCCCAGCAAATATACTGTATACAAATCAGAAAAGACCTGAAACCAGGGGAAAAGAAAGGGAAAGAAAGAAAAAAGAAAGAGAAAAAAAAAAAAAGAAAAAAAAGATAAAAACAAAAACAGAACAATACAAAAAAAGCAGAATGTGATCAAATATGATCAGGCTAGTGCATAGATCAGTGCCACACACTAGATTTTGGGCGTATTTTGGTCTGTTAGAAAAAAGTGCCTCCTAAAATTTTAAAGGAAGAAAGACATATATGTACAAAATAAGGGTTGATACAATGAAGGGATAGAAGATGACTGTAAAGATGAAAATTATAAAAGATTTTATAAAAGGACTTGACAAGAAGTTGTTTGAAAAAAGAAAGAAGATTTAAAAAAAAAAAAGAAAAAAGGGAGAGAATGTGATAAGGCAGGAGACTAGAACAGAACCATACACTAGTGATTTAGGGTATATTTTTATCTGTTAGAAGAAACTGTATCTCAAAATTTTAAAGAGAGAACAACTTACATATATATGCCAAAAATAAGGGTAACTACTATGAAGGGATAAAATATGACTCTAAAAATGAAAAATAAAAAATGTTTTGTTTTTTTTTTTAAAAAGAGATTGATAAGATATTGGTTGAAAAAGGGAAAAAGAAAAAGAGAAAAAAAAAGCAGTTAACAAAAATTAACTTTGATTAACTAATGAATCATGGTAAAAAAAAGCCATGAATTCTATGCGCAGTATTCCCCTAGCGCTGGAGTTCTCCCGTTCTCCTTGATCGGTAAAGTTGGTCTTGGCTTGCTGGCTGTTCCGGCTGATCTTCTGGGGAAGGGGCCTGTTGCTGTGGTTTTCAAATGTCTTTGCCGGAGGCTGAATTGCCCCGCCCTTGTCGGTCCGGGCTAAGCAAGCTGCTCGGGTTTGATCTCAGGAGGTTTTGTTCCCTGCAAGCTCTCCGTACAGCCTTGGAGGAGCAGGGCAAAAATGGTGGCCTCCCAATCTCCACCCGGAGGAGCTGAGAACTCGGGACCCCGCTCCTCAGGGCACCCCCAGAGAAAAGCAGTCACTCCCTTGTCCCTGGTCTCCGGCCGCACTCCGTGCTCACCCGGCCTGTGACCGAGCGTTTCTATCTCTGGCACCCGACCCTGTGTGGAGTCTCCAAACCCAGCAGATCCCTGCGGTGCGCTCCCGCGCCGCTCCTCCCCGGGAAGGAAGGGGAGTCTCCCCGGCTCTGCCGCTTGTTGGGTCCCTGCTGCAGGAGCAGTGGCCCGACTGGGCCGCGGATCACAGTTTATGGCCACCCCGAGCTGAGAGCCCGCGCCTCAGCTCCGTCTCTGCAGCCGGCTTCCCCGCTCCGATACCTGGGAGCTCTGGCGCACTCAGGCTCCCCCGGTCTTTCTGTGACCCCAAGGGTCCTGAGACCCCACTGTCCCGCGAGGGTTCCACCCCCGCTTAGCCACTGGAGCGACGTCCCTCAGCGGAGCCGACTTCTAAAAGGTCCGATTTTGTGCTCCGCGGCTCTAGCACTTGCCAGAAGCGGCCGGCGGAGGCCCCTCCCCCGCCGTCTATCCTCCCGAATATCGCCTCGGATTCACTTCTCCTCACGTCCTACCTTCCAGTAAGTGGTCGCTTCTCTGTTCAGAGAGTTGTTGCTACTCTCCTCTTTGATCTCCTGTTGAGTTCGTAGGTGTTCAGAATGGTTTGATCCCTATTCAGCTGAATTCCTGAGACCAGACGAAATCTAGGTCTCCTACTCCTCCGCCATCTTGCTCCGCCCCCCGATTTTATACCTTTTTAAAAAATAACTCAGGTTAAAGAAACACTCAAATCACATATCTAAGGGCAGTGAAATACTGTGTATCAGAACCTACAGGATATGACTAAAGCTCACCATAAGCTAGAAAATTAAAGTCCCAAATGCCATGTATTTTCTCCTTTCCGTCTCTTCCTCTTCTACCTCTAGGCTGTTTCTCTGTCTGCTTCTCTTATTTAACTTCACTGCTGTTGAATACTTTATAAGCAGGTAGTTTCATTTCTCAGTTTTGCTTCTTTTTCTTTAAAGATTTAAAGATCGAATGTCTCCAGGAGAGTCAAGATATGAATTTGCAAAAATTAAGGAATTCAGAACTCATACTTACTGAAGCTAAACAAAAAATGAGAGAACTTACAATTAACATCAAGATGAAGGAAGATCTAATTAAAGAATTAATAAAAACAGGTAATACTGTCCTGTAAACCTGCTTATATGAGAAAGAAAAGCTTCTAAAATTGCTTCTGATGTTGTAACATTTATTTTAGCTTTTGACACTGAGCTCTGTCCACTGTAGTTTGGAACTTGGTATAACAAGGTGTGTTTCACAGCCAATAGGTGGAGATTAGTTACCAGAAGAACTTTGTTACATTGGGATTTCATCTATGAAAGGTTCTGCCATTGTGAGCCCTGTGTTGTGCTGAAACTCTAGGGGCACTTTTTTGCCACTTTTTAAGAAACATTACACTAGCTATCTGGGAATATGTCAGATATTTTTCTGACTCATTTTAATATTTAATTATTAGCTCTCATTCTTTTGGATAGTTTGTTTTCAACATTATTAGTAAACTTTATAGTTCAAATGTAGATCCTTTTTATTTCTCTAAGGATGTAAGGATTTATCCTTGAGAGCTATTCTCTTAGTGAGCCGAGCTTTTAGCTCTTCCCCTTAGTTTCAGATTCTGCCTGGTTGGGCGTATACACCACATCGTCTCCTCACCCTTAGCTACATTATTAGCTTTGTCTTAAAAAGCATGTCTCAGGCTTTTGGGGGTTTTGCCCCTTATAGACTCAAAGTATGAGCTTTGACTACTTTGAAATTCAGTACGGAATTGAAGGGATAATAGACCATAGCACTTCTTATTCTCACCTCCAGTGAAACATGGGTCACATTTAAGGGAACTGAAGGAAATATTACCTTCTTTTTCTTTAAGCCCAAGGCTATAATCACACTCAGATTACATGAATGATGGTGGCTCCCAGCTTCTCTGCCAGCAAGGGGCACTCTGCCTTCCCGCTTCCTTCCTCTTTCTGGCAAGCTTGCCTTCTGGCTGGCTGTACTCTTTTCTCACCCTCTCCCGCCAACTGCTGTCCCGAAGCATTTCCCTTCCTCAGTCCTAGTGATGAATGTGCTGTGCATCATTCCAGCTCCAGGTGTCCCAGATGTTTAATTGAGCTTGACCATGCTACTCCTTCACAGGCCGGATCGATGCCAGTAAATCTCTCTCAGGAATGTCTAGGAACTGATTTAGGGGTTTAAATAGCTTCTCCATCAGGGATACTGCCTGTGGAAGTTAAGGCTATGTGCCCCTCTGGAACAAATGATTTTCTTTTCGATCGGTGAGGCTACCGTGGGATCTCTCACTAAATCAGCACACTTTTGTAGCCCGGTATACTCATCCTGGTTGCCTTAAAGTAGAGGATACTTGAACTTACACAGAGAAGGTCCTCGAGGTTCTTACTCGTTAGAACCAAGGGCAGTTTGGAGTTTTCCTCAGAGATGGTGACTCACAAAAGGGTCAATGTGTGCTTGCTTTTCAGAGCCTCCTCACCGAAGTCTTCCCCCAAGTAGCAGTTATTTCAGCCAACAATAAGTGACAACTACACTGTATTTCATCATTTCTAATTACATTCTTTCACATTTTCATATCTCTGAAATCAGGATGCACCTTACCCTCCATGGCTTCCGGGCATTTTATCATGTAACTGGTGTAAATGGGACTCTCCCTTTTTTTCTTAGTGACTCACAAAGTACTGGTGTGTTGAACAATATATGGGGTCTTAAATTCATTCAAATATAGTAGCCATGTGTATTTTAAAGTTACTCAGATAATCAGAGAGTTTTAGAAGACAACTCATAGTGCATTTAGTTCAGTCATTGCTTTTTTTTAAAAAATGGAGATATTCAGTTATAGCAGTAGAACGCACTTCCCCTGATGATAATTCATCCCACGAGCTTTGGACTCTTACTTTTCCATTGCCACGAGTTTGCTGGTCTAGTTCAGGGATAAGTTGGCTGCTCAGAACAAATCAAAACCAAGTTTTTAGGGTCAGTAGCTGAGCTTAGGTTGAAAAGAGATATAGAAGTATCTGTATTTTGTTTTTCTCTATGTTCCAAATATACGAAAATGATTGAAAAAAATTCATCTTTGACAAGTTCAACCGAATGGAAAAAGAGGGGGCCAGCTCTAGAATGAAAGATTCATGAGAGACAACAATCAGATGTATTGTGGGCCTTGTTTGGACGGTGATTACAGTAAACCAATTGTAAAAGACATTTTGCGACAATTGGGGAAGTCTGAATAGGGTCAGGTAGGGATTAATATCATGAGATGTGAAAGAATTTTTGGCTATGTCCATATTTGGTATAGATGTTTATTGAAGTATGTGTAGGTGCAAAGACATGACATCTGAGATTGTTTTTACAGTTCTTCAGCAAATTAAAACAGAAGGCATGCATAGATGAAGCAACTATGGCAAAATCTTGTTAACTCTCGAATCTCAATGATGGGGATTCATCATATTATTTTTTTACTTTAGATATGTTGGGAATTTTTCATAGTAGAGAAAACACAATTATAGGGAGCAGGAAGCCAACGTGTAGTAAGCAAAAAGCCAAAGAGTCACCCCAAATATTTTTCTTACCTGGAGTTTGATGCCAGCAGAGCTAAACCCCAAATTCAGAAAATCAGAAATGTCACCCTAACACACAAAGATGAGCCTCTGAGGGGGGCTGGGTTGGCACCACGTGCCAACAGTCAGTAAGCAGCTGATTATTAAGAGGCCAGGTATCAAGTTGTATTTGATGGGGTTGGGTGAGGACAGCGGGGCTCATACTGCTGGGTCTTAAATAGATACATGCCCAACTGGATTTTGAAGAATAGAGCATTTTTAGGGTTTTGATGTTTTACTTAGTTTATTTTTTTAAACATAATTTATAATTGTTATTACTATTATTACTGTGGTGAAGGTAACGATGCCAAGTCTGTAAGCAAACAGTATTCTCTGAAAGTAACAAAACTTGAGCACGAAGCAGAACGCGCGAAGGTGGAATTAACTGAAACAGAGAAGCAGCTACAAGAGCTAGAAAGCAAAGATCTTTCTGATGTTGCTTTGAAGGTAAAATTACAGAAGGAGTTCCGTAAAAAGATGGATGCCGCAAAGCTAAGAGTCCAGGTAATTTTCTCAAAATGTAATTGTGAGCCAACTTACTTAAGGCTTACTGCTTTCGTAGCTGGCTAGGAAAGTAGTAGGATTGGGTTTTCACCAGCAAGAGAAACTGGATGGCATCTTTTCTTTCCTGGTGTGCTGGCGAGTTTGCCTCCTTCAATCTGGGTCCTATATTCTTCATTTGAAAGGTATATTATTTTAAACTTTTTACCAAGAACCATGGTGAGAAATAAAGATAACCACAGAAATTGTGTTCTTTTCTGAAGGACAAAAGATTGATGATTAAATAATACATAGAAAACATCTGGTAGGCATAGGGCACCTTGTAGACACACTCAACAAATGCTAATTATTTCAGACCATTTTCTGAAACCATCACTGATTGCCTTAAGAAAGGTTAATAACTGACTACTAACATCTCATTCTTGATTTCCTAATGCTGGACTTAGCTATGGCCTCAGAAATAGCTACCATTAAAAATGCCATTCTATGAGAAACACTCCATTACCGAGAGATTTTGTGTATAATGAAGCCATTTTCAGATGCTTTTGGGATGATCAGATTGCTCTGTGAGTCCGATTCTAATGAATTTGCTAGAATGCTATCTCCATTTTTTTCATTCATCATCTATATTACTTTCCTATTGTTTCCACTGTAGGGAGAGTGGAATTGTAGTTCACCTGTTCAGAGCATGATTTATTTATTTTTGGAACTGTGCCACAATTATTTTCTCTCAACAAGGTCACATCCACTGCACGTGACCGGACCAAACACCAAATCTCACCTCAAACATCTGGCCGTCCCCGCTAAAATTTTTACCTAAATAGCCTGTCAACACAGAGCTAACATAGTATGACTTAACATATGAACTGCTTAGAGGAGAACATGGTAGTGGTATGTGTCACCCATTTTACTTTCCTTCATAGTACTTATTTCAGGAATACATGTTTCCGTTTAGCACTTCACCTCAGAGAGTCTTGGGATCAGTTCTTTTTCACTTCTCGACCCTTAAAATTGGGACTGCAATGTCTGACAAAGTACTCATGTTAACACAACATTAGTAGAACAAAACAAGATTTTTCCTTTGTGTTTATTATGAAATTTTACTTTAATTTCATAGTTTTATATCCCAAGCTTCAGTCTGATTGTAATTTTTATACTCAGTATTAATAACCAAAATGAGTGTTTTTCTAAGGACGTTGTTTATCATATACAACTATGGTTTAAGCCTTGTTTGTGGATTTAGTAAATATTTTTTTTTCCAAGTTTTTATTTAAATTCAAGTTAGTTAACATATAGAGTTGTATTGCTTTCAGGAGTAGAATTTAGTGATTCATCACTTACACACAACACCCAGTGCTCACATAACAAGTGCCCTCCTTAATCCCCAACACCCATTTAGCCCTTCCCCTCCACCCCGCTCCTCTCCATCATCCCTTAGTTTGTTCTCTATATTAAGAGTCTCTTACGGTTTGCCTCTCTCTCTTTTTATCTTATTTTATTTTTCCTTCCCTTCCCCTGTGTTCATCGGTTTTGTTTCTTAAACTCTACATATGAGTGAAATCATATGGTATTTGTCTTTCTCTGACTGATTTATTTTGCTTAGCATAATACCCTCTAGGTCCGTCCGCATTGTTGCAAATGGCAAGATTTCATTCTTTTTGATGGCTGAGTAATATTTTATATATAATATATATATATTATATATATATCTCACATCTTCTTTATCCATTCATCAGTTGATGGACACTTACGCTCTTTCCATAGTTTGGCTATTGTTGATAATGCTGCTGTAAACATCGGGGTGCATGTACCCCTTCGAATCTGTATTTTTGTAGCCTTTAGGTAAATACCTTAGTGTAATTGCTGGGTTGTAGAGTAGCCCCATTTTTAACTTTTTGAGGAACCTCCATACTGTTTTCCAGAGTAGCTGCACCAGCTTGCATTCCCACCAACAGCGTAGGAGGGTTCCCCTTTCTCCACAACCTCTCCAACATTTGTTGTTTCTTGCCTTGTTAATTTTTGCCATTCTAACTGGTGTAAGGTGGTATCTCAGTGTGGTTTTGATTTGAATTTCCCTGATGATGAGTGATGATGAGCGTCTTTTCATCTGTCTATTAGCCATCTGGATGTCTTTAATGGAAAAATGTCTGTTCTTGTCTTCTACCCATTTCTTAACTGGATTATTTGTTTTTTTGGGTGTTGAGTTTGATAAGTTCTTTATAGATTTTGGATACTAACCCTTTTTTTTTTGGATACTAACGCTTTTTTTTTGGATACTAACGCTCATTTGCAAATATCTTCTCCCATCCTTTGCTGTACAGAAGTTTTTTATTTTGGTGAAGTCCCAATAGTTCATTTTTGCTTTTGTTTCTCTTGCCTCTGGTGATGTGTCTAATAAGAAGTTGCTGTGGCTGAGATCAAAGAGGTTACTGTTAGTGTTCTTCTCTAGGATTATGATGGTTTCCTATCTCACATTTAGGTCTCTCATCCATTTTGAATTTATTTTTTTAATCTTTTTTTCCCCAAGATTTTAATTTGAGAGAGAGAATGAGAGAGAGAGAGAACATGAGAAGGGGGAGGGTCAGAGGGAGAAGCAGACTCCCTGCTGAGCAGGAAGCCTGATGTGTGACTCAATCCGGGGACTCCAGGATCGTGACCTGAGCCAAAGGCAGCCGCTTAACCAACTAAGCCCCCCAGGTGCCTGTTTTTTTAATTTATTTTTGTGTATGGTGTAAGAAAGTGGTCCAGTTCATTCTTCTGCATGTTGTTGTCCAGTTTCCCCAACACCATTTGTTGAAGAGACTGTCTTTTTGCCATTGGATTTTCTTTCCTGCTTTGTCAAAGATTAATTGACCATATAGTTATGGGTCCATCTCTGGGTTCTTTATTCTCTTCCATTGATCTATGTGTCTGTTTTTGTGCCAGTACTGTACTGTCTTGATGATGACAGCTTTGTAAAAGAGCTTGAAGAATCATGATGCCTTTTGCTTTGCTTTTCTTTTTCAACATTACTTTGGCTATTTGGGGTCTTTTCTGGTTCCATACAAATTTTAGGACTGTTTGTTCTAGCTCTGTGAAAAATGCTGGTGGTATTTTGATATGGATTGCATTGAGTGTGTAGATTGGTTTGGGTGGTATAGACATTTTAACAATATTTGCTCTTCCAGTCCATGAGCATGGAATGTTTTTCCATTTCTTTGTGTCTTCTTCAATTTCTTTCATAAGTGTTGTATAGTTTTCAGAGTACAGATCTTTTACCTCTTTGGTTAGGTTTATTCCTACTTATTTAATGTTTTTGGGTGGAATTATAAATTGGATCTATTCCTTGATTTCTCTTTCTTCTTCTTCATTATTGGTGTATAGAAATGCAACAGATTTCTGTACATTGATTTTATATCCTGCAGCTTTGCTGAATTCGTGTTTCAGTTCTAGAAATTTTTTGGTGGAGTCTTTCCGAGTTTTCTACGTAGAGCATCATGTCATCTGTGAAGAGTGAAGGTTTGACTTCTTCCTCACCAATTTGGATGCCTTTTATTTCTTTTTGTTTTCTGATTGCTGAGGCTAGGACTTCCAGTACTATGTTGAACAACAGTGGTGAGAGTAGACATCTCTCGTGTTCCTGACCTCAGGAGAAAAGCTCTCAGCTTTTCCCCACTGAGGATGATATTAGCTGTGGGACTTTCATGTATGGCTTTTATGATGTTGAGGTATGTTCTTTCTATGCCTACTTTCTTGAGGGTTTTTATCAAGAAAGGATGCTGTATTTTGTCACATGCTTTTTCTGCATCCATTGAGAAGATTGTATGGTTCTTATCCTTTCTTTTATTAATGTGGTGTATCATACTGATTGATTGATTTGCAGATAATGAACCACCCCTGCAGCCCAGGAATAAATTCCACTTGATCATGATGAATAATTCTTTTAATGTACTGTTGGATTCAATTTGCTAGTATCTTGTTGAGAATTTTTGCATTCATGTTCATCAGGCATATTGCTCTGTAGTTCTTTTAGTGGGATCTCTGTCTGGTTTTGGGATCAAGGTAATGCTGGCCTCATAGAATGAGTTTGGAAATTTTCCTTCCATTTCTATTTTTTATTTCTTCTTTAAATGTTTGGTAGAATTCCCCTGGGAAGCCATCCGGCCCTGGACTCTTGTTTGTTGGGAGATTTTTGATTCCTGATTCAAATTCTTTGGTGGTTATGGGTGTGTTCAAGTTTTCTATTTCTTCCTCTTTTGGTTTTGGTAGTTTATACGTTTCTAGGAATGTATTTCTTCCATATTGCCCAATTTGTTGACATATAAGTGTTCTAATACTCTCTTGTAAGTGTTTATATTTCTGCGGTGTTGGTTGTGATCTCTCCTTCTTTCATTTGTGATTTTATTTATTTGAGTCCTTTCTCTTTTCTTTTGGGTAAGTCTGGCTAGGTGTTTATCAACTTTGTTAATTCTTTCAAAGAACCAGCTCCTAGTTTTGCTGATCTACTGTTGTTGTTGTTGTTGTTGTTGTTTTTACTTCTATATCATTTATTTCTGCTCTAATCTTTATTATTTCCCTTCTTCTGCTGGTTTTAGGCTTTATTTGCTGTTCTTTTTCTAGTTCCTTGGGTGTAACTTTAGATTGTGTATTTGAGACTTTTCTTGCTTTGAGGAAGGCCTGAATTAGCGAAGGTTATTTTATATGTTCTATATTTCACACAGATACAATGATTGAATTAAAAAATTAAATGAAAGGTTATTAATAGGGTTTGAGAATTATGGTCTTTTGTTTTCCATGTTTCTTGTTGCATATCCTTTTCTGCTAAGGGGATTGATAAGGAAAGGAAAGAAGACACAGAACATAATTAAGCTCAAAAGAAACGTCCCACACAGCAGGGGACTGACACAGGATTCCCACGTAGTTTTAGAAATGTCTGTGCTTTTGACCTGTTCGTGCACACCCAACGGGGATGGGGATAGTGGCGGGGCGGGGGAGGAGGATGGTAGTTACCAGTTAAGTGGCTACATACCAGATGTTTCATATGTGTTATTTAATCCTTTAGAGAGTATTTTTACTGTGTTTTACAAATGAGAAAACTAAGGTTTAGAAAGGTCAAGTAACTCAGAGTTGCATAGTTGAGGTGACAATAACAGTTTTCAGTACTCTAATATCTCATGCCATTTTACAGTATTGAAACACTGTTTTTATTGGTATAAGGAAATTTTTTTAAAGTTTTGAAAGCTTAAATTCTTTTATTTAAAATATCTAAAATCTGTATTCTTTATGTCTACATATATACAGAGAGTTATATAATGCGTCAGTACTTTACTGCTGCCAGTAAGGTGCACTTCTGAGCATGTGTGGAATAAGGGCAAAAGACAATGGCGACCTATCTCATTTTTTAAAAATAAGATTATCAGTACTTCTACTGAGATTTTCGGTATTATGTGGAAAGACACTAAAATGCCAGTATTATCATTTTTGCTCCAGTATTGCAGTTACTATCAAAAGTAAGTGGCAAAGCCAGTGTCCAAATCTAGGAATGGGAAACTACAGAGTCCTGTGGCCTCCAGGCTAGTGGTGCTCAGTCATTGTCTGCAGATTGTTCATTATGCGTCTATGATGAGAGAAAGGCACATGGGAGCACAGCTCCCTTCATCAAAAAGGTCTTGATGCAACCAATGTATGTTCGGTGGTACAGGCTGACAACAATCTGTGGCCAGTACCGGTCCACAGACCACATTTTAGTACTGCTCTAAGCGTCAATGCCTCTGTGAATGCCTAGGTTAATGAAAACCAAATGTGTTTTTGCCAACAATTTATTGCCAAGATAAGGGAGATAATTGTAGCCTGCATAATTTACAAATGACCTCACCTTTTTTATGTCACATAAGAGGTACTTAGTGCAATGCTAAAGCACATAGTTTGTTTGATCAGGATTAAATTGGAACCTGATATTTTCTATTAGTAGTATAAACTCTTTGCAAATGTTCACAAATTTTTTATGCTACTCATCGATAATTTTAGCAAGATGAGAAGCTTTAAGATAATTAAAATGGTAATGATAACGGTGGTCACTGTACGGAAAATGGTATCAGTTCTGATCATCTTAACTTAGGGATTAATTATTTAGGCTATAGCTGGATGTAAAAGAGGAACACAGTGGACTACTTTGCAATCACATGGAACAAATTTCTGTGAAAAGATCTCTAAGATGAGTAAAAAAAAAGTGGGGTGAAAAATAGTCTATTTAGAATATATATGAAGTTATTTGCATGTGTGTTAATTATTTCTGGAAGAATAATTAAGAAATTGGTAATTTGGTGTTAGGAAGCAGAACAGTAGATTTGGGGTCTGAGATAAGTCTTATAAAATAGAAGTACAGTTTTGTATTTTAATTTTTATCATTTTTATTTATTTTTTTAAAAGATTTTTATTTATTTGACAGAGAGAGAGACAACGAGAAAGGGAACACAAGCAGGGGGAGTGTGAGAGGGAGAAGCAGGCTTCCCGCCGAGCAGGGAGCCCGATGCGGGGCTCGATCCCAGGACCCTGGGATCATGACCTGAGCCGAAGGCAGATGCTTAACGACTGAGCCACCCAGGCGCCCCAATTTTTATCATTTTTAAAAACACTCAATAAAAAAAGCAAAGATACTAGTTTTGTTCTGTTTGGCTGTTAGTATCAGGGAGTCTCATCATTCATGATATCTGGTGAAAATTATGATGGCCCAATTGTCAAAGCAGACCTGTAGAAAGCAATTGTTAACCTGCGGCAAAATGCCTACCTTTGCCATAGAATGAAAAGTTTAAATTTACTCGAGATTTGTTAGAGATGCAGTTTTTCATTTTGAAATATTCCATATGATCCGCAGGTCTTACAGAAGAAACAACAAAATAGTAAGAAATTGGCATCACTGTCAATCCAAAATGAGAAACGTGCTAATGAACTAGAACAGAATGTAGATCACATGAAATATCAAAAAGTACAGCTGCAAAAAAGACTTCATGAAGAAAGTGAAAAAAGGAAGCAACTGGATGCCGAAATCAAGCGAGATCAACAAAAAATCAAAGTAATACTGTCCTACTTTCCTGTTAAGCCTAATAGGAAATGTTAAATGGCTCAGGGCTGATGAAGCCAAGGTCTCAATTCACTTGGCTTCTGAGGTATCTCCCCTTGGCCTGTCTTCAGCTGCTGTCCTCATTCACTTAAAGCTTTGTTCATCTACATAGTAAAACCTATTTATTGACTTCTGAGTCCTGTCTTGAAGGCTTTGACTTCATAAAAGAAGGTACAGTGAAAATGGTTTCTCTAACTAGGACCTTAACTTTACCTGAGGCTGTCAAAAACATATAAAGCTGACTTTCAAAAAAATACCTAACATTTGATAGGATATCCCATTTCCAGAGTGCTTCAACGTACATTGTCCATGTGGCAGCATGGGAAAAAGGACAAGGTAAAATGGTACCATTTCATTCATAATGAGCAGAAGGATGATGAGACCAGTCTGGCCAGCAGTTGTGTAGAATGGATTGGTCTGGGAAAGAACTGATGCTGTCCGCCTGGGCCCTGGGGCCAGGCTAGCGTGGGTTCAGATCCCAGCTTTCTCAGGTCCTGGCTGGCTCGTTGACCGAGAAAATCACTTACCCTCTCTGAGTCTGTTTATTCTCCTCGAAAATGGCCTTAATCACACTTACCTCACAGGGCTCTTTTGAAAAGAGGAGGACGATAAAGGTCATGACAATGGCCGTCACAAACACTTACCTGGCACTAGGTACCAGGCTCTTTTCTATTGAAATGTTAAGCTGAACCGAAGGCTTGGAACATAATTGATTTCTAGATTTTTAACTTTGGAATATGGTCTATTCTTAGACCTTAAAAAAAAACAACATAGAATTTAGTGATGGAACAAAGGTTAAATAGCATTTAAGCCAAGTTACTGATTCTTCTTTTTAACAGCTATATTGAGGTATCCTTCACATACCATACAATTCACTCACATAAAATATACAGTTCAGTGGGTTTGGGTATATTACATTATTTTTGTAAATTTTGGTAAAATAAACATAAAATATTCCATTTTAATCAAGTTTAAGTGTACAGTTCTGTGGCATTGATTACATTCACAGTGTTGTACAACTGAGACCACTAGCTATTTTCAAAACTTTTTCATCACACTATAAACAGACACTCTGTAACCATTAGGCAGTAATTTCCCGTTTCTCCCTCCCCTGCCCCCCCAGCCCCTGGTAACTTCTGATCTACTTCTGTCTCTCTGAATTTGCCTATTCTAGCTATTTCATAAAAATGGAATCTTACAATATTTATCCTGTGTCTGGCTTATTTCACTTCCTTTAACATTTTCAAGGTTCATCCGTGTTGTAGTATGTATCAGAACTTCATTATTTTTTGTGGCCAAGTAATATTCCGTTGGGTGTATATACCACATTTGGTCCATCCATTCATCTGTTGGTAAACACTTCAGTTGCTTCCACCTTTTGGCTACCGTAAATAATACTGTGGTAAAAATTGGCCTATAGGTTAACTGTTCAAATCCTAGGAGTGGAATTGCTGGGTCATATAATTCTATGTTCATTTCTTCAGGAATCACCAACTGCTTTCAATAGAGAACAGCACAATTTTACATTCCCCCCAACAATGTATGAAAGTTTTAATTTCTCCATATTTTTGCCAACACACGTTATTTTTCTCTTTCTTTTTTATTAGTCATCCAAGTGTGTGTGAAATGGTATCTCATTGTGGTTTTGATTTTCATTTCCCTAATGAGTAATGATGTTGAGCATCTTTTCATGTGCTTATTGGCCATTTCAATATCTTCTGTGGAGAAATGTCTGTTCAAGTTCTTTGTCTACTTTTTAAATGGATTATCTTTTTATTGTTAGATCATAGGAGTTCTTTATGTACTCTAGACATTAAACTCTCTCACATACATGACTTCCATATACTTTTCCCATTCTGTAGGTTGTCTTTAAACTTTTTTTTAGGGCAGTTATTATGGGCAGAAGGAGAGGGAGAGAGAAATTTTTTTTTAAAGATTTTATTTATTTATTTGAGAGACAGAGAATGAGAGATACAGAGCATGAGAAGGAAGAGGGTCAGAGGGAGAAGCAGACTCCCTGCTGAGCGGGGAGCCCAATGCAGGACTCGATCCTGGGACTCCAGGATCATGACCTGAGCCAAAGGCAGTCGCTTAACCAACTGAGCCACCAAGGCGCCCGAGAATTTTTTTTTTTTAAAGATTTATTTATTGTAGAGAGAGAGAGTGAGCATGTGAGTGTGGGGAGGGGTAGAAGGAGAGGGAGAGAGAAAATCTTCAAGCAGACTTCCCGCCCAGCATAGAGCCCGAAGTGGGGCTCGATCTCACAACCCTGATATCATGACCTGAGCCAAAGCCATGAGTTGGACACTTAACCAACTGAGCCACCCAGGCGCCCCAAGAGAATCTTAAGCAGGCTCCACTCCCAGTGTGGAGCCGGACAGAGGGCTCGATCTCACAACCCTGAGATCATGATCTGAGCCAAAATCAAGAATCGGATGCTTAATCGACTTAGTCACCCAGGCATCCCTTTAAACTTTCTTGCTAATATTCTTTGATGCAGCAAAATTTAAATTTTTATGATTTATTTTTTCTTTTGTTGTCTGTGCTTTTGGTATCTTTTAAAGATTCATTGTCAAATGTAAAGTCACAAAGATTTACCCCTTTGTTTTCTTCTAAGAGTTTTATGGTTTTAGCTCTTATATTTAGGTTGTTGATTGATTTTGAGTTAATTTTTGCCTATAGTGTGAGGTAGAGGTCCAATTTCATTCTTCTGCATGTGGAAATCTAGTTGTGCCAATTCCATCTGTTAAAGAGATTATTTTTTCCCCATTGAATAGACTTGGTACCCTTGTCAAAGATCAGTTGGCTGTAGCCTTATGGATTTATATCTAAACTCAGTTCTAGTCCATTTGTCTGTATGTCTATCCTTATGCTAGCACCACACTGTTTTGCAGTTAGTTTTGAAATTGGAAATAAGTCCTTCAACTTTGTTGTTGTTCATTTTGAAGATGGTTTTGGTTATATGAGGCCCCTTGCAATTACATATGAATTAAAGGAGCAGCCTTTCCATTTCTGCAAAAAAGGCCATTGGAATTTTGGTATGGATTGCACTGAATCTGTAGAGTTCTTAGGGTGTATTGACATCATGACAATATTGTCTTCCTACTCCTGAGCATGGGGTAACCTTTATTTAGGTCTTCTTTAATCAATTTCAGCAATCTTTTCTAATTTTCAGTGCACAGTCTTTTTACCTCCTTGCTTAAATTTATTTCCAGATATTTTATTCTTTTAGATGTTACTGTAAATGGAATTATTTTCTTAATTTTCTTGAGCTACTCATTCTTAATAATGTAATAGTTATTATAGCAGTAGTTAACATTTATCTTCAGTCAGTACTATTCTAAGCGCTTATGTGCTTTATCTCATTTAATTTTTTTCTCCAGTATTTTCAACTTTTTCTTTCCTCCTAGATTTTCTTTAACACCTTAGATTTTTCCCATCTTAAAATTATCCTCTTTAAACTTAATACTTTTCTCTTTCTCTCTTCTCCCCTTTATAGCCAAACTTGTTGGTTATAAAGTTGACTGCATCTGTTCCTGTTTCCTGTGCTTCCATTCATTCTCTCATCCTCTCCAGTCTGGCATCTGGCTCCTGGTTTTACCATCCACTTCAGTGCTCTGGAGAAATTCACTAGTGCTCTCTCTGTCACTAAAGTCCTTAAAACCTCAGTTGCATCCAGCATAGTTTACCACTCCCTCCATCTTGAAATATTTTCCCCTTGCTCTTTGTTTTTTCTCTGATTTCTTGTTCTCTGTCTTTGCTAACTTATCCTACACTATCAGTCCTTCACATATGAGAATTCCTCAAAGCTCTAGCTTTATGCCTCTTCTGTACTATCTTAGATACTTCATCTTTTTCCATGGCTACAGTTAAAGTCTGACAACTTCCAAATTTAATCCTCAATCCCAGATTTGCCTTTGAGCTCTAGATTCCTGTATCCAACCACTGACATCTTCATGCAGTTGTCTTATAGATGAATTCATGATCTTCCTTACTTCTCTCCCCACAATTCCCTCTCCCTGCTCCCTTAGGGGAGAATATATAGTTTTCCATGAGTTTTTCCAGACCTTTCAACCATTCGGATAGGTAAACTAGCAGTCACCCTTGACTCTCTCTTCTTCCTTATTACCCATGAACCACTAAGTCCTATAGATGATATCTTCTGAATATCTTGGATCTGTTCATTTCTCCTTACTACTGCCAACAACCTAGTCTCCTTGTTATGGTCCTTCCTCCAATGTGAGGATTAGGCCTGCCTATCAGTCATGTGATCTGTGGGTCTCAGCGTCTCATCTCATAGACCATGGTTTAAACCAACAAAACATGGCACTCTCTAAATCTCAAAACAAGAGTTTTTTTTTTCTTTTCCCTAAACAGTGCATAGTGCATAGTGTGCTGAAATGCAAATCTGCCTGTAACTTAAACTTTTTACATTTTTATCTAGGGCAGTTTTGCTTCTTTTAGCCATATCTCTCATTCTAGGGAAACGACCCTATTTAAAGGAAGAACAAGTATCCAGAAAAAGGAACAGTGTGCCCCAAAGATATACTGAAGTTTCCACTACTTCACGCAAAAATAGAAAACCTGCTCACAGTCCTCTGGAGCTAACTTTCTAACATTCCTGTTTGTCCATTCTCCATTTGACGAAACCATTTCCAGAGAATACTAGGATTTCTGCGTAGGTTCTCCTTAGAGCAGCAGTTCTTAACTGAAGTCTGTGGATAAGCTATAAAGAAAAGGTACGGGAATGCAAAATTGTGGGCCATCATGTAATCTTGAGCTTTTTACTTCTCTAAATACCAGTTTCCCCATCTACGAAATGGGAGTTTTTAATAGTCTCTTTCTCATAAGATTATTGTGAGGACTAAATGGGATAAGTAAATAGATGTGAAAAGCCTAGCGTCATAACCAGTGAACAGTTACTTTAATATTATAACAGGGATTATATTACAAGTAAAGGCAATAATGTCTGGAGCAACATGTAGCAGAGAGGGTGAGACCTACTGCGGTTACTTTTAAAGCATTTGTGGAGGGAGAGGAATAGCAGAGAGTCTGCTCCCAGTAACTATAAGGTGTCTTTATTTCTGCATCTTGGAGTTGCTGTGACTGTGACAGGGGCTAAGTTGTAACTATGGACCAGAGCCTGGGCAGCATGAAAGAACTAATGGGTCAATATAATGGGGTCAAATTCACTTGTAATACAATGCAGGTTGAGCAGAGAAAATGTCTTTATTGAGTCTATAGCAGACCTATCTTCTTTATGACACCACCACCCCTCTTGCCCTGTCCAGCCCGTATCATGATAATTGCTGGAAATATAGGAACTAACCATATGCTCAATCTGTTCAGACCTTGTCCTGGTAATTTCACCATTTTCTTTTAAGTAATTCCCGGCTCTCTTGAATAAGAATATTCAGTTTCTTAGCCTCTTCCATCTTCCACCCTGTGCTTCTCTCCCTAAGGTTGAGTCCAGTGTATGTGATGGTTGGGTATACACCTTTTACTGAATCGTATGGTGTTGAAGGGAAAGGGACCTCCTGAATTTCAGTTGGTCTTTTGGGTGTGACTACTGTCCTTCGTCTACCTTTCTTTGTTGGGCCCTGATGATGAAGCTCAGGGTTGGTATAACCTGTAGTCTGGGCTCGCTTTCAGTTTAGAGCGCGAAGGTGCTTTGGTTTCATCTCGTCTCCTAGTGGCATTATAAATCCTCGTGGAGGCTACTAGGTCTTCTGTCTAGCTTGCTAGCCCAGTGGCCTGTCCTCATCTTCAGTTTTGGGGTCAGTGCCCCATGATAACGGACTCCCATTGGCTGTCAGGATCCATGTCACTTGAGGCCAAGGAGTCTGTAATTAGTCTGTCTTTCCTAGTTGTACTTCCCTGCTCTGTCAGCAAGGCCAGGCAGTTCCATATGGGTGTGGGACCTCTGCACTGCAGTCTGCCTTCTGTCCCTCTGTCCTCAGTGATACCTTATCACCCCATTTCGGGGCCAAAACTCACAAGGCCAGATCTCAGGAAAATTGGGACACACATCTTTCTTACCATCTCTTTTCTCCTTTCTGCCCTTCCCACGGCTGGAAAATTAGGTAGAGTTTCCTTCTGCTTTCTCTATATTGGTACTTCTGAAATTACCTGTGGAAAAGGTGCAGTTTTCAATCTTGTTATTAGTTTGTCACAGCCCAATACTTTTGTAAAACATGAACTAGTTGTAAAATGAAATAAAAAATTAAAATATATAATAAAAGTCCAGGGGCGCCTGGGTGGCTCAGTCGTTAAGCGTCTGCCTTCGGCTCAGGTCATGGTCCCGGGGTCCTGGGATCGAGCCCTGTATCGGGCTCCCTGCTCAGCGGGAAGCCTGCTTCTCCCTCTCCCACTCCCCCCTGCTTGTGTTCCCTCTCTCGCTGTGTCTCTCTCTGTCAAATAAATAAATAAAATCTTTTAAAAAAAGTCCATCTTTTCATTATTATAACTATTAATATTCAACAGACATAAAATTATTCTGTCCAATTGTTTTAAAGGTTTCTAAACACTTTCAATTTCTATACTTACCCATCACGGGCCAGTAAGAGACAATAATGTGGACCAGCCCACTTTGGTTCATGGCCTCCTTCCTTAGTCCTGCTAAGCATTGGTGGTAGACAGCAGCATCTTCTCTGAACCCCTAGGAGAGCACCTGGGGCCTCTTAAGATGTGGATGGAAATGGAAGGAATTTAGAAGATACTCTTCATAGGACCATGATCTATCTTGAAAGGCTGTTCTCATGCTGCTAAATCCTATTTCTGAATGCCAGAAACAGAATAATACTTTTCATATTTCTACTGTCATAAATTCTAATATCCCCATGGCAGATGGGTGCCTTGGGTAGCCCGACTAAAGGTCATGAGCTCAGGAAGGAAGACTAGAAAAGCACATTTGTAATTTTCAGACTCTTATCCCTGTTACGCTGATTTGTAACACTGGCAAGCCATCGGAAAAAAACAACAACAACCCTAGTTTTGTTAATAAACCCTGATTTTTGCTTCAGTGAGGGGCTGACATTTTTTTCTCAAATAGCCCCAGCCTTCATCTACTTATTTTCTTTCTTGTTGCAAAAATATTTAAGAAAATATTAAATAAATATTTAATGATGGCCAGGTAGAAAAGCAATAAGGTGTTTTCAATTTCTGGTCTCTGCAGGAACTAAAGTTAAAAACAGAACAGGAAGAAGCTCTGAAACTGAGAGCTGAGGACCTCGATGCATTTAAGATGAAAAAGAGAAAAGGTTCATTTGGAACAACAGACCAACTCCAGGTTTGTCTATTCTATTCAGTGTTTCCTGCTTTCTCTTTGCTCTGATGATGGTCTAAATAGAGGTAAAAAGTGGTGGACTCTGAATAAAATCTGCAAACACTAGACTTTGCCACTTGAGTACAAATTTTCTAGTATTTCTCCTGAAACGTTTCTCTCATTAAAAAATTACTCTCTCCTCCAGAAATGTGCTGTGTTCTTATTTCAGTAGAAATAGATTTATTTGAATGTTGTAGAATGTAAACATGAAATCCGTTTTCACTAGATTGTTTCCATGGGACTAAACCAGTCTTGATATGGGAATAAAGCTGGCTTATTCCCATGGAAACAATATATGTCTAAGAATCAGAGCCCCCCCCCCCATTCCTACATAACCAAATTGTACATGCACCATATAAGATGAATTGAAAAGTTATTGTATTAGTGCCATATTTAAAAAAATGAAATCCAGGGGCACCTGGGTGGCTCAGTCAGTTAAACATCTGACTCTTCATTTCGGCTCAGGTCATGATCTCAGGGTTGTGAGACTGAGCCCCATGTCGGGCTGTGTGCTGAGCATGGAGCCTGCTTGGGATTCGTTCTCTCTCCACCCCCCTGCCCCCGTCCCTCCCCTGCTCTCTCTCTCTCTTTCTCTAAAAAGAAAGAAAGAAAGAGAACCGTAAACTAATCTCAAAGTTCAAAGAAACAACCTCTTAGTTTTATGTAAATTCAAAATGGCAATTCTAAAAATCTTACTGAAAGAAAAACAAGCACTGAAAACTGTAATTACACTCAAAAGCTAATACATGACCTTCATTCTGAAAAATTTATTTGCTCTTTCTTAAATTTTATGTATCTTAATAGTAAAATTTAGTACATGAATGTCTTCCCAGTTATTTATTTATCTGAGAGAGAGGGAGAGTGAGCACCAGAGGAAGGAGAACACAGGGAGAGGGAGAAGCAGGCTCCCCACTGATGTAGGAGTCCGATGCGGGGCATGATCCCAGGACCCTAGGATCATGATCTGAGCCGAAGGCAGACGAGACGCTCAACCGACTGAGCCACTCAGGTGCCCCTCCAGTTATTTATTTTACTAGTGTGTTTTAGACATTGGTTAAAGTGCTGTCACTCTGACATTCTGTGCTGCTTGGTAATAATATTTCTGGGCAGAAAGGGTATACTGGGGAGTAAGAAAGGTAGGAATGCAAAGAATAGTGAGACCTGTTTTTCAAAATGTTAAGGATCTAAATTTTAAATGAATATGATAACAAAAAGATTCCCACAGCTTGCACTATGTTGAGTTAAACATATTAATAAAACAAAAACAGAACTTCCATGTTTTTCAATACTGCAAAACAAAAACCCGCTTTCCAGAATTTGACTTTAAATAAGAACAAAATTAGAAGGTAATCCATATGAGTATCCGAAGAGCTTAGAATAGGACATTGATTTGTAATGAAGCTCCTTTATAAGAAAGCATTTAAAATTGGAACTGTGTGATAGGAACCTTTGCTATTAAAAGAGAAAAAACAAATCAAGAAATTTTCAGAAAACTTCCTAAGATACAGTGAATTATACAAATCATAACCTTTATTATGTCAAATGCAGAAAAATCTACTCATTTATTAGTTTCCCTAAAAAAATTGTATTATGTGTACTCCTACTGTAGCATTCTTCAAAGCACTACTAAGATATTACTTACTCTGTGAGGCCAGCACTGACATTCCTTCCATTTCCCAGACAGAGCCAATCTCTCCCTCCATTTTTGCTGACACAGTACCTAGGAGTTAGGTGTATATAGCATTTATTATCAACGATCATAGTTTTTCGGGTTTCCCTCCTATTGGAACAGACCTTACAAAAGATGTTACTCGTCTTTCAAACCCCACTCACAGTCAAGGAGTGTTTGTAGAGTGTTTCAGCTAATTGGTAGACTTCATAGGGTCTCATCTATGCAGTTTCTAAGGCAGAGTTGGATATAACAAAACTAAAGTATTTCTGTAGTTCTGGGATATCCTTCCTGTTCCTTTGATTGTAGAGCTACTATTTTAGGCTTCAGTATTATTTGGATGTGATAGTGCTTATAGGGCCATGCTATGTAGGTCTGGATGGAGGACTGCATAGCTCTGAATCTTCTTTGGTTTGGCCATTTTGCTCTCTTTTTCTCATGCATATTCACTGTTTCATTATTTTTTTTAACTATTTTTTTTAAGATTTTATGTATTTATTGAGAGGAAGAGTGAGCAAGAGTGAGGGAGAGAGCGAGCTGGGTGGGGGAGAGGAGCAGAGGGAGAGGCAGAAGCAGACTCCCTGCTGAGCAGGGAGCCCGATGTGGGGCTTGATCTCTGGACTCTGGGATCATGACATGAGCCGAAAGCAGACGCTCAACTGACTGTATCTCACTGTTTTAATACAGATTTCTAGGCACCATTTTTATCAACCTGGAGAAGAACTGGGAAATAGTACTGTATCGATTTGTTTTCCTATTACTTGTTGGTTAGCTGGCGTTGCTTCGTTACTATGTCCACAGCACAGATGGGCTCTTGGTAGAGCTCATCTTGGACGGTCATATTCCATTCATATTTTTGTTTTCTTTGTTTCTGGGTGTCCTCAATTCAAGAGAATACTAAGATGCTTCTTTTGGAAATCTTTCCAGCTCTGTTTATTTTATAATTACTTGATGTTGACAGGCTACAGTGCAGAGTGCATTCCCATGCTCCATCATATGTGTCATCCACTGTATGGATTCATTTATTCACCTTTTTGATTAATTGATAGAATCAGGCGTTCATTCAGTTAGCCATCTGACATTTTATTGAAGGCCAGTCACAGGCTAGGAAGTATACCAGGCACTGGGGATAGAGAGGGAGAAGAGACAGTCTCTGCAGTCCATCAAGGGCTCAAGAAGTGGAGGGAGACTGTAGGGCGGCCAGCAGTCTAAGTGCTGTGATGAAGGTACGCTCCTCTATGTCAGAGAAGATCCCAGCATGTTCTCAGAACTAACTTTAATATACATGTGGAAAATTGTCAGCTCTTTCTTTGTCAGCCTTGAAAATCCCAGACTCCAACATATTTGGGGAAGACATCTTAATTCCTTATAAAACACAGCAAGATGTTAACTGGAACCACTTCTTGGTGGGTTTAGACAGGAACACTGTTTTATTATTTTCACTGAGAGTTTTTAAAAGTTCACTTAAGGGCGCCTGGGTGGCTCAGTTGGTTAAGTGTCTGCCTTCAGTGCAGGTCATGATCCCAGGGTCCTGGGATTGAGTCCCATATTGGGCTCCCCGCTCTGCAGGGAGTCTGCTTCTCCCTCTGCCTGCCGCTCCCCCTGCTTGTGCTCTCTCTCTCTCTCCGCCAAATAAATAAAATCTTAAAAAAAAAAGTTCACTTAAGGTGTCCCAGATAGTTTAAAAATGTTCATTTAGGGTGTGTTAGTCAATCAGAAGTTCTGTTATTACCATATATGTCTTATGGCAGAAGAAAAACAAATGATGTAACATTTCTTTGGAATTTTAATGTAGAAATTGGATGAGCAAAAGAAATGGTTAGATGAAGAAGTCGAGAAAGTCCTGAACCAACGCCAAGAATTGGAGGAGCTGGAAGAAGACTTAAAGAAGCGAGAGGCCATAGTTTGTAAGAAGGAGGCCCTGTTACAGGAGAAGAGCCACCTGGAAAATAAGAAGTTGAGATCAAGTCAGGTATTCTCTTTGTTATGCTCTTTGATTGTGGTTGTAAGCCAATGAATGAGGATTTTTTTTTCCCTAAGAAGTAAATCAGACCGCTGTGAACTTCGAAACCCAAAGAAAAACTCTCCTCGTTTTCAGTTTATTTTGCATGTTAGTGCTTATTTAATGACCACCACTAAAATCTGTCGCAATTTTGACATCAAATGTTCAATGTTCTGCCAAGTATGATTTATTATTAACTTCTTTTGGCATTTACAAAATTATGGTAAAATATATGTAACATAAAATTTGCCATTTTGACCATTTTCAAGTGTATGATTCAGTGGCCTTAATCACATGCACAGTATTACACAACCATCATCCTATTTCCAAACCATTTTATTACCCCAAACAGAAAGTCTGTAACCATGAAGCCGTAACTCTTCATTTCCCCTGGCAACCTCTATTATAACATAGGTGCATATTTAAGACATAGATTGTACTGTTTGATGCTGTATAGAGAACACTGGTAATTTGGAAAAATAGACTTAAAAATGATCTACTACTACCCAAAGTTAGGGGTTTGCAGGGTATCTTTAGAAGAAAGATTTTATGTAATGAAGATTTGTTCATTTTTCAAATTATAATGACATGGGGACCTTTACAAGAACTTTTGCTGGAGAACTCGGGTTTTGTGAGCCAAAAAAAAAAGTGATTTTATGAAGGAGTTTGCCTCAATTTCTAGTTCTGAAAAAGGAATGATTGTCGTGGGAGTAGAAGAACCAGGAGATAGCTTTTTTGGATGTAGCTATAGATATTTTCAACAATAGCACCAACAGCATCTGAAAATGAAGCTGGCTTGCCCCAAACTTGAAGAGGACTTTTTATCCAGCAAGCCAAGGACACACTGAGTAATGGAACAGAGAGGATCAGTGACCTGCCTCTTTATTAGACCTGCCTTTCAGCCAGCGTCTAGACCAGTAGGGTCTGAGATGATGGTGGCGTGTTCTTAACCTCTCCTCCTAGGTATAGCAGGTAGACAAGCATGGAGACCTGTACTTACCTCTGCCCTGTCCTCCATTCCCCAGTCGTGTTGAATAGCTATTAGCACCAGGCTGTGGGACACAGGGGTAGGTGCAGCCCCTCCAGTCAGCCTAGTTGCTGGTGCTGTATCCAGGTAGCTTGCTCATGCTGGCTGTCAGGGTCAAGTTATAAAAGCTATCCTTCAGAACACATCAATAACAGCAAAGGAGATGAACAAATTAAAGTATCAAGTGAGTAAATACAAGAAAATAAACTGGGACCTTTATTATATGTTCTGTATCACAAAAGAAAAAAAATAAAAAGGAATAAGGAGGAAAATCTTTTTCCTGAAATAAGTTTACTTCATGATCCAGGAAAAAAAAAAAGAAGGAAGTTTTCCACTTTTAACACAATGTAAAATTTAGGAGTAAGAACATACTGAGATAAGGAGAGGGTACAAATAAAACCCCCAGTAGAGCAAAGCAAAATGGATTCTTTGAAGATCGTTTTAATGAAACAGAAGAGAAACTTGAGACTGTTATATTGCTGGGTTCTTTTCTGAACAAAATATAAATAGATTACATCTTTTTTCAGTGTTTAAGAGATATACAAGGTTCGATCCTATGCATTTCGGACAAGGAACATGATATTAAAAAATACTATTTTCATCCCATATACGATTTCAAATCAAAATAAGTCAAAGACCTAAATGTAGAAATAAAACTATAAAACTCTTAAAGAAAACAAAGGTGTAAATCTTTGTGACCTTGGGTTAAGCAGTGGTTTCTTTGATATTACACCTGAAGAACAAGCAACAAAAAAATATTAAATAAATTGGTCTTAATCATAATTAAAAACATTTGTTATGCAAAGGCCCATCAAAAAAGTGGGTGTTGAACCCACAGAATGGGGGGAAATATTTGCAAATCCTATACCTGATAAAGGACTAGTATCTAGAATATATAAAGAAGTCTTAATAATAAAAAGACAACTCAATTAAAAAATGGACAAAGAATCTAATAGACATTTCTCAAAGAAGATATACAAATGGCCAATAAACATGAAATGATGCTCAACATCACTAGCCAGCAGGGAAATGCAAATCAAAACATAGACGAGCTCCTACTTTACACTTACTAAGATGGCTGTGGTCAGAAAAATAGGTAAGAAGTGTTGGTGATGATATGAAGGAATTGGAATTTTCATACACTACTTGTGGGATTGTAAAGTGGTGCAGTTGCCTTGGATAACTATCTTGCAGTTCCTCAAAAGGCTAAACATAGAGTTACTGCATCACCCAGCAGTGCCACTCCTAGTACACATCCAAGAGACTCAAATGTCCATCAGCTGATAAACGGATAAACAGAAAGTGGTATATCCATACTGTGGAATATTACTCAGCAATAGAAAGGAATGAAGTTCTGATCCATGCTACCCCATGGATAAACCCCAAAACATTGTGTTAAGGGAAAGAAGCCAGCCACAAAAGAACATGTATTGTATGGCTCCATTTATATCAATGTGCAGATGAGGCAATTCCACAGAGACAGAAAGTAGAATAGTGGTTACTTAAGGCTGGGCTGGGAATTGGGGAAGAAAGGAATGACTGTGAATGGGCATGGGGTTTCATTCTTGGGCGCGATGAAAACGTTCTAAAATTGATTGTGGTGATGGTTGCACAACTCTGTGAATATACTAAAAACCATTGAATTATACACTTTAAATAGGTGACTTAGGGGCTCCTGGCTGGCTCGGTTGGTGGAGTATATGACTCTTGATCTTGGGGTTGTGAGTTTGAGCCCCACACTGGGTTTAGAGATTACTTAAAAAATAAAACCTTGATCAATCAATAAAATAAATAGGTGAACTGTATGGTATGTGAATTATCTTTCAATAAAACTATTACTCAAAAAAAGCTATATATCCATAAAGGGGGGAAAAAAGATAAGACAACAGAAGACAAAACATTACCAAGAAATGTAAAATGGAAAGCAATAGATAAGTAGTTACTGACGTAGCAGAAGAGGCTGAAATCCAAGCGCCTTGAGAGGGACATGAATGAGAGCCATGGCTATAGCATTAGCCTTTTTTTTTTTTTTAAGGTAATAACAGCTTTATGAGATAGAATTCACATAGATAAAATAAAAAAAGACTCAGCGAGGCACCTGGTGGCTCAGTTTGTTAAGCGTCTGACTCTTGGTTTCTGCTCAGGTGTGGGGCCCCACGCTCAGCGCAGTCTGCCTAGGATTCTCTCTCCCTCTTCTTCTGCCCCTCCCCCCTGCTCATGCATGCATTCTCTCTGTCTAAATAAATAAATAAGTAAAATTTTTTTTAAAAAAGCCTCAGAAATGAACGGACCAAGATTTTCAGAAAGCAGGAGTGAGACATAAGAATGAAAACAGGGAATTATCAGGAAACCATCCTTTTCTCACTCTGAGACTAGACAATTTATTTTCTGAAGGTTGAACCAGGTACAACAGACGGTTGGGGTAAGTCAGAATACTCACAACAGGGAATGAATGAAAGTCCAGTCTACATACGAATCCTGCGATAGCCATTTCCTAACCCCTACTTGGATCCCAGAATGCTGGCAGCCAGATTTACACCTCCCAGCAGGACATTGGCAGATTTTCTGAAACAGTCCTTGAAAAAAGGCCTAAAAACACCCTTGGGTACCCCAACTAAGTGGCCAGACCCCAGATATATTCTATGGTAACAAAGCATACCCACCACACAGCATATCAGCATTTTCATACCTGGGATGACCGTTTCAGGAATGCTACTAACATGAAAGAGACTGAGAAGAAAAGAAGCCCAGAGACATTAGAGATAGGGAAAAGAGCTGAAAAAACTTCCAACAAAACCTTAATATCCTCAAGGTGGTGAAAGATGATGCTCTATCCATAAAATGGGAACTGCTGGAAATTTTAAGGGTTGGAGGAGAACATTGAGGAAATATCCCAGAAAGTAAATAAAAGGATAAATAGAAAATAGGAAAAAAAAATTTTAGTTGGCAGATTAGAATCCAGGAAGTCCAACATCCAAGAAATAGGAATTTCAGAAAGATATAACAGAGAAAACGGGAGAGGGGATTATCGAAGACAATATACAAAATTTTCCCAGCACTGAGGACATGAGACTCTAGATTGAAATAGGTCATCAAGGGCCCAGCAAAATGAATGCCAAAGGCTTATCATTGTGAAGTTTTGAGTACATTACGGGAAAGAAAGATCCCGAAAGCTACCGGACAGAAGAGATGAGTTGCTTACAAATCTCAACAATCAGAATGGCACTGGACTTCTCTACCTTCTTCAGTAGAAACTAAGAGACCTGCAGCAGTCTTCCAACTCAGAAGGAAAGTGATTTCCAATCAAGACTTCTCTCTTGAGCCTAACTCTGAATAATAGGAAGGCAGAATAAGGACATTTTCAGGTGAAAAAATGGCTTCCGACCTAGTGTGTCTCAGAAAACTACTAGAGGATGTGCTCCACAAACATGAGGTCATCAGCTATGAAGAAAGAAGACTCAGGGTCCTGAAAGTGTGATCCAACATGGAAATTCCCAGGATAACACCAAAAGGAGGTCCCAGAACAACTAGTTTGGAGAGGAGGATGGAGACTTCAGGCAAAATGTTTCCAGAAAAGAATGAAACAAAAAGACTCCCTGAACTCTGAGAAACAGAGAGTTCTAGAGGGGAGGGGAGTGGGGGGATGTGTTAGCCTGGTGATGGGTATAAAAGAGGGCACATACTGCATGGAGCACTGGGTGTTATACGCAAACAATGAATCATGGAACACTACATCAAAAACTAATGATGTAATGTATGGTGATTAACATAACATAATAATAAAAAAAAAAGACTCCCTGATTTAAGTTTGGTCAAGTGAAAAAAACAGTATTGAGAGGAATTGTATAGTTCTGTGGGGGAAGAATTAGTAGATGGTACCAAAAGTTATATCCTATGGAAAAGGGTCATTTTATACTAGATAGTTCAGCTGTGAATAATATTCACAAAGCCATGCAAACTGAGGATAATTGATTGATTGATTTTTAAAGATTTTATTCATTTATTTGAGAGAGTGAGTGAGCGAGATAGAGCACAAGCCAGGGGAGGGGCAGAGTGAGAGAGAGAGAAGCAGGCTCCTTGCTGAGCAGAGAGCCGATGCGGGGCTCCATCCCAGGACCCTGAGATCATGACCTGAGCCAAAGGCAGATGCTTAATGCCTGAGCTACCCAGGCGCCCCAACAGAGTATTGATTTAACATAAAATTGCAACATAGCTTATATTGGGAGACTAGAAGAAGGGAAGTAGAGGAGGCATAATGGTGCCAAGTCTTTGTCTTCCATAATAGTCAGTCCGTAGGTAATATCTGAAATTGGTCATGTTACTTAGAAGCATGGACATTAACACCAGGAGAAACGGCTAGAAAGGTTGAAGATGATTGTTTCTGGGGAGTGGGACTCAGGTCAAAGGGTGAGGTAGGGGGCTGCTTTAAAAAATATATATATACACACATATAATTAACTTAGATGCAAAACTATTTTATTTATTTATTTAAAAAAATTTTTTTAAAGATTTATTTATTTGAGAGAGAGAGAATGAGAGATAGAGAGCACGAGAGGGGGGAGGGTCAGAGGGAGAAGCAGACTCCCTGCTGAGCAGGGAGCCTGATGTGGGACTCAATCCCGGGACTCCAGGATCATGACCTGAGCAGAAGGCAGTCGCTTAACCAACTGAGCCACACAGGTACCCGCAAAACTATTTTAAAAATTCTCTTAGGTTAGACCATAATGAGGATCTCCATTACTTTAACTGGCCATATTTTCTGACCAGAATGAAATAAGAGTAGAAACAAATTATGTGTTTAAACAGCACCAAACCAAATCTCAATCTTTAGGGAAATTATAATATACTTAGTTACAAGCCATATAACCATGTAACAGGCCAAGGAAGGAAAGTTTAATTTAGGAAATAATAAAAAAGAAAAATACCACCTTTCAAAACCAATATTCTGTGGTCTGGTGTGGCCAAGCAATACCTGGCAATAAATTCAACATTCAAATCTCTCTTTTTTTTTTTTTTTTTTTGTGAGAGAGTATGAGTGGGGTGGGGGAGGGAGAGGAGAGGGAGAGAGAGAATCTTAAGCAGGCTTCATGCCCAGCGCAGAACCTGACACAGGGCTTGATCTCACCACCCTGAGATCATGACGTGAGCCAAAATCAAGCGTCAGACACTTAACCACTATGCCATCCAGGTGCCCCTTGAATCTCCATTTTTTAAAAAAAGACATTCAACTTAAGATTTTAGGAAATGAAACCCACCCCCCAAAAAACCCCACGAGAAAACAACAATGTGGAAGCTAAAAATATATTCAGTTAGTAATTTTCTCTATTTTTCTAATTTATATGCTGTCTGGATTTCGAGTAACTGTTTTTGGGGTGTTGGGCTGATTGTGTCTTTTAGGTCTTAAACAAAGATAGTTTGAAAATATCAACTCGCCTGAACTTGTTGGACCGAGAGTTGTCTGAAAAGAATGTAGAGCTTCAACGCAGCACAGCTGAGGAGCAAGTAAAGATTTCAGAGCGAGTTCAAGCCCTCCAGAAAGAAAAGGATCAGCTACAGAGACGAAGGAACAGTGTGGATGAGAGACTTCAAAATGGTAGTGTGTTATCACCTGAAGTAAGTCGGTACTCTGTAGAACTGGAAGTGCTCTATGATGGGTCACTGCAATGATTGCCTCTGTCTTTGTTAACTTACACATAAAAATGAGAAATCTGGTCAGCTTTGTTTCCTTGAGACTTTGTCAGATGTATCGAGTTTACCTGGCTCCTATTAGGTGCCATAAGCCGTGCTTGACTATGACCTGTGATATCCTCATACACGGGTCCATGAACATGGCCCCTTGCTGGCATTGCCAGGGATTGGGAAACTAACACTTCCCTTGAATAGGGCCTTTCTCAGCTGAGGTTTCTCACCTGACATCACAGAATACAGAAGATGATTTGAAGGGACTCTTCCTCAGTTCTTTCAAAGAGAGCACCTACCTTCCCTCTGCTTCTTTCTCGAACAGTTCTAGGTAATCTGTGACATACTATGGATGGCTAGGGCGTTAAGGGTTAATTCTTTCAGAAAATCCCAGCCTTTGAGAGCATGTTCCAGCCAAGTAGATGCATGGAATTCAAATCCCAATAAAAATACCTTTGATAATTTATCAGTTACTGATAAATTATTGAACACTACATCTGAAACTAATGATGTACTATAAGTTGGCTAATTGAATTTAAATTTAAAAAAAGAAAATATAAAAACAATATAAAAATAAAAAAGATACTTCTGAGTTTGAGTCTTCATTTATGAGGAGCATATGACTCCTCTTAGCTTTCTTTTTTAAAACTATGTAAAAGATACTACACTTATCATTGTCAAATTCCCCCAGACTTTTGTCTTTTTTCAAAATTTTACATCAGTTGGCAACCCCATCCCTTACTTTATCAGACAAGTATGAATTTTTGAGCCTGAATTTTCTCTGCCAGTATTTATTGTTGAAGTCCTGTCATGACCAAAGCAAGAGAAAACTGCTAAGAGAAAGTGAGTAGTTGGGAATCATGCACCTTGCTGAATCTTGTATCATTTTAGAATGGAGCAAGTGGGAGAGAAAGTTAAGGGGGCTGGTTAAGAAAGAACAGGAGCAAGGATTTCATAAAATTAGATCGTTGTTCACTGCGTGGATGAAAGGAATTGAAGACTGACTGGATTGGGGGCTGTGTGGCATTATAAGTCTCACTGCCCCATTTTATAGCCTGAGTGCTGTGCCGAGGATCACAGAATCAGACTGTCCTCCCAAGGGTGTTAAATTGGAGCCTGGCCTTGTAGATTTGAGGGTATGAGAGCCTGAAATAACGCAAAATAGGAGTATTTAAGGAATTCTTGCCTGCCCAGGACTGTTACTAAGCCCTATGGAAGAAACAAAAAAAGTAAAAAGCATTATGCTTCTTTTGAGAAATTCATACTCTACCAGGGGAAAAGAGACAGATACAAGAAAACTCTAAACCCTGAAGAACATTTAAAAAAAACAAGTTATAATAATATACTAAAACTATACTTGTTACATTATTTATAAAAAGCAATGCAGTGGTCATTTGAGGGGGAAGATTCATCAAGGCAGCTTTGGTGGATTGGAATCTCAAGCTGAATTATGAAAACCATGATATTGGTGGATATAAGAAAGAAGGCCTTTGTAGCTAGAACACCATTATATAAGGCATGAAGAAGTGAATGAGCAAATGATGTTTGCAGAAGGGTAGAGGGCCCGTTATCAGCAAGAAACATTGACTTTTCCGTTTCATGTGGAATTCTATAACTACAAATCATGATGTAGAGTTTGTGGTGAAAACCATGCGTAATACCTGTTTAGCAGCCAGTCTGGATTGGTTTGAGGGAATGAGGGAGCCTCCTACCACTGGTGGGGTTCCATTAGCCATGTGAGCTTCTTGCAGCCTTCTTCCACAAGGTTGGTTCTTCTTAGTTCACTCTGCAGTGGGCTCTGCTCTGACCACTCTCTTAAAGCCAAGATTACTCTTACCAGATAGATCTGCCAATAGCAGATGATCAGCAACATGAGATTCTGTTGTGACACAAGACATCAGTAACATCTAGGTGGAACAGTCTGCTGCTTTGATCTCTTTAAACTAGTTTAGGATTACTTTCTCTTTCTACAATAAATTAAAATCAGTTTCATAATCATACTACTTAATCAGAAGTGACTGATTTTAGATCACTATACTAGTACAGGATTACCCAACAATTTAATATAGACAAATACTTCCTTTTTTTTTTTTTGGAAAACTCCGTAAACAAATTAAAAAAAAATACTCCTGACTCCATTTTTCTAATAATGCAGAGCAGTTGCTCAGTAAGTGGGATATAGGAAGAAAATATGAGACTATTATATCTATGATTATTTCATCTTTTACACTTTCAATTTCATATTTTATCATTAGAACATGCATATAATTTATGGAGAAATATGCATATATGCAGTGCTTACTTAAAAGTTTTTGCTTTGTTTGCTTGTTTGTTTTACTGATAGGGATGTATGACCTAAACTGTTTGGAGACCACTGCTTTAGGTCCTTGTTCCTCACGGTGTGAGGTCGTTGGATCAACAGAACTATCACCTGGGAGCCTGTTAAAAATGCAGAGCCTCAGGCCCCCCACCCAGACCTGCTGAATGAGAAATCTGCCTTTTTTTTTTTTAATTGGATAGTGCAGCACCTCAGTTTTTCTTTTTTCTTCTTCTTTTTTTTTTTTTTTAAAGATTTTATTTATTTATTTGACAGAGACAGACACAGCGAGAGCAGGAACACAAGCAGCGGGAGAGGGAGAGGGAAAAGCAGGCTTCCTGCCGAGCAAGGAGCCTGATGTGGGACTCCATCCGAGGACCCTGGAATCATGACTGAACCGAAGGCAGGCACTTAATGACTGAGCCACTCAGGCGCCCGAGAAATCTGCATTTTAACAAGACCCCTGGTGCATGTGTGAAAAGCAGTGCTCTCTGATTAAGCATAGTCAACTCGATAATCTGTTGTTTGCCGTGTGGCAAATTTTTCATCCTGGACCAGTTTCTCATTGCCATTCATCTTCTCACAGCTGTTGCTTGATTAGAGGGCATCAGGATTATTTCCACGCCGCAGCCTCACTGGAGTGGGCTATCCTTAGGGTTCTGGAGTCATACTGCCTTATACTATCGCAGTACTTCCCTAACTTAGGTCCAAAACTGTAGAAACTATATATTTTGCCAAATATATAAAGGCAAACTCTCCACATTTGTTTTTGGTAAAATATCAGTATGCATTATTCAGAAGTCAAATAAGTTCTTTGGATAATCCACTTTTATTTTCTGGTCCCTGTTACCCATTCACTGATGTACCTTTCAGGACTTAAGTTTGTTTTTCTTAAAAAGGTGATTATTTTCTTCTGGATGATCAAATCATCAAATTTTTGATGGTTAGTGATTGCACTAACAAAATGGCTGTTAATTTTTTTTTTTTCAAAATGGCTCTTTCAGGAGATTTTTATATAAAGTAGCTTTAAAAAATAAGTATTATTCAACCTCCCACTGGACTAGGTTATTACATACCTTTTCCCTGATTTCCAAAACAGGAGTTCTGGAAGTCACTTTAACTATTCTTTAGGTAGATCAGAAATATTAACATAATTTTCCTTTGAAATGCTGGGGGAAGGAGTGGAGAGAAGTATTTGGGTCATCTAATCAGACATATGAAAATATTTTTTTCTCCTTTTCCTTCATTAACCCATTCAGCAGATACTTACTGAGTTTAAACTATGTGATATGTACTGTACTAGGCAATAAGGACATGAGTATGGACAAGATGGTCTGCCTTCAAGGAACCTAAAGTTGTGGTAACCGCCACCACACATACAGGTATACAGAAATATCTACCCAAGTCTCACCAGGTCTGAAATAATTTCTTACTAGAAATTTGGACACTCTCAAATAAGATGTTTGGATAGTTCAAAGAACTGCTAGGTTTTCTGACAGGGATTCATCAAGCTTTTTGTTTTTTTTTTTTCCTCCCTACAAAGAAAATCTTCTCTGGCTTATGAAAAAATGTTACATCGTTGACATTTTTAATGCCTTTGTTTGCTCTTTAATGACATCTCATAGGAATTTTATGAAATGTTTCATGTCCTTAAATATTCCCTACTTTTTTTTATGCCATACTCTTTTTTCCCTAGAGACCTTCTTCTGATGACTAGTTCTTAATAACTTATTCTAAATCTATTTCTTCTTTCCCTCCTGGCAGTATATTTTTTCAATAGATCCTTGAAGGGACACCAGGGAGTCTCCAGATCTCTCTTAACACATAATGTGAACTTCAGAAGCTGTGGAGGGAGATACATAGCTATAGTGCTGGTCCTGGAGGCTGAGGCTTTGTTCAAGTGTATTCCTTGGTTATCAGCATTTGCTGTATGACCTTGGGACGTTTCATACATGAGGTTTAGTGCGAGGATTCAGTGATTGTGTGTTTTATATATGTGTGTGTATACACATATTGTACTGTGTAGTATTGCAAGCACTCAGTAAACATTATTTTCTTAAAATTTAGTAGACGAATGATAACATCCATTAGACTCAGACAGCATAGTGAGATCTTAGTATATGACAAAGTCTAAGTAATATTATTTCATTTGAAATGAGTGATTTCTATTATATTATATCTAGGAAGAACATGTTCTTTTCCAACTTGAAGAAGGGATTGAAGCTTTGGAAGCTGCAATTGAATACAAGAATGAAAGTATCCAGAGCCGCCAGAACTCGCTCAGAGCTTCACTCCAAAACCTCTCTCATAGCGAAGCAAATGTCATGGAAAAACTCATTTGCCTGAGTCCTGCTGAGATTAGAGCTATTCTTTTCAGATATTTCAATAAGGTTTGTTTCGGAGGGACAGAGGATTTTCTTATACAGGGGGGCCAAGATGCTTATACATGTCACGTTTCAGAAATTGAAAAGCCTAAAACTTTGACAGTGTAACTACAGATTTAAGCATGATTTCTCCTTACACTATTGAATGTGGTCATCTGAAAGCTGTGTGCTTATCCAAGTATGTACGCCTCACTTTGGGAGGTTCTTAAAGTTGGAAGGACCTTTTGAAAGAAGGGCTTTTTGAAATAGTTTTAAAAAACCCAAGGATTCAAGTTATATTCCTCAATCACTGTTTCTTGGATATTTTTGAGATTTGGTTGTTGCTACTCAGCATTCATGAAAAATCAAGGGCCCTCCAAGTTCAGGCTCCCTTTCCTTCATTGCTATAAGGTAGGGGCACCTGTACTTTATCATCATACCTATGAATTGAAATGAAGATGAACTGGTGCATCAGTGACAAAGATAATAAATTTTAGCATTAACGTGAATAATGTTTTTTCTTAAGGTATATATTATGAAGTGGTAAGCAAGGAATAACTCTTTTCTCTGAAAGTTACCTTCAGTTTAAGGGACTATCAGACAATTAATGAAAAATCAAACACTTGAGTTTTAAAATAAAGTTCCAATTCTGTT